>NC_138829.1:40877105-42200223 GCF_965183815.1 Platalea leucorodia | reverse complement strand
CTCTACACATGCCAAGCAGCGGCTGGTTGGAAGTAAGTTTATGGCAGGTCTTTATAATGGGAGGCCTTTTTATGAACTTGGCCCTCTTGTGTGCAAATACCTTTCATTTGTCTTTGGCAGATATCAATGTACAGAAAAAGAGGTGCTGATTTACTACAAAGTCTTTCCTTCAGCAACAAGGCACGGGTTTCTGGGAGCAGGAGTGATAGAAAGGCCTCTTCCCTATGTGTGGGGCCTAGTGAGAGATCCTGGCAAAAGGCACTTGTACGACAGAACTATCAACACAGCTCGAATACACAAGAAGGTAACCAGCCACATTCAGCTGGGTGAGTATCACCACAAACTACTGGCCGCCATTACCATTATGTGCTTTTCTCAGCCAGGAAGAAATTGAGAGGCATCTTATTTCATTTCTTCAGGGTCGAATGAACAATTTCATTATTTAATATGGGAACTTCAGTTTTGCAAGACTTTTCCAAAGTAAGGATTAATATTAAACACATCTGGCTGCAGAAGTACAGCTAGAGACAGTGGTTTGAAAGTCAAAATAAATCTTAAGGGGCTTGAAAAAGCATCTTAATGACACATTATATCGTATTAACTGGAGCTCTGCTCTTAGGCAAGAAGAAGTCAAAATAAAATATGCCTGTGCATTTAGGGGGTGGGGGGAAATTGTGACAAGTTAATGTCATCAAAGTCTAACTAACTCCCCTTTTTTTGTTTTTGGGTGTTTTTTTCACAGTATATTTAGTGACCGATACCTCCCTATGTTACCTAAAGCAACCCCGGGATTTCTGCTGCATTACTGTAGAAGCCAAAGAGGTAAAGTGAACATTCTCTCTGAAGCACAGAGGAGTAATTGGGCTGAAGGCATGGTTCGGGGACAAAGGAAGGGAAGTCCATGCTCCTATTTCCAGAAGTGACAGTATAATAGGAAGAAAAGCCATGCTGATATGACACAAGTGAATTATGTATAAAACCCTCTTGTGAATGACGCTCGTCAACCAAGCCCCATTAGGCAGTAACACAAGTGTTACAGTGTATTCTAGTTACAAACACGCAAGATTATGACAAAAAAAATATTTAATAAATAACATAAGAAATATTATTTCTTATTAAAAGAGCTCTTTTAAGTAAGGAATATGAGAGAGATGCCTCATGGCAAACAAAGAAAACATTACTATATGCATAAAAATTTTTTCAAATTGTCATCTTTACGCTTTGTCACATGCAGGAGAACTTGTCTGTCTTGGCTATTCAGTCTGTCCATGATGCATCCATGCCTCACCCTTGTAAAGAAGTGGTGAGAGGGGAGATTTTGCCAAGTGCTTGGATACTGGAACCTGATGTAGTGAACGGAAGAGATATCACCAGAGTGATTTACATGGCACAGGTAAGATTTGGCTGTATGTCCAACTGTGAATGCGAAAAGCTGCTACATATCAGAACACTTAAGAGCTGGTAAGTAACAAAAAATATAATCCTCATGCTACGCTCCATGAAGTTTATGAAGTGACCATAAAAGTCACCTCCACTTCACACTGTTTTCTAGCATAATGTACAGCAATGCAGAGAGAATCTTATTAAGATTGCGTTTAAGCCCACAATCCCAAGTTTTTACAGCATCTAAAGCTGCTCCCTCGGATACCAAGACTCTTCTGTGAAGGTTTATTAACAATTTTAGTAGATGTTGTGTCCTCACGCAGTGAGCCAGTATGGAGAGCCTTGCTTGCATTTTCATCTTGCTGTGGACACAGGAAGTCCACCTCAGGTTACGCTATTTTCAAATGGAAATACTTGTTAACTTTTTCTAACTGAAGTCATTAATTCTTCACACTTAATAGATACAAAAGAGAAGTCAAGATTAGGATTCCAGTTAAAAATAAGAAAATCCTGCCATCCATTTATTACAGACTCATCTGAAAAGCAGGCTCCCTTTGAGACAGTGGTACCAAGTACTTAAAAATGTCCAGAAGAGAATACCATAATGTGTATAATTTATTTTAAAGTGCTCAGCTAAATGGCATTAGTCCTTTAAACTTATCTATATAAAAGATGTTTTTAAGATACAATTTAAGAAATAGTATCTTTAAATTACAGTAATTGGTATATGCATTTTACAAGGGGTATGTGTGAATTTTATATGCGTTTTATATTGCACTTTAGTACATACGTATACATTTTCAGTAACACTGTCTCAAACTAGTAATATTTAGTCTAAGCTCAAACTCAAAAGCAGTGTGGGTTATACCTGCTGAAAGTAACATCAAACAGCAAAGCTTTGAAAGTCTATGGTGTTTTGGGAAGCAAAAGATACAAACCACACAGTAATGATAGCATTTGGCTGTAAACTACTTTTGTGCTCAACATACCCTTGCAACATCAGAGCTATTCCAGGCTGGAGCAGCGTTTTGTTAAAAAACAGGTACAAACCCCAACATAGCGGCCTTTCTTCTGATTCCTGCAGGTGGATCTTGGTGCCCCGGCTATCCCCGCAAGGCTCCTGAGTTCCATTGCTAAGCGACAGCCTCTGGTGATTGCTCGACTGGCACACTTCCTTGCTAGTTAGTGTTTGGTGCAAAACCGGACACTTAGCAGCAGCTGAAAGTGCACGAAGAGACACAAGCATCTGTAAGGGTCATGTAAAATGCTGGCTCGTAAGACAGTCACAATCAAGCCTCACTTGAGGAGCCTCACTGCTACCGCTGGACTATACAAAAGCATAGTTAGAAAAAAGGATCATTTATTTTAGCCAACGCTGCTCAGAAGAAACCCAGCAAGTTTTATGGGGAACCTGTCCTGGAGATAGCTGTGGGAAACCTCCACGGAACAGCAGGGAGGTGCGCTCTCTCTATAAAGAGCGGAGGAAGAGACTTTGCTTTACAACAGCCAGCATCTTACATGCGGAAGTGTATTAGTTTATTTCTGTTTCCAAGGCGCTTCAAAGATCAACCTTCTTTCTTTAAGAAAGTTTAGGCAGCAGTGAGAAAAAGGCAGTGGAAGCAATGAAATGCACTACAAACTGGAAACAGTACATGCTTTTACAAGCACTTGAGTAGAGCTGCAAAGCCACTTTCTAATGTTGAGATAAGCATCAAATGCAGAATTGCTAGCAGTGTAGATAAATCATTTAACTTAGCTAGCTGGCTATACTTGCCCTTGAGAAGGGAAGTTAAAACAGCACGATATCCACCAGTCATCCTGCACCCTGGATAGGTTTTCCTCATGTAATTGGCTGACTACTCGCAGCCAGTATAAGGTATTTCAGGTTGCCACTACACTATGCAGCATCAGTGGAAACCACCACACCTCAGGACACAGTTTTACTGCACTGCAGAATTAGGTGCTTTGAAATAAACACACCAAACTGACAGTTGTAAACAGTGACACTTCGTCATTAATAGGGAGTAGTAGTACTGAGTAATCAGCTTGTTTCTAGAATTTAAACCCTGCAAATGAGAGTAGCTCCAGCATTTTTCCACAATGGCTTTTTCCCATCAGCCCTTCCACACTTTTACCCAAATGCACTAAGAGTTGAAAATCGAGCCTGGTCAGAGTCTTACTGCACTTTGCTCATACCGTGACCCGCTGTCTCACTGCAGCGAATGCAGACTCTGCCCGTTCAATTACCTCATGGTATTTCTGTTGAACTTAGTCCAACAATCCTGCTGTCAGGCTTTACGTGTTTGTTCAACACGCTCCTTAGTTTGGTCACACATTCCTAAAATTAAACAAAAACACAACCAACTCAAATATCTGGATAACTTCATTTTGTTCTTCAGCACAATGGTAAAGAATCACTTTAGATATCTAAGCAATAAAAGCTGCTAGGATATGCTTTCTTCAGATCAAAAAAAGCCCACATTGTTCAAGAAGCTGTTGCACTTTGAATTTGTCAAGTGAGAGATAGGTAGTCAAGCATCCACCTTACCAGAGTCAGCGTCTGCTACTTTAACACAGTTACTTTCAGTAAAAGATGCATTTTCCCAGCATACAGTGAAGTTAGTTAGCTGCACTTTCTACCTTTGAGTTCAAGAGCCAAGATCTACTTTTACTCTGTCTGTCTTTGCACAGGTATAATTTTGGCCCTCAGCTTCTATGTTACATCTTGTTATTAATAAACTAAGTTTTAAAAGAAAAGATAATAGCTATTTTAAATTGATATTTAAGAAAATAGCAGTTTTGAGACATACCAGCCCAAGGCTTCCCCCCCCTAAACTATACCAGGTAGGAAAACAAAACTTTTCACTTACAAGTTTGCTTTGTTTTATCTTCAGATGGTCATGGTTACAATCCCAATCCCAATCCCAATCTATTACTTTTGGTGAGGCTCAGCCTTTTCTTAAAAGCCTGCCAAACTGAGTCATGGCATGGTTCACTTCTTCAAGTGTCATGCATCTTCCATAGCCCCGCAAGAAAAAAGGAGCAACCCATCACAAAGTTTTTTGCAACTGAGCAAAAAGACAGATTTCCAGATTTGCAACCCGTCCTGCAGCCCCCCCGCTTTTGGTGGAAACTGAGAAAGGAAAAGCGAACAAGGCAGTACATAAAAGCCCTAGAAAAAACAAGCAGGAACAGCAGCTCTGTCCCCAGTGCTGCTTCCA
Source organism: Platalea leucorodia (assembly GCF_965183815.1). Taxonomy (NCBI): domain Eukaryota; kingdom Metazoa; phylum Chordata; class Aves; order Pelecaniformes; family Threskiornithidae; genus Platalea; species Platalea leucorodia. The sequence goes on along the minus strand of NC_138829.1, from coordinate 42,195,619 downwards.
TGGATTTCCAGAGGAGGTAGGGGAGGTCTTCATACAATCCACTAAAGAGTTGCTCAGTGCTTTGCTTTTTTTCCCTTTTATTTTGGACACGGCACTAGTGATAAAGTAGTTTTTGTAGGAAAAACATCTAGGGGGACTCCTGTTGATCAACGATGCCAGTGCCTACGAAGGAGAATGTCTTATTGTACAGTGCATCAGATGTTTATTTTTATATATACATAAGATTTTTTTCTATGTTTACAAATTAAGTTATTTATATATGCTTGTTTTGAAGCGTTTTTATATGCTATCAAAGCTAAGTTTTATTTTTATCGGTATTGAATTAATATAACTTTTTTTTTAATACAATCTTCAATTGATACTAAAAAGCCTATTTATATGAATGTTTTCTTTTGCAAATATAACATTTTATGGTACCTGTTAATGTACGGCATTGGTTTGTTTGGAAGGAAGAAATAAAAACCCAGCAGATGATACCTAATTTGTTAATCTACAACGGGCAAACCCCAACTTCCTGTGAGTTACTGCTGAGCAGTAGATGATCAAACCAATTGTATTGTACCACCTACTGTTGCATCTCTGCTCTTAATCAAGATTGCTATTTTCATATCCACAATAAATGGTATTTTCTACACAAGAATACATGCCCCATGTTATTTTGCTTTAGCTAAGATACCCATCTATGGAACTATGCTGCATGGAGAAATAACATCAAGGCTAGCTTGGGATAAAAGATGTAAGGCTCCTGCTTACCTGCTGAGGAATGTGCATGGAATATGAATTTGTGGCACAAGAGTCAAGAAGCCAGTCACTGCTTAAATTTGGTTTCTGTGACGCAGTGCCTTGTCCAAGGAAAGGTTTGGTTTGTTTTGAAACGAGGCACTGGCTGAAGCTTCTTCCTGAGTCCAGCTACACAGCTCCTCTGACCTAAACAGCCAGAAGGAAGTTAATATAATGCTGGTTTTCCTCATTTTCCTTTGAGAGCTGCGAGTTTGCAGCAGGAAGAACTGACAGAAGGAAGGCTACACGCTCTGACCTAGCTTGCTGTGAGCTCTCTTCTCCCTCCTGCTCTCCTCCGTGCAGCACCACTTGCACTACAGCTGGAGGCAGCGCACAGGGAACAGGAACGCTTGAAGCACTCACACGAGAGGAGTCTACCAGCCCAGCAGGACCGCAGAGTCACGCACCCTCACGAGTGGTCCCACTGCTGGCTATCCCGAGGCAGAAACCAGCATGCTATACAATTTTTCTAAGGTTTAGTGACAAAAAGTCAGGTGTCTGGCTTTACAAAGCAGCCAAGGCTGAGTAGCATGGGATGCCCAGGAACCAGAGTAACTGCATTAAGACATAAGAGCATGGGAAGAGAGGTGTGTGTTTGTTTCTTACCTGCTGGTTCCCACTGAAGAACTGACTGCCTTCTGCCCCACAGGCCGCAGCTGTGCTCTCTGGACGTAGTAAACTGCTCCCAGGGCTTGGTCACCTTTTAAATAAAAATTTCCAAGCACATTGTATTAGGGAAGGATACTTCAGGTCTATTGAGTTCATAAAACAGCTGTGGCCATGGCATCAACGCAAACAGTTCTACACTACCCAAAGAAAGTCAGTTCCAGAGCTGAGAGCACCTTTTTTTTACTATTGCGGATTCCAGCTTCTTCCCCCTTCCACCACCTCCACCCCCTTATATAACAAAATAAGGTTTTATTTCATGATGAGCAAAGCAGCAGCAGGCCGGACAGGAGATATTACTGTACTTTCTCTGCCCCATGCTTTGTCGCAAGGCACCTTTTCTGTACTTTGCCCCAGTACAAAGAGGTTATATATCAACAGCTTGGACACAAACCAGGACATTTAATCATGTTTATTATGACAAACAACAACTTAAATGAGATCTGCAGCAAAATGTCACATCATAGCCTCAGGGAACAGGCATGGTATGATACGGTGTACTTGCTCATTCAATCCGTATTACCATGCCCTTGCTGCGTACACGGCACGCCGACTGCTACGGACCCTCTGCTTCAGTCACATCAGAAAACCCCTAAAGCGAGGCATGCAGATGGAACATGCCGGATGCAATACAGTGCTTAGTAACCAAGTCAAGAAAAATCTCAGTACAGTTCAGGCACTGATGTGCCTCTATGGTTTCTCTCTCTGTATCACATTGTATATTTTAACAGAAGCCACCGTTCTACCTAATTAGTCCTGTTTCTGGTTTTTCTTAAATCACCGACTCCAAGATGTTACCTTTTCTCACCTGATACAAGGAAGAGGTAAGTTCATTAGCAAGCTAAAAAGCCCCAGGCTTCACTTTGTCCAGATGCTGTTCTTTCTTACATAACACAGTATTTGCTTTCTGGAAAAACCTGCACAAATAGGACACTCCTAGACAAAAGAAAACAATATCCTCACTGCTGGGGGGGGGGGGATCCCATGAGACAGCTAATGACACCTAATCATATTCTGCTAACCACCAGCAGTCCCCACCCCAAACCCCAGTTTAAGGAAATACTTGGGGTGGTGAATGGGAGGTCACACCCGTGGTGATGAGAAAACACCCACTGTCCTCCACGAGAAGGATTCCTTTCAAACCCAGCTCTGCAGAGCAGGTCATGGTGCTTTTTCACTACTTTTTTGTCTGTTCTTCCAGGCTGTAGTATTCTTGCTGCAGCACATCCTGTCTGCTAAAACCCAAACTCAAGGCAAGAAGGATCATAAAAAACAGTGAGTAGCAGCCAGATGCCATTTATGTTCACATACTATAAAAGTGTCTTAAAAAATACTGTCATCTGTCCTCAGTAAAAAATATAAACAGGTATTTTCTCCCTTATTTCTGTTAAAAACCCTAGGAAATTACAAGTTCTGTTTCCAACAAGAGATGGAAAAACACTTAAGCATCTACATCCTTTAAGAATAATGCCATCAATGTTCTGGTGTATATATTTAATATGGTTTAACTTTTAAAATGAGTCTTAAAAAAATTAAAATCAAACCTTCAAAATTGGTCTTACAATGAAAAATAAATATAGGCTTATCTCCATGTCATACAGGTTCACCTTTTCCCTCCCCTGACAGTACAGCCTTTGTTAAAAGACAGCATGAGAAATCACATTAAGTTAAGAGAAGAGACAGCCACCAGGAAACCATCTCTCAGACCACGAAGTAACTTGTCCCCTTGAATCGATTCCTGGGTTTGGTCACAGCCTGTTGCTGCGCAAATACAAAAAGTGTCTGTGAGTCTAAAAAACGGCTGCTCTGAGCCACGATCAAGGTGCTTAAAGGACTTTTGACTTGGAGAGCCACTTGCTGATGTAAATCCTTCAGCATAGTCACCGCGGCAAAATGTCCGTTAACAGAAAGACCAGTGCAGGTTTTGCACAAAGTGACCTCTTATCTGCAGTATGCTCCCAGCAAAGAGCTGACAATGCATTCAGAAACACGAAAAGTTACATTTGCATCTTCATTAGTAATTTTTGTCCACAGAGAGTCCACATCCACTAACTTTGTGCTGTCACGGTACCTAGAGGTTGCCTGGTCAGCTCATAAGGGTTAGTCCTGGGCTCTTCTATATGATGTTCTGATATAAATACTCTGGACAGCATTTCCAGTTCTTTTAAGAAATCCTGTAACAAACAGATACAAACCAGAGAACCCTTATTAACCAATGTCAACAAAGAGGCTTACTTAATTTTCCTAGTAAAGAACTTTACAAGGTGAAACATGTTGTTGATGGTTTTCCAGTGCAGAAACCCAGACAAGCTACAACATTGACTGTAAGGATGAATGCCTGGAGGTCGACACGTTCAGTCTCCCCTCTACCCCCACACCCTTCTCAGAAAAGATCGCTGCCAGTGTAAATGGTTAAACATCTCCAACATGCAAGCGCTCACCAGCCTTGAAATACCGTCCACTTTTTAGCAAGGGACTGGGGTGGTTTCCTACATTTTGACTTGGGCTAGAATAGCTGACTCCTCGCACGTTCTGGTGGTAGGAGGCAGAGGTTTAAATGCAAGTCTGGTCAGTTAGGACCCTTCCCAACATGTCATTCCCGGCTGGAGCATGGCAAACACATTCAGGCTAGAACTGAGAGCTGGTAACTGAGCAGATATCTCCAAACTGTTTTACCATTTTCTGGGAAATATTTCCACTGCATGGGAAATGCTGGGATTCACACAAGTACAGATTTCAGCCAAACACTAGTAACAGTAACAAGCTTGTTGAACCTCAGTCCTGCTGCTGCATTAAGCAGGATCTATAGATAGGGAAGGTTACGGGCTTCATCTACACGAAACAGAACTACAAGGATTTACTCTTTATGTAGCTTTATTTTTTTTATTTCATTTATTGTTCACACACATCTAATTACTTACTGAGGGCCAAGGGTGCTCTTCAAGGCTACGCAAGCAACTCTCTATTTCACTAGTTCTCATTAGTTCATGTTCTACGAGACCATGAAGTACAAAAAGAAACAAATCCCACTGCAAAAGAGAAAAAAAAAATCAACAACTTGAAGAAATGGATTTTGTGTTCGTTTCTTTATCCCTGTACAACTCATGTTTTTCTTCTTGAATCAGAATGCGTAGAGAAGGAGCGAAAGGAGAAAGCCAGGTGTGCAAATGAAGGACACCAAAGAGCAACATCCAAAATGAGTGAACAAAATTCCTTTAGTTCATACACTGTATCCTACCATAAAGTCTCAAAATTTCTAATCCTCAGTTTCCAAACACACCAAGCACTTAATTCCTGTGTGTTCAAGAACAGCTTGAAACATTCTTTTCTTACCTTCCGAAATAAGCTGGCTTTAACCTGCAACTAAATAGGGTTCATAGTCGGGGATCTTGTAAGATAACACCGATATGCATGCAAAAATGAAAGCTGATACAAGACACACAAATGCAACCAATTACAAAATCGTGTGTGTTCAGTCCTCTCAATCTCCCAAGCCAGATGGGCCATTTTGCCATTTGTTCCTAAATTAAACTGTGCCTTCCTGACACAGCCCCCAGAGAGGTATCCAACACTGACGAGTAGGATGCAGTCCTCTCTTTCTCTACCCCTGCAGAAACAACGCCAGCTAACAGCAAAGCAAATCCTGCTGGCCTCATTCACACAAGCAATCAGTTCACACTGCGGGCAGGCAGAACTCCTACATGAGTACATGAGACCAGAGTGGATAACTGGCAGCTCCAGAGACAGGAGTAAGCTTTACCTCTCGATGCTTAACTTCTGCAAGATAACCAATGTTCTTCTTGCTGAAGATCAGCTGCACAGGAACAGGTGTCCCAAAGTCCTCCTTCCAGACAGAAAGCAGCAGTTTTAGAAGGCCATAGGTGGGATTGTTCTTTACACGCAGCCTCTCGGAGCTCTTCTCTGGGGACTTGATCCTGAGACTCAGAGGAACACGATCTGAAACTGTAAGAACAGGAAGAAAGGAGAATCCTCTATAGCTGCATTATTTTCCTTCTACAGTCATCATCTTGGTCCAACAGCACAATTTGCATAGCTGGTATCTAAACAACCACAGAAGTAAAAACACTTAATAACTGTAAACCAGTGAACCTAAGAGGACTGGAGTTTAGAAACAGGCAAAATTATGAGCTTTGAAACTGTACAAACAAATATTACACAGGAAGAGGTTTATACTACTCAGATAAAGAATACCATTCGGTTGGCATATAGCCCCAAGTCTTGAAAGACAACTGACTAAATAAAAGTCAGCCTAATGTTTAATAAAAGAGGACCTAGGTGTTACTCCAAAGAAGAGGAGAGTAACACAGTACAACAACATTTAAATCCATAAACAGATTAAATAGTTGTTCATAGTTTTGACTATAGGCAAAGTTGCATAGCTTCATACAAGTGAAAGCAAAGCTGAACAGTGTTTAACTGCAGCTAAACACACACAGAGGGAAGATACCAGATCTTCCTTGGTACAGTCAAATGGAATGCGGCAGATTTACACTGCTGCCCTCCACAATGAAATTTCACAATATTCAGAACTGAACAGCTTTCTGAAAGAATGAGCCGTGTACAAAACATCTGAAGAAGGTTCTAAAACCAGGAAATTAGAAGGTTGCCCAGGGAGAAAACACCTGCATCCAGATCACTAGCTCCTGCTGAGAAAAGCATTGTATTTAACACATTAGAGCAAGGGCAGGGGGGGAACAACCCACAACCAAAAACACTCACAGAAGTTACAATACACAGGAAACAAGTCACTTTCATTCTCTCCAAAAAGAGCCATAAAAATATAATTTAAGGGAACAGGCCCTTACTTTTAGGGAAAAAAAAAACAAAACAAAACTCGGCTGCAACTTTTCACAGGCAGAAATACTGCAAAATGTATCACATATTTTAAGGAAGGCATCAATAAATAAAAAACAATGGAGATGTGAATAGAACACCAGATCTGAAGGATGGTTAGTCACAGTATAATGCTGTTTTGCAGAAGGAGGAATGGAGTAAGACAGAAAGTTGACAGAAAATTGTCACCCAAATTGACAGAAAAAAAATCTGCAGACTCAATGACTCCAAAGAGAACCAAACATCCATGAGCTCTAAATAGTGAAGTCTCTGACCCCAAGCATTTAAGAGAACTGTAATAACAGATTTCAGTCTTAAATAGCTTATCATGACTGACTTACCCAGCAAAGAAGCCAACTCAACTGTGCACTTTGCCAGCTGCTGTTCTGATGTGGGACACATGAACTGGAAAACACAAAAAAAAGTTGTATCTTTGTCCCCATACTGCAGACTGGACAAAACAGGGCTTCGCAAGGGATAAAAATATCAGAGAAGAGCAGGCAATATACAGCAAGAAGCACAGAGCTGTAATCAGGAGACCATTAAAGACTGAAAGACAAGAAAATACCATATATGAAAAGGGGATCCACAAAGGCTAATTTTAAGTAACAAGCAGATCTACACAGTATTAAAAAAAAATGCAGTGCAACTTTGTCACATCTGAGCTCAGACAAAAAACATTCAACTGAACTCAACTGTGAGGCAAGGCAAGATAACAAGTTTACAGGTATGAAGACAGCTCAAAGTGGTCCCAGGGTTTTTTGGTGGCTTTTTTACTTCTACCTTTCTGCATCGAAGCGTCTGACTCAATCTTCCTAGCAAGCACTCCAGCCAGACATAGTCAATCACTTCATCCTCATCCCGTGGGCCCACAGCAACACAGAGCACATCCTTGATGAAAAAGACAGCAGTAATTCACCTATTAGTATCCTGCACTTCCACAAACAGATCTTTGGACCTATGACAGAGCAGTTCATAGATAGTCCTCAGGTCCTCATAAAAAAAAAAATTAAGCTACTATCCTCCTCATTTCGTAAGACAGAGTAAAGCTGAGTTTTTCACAACCTTACCTAGGTCTGATTTTCTACCATAGTTCTCACTAATATTATGAAGTCAAAGTCAATGAGGGCAACCTGTTCATCGTTCTTAAAAGTAACAGCTCTGAAAGCTCTCAATAAATCTGGTAGCGCAGCCAGCAAGTTCAGGGTAGAAGTGCTACAGAAATCCAGAGTCCTCTTATATTGCCAAGGTAGCTTCAGTGTCAATAAAAGCTGAGTATGAAGAGCACTGATAGGGTTATGGCATGAAAACTGGTTTAGCGAATTTTACATGTGGTAGCACTTTCCAACGCCAGCGATTCACCACCCAGTATCAGAAACCCGGGCTGGAAATCAAAAAAATAAAAAAATATTTTAAAAGCTGTATCTCAAGATGTCATACAAAAATACCTTCAAAAAGCAACACTTTACAGAAAAAGCCGCTGGTTTCCTCACATACCTTACCCTCCTCTTTTTATTTCATCTCAAGCAAGAAAGCGTTAAAGGATGTGTACTCATTCTTACACAATTGCTGGGAATGAGATGACAGTGAGATCCAGTATTACTGCTCAAACAGACAAGAAACAGCAAAAAAAATAGGCAGAATACATCATGGTAAAAAAGTGATGTTTTTAGAATATTTCTTTTCCTCATGGGTTACTCACACAGGTTATATAATTGCATGATTTTAACAAGAACAGTGACCTTTTAAAAACCTGGGAGAAAAGACCAAAATGTCATTTGAATCAGCTTGAACAGAAAATTGCTTGGATCTAAGGCTGAAATTAAGTCCATAGCATCACCTTCTTTTTAAGATATTTTGATTCTCCCTAATTATAGCTGAATGAAGGTGCAGATGCAGACTGGCAAAAATCTTTCAACACATTCGTACAGATTCACCTGACACTTAATTCACTGCAGAATTCCTGGTGTGTAAGATGGGATAGTCTACCAAGTTATACAGAACTGGAAGGACCAACAGGAAACCCTCACTCTCAACGGAGACCAGGAGACTCTCCATAAGTAGCTCTACAAACAAGTAGCTATTTTGATATGCTGAGTCTTCAGCATACAGTTGTACACAACGCTCACCACGCTATGGTTTCTATGCTACTCGTATCAAAAAGGCCACTGCCATGCTGTCAGAAATCCTGTATTTGAGACAGTACTCCTGACCAGGGAACTCTGATCCATACACAGACAGCAAGCAGGGGGGTGAAGAAAACATAACGCTTTTCCACTGTGCTTCCTAAACGCTCCTCACAGCCAGTTCCTTGGAGCCAGTACATCTCCTTTCAAAAAACAGCAACAACAAAAAATGCCCCCTTCCCCCAAACAAACAAACAAACAAACAAACCAAGGTGAAAAATACAAAGGGGGTTAGGGCAAGCCAAGAAGTGAACACTATGTACCTTAATTTCATTGATAATTTGGGAGGGAAATGGAGCGCAGTGCTCACAGCCTGGAGGGCAGTCCCTTCTCAACTCCAGAGCATCCTCGCCAGGCAAGGGAAGTCCTGGGACTTTCAGCATTCTGTTGAAGGTTGCCTTCACTTCTCTTTTGATGAGTGCTACAAAGAACAGGGAACAAATTCTGTCTACTTCAGCTTTTCTCTCCAGCGAGGCAGGGAACTGTTTCCAAACACTACCCTAATCAGCCTCTCATTCCGAGGGCCATGGCAAATACGGAAAGGACAGTTTACACTTTCAAGCCCTTCTCACTCCGAGCTGTCATTATATTTAATGGGCAGAGGCACAGGTGCAGAGAGCATGTTAACCCACAGCTCTAAAAGGCAGCCACCCCCTACCACCAGGTACCACTGGCAACTCACCTCATTTTCATCAAAATATTTCAGTGGGTTTAATGAACACAGTAGCTAAGCCAGGAAGCAATGCCAAAGTAGAAAGCTGAATCAGCGTGATCATACCAGTTCAACCACTGTGCCCACGAAAGCCGTATGTTTTCTACCAAAATAAGTTTTGACCAGCATCCAAAACACTAAACTCCTGCTGCTGCAAATGGTGCTGGATATTCCTCCCCAGATTCTTGGCACAACTTCCTGAAACAAAGGGTTTTCAGAGATCCTGAAGACTTGCCAGGGCACCACTACAGAGTAAAAGGACTACAGTTGCCTCCAGCCTGCCGAAAACACACCCAGTCCAAGAGGTGTTTGCCTTACAGAAGATTTCAGAAGCACTCTGTACATGTGGACCATAAGGTGGCTTGAGAGAGCAGCTGCCTGTATCATACGTTTGAATTGCTGAGACAACTTGAGCCTAGATGACATTTTCAGAAGCTTTCCATAGCATTCATTCTCACCATCCTAGAAGCCTCCATAACTACAAATCACTTACATGGGCCAAGATTGAAAAATCCCTGAAGAAGGTTCTTGGAGCTAGAAATCATTCCTCTTATTCCTAAACAAGAAGGGACAGAGCAACTGCATGCTTCCCACTAAAAGAAAAATGAGTAGGACCAAGTACCTTATAACACTGGAATAAATTCTATCCCTTGATCTCAGAAAAAGACAATATACAGGAATGAAGCCCCAGTTCAGGGTAAGAAGACTCACCTGCAATGTTGGCAGAAAGCCAGCCACAGGCTTTCTCAGTAGCCAGTTCCACTGCAATGTCTTCTGCGCTACTTAAAACCTTTACAGGGAGGATAACAAGTGATAGGAGGTTTACTACCAGCCACAGCACTATAGTCAGTGACAAGTCATAAGGAAGTTTAGAGGGAAAAGGCTTAATTTTGGCATGCAACATTTAAACAGAGCACCACCACCTCTGTGGGAACTGCTGCTAACCCATTTTGATTTCCCAAACCTCATGAACCCCATACAAACCCCATCAACTCCTGGGGAAGTTAATGCTAAAACAAAAGCATTATCCTTGCAGGATGAATGCAATTTATATACCATTCTAGTCTCAACAGTTAGCTATTGGCTAGAGTATCACTTTAGCCAGAATATCCAAGGCAGCCTGGCAGAGATGACTTTCCGTAGCTATTAGTCCTCACATGAGGGCATCAATAGATTCCATTGTCCTAAGCTATTAAGGGATAAGTGAAGCAGCAATGGAAAAATGGTAATGGTCCAGACTTAAAGTCAAGGCCTTTAGTAAGTTTTAGTGAAAATACATACTGCTGCAGATGTCTCTTCTGGCAATAACACCCTTACCGCCTCAGGACCTTTCTTTTTGCAAAATCTGCAAGAAAAGAAAGAAAATGTGCCACGGGATTAGTCAAAGTTCTTGGACAACACTCAGAGGTTCATTACTGTAGGAACTTTCACACGTTCTCTTACAGTCAAAACCAGTTGGAAGACTGCAGTGAAATGTCAGACCAAAAGAACAGACAAGGAAAAGGCAATTACAAGCCACCAAGCTGCAATACTCAGTTTTCCAAAGCAGGGAAATACAATAGCTGCAGTGGATGTCTGTTTGGAGCTGGATGCAGAGGGACACACAACACCTTTATTCCTTCCTACAAATATGGCATTAACTGGCTGGAGGCGCAGCAGACAGTCACCCTAAGAAGAGCAGAGGTCAGGGTTTATAATTACCAGAACCTGAGCATGACAGGCCAAGCCAAATTAGGTTTATAGATTCCACAATAAGAAGAGACGGGAAGGCACAAGTTTAAATAACTTTTCCTCCTTACTCTCTGCCTTTGATGAGTGCCTGGGCCCCTTCCTCATACAGATGAGCGCACACCTCTTCAAGCAGCTTGTCATGATTAGCATCCTCCTCCTTCACTTTATCCTGCAACATGACTTCAGCTCTTTGAACCAACTCTGCTACCAGTGTTGCCCTGTAAAAAAAAAACAAGAAAAATCAGACAGATTGAAATCAATACAACAAACAGTGGCACACTAACTGTAACTGGCTGTTTCCTGCCATTTAGGAAGAGGACACCCATCCCTCTCAGGCACAAATGCAATAAACCAGTCTGCTAAAAAAGAATTAATCACACTGTGTTTAGTACTGTACCATCTCCTTGGTCTTTTTGTAAGGGAGAAAGCAGCAATGAAGGTGTCAAAATAGTACTAAAACTCAAGAGTCAAAAGCCTTTAGGTTTTAATAGAAACATATATGGTTACAGGTATCTTTTCTGGCTGCAATACCCTTATACTCTCAATGGATAGTGGTCAGAAGTTCAAAGGTGTCACAGCAGCCCACTACAACCAGCATTCCTTGTGGGCTGATACTGTTTAATGTCTTCAACAAGCTGGACAACAGGACAGTGAAAACAGCAAGCTCATCAGTGATATGCCGGAGGGCAGGGCTGCCATTCAGAAGGACTGTGATAAGACGGAGAAGTGGGCTGACAATGGGACGGTGACTGCGCACCTGTACAGGCGGGGGTCTACTGGCTAGGGAGCAGCTCTGCAGAAAAGGATCTGGGTTCCCAGTAGACAAGCTAAACGAGTTAGCAGTGTCCAAAGAAGGCCAGCCTTATACTGGGCTGACATGAGCAACAACGCAGCCAGCAAGTTAAGGGAAGTTACTGCTTCCCTCACCCCTGTGAGGCTGCATCTGGAGGACTGTGTCCAGCTTTGGGTCCCCAGTACAAGAAAGCCATTGACAATTTGAGTGACTGCAGGAGGAAAAAAAAAATAATCACTAAGATAGCTGGGATGCTGGAGCACACAACCTACAAGGAGACTGGGGGAGCCGGTTTCACTTAGCCTGGAGAATAGAAGGTGACAGGAGAAGGAAGGGTTATAGAGAAGACAGAACAAGACTCTTCCAGGAAGTATGCAGCTAAAGGTTGACAGGCAACATGTACAAGCTGGAACAAGGGAAATTTTGATAGGATACAAGGAAGCATTTTTCACAAAGCCTGGGAAAATTGAGCACCGGAACATGGTACTAAGAAGCTGCTGAATCCACATCCTTAGAGACTTTCACAGCTCAGCTGGAAAAGGTGCTAAGCAACCTGACCTAACTTGAAAGCTGGCCCTGCTTTGAGCAGGAGTTTGGATCAGATGACCTCCAGAGGTCTGTTCTGACCTGAGATTCTCCTATCATTAGCAAGAATATTCTGAAAGGGACATAAAATCTCAAAATGCTGCACTATGTTCATATTCCAAGTGTCTCACAGTCATATAACCCTCCTCTTTGCATCCATTCACAAATTCCCCTCTATTATAGCAGTCAGATCTTGCTGGACCCCACTGTCACAGCCTTATACAGCCTTGGTGTCCTGGTATACAGCATACTCCGAGGGAAGTTTTCCTTCCCCTATACACACAATTTTAAAGGATCAACTCTTTGCCTCATTAGTTCAAAGTTACTTCTTAAGTCACAGAACAGATCACCAGCACTTACTTGATGTGTTTAACACAGTTGGATCCCACCCTCTCTGCCACAAATTCAACTGTTCTCCGTAGGGAGGGAGGCTGGTTGTGGAAGAAGGCCTGTTCCAACTCTACCTGTTCAAGAGAAAAGTGCTACAATTGATGAGGGCATTCCACCCAGATCCTCCTCTCCTCAACACAAGAACAGACAGAACTACCATCCGTAATTGTGCTAAAAGGCACACAATTTGCCGGCACTAGAATTTCTGCTACTGTGGCATTCAACACCCCACATTCAACACAATATTTGTTCCCTATTTCCTTCTAACCATTTAACCCAAAGCTCATTATCAGGTTTTACGAAACTACAAAAGCAAATGCCCAGTAAAGAGAAGAACGGGAGAGTTCTGACAGCACCTACTAGTAGTGAGTCACCACATAGGGTTTGTTTTTGGAAAGATAGGATCCTCTCTTTTAATTACAGGCTGGTAATCCTATAGGCTCCTACACAGTTTGTTCTTTCAGTGGAAAACGTAGCTACAATCTAACCAAAAGAGAGTATGAGAAATACCAACATTTTATGTTAAAGAGGAGGCAGACAGAGAAACAGGCTAGTTGTTCCAATTGCAAGAATGTTTACTGAAGTTATCTGGATTTCAACACCCACATGGTATCCCAGCCACGAGACTATAACAGAAGAATGAGGAGTAAGGATACTCAACTGTTAAACACAAAGTTCCCCCCTGCCTAGGCCCATTCTTTTCTTTCCCTGGCATTAGGATACCACTGTGTACCCTACCCTCACACAAGCAATTTCTCCTGCCCTGCTTCCACTTGTGACTCCCTAATTTCATTACCTGCAGTTTCCGCTGTGTGACAGAAGCCTTGGGTGCCAAGGACTCTGCAGCTGTTGGAGTGATTTTCCTTATAAAGCCACCATTTTTTGCTCCACTACCAGCCACAAAAGAGGCAAGTAGTTTCCGCAGCTCACCTGTACAGAAAAATGTGCAAAAGCAGTCATCATCCCCACAAGCAAAGGAACAAATCAAAACTCAAGAGAGAGACTTTCGCATTGTCAGTCCTGTTTCCAGAGCAGATTCCCTTAGCTTCTGTGAAAGCTGAAGTTTCAGAAGAGCAGAGGGGCATCCCACCCATTTAACTGGCAGGGTATAGGAAAGCAGGCAAGGCTCCAAAGATAAAAGAGGAGGCTTCCAAAAAGCTCCCTGGCATACAGGACTCGTCCAGAAGGATCAGGGAGCAGTCATTTCTATGCATCCCTTTTTAGCATGGCAAGTAGGAACTATAAAGTCTACAAGGTCAACAAGGCAAGCAGAGTTACACAAAATTCCAACAGAGAAAATACCAGGGGAAAAGCTTGAAGACATGTTCAACCCCTAGAAGCTTTCATGATGCAGGTTTAACATACAGTTTTCCTAGCAGCTAAGTCCCTAGAAGCAGAGCACCATCCCACCATTTGGGACTCTATTGTCTACAGAGAGGGATTTCACCAATGGCAGTCAGATCCCAGGAAAAAGGTATCTCAAACAACAGCCTGATAAAGCACCAGGGCACAAAAGGATTCTTCCCCTCTGCCTGGCAGCAGAAATATGCTCAAGGATCAAGGCATTCCTCACAGTATGAACACCTCTCCCTATACCCAGGATGGAAGAGTTGTACACTTACTCCTTATAATGCTTCCTTCTAGTTTGTGAAGGATGAGTTCTCCTGTCCCTCTGTATTCAAGCTCTGTAAATCAACTATCCTGTGTAACCTCCCTTCCCCCAGCTTCACCAGATACTATTCAACAGCTGCATGAGCTTCTGCAGTACAGCTTTTTATCAAGGTTGACTCATACATAACTGAGATCTGAAGTTGTGAGGAGGCGTAAGAAAGATGATCCGAGGACTCACAGTACCAAAGAACAAATACAAGTAAAAATAAAAAACATAAATAAAAATAAATATATACTACTATATTTTATTTATATAGCAAATATAAATAAAATACTCACCAAGATAGGGACAGCAGGTATAAAGCAACTGCTGATCCACCAAGGGTACAGAGTCCTGGTGAGAAAAGGAAGAAAATGCTGAAAGGACACAGCAGGAAAGAAAGAGTCTTCAGCAAGTCAGAAATACCATATGCATGGTCACAGGCAGGTTTCAGAACTGTCTTTCCATGAAAACAAAAATAACCGAATTCCAATTCCACAGTAAAATTATGAAATTTGCACCCCAAGTGTTCAGTCCAGCCCTGTAACACACAATGAGCTGCTCTACATTTAGTTAGCGTAGCTAACTGCTGCTAGTCAAAGCCCAGCTGAAACCTGATGGTTACAGAAGGGAACCAGAACTGTTGCCACAGCTGCTACTCATAAAAGAGAAATCTATCCATGGAGGAGAATAAACGACACACATCTGCTATGCATTACACCTCCACAGGTGTCTTCACCCAGACTCACTGGAACACCACACTGTGAAGTAATGTCACCCCAGTATCACACAGCACAGCCAGAGGCATGGGAGGAAAAGCAACTTCAGATCCCATCCACACAGGCAGTGCATACTGCACTCATTTGGGGGGAAAAAAAAAAAAAAAAGAAAAAAATCAGTTGATCTCTGCATCTTATCTCTGCCACTGAAGAGATAGTGCAAAACAGAACTTTCCACTAAGAACAAGATATACCTATATCTTAGCAAACATACTGCTCATTTTTCAAGGAATACTATGTATTCTCTTGCATGTCTGGGAGTTATCTGAAACATCACACATGCCATAAACTCGCCTCCTTTTCTGTTTGCTCATACTATTTTCAGTTCAATTGCCCTTATCATGCACCTGGAAAACAGGTGACTTCAAGGACAGCAACCTTGCTGTTATAGTCCCATCTTACTATTTCTGTTGAGTTCACCATTACTATTACTTATTTCTGCAAAGAGCTACAGTTCTATCAGCTCACCTCATACTGCAATAATCAGTGAGTAGGAAAACAGCATCTGATCCTCCAGCATAACTTTGCACCTATTCTGCAAGCTATTGCAGCAGCCGAGATGGCTCCTACCTGACAAAAGCCCCAGAGCTGTACACACACAGTTTACAATCCAGGATGCAATGCAATTGAGGCACTTGGACAAACCGGGGCATCACATCCATTGGCCTACATATGCTCAGTGCAGCTGCACTGGAGCCAAGCTCCTGATAAAATCTTAAGCTCCTGAGGCCGTTGTAAGTCCACCCTTATCCACAGATTCAGAGGACACGCTGCTGCACTAACTCACCAAAGCCTGAGCAGATGTCACAGTATCCATCATCAATCCCTCCTGCCTGACATCAGTGGTAAAAAACAACTCTTCAGGGACTGATGGAACCTGAAACAGAAACCCTAGGAGTTACAACCCAAACAGTAGTCAGTAACTTAGACCATTTCTGAGAAAGAGGACAGTAAAATCCCACCAACCTCCCACCCACAAAAAAAACTAACACTAAGGATCGTCTCTGCCCGAAGGAGAACCTTTCCATAAAATTAAAGATTTAGTCTGATCACAATAACATAAGCTACCTTCGTTACCCTCCCCATACAGCATCTTTCACCTTTCCAACAGGTTCCTGCTAACCAGTTACTTTGCTTCCAACTGAAGGCATAAAAGGATTTTAAAAGTTCATCACACAGCATCCCTTTATCAGACAAAAAATTCCCCAGTAATTCAAGGCTCCCAGCTAGCATTCCATCTTTGTGACAAGAGCTTCCAGTTCTAACAGGAATCAGGTGTCAATCGGCTTACAAGGATGCAGACTTATAAGTACAGAATGTGTTTCAGCAGGAATCAGAATTCCCATTGGGAAAAAAAAAATGTTGCTTCACACAATTCCACTAAAGGAAAATAATTCTCCATTAGAATACAGAGGATTCTTTAAACCCCACACTACTGTATAAAAAAAAAAAACCAACAAAACAACAAACTACTGTTTTGCAGTGGTTTAACTCATTTCAATACTATTTTCTATTGAATTCTGTGCCCTGCTTTTTCTTCAGGGAAGAGTTGCATGCTCACAGGAGACTCTACCTGAAAAAGCCAACCCAGAACTGCAAGGATCAAAAGCTTGTTCAGGAAACTCATCTCCTTGTCTTCAGAAAGGACCATTAACCTGCCATGTAGCAAAAGCAGCAAGAGTGTTAGATTTCAGTAGCCTGATTTTCATTAACCAAAAAAAAAAAAATCCTAAACTGCTCATGTTTTTTAATTAATTATACTATTTGTCACCATGTACACATTCCCTACTTGTCTGCCTAAAGAGTGGAAAGCAAGCTCTACTTTTTTGTATGTACGCATCTAAATAACACGCTGTTTTAAGTTTACACTGGAAAAGCCAGTGTTAAATAACTCTCTAGAATGCGCTTCAAATTTTCCTAGAGCATTACTTAGGCATGGGAGACCTTGTAGGTTTAAGGTTCAAGTTCACGGTTTAAAATTCACAGCTGCAGATGTAGAATGAGTAAGTAGGGATTTAAAGAATTTTGTTTACTTAATGAAAAACCACATATTTAAATCAAATATTTATCTCTGAGTTTAGGATGTGTTCCCTTTGCAGCCTTATGTGCTCATGATTTGCATGGAAAAAAATGTACTTTTATAAGAAACTCAAACTAGGGCCAGCATGCATTCTCAAACACCAGGCACCTCAACTGAGCAAGCAAACCTTCACAGAAAAGTTCTTAACAGATATCCTTTCCCAGGGTCTTACCTGTATATGTGCAGCAAGAGACAAAATACTTTCCTGTAGTAATCAAGGAAAGGAGCAATATGATCCACAAGGGAAAGGTACTCCACAATCCAAGGAATAGTGAGGATACAACGTTGATCCCGAATAGACTGTCTCAGAAGCTTCAATACATCCAGTACAGGCAGGGTCTTAATGGACAACAGAAGTTAAAGCAGCAGCTTGAAGTTACCTTTTGAAACTTAAGGAAAAACTTTATCTATATCACATCCTTTCTTTCTAGGATTTCATCTTCTGTAGAAGTAAGAGGTGACTTTCTGGCTAATGAAAACATTCCTTTGCACAGGAGCAGAGGTAAAAACCACACTATGGTGGCAACCAGAGGTCCCACTGGGACTTTCAAAAATAAGGCTATAAGCCTGACTATGTTCAAGTGGAGTCAAGGTCTAACCCCTGCCTCCTTGCATTCAGTATGACACACTGCTAGGAGATGGGTGCGAAACTAACAAAAACAGTCCTGGGACCTGGATTTTACACTGTAAATACAAGTCGTCTTAGCTAGGTCAGAGTTCTGGTATGACAGCCCCAGATTAGCAGAAATAACAGAAGACTGAGTACATCACCATCAGTAAATTGCTCCCTCTTTTCTAGCTTACACAAACTCTTCTTTCCTTTATTCCCAACCTCAGAATATGAGGTAGGGGCACAGAACAGTATAACATCATTCCATGAACCACTGGCTTGCTTTGAAAGGGCGTAACTATTCATAATCCCCTCCTTGGATTAGAAAACCTCCCTGTCAAGCAAAAGGCCACATTAGATTTCTTAGAAGAGTTTGATTTCTTACTTGGTTTCTTAACGCTACTGCAGAGTCTTGCAAGTCTCTAGTTGGTTGCTCCACGGTGCGATATGGCAAGAAAACAAGAAACCCCAGGAACTTGGCAAGGAGTCGTAGGCTTAACAGGACCACAGTGAAACGCTTCTTTTCATCCTGAAATGAAGAAAAGCAAGCTGGTGCAATGCAACCCTAAATTGGCAAAGCAACTGCCTACACTAAATTGCTACTAAACACTCCATTCATGTAAAAGGACCACATAGCTTCATCACTGCTTTTAATAAAGCTAAGTTTCCAAAATACATGTTTATCAAGCATTTTAAATTGTGTCTGCCTCCACTGCTTCACTTATAGTCAGAAGAAATTAATTCAAGAGATTTCTAAAACAAGCAGCTGCTCAATCACATCTTCACATTAACAGCTTCGGAGTCAATGAGACACCGGAGAGCTGATCTCATGTTGCCTCCTTTATACCATTACCACTCTGCAAGTTTTCATGAACCTTTGGCTGCTACTTTGCTAAAAGACTATAAGCTACGAAACCTCTGATAGGTATAGATGAGTGAAGAAACATCTGAACAGGCATGAACAGGCATGACTACAAATTCTTTCTAACTAAAATCTTTCTACATGGAAAAGTAACAAAGAGCTATTGCAACTGAGTGCAACAATGGGACTCAGTTACTTCACTGATCTAACACAGGGCACTAACAACCTAAAAAGAGGCTCTCACTTTTCAAACTATTGTGCATCATCCCTTATGACACAGTTCTATGAAGCACCCTGAAGCGTGCAAGTAAATGGCAAGGCACTCAGACATCCATAACCAAATTGCAGAGTTATGACAAAACCGCATGAAAAAGCTCTTATCCTGCAAATACAGGAGTGGAAGCTCCAAGGCAACTCACTATCATCAAGCCAGTAATTCTTTGGGCACAGGAAGAGTTCAGGGAAATTCGTGCCAGATATGTTTGCAAAAAACAAGCTTACCTGTTCATCCATATCTGCTTCCCCATCATTGTGCTCATACTCCACCAGAGTAAGGCCATCCAGTTCAAGTATCTTCAGGCACAGACTATCCATCAGGTGCTGATTGAACTGGTAACTTCAGCAAAAGATGATGATGAGTCAGACTGGGCTGAAAACAGCAGTAAAACCTCAACTAGCACACTGCAAAATTTCAAGCTTGTCTCATGAGTTGTACCAAGCATCCGCAGACATCCAACGTAATAGACTGAAGACAAGCAAGCAAGGGATAAGACTAGCACTGGCTGACCCCCTTTTCCACTTTTATTTTGTACTTTTTTGAACAGATACTATTTAGCAAGTCGCAGCATAAGGATAACAATATGGATCTGTTGAAGCAGGAAGCTGTAAAGTAACTGAACTTAAGATTCAAATTTCCATAGATCACAACTCCTCCATGCTGTGGATTATGAAAAACTCGTTGAACAGAATCATGAACCTGGCTTCATCCTCTAACTCCTTAGCTTCATGCACTACCACACAAGAAACGCTTGGCCAGTCCAGTGCCCTTGCTACACAGCACTGCACGCCTTGGCGCTGGGAAATGCTGATGGCCTGTGACAAGATATTATGCGTTTATAGGAAGATAATTATTACCATATGGTCTAGCCTAATGTAGCACACATACACACAAACACATTCTATACTCCAGACAGAGCCTGCTTATTAACATGTTCACCATGCGTGCTAGCCAAGAACATTAAGTGTGGTGTTATGAATCTTAAAAACATTTCTGATATGCTCTGCCTAGGTTACACCACGCCCCAAGCTCTCCGGACAACTCCCCGCCGCAAGAGCAACATGCTGGTGTTCCCCACTTGCCCACCACACTTCACCAAGGAAACAGTAACCATGGGCAGCTAACCTTCCTGCGCTGAGGATGAAGTCCCTGAAGAACTGCTGGCACCCTGGGAACGAAGGGGGTGGACAAGGTCCTCTGATACTCTGAGGAACGACAAATCTTTCCTGCAGCCTCTTCAGACGGCTCAGATTATCAGAACCCAGCATATTAAGGACATCCTGGTCTGGGGTGTCTCCCCAGCTTGCGCCACCACCAACAGGACCTTTACACATCTTTGGGAGACAGAAAGAGTAGTGAGGTGGAAAATTTGTAATAAGGCATCATTTCACTTCATCTCTCACCCCACATATTCTCCCTTCCTCACAAGAGTTTGTTTTAGGAGTAATCCAAGCATGGCCTTTTCAGGTGACCCACATACAAATCTCTTCTCTTCATGCCAAAACATGCTACCCACCTTGGCCATAAACAGCCTAGAGATCTTGAGAGATGGAATTCCAATCCTACACATCTAACCCAGGCACATCTCGCAGACTACATCTGGATGTGTGGAGAGAACACCTATCACTTACATGGTCTCCCTGAACCACTCAGTAGGACCTTTAGCCCAGTCTCCAAGGGCCTGAATACTTCACTATGCATTCCCAGACCAGATTTTCCTGGAGTTTCCAGAGTTAAATGAAGTTAAAAAATTAATGCCCCCCTCCCCCAAACACATAGATACTACTCAAGACTCAAAGAATCACAGAACTGCAGAATTGTTTAGGTTGGAAGGGACCTCTTGGATCATCTAATCCAACCCTCTTGCTCAATCAGGGTCAGCTACAGCAGCTTGTCCAGGACCATGTCCAATTGGGTTTTGAATGTCTCCACAGACGGGAACTTCACAACCCCTCTGGGCAACCTCACAGTAAAGAAGTGCCTTCTTGTGTTCAGATGAAATTTCCTTTTTCTCAATTTGTGTCCATTGCCTCATGTCCTTCTCATTAGTGTTCACTGACAGAATCTGACTCCGTCTTCTTCATTCCCTCCCATCAGGTACTTGTACATAGTGCTAAGATAACCTGGAGCCTTCTCTCCTCCAGGCTGAACAGTCCCAGCTCTCTCAGCTTCTCCTCATAAGAAAAACGCTCCAGTCCCTTAATCATTTATGTGGCCCTGTGCTGGACTCCCTCTAGTAAGTCTATATCTTTCTTGTACTGGTGAGCCCAAAACTGGACACGGTACTCCAGAGTTAACCTAACCAATGCTGAGTAAAGGCAAAAGATGACCGCATACTCCTACATCTAAGCCAGGATAGTTTTAATGAGTGAGATGATACTAAAAAGCAACATTTAACTATGTATATCAAGTGAACAATTACTAGGTCCATTTATTCCAAACTGAGCACCCTCCCCTCCCAAAAGAACATCTTGTTACACTTCCCAACCTTTAAATCATCAGGTCTCAACACAAACCCTCAGTCTAGGTTCTTCTCTGCATGAGTATCATAATTTCACACAAGATTCCACAAATCACTTTCTGGTCAGACACATTGGATTCGTTGAAGATTCCTAGTTATCAGTTTAAATCTTTGGTTACCCTTGTGAAACCCTGTAGTCTTCATTAAGGCGGCACAGATATAAAGGAGAAACGCAGTACCTAGGACTAATTAAATCCTGTTGATGCAACAAAGTCTATCTCACCTCTTTTCCACAATCTCCCTGAACACACACACATCCCACAGGACATTGATGCAAATTCAGACCGGACACTAGAGGAATTTTCAACGTTCCAACAGCTCACAACTTCCTGGCAATGTGTGTGGGCTAATACTCTAGAGGGGAGAGGCTTCTGTCTGTTCTGCTATCCAAAAGGAACCCACCGATAAGCCAGCCTTTTATAGAGAACACAATGAATAGCTATACTCCAATCAGAAGCATCTTTTCTTTCTTCATTCCTTCAGTTACAGTGAAGTCAAATGATGCTTGAAACTGGCCAAAAAAACCCCCTGCAAACTATCACAGCAATACTATATCAAAAAGAGGCTGTTGCAGTGTTACACAGAAGAACCAGAGACTCTTTGAAAGTAGTACACTCATGTTGCTAATGAACATAGCTGGGAACCTCTGCATTTGATATATGTCAAAATACATCCTTAAAATATCTAAAAATTATAACTCTTCTAAAATTAGAAGGTCAAAGTAAATAACCATGAAGAATGAACTCTTACAGCTCATGATGTGCTCAGAGTGCCTTATCCCTGACTTACACAGAGTTCATCAGTAATTTATCACCGATTTATGTTTCTGGAAAAGGAAGAAAATTCACATCCTGAAGACTTGGCTCTCCCAAAAAAGTTTCAATAGGAAAATCTCAAGAAACTTGCAAGACTCAGTTTGTTTTCTCAGGCCAAGGAAGGATCAGATCAGCTTTGATATATATCTTCATGAAAAAAACAAGTCATTTACCTGGATAAGCTGTTTCTGAAAGAGCCTGGCAAAATGGCTGTGGTTGCAGGTTGCAGATAGGTGAGCCATCATGGCCCTGTGAAGGAAAACATCACAAAATGCTGACTGCGTCTCTGTGGTACAAAAAAGTGTTTTAACCTCAAACTATACCAAAAGCATAAAATAACTGCTTTTAAGAAAGCGATCTCCAAAGGCCACAGCAAAAAGCAACATCTTTATAACCAGGTTTCCCAAGCACTGAGCCCCATCTGCTGACCATGGAAACAAAAATTCTCCCTGAGCACCTGCAGAGCAAACACAGCTCTAGAGATAAAAAGACTCCCTTCCTTTCCTGCAATAATGCTGTTATTCAGGAACAAAATTAACTCATTCAGCTCCCGCTCTCCCCTGTGCAAATCAGTGAGTTGAGAGTTCACCCATACGCAAGTAAGACACTCTCCCCTGTGCAGTGCAGTGAGTTGAGAGTTCACACATATGCAAGTAAGAAAACAGCAATAGCAGTAGTTCTGATCCAAAAAAGAGAAGGAAAATTTCTCAGTTTAAATCTCAGACTCGTTTTGCTCCTGTGGTGGAAAGTCACCAACTTGAGTAGGCTGGTGGCTAAGACTAACACAGAAACCCACAAGGCAACTGCTTTCAATACCCTAATAGTTTCTTTATATATATTCTATTTTGATAAAGCAATGTATGAATAAAACAGTTTGCTTTCCATAGAAAGAGCCATAGTTGTCTTGTTTTCAGAGCAAATACACTAGAACTCCCTGAAATAATTAGAAGAGCCAAGAGCTTCTGAACATATAACACACTTCGCACTTAAGAGGAGCGGGGCATTGGAAACATGAAATGCACACACAAGTGTATACAATGACAATGTTCAGACCACAACATGCAGGTTGGGAGAGTAGCTCTTTCTGTGATTATGACCAGGGAAAGAGCTACACCAAGACTGATCAAATTAGGCCCTTGCCACTTATGGCTTGTTTCTTTAAGATAACAGTTGATACTTTTAAATATAGAAGCAAGTTTACACAGACAGTATATTCCAAGAAGCACAGCTCCCCACAGATTAGTGCAGAAGACCATTAGGAATAACATGGAAATTAGGATGCTGAGTCTATTATGCTACACCAGCTACATTAAAGAGCTAGCTGAAGTTGCATAAGACTCCTACCTGATCTTGCTGCCCAGAACTCTTTCAAAGTCCCAGCCAGTTTTTTCATGGTTATCCTCCCATTCACGCAGCAGTTCATAAAAGATATCCCTGTGAATCAAGATATTTAAGGGTATAAATTCTTACTCTTCAAAATTTGAAGTAACAACAACTGAATATTCTAGTGCTCCTAAGTTCCCCAGCAAGAATCTAACTCAGATTAAATAATTCAAGCCTCTAAGCATTCAGATACCTTTGCAAAACTCATTAATGTTAGCAGTACTTCAGCGAGTTTCCGTTTTCCATGTCTTTGACAGCAAGTGCTTAAGCTTGTTATGCCCAAGCTCTGACGGAATGACCAAAACACCCATTACCAGACATACTGAAGACTGAGAGGCAGGAAAGAATAAGCCACATGAAATAATACCTATGAGGAGAGAAAAAAGGACCAAGACAACTTGCCATTCTCCCCTCACCCTGTTGCTGCAAGCATGGAGGGAGGTGGCAGGAAGAATAAAAGCATACCAGATTTATATGCAGAAGCAATCCAGTAGGGTGACACACTGTACTGGCATTTACCACAAGTCTCAATAACTCCTGAAGTATTGGGCTGTTCTTCTCTAAAGACATTAAACATTTAGCTCCTGCAGTCAATATGGACAAAGACTTTTTTTTTTTTTTAAATTAGAGTGAAAAATCTCAAGATTTTTCTACAGCATGTAGCATACACGAGACATTCTTAATATCCTTTATTCACAATCATGGAAAGATTATACCCTGTGAGCTATACAGTAACAGTACGAAAAAAAACCCCAAACTTACCTTTGTTTCTTAAATATGTGAAATGCTCTGTCACTGGGAAAGTTAGAGCGATTGTCGGTTTCTGGCTGGAAAGAAACAGATTGTACAGAGCATGGCAGCAGAAGAGACACCTGTTAAAAATACAAAGGCAGCGATTAGACTAATATAAGTCTCTAATTTATCCAACAATCTGAGACCTAGAAAAAGCAGGGAAAAGACGTGATGAGGAAACCAAATATCACTAGTTGAGTTGTTCAGACACTAGCTGTTTCCCAACTGCTAACTGCTAGTAAACAACAACAGTTGTACAGCCTACATTACACTACAGAGGCATAATCACTCAACATTATGAGTGGAAGCACCTCATCTCTAAAAAATCTCTGCAGAATGATTGCAACCAGTATTGATACAGTGTGGAAAGAATGGTCTGCAAACAGCCGAAGTGTACTTTCAATATAGGGCTCCAGAGAATGCAGGATAGTGGCTGGCAATTCCTGTATTATTATTCTTTCTCCTATTTGAAAAGCCTAGGTCTTCAAGTAACAAGAGACCTTTATTTACAGCTTTAACTAAAAAGCTCAGCTATTGACATGCCCTAGTCTCAGAAGGTACACTGCACTTTCTTTGCCAAGGGCAATTTCCATTTTTAAGAGATAGATGAAACAAGACACAAAATACATTAAGGCAGGCATTCCTACCATCCAGCTTTAGTTCCCTAACTCAGATGATTAGATCAGGAAACCAGTTTTCACAGGCTGCTTTGTCTCCTCTGAAGCTTCATTTGCCTAAAAGGAGTCTGTAGCTATGAAACAAATCCACTTCTTCCAAACTACATTCTGATATTGCATCTAACCAATCATTCTTCTGGGATCCATGTTTATTAGATGAGAATCTCAAAAGCACAACTTGACGCTGTCAAAGTTGCTGGCTGAGGTCAGAGCCTGGAGCACAATGTAAGGCCAGCCAGCAGTGATTCACAGATAACAAACATTGGACCTAGCAATTCACTCACCCGCTGACAAGAAAAAAAGTAGCTTTTAGACACTTGCCAAAGACGACATGACAAGATACTCAAAGCAGAAGGAATGAGATTAAACATCAAAGCCATCGCAAATAAAAGAGCAACAACACAAAGGTATGAAGCTACGTCAGTTGAGGTCTGCCAATTTTTACCTTGGCTGTGCTGTTTTCATAAGCCTGCCTGAGCCTCTCATGCAAGGTGGGAGAAAAAGATGCAATTCGTTCGTTTTCAGCCAAGAGCTTCAGTGTCCCCTTTTCTAAATGGGAAATAATTCTGCCAAGACAACATGGATAAAATCCACAGACAGACGTAAACAACACATGATTAGACCTAAAGAAATTCCTATGCTCATTTTTTATGATGCTACCAAGCAAAGAGTTCTAAGCCCCAGGCACCCAGCATCAAATCCTACTGACATCTGCGGGCCACTTTTTATTGCTCTCATCTCATGACTTTCCCATTCTTGCATAATCACACTGAAGTTCAGTAGACAGATCAGTGCAAGGAAAACTCACAGGCATCCAAATCCAGGCCAAGTTGTATGTTTTGAGGGAAAATTAACAACTCTGTGCCTGTAAGTGGTAAAGCTCTAGAATCGAAGCACACTTGCTTCATCTCACACACATCTGCAGGCACAACCAGAGGAAAAAAAATACTCAACTCACTCATACTGATAATCCAAGACTTGAACAGCAAAATAAACACAGTTGTGCACACTTCGGAAATGCTGTCTCCCTGACGCATCTAAGGGAAAAAAAGAAACACGAGACAACAGCACCTATTACCATTTATAAACTAAAAGACCAACAATTAGCTCTCAAGGAAAGTACGAACTGCCATATCCAAAAATAGTCTTCCCAACAAGTATCCAATTTCCAGAAGTTCCCAGTCCCTGCCACCTGAATAGACAAATCCTCCCATCCCTATCCTTCCTATAGTAAAGGTAACTGAATTGTTTAATGCTGTATGGGAAAGAAAAAGTTCCTTCTGGCCAACAGTAAGCACATCCAGGACAAAAAGTAGACCAACTGCAACCAGTCATCAGCTGCTGTTCCCGTAGTTGGAGACTTCATGTTCCTAATCTCAACCGTAAGAATCAGTGAGTGGCAAAACAAAGGTCAATCAAATAGGGGCATCGGGGGGGGGGGGGTGTCTGATCTTAAAGCCACTCTTGTTTTTTATATCCATATCAAAGTACTAACTGCATCAAGCTTAAGTCTGAATTTGCCAAAAAACAAATGCAACAATTACATATCTATATGGATGGATCCTGTGGACTTGTAACCCAACCTTAAATTTAAGAAACACCCAGTAGATCAACAGCACTTTTGAGTTGGAAGGACCAATGAAGGAGAGACTTCAGCATATCCATCCTTCTCTCTGAAAGTCTGTGTTAGCAAGCAGCTACAGCAAATCTCACACAACAGCAGAAAACTAGATTCAAACGGTATCTAGCAACCCCGCTCTACGATATTGCAGAAGCACTTCCCATGCATGCATGATTTTTGTCACCATCTCAGATGCTGATCAGGTGCTGATAACATGCTTTTATGGAATTTAAGACTAACTGTCCAAGCTGACGACAACTACTCTATATCACATTACCATTCCATGGAAGTAACATTCTTTCCACTTAATACTATTGTTTACCTTTACCTTTTTCATTGATTTCAAGATCACTATCCCCATCTTCTGCAGTAGAAGTGCCTTTAGATGTCAACAGCTGCAGAACAAAAAAGAGCTCCAGAAAAATATTTGGTACCAGGTTTTCTGGAAAAGAGAAAATGAGATACTAAAGGTAGATATTCAGTATTGCCCTGCTTTAATAAACGAAGGTAAGAAGATAGATAACTGTTCTATGGCACAGTCAGCAAACAACTCCCGCCCCACACAGTCACAGTGTAAATCAATATGGGAATTACAGAAAAGATGCGTTTGGGAAAGGTCTGGTTTCAGACAGGACCATACAACTTCAGCCCACTGCAGCTCAGAGTACTGCATCAGGTTCATCTCCTTCCCTAAACTTTTACATAGTATCCATTTATTTTAATAACTGTGTTGGCTTAGTTTATTTTTCCAGATGTTATTTGTTTGTACACTGTAACTGCCCCACAACTTTCGCTTCTCATCTACCTCCCCCTCATGCATGGAAGTTCAAAGCTCAAAGAAAGGTCAGTCTCACATCTTCTGGGTCTTCACCTGCTATACATGATGAATAGAGCTGTGCCAGACACTCCAACTGTTTCTTGCAGGAAACCTTAGCAGGATTTGCACAGGTCACCAGATGGCTTTCAGCAGGAAGGCTAGCACTGCGAGTGTAGCTAGGCTTAGTAGGAGTGCCAGGATCAAGAGATATCCCTGCAGGAGAAGACGCCTGGTGCAGCAATTTGCATCTGAAATTCAAGAGCAGCAACATGCCACGTGATTGAAGATGATACATAGCAGCCATGTGGCCAGAAGAGGTCTTTCCCTTGCAGTCTAGGATGAAGAAATTCCTGCAATAACTAACCATGTCATTTACACTGCCTAAAACTGCTTTTAGCACAATAGTAATTTAACTCATCTTTCTCTTCATGAGAAAGGATCTTGGGGCTAACAATCAAAAGACTCAAAAGAATCACATTCAAATTCCAACTCTGCTAAAACAGTGTGGCACTTTGACCAAATTATCTAACTAACCTATGTTACTGCTTCTTATCTAAACTGATATTTGTTAAGGACACAGAATCTGTTAAGAGATTAGGAGCTAAAAAAAAATTTTTTGCGCATACAATTTCTGACAGCTAGACACTTTACAAAATCTATGAAAATAAGGTTCATATCCATACCTTCAAATACATTTGTAAGCTAACGACAGACTGAAAAGATCCGCTATCACTAAGTGGAAAGGCAACACAACAACTGATGAAATCCCATACTGGCAAGTTAAGACAGAAGGAACAAGCTACTTTAATTGCTGGATTTTAAATCAACAATGATCACTCAGTTAAATACACAGGTATTGTAAAAAAATATACCTACAGAGGTCATCCAAAACGCAGCAGCAGAGTGGCATACGTAAGACACATGAGAAGCAGGAAAAAAGCCAGTAACAGCAATATCAAATGATTGTTAAAGATCCCAATGGAACATCTACACTTGGCACATCACATCACCTCTTACCGCATTGTCTCAAAAGTAAAAACTTTAAAAGTCACTTTAAAGGCTGTGGGGAAGACAGAAACGTTTTTAACTGCAGCAAAGTACTTTTTCTATTGGCCTATTTCTAGGGGAACTGCTGCGATGAAGAACAAATTAGTCCCAAAATGGGAGTAGAAAGGTTAGTTAATAACATCTCCCTTGCAATCAACATGAGCACCCGACTGATTGAACTGAAAAAATTATTTATTAAGCACTTTGTAAACCCACCAAGGTAAAACTCCAACAATGTAGTTAGGCTCTGCTTCACTTCTGCCTCGGTGTTATCATCTACCTCAGCATGAATTTCACCTTTTGCCCTTGCTCGAAGTGACCCGGTTGGCTGGAGGCTGCATTAGTTTTGTACCTCACTTCACCACTACTGAGGACACAACAGCAGCTCCCAGCTCTGAGTGCCAAGCACTGCCCATTTCAAGCATGATGGATCAGATGAGATCACCTCATAGGCAAGATCCAGCCCACATACTGCTATTTCACCTACTTTATTTTATACAGATTAGTGGGACATTTCAGGCAAAATTCAGACTGGAATAGGTGGTTCATGGAAGCACACAGAGGCAGGTTTAAATCCTGAGCAGTTCTGTTACAGGTCCGATACAAACAGTAACTCATGAGACTCTACTGGATCTGTTTCAGCCAGTGCTCAACCCACTGAAGTGAATCGCAAGGCTTAGCGGGAAAAGAATTCCACCCACATCCTGAGGACTTTCCCCAAGAACAAAAATCTACAAAGAACCACAACAGTTTTGTCAGCAGTTATAAACAATAGTTTCTCTACTGCTATGCTTTGCTTTTTTTTCTGAAGTATCAGTCCTCACAGACTAACAGTGGTATTTTACAGAGGATGAAAGTCACACAGTAACTGAACAGCAGAGACAAAATCAGAAGCTAGAATTCACCTCATCTCCCAGCACAAATAATTTTCAATAGATAGCTGCAGTAGTAACTTTTGAAACAGAATCTCATGCTACCCATGTCCTGTTTTCTCTGACTGCAAGCTTGTGTTAGTCTGCCTACCCTGCAAAATCATTAACAGTTTCCCCACATTTGCATCATTTTCTCATTTTCTTCAAACCAGACTACACCTTCCATCACAGGCGCAATCTTCAAACACAACCCAGTTACACCAGCTCAAACCCACTCGCTTCACCTGCGCAAGCTAAGGAAAGCTGCACAGGAGATAGCCACGTGTGCAAGCCCATTAAGAGGCAATCTTATGAAAGCAGTGAGCATTGACTAAACTTCTGAAGATAAAGTGAGGGTCATTGTTTCAGAGTTAGCACACCTCTAAAATGACAAACATGAGCTAGCTGCATTAATATCCTGGAGTCGCACCAGAGTCACACTTCGTTTTAGGCAAATTATAGTTTAAAGTCACCAATATCTGTTTTGGATATTCTTCTGGTCATTTCCACTCTGATACTGGTACCACCTTAAGACAAGAGAATTAAGAATCAATATAAGCCTATCACCACCCTGCTCAGACTATACCGTTCTTTCTTCAGCATCTCCCTCTCCTCTTGAAGACTGTTGCTTATCACAGATGTAAGGTTTCCTTCCTGGACAGTAGTAAAGGCCTCAAGGCTTGACCCAGAGGAAAACCGAGCAGCTGGAGACTGGCTGACAGGCGTAGAAGTGAAGCACATCTTTGGTTTTGAGAGGGGGCGCTCAGCACTTACAGGAGTTGGGTTGATTCGCCTTGATGGTTTGCTTTTGCTGAAAAAGTGAGAAGCGATTCCACTGAAATCAAGCTAAACAACAAAAGAAATTAGGTCTCAAGACAGATATGCATGCAACTCTTCCAGAAGAACTTAATGCTAAAATAAAATGGATACGGAGTCAGAATACCGAATTCCTAAACTGTACGTATAGTTGCTGACTTTATTCTGGTCACTGAATAAAAAGTCATGGAGCTACAGACTGCTAAAAACAGCCTGCTGACCCTTGCTGCAAAATTAATTATCAGTCATCAAGCCACAGAACAGAAACACAGTGCCACACAACTCTTCCAAACATTTCTACTTTGAGAGGACAAGGATATGCCTCATTTTAGTAAGAAACTAATTCAGTGGCAGTCTCCAGCATGACCATGGGGAGAAAAAAAAAAACAAACAAAACCAACAAAACCAAAAACAATCAAGCTGCCATTGTCTATCAGCAAGAGTCCAGGCTCCCAAGTTACCATAGACCCTTTAAGCTTAGAGAAACCCATCCTTCCTGCATAAACTACCTAGATTTTTCCTTCAGGAAGAGGCTCTGTAATGCAGTAAGAGACATACTGGAAATGAGATACAGGAACATAAAGCATTACACTTCTCAAGGAAATGCTGGTTGCTACATACATATTCATTGCTATGGTGTTCTCAAAATCACTATAGCGTTGGCTTCCAAACACTGCGTGACCTCCTTCCTCACTCTTTTTCCTACTTGGGCATAGTGCAATTGAGGAAGAGAGCCTTACTGTCTATGCTGGAAACACACCTTATCTCCCTTGGCCAAAGCATCACCTAGACCCAGCATCTGGATCTGCTGTACAGACCCCCAGACCTATCAGTTTTCAGCTGGAATTTTTACATGTCCAACTAGAAAGTCCCACTTTCAGAGACCAGTGCCTGATATATGGAGCAAACAGGCTGACATGAAAGCCTCGTATTTGGTAATAAGGACTTTGAAGAGTAAAATCTTAAAGAGAAAGAGAAAAGGACTGAAGCAACCACAACACAAACAGCTGCCCAGAAGCTAAGCCAAAGTCACCAGGGGGACCAGGGCTTCCTGCAGACCAAAGAAAATACAGGCATCAGCTAGCTATTTTGTCCGTGACCACATGGCACAAACAAAGCTGCACGCTAACATCTGTTACCAGAAGCCAAAGAATGTCAATCCGAAAGCTTTTTTGCTAGCATCAGTAAAGCTGAAGAGCCTTCCAGGACTGCTCTTCATTAGCAATTGCTATTGTGTTAAATGAGAAATGAGCCAAGATAATGCTGACTTGTTAGAACACGCAAGGACAAAGATATGCTCAGCTTCCTATCAGCTGGTCTGTGCGCTGGTAAGCTGCAGGCAGCGTCACAAGTGAGAAGCTAAAGAGGCATCTTGGGTGAGTTCACAGGGTGGAAACCTGACTATCCATTGAAGCAATATTCCCCTACACGGCAACCGTAACAAAGCAGTTCTGACCAAGGAGCCCAGAGGCCAGCCCCCAGGTATCGTTTATTACAGCATCTTCTGTATCTGGACACGCACGACAGGATGAGCTAGTCAAGGAACAGTAACCTGCAGCACAATCCGAATAAGACAGCGAGGCAGACTTGCTCTTACTTTGTCCAGCCAGAGGCAGCACTCATGGGCGGAAACTCCTCCAAGTTGTTAAGATTTAGCTGGCTGGGTGGGGATCTGGCAGAAACAAGAGGCACTTCACTGCGCTTCCTTCTCCCGCTCCACGATACACTGTCATTCTTTCCATCTTCCTCTTCAGCAAGGGAACGCCCCAGATCCCGAGCTACCTGCCGGCCAGAGGCACTGACTGAACTGTTGCCTTTCCTTCGGCCTCGTCTCGCTGGCAGGGCTTCAGGCGTGGCTGTAAGGAAGCTCCCCAAGCTGGGCTTCTGAGATGACCGCTTCTCACTGTGGTTAAGCACAGGGCTGTACCCAAAGCTCGGGCTGCTACTGGAGACCATGCTAGGGAAGTCACCACAAGGGCTAGACAGGTTTGACCCAGAAAAGGAAGAGGAGCCGCTGGATGTTGCAGCAGGAGCAAAGCTGGTATCTCTGGTGCAGGTGGTCACCGAAGTCCTTTGGGAGAAGAGCTGCACTCGGCTGCTGGTTGCGTGGCCTGCCCTCCTTTCTGATCCTGTCCTTTGGCTCCCATGGGCCTTGGAATTAGGAGTTTTAGCAGGAGTAGAGGGTCCATTAGTCAAGATCTGGCTGGTCTGCTCCCTTAAAAAATTCAGCAGAAAAGGCACAAAGTCTTTCTGAAGCAAACTAAGAGATACCAGCTTGTCGTGGATGTGGTTCTCCTACAATGAAAGAGGACAAAGCATTAATATAAAGATGCTACCTGATGCTTTCTTCCCACATACCCAGACTCATTTAAGTACTAACTGTGGGATTGCAATACACAATAAAAAACAACATGACTTGTCAAAGCAGGTCACTGAAATTCAAGCGACCTTAGTGCTGGTCATAGATCTGAAACTCAGCCTCCACACAAGCCGTTTTGGCAGAAGTTTTCAGATGGAGTCATTCACCTTGCTGTCCAACTGGGAAACAGTAGAACTGTTCCATGGAAACATCAGTAGTACTTACTGAAGCTACAGCCAGGGAGAATTTGGAGCAACTGGCACCCCTAAGTCCAGCATTTCAAAGACATCAATACTGAAGCAGCTAATTCTAACAGGAAAATCTAAAATCTGCAACGTCTCCATCCCCTATTTGTCCCTGAATGCCACCTGCTTCCACAGAGGGGTGCTATAACAACAACTCTTTAAGCACTTTGAGTCCTGCAGCGCCAAATACAAGACCAAGGCTGCTCTTCCATGTCAATCAAATAATTTTGCTCCCTTGAGACCTCACAGAGGTCTAAACAGAGACTGTGCAACTTTAGGTACATGAAGCTTATACTTTCTTAAGAAACTTAAACAAAAAAACCCACCACAGACTCAACACATTTCAAGTCTAAACAGGTAGTGGTGATCTTACAAGGATAAAAGTAGACAAAAAAGACTTCATGTTACATGCATAGTTCAAAGGTTTGTATACTGGGTAAAATTTCTTTTGTTCCTAACACTGCACCAGGTTTCTGTTTCTTCTCAATGGGATTCAGCAACTTCTGCAACAACAACAGAAGCAGCTCTCACAGGCAGCAAATTATTCCTTACTAATATTAAAGTCATTGCACACGCATTCCTGTTCGTTTATATTCACACCTCCACTAAACGAAAAGTCAAGACAGCAAGCGCTATTTCTGAAGGACTTTTTTGTATGAAACGAGACAGTGAAAGCATGTCCATAACTGGATTCCTACAATCCTCTACATCGATGCTGAAATTCATACTTGAAAGTGTGAGACCAGTTCAGCTTCCTGGAGAAGCATGAGACTCCAACACAGCCTGGATAACAAGCCAAGCAGCCAAGGCTCACTGCTTTAGTACTCTAACACTCAGTGAAAAAACACAGGTCAGGACACAAATGCCGTGAGGTGTCAGAATACCCAACTTCTTACTAACTCCAGTCCAAAACTGCCATGAAAGCTAGAGCAAGACGTAGCCTACCATCTCCTCAGGTGCCCCTCTGGGTTTAGCGTAGAGGCACAGAGACAAGATTACAGTCTGTGCTATGCACAAGGTCAGGCAGTTTCCCCAGCATTTCAGAGCACAACCTGCTTTCACTCGTCTTTCTCTGTGCAAGTTAACAGAGGTTTGGTTCCTCCATGGCCGGACAATGGCAGCCTGTCAACGGTTGCCAGATGCAAGCCTCCCACTTGCTTTCTCACGCTGAAGCAACTGAGCTGCTCCCAGCAGCAAAAGGCAGTTAGCAGCTCCCTTGCAAGGGCAGACTTTTCGGTTAGTAAACAGAGCCTCCGCACCCTCCACCCACACAGTGCTAACTGAGCTGCCCGCATCTCAGACTTCATAACCTCCACACGTCTGCTTCTGCAAGTCACAGCTTAGGAAAGAGCGGACAACATACAACGCTGGTCCCTTCTTCCCGCACAAGTTTAGGATGACAGAGATACTTGCCTAACTCACGTGGGTGACAGCAGTGAGGTTTTATTTTAATTAATACTGGTAACATGCTCAGAGGGGCTCGGGCAGAAAAATGCTTTAAATACAAATTGTTCCTCTACATTATCAGTGAAATATAAACGCTTGTAGTCCGTCTATAGTTACAAATGCTTTTATTACCACAAGAACCCAAATTCTCCAGCCATTACAAAACTCATCCTACTCAAACCCAGCAAGAACCCGCTCCCAGCCCTGACAGGTCCTCCTCAACGTACAGGCGGGACGAGCGACCAGGCGGGAGACGCGGCGGCGCCTCCCCAGAGCCGCGCACCGAGCGCTCGGGACCGCGCCGCGCCTCGGGGCGCCAGGCCCAGGGCGCCGGGCTGCGCTGCAGGCGGACCGCGCCGGCCGCCCGCAGCGGGCGGGGGACGGCTCCGTCCCTCTCTCGCCGTTACCTTCCCCGCCAAAGACGCGGAAGCGTCACCCCCTCGTGTCACCGCCTGCCCGCCCCTCCCTCCGGTCTCCGCTGCCGCACGACGGCCAGCGGACGCAGGCACCGCCAGCAGGCACCGCAGGCACGCGACCGCAGGGCCGCCAGCCGCCCGGCCCCCCGCCACCGCCCGCCCGGCCCAGGCGGCGCCGAGCTCCCGGCGCGCTCAGCCCTGCCGACTGTAACGGGTTTCGCACGGCCGCCAGCGGCGCTGCCGCACGGCGCTGCTCCGGCCCGGCGGCTCCCGGTGGCAGCTCCCCGCCGGCGGCCTCGCCTTCCCGCCGCTCTGCTCAGAGCCCGCCCGCGGCGGGGGCGGTGCCGCCGGCCGTTAGACGGAGCTCGGCCCCAGCTCCCGGCCGCAGACGGGCCCCTCCCCGGGGCCGCGGTTCGACCCAGGCAGGCTTCGCCCCTCACAGCGGCGCGGAGCGGCCGCCCCCGGCGCCGGTGCGGACAAACTTTCCCGCACCGCCCCGGCCCGCGGCGGCGGCGGAGGAGGAGGAGGAGGAGGAGGAGGAGGGAGCTGGGGGGTGGCGCGGCGGCAGGCCCGGCCCCGCCGGGACCAGGGCGCTGCGGGAGGGAGGGAGGGCGAGCGGGCCACCCGCCGCGCGTTACCTCAGCTGGGCGGTGGCCGGGGCCGTGCCGGAGCCACCGCACCACGGCGCCGACCGCCACCTCCTCCTGCAGCAGCAGCTCCAAAACCGCCGCCATTCCCGGCCCCTGCCGCCGCCGAGCACGCGCACAACCCGCGGCGGGGGCGGGGCGGGCCGGGGCCGGCGCCGGCTGCGGGCGGGCGAGCGCGCCACGCGCGGCCGGGCGGGCCCGCGTGTCCCCGCCTCCCGCGGGGGCGGGGCGGCGGCGGGGATTCCCGCCGGGGAGGCGGGCGGGGGCGGGGCCGGCGCGGGCCGGGCGCGGGGCCGGGCCCCCTCCCCATGTCAACACGCGGGGCACGGGGCGCCTGCGCCGGCCCGTGCGCGTCTTTTCCTCTCATGCGCGGTATTTGCTTCCCCAGCAGGGCTCGGGGCCCGGCCTAGCGGCGGCGGCGGCGCCCGCGGGCCGGGGCGGGGAAGGGGCAGGGGCGGCGGCGCCCCCCGCGGCTCCGCGCCCGCCCGCCCGCCCGCCGGCGCCGGGCGGGGGCCGCCCCGGCTCCTCCGCGGCGGAGGATGGCCGAGGACTCGCCCAAGCGGCGCAAGGCGAATTTCAACGAGGCGGAGACGGAGGTGCTGATCGAGCAGGTGCTGAAGCACGAGCAGCTGCTGTTCGCGGCGGGGCCGGGCCGCGCCTCCCCGGGCCAGAAGCGGAAGGTGTGGGAGCTGATCCGGCACAAGGTGAACCCGGTGGCCGCCTGCCCCCGCGACGTGGAGGACCTGAAGAAGCGCTGGCGGGACCTGAAGCGCCGCGACCGCAGCAAGCTCTGCCGCCTCTCGCAGGGCTGCGGGCCGCCGGGGCCCGCCGCCGCCCTCGGCCTCCTCCTGGCCCCCGAGGAGATGCCGCCCGCCGCCGCGCCGCCCGGCCGCCGCCACCTCCACCACCACCACCACCGCGCCTACGGCTCCCTGCTGCCCGCCGAGGCCGTGCCCATCGTGGGCGGCATCGACACGCTGGAGCTGCCCGGCGCCGTCGTGGGGGAGATGGGTGAGTGCCGGACCGACCCCCGCGGCGCTGCCCCGGACCCTCCGCTTCCCCCCCCCGCCGCGGCGGCGGGAGCCCCGGCAGCCGCTTCCTCGGCCCGCGGGGGAGGAGCGGCGCTGAGCCGCTGCCGTGGCCGGCTCCCCGGCTCCCCGGCCCCCCGCCTGCGCCCCGGGGGCGGCGGGTACCAGCCCCGCCTGAAAACGCCGGGTTCGGATCGCTGCCCCCTCCCCTTGGGAACGCGAAGCGTGCACGCGCAGCCGCGGGCAGGCGCCGCGCGGCCGGCGGCGGCGGCGGAGCAGCGGCTCGGCGCCAGCCCCGGCTCGCAGAGGTGCCCGTCGGGCGGGCAGCGGGGCCGGCCGCCTCTCCGCGTCGGTGCCGCTTACTCTTGCAAGCGCAAGACGCCGTGCCAGCAGGCAGCGGTGGCAGCGCGGAGTACCGCGCGTACCTAACTTCGTACGTACCAGAGAGGCGCCGCGTTAGTGCGCCGAACGATCGCCTTCGATACCAAGGGATTTCTTGCAATCGCGGTGTTTCGGCAGTGCTGTTACTGGTTACCGCCTGCACGGTAGAGCGTGAAATGAGCTTGCGATGAACTTTGTCTCTTGCAAACTGAGTTTCTGTGGTGGGGCCATAAGGGATCTGTAGTATGCAAATATATGGTTAAACTGGTAAACGCGTCTTTATGGTTTTCTTCCTAACTATCGAGGTGATATGTATTCTGTGCATCAGAGATAATGCAGTGCAGGTTGTAGAGTCTTGTTTCAAGGACTAATGCCACTGCTTAGTGGATGAGAACACATTTCACTGACCACCGAAGTCATGAAGTTTCTCACTGACTCTCCTTTGCTTTTCCTCTCCTTCCATCTCCTCTAGGGTTCAATGACAATCCTGGCCCATCTCATCAGTCCAGTCTTGAGAAGATGAACCTTAAAGAAGAAATAGTAGTGAAGGTGGTGGAGCCAGAAGAAAGCTCTGAGGACATGGCAGTGGTTCCACCTAGCCAAGAACAGCTACCTTTTCTGGGGACATCAGGCGGTGGTTCCTCTGGGAAAGTAAAAGCCAAAACAAAAGGCAGGTCCCAGGCAGACCAAACTGAAGTAACTGAAGAGGACCTAGTGCAGATTCAGCAGACTCAGATGCAGGTGATCCAGTCTGGCTTTGACAGTGTCAACCACAATCTTCAACTCCTGCAGCAAGGCATGCAAGATCTGAGTAACAGCCTCAGCATCATGGCGCATACGCTTGTTGCTATCAAAAACGTCTATGTGAAAAACAACACTGGCCCAACCACATACGCCACCGCCTCTACTCAGACCACAGCTGGGTACCTGAGCCCGGGCTCCCCCCAGGTCTCCCCCGCTGAGGACAGAAGCAGAGCGCAGGTGGCTGGAAGCAGCAGCAGAAGCAGCAGCTGCAGCTCCAGCTCCATGTCACAAGAACCAGGTCCTTCCGAGTTTCCCAGGCCCCCCCTGAGAACCATTAAGAAAGAACATCCAAATGGCTGCTACTACTTCTGCTTTGCAGATGTGTAAAAACTTGAATATATGTAAAGTGACTGTGGTGTTAGGTGCTGTTGTATGTTCTGCTCCGGCTTGTAACTTCGAAGGAGCAAAGTGGACTTGCCTCCCACATTTTTCCCAGTGGGAAACATTTCGCTATAGGTGGCATTGAACACTAATTACTAGTCTCCTGTTTGTTAACTCTGTTGCAGTTGGCTAATAATTTTCTTCTGTTCTCTTTATCCTCTTACCCTCTTAAAAAAACAACCAAACAAAAAAACAGATTTATTTTGACTAAGACTCTTGTCTGTATCATCCTTTGTTTAATGTGACCTTTTAAAAAATAAAAGGCATGAGAGTGGGGTAAAAAAGTAACATTATGGTTACTGACCAGCAGGAGCTGTCTTACCCAAGTTGCTTAGTTTTTTGATTAAAGAAACATCAGAAGTAGTTGGTATTTAAGTACTTGCTTTTTCTAATGGTTACAATGTCAGGGGTGTTTGCTTGGTTGTTTTAAGTCCGAGCTGCGCAAGGCATCAGCATCATTGACATACCTGCTTAACTCTAGGAATGGTTTAGGACTGAGCTGTTGTTTCATGAATGTACTCCTCAGAATTCATACAGCGTTGCTCCACCTGGCTATTGTTCATTCCTAGCTTGTCACATGCACCTTCTCCTCAGAGGCATTTTGTTTTATTGCACTAGCAGGGTAGGCTTTTTCTTGTCACATGATTAAAATAGAGAAATACAGCAAAAAATAGTAATTGATGAGTGATGCCTGGTTTTGACACGGAATAATTTTTCCCCGTATGGTTTATAAGCAGGCTGTATCTTCAACAGATTTTGCAAGCCTTCTGGAATCAATACCACAACATTTGCAATAATGGAGAGCAAAGAAGTTTCCGTATTGTTTTACACGAACTGAAAGTTAGATTTGCTGTTAAACAAATTGCAGGAGGCAGGGGCTGACTTCACTCCAGACAGAACAAATGCTCCTGCATAGTTTATGAAGCTTTCATTTTCACCTCTCAGAGAGATTAATAAAATCTTCCATCCCACTTAACTATATATCCAGGGAAGAAGAAAGAGAAGGAAGAGTTGGAGCAAAAAGTAACCTGTTATGTGTCAACTCTGAAACAAGCACAAAGGAATCATTTTATCCTAATGTGAAAAAGAAAAATCTCCTTTTCACATTTAGATAGGAGGAAACTATTGTCACTGGCACTATTCTTAAGATGTGTTTAAGGCAGCTATGTTTAAGGCTTAATATATTAGAGTTGCTCTACTTCGCACAATTTAAAATTAGCAGAGGTGCGGCATTCATATGTCCAGTGTCCATACTGGAGGGGAAATAAAAACCCTCTCAGCTGCAATTTTATCCAATGACCTGAAAAATCATGCAGGTCCTTCTCTTAAGCATTTATCAGCAATATTAAAGTTGTACAGATAAATTTGGCCTGTAGCAATGACTAGCTGCCTCTAGTTTTCCAGTCACTTTGCACAAGCATTCCTGCCACAAGAATTTAGCAAATACATGCGACGCAGAGAATGGCAACCCCATCGTCCCTCTCCTAGCAGCATAAGAACATGTAATCATAAGGTAAAAGATATGACATTTTTGCAGTCAGCTTCGACAGAGCACTATACCATACAAAAATGTACTTTTAAGTATTTTCTTTTACTTCTGCCTGTATGCCATCACGGTGTAGTGATCACACACACGTACGCCTCAAAAACCAACAGCTGCTGCCTAATAAAACATGAACACAGGGTAGTCACATTGTTAGCAAGTGTTTCTCTTCAGCATCACAGATGGAGTACAAGATGCAAATATCTCACAAAACACACGGAGGTACGGCACATTGTTAATTGGGATTAATGCCTTGAACAGGAGGAGGTTCTCATTTTCATATTTACCTTACAAAAGGAGATGCTGTAGGTGACAGGTATCACTATCTAATTGCTAAATTGCTGGTTTTAAAAAGGAGAAAGAACTAATCCTTCTAAATCTGGTTTTTGAATCTATGTTGTTAAAAGCTTTCCAAAGTAACCTGTTGGAAGCATTTATATTTCTCCTCCTTTAGTACAGGTGGGCTCTCGAGCAGTGTTTTCTGTAACTGAAGAAGATACCCTTCATTTGTATTTTGTTCTCATGGACAAAGCAGCCCATTAATGCTACCGTGACATTCCAGGTAGATGAGCAAAATGTGATCTAAAGCTTACCTGGTCCTTCTGGGCAGTGGTTTGAGCTCGTCCAGGTCGCAATAGCTGTCCGACATTCTTTAAACACTTCAATTCTTTCTCCAGGTGTTAATTCTTGAATTTCACTTACTGCAGCGTTTCTAGGGAGAGCTGGCTTGTGTGCACTACATAGCTTTCTCATGTTTGAGTACAAATTTAAATGAGAGGAAGCTACAGTCCAAGTGCAGAGAAGCGCAGCAAGATCCTAAGAGCAGAGTGGGCAGAGTGGGTCTCCCGTATGAATGAAGACGACGAGCCAGGCAATGCTAAAAGACACTTTGGTGGTCAGACAGCTAGCAGACCTGAACACTGATCTGCCATGGTGTCTTTGTTCCAGTCTTGCTTCTTTCCCACAGTCCGAGAGTTGTACTGCTAACCTATACTGTATACTGGAGCCAGATCAAAACCACTCTTCCATTTCTGGTATGATCCAAATGTACGTTATGTTTTAAACGATGAAGGATACTGAGCTACCTGTCTCCAGTACAGAGTGTGCAAATTTGTTATTATTATCTTCAAATTAGTACAGCTGGCTTGCTATTTCTTTCTGTGCCCTTTCCGTGATCAAACGATGGTTCTGTTGGGAGCACCAAAAGCACACGCCGTCCAG
The DNA here is from genome assembly GCF_965183815.1 of Platalea leucorodia. Lineage (NCBI taxonomy): Eukaryota > Metazoa > Chordata > Aves > Pelecaniformes > Threskiornithidae > Platalea > Platalea leucorodia. The sequence continues at coordinate 42,154,792 of NC_138829.1, read as the reverse complement.
AAGCATGCCATTAAATTTCTGGCTGCTCTTAACAGAAGATGAAACATCATTTTCTTGGATGTTACTGAGTAAATGAATTCCCAATTTGTTTCCTGTCGTGTGAAGCAATTTGAGCTATTTATATAAATGACGAGCTAATGACCTGGTCATGAAGCTTAATGAAAACACTGCCAATGATTTGAACAGGGGCAGAGCTTGCTTTTAATTTGCCTTACATACAAGGCATAACAGTGATAATGCTGAGAAAGAGAGCCAGGGAATTTTCTCCAATTCTTCTGGACTTCCCTAAAAAACTTTGTTCTGCCGTGCAAAGAGCAGGCAGTATTTTCCACAGCATACAAGGACTAAGACATGCAGGCACATAAACCGCAAATACAAATTGTGATGATACTATAGTCTACTTTTACTTAGTTTTACTAGAAACAGAAATGAAAGGATCTTGGAGGAAAGTAGAGCAACTGGTAGTTTAACACTGCATTTCCACATAGCATGAACTGCTCAGACGCAGTAACAGCTTCCATTCATTCATTTCTCTGCTATCCATCCGCCACTTAAGCGTATTGCACAGAGGATGAGACAGGTCTCCTCAAGAAGCTGTAAAAGCTCAGTGACTATATCCAGGCAGCTGGTCATCTCCAAAGAAATCAATTACAGTGGCCTCTGACTAAATAAGAAATTCTAATTTTGAAGGGGGGGCGAACAATAAAAAAGCAGCAGCTGACTTTTCAGAATGACAAGGCTGGAATCCACCACACTGTTACTAAAATTGATCTGCTCTGGCTGTGGCAATCATTTCTTGTTTGGCTGAATACAGACAGTATGGATAAGAGCATGAGCAAATAGAAAGGGAGGTTTCTGAGGAGGCCGGTTGAGTTTTTCTGTTCTTATTAATATAGAACACATGAGCCTACTAAATCAGTAAAACTTCCATTGATCCAATCATTCCGACTTGCAATATGAACATCTGACTCATGTTGCAGTAGTAGCAACAGACACTTGCTTTTTTGCTTTCTTATAACAGAAAAAAAAAACCCACTGTCAAAGCACTTTTTCCATTTAAAGTATAGGGTTACAATAGTAAAAAACATATTGAAAAAAATTCAGCTGAAGCTTTATAAATAATTAAATCATTATACAAACACAATCAAGAATTGAAGTTTTGCATGCTGAATGAATATTTTATTTAGAACCAGTTTATAAAAATAAAATACAAAATAATTTGAAAACAAAACTTAAAACATTGTACAAAGCCTTGATATGGTACAAATGAGAAAATAAATAATTACAACTTTATGTACAAATGACCATTACAAGGGCATTAACTCTTTATGTTCTTGGGTGCCTGAGCAAACTTAAAAGGAAAAGAATGGCTTAGAAGATTTCCAAGGAGGGGAAGGGAACTGCAATTACGGAGCAAGAAAATTTGAGGGACTCAATATTTGTCTTCCTCAACAGTAACAATCAATCTTGGAACTACTTTCCACTTCATTTAATCATGCTGCAGATTTTACTATTGAGTACTTAATTTCTTATGCGGTGACAACATCGTATTTTTACTTAATACACAGATTTCATTCTTTGTGGTATTGCCCAGAGATTTTAGATCGGCAGCCACTGCTTGGCAGCTTCAAGAAGTCAGTACTTGTCTGAAGGCATTGCTGGTGATTTCCTTAATTTACTAGTTTGGGTATTCATAGCAAAGCATTTGAAAATTGACATCTGTTAGCACAAGCACTGCAACTCATCTCTGGGCTGGCTCTAGAGAAAGTTAGAAACTGGGGAAGAATTTCAAATCTTGCTTTCTAGCCAAAGAAAGTAAAGAGGGTGCAGACACAGCTGCTAGGCAACCAATCCAGACCTCTAGTCAGAGGAAAAAAGATGTGAAATAACCAAAAAAAATCCCACCTCACCTTGTGTCAAACATTTATGACCTTGCCTCTCATGCAGCAGATACGGGTTTAAAAGGATTTGAAGCCAAGCAGACCAAACTAATTATACTGTATGTTTTGGAGCAAGCTGGTCTGCTGTTATTACAGGTCCTTTATATAAAAGTTAGGTCAAAGATCAAGTGATCTCAAAAGGAAACAAACATCTGTAACTCAAATTAATTCCAGCTTAATTCCCACAGACAGTTGTGGATGATCAGGACCTCATATGAGTAGCCCACTTGTGGTATTATTTTAGAAGAAACCACTTTGTATTCTTGGCCAAAGCTGGCTCTCAGCAGTAATTCTTACAGAAAAGTAGAGATCAAAAGGCATGGCATGTCATAATAGTAATAAAAAATACTCATTTTCCAATTTAAAATACAGCAGCTGCAAATACGGTATTTAGAGTGAGTTTATTCCTTCAGTCCCTAAATAGGGGAAAAAAACCTCAACAAAACAAAACCCTATACTGATTTTAATGAGTTTCACCTGCACGAGAACAGCAAGAATTCCCAAGGATCCCAGCTCTTCATGTAGAGGAGAAACAGAAGCAAAATGCATAAATGACATATGCTAACATTTGGGTTTGTCACTATTACTGTTAAGAAAGAATGTGTTAGCAGCAATGGAGTAAAATCAGTCGACATGTTCAAACCTGAATGGCTAGAGTAATTGCCAAGTGAGTACATTAGACTTCAAAACAATACACTCCTATGCATTTTTCCTTAAAAAACAACCCTCAAAGGTTAACATTTAAAAGCCTGATTATTTAAACCACAGGAAAATGAGTGATAAAACTTTCTGGCGTTTGACAGTATCTTGCGGTAATTCCAGACAATTATTACGCAATCCAGGCAGACTTTTATATCGATTCTCTTTTACAAATGTTATATGTAGGGAAAAGGAAGACTGGCTTCAAGCAGACAGCTGAGGTATTCTTGCGTGAGGTGCGTGTTTATGCAATTTGCATGTATTAGCTAAGAAATGTATGACCTATGCCTATGTATTGCATGTAGTCAAAACACTGAACCTCGCTTCTTTTTACCAGTGTTACCTGTTACTGGAAATTGCAGTAATTGCAACCACTGACACGAGCCAAAAGCAAAACAGCAAACAAAACCCTTCAGCTCACTGCCTACTTGATTAGCTAAAAGAAGTAGAATAAACATATTATGCACTGTTCCACAAGTTTCAGAAATAGGAATGAGCATCCAAAGCTTTTACCAGTTTAAGAATCGTCAAGGCTTTTATTTTTATAGCTGTCAGTTCTCCGAGCACTCCTCACAGTGGAAAAGCATACAGAGAATGCGGCATAGGGAATCGTGGTGTTAACCAAAGTCACCTAAGCGGCCCCTTGCTCACTGGAATTACCAAGACAGACATGGCTCTTGTTACCTCACAGGATCAGTCCTGCATGAAAAAATTAAGATCAATATATTCTAGGCCTACAATGAGAAACCAGTTTGACTTTGAGCTCTCTTTTATTCTCCTATTCCTTTTCAGAAAATTCCTCTCTCATTTAACATATGTAAAAAAATTGGAGGCACATATCCCTAGTTTGCCATTAGACCCTTTTAAGAAATTGGAATACTCACTTTCTTTCTACCAGAATTTATGCCTCTTAGTGTTCGACAAAAATGTCCAATTCATTATGGAAAAAATTCTGTTTACAGGAAAGAGTCTGTACTGTAAGTCTGGCTTTGTCTACATTCTCATCGAAAAAGAAAATATTTTTTAGAAGCATTACAGTCAACCATTGCACGAATGTTACTGCAATAAGAAGGGCTTACAGGAGTTTTGCCCAAGTAGGACTATAGGATCAGGCCTTGTAATATGGAAAAGACACAGAATCAGAATTAGGGCATAGCAAAATTACAGTAGGTGAAGAGGAGCTCAGAGCAAATCGAAGCAAAACAGGCCTCGGCTCACTCTGGCAAATGAACTCCAGTAAACAGGATGTAATAGCTGAGACTGTTCCTATCTGTATGTATATACACACATATGCATGTATGTATATATGTTTCTATATCATATACAGTATCTATGTAAGTGTATATATAGATACACTTATGTACAAATGCCTATTTATATATATAAAATCAAAATTGCGTGTTTTCCCAGCTATCGTTAATACCATAATACTACAAATTGTAAATGATAGAGCTCTTGCAAGTCTTTTTCAGATGAAAAATGTTTCAAGCTATTTTTAAATATATAGGACCAGATCTCCCCTTTACATCAAGACTGTTTAGTGAGGTATGCAAGAAAGCTTGATCTCAAACATGCAAACTTCAAGGCAAGAATATGTCCAGACTTCCCAAGACAGGATGTGGCTGGTGGCTCTAATGAATGCCCCGTGTCACTCCCCAGGGGTATGCCTCCTCAGTAATTGTATATAGCTAGCAGTTAAGACCTCATATTGCTCCTGCCTTTGAGCAGTGAAAGTTTCTATGCTTACCAGTCCTGCTCAAGTAATAGATAGGTGCCTAGCATCATACAACTTGCCAGTGTTGCTCTACTGTATCGCACCTTCTACGACTTTTAACAGGGTTTTACTTAAGTAGTAATTGGCATTTGTAGTTAATAATGAGGTTTATTAATATTAATATAGATTTTTGAGGTTGCAACTTCGGTTCATTATACCATGCAATATTGCAGCACAAAAGTCTGTGTGAAACGTTCAGTCTTTTCAAGTTCTATTTTAGTTTAAAGGCTTCATGCCTCAATTTCTGTAAAAAATGCTCCAAAGTGCTGGCCACAACACAGGAAACACCATAAAGAGGAAATGCGTGTGCAGCATCTGCGTCTGCTACATGGCATGGCTCCATTGCGCTGCCCTCCAAAGAAACGGAGGCTTGAAGAGGACAGAGCAACAGCTCCTTGAATTATATTGTTTCCCAGCTAAGATCCCTGTGTAAGCTGCTGCGTGCTATGCAGAATAACTGTAACTGTTTTGTACAATGGAGAAAAATCTTCCCCGTCCCTGAAAATTTGTTGCAGATAACCCTCCATAAACCATTCATTCACACTCTGCGCAAGGGCCGCACACATGTACATTGCTGTTTTTATGCAGTCAATTGCATATTCAAATATTGAAGCTTATAGATTTCTTGATGATTATATAGGCCCTCTAGAAATATTAAGCTAATATTTATGTATGAGTTGATCAGCTGACAATTACCTAACTTACATTAACTGATTGCTACATTAGACTATAGCAAGCAATTCTGTAAACTTTTGGGGGGAGGGTGTCAAGCAATAAAAAAATCTCCAGAAGAGCGGGTAGTTCAAGAGAAGTTATTCACAATCACTCCTCCATTCCTATCTTCATGATTTTCTCACTAGATCCTGTTGAATCCACAGCAAAAAGCAACTGGGGATACACAGTTCTTTTATCTTTTGCTGCACTGAGAGAAGCCTGGGTCATCAATCACGACTGATACCTCTTTCTCCGTTTTGGCATAGTTTACTATTTTTACATTGGCAAGTAGTTCAAGTACAAGTGAATTTCTACAGCATTGATTTATTTTACATAGTAGTGTGTAACAGTGGACGAGTCTATACTTTGAAGACAGCATAAAAAATCCTTAGGCCTTATATTCTTTCTCACCTGTAAAGCAATTACCTGTTTCTGGATCCTGCTACACTGGCGAGAAAATATAAACACCTCAACTTCAGCATTTCAGGCAAGGATGCATGAAGTTGGTACCTATTAAAACTGACCATGTTAATGTAGGAATAAGCTTACAAGACCATAACAAATGCTTTTCAGAAATAAGGGCAAGGAGAGGAAAAATAATCATAGGCTGCCACACCACCTTAACAAATAATTCCAGCAGTGCCCAGGGCAAAAATATCACAATGGGACCAAATTCTCTTTATGGTGTACCATAAGGAAACATGAGGAAAACAGGAAGGAAAAGATGGAATTTGTTCTTGTCACATTCATCTGTTAGGTATTCATTGACTGTCACTGCTCCTATATGATGAGCATTCATAACAATTAAGAACTCACATTATGAAATAAAAATGAGTAACCACAAGCCCTATTTGTAATCAAAAATAAAAATACCTTTGAGTCTCTGTTCTTGTTCCATATGCAAATGCACACACAAAATTAGAAAAGAAAAAAAGCAAGCTGCAAGACAAAACATTGGCTGGTTGAGAAATCAGCAGTCCTTCAATCTCGTACCAAGGTATAAAGGTTATTAGAATTTGTGCATTCCAGAAATTTTTTGGGGGAAATAGAAGATGCAATGCCAAAAGTATTCAGGAACTAACAGAAAGGGAATTGTATTATTTGTGGTCCATAAATTACAAATGAAAAATGAGAAAGAATGAGTTTATATAAGCATATACATATATGTATATATATAAATATTTATATTATATAATTTACCATGAGGACATGCAATTATTGGTATAGCACCTATTATACAATATAATACAAAGGAATAGGACTTTCCAATGGTACAGTTTCTTCAGAAAAAGCAGGTATACCCTACCTATTGCATTCATCTGTAGTGCTTGAAACCTGAATGAAATTAAGGTTCCACACTGTGCTACATTACGTATGGGAAACAATATACATATTCATAGTAAGAAAAGAAAAAAAAGTCAACATAGTCTGACAAAGCAAGTGAAATTCAGTGCAGCTCTAGGGCAGCTTTAATGCAGCATTAGAATGTGTTAGCTCGGAGACAAAATATTCCCTTTTTAATCCAAAGGTATTCATTTGGCAGAGGTTAAATAAAAAAAGCACAGATGCTGGCTGGAGAGGCATGACTACAGCAAGCAGATCAGTAACTGACAAGTCTCCTATGCATCCAGCGTCCCCACAACAGGAATATCTAGGGAGAGCTGGCTACATCTTTCTCAGGCTTGCATTCTTTTATGTTACTATTCTGACCCACTATTCTCTTCTGAATGTAGCAAAAGGTGCTGTACCGTTACGTGCCCTACGGAGATCCTGTAGAGCACAAGAGATCATTAAGTAACTACCAAACAAAGTTGAAGGAATTAGACACCATGGACTTTACTGACAGACAATGAAGCTTGGCTATCAAAAAACCATTTGGGCAGAAGAATGACAAGAATCCAACATAAAAAATATCTCAGATTGCTTTCTGTATATTTTGCTTTGATGACTAATATTCTTACCTGGATTTTGTAAGGGTGTTAAGTGTATTTCTGTCACCTATAACCTACCAAGTTCATGAAGCAGACAATTTCCTTATCTCTTTCATCTTTCATGTTTTTATAAAACAAATGACTAAAAAAGCAAGTCTTGGTAATCATCTCTGTATGGTAAGATCAGTGGTTCAAGTGATCCGTAACTAATGGAAAAAACAAAAGCCATCAATAGCAGGGGTTCTTTTTGCAGTTGAGTTAAGGGAAAAAACGTACTTCTGTTTTCTAACTTATTTTCTAACATACATTGCAATTTATTGTAAATCTGCAACATTCAGTGAAGTGCAGACATCTCCTCCTTTCTCTTATTTCCTAGATAGGACCGCTTTTCCAAATTCTACTGAACGCGGTTTGAAGAACCCCACTATGACTCCCAAAGTGTACAACACAGAACTGAGAATTAGCTTCTTGGATCCTAATTAGTACTAAACAATTTTCTAAAGAATAATATAGCCATAAAAACATTTTGGCAAATGTTAATATTAATTTTTAAAATGTCGTCAGTGTCAAGAAGGGGCAACGTATGTGACACTTCCTTAGGTAAAAGATCTGTGCCATGGTAGATAGTGGACAAGATAAGCACTGAGCGTCTCAGAGATGTGTGCAACTCAAAATGGGAGAGACTTATAAGGTAGAAATAGGATCGTCTTCTAAATCGTGTGCTTTTTTAAAACTACCAAGACATGCTTGAGCAGTACTTATCTCCCAAGTGGTGATGTCATTTTGGGAATAACCGTTTCAGGTTTTCTTACATACTCCTCGGGTATGTAAGGCCTTAAATAATTAGGCCAAATCTTCTAGCTAGGTAAACTAAAACCATAGAAATAAACACCCTTTTAAAACACTCACCTCAGAGATATTTTTTGCTCTAAATACATTGCACCTCTTTGACTACCTAGTCGTTTTTATCCTGGCCTCTACTTCCCCCCTCACGGATCTGCTTGCTGCCTACTCTTAGGCAATGCCTGGCCACTTATTTACACAGTATGCTTTCTCATGAATACTTTATGATGCTTACTTTCTTTAAAAAGCACAGATTCAATACCATTTTTTTAATATATTTTTCATTATTTTGTTAAATACACACTACACAGACACAACATGCATCAGATTTAGGAGGAGGCTTTATACCTGTCAAGGCCCAGTTCCTATCTGCTAAGCTTAGTGGTTGATTTGCTCTTTCCTGTGGGAGTCTTAGTGTTTGGGGAATGGTGGAAGGAACTGCCAGATCCTTTCAGACCATTTTTGCTTGGTTTGTTGCAGCAGTGCTCTTGTTGGCAGGATCTCCTAGAAGATGAGGAGCCTGAATGGCTAGGAGGTGATTTACTCCTCCCAAGATGTGGGGATGAACTCCTCTGATCATGATGGGGTCTCCCAGCCCGGGACGGAGAAGAACTGGCAGTACGGGGTAAAGAAGAGCTCCTAGGGGAGGCACTGGGACTGCGTCGGGGGATGACAGGGCTTTTGGGTGGTGTTTTTGGACTATGTGGAGATCCTGGACTCTTACACTGGGTAGAACTCCTTGGTCTTTGAGATCCATTCTGTAGGATTTGAGCCAGACGAGAGATAAGATCTGAATCCGAGCTGCTACTCCCTAGGACTCTGTATCTGCGTAACCTTAAGAAGAAATGAAGAAAGATTATTTCTGTTCCCATCTATTCACTAAATTTCATACAGAAACACAGTATCACTGGAAACTAGGGATGAGCTTACATTGCAGAACAGACATCTGGAGCTGAACTTCCCTATAAGGCAGAGGTATTTGGATCTAGGCTCTGGCTTCTGTGTTGTTCAAATCAACACAGTATTTATATTTGCATAAACTCATTCACATAAACAGCCTAAGTGTTTACAGGATAACTGAAATTTCCTGGTGGTATTGGAAGAAGCGCACTGAAGAACAGTGCTTATTGCCTCTGTTTCGGAGGGTTACATCCATTCCTGCACACCATCAATACACTCCTATACACAATTCTAAGGGATGACAAGGCACAACACAACTTCATTCAGAGGATTTCGCCCTACTGTATCAAAATTCTCCTTATCCTGGTAATGTAGGCACTGAAGAAACTAGATCATGGTTGTCTGTATATAGAATTGGCAAAGGGGGGGCTTCTAGAATTCGCTCTGCCCTCCTTTAATTAGCTGGTTTTACTTAGCCATGATCTGAGCATTGCTAACTACCTCAATACTGATGGGTGGAATCTCCAAACCCGAATACTTAAAATGTCTACAATAAGAAGAGTTCAGTTTTCAAAGGGGCTGGATATGACAGATCCTACTGATTTCTCTGGGTTTGTGAATAACCAACAGCTCCAGAAAAGTGACCCCACTTTAAAAGAAAAGTGTAAAGATTTAGTTATAGATTGACAGGTTTCAAAATAGTGAATACACATCTATTGATGTATAAGGTTTAATGGTGAAGCAGGCTCATTCTTGTGTAACAGCCTCTCCTCATTCATGCTCCAACAATGTAAGATTTCTCAGAGAATTGAAGCCCAGCATTTTTAAAAAATTAGTTAAAGGATGGAACTTCTACAGCATTACGTACTGCACAGTAACTGCAATCAAGCTCAAATCCATTTTCAACCTGAAAACCTATTTCTATTTTCTCTGCATTACCTAGCTTCTACCCCAGGTCTAGTAGGAGGTTTTCCTGGTGGTGGCCGAGGAAAGAACTGAGCTGAACTTGAACTGGTGACTTGATCAGTGGTTGCCCAGGACACTGGCCTTGGAATCTTGCTTTTTCTGGACTGAGGGCTGCTTGGAGATAAAGAGCTGTCTTCCGTCTGCTTGCTGAAATGAGAGTCCACCGTCAATCTAGAAAATGAGGATAAGACATCATCCTCAGAAAACGGTACTGGAGTAGCAGCCATTTTTTCTTCCAGTGACTTATCAGAGGCACTTGAGAGGTCACCAAGGAAAGATTTGAGCTGTCTCTTTTCCATAAGTAGTCTGACCAAGTCTGTCTGATGGGCCTTTTTTAGAAGAAGCTTTTCCTTTGCTGAAACAGGAGAAGAGGACTCTGATGTTGAGTCTATCTCTTGTGCTAAAACTGGGATTCGGCTCTGCCTGAATACAAAAGGAGATTTAACTAAGTCCTTCTTAGATCGATGAGAATTCTCATTTTCTGAAATGCAGTGGAATAACTCTCCATTTCTGGGAGCATTTTTCTCTTTTTTGTCCTCCTGGTGCAAAAAAGTAGTAAGGGCCACTTGGTGGCATTTCAAGTCTTGGATATGGACTTCTTCCTTATTAGAATGAAAACCATTTTCCTGAACTGGTGCTATTTTGCTTGCCTGTTTATTAACATGTGGTTTGGTAAGTCTTGAGGGAGAAAATTCTGATGGTTTAGGTGCTATCGACTTCAGAACCTCATCTTGATTTGGCACCAAACAGACGGGCCTTGGCTTTGATTCTTCAGCAGCTTCAGTATTCATTTGAGGTTCTTCCTCTGCAGATTTTGAGTTTCCTGGCAAAGAAGAATTCTGTTCTTTGCTTAGCATTTCAATGGCGTCCTCGGAAACCACTGGAAGCTTTTCTTCCTCAGCCTCCTCTACAGGAATATTTTCAAGTTCTTTCTCTTCCTGTGTCCCACTATGTTGTTCAGGTAGGTCCTTTTGGCCACAGTCCAGGACATTGACACATTCTTTGACAAGTCCTTCCCTGTCAAGCACCTCTTGGCTGATATTAAGTACCAAATCCGGTCTGCTGGCACTAGCTGGAAGTGCGTCTTCTGTCACAACCAAACCTGGCAAGCTTTCCTTTGGAGAGGAAAGTTCTACGGTGTGTTCCATAGACTGAGCATCCTGCTCCCTCTTCTCTAGCTGGTGGCCATAATGAAAGCTCTCCGAAGCAGACTGTGTGGATGCCACTGAAGGTCTGGGTATTGTTATCTGCATTGGAAAATTAGAGAAGGAAAAGGTGAGAAACTCAGGAATGTTATACAGACAACATTATTTAAATAGCATTTTTTATTCCATGTCTTGAAGATACATTATATAACGATTCCTATGAATCACAACGTTCAAATAATACCTAACTTCATAATTTACATCTAGATAATTAAAAAAAAAAAAATACTCTATCATCCCAAGACAGAAATGTGCAACAGGTAAAAACAAATATAATCTCAGTGGGAAATGCTGTGGTTACCAAGTAACCCTCCTGGAAATGAGATCCAGCCTAACAGGTAGGCTTTTTATTTATTTTACATTAGTTTGAATACCCTTAGAATAAGTTGTATATGAACGTAAAATATTTAACAAATACACAACAATATTTTTAGACAAGTACAGAAGACAAAGAACACAGTGAGGTCCAGATTCAGGAATGGACTTAAATTTCAATTTAGGCAGAATTTAGATACTTTGTTAACAACGCGATTAATAAAAAACTTTTATTTACCTAATTAAATACATCCATACCCATAATACCTACATTTTTGTCCAGAAGAACTTTCCTGAGTGCCCAAATTTTAGTTATTACCTTCCCTATAGAAGCTTATGCCTCATTTTAACTAAGCAACCTGGTTAGAACATCTTACCTAAGGTCATTAAGAGATTCACAAACTAAATATTCACACATCTAAATCCCCTAAAACGGGTCTAATCCAATAGGTACGCTTAAAGCACTCCTAAAGCCTATATATAGTATTGAGTCAGAGTTCCTTTGAAAAACAGTTGATTATGATGAGTGCTGCCTCTAGCACATAGCTTAATTGTTAGACCACATGTCCAGGAAATGGGAAACCTGCTTTTATGTCTCTCCCCACCTGAGAGACATAAACCCACTTCCCCAGTTCCCATCAAGTATGGACGAAACCAGAATGGAGTTGCTTCTCACCTTTCCCATTGAAGTCAGGCCACTGCACAGACAGAAATGCAAGAGTCATGAGGTCAGAGGGTGAGAGAGCACACACAAAAGTGAGAGGAGTTTTACCTCTATGGCCAAGGGAGGAATGCACTCTTGTGTGAAGAGGAGTCCCAGATTCTGGTTTATACATATTGGATTGAGTCATTTGGTAAAATGACTAAACAGTAAAGAAATCAAGGGGCTACCCCTACATCTTCCTCTACATGGACAGAGAGTTCAGCTCCTTTTTTCCTTGTATTCTTTAGCCTCATGAATCTGACACAGTTTGAGTTTGTAATACTCAGCAGAAACCAGAGTCTGGGTTTGGACATAAAGACTTTCTCGATGCACTGATGGTAGAAAAGACAACTAGTGGTAGCCTATTTCCAGTGTTGCCAGGATTCTACCATGTTACAAGACAGATTTCACTTGACCTTGTTGCAGAAATTGTACACGCTGCTGAGCTTAACGGGCTTTTGCAAGAGCTAGTATATTGGTACTACTGGCTGGTAGAAACCAAGCTCATTTGTCAGGACGCATAACAACTTATACTATGTACGCAAATTTTACAAATACAGAACAACTTTCCAAAATAAGAAATGGGAACTGACAGCAAAGGAGATATACTCAGATTTCCTATGAGAGTATAATAGCTTCATTGAAATTCTTTCTGATTTTTTTCTTTTCATTTTCTTCATAGTCCTGTATAATAAAATTTCCATCGTTATGGGTTCACATTTACCTCCATGAAACACGAACGTTCAACTGATACTATAAACAGTTCACTAGAACAAAACATGAAACAAAAATCACAGGCATAAAGCTGAATTAAAGAGAGGACAATTATTTATGTTAAAGAAATTATTTATATACTATAAAATGTATTCTGAACCTCTCTTAATTTACCTGATGCAGTTTTTGGACCTTAACCTAAAAATGTGGAATCACATTTTTTGAGAAATTTGGAATAACATTTGGAGAAAAGATTTTCTTAGTTTTATAAGTAGGATTAGCTGTTAGGATACAGAAAGTGGTATTTTTCACTGGGGGCGGGAAGAGCAGAAATGTAAGATAATTGAACTCTTGTTTTCCCAAGTAGACCTAAGCTGCCTGTAGCATCTTCCCCAAGTAGGGATTTATTGAAGTGGGGGAAAAAAAAAAAGAAAAACCCAAACCAAAAAGAAACCCACTGAGACCTGCAGCAAGAGGCTACTTTTTGTCTCCCTGATAATTTGTTTTCAAGTTTGGGCCAATACAGTCCCTTTGTGTTTGCTGAATTAAAATGGTACATTGAGAAACAAACTGAAGTTACTTAGTTTTGGCAAAACAGTCCTCCTCGTCTCCTCTTACTCTCACTCTGGCTTCTTTCCCCTGAAAGAAACACTACTTCCCTTTTGAGTTAGAGAAGTCTTTCTTACTTGAAAAGCTTTCTGGTGAGAGAATCCAAGCACATCAGTTCAGCTACAGAAAGAACAGAGGAAGTAGATTTTTTTTTTTTTAAAAAGCACCTTTCCATGATTAGGTTAATTAGTGCCTAAATCTTGAGTGTTAAACAAAAATAGTTTAGCGAGAACTCTGCACAGAAAGGAAAAGGGATAAAACTGGAGAAAAATACAAGAAAAAAGGTCCAGGAAACAGGGCAGCTATTCCATAGGTTTCCATACATCTTTAGGAAGTTGCTCTGAGGTGACACATCTCCAGGTATCATACACGGAAGGACTTGCTTTCATATGACAGAGGAACATATTTTGGTCTGTCACACAAAAATCACCAGATCTCTTATAAATTCTCAACTACAAGCTGGGTAAAAGTGGGTTCAGGAAATTTTAATGCAATATTGTCCTTGGAATAGCAGGTTCACATTTTGAGAGATCACTTGGGCATTTGCTGTCCACTCAGCTCTGTCTCCAGCTTGTTTCAATACCTCGTTCTCCAGGGCTGCAGATGGAAGTCTCCAAAGTAAGGAAATCTCGTAAAATATTTCCTTTTCCAAACTTTTTACTTCATGAGTTAAGTCTAGTTGCCAATTCAAATAACCCAGGAATCAAAAAAACAGAGTTGTCTTCCACGTATCTGAAGAAAGATGGCTTCCCTTAGAATAGCATGGTTCTGGTGTCCTCTCAATTTTCAAAGGTAAGACAACCTTAGTTATTTGTTTTTAGGAGGATATTTATCTTCTTGGTACATTTCCAGAAGGGCTGCAATTGCATTTAAATCCTCCTTTGCTCAAATATGTTTACACGGAAACTGTCTTTTCCTTGTCACCTCTCTCTCATATGTCAATTCTTTGTTAGGGGAAACCAGCTCTGATCTGAAATCATTTTACATTTTTCAATAGACTTCATATCCTTTGCCACAGCTGGAGAGAGAATTTCCTAGTCTTTCAGGCCTACCTTGGCCAACCCAGATTTAACCCTTACACCCCAGAAATAGAAGAGTAAGCTTGTTCAACAACCTACAACAGAACAGGCAGGAGCTATTTGTGAAAGAAAAACATTGAACAAGTGGAGGAAAGAAAAGGATACTGGATGACTAACCATCATCAAAGACTCAGTACTGCTGAGTAGTTCACAGTTTCAGAAATGGCTTTTTGAATGCATACAGCACTTTCTTGATTTGTGTTCACTAACAAAAAAAAGTTTGTTTTCTCAGATGGTCAATAAACCTCTTATTACTCTTCTCAAAGCACAAGAATTAAATAATATCCCCATTGGGCTTGACATTTCTCTTATATGTGCAAGAAATTTAAATGGGTAATCATGCAGAAGCGCCTTCCATTCAAGGGTTGCTACAACTTCAGGTGCAGCTTTAAGAGAGAAACAAAAGAGCAAGACCAATTTTTAAAATATCTGGGAATGTCTACGAGAAAACAGAACTTGTATAGAACTGAACCCTGTTAAATCATAGAATGGGTTGGGTTGGAAGGGACCTTAAAGATCATCTAGTTCCAACTCCCATGCCACGGGCAGGGATACCAATGCTTTCATTTGGAAGAACTTGGATGTAATAGTCAATTAGTGAAGAAATGGAAGAAGCTTGTAGATGATCCTCCTAAGGCTCCTTGTAAGATTTCTTTGGGTAAAGCGTCAGCTTCTGTACAAGCCGCTGCAGATAACTTCATGATTCACACTGTGAAGAATCCTAAGTAAAAAGACTGGAGGAAGTTTTGAATCCCTTAAAACAATTAAAAAACTATATATATAATCCTGTAGCCTTAATTATCTCATAAATAGTCTTCTCGCTCTCTTGTTTGTGAAACCTTGCAAGACAGAAGTCATAACCAAGGAGTCTGAGGAGGGCTGATCCTGATACATGCAAAATACACCAATTTAAATTATCGTTTAGTCTAATTCAGGGAGACAGAAATCTCAAGGTTGCTCAATACATATCTAGTTACAAAACAAATAATAAATGGCCTAACATGTAAAATTTAGAAAACCCATCATAATCATAAATAATCCTCATACTTTCTTTTCTTCTGCCACTAATTAAAATCTTATCCTATGAGATTTCCATGGCTAATCATGTTAATTTTGTAAAACACTGAACCTGAGGAAGAAAGATTACAATGTGACGTGGGCAATTCAGCTAAGAAGAAAAATGTGAGAAACAAGTTTAAATGCTGCCTCTCAGCTGACTATGATAATCAGTTTATAACACTATCTACCCCATTATCGCAATTCCCATACTTCAACAGAAGTTATGTGATACAGCAAATTACTGAAAATGGCTGAGACAATATATGGAACAATGAATTTGAGGTTCTCCTTTCACTCTGAAATATTTGAATGAAATTATTACCACCATGGTCTCGAATCCTTTGGCCTTCCCTAAATAATTTCCTAATTCCTTTCTGATTTCTCAAATTAACACTCGACAGAGACAAGAAATTAGACTGCATTTTCTTCAAGAAACTTTACAAGATGGTGAGTGGGATGTTAAGAAGGAAAAAGAACAAAACAACACCAACAACATAAATATCTCTTGGACATCCTTTATGACATCTGACAAACTTTCCTCCCTTTAAACCTTTGACAGGCTGCAATAGCAAGCGATATGCTTGGATGAAATCCTCTGTGAACATATACAGTAAATTGAAGAGGAGTGAAATATTGAGTTTTGGTCTGCAAAGTTGCTAAGTCTGAAAGATCTAAAGGTGTGAATATGGATTATTGTACAATACCAGCAGGTAAACATCTCTTAGCAATAGCTTCTTCCCTTCACTCATGCTGTCTGCTACTTCTGCAAGCTTGTCAAGTGCTGTCAGGACTTCAGGCCTATTAGAAACATGGTGTACAGATCTGGTGTTCAGCTAATCCTGTTATTATTTGTAACTTTGCACATTAATAAGCCATTATCATATTACTTGGCATTCTGAAGACATTTTACCTCATCAGTTTACTCCTCAGAGCTGCTTTCCTACCTCAGTAAAGTTTGTGTATCTATGAGAACAAACCTCATGTATCTCTTCTCTTTTTCATCTATCACTAGCTCTGTCACCTACCAGGAATATGACCAATGTTAGTATGAGTCTGCAACTTCTGCAATACCAGACAACCTCCCTGAATCTTTCCAGTTCACCAGCTTCCTCTTACTTCATGATTTTTTCTTTATTTATGTAACATAATTTCTATTTCCTTGCACAACTATATGCCTCTGCAAAGAAATCTGAACTGCAGTTTGTATGAAAGCGTAAAGGGTATGTCCTGTAATTTACTGCTAGTGTTATTCTCACATGAATAAACCAACCGCTATGTTTACATCTCTGTAGACAACTCACCTAGTTTATTACTCAGAACAGCTCTCCTACTTTTCAAAATCCTACCTACCTACTACTATCATTCCTACTGACTTTTTATAGTCTAATCCTTTGTATCCCTTACATTCCCTTCCCAGATTAAATTCACAGCCAGGAAGAAGTTGAATATAACTAATTACAGATTTACTAAACTACATTGGCCACTTCTACAGACAGACTAATATGGGGATAAACAGGAGAAATATATGCCTGTAATTCATGGTGTTATGGAACATAAGACCAGAGATGATTATAAGTTTTGATACTGAACCCCTTTCAACAGTCCCATATATATGATACTGCAAGCATTGCAGGCATTTGTAGGAACTGGTGGTCCCCAGGATACTACCTTCTGTTAAAAATTCACACGACAGGCCCTAATCCTAAACTAAAGACAAGTAACATATGAAGGCGTGCTTGGATCTGTCTGAAAAGAGGAGCATGTTGCTCTCCACAGCTCTTCAGATATATTCTTTCTGCTATTCTATAACACTAATTTTTGCATTGATTTATATGGAGGTTGCAAAAAATGGGAAGAGGATGGAATACAGATGCAGAGCTGGGAATGTACAAGACAACTGTGTTTTCATATTCTCTAATGTGAAAGGTGTCTTTTGAGGATAAAGAACATATAGAGCTGTGTGTATAGGCTTTCTTTAAGGCTTATTAATCATGGCTTAATTTCAGTATTCTTTAAATATCCTCCCTTTTCAGTTATTCCTACGCCACTTACCAAGTAAAAGAAGATTTTTTGTTCTAACATAAACTCATATCCTCAAACATCCAATAGGGCAAATATTGACTGCTCTAAAAGCAGTATGTTTAATTGCTTTTAGAGAATGACTGTCATTGTAATAAGTGGCTAATTAGTTTGGTAACATGACTAAAACAAGTACTCGTTTAACTTGGAACTTCTTCTATATAACCCATAAACCAATTGAAGAATATTCTTGAAATTTACTTATATTGTTGGAGAACTGGGAAGCAGCGGCACTTACAAACTATTACTTCATAACACTCACACAATACTCCTGTCATATACTCCTATTAAAAATGGGCCAGTATTGTAATATTTTTCGAGTTCCACAGAGACAGTCTTTTTCTAACAAAGAAAGCATGAATTTGCCTTAATAAACAGTTCAGAGATGTGAAAAAATGGCAACTGAAGCTTATTTTACCTTTCCATCTCATGTTATTATTTCCTTCTTTACAGAAGCTGAATTCCTACCTTACCATGGTTATCTTCTAAAGTCACAAAAAACCTAGAGATTAAGGACTATTGCCAGAAGCTTGACCACTTGGAGACTTTTTCCTCTGGAAAGTTGGAAACTACTGATTCCATGAGGATTGTGGTTTCAGTAACAAAGCCAGTGAGTTCATATCACACTAAGTAGCACAATATATTCAGCATTTCAAAATCTAGATTTTATAAAACATCTAACAATCTTCAATAGGAGGTTAATTAGTTCTCCACAACAGGTTATGTTCAAGTATACTTAGGGACTCTGCTGCTCAAGTATACTTAGGTACTTGGCTAAGAAGCAAAATAAAACACTACAAATTAGAAGGTTCCTCCTCTGACAGAGGACACATTTAAGTACAAAGTGACATTTATTTTTTAATTAATGGTGCAAGCACTTTTGGTATATAAAATGCAGTTAAAATATTTTCACAGCTATTATTATCATAGCTAATAATGATGTAAGCATCTTTAAGCAAACCTCACTTTGTTTTGGCAGCTAGCTGTGAGAAATACATTAGTATATATTTTTCTTACTTTAGAAACAATTTTTACTACTTTTGAATGACCTTTTTGAAGCTAAGCTCTATATTAATATCTGTCCCTACAGAGACAATACCTGCAATTTTCAGAAACAATAAAGACACAAGCTAATACTTCCTCAGGAAACCCCTGAACTCTGATTTTCAAAGCCACGTTATACCTTGTTATTAAGGACCAGTACTTTTTATTTTTTTTTTAAACATAGTATCTTCTTTGCAAAATTCATTTGAAATGCTCTGTTCTAAACCCAAGTTCAAGCCAAGTAAATAGTCTTTCTTTGTCATGAAAAAAAGACATACACAGGGACTCTCAATTACATAAAAACTGCTTTTATGCATAATAGCAGTGGGGTCTGGCTACTACTGTTTAGATTAATTCTGAATATTCCTCTCCAATATATCAATTCCAATAAAGGGCCATCATGAAGTATCAGGTAATTCATACATAAGGTCTGCCTTAATACACATGTACGGATTTCAAATATGTCATTTTTTTCTGTTTGTAGCTTGTTCCTATGAGCCGCTGTCTAATTCTAGGTTACTGCTGTGCTATACTTACGCTTCAGTTCTGCTATATACACTATATTTTTGATTTTTTGTAAAGGTAAAAGCATCTTTCATACTCAAACAGCAACACTCTAAAAAGAACCTCCAACAGCACATAAAAAACAAAAGAAAACAAAAAACCAACAAAATTTAGTCTTCCTGACTTCTGATCCTCCAGTCAGACAATGAATCCACCCATTTGTATGTTGTAATAAATTAAATCCAGTTCTATCCAGTTATAAGATTGGCACTGTATTTGAACATGTTGCCCACAGTTCTGTTATGCTCACAAGGGAGAGAATCTGTGAACACTAACATTTCTATGGATGAATCAAATATACCAGAGGAACTGATGAAACCATGCAAATATAATAATTTAATACAAATTCTAATTTCAGCAGGATTAAAATTACTGTACACCTAAAATTTCATTTTCAAACTTGAAATCCAGATTAAAATTTTCTTAAAATCTCTCCTCAGAATTTTCAGGATCTGTTTGAAAGCATTATGGGTTTTCTTATGCCCACAGTGCACTACCACCAAGAGTAGTTGTAATTCACATAAAGAACTAGCAGCTTTCAGTTTGCTTATAAGCATGCATAATAGATATCCTTTAGAGAAGACAGACCTAGAGATAGGAGTCTTATCTATACTAAGGGTCCTTCTCTTTTCTTATAGTGTTTTTTTAATATATTCTCTCCTCTGCACACAAGGTTTTATAGTCACAAGGTTTGCAGACACAAAGATGCAATTAGAATCCAGCTTATCTTTTAAAAACAAAATACCTAAAACTTTTGGCAGCCTCTTATGTTACATAGTTTTGCCTCTGTGAACAGGATTGATGATAAACGTAAAGCACAGCTCCATGAAGTAGTTACAACACAGCTGATTCCATCCAAGCACTCCAGGGATTTACAGTATGATACATGCTGCCAGTAAGGTGCTTAAGCTCCTTACAAATACTTAGAAGGGCACTATCAGTTTATTCTGATTCTGGTTTGGTTGCTAGCCTGGTATTATTAAGGTTGGATACATTAATAAGGTAGCGTCACTTTAGCCAATTTCTGAGCTCTTTGGATATATCATGTTCTGCGTTTAGAAGCTGCCTGAAAGCAGTCAGAGCAGCTATACATTTGTAGCTAGGTAATAAGTAAACACATCTACCTGTGGTTCATGTAGAGCAATAGTGTAGAATTGCCAAATACTAGGAATTTTAATAATAACTTGAAACTGAACCAGTTTTCAAAAATTACATAGTGGTAGCTTAGAAATACTAGACTGCCACTTAGCGTTTGTCCTAATTTTAGTGGTTTCCCTATTTTCCCTATTTTAAAAAGTTCTCTCTCCCTTCCATATGACAGATCTATCTAACCAGGAGAAAATGCTAAGATGCTGATAAATTCTCAAACTCCAAATAAAGAATTTTTTTCCTGAAATTCTAGTTGGACTAGTATCATATGCGATTTTTAACGATAGCAGACAAAAGACAGAAATATATCTTAATTAAGGATTATCTTATGGATGATATTATAGATAATATCTGCAATTATATATACACACAATATTTATTATATTAATTAGATCAATTATACCTTAATTACATGAGAAATAATCATTAGTCCTCAGGCATTATGCTCTGAATTACGTTAAGTAACTATTTATTTCAAGAAGATTACTGTGTGAATTGTCATCATCAACTGTTGACAGCAGAGTTGATCAGCTCTCCATGGGAAATCCCACAGACCATTTAGCTTTCCTGAAACATCTTTATTTATTCTATGCTAATGAAATTATGATGATAGAAAAATGTACTAAATCACATATGCTTGGGAGAAGACTGGCATTTAAAAAAAAAAAAAATTGACCACTTCAAGGACAGACAACAGATGAACCATGTGGTTACGAATTTTGGGAATCTTAAAAGTACTGTGGATTCCAGAAAACATGAACATTAAAAACAATTAATAACTTTTTATAGAGTTTTTTCCTACGCTATCAGTGTATGTGGACACTATTACCACAGCTAATTTATTGTCCTGACCTTCACTATGACTTTTCTGCTGCTTCTCATAGAGAAGCCTGCAGAGGGAGAATGGCCAAGAGGGTTCTGTGACTAAAAATGGATGTTCTCTCTACAGGCAACACATTATTTGAAAAAAATTAAGAGGTTCATACTGACTGCTTGTCCTAAACTGTTAATTCCTTAATTTACAGCTTGGAACGTTTCCATTGAAAGCACAGCTAACCTAACATACTGTAACTTTTAATTCTTCTTTACACCAAAGGCAGATGTGAAAAAAGCACGCTTGAAGAATTTCTTTCCTTCAGAAAAAAGACCCTACTAAGCCTCAGAGGCAGCATTTAGATTTCTACGTACAAAGCAATTGCCTCTGCCACTTGGATAAAAGCACAAATAAAACTTTTTACTTGTTTGCATTAAAGAGTGTGTAGATGAAAATTGTTCAAGAAACATCATTGTCAATATAAAATCCAGTTGCTTAAAAGCCTGGGAGTAACCTGTGAGCTTAGGCGTGTCTTCCAGACATCCTCTTTTTTCTTCCAAAATAACGCTTCCTGATATTCCCCATCCTATGTGGTTTTTGTATGAAAAATTGACATACTCCAGAGAAACTTACTCATGAAGAAAATAATGACACTGTAGCAGTGATCATATGTCGAATGCCTTTCAAGAACCTAACAGTAACAACTCAAAAGAGTAAGAAATCTGAATCTGAGCTTGCCTTGGAATCTGGTCATAAGCATTATCAAACACTTACTTTCACTGATGATGAGTGACAGCTGTAACATCACAGCAACTTAATCTTCAGGCTAAAATTTATTGGAAAATTAAGTTATTAACAGTTACTCTGTCATGAATGAGATGGTATAACTTACACACATTTTCCCTACTTAACAAAATCAAATCTACTGTATATGAAACAGTTCCAGTAGCTGTGAACTGAACTAACTCCTTGAAATTTCTACCTTGATTAAACCCAATGCTGTAAATGGTATTTAGCAGCCTCTTGGGAAAAACCTAACTTAAACCTCATGCTGACTCGATATAGTTTCTATCAGGATAGGCAACAGGGGACATAACAATCCTGTAAACCCTGAAATCAGAACCCTTTTTGCTACAGCCAACTTTAACCATGGCAGCAGTAAAAAACCAGACTCACTGTACAGAGAAAAGCTTTTCCCTCTTTTCCTTACAGGACGCATCTATTTGACAATGTATTATGTCTTGAAACTGAAATTCTGAAGAGGATTTTGGACAAATTCCATTCCTGACATTTTTAATGGAGAGGTACAATGCTAAACCAGAGTTTTAACTAGCTGAGTTCTAAAGCAATTCTAATGCACATGACAACTTCAAATTAATGCCAGTGACAAATTAAAAATAATTTTAAAAGAACACTGTAACAAGAGAGGAGCATCTTTGGGGTTTTGTTTGTTTATGTGTGGTTATAAAAGGGATTGTTAAATGTGAAAACCAATGTAAACGTTCATCTCTTGCTATTGCAGACTAGTGAAACCTGCCAAAATTACTTCAGAAAAAATGGCAAAATTTACAACATTTACGTGCACTCCTGGCTCATAAACCTAAAACATCCAAAATAAAATGACAATTATAAGGGATATGCATTCTTTCTCTAAATACCCCTTGAACATGTCAAGAAGTCTTACCTTATTCTTCCATAGGTCCCTGAATTCCAGTGAGATGCTTAAAAATTAAGGTAAATTTTTCAACTCAGATCAGTATATTATTTCTCATCTTGGATATGAATATGAATATGATGGTTTGCATTTCCATAGCATCTTGTGTGGGGAGATTTCAGAGCATTTTGTAACTAATAATATAACTATAAAACAATTTTTAAAATGTTGCAGTAAGGTAGATTGAGAATATTAAGACATAAGAGAAAATATTTGTGTAACTGCCAACTAATTCCATTTGCTTAACCTGAGAGACACAGATTATCCTTCCCTAACACAACGAATAACCACAAAATCATTAAATTAAAATTAGCCCTCTTGTACATGTCTCATGAAGCACATCAAAAAATGAAACTATACCAGAATGACACACAAAACTGGAATCCACCTTTGTTAAGGGCTGAATCTTATTGTATAGCAGCCAGTTTAGAAGTATTCTAGATGGCTGCTGTGGCTAGAAAAGGCGTTCACTATCTTATTGAAGAACTAGAGCTGAGAAACCATAGAGATCAAAATCTGAGGTCACTGATTTTGACTGTTTCTCAAGACACAGTTACACATTTAGCACAATGTCTACCTAAGCAATCTCTTCATACACAGTCCTGGCCAGTAGTTGCTGCACTCACATCACCTTTTCCATTGACCTCACACAACACACCCTATGCAGTTCTCTAATGAGCAGAGTTCCAAGAACTTATCTGGCTGAAAAATTCACAGAAAGAAAGAAAAAGGTTATGTTTCAAGAGGATTTGCTGTACAATTTGACCATGCTAGAGAGGAAAAGGATGCTAATAGCACTCTGGCCCCACTCTTCAGATTCAAGTACAGTCAAAGAATTCATTCTGGTTTTTGTCGGCTCTAATGCTGCCAGACTCTTTCTTTATGCTGCAAGTTGAATAACTAAGGAGAGTTGAAGCAAAATACTCCAATTCTCTTCCATAATATCTGTACGGCAAGAGAGGAGTTCTCTTTATCGAACAAATAAAGGTAGACCTACATCCTATACCCTCTCTGCATTAGTGAGCAGAGAATATACAGAAATTTCATGACCTCCTCCATCTGATGCCAAACTAGAGGAAGGTGGGTTACAGTTCCTGAACCCTCACTCATCAACAATCAGGAAAGAAAATCCTTTTGCTTGATTTCAGGAACAAATGTATCATCTTTGTTTTTTTTTTTTTTAATACGTGAAAATAAATTCAACAGCACAGATCCCTGACTTCTGCAACTCATTAGTTATGAATGCTGAACCAAATTGTAAACAGCAGGAAATACACAAAAATAGATCCAGTACCAAATATTTATACAGAATAATATAGAATGACATTAAAATTCTTTTTAATATTTAACTGGAGAAAAGCTTTAGGTTATTAACATGCAAATTCATCTTTCATACTGCTGAAACTTGTAGCTTGGTAAGTACCTAACATTACTGCATTGTAGAAAAGAGAAGGACTTGCAAAAGTATTTCAGTTCTTCAGTGAGCCATAAAGTACACAAGGCCTTCTTTGTTGGAATGAACTAAAGAACCACATGCTCGTAGTTTCCATAGCAAACGAAAAACTGGAAATTAAATTCTCAACAGAGTCAGGACTTTCAAAATCACAGCTTGAAAGGGAACATAGCAGTCATGGACTTACCAGGTAAAAAGAAAGAAGAGGCTGAGAACGCTACATATAATCCTCACTCCACTCAGCAGCAGCACGTAGCACAATACCAATTCTTTTTCACATGACAAGAAAGTGTATCACTTTGCAGCCCCTATTAATATTGCAGCTGTATTCATTTGTTGGGTAGTAAGGAAGCCAGAGAAGACCCTCTGTGCCAACCTACTTTCTTTGAGTATTGTTATCAGTTTGCTAATTAAACCTGCAATACACTCTGATTTGAAAATTTAAATCGTAGATATACAGGCAAAAAAAAAAATTTAGGTCATTTTACATCCTGGGATACAAACTGATCCTGAAAAATACTGAAGTTTAACTTTTAATGAGTTAATTTCTCCTAAGTCCTTTTCCCTAGTCAGTACATCAGTCATCATAAAGAAGATGGTATTTTGGTATCCCATCAAGTTCACAATAATGAACATTTGGGAGCTACTGTTTGTCCATTTCCATATATCGAGCACAGAACTATTTTTTTATATTCAGATAAAAAGCAGCCAGGAGTTACAGGAAAAAATCACTGCTTTTTGGGTTAACAGACAAAATGCTGACATAAGTACACTAGCTACTTTGTTTGCCTTGTTATCACTCACCACTGATCCTATGGAAGTTTGAAAGAAGCTAATGTTGATGGATTACTTTTAATATCAATACTCCTGTGCATGCTTCACTGAAAAAAAAAAATAAGTCTTTCACATAGAAATATTTATACTGAAAAATATGTTGGAAATAAAAGGCAACAGAAAATATAATCTAAATGAAATATTAATGATAAAATGATGATGATATGTTACAGTCTTATGCATTAATGCTATGTCATACTGCTTTACCAGTCAATGCAAGCTCATGCTGCTTTGCAAATCTCAATATTTTTGTGACTAATACACAAATTATGGTTAACTTTAATTATGATTCTAAGCCTTCATCTTTTTCATATTATAATAAAACTGGAAATACAAAACTATGAAAAGTCCACTTTCTCTAGTGACATTTTCCATTAGCTATCACCCCTGATAATCCCATCTTTGCTTTCTATACTGCAAGCAGTGGAACAATTAACTAATTGCTCATTCCCCAAGTAGCAATTTGACTATCCCTAGATCCATCCTTCTCACATTAAAACCATTTAAGGTAGTCCAAATTTTAATGTGTGTTCCCAATTCAAAAATCAATCTGGTGCTGATTATAGGAACACATTAAAAAAGACAGATTTTAATCTTTGTTTTGAAAGAAGCAAAAATCTGTTTTCTAGATTTTATAATCCTACCTGTTTCAAAAGAAAACCCCTCTGAGGAAGTGAATCTATCTTCCAGAACATCCATAGATGCTTGGTGCTCCAGACCATAACCTGAATAACTGCTCTTTAAATATTCCTCTCTCTAATTTTACCTCTTCTAAGTGGGACAATATATCTTCCTCATACAGTATTCCTGACTCTATTCCTGAACAAGAACCATCCTTATTCCCTAACTTGATCTTTCAAAATACTTTTTAGGGTGTTGTGTATAGCAGTATGACTAGCATATGCCTTCTACCAGACTGTGCAGAGCAACTGAAAACGTTAAACTTTGCAGATGACTGCTACAATGCAGTCACTTTTATGAAGACAAGGCTTATTCACCTGCTGAAGTTGTGCTTTTGAGATGCGAATGACAGGGGGGAACTTGTTGCCACAGGGAATGGCAGGAAGCTGCCTACGACCAGTTGAGCGGGAGGAAGAGGAGTGGCTCTCAGCTGATTGACTCCTTGGTAAACCAGCCTCTTTCAGAGGGTCCGAGTGGATGGATAGATAGGCTATAGGGCTCATGGTGCGGAGGATGGGACTTGAAATTCTTGGAGTGGAGAAATGCAGCATATGAGATGAGTTGAGCTGTGAGAACAACATGGCGGGGAAGAAAATAAGGTTTAAAAATCAATATTTTAATAATTCTTGTTTATGTCTTGCCTATATGCATTTTCAGAGAAGACCATATTCATAACTCCCTCACAGGCTAAAAGCTGATCATTTAAGAGGTATCTTAAGTCTAATCTTCACATTTTCTATCAATTTTTAAAAACCCAGTATCAAAATCAAAAGTGAGTATCCTTTCTCTAGCTGGCTCCTACCTTCAGTCAGTCAGTCAGTAACAATCCAGGGCAAATTTAACAAACTAGCACAGTCTGTTCCAAGGACATTGCATACACAAACTAGTTGATTGTTGACTGGTCCTTGCAAATGCTTAGCACATCCGTGCAACAACATTGTATGCTGAGAGGACTATATTTTTAGCATATACACCCATTGGGGGCTTTACAAATGTGACTGTACAACTACGGCTATAGCAGTGTATTTTAAGAACCGTAGCTGACAGGATTAATCAGTAAAATTAGTACTAAACAATTTTGATGAAATTTCCCAAATATGGGATTTAACTAGAAGGATACACTGGCCTGGCGAATCCATGAACAACTGCTTCATCTTTAACTACATCATTCAAGCATTTAGAAAAGAGAAAAAAAAGAAAAAAAAAAAACCAACAGGAACTGTTCCAAAATAGTAATTTTAGAGAAAGTACATTTTCAAATTGGTTATTGATGATTCTAATAAACCTATAGCTTTGACCTACAACTCTGAAATCAACTGATTCTTTGCCAGATCTTTTCCAGCGCTGAATAAATATCTGATGGTGACACATCTAAATACCTATAAATGAGATTGCTATATACAGTTTGCAAATCTTTGTTCCAAGTATATTTAGACAAAACCATGAAGAGCAGAGATATAGAAACTTTTTGCAAGCTTCATGAAGGTGAGTTTCTGTTTCCTACCATGGTATTTGCAATTCTAATCTGTATTCCTTGGAAACAGAACACCTATCAAGCATTTCAGTTTCCAAGGAAAAGGTATTTTCAATTGTGTCAATCCTAAAGCTTCAGTTCCCAGAATGCATAGCTGTCTCTCAACTGGAAAAAAAATAGTATTTCCAGCGTCTCATAAAAGCAGCAACTGAGGATAGAAGGTACATGAAACACAAACGACTTAGAACTCAGAAATAAACGGAAATTTAAGAGCAGGTTTTTGATAAAACATAATAGTACCTCAATGTACAAAATGCCAATTTCAGCAATATTTCTAAATAATAAAAATAAGTAGATTCACACAGTCAAACCTCTTCTATAACCATATATATATATATATACACGATATTAGGTTGTTAACCAAGTGTGACCAGAGCAAACTGTTGTTTAATTTAAACTGAAGATGAAAATGGAATGAGCTGTTACATATTGGATCACTTCAACTCCATTATTTCTTCTTTGCTGAAATATCTGCTTGACAAATACATATTGCAAAGTTTTGTGCATGTACTGTAGGGAGTCTACTGCAATTCAATACAAGCACAGTAAATTAATGAGGCCAGGGTCCAACAACACAGCAAGTCCAGCTTTAGGCTCTTAGTACCAGATTAAGGAAAAGAAAAATAGAGCTGTATGATGCAAAGAGCTGCTCCAGTAAAAATTCACCATTAGTCTACATCAGTTCAAATTCTTTTGACAGATTAACTTCATACCAGCAGATATTACAGCAAATCAGGTACTGTCTGTTCTCCTGCAGCAAAAGTCAACATAAAGCCATTATGAAAGCATAAAGTCAGCATCTATACCCTAGCATGCTCTGAGTAGTTCAACAGAAATGTGACCATGTGCCCATGACTGAGCCAGATCAAACCAGTATTTCCTGGTAGCACACAGAATCTGTATTACAACTGGAAAACCATGACTGATAACATGAAAATCAGTTCTCTTACCTGCAGGTTTTTTTCATAATAGATAGCATAATTTGCTGTAATTTTTTTATGCCTGAAACTTGCTCATCCCCAAGCCAATAAGTTACACATTTTTCTCTCTTTCTTTTTTTAGTTCAGGTTTCCTTCCTGAACTGCTACAACTTTACATTCTTATTAGAATACCGATGCTGTGTGAAACAGGTAAGAAATTATATTATCATCAATTACAGAAAATGCATGTACACACACAATTTCAGGAAGAACATTTCTCTACAAATGGAAGGACTGCAGACCAGCAATTTCTTTTCTTCAGGAGGAAACAAAATTATGGGTGAGTATATGAACCTTTAGTTTCTCATACAGAAACATCCTTGCTACTACTTACTACTTAAATAGTGAGCAATAAAGCCCTGAAAGAAATAAAGAAAAAATAAACAAGAATCATCAAAGTAAAAATGAAAAATAAAAACCACACATAAAACAGGAAAACTATTTTATTCATTCACCATTGAAGTAATTGCTTGCATACTTAACAACCTATCAGAATAAGCTCAAAGAACGTAATTCATCATAAATTCTTCTAAGAGATAGTGAAGCAGGTCATGAGAAATTCATGAGAGGTATATTCATAAGCATGATGACCATGAATGCTGACATGTCCTAGAGTTTCAAACCATCTGAAATGAGTAAACTGTTTCAGAAATTATATTAAGCTATTATACTCCTATAATTTCAACATCTATTTTTAACCCCTTTTAGTCTTTAGTCATTTGATTTGAACTTTAGTCATTTGATTTGACTTTAGTCATTTGATTTAGTCACTTTGATTTGAACATGACTTTAGTCATTTGATTTGAACTTGATTTAGTCATTTGTCCTGAACTTACATTCTTGGATCCAAGCCTGCTCTTAGTTACTGGTGCAACATAATTAAATCAGCAG
The DNA here is from genome assembly GCF_965183815.1 of Platalea leucorodia. Classification (NCBI taxonomy): domain Eukaryota; kingdom Metazoa; phylum Chordata; class Aves; order Pelecaniformes; family Threskiornithidae; genus Platalea; species Platalea leucorodia. Next base: position 42,125,604 of record NC_138829.1, on the reverse strand, counting down.
AAAAGTAAAATACGACCCTTTGCCCATTATTTGTATTGTCAGGAAGGCGCTACCTAAGTAAAGTTACTAAAGATCAAAAACATTTGTTCTACAAACAAGGATCACATTCAAAGAACAGTTTCAGGTGGGTAAATGCTTTGAGGAAGAAGGAAAAGGACTCTACCAAACAGTTCCCTAAGGTCACCAGGACTCTGGAATAGAGAGAACTACTGTATGAAGAGGCATATAGATACCCTCTCCCTGTGGAGTGACTAGGACACTCACCTATAAGAACAGACAGGTTCCAGTAGCCACCTCAAGGAACATTTAAGTATCTTTTATGAAGTGGAATACCATCAACAAAGGACAAAAAGAACAGCTCACCCCAAATATCCTGCTAGGCTTTGTTTGGCTTTCAAGGGCTAATGAAGTAGATGGAAGACTACCACAAATTGCCATCACAGTTGGAACAGACACACTACAGAGCCACACTCTGTTCCCAGTTTCTAAATCAGCCAAATAATTTCTATTTTCTTTATTTCCCGTTCAGTTTATATTTTCAATTCTGCATGATCCACCTTCAAAACAGCAAGCTCCTTCCTGCCATTCATCTTGCCCTCACAGCACTACTTGCCCTTCCAGGATAATATAAACCATATTCATTTCCCCCATTTTTGAGGTCATGACAAATATCCCTTACCTGCTTGCAAAACCAAACTAAAATATAATCTCACCCCAGTGTCTACTTCAACCAGTATTTCTGCCAATACATCTTATAATTAATTAACCTTGTTTATAACTATTTCTGCTCCCCTACTCAGAAGCTTCTTCCTTTCCAGATAAAGATATTGTCCATTACTTGCACTGTAGTACATGATATCATCTCTACTTTCAGTTTTAATTAAAATAGCTATTTCCCCAAAAAGAGCCAAGTTTGTATAAAGTGGGATAGTGCATTTGCATACAAAATTGCAAGCTCTTTTTTAACGGCTTTTGAAATAAAAACACCTGATAATTAGTATTTTGTACAGAACTAAGTGTTGCTCTTTCTTGTCTGTTTTACTAAAACTAATATTAAAATACAAAAATTGAACAACTGAAAACAACTGAGCAATTTAAATTATTTTTTCACCTTTACAAGTTTCTAACCCATCAAAAACCCTTTCATGCAACTAATATTTCAACTTAAATCTCAAAAATTTTCTGTTGTTTAACACAGTTCTGTATTTGGAATCACACAAAATCAATCTTCTATAAACTACATAATTCACAAAGTATGATATCTAAATATAATCTTGTATGAAAGATATGATCTTGCACTTTCCATGAGAACCCAGGTGTATTTGAAATTTTACTGTACAGCTATGGTTAATTACATTGAGTAGTTCATTTTCACCGTAAAGGATATTCCACACCTTATAACAACTGAGTAGTTGGTGACAAGTTTCTTTTTCTAATGAGCTCGCTGTAACTTTCATAAGAAGTGGTGATAAGTGAGAGAGAAGTAAAAATCAGGTTTCTTGGCTCAAAGGAGCTTGAAAGAATTGTCCTTTATATCATAGATGACACAATATTTACTGAGAAAAGGGGAGAAATAAAACCAGGAGCTGATTCCCAATCATTTAACCATTAATCTCACTTCTTCCTTAAGTAAAGCCAAAGAAGCCTTTGTTTAGAATCAGTGACAGAGGAGGAAAAAAGTAAATATTCAAAACCTGTGCAAATGAGAATTCTTTAGAAAAGACAGAGAAACACAAAAGGAAGAGGATGCAATGGAAGCAAAGCAATCTGTCTTAGTGAAGAGAAAACTTCGGGAGCAAAGCAGTAGTTGCAAAATTATCTTGGAAGTGAGAAGTAGCAACAATTTATAAAAGCCAACAAGTTGTTTGTATAAGAACCATTAGAAATTTCAAAAGAAACAGGAAGAAACAAAGGGAATTCCAAAAGAAAAACACTACACCAGTGATGGTGAGAGCAAGTAATTCTGTTTCTTTAATTTCAGCCATTTAGGCTTTTCCTGAAACACATGAAACATTGTAGCACACTATTTTACATATTCATTGTAATTTTGTGTTTATGTACTGCAAATATAATAAACATATATTTGCATGTGCATCTCACTGATTAGGAATCACTGGCTACGGAGCTTCTTTATATATAATTATTTTTTTATTGAGGCCAGTTCTGTGGATCATACCTGCAGAACTAATAGCCAGTTCCATGGGAGAATGTAAACACTCGTACAACAGAACATGGAAGATCATTCCTCAAGAATCAAGTCCCATATCTGATGAAACTAGGAATTTTTGCTACACTATTGTATTTTAGTCACTGCCTTTTCCCTTACTATCTCCTCATATAATTCTGAATAAAGAGAGGTTCAATAAAACAGCGACCGTTTCTCTTACCGGCGTGAGTGCTCCTTCTGCTTGAGCTTCCATAGGGCTTGTAGGGGTGGCTGCAAGAAGCTGTCCAGCAGCTCCGGACAGAAGTTCCAATTTATCTGTAAGCTGTTCGGAAGCAGCAGGATGACACTCCATGGCTAGAACAAGCTCCACCCCTGAGGTTTGGTTCTTGGCAAGGACACTGTTCCCTGCCCAGCCACCCTGTCTGGGCTGCTCTTCTGGAGGGGTCTCCTCTAGAACTTGTAGTACCTCTGGCTCTTCATCTGAGGGACTTCCAGTCGTTTTGTGCCCTAAAGCCTCATTTGTCCTGAAGTCCTGCAAGTCCCGTTCCTTATCTATTATCACCCATTCCTTAGAATCAACGTCCTGCCTGGAGGAGCTTAAGTTGACAGCTACAAATCCATTGCTAACAACACCATCAACATGTTCTGGAGAGCTAGCTGACACAGGCTTTGAAGCATCTGGAAGATATTCTTCATCATAGTGCCAAACATGGTCCATGCGGGCAGTCACAGGAGCAGGAATGGGTGTTTTCTGAGAAAGAGGAGGAAGAGCAGCAACAGGAGTCTCTGCCGCAGCATTCAAGTCTTTCTGCATCTTCTCCAAACTTAAGAAAAGAAGTTAATATCTGAATTAGTTAAGAATTAATTAAATAATGTAAACTGCATTTGAGTCTTTTTAAGTAGAGGAAAACTAGATTTATATAAAAATTTGTTGTCATATTTTAGAACAATCTACAATGGTTGAAAGATCCACAATTTGAGACAAGTAACTCTGATGTCAAGTAAAAATGGGTGGATGGTATTAGAAATTTGCACATATTGTAAGTGTAATTGTCATGTATTGTATTGTACTGTAAATGTAATTACCAGAAGGAAGAATAGTGAGTGGATACCAACTCAGTGGTGAGGCTACCACCAGATGTCCACTGTACTTAATTAATGCTACAAAGCAGACACTCAAAGCAGAACAGAAGAAACAGATGTCTCCAGCAGCAGTTAGTAGATGCCTTCAAGAAGAATGTTATTGTTTTGATTGATTCCTTATTTATGCTTTGCATAACTTGCTTCATCAAATTCCTAACCCCCCTATGATGTATTTAAAAGGATTTTGCCACTGTCAGCATCTCAGCTGTCTTCTACTGTCCCCACTCAGCCTCTGCCTTTCAGTCAGACTTCACTGTCTTCACTCCTTCTCCCCTTATTCTTTCTACACATAGGCAACTTGATTGAATCTGTTTTCATACATCTGTCTCTTCTCTACCTTCAAATTACATTTTAAGACCTCTGTCTTCTATCAAGATCATGTTTTCTGTTGGTGCAACACCTTTGGGCGTAACTAAACCTGCTGCATGCAGGTAGATTTCTAACTTTACTTCATAGCTCCACTTCTTGTAAACTGTCCTCATGTCATACAATCTAATCCCATGTTATCTCTATTGAGCACCTGATGTCATCATTCTTATGTAGGATTAGTTACACTGACTGTCAAGAGTATCCCACTGAAGAAAAAAGTAATGAACATCAGGATTACACCACTAGGTCTTGAAATAAAAAATTCTCAAGTGTGGAAGTCCAACTTTAACTGTATATTAGCACTAATCTTTTTTTAAAGAAGCTGCCAAGTGGGGAAATCCATTAATCGAGCAATATTATGAACACAGTAAATACTTCGCTGTAGCTTGCATAAGCATACTTCAGCAGCTCCATTCCTGGTTTTCACAGAGTAGAGGAAAGATGATAGTATCTTAACTACACACCCTGAAGAGATCTAAGCATAAAAATAAAATAATGTCTTTACCAGGTCTCAAGAAATTTATCAGCGTCTGGCTTTGACTCCAACGTCAGACGCTTCTCCAGTTCAAAGCTGTGAATTGAACGTAACTTTCGCACCAGTGGGACATCTCTGTCTAGCTGGGTGGTCTCTGAGCGAACACGAATTGGAGAACCGAGACTTGGTGCATTAAGCATTCCATTCACTGGCCCATGGCTGTTTTCTTCCTCTGTGGCAGCCTGTGCAAAAAGTAAGGTAAAAACGTAACTCACTAGGAGTGGCAAAATAGAGGAAGACAAGGTACTACATGGTGAATACCATCCAGGATTTTAGCCAGTGGTCCTTAAGTTCATGCCATAGTTAAGGTAGTTTAGATATGCTCTTCAGCACACACCTACAACAGACAAAATACTAGTAATATACTAGTACTGAGTAAGTCTGAGAACAGGAGTCTCAAAAACCCAGTAATACACTTAAATTTACTCTGATATTTCAAAACCATCTCTGAAATTTTCTTTAATTATAGTCTGAAACCCAGCACTTGGCAGCATCTTCAGTCTGCTTTACAGTCAAAGGCTCTTATTAAAGAGAAGTTAGTTTCCAAGCTGTCTTTATGATTCTCTGGAGCATATAACACTGTTACACACTAAACCTAGTAGATATTTCTCCGACTTAGAACTATGTTTTAGTCCAACTGTATTCCATCTTGTATACTAGATGGATATGATTTAGAGCTGGGAAATCATGATCATCCTTAGTTTCAACAGGTATAAATGCCTTTGTTTAAACCAGAGCAATCTCCTTTCTCCCTCTTTGGTAAAAAACAAGCAAACAAACAAGCACCTTTGAAAAGAGGCACCATGCCTTATTCTTTCCCACAATACATTTTTTCTAGTAAACAAGAAGTAACAGCCTCAAAACTAGACAGCTCCTAGCTAAAGAACATTTCAGTAGCAGATCCCTCTTCATGTTCAAAACAATTTTACACCAAGAAACAGAGCTACATTTGTCCGAGTATGAAATGTTGTGATTGTGAGCAAGGGAGACAGGAACCACTTCTCAGAGACCACTTTTCAAAATTAAGCAGCATTCTCTTCCAAAGACTAGCCCATAAACCTCTTTGGATCTGTACAAAAGTATCATATTTTATGAAGACAAAAACGCCAAATGAATTGAATGCATACTGCCAATAACACGGCCAATCTGTCAACTGAAGAATAACATTAAACTGTTTTTTGTATATTCAGTATCTAACTTCTACACATGCAAGATGCAGGAAATTTGCTTTGGTTTCGTTCAGTGAGCAAGAATCAAAATCATGTCTGAAGAACACGAATATGAATAAACTACAAATAATCTCAAATTATCAGCAATCTACTATTCATCATAAAGACCTGATAAAGTGACACAAGGCCCAAAAGCTTGTCTGCTTGTTCCAGTATGTAAATCTCTCTAATAAAAATGTGTTAGCTCTACCATAAATCTTGTTTTCTTAGACCATTCTGGCTAATCAATATTAACAAGACTGCACTATTAATTATATCTCATGTGCACTATGAGGACAGGAAACTGTTCAAAGATGGTCTTCACAATGCAGATTTGAAAGTACCTTACAGATCCCTAGTTTTATTTTGTTTCTGTTTGCATCCATTTCTTCCCAAACATCTTTTTCCTGAGGACGCTGATGCCCAGGAGATCCAGGTAGTTTCTCTGGTGAGACACCAACTGGAATACCATTCTCTCCATCACTGAGCTGTTCATCAGGAAACACTTCATCTGTGTTTTCTCGCAGCAGATCTCCTGGGATAGGAGTGGCATTGGCAATTCTACAAAAGTAGTTTTTTAAAAAAAAATGAGAAAGATAAAGATTTTGAGACTCTAATGTGTTCCTTGAAATTATTTTCTACTCTAAACTTTCCACTCTATTAAAAAAAAGAAACAAACAAAAAATTACAAGCAAAAGTATGCTTTTGTAGAAAACTAAATCTTGTAAATTATTTAATACAAAAAAACATACTTCTTGGTTTTCACAGTTTATGTTTCTTTAATTTAGGCACATAACAAACGGTGTAAATCAAAAAACAATCACTTAAAAGTTGTCTTTTTGAATGTTTTCGAAGCAACTTCTGAGAAAATTTGTTAGAGATCATGCCCAGGCTCAACTTTGCTCCTGACTCTTCTACACATATTTTTCTATTAAAAAAAAATTAACAGCAACTTTCATGATATAGCTTCCTTTGCCCCAAAACAAAACATACTGTGTGAGGAAGAGAGATCACTCAGAAAACGAAATGCAGTTTTAATCACTATTCTTATCAAAGTGCAATTTTGGTCCAATTATTGATAATCTAAACATAAGCATAACTCTAACAAGACATTACATTTTCATTAAAGTTCTGCAGTCCCATTGACTTGGCACTAAATAGGGCTAAGGCTTAGCTCAGTATCTGAAACTGAAGCAATGCTATTCCTAAAAAGTGAATGGTAAGTAGGTCAAATAAAAGTCATTCCTTTACAGTCACCAAAATTGTTAACTGCAGCCAAGACTATCGATAACTCCACTGTGATGCTTAGTGTGATAATGGGACTGAATCATATGCAAAATCCCTGTCAACTTCACGGTGTTCAATAGTGCACACTGTACACCTGTGTAATATTAACAGCAGTTAATGTCTTGACTGACATTTATTTTAACACTTTTTTTTTAAATTACCTTGGAACACTGGGCATTTAATACATTCTGCATGAAATCCTGGCATTTTTCAGCCTCACTACACTGTCAGAACTCTCACATCACAACCTTCATGACTCTTAGATAAAAAGTTGATCTACTCAAGGCCTAGAACAGGCACAGAGTCTTCCTCCTCACCCATAAACATCTCTTGTATTCTCCAATCCCCTGAGATGAGTACGGGTATTATTAAACATCACATCTCATCCAACTTACTTAATTACAGAAGGTCTCAAAGACTACATTAAATATGATTTTAAACATGACCAAAATCTATTTCCAAATTTCCTATAAAGATCCATTCATTTTTCAAAGTTATAAGGAAATTGCAGCTAGTAGTTTATTCTAAGCTTACAGAAAACAATGGGTTTACTTCCAGGCAGTTAAACTCAGGACGCATCATTTAGTTTCACAAAACAGGATTTAGCAAAGGATGGACTAGCAAACTTACATGCAATTTCCTGAGATACTATTTTTTATTGCTAGAAATTTAGGACTGCAGTGCTGATCTTTCAGGATAGTATAAACAGGAACAGGATAGTATAAAAGGGAAATACTTCAAATGCTCCCAAACCTCCATTCCTCTATTTATTCAACATCCTGCAGAAAAAAACCTAAATTATGGAGATAAGTTCCCTTTGGTACTCTGCGGCTGCTTTTTAAGTGACCACAATGTGCATACATACCCAATTGCAGCCGGAGTAAGACGAGTGTGTAACTGAGGTGTGGTTGAAGTTGTTGTTGTTGTCAGAGAGCCGTCAGTTCCACTCTTCTCCCAGTCAAAAGGGTCACTTTCAATAACCCCAAACGTTTTCATGCTGTTGTCAAACACAGACATGAGAAGCTAAAAACGAAGAAGAAAGTTAATAAGCTTCATTTTTGTCTAAGAGACCAAGCAATTAAGAAATATCCTCCTGTAATACTTTAACATCTCTTCTTTAAGATTTTGACTGACAACGATTTTCAAAAAAAAGGACATAGTTCTTTATATTAACCATTTCTCATTTTCCCAGGTTTCAAAGTCAACATATGCAAAATTCTATTTAAAAAAAAACAAAAACAAAAAAACAACAAAACCAACACATCCGTGTTTTTACCAGTACAGAGAGGCAAAGATACACCATAGGCTTCCATAAAAAGACAGAAAGACAGACAGACAGACACACAGACACACACACAGAGGCATGACTACATTGCTGCACAATAGCATCCAATGGCTCTCCAGCAGAGGAATATAGAAGAATATATTCACTAACACTATTAGAAACCAAGGAAATGAAGGAGGATTATGTAGGGAAGGATACTGATTTGCTAATTCATACATTTCTGTCATTTAGAACCATGTATCATTTACTTTATCTAATGCTGACATTCATCCCACAGAAATGTCACACCGGAAGCTTCCCACCCTCATTTTATGCTATGAAAAAGCATCTAGAACAATTTGTGTCCATGACAGAAAAAGAAATTGCGTCTACTTTCCTCTCCCTGTGAAAAAACTTTGTCTTATTCTAGTCACTGGTGGGAAGGCTGTGTCCATATCACATCATCTCTTACTCTGTAACATTTCTAAAATTAATCTTATTTTTTCCCCTAAAAGCTAAAACTCTAGTTTTCATTCTTTCTTCCAACCTAGGATGCTGAAAATTTTTCTCTGGCTTCCTTTGAAAACACATACCCTTTGGCAACTTAAAACGGATGGGAAGTTTGGATCATTTCTCTCGTATAAAGTGGTCACATCCATTTTATCCTTAATCTCAAGAACCTTCGGGATGCCACCTATCCCAGTCAGTTCTGAAACCCTACTGGACTGCACAAAGCCGTAGTTCACTCTGTCCCATACGTACTCTCCGTTATTCTCCCCCTCCTGGAAACCTTAAGCAGTCTCTCTGAAGTAATTTTTAAGGTCATTCTCCTTTACATCTTTCCTACAGTTTCTGCTATAATGCAAATAAAAACTCAAATGGTTAATGATGTCGGGAGGCTGAGGCAATGTGTGCATAAATACCTGAATAAAATAAACATATCCGACATTGCCAAATCAAACATGGATTCTGGGCCTGTGTCATGAACTTTTTAGACTGTAAACTCTTCAAAGCAGGGATCCTGAGCATGTACATTCCTGTTGAGTGCCTAACCATAAATACGAACAAACAATGATACATATTGAAGATACGAATAGCATTGCTACAACAAATACTAATTAAGAGAGACCAGAGCTAAAATGACCATGGAAAGTAAAGCACTTTCTCACCGCCCTAAATAAAACCACCCTGCTCTGGTCTAAAGTACCCGAGCAGGACCGTGGCAGAAGGCTCAGGCTGCAGCTACACAACTGCAAATGTTCCATGACCAACCAGAGGACTGTAAATTACTGGGCTGTCTCTATCATGGAGAAACTCTGTCCTGGTATCACATTAACCCCTCAATGCATGTGCTCTGTTACATACAAGTAGACCACAGAAAAGGGTTTTGCACAAATATCCCTGTGTATATGTTTTATCATTCAGGATATATAATGTAAATAAAACATATTTATCAGTCTACAATCAAGGTTTTTCTACGCAACATCAAAATTTCTGCAATCAGTAATTTTTACCATAGAAGGAAAAATTAATCTGATTCATCTTTATAACTAGGCACACAAAACACTCTAAACTTTCTTAATCATTTTCCTCACTTAATTGTAAACTATAGGATAAATTCCATGGAAATTTGTAATAGAAATCAAGGTATTTATTTTTCAGGAATGCTGAAAATTTTCTGTATTTGTAATAAGATCTTTTTTACATTCAAATTTTTGCACAAAAATCGGGGGGTTTTTTTTGGGTTTTTTTTTGGGTTTTTTTTGGTTTTTTTTGCAAATGTGCAGAAGAACATACCAGGACATGTAGAGAAATTCACTTATTAACAGGAAATTAATTATACCTTGAGATTTTCAGTTCTTATTTCGAATCTTATATGTCTTGATTTCTCTGTTAATCTTACAAAGTAGAGCACAAGGATCATTCTTATCAAAGTTACAATTCCAGAATTAGTCAGAATGATTTATTTATTCAGTTGAACCAGTTCAGCTTGCACACCAGCAGAAAACCATTTCTTCTGGTTTTGCTGAGTTAGTGAGTTGAACAAATGCACCGAGGCAGACAGGTAATGCAAGTGGGAAGCTGACAGGAATGTGTGTTTCTGGGGGCCAGAGGGAAGGCACACAGGGACAACTTGTCGTGGTGTGATGTTAGATCAGTTCAACTTCTCCCACGGTTTGTGAGACTGAGCACTCCTGAGCACTCCTCTGCTGCTTTCCACATACTGGTATAGAAGAAAGTTTTATCTTTATTTATTGTTAAATCATGGGTCAACACTGAGTGAATAAGACAGATATTCTACAGCATATCCTCTCGGCACCTATCACCGTATCACCGAGCTGAGGCTGTCCATTTCAGCAGGCCATACTCTCATAAACACAGAAAAATGACTAGTTTTCTGGTGATCTCTGTAGGCAATACTTCAGTCTTAAAAACCCGCCATGGCTGCATGCTGTTCTCTGTCGGTATATATTGTAGGTGCTGAGCTCCAGATTTTGGAAAACTGCCAGAATGACTATCACTGAGAAAACAACCTGATTGATTTAACTTAAGGAGCACCCACCAGAAGCTACAACAGTAGGACAGCACTTGGTCCTAACAGAATACTGACTGCAAAGCAACTTTCAATTGTTTTTAGAAACTTAACTGCCTTACTCTTCCTAAATGGAAAAAAATTACATCTTTGAACCACAAAGTTTCCGTGGCACAAGATGATCATTAAAATAACTTTGTGTTAGCACAATCCATAATCACTACCCAGACTACACAATGAAATAAAAGGAAATTGAAGATGAAACAGCATAAAATTCTGCTATTTAAAAATCAGAAAGACAAAATAGTAAAAAAGTTTACCTGGTAATCAGGCTTTGTAAAGTAATCTAAATTAGAAATGTGATCCAGAAAGATGTTGAATTCTTGAGGAAGATGTTTCAACATAAGTCTGTGCTCGTACCTTTCTTTAATGGAGCCCACTTGCTCCTAGGAGTAAATAACACAACAAACATTAACACGCCTTCATTCTCCGCTACAACATATTCACCTTGTATCTTGCAGCCATTCAATACACTACTGGCCAGAAAGATGGGTAAGTACATTACACTGAATACTATTGCAGAAGGCCATTCTACATCAGAGAGCAACATAAGAGATTCTGTCATTGCCCTCAGTACACATGCAAAATAATGTACAAACTTCAAAGTCAATAAGAAAAGCCACTTAATTTTCTGCTGTGTTTGAATGCTGCCTGATATCAAGGACTGTCATTAGACACTCCAACCCTTCTAAAAATCATGTTTTAATGATTTAAATATCCTGTTGCATTACCTGAAGTTCAGTCACTTTTTTGGTGTATATTTGGTCATCACAGTATATTACATAAGATTAGTAAATCCTGTTTAGTGTAAGATGAGTAAATCAAAATCAAAAGAGACGCTACCTATATACCACATTGTCATCTACCAATGCATAAGCCACATCAGAGAGTAACCTTGTTTCAATCTAATTTCAAAAGAAGTTGAAAGAAGTAATAATAGGCTCATCAGATGTTGTTTCTTTGCATACCTCACCTATGACTAAAGGCACTACTGCATATTGACCGATTCACTTTTGCTCAGCAGCAAATAAGAAATGCCCCTTTCACAAATAAACAAAATAGATAACAAATTCTAAAAGTGTGATAGGTGACATCAAAAAGTACTCAAGTGAAAACAGGAAAATATGCATATATACGCTTACTTTTGCCTTTTAAAATATTTGCGAACTAGAAGCACAATCCACTTCCCGCCTAGAACAGCTCATATAACTTGATTGCTTTGCATACCATGACACTAGCAATGAGAACTAACACTAGAAAACACTGGAAAATGTGATGATAAAATTAATGAACCAGTGATTCTTAGTGATCTTTATCAGAGCATTCGCTTGCAATCCAAAATTAAGTCTCCCTCGTGCTCTTTGGTTTCACTTCTAGGTTTACCTTATCTTTTATTTTCCTCCAAGGCAGTTGCCCAACCACAAATTCCACCAACATATAGAACAGGGACCAGAGGTCATCATGCCGACCCATTTCCTGTGAAAAAGAAATATTATTCTAATGCATCTTAGAAATACCTATAAGACAAAAGGGAAGATAGACTCTTTACTGCTCTGGAGACTTAAATTATTATATATAAAAATTAATATAATCAATGCTGCAAAACAAGTTCGTGTAATTAAATCCAGCAACTATTTTAAGTAGAAACATGTAAGTAAATTTCCACAGAAGATACAGAGAAACAAAACAGAAGTTGAAGTGTGCTAAAATAACATTGCAAATCTCTATACTGGAAGAGCTGTTGATTCAGATTTCTTTAGTGTATGATGTTAAGATGATACACCAGACATTATGTATTTTATAAAACTCAGTAACATCACCTTTTTAATTTATTAACTTATTATACAACTGAACACCAAAGGTAACTATTAAAACCACTATTATTTCTACAACGAGAACTTTTTTACCCTCGACTACTGGGAAGTGTATTATCCTTTCCCCAAATTAATTTCTACATAATAAATACTCACATAAGAATACAAAGAAGGAATCAATAGCAACTACGTTAATGACTGCTTTCAGCTACATGAGACAGATATGATATAGATTGAGATACTCACCCTGTTTCTATGAGCGTTGATTGATGCATATCGTACTGTTCCTCGAAAACCAGCGACAGCTCGCGGCTGTCAAAGAATAGAAAAAGAAAAAGATTCTCATTGTCAGAAGTAAACCCTCTGACTACTTAACTTGGCATCTACAAAGTGAGTATGGAGCCACAACAAATATCATTTGAGACTTTTTGTTTTATTTCAATTTACCATGTTTCTACAAGTTCTGAGTGGAAATCCAAGTAGGCACCACAAAGTGACATATGTCATAGTTTTTTAAACCTTTTATTTGTGTCAGTTTTTGTTCTCCACAGGCATCAAGTCCTGTTTACCTCATCCCTCAAAAAAAGCTATATGGCAGAACTATTCCTCTTTTTTCTCCAATAATGAAATTATTTCTTGGTTTTAACTATTAGAAGTTTGAGTTTTTAAATTCTGACAGGATCTAAACCATAATGGTTTCTTCCACTTTGCTAAAATACCCCAATATTATGTGGTATGAACAGACAACCAGTCATTTATTGAAATGTGCTAGCAACATTTTCACAGATTATTTTCTGAACTAGCAAACCAATCAATTTTTTGAGAAATTCCGAAAGCAGGAAAAGCCACAGGTAAGTCTCAAAGCTGTGGCTGAGCAATAATTAGCAAGGGCTGCACTACAGGCACCAATTAAAAATATTTCTTTCTTTTCTAGTTTCTCAATACCAGCATTTCTTCCCTGACACTCTAGATATTGTACTATCGTAAGTCAATTGCTGTTTTATAATCACAGAATATATTTTCCCATCCTTCTTTCCTTCAAATAAAATGTTACAAAAAGAATTATATAATTGATAAGTCATAATTACTACATATTTACAATTTAAAAAAAAAAAAAAAAAAATCAAACCGTGGTGTTATTACTCTGCCTAAGACAGATATCCAATCCATGCAACCCCCTTAATTAATCATTCTATATAGAGAGAACTGCCAGAACTGCTAAATTTGCTTTCTTTTACACAGTTTTATTTTCCCAATCAATAATTCTTTTTGTTTCCTCTACCAGTGAATGTGAGAAACTTGAATTACCTTCTTCACCTCTGACTTGTGCTTAAAGGGGTATTGGTGATCTGTCTGCCTGCCCCAGACTCCTGACAATTCTTAAGATTTTAAAAAATTTTGCACAATACAATGAAAAGTTTGGTTTGATATACACGCAAAGATAACCACAATAAAAAATTATTACCCTATTAAGATAAAACACTTCAGTCTCTCTCCACCTATATACATAAAGGTATAATTGCTTCTTATCCACCAAGAGACACTACACAGAGCTATCATTTAAGTACATCAGGAGCTACCATTACTGTCAGTAACCCTATCAATTAAATCTAGCACGATTATGCAGCAACGTCTCTAAAAAGGATTCAATAGCCTATATAATCAATGTCTGCTAGCGTGGTACGATGAGAGCTGAACCAGTGTTAGTTACGGTGGAGAATATTTTCTAGGATGTTCTTCATGTGAACAGGTTCTCAGACAACATTCCATAAATCTTAGGTTTTGCACGTTATCATAAAGTTTAAATGCTGCCTGGAACACATTTTGTGTTCAGGCAGGACAGACAATTGAGTTACTATCTTAAATCTTGTAAGTATATCGTATTCCATTCACATTACCCTGAAGCATAACACTGTAGTTGCAGAAATTTCACAGTACCATGCAATTATAAAAAGAATAGTTCAAAATGCTTTTGAACTGCTAATTTCCAGGAGAAACTACATTTTTCAAAAAAAAGGACTTAAGTCTTCTTCTTAGTAGTTCTGAAGATTGGCAAACCATCTAAGTAAGAATAATATAGCATTGTTGCAAAGACAATCAAAATACAGGCAAATTTCCAAAAAGATAGTTTGAACAGCACTTCTTCAGAAGGGCACTGAAAGCTTAGCTTTAAAACACCTGGAAATACAAATTCAGTAAATCCCAAGAGCATAAAGTTTCAGAAGATGAAACCAAACGCATACAGTCTGTCTTCAGCCTCTGGTCTGAATGTTAAAAAGGAAGGACCATATGCAGTTTTACTAAGTTAAATATTTCCATTCTTCTGAGAATAATGAAAAATATGAAAACTAGGATGAAATGAGGCTCTTATTCCTAGGGTAACAACTTCAATTTCTACTTGATAACTAGCACAAAAACATTCCAGTTGCTTGACAAGGAAATAAATAAATAAATAAATAAATAAATAAATAAAAGAGTAAGAAATGGCATATAGAATCTAAATTATCCCATCCAGTTTACAAAAACTAACAATCTGACCTACTCCAGTTCTATCCTGGTGCAGAAAAGTCTGTGAGGAATTTCATTGTGTACCAACTCAGTTGCTTTTGAATGTTAAAGTCACTGCCATCCTTAGACATTGCTATGAAATTATTTGCCCTAACATGATTTCAATTATCTGAGAATCACCTGGCGGGGGGGAGAAACACATGAATATTGTTTCTGTATATTAGCTTATGAAATGAATTCTGAATTCTTTACCCCAGCAAGGGTATCTAAATCCTTTTACACTCTCTTGCCTTAAAGCGTAGTTTGTATAAATCTGACTGAAAAGCATATGTAACTCCGTTACATTTTAAGACACAATGAAATACCTTTTAGTAAGGCAGCTGGTCATTATTTAATAGTGGTATTATAATGTCACACAACAACAATAAATTAATTCTGTCATGTCACTAACAGCATGAAAGATGGCTCTAGTAGCTCAAATCAAGTTTGCCCAATTCAGAATAGAATTTATAGTCTTCTGAGCATTTGCAAAACTTCTGAAGCTGTTTCAGAGCTCTTTATGGATCTCACAACAGCTCATGTAGTAAAAGAGAAATATTACAGGCAATAACAGCAACTTCCTGAATGATTCACCTCATTTTTTTCAAATAAAATCCCCCTCTGCTATTACTGATCATGTTAATTTGTTTTTAGACACCTCCAAATTTTTCCTATGTGAGCTCACCTGCCAACAAGTAAAAAAGAAAAAAAAAAAAAAAGCCTTGCAGAAACATTGTTTATAGTATTGTCTTCCAGATGCCTTACCTAAGAAAGCTGCTACCACGGCAACTGAGCTTCCTTAAAGCAAAGTAGATTTCCTTGTTGAGAAAAAGAGCTTAATAGGTCCATTTTTTTCAGTCCTTATAGGTGACCTATTAAGACAACCAACAGAATCTATGGATTCTTTTTGGAGCATATAGCTGTAAAGGGCATTTGTACTAAAGAGACGGTGAATCCTACATTTGAATACATCTGTGAATTCCACAGACACCCTTGATTAAAACGGATCTCATCTATGTTCCTTTCCATGACAAATGCCATAATCAACATTCTCCTGGTTTTCCACTTGAAATTTAGTGGGCTTTTTTTCTTCTCAGTCATAGACTGGGAGCAACCGCCACATCCAGGTGCTGTCCCAGTTGCAGGGATCCATTAACAGTTCACTCAGCAGTGGATTCCATTCTTCAGCTCTTCCATCTTTAACAGCTTTATTTAGCTTGCATTCATTTCTATTTATTTATGGCAACTATCATGTTTTTCCTTCAGACAGAGTAAGAAAGCTTTTGAAAGAGACAACTCTCAAATTGGCACAGGAACAAATGGGAAATTAGGGAAGAGTTCTTGGATTCTGGAGTCACACTTTCTGCAGAAAAAAAGAATTCCTACAAAACTTTGCCTTAAATCCCAGGTATTAAATTAGTGGTAATGGCCACACAGATGACATGATTTAGTTCCCTTATTAGAATAAGGGATATAATTTCTAAGATGGCCAGAGTTCTTCCATACTTGTATTTGATACAAAACATACTTTGCAAATCTTCTACAAAACTATAACTTCTTTGGATGAGTTTACATAAAAAAAGTTTAATATAATTAGCTCAAGCAGTGATCTGGAAGTCAGAGTTGTCTCAGATTTGATTGCTATCACTAAATTCTTCAAATGTAAGTTGAAATAAATTATTTTGAAGATACACGCATATGAAGCAGATCCAATAACTATGAAGAATTTTTCTACACATAAAGGTACTTCTTAATGTAACATCAGCTTTCTTTGGAGGTGGCCCTGCCCTGGAATCACATGACAATGTCTTAGATAATCTACATGCAGGAAATTAGGAGTTCCTAGAAAAGTGAAGTATTTCCTCTAAGCACACATGTTTGCAGATTCGTGGGAGACACTGCGCTTACAAACCAGTCTATGACTGTTGCTTCTTTGGAGGGGCTGTGGAGGAGGCAAATCACACTCCTTAGCTCAGTTCAGTATCTCTAGATAAATGCTCTGGGTTTATTGCTCTGGGCAATGTTGGGAATGTTATGCAGAGCAAAAAGTTAACTTTTTACTGCAGTCATGGAAACTAGATAATAAACATGAAAAAATAAACCAATAATGATTCTTTACATTGTATCTGACACACACCATGGTTCTTCCTATCAGTCAGGCAATGACTGAGAATTCTTAAGTGTCTCTGGGTTTTGGATTGAGAAACCAGCTGAAGCAGTGAATCCCACCGTCTCAGTGCTGCCTCTAAAGCACATAGAGGGGTGGGTAGAGAAGCAGCCACCTAAATTACCTCTATTTCCCTTTGTGAAAGGCAGAATCCTCCTTTCTTATCTTTTCCCTTTAAAAAGTCAATTTCCTAGTTCTTTTACCCAACAGGAACATATTTCCAGGATTGGCACTATGCAAAGTTCCAATTCTTTGGAACCTTTTTCCATACCAAATGGCTTCAACAATTCACATTCCCATCCCCCCTTTTTTGTGGATATAGGCTTTGCAATCTAATTTAATGCCTAGCATGTGCTAGCACCAATTTAAAGTAAATGAAAAATTCAGGGATCATCTGGGTAGGGAAAGACCAAGCACTTGAACTACAATTGCCATTACAATTTATTATACATCTCAGTTAGTTTTCAATGTATGTACAGCTCTTCAAACCCACACTTCTAGGTTTATACAAAAACCACATCAGACAGTAATAACTGAGTACTTGCACTTAGAACTCTTTATCGACCCATCTCCTACCAGCTGTCAGTATGATACATTATTTGGACTCAGATCTACCTACACAGAAGTTGTGATTTCCAAAAATGGATTGCAGCTGTCTGATCCTATGCCACCTAGTTCCAGCAGAAGCTGGATAACAAGCCGAGTTAACATCTAACAGTACAATTCAATTTTGCTATTATGGGTTCTAACAGACATGTGGTGACAAATGAAAATTTAACTCCAACTGCCTGTGCTATAAAGAGCATCACCATCTCTAAGACAGCAATATTTGATACACAAACCAGCTTCCGAGCGACTCAGTTTTCAATCTGGAGTATTTACTTAGCCAACGTGATGCCCTAGCTGAAAATGGCAATCGTTCCAAAGCTGACTCATGAGCAGACAAAAAGTCTGGTGGGCTGGAGGTAGTAACAACCTACTAAGTGTCTGTCACAAACCTGAACTTACTGCAGTGAAAAATCACACAGGATAAATCTGCCATGTGTATGTTTGCTCTGCCCTGTGCAATCTTTCTTCTTCTACTTATACCAGGAGCTGAAGCAGAGATTACCGTAAGAGGAAGACTACCTACATAAGCCAGCTAATGCTCTCACAGAGAATTTCCCCAGTCAGCACAATATTGTTTTACTTATCTCCGTAAGTAAAAATTTTATGGGTGTTTTGCATTATGGGAAGTCCTGTGCTCTTAGCAGACTGGAGAACCGAGACCTTCATTTTTAATTGTTTTGTACATACCATATTTAGTATTTATAACGATAATACCATACATTAAAGAGTTGCATCAATCCAGTAGCAGACTTATTTTCAACTAAGGATGAGAAGCAAAAGGTCTCAAGCAAGCTAACGTAAATAAAATGACACACTTTCCTTCTTTTCTTTCAAACTATTCAAAATAACTTTTCATAACTCAGCAGAGAATTTAGTCCACAGCTCAGAAAGAATTAGAAACTAAAGTTTCTGTTTTGATTTTGGTTTACTTCTGTTTTCACCAGCAAACAAATTTTACTGGACCAAACCATCTGTCTTTCCACTATAACAGCTTTTAATTTCAAACAAATAGGACGGCTCTTAAAGACTTTCAGTTCCTGCAAGTTTAATGAAAATTGGTGATTAAAGACAGAACCCAAATTAGTACCTTGACACAGAGGCAGACAGTTAAAATTCAATTAAAATGGCTCTCATCCATCTTAAGAAACACCAATCAGCTGCTCAATCAGCATGCATTTTAGATGGCGAGTAAGCACGTGCCTAGTCCCAAAACTGTGACTATGTACTGGTCAGAAAGGTAGGGTGTAGTATGAAGCTGAAAATACTAAGAAATTTGGAGGGCATAAGGGAAGCAGCACACAAAACCATAGGAAAGCAGTAAGTTTCACCATTCATAGAATAATTTGATTTTTTTCAAATTTGATTTTTTTTCAAATCTCAGTGAAAAAATTACTTCTCTTTTTTTTTAAAGGACTGTTACAGCCCATTCCCCTGAGCATCTATCAGTTCTATAGAAAATAAAGGAACTGCTGTATCAGAATATAGAACAGCTATACAGCACACCAGAATTTCTAAATTAAATTGTTCAATGATTGTTTGGATATGATATCAGTGTTCTGCACATCACAGGAAAGGAGAAAAAAAAAACCAATATACCAAACAATTACAAAGTATCGTATTATGAGAATTAAATCTTTTTCATATCTCAACTATTTATCAGCCTGTTCCTTCAGGCAGGATATTAATAGATTGTGTATTCTTTTTATTTTTCACTCAAAAACCCCAAACAACAGGTCACAAAGAGTTTTCCTCTCAAAGAAATAGCCATACATGATTTTCTTAAGTTTTTCATTTCATTTAATTATTGCAAGAGTATCCCATAGAGATGTTACAAAATAATATCAAACCACATGAAATTGATATATCCATTCTACTTGTATCACCTTCTAAGTCAATTCATAATGCTCTTTTTTCATCTTTTACATTAACTCACTACCTGCCTTTTTCACCTTTTACATTAACTCACTACCTGCCTTTTTCACCTTGTACTATCACACATGAGACACCAGCTGTCTGTCTCTATAACACTGATTTCCTTCATCTCTTCTTGGTCAGCAATACAATCAAACTTGCAAGGATCATGTTCAGTGGATGCTGAAAATGCTACATATATACACTATAAGACTGTGCCTTAAATAATCTCCCTCTATGTCCTTGAAGGAGGTTATGGCAGACAAACATAACAAACAGTGTTACACTGGTACGTATAACACAGCTATATCATTATAGCTGCACAGGTGTATCACTGGTAGCTATATCAAAGCTATGCATTACTTCAAAAACTTTTGAAACCTAACAATTTAACAGTTATTTTAGTCTCTTTATTCAAAAATCATGTCTGCACAAACCTCTCCAAACTAACTCCCTTGTCTTCCCTATAAAGTTATCACCAATTCAGAAATGGAGACTCAAACAACTAATGTCATAATTCTTTCAACGCATGCAGATTCCTGCTTATAAAACCAATAAAACAAAGGGCTCTTGGCTTAGTCTCTCCAGCAAATAACCATTTCCATGTAGGACATTTTGGCATAAAAATCTAAACCTTCTTCCGTTTCTTCTTGGATTTAAGAAAAAAAAAAAAAAAAAGGATGAATTAGGCTCCAGTGTTTGTTGACTTAGATGACATGAGGGAAAGGATTAAGGAGTATGTATAGGTTATTTAAGAATGGGGCTATAGGCTTACATTTTGCACTGAACAGCTCTGATACTGTATAATAATTCTTTTGCTACAGAACTGATATAGTCAAATACAGTCATCTTAGACTCTTCAACAGAACTCCATTTACTGCAACAAAGCTTTTTTTTCCTTAAAAGTAGTTCATTTTTTAAAAAGCTATCAACTATCAAATGCTTAGCTCAGAATTTAGAAGGAAATCTTGCAAACCTCATCTGTTTCCAAAAATATATGTAATGTAGTCTGACTGATGCAGATTTGGTGAAGAAAAGCTGAAAACATAGTTTTAAAAATTTGTTCTTTAGACATTTTCTTTGTACCACAGTAGCAAAATGTACAAAATTTAATTTTATAGACATGGAGAGGCAGAAGTGGGCTATAACAGGAAGAAACAGTCAGGTTTCCAAACAATTACCCTGTCCTCTCTTCCAACGTTACTTTTGAATCATTATTTATTAAAATATTTATTTTAGAAACAAAGAACATACAGTAAATAGTTTCCAACTCTATTTTCAGGAGCTTACTGCATTCTATTTGGCAGCTGAATTATATCACATACATCTCTCATGCTCCTTCTTTTATTTTTATTTGTACCATAATAGCTGAACTGATTTTGCTAATTGCTGTAAAACACACAATCAGTGCAACAACGTTATTCAAGTAAATTAATATCTACACACTAAAGATTTAAAATATTCCTTTATTTATAATTTCTTGATCATTCTATGCCTTTCTGCTGATTTATAGAGAGTTCAGTACAAAACTATTACTCATTTTTAATGTTTTACAGTCCCAGC
Organism: Platalea leucorodia; assembly: GCF_965183815.1. Lineage (NCBI taxonomy): Eukaryota > Metazoa > Chordata > Aves > Pelecaniformes > Threskiornithidae > Platalea > Platalea leucorodia. The sequence continues at coordinate 42,104,427 of NC_138829.1, read as the reverse complement.
TCTTGAATATTCCCAAGAAGTGCTGAAGAGAAGTGAAGAGAGGTGGCTGTTAGGAGGTTGATCTCAAAATACATAATTAAGATACCTGTCCTATGGTTCAAGCTAAAACTGCAACTTGCCAACTTATTCCACCACGTCAAACTCCTCAGCAAGCTGATAACAATGCAAAATTGGACATAATTTGCATCACACCCCAATTCCCTGTCATGTCTTCTTCCTCCCTTCATATAGATTAGAACAAGTATTTCTAGAAAGTATTTCAAGAAGCACCTGACCCAGTGCAATGCTCTACAGAGACAGACACTACCTGTGGTCCTGGCAGAGCATAGTTGTCTTCCCAGGCTAGATAGCCCACACAAAGCTTCACACTAATACAGCTGAACTACTTCCAGATTTAAAGTTCACTGAGGCATTTACATGACACCTTTGAGGTTACCACCAAATGCTTCTTGTTCTTTGTTTCAGCACTTGCTATCTTCTGCAGCAGAGAGGGAATGGGGCAGGTAAATAATATTCATTCTCAGTCATCCTTTCCCCTCTTCTCCTCCTCCTGTTTTTCCCTTGCACTTTCTGATACCTCATACACTCCGTTCCTCTCCCTTATTTCATGAAATCTAATCACAGACCTGGGAAGGAATAAGGGAAAATCTGAGGAGTTAAGTAAGTGAAACCCACAGTGATTTGGTAAAGATCAGTTGAAAGAATTTGATAGGGAGGGACCACTGCAAGTTCCATAGCCATTTAATGCCTGACATTACTTCACTGTGTTCAGTGCCTTCTTCACATTAATTTCTGTCTTTGTTAGACAAACAATGTAGAAATTAATAAAAAGAACTCTGGTTTTAGGGTTGCCCAGATATAGACATTTCATCTTGGGAACTTCTCATGCCAAATTTCACCATGCGCAGGTCTTTGCTTTGTAACCTTTAGCGTTGAGGTGTCCACTACATCATGCATAGCTTTCATGCAAATGCTGAGGAGGAAAAGTAACTTTTTGTCACTTCCCTGCTCCAAAGAATTATGTTGCAAGATAATGGTGTGTTCACTCAAAGAGACAGCTTATGAAAGGTCTACTCTAAAGTATATCAATGTGTAAAAGCCTCAAAGGACTATTATACAGATAGGAAATTATTAACATGTTTTGCTTTCTCAATCATCCTTCCCATAATTTGAATCTTCCTATGATACTAAAGAGGAGAGGGTAGTGGTGTTATTAGTCTGGTACAGCAGTAATGAAGAGAACCCTTTGCTGAGCCTGAGCAGATTAGCCCCATGGGAGCACTGGAAGGCTCTTGAGCGCTTCTTGTGCCATGCCTGAATAGTTACGTAGCTCTTGCTCCATGTCACAGGGTGCCTCCATGCTAAGCTTGAGAATGCATGCTGACCTATTCAAGTCCTTGTGTTTTTCAGAAAAAGGTTAGGAAAAGGATAAAAGGGAAGGATGAAGCAGGATTATCTTAAGGTTCAAATTCCTCCTTGTAACATATCATGTATAGTACCATAGCACCTACAACTGCAGAAACACTTCTTTGTCACATTCACCACTTGCAGCCCGGACAACAGCAGCCTAACTACACAGCAGTGCAATTACTAGCGAGACATGACTCCAGTAAACTCTACTCACACAAGAGTGACAGTAAAAAGAGGAGGCTAGAAAGAAGTTGTTGCAACAACTGATACGGAAATAACCTAAGGACTGATGAAAATTTTATCAGAAGAGAGATGGCATGTGGATAAGTTTTAGAGAAGTTTGCATAAGTTTCAGTGAGAAAATAATACAATTTAGTGACAACTTGAAGGTAAAAATGAAATGAAGAAGAGGAGCTCAAAAGTTGTATTGCAAGTTTAAGTGACAATACATGTTAAATATGAGACAGGCAGTATAGCTGAGGAAGATGAGAAGATTTCAAGAGGAAAAATAAATATGATTTTACTTGTTTAGGTGCAAATATGCAATCCTCGACTAATCACATCCCTGTGTAATGTACTGTTAGGGACTGAGAGAGAATATTACTGAAAAAGATAGCATAAGGTAAATGCCAGCAACAAAATGCTTCTCAACAGGATGAAACAACCACTGAACAGTACATTTAACAAAATGACACGGACCATTACCCTGCAGCATCTGGCTTTCAACAATTTTAGTCAGGTTTGGAAGAGAGGTCTTTTTAGACCAGTTAACATATTTTAGCCAATTATTTATTACATGCTTAATATGGAACACTATGAATTGAAATAGCTCCCTAGAACTTTTTTGTGCTATTTAATTATTTTTCATGTAATTCACTGCCATTTAAGACTGTACCCATAAAACATGTCCTAGTTGTCCTTGGATTTTGCTTTAATGTGTGTCACTCAAAGCAGAGAATGTATCAAGGAACTGCTGAAGATACAATGTATCTTTCTGCTCTTTAAATAAGACCAAAACTGATAAATTTCACAATTTTCTGGAGTTGACCGAAGTGCTGCCAATCATTTAAATTTAATAGGGTGTCTCAATTTAATCCAAACTTTAATCTGAATGCAATGTTCAGTAACTATTTTTGAACAACACCCAGTATATAGACTCTTATTTATAATAAATGCATGCAGTCAAGGCATTATTCAGGAGTAGTTACTGACACAAATTCTAAATCATCAGTGGCACTGGGGCAAATAAAGAAAACTGCACCAGTTTTAGTCAGTACTATCTGTGGACCACTTCTGAGACTTTTTTCTTAAAGTAATATCAATGTTTGCAAACCAGGCTATAGTAGCATTTACTTGAAAAGGAGGTTGAGAAGCATATATGAGCAATCCATCTTTAAGCAGTCTGTGGGTCCAAATTGCTTTCAGAGAGGACAAAAGATTTGCAGTGATCTTTATTCTTACAATAGCGTAGCTTCACCATGGCTCCTTTAGTTCTTAAAATTATCCCACTTTTCTTCCCATCATAAAAAGCATTTAATGGATATAGCTTCCACTCTTTCACTACCATAAAAACTATGTTCTCTTCCAAACACAGAAACAAACAATCCGCAATTCTGCCAAGATGACAGGAGGTAAGGTAGAAAAAGATGGAGGTATTCTCTAGTCCTCAGCAATCAAGATAATCCAGAATCTTAAAAGAAAGAAACACCATGCAATTCACATGCATAACCATTCCCAAATTTTCATGAAGTAAAAAACAAAATAAAAGAGTGAATATATAAGAAATGTGTACCTTCCATCTCTGCTTTCAAAATGTATTTAATACTCTGCTCTGATATTTAACAACACATTTCTGTGCAGGAGTTTCTGGAGGGGAGGTTTGTTTTGTTTTGGGCTTTTTATAGGGATTTTTTTTTTAAAGCATTCAGCTTCTTAAAGTATATTTCCAGGACACCATCTGTCATCCTAAAGTGAAACCTGAAGATAAAAACTCATTTGCTGCAAAATCCTCAGAACCCAAGGGCACTGAAGAAAGGCAAGCGACACTTATCTGATTTTTTACATAAAGACCCGAACAGAATAACATGTTCATTGTTTGATGTGAACAGGTTTGTAACTGCTTCCCTAGACAATAAAAAGAGCTAAACATATGCATTCACAATTGCTTTCACTGCCTTTTTTTAAGGGTCAGACTGTACAGCAGCTGGGGTATCTTCTGCCTTAGTAGGACTCAGAGGCAATTTTGTTACTGACAGGTCACCGTAGAGAGCATGAGTAACTCTTCAGAAAATTTTGGTGGATACTCTGTCTTTTTTGGATTTGAATACTTTTGTTAGTGTTTAGAGTAAGAGTTTTGTGACTCCTTTAATGCAAAGCATCTCGGAAAAAAACAGCGCTACATTTCCTAGTTGTTCTAAAACCAGGACTTCCCAGCTTGGTAAGGTTTAAGATTTCAAATTTCCAGGGGAAAAAAAGATCCAGCAAGTTAGATCTAAAATACTGTAAACCTCCTTAATGTATGTTAAAAGAACGTAATTTTGATATTTTTACTTATTTCAAATAAATACAGGAAAGTTTAGACACTTGAAATTAAGGTCATGCTAAACAAACCTATGAGGGTGAGAATTCTGTCAAAGCTCTTCATTTTGTTTAAATAGCAACTGAAGAATGACCTAAAATCTAGTCACTGGGAAGGGCAGGAGAAAGGTGGGGAGAGGGGGGAAAGCAGTCATAGGGTAACTCTCCCTTTGACCTAAAAAGCTTTATTTATCAAAAATACTACAGTTCCACAGACAAAACAGTCTCCTCAGAACACCTTTTAACCCACTAGGTAGGATACTCTCAAAGAGGAAGCCCACGTTCGAAACTAAGTACAAATTGGGCAAGAAGGAGTTTTCTCCTTCGTTCATCTTTGCTGAGTCCAAATCACCAGACTCAGGGGACTGGCTGCTAATTTCAATAATTCTTTAGGCTGCCAGTCAGTGAGACCTGTATACTGAGTAGAAAACCACAGATGTTTCAGATAAAAAGGTTTTATCTAAACACCCCCTTCTTATGGATAGTTTTTCAATTGTGTTTTTCCCTAGCTTTGTCAGCTTAGCTTGCATACATGTTTTACTATCTTCCTTGTAAAACAAATACAATTCAGTTATTTGTAACTTAAAGTCCACATAAATAAAAGACCGCAGGCCTGTGATAATACATGATGGTTGAATTTATGGATTTTTAAGGAATTATGACCTCAAATTAATTTTTAAAAGTTAATCTGTTCAAAAGCAAAGACTAGCGGTTTCTTTCTTCTTTTATTTTGCTTTCTTTATATTAAATTTAATAGTACCTCAAAGAACAGTTGTGGTTAATGCTCACTTTAAAACAGGAATGATGACAACTGCCCAAGAGCTAGCTGTAGTACTGATGATGTTAAGAATATAAATGTCCTTCCGATTTTGTCCCTCAAGGTTTTCTATTTCTGTACCACAGCTGACACCTTCACTTTGCGTTATCACCATGTAAATAGAGACAGGTAAACCGAAGGCTCTAGGAAGTCAGGTTTACATTCAAAAAGAATCATTTATTCTTTGTCTCAAGAAAAAACAGATGCTAGTACTACTTACTTCAGCTATCACTAGGACAATGGGAAACAAAATGGTAGGTAAAATAACCCTTTGACAACACTCTCAAAAAGCAATAAACAGTAGACTACGAATCTCATAAATACACTAAATTTGCATCCTGCTAAATGTATTTGCCTGATAATTAGAGAGAGTCTCCCCACAATTAAATTCTAATTACCCCGCTTTGCAGTAATCAATTCTTAGCTACACCATTAATTCAGTTATTGGCTTCCCCTCTCCAACAATTTATTCCTCTGCCCTTGTTTCCTCCTTCCTTCTTTTAACAGCCTACATCATCCCCAGCAGTTTTTGTTCTCCTTCCCACACACATTTTTCTCTCTTCCAGTCTGTTCTGTCACCGGACAAGGCTCCTGCCACCAATCAGTGTCTCCTTATCAACTTCCATTCTAGAATTTAGTTCTACATCTACCCCAAATACCCGCATCCTAGTACCATCCCCAACATGTAAAATTTAGTTTCAGAAGCCTATACACACACACACTATTGCCCAAGTTTCCATACTCTTCATCCTATTCCCAGCTACACACGTATAGTTGTTCAAGGTTTCCCAAAAGTATATGCGGTCAAAATATGTTCCAAGCAAACAAAACCAAAATGGATGAAGAGCCAGGGTTCAAACCACTGAAAATAGCAACCTAGTTGCAGAAAAATTTGTTCATGTGCCATTTGTTTATGTATGTTTTTCACAGTTTAGAACAGACTAGAGACTGATATTTTACTTTTTAGATACTGCATTTGAGTATTCAGAACAATTTCGTTCTAATAAAATAGTACTAGATCTTCAATGCACATGAATCCATGCACAGCAAAAAAACAAAACAGATCAAAAGTACCCACTGTAAATAGTGAACAATGTTAATAGAGTGAATACATTTCCAAAGACCTTACCTGCAAGAGTTATACCTTTTCCTATTGCTCTTAAAGTTAATATACAATATATAGACAGATTAAGTGGCAGAACAGGTACAGTTCACTGTACTCTAAGGCACGTAACACTAGTACTACCTACATTTGCATTTGCATTCAAGATCTCGTCTGAAAAGTTTTACGTTTTCTCACGATATATTTAAGTCAGACTTCAAGCTCTTTAGCTAATAAGACAAGGTTAAGTAAATTGAACAGAAAATATAAAATAACATTACATAAGCTCTCATTTTTAAACAAGTGTGAATTATTCTACACCCTTCCAAGCAACACTATGATACACATTTGTCATTATTTCCTTTCCTACATCCTTCACAATCCTACAAGCTGCAATAAATGTTTGTTTCTGACTTTTAAGTTCTAAGCAGGTAACAGTGTCAGATCATACAACTTAATGAACTGCAGCCCTTCACTACTCTCTTCAACATGTTCATACATTTTACAAATATCTTATTACTGAGATACAAGGGACATATCCCTCTCTCTTTGAAGTTAGCTCCTCCTCACAAATATAGTCATTCAGACAGCTGCAAGACAGGACAACTTCGTTAAAATGAATCAATTTCAAAATTAGCAGTTAAAAAATACTTTATAGTAATTCTTCTGAGAAAACTATTTGTAGCATGAAAAATTTTGCAAAGCATTTTTTTTGCTTTATATTTTTATGTTGTTAGTCTATTTTTCTTTCAGTTTTGAAAGCCTGCCCACTGTAGTAAAGTGATACTATAATAAGAAAACTGCAACTACAACTATTTCATTTTAAGGCTAATACCTGGAACAAGGGGGAAACTGTCTCTGCTGACTGAATAACCCAAGAGAATCTAAAAACCCTGGGTCCTTAAGATGAGCAATAAAGGTATTTCCCTTTGCCAGTATGTTCAGACACTGGGACAGACTAATAAAGCTTGAACACAAACATTTTCATTACATAAAATCATGTCTCAAAATACTCCTTCCCATAATTCCCTGAAATGAACTCTTACTCCTCTTTATAAAGAGGGGTGATATTTTCCCACAAGGAAAATGCTGAATTTAATACCTCCACCTGGAGTACTGTGCCCACCTGGAGCACTGTGCCCACCTGGAGCACTGTGTCCAGCTCTGGGGTCCTCAGTACAAGAAGGACGTGGACCTGTTGGAGAGGGTCCAGAGAAGGGCCACAAAAATGATCAGAGGGATGGAACACCTCTGCTACAAGGAAAGGCTGAAAGCTGGGGTTGTTCAGCCTGGAGAAGAGAAGGCCGCGCGGAGACCTTATTGTGGCCTTTCAGTACTTAAAGGGGGCTTATAAGAAAGATGGGGACACACTTTTTAGCAGGGCCAATAGCGATAGGACAAGAGGTAATGGTTTTAAACTAAAAGAGGGTAGATTCAGACTGGATATAAGGAAGAAATTTTTTACAATGAGGGTAGTGAAACACTGGAACAGGTTGCCCAGAGAGGTGGTAGACACCTCATCCCTGGAAACATTCAAGGCCAGGCTGGACGGGGCTCTGAGCAACCTGACCTAGTTGAAGATGTCCCTGCCCATTGCAGGGGGGTTGGACTAGACGACCTTTAAAGGTCCCCTCCATCCCAAAGCATTCTACGATTCTATGATTCTATGAAAGTTACAGTCCAGATAACGATTATGGAATACCAGAAAAGATTAGTCCTTCTCTAACAGTTGCTGTATTACACTTATAATTAATTCTATCCCTTTTTACCGACTTTACAACAATTACTGCCTACACAGCTGATGTGTAAAAAGACTTAGAAACTCTGCATTCACTTTGTACGGAAGGGAATAAAGACAGTGACAGCTATAATATTTTGGGAAATACACCTGAGATATATTATTTCATTGTTTTCTGAAAAAGAGTTCTGGTATCATTGGAGGAAGAAATTACATTGTTTTGCAGAAAGAATTAGAGGGGGAAAGGCTATTTCAGCTGCAATGTGGGAAAAGAAGCTTATGTAAAAAAAAAAAAAAAAAAAAAAAAAAAAAACAACAAAAAAGGCAATGACAGAAGTACAAGGAAAACCAGGAAGAATAAGGAAGAAATTTGGTACTAGCTTTTATAAACAAAAAACGTATGCTTCTGTTTATAGCAATTTATTCCCAATTTCAAAAACTGGTGGAACTCCTGTTTTTTAACTCCATGTCATCCTTTGTATTGCATGCTTGGGTCAGATGGAATGGATGACCCAAACAGCACATCATTGGCTAGGTCCCTGAGTTAATATATGAGGAAAACCTAACTGGTAATTAAGAGGAGAAACAGATACTTCATGCGAATCATCCATGTCCTTCAGATATGTAAAAATCAGTGCATCCTGTAGCAGTAGTTCATATGAAAACTGCTACTTACTGACTTCAAAAGCTTAAGCTTTGTGACTGCTCTGCACTTTTCTTGAAAAGGGGGGTTTGATGGATACAAAAATGTGGGAATGAAGATGACATTAATACCTACAGAAGCAATTTCTTAGATTCCATCATATTCTTGGTGGATAAACTACAATATATCTCCTTCAAGTCTTATTTTTTTACTTTCAAAATCAGTCATACTGTCATCTGGCTGCTGCAAACCAAATGAAGGTCATTTTAGAAAATCTAATCCAAGGGTGAAAAATCATGCTATTGCAAATCCCACTGGGGAAAAAAAACAGTGAAATGGGATGAAAACTGCTCACTCTTCAATTCTGTAAACAGACAGCCCACATGTGACGCTCCAAAATGCAAAGAAAAATACAGTAAGCACTACAAGCGTTGAACAACCGAATTGCTCACCTGGGACTCCTCTTCCTGTTCTTTAAATATTACTTTCTGAGAAGCTTTTTATATTAAACCTGCATTTTTCAAAACAGTATTTAGATAGGAGCAGCTACAGCTGAATGGACTCCCCAGTAGCATGGTTTTAATGGTGCTAAATCACCATGGAGTGTGGCATTAAGATGGGCAGTACAAAGATGAACGGCATCTCTGAAAATGACACTGAGATGTCTTAGGATCTGACAAGCATGACGGCAAAACTCTGGGGGATCCTTTAATACAGAAGTATGGCTTGAACCCTTCATGGAATCAGTTGGGATGGTCTTCAAGAAAGGCTTTCTCATTTTAAGCTCCCTGCCTTGACCATTGTTTTAGGTAAGAAGTCTAAGGAGACACCATAACTTCTCAGGAAGAAAATAACAAATTGACAACAAAAAAATCCTCCCTCCATACCTGTCTATAAGAAACAACTAATAACAGCCAAAGCGAAAATGCAATGTTGAAACTAGTTTTTTCAGTAGTTCAAAATAAGAAGCCAGCAATACGTACAGAGCACATACATAAATAAGACTTTCTGTCATTCATGTATGCTTTTTTGTATTAGAAGATAAACTTTTCCATATGCAGTATTTACTCCATCTTTGTGTAGTTCTATACAGACTGGCACTAAATTCTGCTTTTTGCTGTTAAGCACGCCTTCCGTTTAAACCTTAAATAATAATTACAGTCATAACAGACTGTATTTGAAGGTTTAAGGGTCAAACAAAGATTATTTTCAACTCCTACAGAAAATAATGATACTTTTCCAGCTTCATTTCCAAACAGAGATTTAAAAGAAAACAGTGAGGTTTTGGGTGGTTACAGAAATCTCCCTTCCAACATAAGGAACAGTCTGAAATAAAGAATGAAGTTCCTTTCTTTAAAAATCCAGCAGTAGGTAATGGAGGCAGGTCACCACCTTTACTGTTGCTTATCTTTACTGTGAATGAAAGATAATAGGCTGTGCAGGTAGAGATCCTTAAGAGCCTTAAAAATGAAAATAAGTAGCTTGTTTGATGCACTTTGGAAGGGTAACATAATCAAAACAAATCACATAAATTGTGTCTGTAGTAGCACCCTGAGTTTTGGTGTTTGTCAAGGCAAAAACCTTGTATTCATCAAACCAGAAAAAGGATACTGTAACAGTCAGGTCATGGGATGGTAAGCCTACACAAGAACTTCAGGTTTGTGAATGGAAAAAAAAAAAAGAATACATATATACACATATGAATGTATACGTATATTATACAGAAAACACTATCAGGATATATACACAGACTGGATGTAAAGGCATACAAAGGCAAAACTGCCAGTAAGCCTTGGTGACAGGAAGATGGTATCACACGCAGTGATTAGGAACAGAAGTAATGCTGAGTGGCTGGCGCAGGAGAAAGGACACTAAGAGCACGTTGAGTTTGAGTTATTCACAAAGATATTAGAGACAGATGACAGAGTTTTAGTTTAAACAGAAGGAAACAGTATTGGAACTGGGACATCATGAACATGAATCATGTTAGAGATAAAAAAATGTGTTTATGAATGAGGCTATCTGAAGATAAAGGGGAAAAGGAGGGAACATAAAACTAGAGAGGGATACGCCAAAAAAAGATGACTTGAAATTAAATTGTGAAAGAAGCTGAAGCCAGAGGAAAGTCAGATAAAGGAAGACTGTCACCAAAGATAAAGAGGCAGAAACTATGTGGATGCAGGTTTAAGACTTGTATTAATGGACTGAGAAAAGGAGAGAAAGCCGACAGGAATCACAGAAGATGAAAGCTAGTAACGTTGAGAAGAAAAGCCAGCACAGGAAAAGAAGATGTCAATAGACGGTATGTTGTTATCACATGGGCATGGGAGAAGCTATAAGTTAGTTCTGATAGCATAACTACAGACATTTTAAAATTCTGGAAGCAAACATCTCTCAGTAAAGACAAGCTAAACATTTTCTTTCAATTGTAGACCAATCTACCTACGCAATTTTCTTTGCAAGCTTGGTTATATTATGGCTCCTAGATAACTTACTTTAATTGATACATATTTTTTAACAAATAAAATAATTTCAACTTACTAATATATGAGCCACTACTATTTTCAAGGCAGACTGAACCAGAGTAGCTTTATTTGTTGTGAACTTTGTTTCACAACACTATGCTCATAAACACTACTTATGGTAAACAATAGCAGAAGAAACAAAACAGTGAAATAAACCTTATTTTATTTCATAGTAAATCATAGATTAAAATACATTCTTATTCTAGTTAATGTGTCAAATGTTTAAAACTTCTCTCTAGCAATAAACAACAACCAAATGAGAATGCAATAAATCAGTGCTCCCACAAAGGATAAAAAGATAAGATTACAGTCAAGTTGAACTGAAATACAAATTGTACTTAAACACAGGCTTTGTTTGCCTATAGTGCACAAAAATCCTTGGAGCAATTTTTGCTGTAATAACATCTATTTACTTTAGAGAATAATTTAATTTATCACAGAAGATAGAGCTGCTTTTAACTTAATTCTGCAGCCATTTCGGGAAGGTAGAAATGTATGGCAGCAAGACAGGAAAACAGACTGCAGTGAACACAAATAGATCAAATGGTACTGTAAAATTCGCCCAAAAGATGTCTATGATAACTCATTAAAACCCTGCAATTAAATTAATATGATGCGTGGGACGCTTAATTCCATAGGCTATGATTTGGAGTATTACAGACAGGTAAGTGCACATGAAGAAACTGATGTTCAGAACAGGTCTATACACCATAGAAAAGATGAGGAAGAACCAAGTCCATGCTAGGAAAGTGTCTGTGTCATCAACACATTTTCTGTAATGAAAACAGGTATGTTTGGTAACTACTGTAATAACAATGTGAAATAAAAAAAGTAATCACTACAGATAGTACCAAAAATATTTAAGTTCTCTAACCTGAATGTATCTTCATTTCTGCTTTAAAGCATAAACATTTTCTACTGGAATATTGCTGGAACTTCACCAAAATTTCGCCAGACTCATTAGCCCTGCTGCCTGTTTGTGAACTTCACTGTTAACATTTCATATATGGCACCTGTAGTAAAATCTATACTTAAATATTTGCCACTACTTTCCATATAAGATCCTGCTTTCAGCCGCTTGAAACTTTCTGCTTATTACCAATTTAAGCTGAAATTCTTCATGTTAGATGACTGTTTTTGTAGCTGCTTGCTTTTAATTCAGCAAATCGTTTCAAACTGTTCTTGAATGCAGCTGAAACAAATGTTTGTTTTGTTTATTAACCCCCACAGTAATTTGTAGGAAGCCTATATCCCCAGCGTGCCTTGGAATGAAGACACACAAGGAGGGATTTGAGAGTGTATCATGATAATCTCAAGGAATATTCTACTTGCCATCCAAAACTGATTATGCCTGAACTTTTGAAAAACTAAATTTCACACAAACTCAATACAGCCTTGTTTGAATCAGGCATCTAAATTCTTCAAATGTTCTGTCATGAGGCATAATTCAATCCAGAGCTGCAAAAGCCTGAATTTCTTTTCTCTCACTCCTTCCGAATCCTTTCAGGTTTCATTGTGGTGCAAAGAAAAGAAATTGAGAGTGAAGAAAATTTCACTTGGTTGCATTGTACTATTCCAGTGAGCACCAAAACTGCAAAGAAAAATTAGTCTAACTGGAAGCAAAGCCATATGAGGAGGTGGATGTAGAAAGGAAACCAGAGAGGAGAAACAAATGAAAAGATTCAGACTAGAATAAGCACAGGCTTAACAGCAATGCAGAAGGGTCTGAATGGATGGTTGAACACATCAGTAGCCACCAGCACATACTTCAGTCAAATACTGGAATAAAACCATGGATTCCCAAGTTTTATAATTCCTCTTTTTATAAGAGATCTGAAACAAGAACACCTCACACTGAAGTTGTATGAAATTCTGCTGCATTCCTCTGTCTTGGTACAACGTACTGGAATTAACTAACAGTCTAATGTTGAGTAGCTTAATGGTTTGATAAATTTCTCATTTCCTCTTTGCTTCTTGACCTGATTTCAGAAAACAAAGCAGCCTTCCTCACCATAAGGACCTCTTTTCAACTTCTTGTTTCAACTTCAGTCAAGTGAATACTACCTATATTAACAAGAAGATTTATACTACAAAAGTGATGATAATTTATTCTTGTAATTGCCTTTTAGTTTCAAACCCCTTGCCAGTCTAAGTTGCATTTTGTCAAAGAACTACACAACACCTTTCTTCTCTACCAGTCTGGAAGCTAACTTGATTTTCTGTCTCCACCTGTTGGAATGTATATGCTAGCCAGTGATGCTGGTCAATGATTTCTGGAGGGAAATACAGTCCTGTGAAACTTTTCTGCTTTCAACAGTATCCATATAAGCCTCTTCCATCTTTTTGAGTTGAACAAACAGATTTATGGCCATCAGGAATTCCTTAATGTTGGGGAAAATACAAAACTGCCAAGGGACTAAAACCTGATACTGTAATTTCCAAAACTCTTCTGATTCTTTTAGAACACATTGTGGAGATTCAAGGACTCAGGGATGATATGTAGAATCTCAGTGGGACTGGATGCTTTCTGCAGAAGTCAGGCATACAGAAAATTAGGCTTATCATAAAAATCTAATAATCAACCTTAACTAAGGAACAGGTTCTTACCAATAGAGTACTACGTTTTTTGGAGAACATGCTTTTACATTGTTCCAGGTTATTTGCAGTATCTGCTGAAGAAATCTAATGAAGTTTAGAAGAAGGATAGCCTTAAGGAGAAGCACATAGCATATTTAATGAAAATATTAAATAATTTTATTAGTAAGCAAGGCCAACAGTATGGGTGCTATCTATACAAGAGCCATTTCTGACTATTAAGTACAAATAAAACTACTGTCTTTTTTTTTCCTTCACTGCCACTCTACTAATACGGATTACACTGTCAGAAAATTCTAAACAGATTAAATTGAAGAATTACTTCATTTACATTGTAGGGCACTGCAATGAAAAACAAAAGGCAAGAGCTGAGTTGTTACAAAAGAAGGAATAGCAGAAATATTAAATTTTCTGTTGGTATCACCTATTTTTTCTGAAAATATTACCATTGGTGTGTATATATATAGAAATTACAGAATCTTGGGAATTGTTTTCTCTCCAAAATTACAGGTCAGTTAGAAAAACATTAAAAGCAGCCAAACATACAGAACACAACAAGAACACTGAGAAATAAAAAAAATTTAAAAACTACTTAAAATGTTTAGCTCACCTTTCCAACAGCAGCAGCCACTCTGTTGGTCTCCCCTGCTCTTTGCTTTCATTGCAGTGTCCAGCATTATGGCTGAAGGAATAGAGTACAGCAGAACCCCGCTAATATACCTTACTAATTCACATACCTCATAATTTGCACACAAAAATTTGCCACTTTCCCAACTGCTTAGGCAAAACAAAGTTGAAAATCCTGTAGAGATGGCTTCTACCACTTAAATCGCATCACATTAATAAATATGCTACACAATATTGACTAGTGCATCATTCAGTATTATCATAAAAATGTAAACTAAACCAGTTTAATAAAGAAAATACGTATCTTTAAAGCATCACCATGTACCATGGCACTGACTTGCTCATTTTCAAACTTTAAAATTAACAAAAGGACTGCCCGCCAGTGAATTAGGGAGGCTCTACTGTACTTACAATTGTAATGTCCTCATTGATACACTTTTATCTACAGTTTTCTTCAGACTGCATCACATGGGAATACAGCAACTACACTTAACTATGTCCTGTTATATATTATAATTAGTGTCCTATCACTGTTTTAATTATTCAGACTTTCTCTTTCAGAAGATTATATATTCAGTTTAGTGTTCGACTTTCTTCTCCTACAAAGATTTTTTTTTTTTTTTAATGCAATGTATAATACCAAGTGAAATTCAGCTCTGGTGTATTACTCTGATATTTAATGAAAACCTATTTGTCACTTGATTTTCCAAACCAAAAGACAGATTATCAGACAAAAAAAATCATAGACTACACCTCGGCCTCAGGCCAACAATCAGAAACCTGATTCATTCCTGACTGCCAATCTTTTAATATAGTCAATAAATCACATGGCATTTCTGATCTGGGATGATGTGTATCAAGTTTAGATCAGTTACCAGTTCAATGCAACTCCCATATTTCTCCAGAAAAAAAGACAGCATATTACCACATTCAATTAATCAAATTGGCAACTGTGAAAAAAATCTTACTGGTCTGACATCCCCACATGAGTTGGTAAATTGCCGTGCCAAGCCAAAATCCAGCATATAACACTTCCTACAGGTGCTAGGAAAACGTCCCATTGCGAAGTTAGACTAGGAAGAAAAAACAAATACAGACAGATATATAGATATAGATACACACACACATACTTAACACATGCATGTATTAATGCAGTAACACAATCAGAAAATCCACATTCTACTTCTCTATCCATCATTCCATATTTTCAGTTTTACTAAACTCCCATTGAATTTGAAGAAAACATTGTTAAGAAAATCAGACATCCAACTTAGCATATCTGAACAGCAGCCTACATGGTCCAAAGAGATTGTCATCTTACTTCGTCGCTTAGAATATATTAATTTTTAGCAAGAATTTTCCAATCATGTCACCCACTCACATATTTTGATTTGGACATTTCAAAAAACTACCAACCTAGGGGTTAACAAGTTAATCTAAACAAATGCACTAATATCATATACGCGGAACACAGAATAAGGGGTGCAAACTGCCTCTTCCTTTTCATGGGAGGGGGAAGAACCAGGTTTAAAAAAAAAAAGAAAAGCACCCAAAAAACCAACCAAACAGCAAGAGCTGGAATGTCAGTGAGGACTTATGGATGTAATTCATTCTGAAAAGCTTCAGTAAATATTCTTATTTACCTCTACAGATTAACATTCCATGTTAGCCCTTTAAAAAAAAATTCTTCAACACTGTTAATTTATGATGTTTGAACATATTGGCTGAATTGGTTCAAGTCTCTCCCCACCAAATCCCCTTAAAATGGATTACATGATGTAAAAAAAGATAAAGCTAAAAACAAGTTCTGCAAAATGGAATTGAAACTACACATCTGAGCAAGCTGGAAGCTTAACACAATTAGCTCTAGAAAAACTACTTTTCTTCTTCCATTTAGTGAAACAGCAGTGCTGTTCTAAATAAATCTGAAATTCCCTCAACCTTTGACACTGAAGGAGGTGTGTAAAAACCAGACAAAACCATGAACTGAAATGAGTGTGATCAACATTATTTTTAAATGGAACAGAATTTCAGCATTGACTAATTCATCACGAGGCAAATAACCAACCAAGGATTTCAAGATTTCAGCTCAGCACAAAGCTTGCTTTTAATATAATCTATCTAGAAGATACATAATAAAAGATAAAAAGGACTTGTATTTTCAAGCCAGGAAAACTGTACGCTAGAAAGCGATCATGCCATCTTTTCCATGTGTAAGTCACAACATAACTCCTACAGGCGATGAAAATTTTTTTCTTTTATGAACCTAATATATTGCCTCACGCTGCTGTTTATCCTGGCTCAACATTTAATTTTCTGGGTTTTTCCATCCCCTAACAGCATTCTCCATTTCCATCCTATTTGAGCCCATAGACTCCAAGATACAGCTAGATAACAAGATGTCCCCAATCCATCCTGTCAGCCATAAAGGAACACATTTCCCATTCAAAACTTGAATTGTTTTCATCATTAAAATCTTGCGCTCCAGCTAACTCCTTCTCACCTATTTCACTTGACATTCACTGCATCTGTGTCCCTTCCCTATTAAATGAAGTCTTGGGGATGGGTCAGGGAGAATACAAGTTTCATAAAAGTTTCAAGGAAGAAGTGATGAAAATTCCCCAATGCACAGAAACTTATCAGAGGTTTTATGTAAACATCATTCAGCTGACAGGAAATTTAGCTACATATGCCAGATATAACCAGCCATATTTGTATCTATTAAAAAACACAAGAACCGCTTATTTTTTCTCATTTACAAATTTTGAAAGTTTAGAGTTCTAATGATATTTTTAATATAAAGCAATATTAAAAATAGCTGATGCAATTTCAGGAATAAATTCAAAGAAAAAACAGAAAAAAATACCATGAACAAAAGCGTGATGCTATCAGGAAGGCACTGTCCTCATGACATTTTGACAACGCTCATTTTATTAGAATAAAGATGCACAATAAAACAATTCAATAGTTTTCTCTTACAGTCTGTCTTTTCTTTCCTTGTTTGTTATAAATATATTAAATACAAAAAAAATTGCTATTGAAGTGCTTAAAAATACACCCTGCAGATAGTATCTATTCTCTTAGATTTATTATGTGAAGATATTAATTACCATTAGCCAAACTCATTATATCATATCTCATGACAAACACTCTTGATTGCATAATGCTACAGATAAGAGCTGGAAGTTTTAACTACAGAAAATTGCAAGGTGGCCTAAGTAACTGGAGACAATGACAACGACCAAAGTTGTTGTTGTTGTCGCAATCCAACATTAACTAATAGAAACAATCTGCTCTATCTGATGCATAAACATTCAATTTTCTGTCCCTTCTCATTTTTTCATTTTAACATCTAGTATAGAACCTATTCTTATTTATGCAGCCATCTAACGACCACATATTACTTGCCTGTTTTGATTTAATGGGCAGACTTACCGGTTTTATGTCCCTGTGCAGGAATCCCACAGAATGAATACTTTCAATAGATTCTAAAATCTGCTTCCCAAGCCGCAGAGTGGTACTAATGGTGAATGTTCCTCGAGACTGGCTCCGACGCAGGTCTGCCAAGTTCCGACCCTGATCAAATTAAAAGGATGTTTGCATAAAAAAAATATTAATACCAAGATTCACAGATAGCGTAAAGTTTTCCTACTTCTTTAGCTGTTCACGGTTAACCACAGAATACTCTCATTACCTATTTTCCTATTAAAGGATAACACATCTCACCTAAATGTAATGAGTATATGACCTCAAGTATCTCCAACATTGAATTTAGAATCTATTTTTTGAAAATATGAATCTTAGTATCTTTCTACTCCTGAATAACATGGACCAAACTAATCTCTATTAGAAGACTAGTACATACACTATTAGTTAATGTTGTATCTGTGTCACACTTGAAAAAAGGCCATTGAGAAAAGGCTCACAAAGACTTCTTTACACTCACCTCTTTAAGGAAAAGTAATTATACAGTACATCTTAGATGACTTAACCAAACAGATGAAAAATATACTATGCAGGAAATGCATCCCCACAACATCACAGAACTGTTGGTCTGTCAAAATAACAGATGACCAACAGTATAAACTAGAGCACAATTCCTTTTCCAGTATTCATATTCACCAAGATTATAAAGGACAATCATCCCATAACTTTATGTGCTAATCACCTATTTTATCCCTTTTCACAGGATCAAGTCTTTCAGTAAAGTGAATTAAGTGTTTTCTTTTACTTGCAAAGGGTATTTTTTCCACTTTCATCAAAAAAGTCAACAAAATGCACAGACTAATATATTATATTTTAGACTATCTTCAAGAGAAGACTTCAAAGGAATGTGAATTATTTCAGAAGACATCACAGTTCACTCTTTCAATAGTCAGGTCTTTCTGAGGATCCAAACTTTCTCCTTTCTGAGAGAATTATGGAAAGGACATCAAAGGATAAAGATATAAGAACTTGCTCAATTTATGTTTGCTCACTATGATGTGTTCGTGAGCTTTGGGGTTTTTTTTTTTAATTTGTCATCCTCTAAAATTTTACTGGTATTTTCATACATGCTTGCCTAATAAATGAAAACACACAAGCAAACTTTGAGCTCTGTTTGATACACTAACCTGCAACTGCATGACCACATAGTTAAATCTGTCATTCCTTCCACATCCAATGAATCTGCAGACATGATCTTTTCCTGAGAAAAAAGGCAGCAAATTAGCCAATGATAATGAAATTCCGTGGTTTATTCATTTAAATACCCAGCAAATTACTAGAAGAGATAGTTATATTTCTTTAGAGATCTTTAATAAAACCAGTTCAACAGCTGTAAAAACAATGTCAGTTTTACCCCCAATTAAATAAGAGTTTTCTCCCATAAAATATGCAGCCCTATCACAGCTATCACTCTTCCTTAAGAAAACATGCATGGCAACATGCCTAAATGTCTACAAATCTGAGGCATTTTGGATTGGGAAAAGCTTGTTTTCTTGCAAAGCCGATGTCTTGTTATAGACAATATTCCTAGCCACCATTCTTTTTCTACAAGCTGCAGCTGCCACCATGAAAGAAAACAGTACAAGTTACCTGCGGGTCGTGTTTTTTACTAAAAAGTTGTAGAAAATGTAATTCAACTAATCTGATTTATGAATATCTTTTTCGAGAATATGATCTTTGCTGTTTAGCTACAAAAGACAAATTCAGCTCAGTTACACTGAAGCGGAGATAAAAGAATTGTAGTACTTAAAAAATCACAGCTTGGTTTAAGCCAATTTGCTTTAAAGCCTCCTCCTGTCCAAGGAGCAAACCGCGGAGGAGAAGAGGGCTGGTCAAAAATAACCCCCTTACTATCCTGCAGTTGTAAGTCAAAGCATAAGATTCCCCAGGTGAATAGAGAACAAGGCAAGCCAAAGACTGCAGTAAGGAAACAGAAGGGGAATGCAACCTTATTGTCATTTCAGTACCTGTGTTCATCAACTTGGAGAGAAGCTGGGGCCCCTTATGACCCCTCTCTGCGACAGAACAGGGAACTGTAGGGTTTTAGTCCCTCAGGCCATTTACCTGCCTTTCTGACACCATGGAAGCTACAGCCAAGAGAAAGCTGATCGTCACAAGTGGCCGCTAAAGCTGTGTAAGATTTGTGTCACCTAAGGTTTCTTTCATGAATTTCTTTACCCTTAGGATTACCAGAATGTCATAAATAGAAAAAAAAAAAGAAGCGATAGGAGAAAAGCAAGTAAAAATTGAAAAACCATTACTGCTTTCCAAACACCATTACTGCTAGCTACAGATCTGGGGGTACTTTTTGTTACTGCTGCCCTCATAGCTCCATCAAAACCCTAAAACTTGGCCCTACAGCTTCTGAATATTCTTACTTCGCGTGACAGAAGAGCGGTTGCCTGTTTATTGCTTCCTCAGGAAGCTCCCTGCCACATGCAATTAAAAAAAGATAGGCCTGTTTAAACAAAGAAAACGGTATAGGATTCATCAAAATAATTTGTTTTAAAAGAATTATTTTAAAAGAAATCTCTACAGCTTCTGCAAATACGCAAGGGCTAAGCTGTAGGTATCACTGCTTTTCCTCCATTTTTTCCTTCCACTCATTTGTTTAAGTAAGACAGGCAATATTACAGACAGTATAATTTTATGAAGAAAAAGGATTTGCAGCAAATTTGTCAAGATGAAATTTTGTATATTCATTGCTGCAGTTTCCAGTTAATGAAGTCTCATCTCAAATATTTATGATTCATTTTACAGCCACTGTGGGTATGCTGAAGGAACATCTTCAGAGAAATATGTATTAGTCAGATTTCATCTGACAAATTCAGTAAATGTCCAACACTCAGTTTGGTCAGAGAAACCCCATTTTAACCGGAGCAGCAACTCCAGTTGTGTGATAAATTCTCTGGAAGCTAACTTTTATAAAAATCTGAGGAAACGGGAAAGGACAGAAGTAGGGCCTGTACACCTTATTCAAATAGCATGCTCCTCCACCACTCCAGTGTGGCTATACACACCTACTACATCTTTGTAGATACCTTGAGTTCCTTTTTCCTCAGCGAGAAAACAGTATTTTCTCACACCTGTGAGCCACATGGCTGGGGAGCAGGGGGACAAGAAGATGGTAATAGGCTGCAGTGAACAACTATGCCCTTGAAAAGCTTCCTAGGGAAGGTACGAAGCCTACATGCCATTCCCCAGGCTGCAGTGTATCACTACAGCTAGCTTTTCAGCCTACACCAGATGCAACCCATCACTAAATTATGCTACAGCACTGTACATGAGTGAGGGAGAAGTCTGTAAGGTTGTGTGAGACAGAAACCAACCGAGTGAGTCTCACTCTCACTGAGTGAGATGTGATAAATCTGTCTTCTCCCATCTGACTGTGGGAACAGATGGCCTACCAACATGATTAAACAAAACAACCATCTGTTGCAGCAGATTTCTTTTTTTATAAAGAAACAAAAACAGAGCTTAAAGAGTTAAACAGTATTCTGACAACAATAATTAGAGGACAGCATCATTGGCAAGAGAAAAAAAAAAAATCAAAGAGGCAATTGATGACTAAGCTGTAATAAATGGCTGTATCAGTGAACATACTCCTTCATAATTAAGAGAGAAGTCATACAACTACTCACATATCTAACCATGTTTTCCTAGATCAGGGTCTTAAAAGACCTTCTTTGAAGTTTTCCATTATTCTCTCCACTGCACACCTACAAAGTTATGACTCATTTCACCCCCGCAATGAATGACCACACTGTTTTAATTTTCAAAATTTCTGAAAGCAAAAATAATAAAAAACAATATATCCCTGCACTTCTGCCAACAGCTATTCTCATTTCAGTTTCACAGTTTCTGTGAAATAAGGTTCTAATTGAGAAACACCCAAACGCATGTTTATAACCTTGAGAATATGTCTAGCTCTAGTAAAGACTGGAAGAGCTCTTTTGCTGGATTGAGACATATTACACCTGTTTATTTAATTCTTTCCTAAAAGCCTGTTTCATAGCTTTCCCAGAAATCGTACATAATAAATATTTTTTTTAAGTCAGATCCACACATCAAGAGAATTCCGAATGACACTGTCAGCTCACTGTCTTTCATTACATACTATTCATAGATCAAACTTGCCAAATATTTGCAAGAAAAAGGATTTTCACGACTATTACATTCCTTCCTCTGATTTATGTCCAAGCTAACTAGAACACCTTGAAAGTAAGAGAACATAAGCCCTTTGAGAAAAGGATAGTAATTATATACATACATACATATATATATATACACACACATGCCAAAAAGGGATAGAGGAACAAGATAAAAGTTGGTCTCAGAGGATGTATGCTATTAGAAGGTTGTTACAAAAATATCCTAAAAGAACTGTTTACAATTTCACCTGCTCTGAATCTGCATGAAAAAAATCTTGTCAAGAGTAAGAAAAATTTCTACATGGTAAATGAAGCATTTAAAAAAATATTCTTCAAGAAGCAATGATAAAGTTGTTTTCTACTCTCCTTTTTTGTCCATTTTTCTTGATTTTCTCTCTGCTTCACATTTTTAGCTCTTGCATACTGAAAACTTGGGAAGGTAGAAAAATTAATGGAAATGGCTCCTAGAAGCCAAGAGTTTTTGCAAAACATAAAATGGTCTCTACCATAATCTTATTTAATAAAAATCCTTTAAGTATGGATAAAAATATATGCATGTAAAAATAAAGTTATGTATCTGTGCAAACTCTAAATCTCAATATATGCAAAAGATTCACTGTTGACCCGTCTCTTACTGTAGTCACTTGCCTGATCATCTGCAACGTTCCCTATCTAAAACCTGTTACACTGTAATGTCGAACTTGCACAGCAATGACTAAAGGTCACCCCTAGTGTTACTATCATGGAATCATGGACTTTTCTTCTTTTCTTCCCCCCCACCCCCCCCACCCCCCACCCCCTGTGCAAGGGAATAATAAGAGATAAAAATTAAGGAATAATATTTAGATTTTCTAATAAGGAAGGATGTCAAACGAGCTCCTTCTAAAAATCTCATACAAAATCAGGGTTTCAGTTATATAAAACCTTCTATTTCTTGTTGTCTCAGAGAAATAATATTGAGAAAATAAATAAATGAAAGATCTTTATTTGGATTATTTGCTTCAGTGGATCTGTTCTTCAGGTGTTTCATTATTCTGTTCTTTTCATCTAGACAGCATTTCCCATGATTCAGTAGAACCAGAGACTTCTGCAGGAACACCTGGGTTGTTAAAGGAATTATACACCCAAAGAAAGACCAATAAGAAAATTATAACTTCTGTAAGGCCCTGTGGCAATTATTCACAAATCAATTTTTTATTATTTCAGCAAACATTTTTGGTTTTCAAAAATATTTCAAAAGGTAAAAAAGTTTTTACTAAGAAAAAAGCATTTTTGTAACATCTTAAATCAAACTTCACAATACTTAAATTCACAGTAGAAAGTTATAAGGCACTTCAGTTATGCAATCATATATAGGGCTATGTTTTTACAAATACATTGGCGTTGTAGTGCTACCAAATTCTAACATTTTATTTCAGTGATTACTATTTTCCTTATTACTTTAGCTGCTTCTGCTATACCATTTTCAAGACTGTTTGTTACAAACAAAATCAAACTCATGTACATATAAAAAAAAAACGTGAAAAATGAATTCTGAGCATTTAAAAACCCAGGAGTTAGAGTATTTGTTTCTTCAAAACTCACTATCTTTAAGATCATTTCTTTCAAGAACCCTGACAAATGGTTTCTAAATTCACAATTGGTAATATTGAAATTTACTATTCATCTCTGGACTAGAAACTCTAAAATTCAAAGTAAGCTAATATGCAGTCTCTGAATCTCCTTGGTCAACTACATAATACTAGATGTTTTTGTGACGTTATTTAAAAAGATAAACACAGGAACAGTTTGTTAACACTATAATATGTGACGTTTGCCCTCTTAAATCTATAGAGGCTGTCAATTTCTGCTACAATGTGACCTTTACAGCAGATTAGGCGGCACCATATGTCATGCAGATTTTGTTTTATTCAAACTAGGAGTTTGGAAAAATCGGGCTGCTGACCAGGACAGATGTATTACTCAAAATCTTCCAGATTTAAAATTTTTTTTTTAAAGAAAAAAAGTCACGCTTAAAACTTTCTTTTTATAATCTTACGTTGTGAAAAACAATTAAGAGAAGCCGTTGCATATTTCTCTGCATTGATAGCCTCAGACATTAAAGTATCTAAAGGTACACCAAAAGTGACTATTCAAAGCTGTGATTCTGAATGGTCAAGAACCTGAACTCTAAAAAGTATTTCAGGACTCTACATGCCAATAATTTTTTTCTACAAGTTGCAGTATTTTAAAATTGGGTTTTTGTTTGTTTGCATGGGTTTTTTTTGAAATATGTTTCTCATTTCAACATTAGAATTATTCTTGGCATTACTTGCAAAGGCAAAGAAATACAAATATTCTTATCCTGGATGCTATGTGAAGGACCTGCAAATATTCAATGCTAGATAGTACAGAAAAAGAAAAAAAGACCATCTTAGAAGGGGAAATAAAAAGCTAACAACAACAACAGTCTAGAGCAAAAAAGGTAAGGAGAAGATACAGATCCAGAATAAACTACATAGTTGAGCATAGGTTTTGCAGCAATTTAATTTTTTTGTTGTTCTTTTTATTTTTATGTCATCCTGTTTCAAAGAAAAGGTTCATTGTAGCAAAACTTTCAGAAGCTGAAAGAGCTTCTATTGCACTTTTAATAACCATTTAGCAACAACCTGCAAAATATGGGGAATATTTATTCAAACTATGACTAAATAGAGATTATAATGATTTTTTAAGAAGATACACTGACATTCTACTTCTTTCATATCCAGGGTACAGCCCTACCTTGCAATTTCTTCAACACAGCTACTTCCATTTTCAGCACTTGCTTTGGCTGCTGAGCTGATTCGACCTTCAGTGCAACATTTTCCCGAGTAAGCAAGTCCAGTGCATCGTAAATTTCTCCAAATCCTCCACCTCCTATTTTCCTCAACTATATTGGGAATAAAAGAAAGAACAAAACCAGATTTAAAAGAGGGGAGAAGAAAAGAAAGGAGACAAAACATCAATACTTCTTTGTACTGCCTGCCATACTACAAACGCTGTTGTATTACTAATAGATTTTAAAATAACGTCATCATATCCTTCAGTACATAAAAGAGCTACTGAATAATCTACAAAGGTATGGTTAACCACCGTTTGGAAGACAATCCTAGGAAAACAAGTTAATACACCTGATCTCCACCTGCACTAAACTTCTTGTATTTAATACAATAAAAGAGTGCACTAGCATTCCCAGCATGAGTGTGACCGAAGTCAGCATGCTGAATAAAGTCTTTCCTCAGACAGTCACATACTACCCAGAGACCTTCAAATACAAATGCACAGTGACATTTTTATAATATGCCATCTTTTTCTTTTTTCAGAAATATACATACTGAATACTAAAGGTATAAAAAGTTCTTGGATTTACTGAAAAGAGACAGCATATGTAGTGACTTACACATAATGGCTAAATCATAAATGATAAGAAATGGCTAAGATTATCTTTGAATATATATTTTAAATGTTACTCACATTTACTTATGGTTCACCAATACCATTCGTATTAACAGACATACTAAAGAAACTTGCACCACTGAAAGTTTCATCTGTGTTAGAAAGTAATAAAAAGAATACTCCTGGCATAGTAATCAGTTTGCATTACATTCAGAGCAAATATTAATAGTTGTGTTTTCACTCTGCTTTAAATGTTCACAGGGAACAGAGACTTGTCTGGTTTTCTGTATCAAAAAAAGTCAATGTTATTTCATGTAATGCTTTCATATGGTGATCTCCCCTGTAGCTACCATTCTAAAGCTGACAGAAGAGAAAAGAAGACAAAAAGAACTTACCCTAAGAAACACACAATATTGTATTTTTACTATATTTTACCTTGAAAGAACTGACATGGTTTCCTAAACGTCACTTGAAAACACACAGGTGCTAAGGTTATATGACTACATTGTATGAAATGTCATCTACGTTCCAGGGATCTAGAGATCAGCAATATGCTGACCTATCTTCAGATTCTGAAAATAAATCTAATGTCTCCTAATCCAGACAATCAGCCATCTGACTGAGAAGGAAAAACTATTTTTAAAATAGCCTAGGCCCCTAAGAATAAGGAAGAAGGTAACAGATAAAATACACGTATTGTTTACTTGCATTTTTCCAGTCATATTCCAGTTTGCAGTGCAACACCTGTTGACTGCAAATTCACATGTTCGTTTCTTTCTAACAAGCACACTAGCTGTTAGCAAACGCAGTCTCCTCTTCTCCGCAGGCTGTACCCTTTGTCTGAGGCAGCATAACATGCATACCAACACAGGCTTAAGCCTGTTACTCTTTAAACTACACATCTGAAGAACTTAACAAGTTCAAGTACACAGTATCACAAATCCTGAATAAGAAGTTTCTGTCTTCAGACATGACTTGTTTAAGGTACTACTCAGGTAAGAATCTAGGGTTAACTCTGAAATAATGACAAACCATGAGAAACAGAAACCTTTCAAGTCCGATGAAATATTCAGTATAACTTTGTTACATGCAGATGTATTTAATATATGCAGAGTGTTAGTCCTTACAGAAAGGAAAGAGATCCGTCATCTAAATATTGGGGAAAATAGCAAGTTTTAACAGGATTATATATATGTATATATATTTTTTTAAAAAAGTATATGTGTAGCTAGGTACATCTCTTGAAGATGTAGTTTCATGACTAATTTGGCCATTTTAAGTCTACACTTTTCTGTTCCACGTCTTGGTCTGGTAATGCCATTATCTTGCCTGAGCTCTGAGCTATTAACAGGGCTCCAACAGTTAAACATAGACATTGATTTGACTGTAGTTTTCAGCATAAGCACATAAATTTTCAGCACGGTACAAGCACAACAGAGACAGTGAGAATGCGTGGTGAAAAAGGTGAGAGGGGAAAAGGAAAGAGGTGACACAGCCATCCTCGCCCCTATGCAAACTTCTAGCAGTTTATCATATAACTTCATTTACCAGCTTTGAGAAATGGCCAGACTGAGAAAGACTGCCTCTGAAAGGGTTTTTTTTTCTGCTTGTGTGCTTAAAAAAATTTTAAAAACAAACAAAAAAACCAAAACAAAAACAAACACCTCACCACACTAATAAAATAAACAGATCAATTTCTATCCTCAGATAAAGTACACCAGAATCATTAACATACATCCAATAATGACATCAGTCAATAATTCTAGACACAAATGAGCCTCTCTTTGATTGTAGAAAAAATATTTTCCATGCCCTTTGTCACTGGGTCACACACCACATTCAGCAATGAGCTCACATTTTCCTTGGTCTTCTTTTTGCTGCCAGCGTCCCTGTAAAAGCCTTTCTCGTTGCTTTTCACACCCCTCACCAGTTTCAACTGCCAGCTGAGCTCTGGCTTTCCTATATACTCATCCCAACACACAGAGGCAATGTCTCTACATTAATTTTGGACAGCCCACCCCTGTTTCCACCTTCTGTTTACCTGCATTTTGCTTTTGAGTTCAGACAGGAGCTGACCATTCGATCATACTGGCCTCCTGCCACATCTGCTCAGCATTTTTACCTTGACAAGGCCCATGTTGCCCTCGTTTATTCCTGCACCACTTTCTCCCATTTTGTACATTAGTTTCAAGCTTGCTTCTTTTCTTTGCATTCAGCATCTCACACCGCAAACCCATTCTATCTACCACTTGCTTCAAGTCATAAGCATACAATTTGCAGCATGGTTTATCTTGGTACTTTCACTTACACTGCATATTGCATGACGTTCTTAAACCTACCGAAAACCAATTATCATTACAATCTAGTCTTTCCAAGTCAGGATTGTAATATATGTTTCAAAGGCAAAAAAGAGGGATGAGAAAAGGCATCGACAGAGGATAAAAGCAAGTGCTAGTAGATGCAGAGACCAGTAGAGAGGGAGGGTGTCACTGAGGAAAAAATATTTTATAGGGTCTTTTCTATGCTTACTTTTCAAAATAGAATCACCCTAAAGAACGTCTAGGTTAAATTTAAATTTAATTGAGAATAGTTTTTCAAAATGTTCGTGTCCACAAATTCCAGGTATGTTTTCACGATGACAAAGACCAAGCTCCTGAACAGCAAAAAGTCCGAGAACTGCATTTCAGCTGCAAATCTTTACATAACTTCCAGAATGTGTACTTTTTTTTTTTTTTTAAACTGGTTACAACAAAATACTCTCATGCAATCGTACTATAGAGCTGCCATTCTTCAACAGCAGGATATTGGGAGAGTTCCACACGGAACAATCAGTACAACTGATAATTAGGGACAGTACTCATCGTCATCAAAACTTGAAAGTCCACTGGTTTATACCACCACATCTTTCTACACAAGGAATTTTTAAGTACTGCTTCAAGAAAACCAGCAAAAAACTTCAATACTTCATAACCTAACAGAACAGTATTATGTTAATACATGTGTCAAGCACTAAGGAATTTCTAAAATTTGCGTGCTATTTTCTTCCACTGGCAGACTGTCCTATGAAATCCTGAATTCAGAAAGAAATACATCACTTTAGATGCCATCAAGAAATCCTTAATGTTTGCTACAGAAATTAAGAAATTGAAGAGTTACCCACAGACAATATTTGGCACTCATCTACCTTGATTTGGAAAGTATATATCTATACTTGATTTGGAAAACATACAAGCTAAAATGCATAATCATATGAGATGAACAACAGCCTACTCTCAAAATTTTCCAAAAGACACTGATCTGATCATCATTCTTCATTACATAGGAAAGAAAATAAACCTGAAGAAAACAGGACTATTGTTACACATATCAGACAACGGAGTAGTTTTGTGGATAGCGATATATCAGTATACTGTTATCTATTTATAACGCTATTTTATTCTATTTGATCTGATTCAAGACTCTGCTTTCAGTTTTTACTTCACTGCAATATTGAGATGCAATATAAGAAGGTATTTTACAAATACTTACACTCCAGAGATAGCCATTCAGGTTCTATTTACACAAAAGGAAATCTAAAGGTTTCCTACACAAAGCTAGTCTCAGCTTCCTGCATTTTTAAATGAAGGATAGGGCACAAGATAGTTGAAATTATTTTCCCTATATGAATTTTATATGAATGATAAATCTGTATCTTCTATGATCAGTCTCACAGTTTTAACTAAAATATTGAAATATGGGAGTAATATAAAGCAAAGATGGTACAAAAAATAGTGATTCAGCATCCATTCACAGCCTACTAAACACACAGAGATACCCAAAATGTGCTATTATGAAGCGGCTTTTTCTTTTTTTTTTTTTTTTTAAATACCAAAAAAATCCACAAGCAAAAAGAATTCTAAAGTGATCAGGGGAATGGAGAAGGAACTATGAGAACTCAGCCTGCTTTTTCCAGCAAAAATAGTTTCAAAAGGATACTATTTCCCTCTAGATGAAAATCAAGGATATGAACACACAAGGGGAACAGAGCTATTTATGGTAAAGCCAATACTGGCACACAATCAAATGGATATAAATCAGCCAGGAATAAATCTATGCTACAAAATATAACAAACAAAAATAATTTCTAATTGGAAGAGCAGCAAGGTCCTGAAAGACCTACCTATAAGAAGTAACAAATCTCACAATCTGACTAGTTTCAAGAGGGTGCCTGACTGATTTCCAAAATGGACTGACATAATCACTGGCTGATTGGATTCAACATACTAACAGGACTCTTCCAGTTGTGCTCTGAACAGGCACTAAGTCAGGATTTAAAAGCTTTCCTAGGTCCTTACCAGAAGAAAACCCACCTTAAATCCATATAACTTCTTTTTAAAGTAGGATAAGAGAAACAAGTGGTTTTAAAGTCCTTTCACCATTTAACATAAGTATTAAGCAAAATACATCTCACAAGAATTTTGAAACAGATTTCCAAGCGCAAACTACTTCTTTTTAAAAACACATTTTAAAGAAAAAGAATGGCAGAAAGGCATACTCACCACCTTCCATCTTTCTTTGACCAAGATTCCCACACTGAGGATGTCAGGCTGCTCCCCTCCTCCACTCATTGCAACCTCCTGACACGATGGAGCTGCTATGCGAAGTCTATGTCAGTAGAAACCATCCAGATCCCAGGAGTGGCTTCCATTTAACCAGTGACTGCAGAAACAGAGCAGAACATGGGTTCTCAGTGATTAACAGAAAAACATGAAATAAAGAAAAAAAGTTGTGTTTCTCACCTAGCACCTTAACTAGTTTTTGTATCCCATAGTGACTTATGTTAGAATTCTAAACAAACAACTCCCAGTACAGAAAGAAATTCAAGTATAATCTTCCTCATTTTTTTAACCTGCTCTCTCTCAAACCTCCAAGCCCTATCTCAAAATAGTACTAACGAATATAAACATTTTCAGTGTTATATTCTGCAGGCAACTTCCAATTGCTGTAAATCATAATTACATTTAAATTTAATTTTAATAACAACAACTTTAAAAATCTAATTAATAATTTACTAAATAATTAGTTAAGTAATTAATAGTAATATATAAGTTTAAAGTAATATTAACCAAAAAATTATATAATTAAAAATAGATACTTAAATTGGAATTGTAATTTAATTTATTGCTCGGCATACAGACTATTCCACATTTTACAATGTGTTTCACATAGTTAGGAATGCTTATGATTAAATATGGCTAAAGTACAATTTTTTGGTTTATGTCAGGGTACAAATAGCTAAATGGAAAAAAATTTGTCTTGGGTAATTCTGTCAGTTTAATTTTTTAGTTTTCTAGCTTTTTCATTTATGCCTTTCTTGCTTCAATTGTAAATTCTGACATTTAAACTAACTCCAAACAAAACAGACTCCTCTGGAGAAAAATCAATCTGGACTAGTTGAAGATCTATATTTATACCAAATTAGAGTAGATTACATCCCTGCAAAAGAGTGTTCATTCAGAATACATAGCCTGAATTGGTTTAATTCAAACAAATGAAGGGAAAACAAATTAAGATTGTGTATTCTGAGTAACAGCATCCACCCTGCAATTTAATCAAGTTGAACTAAACCAATTTAAATTCTACCAGTGCTGGTAAATTCTCCCCTGCAGATAAGGTCAAAATACTAAAGAGAACTATAGGCATGTATGTGAACACCCTTAACATTACTAACCACTGACCATAATTACTGGCCTTTCTAACAGAATTATCATAACACAGTCAGGAACCAAGTAAGTCAAAGAGAAAATGAAATGGCACTACTGAAGGGAAAAAGGTCTGTTTCCAAAACTACATGCTTAGAGCACGTACAGTGATTTTTCCATTTGCTCAAATCTTTGCTTCCCCTTCCACCACCCCCCAGTTACATCAAAGTAGCTGGTGGTCTTCACTAAGTAATATGTTTACTCCTATATTGGGACCTCAAGGTTTTTTTTTTTTCCTGACACCTGCTTAAAAAAAAAGTAATGGAGAAAGCATTCATCTCACTGGAGCAAAATCTAAAATTGGCAAGTATGATTTCTGCTAAAGCTTCGAAACATGAGCAAAATTCATCACCTGTAGGAAAAGTAGATGCTTTATTAAAGCAAAGATATGGCGACAGTGGTTTTAGAGGTTTTTCTTCATACTTCTATCAGCCTTGATCTGATATCTGATTTGATACTTTTTTTTAAATACATTTCAAATTACAATTTATAGTCACAGCTCTGACAAACATTTCTAAGAGCTATTCTTTCATGGATTCTTGAGCATACTAAGAGAGCATCAGTAACCAGCCCAGAATGCAATGGTACAATACGTATAACCACAGAACCATCCCATACTTTAAGAATTACCATAGAACTACCATATTACTGTAGATAACATCTGCATGGCCAGGGTAACAAAATCTTCTTCATTTATACACAATTCCTCAATCCTATTCCAATACACTAATTCCTTGTTACATCTCTTGTCATCCTGTATCATTACAAGGCAATAAAATCTATTCTATATCATCAGCCACTGGTATTCAGAGCACCAAAACCCCAGGACTCATTAAACTGTCATGCACGGGAGGCAAAAGCTCTCTCCTGAGTCCCTGAAGGCAAGGTGATAAACACCTCCTGAAGCTTAATAATCAACTGCAAGCACTATTTTACTTGAAAAATGCAAATTTTACAAACATGTTGAGTTTGCATTTAGTTTGAAGAATCTTGTTTTCTTCAAGACCCCAAATAAAGTAGCAGGAGGATCCAGTCACAAATTTCAAGGCCAGAAAGGCTGAAATTAGCCCGAACTTTTACCCGATCAGGCCACATAACTTCACACCCTTCAGTGAATTAGCACATGCTATATGTAAGAGTCCAAATGATGAAGAGTCCCCTGTCTTCACTAGTAACATGTTCCAGTACGTCTGTTCCCTCACAGTAAGCATGACTTGCTTTGTTTCAAGGTTTAATCTGTCTAATTTTAGTTTCTTACCACAGGACTTTGTTACAGCTTTGGAAACCAAATTCCATTCCCAGTAATTTCAGCTCATTTAAGCATCTAACACATTTTTTAATGACCTCCCAATTAATAAATCAAGCTTTAAGCCTTCCTTCCTATCCCATGGGTCTTTTATGTGGTTCTCCTTTGAAAATCCTCTCCTTGCTCCGTATTCTTCTTTGAGGTATGGGCAGCAACATTCAGTTAGATATCAACACTGAATTACACCCAATCATACCAATACCTAATATGGAAAAGAAGATTAATTTTTTATTTCTTTGTGATAGCAGTCTTATTTCACTAATTTAAGTCTGAAGATGTTCTATACTTTTGCTAAATCAGAACTCTATCAGATGTTTATACACCTCCATGCTTATATTCAGGCACTGCTTCGAGAACGTGGTTTCTTTAAAGCTTTTATTCACAATCTGATCTAGACTGGGTTTCATTGCTCTGATGTGTTCTCTAACGACCTTAACACTGTAATAACTAATAGATTTTAAGTTATAATGTACTGCAGTGGATAAATATCTTTATATTCCTTACCTAATAACCGAAAATGCATACTCTGGTAGGTGCAATTTAGGTTACAATCACATTCTCCAAATTCATGTGGAAAAAGCGGACATCATTGGAGAGGACTACATTTAAGGACTTTCAGACAGACATAAATATGCATTCTTTGGAGGTGGTGCTCAGAACAAAATTGAAACTGAAACTTCCCTGAATTTTGAAGGACAAATTCAGATTGTTTGGTCCATTCTAAATTCCACAGATTAATAAAAGACTCATAAAAGTATATATAGTCCCATTTGTATTACTGAAATACAGCCATATGTTGCTTTCAGCATAGCTGTTTAACAGCCTACAATGCTGTTAAACAATTTAAGAAAGCTCCAGCATGTTCTGTAGCCCACTGAAGCAGATGAATAGTTAACAACATACAGTTAAGGTGCAAGCTTTCCTTTACTCATTCAACAGATAAATCCTTTAGCAGTGCAGTTTTATAGGTGCCAATACGGTTATTTTCTGCAAAACAAGCACGTCTTTATAATTCTCCTAAAAAAGTAACAGCCATTTTAATTGCAATATATCTCACAAAATTCTGTATTCATTAACTCATCAGTTTCCTTATCAGACCAGTTTATCAGATCAGAGGAAATGTGTATGATAACAGAATTATCACAATTAAAGGCAATTAGCCTTCTGCCAAATTTATTTCCAGGTGACAGGCCATGCAATAACTAGGACAATGCAATGAGTACAGACTTTGTTCCGTAACGTAAGCCTTTGCCTGGGAACTGATCACAGTATAATATAAGAACAGGTAAAGGAGGGTTAGTGTTTATATCCAGAATTTAATATTGTACAAACGGCATCCATTATTTAAAATTATTCTACCCACTTAACTGCTTTTAACTACATATCACCCCTGCAAAAGACTTCTTTAATTTGTATACTAAAAGATTATATGCTATTAGAAAACAACAGTGCAAAACTTCCAGAAAAAAAACCAAGTCAATTCTGTAAAAGCTGATTTTATCTCAGCAATCAAAGAAAGACGATCGTTTTATGTAATTTGTGTGCACATATATAATTTCTTTAGAGACAGTCCTAAACTGAAGCCAATCTCTGCTTACCAGCCTTTGTAGATGTTTAAATCCAGATCCAGGGTTGAGAAAATAGCACAGACAATTTTGGCTGAATGGAGGTACACTGTAAGTTGCAGGACAAAGCAAGTAAGGACAGAAGATTACTTCTGTTCCACAGAAAGGAAAAATATATGTCCTGTTGCCTCCCCTGTGGAATATTATCAGCCTTTTGCTACTAGGAAATCTCTGTGCTTTTTAGAAGCTCTATCTGCCTGCCTTCAGTTCATTTAAGAAACTAGTAAATTTACTGGAATCTACCAAAGTTGCTTTCTACTTCTGTACTTTCTACTTTTGAGCAGAAGAACTTCCTAAAGGAACAAAGAAAAGTTTAACAAGTCAGCACAAAGAGAAAATCAGGGCAGGAAATGTTCAAAGGTCCCAATTCCACCACAATTATGGTATAGTCTGCTTTCATAGACAGGCTAAGCAGCATCCTCAAATTGTAAATTCTAAGGCCAGAAATGTTTTAAATGTGTCTATTTAAACATCCAAACTAGAAAGCTATCCTACACTTACAATCTGAATATTCTCTAAATACATTCATTGGAAGCTGGGGTCCTGAAAATCTCATTCAGCATGTCAATGAGAAAACTAAATTTAAGACTTTGACCTAAATTTCCAACTGCACTGGTTGTGAAGAAAATCTTTTAAAAAATTCAACACATAACCAATGTCATTTTAGGTTTTCCTATCTCAAGCTCTTGGATGCCAAAATATTCATCACCACTTGCAGATTCCAGGTGTGAAAAGCTCCCAACTGTCTTGCATGCTATTGCCAAAGAGTCTAGATTTCCTTCTGGCAACTTCTGCACTTACAGCTATGTTGTTATTACAGAAGTGGCAATATTTTCTCAGTTTGAAGACAGAGTTAAAAATATAACATTTAGTTTCAAGATAACAGTCTTATTTTAAAAACACATATTTCAAGCTACCACTCTATTTCCGGTTTGCAAGAGAATTCAGCACCAAAATGCTACAAGAGCCCAAGTAAGGCAAAGTTTATGGAAGGAGCATATTATCTTTTACTAAAGCAACTGATACAGGTGGCAAAATCCTACAAGTTTTAGGCACACAAACCTCTCTTCAAGTCCAAAACAGAATGAGCAACTTTAAAATTAAATTGAACTTGAAAGCAATTGCACTGAAGTAAACTTCATTATGTTTCTTGATTAGACCAGCTGAGATAAAAGGTACTCGATACCTTGCCATAAAGAAAGGGAAGCACCTGGGTATGTGTGTGAGGAGGTGACAGGGAGAGACTATAGGGTTGTGGCTCCTATGAGAAACACAGCATGTAGTTTATTACCTACAGAAAATCAGAAATTTTTGGTCAGGGAGAATTAGAATGAGTCATAAAACAAAAACTCTATTTAACCCATGATATTTTTGCCATGGTATTTTTCAGCCCAGTGAGTCAATTTCCTAGTTTGATCTGTCACACAATTGCACAAAGACTTATGTCAGAACAAAAGAAAGAATGGAAGTTAGCTGCGGCGGACAGGGAAAGGCTGGACTACTGTGGTGCTTTCAACTCAAACCAGTTGTTGAACTACCACCTCAGGTACAAAGCCTTTAATACTAATGTAGAAACCTGACCCTTTGGAGAGGTTAACTTCATTCCAAGTAACACTGTATTACTCGCCATTTTTTTTCCACAACTTGGAGTGAGTTCCAAATCAAAAAGAGGCTTGTGAAATCTTATTAATTACTCCAAAATTAATTTTAAAACCCTAAAAGTGTAATTTGTTTAAAAAAAAAAAAAGCAAGCTGTATTTCTATGTCTTAGATTCACTATAACTGTTGTGGGATTTACAACAAATCTAAATGGAAGCAGAAGCAGGGTTTTTTGCTATTATAAGAATTTGTTTTACCTGTCATAAAAGTCTTCTTCAATGAAACTAGTTCTCTGACCACTTACATGAAGTGAAAAATATTTTTAAACATGCAAATGGAAAGTCAGTTCTACAATTACGTTAATTATACACAGCGTTACAGAAATTATTTTTCAAGATCCTTGTGTAATTTTCATTGCAGAAGAGTTAAGTGATAGTGAAGTATGCTTTTGAACACTGATACAAAGACAGCTTGAAGTCAAACAATTAAGATATTTTAAATAGTGACATAGTAATATAATATCAAACTATTTATAGTGTGGACTTATCAGCAAAATAAAAATCTTTGTTTCCAGTTTTTTGAAATGTTGGAATAGTCAGTTATCTTCTTAGGATACACTTAGAATACTAGTAGATTACCACCAGTATCACTAACTTTATATACCAAGGAGCAACATAAATTGATCATTTAAGACACTCTGAAATACTGCCCTTTCCACTAGTACTACCTATTATTTCACAAATCCATTTTCTTAGTAAGGAAAAACATAAATGCCCAACCCAGGAATACAACACACAACGAGAGAAGGCCAGAAGGCAAACAATACACTGTTCTGAAGAATTTTTTTCCAGAGCCTGTATAACTTTTGGCAGTAGACACACAGCAATTTATAGAGAAGAGCTGCCGCTAAGGACTGTGCAAGAATGCATACGTACAAGATGCAAGGGCATATATACAACTAACTGCTATTAACTTCTGAATGCTTAATCCAATCAAGTAAAGTTTAGGGTAAACTCTAAATATAAACGGGAATAACAATTTTTTTGAAGATACCAAAAAAAAAAAAAAAAAAAAAATCGTCAGAGGAACTTTGGTGAGATGATCAGATAGATGGCATGCGAATAGCAAAATCCTGTCTGCACTGATGGTGTTCAAGCGATCAACAAGGCTGCCAGTGGCAGACAAGCAGCCCAGCTGGCAGACCACAAGACTGTACTCACTGTATTGTGCCCAGGCTGCAGCACCACGCATGAAGTGACCTGGACCTCACTAACAAAAGCCGAGAATTCCCTTGATATGTCAGTTGATACAGCACATCACAAAAACATGGTGAAAAGGCCTGACAGTTTGCTAAGCAGAACTGGAGAAAAACAGAGGAATAATCTTTTTTTAATCCGTAATGTCTAATCTCTTAGCATCCTTATCTTAAGGATTTGGACGTAACTCCAAATCCGCAGCACTATTGTGATAAAGAGAGGGCACTGGCCATGCACACGTAGGTATTCCATCTCCTTAAATACCTGAAGACAGTAGCTCTCCTTTTTGCCAATGTGTGAAATGAGGTCAGTAACTGCTACACCAAGCAAGATGACTCCAAAAGAGCCTAGCTGACAGGAAGATGGAATCTGAGCGAGCCCACGCAGTGCAGCAGGTCTACCAAACTCTGACAGGCTTTGGCCTCCTCGATGAGGGGAACGTACAGCCATCCTGCCACACAATGCAGCAATCCCTGAAAGAGTTAAGGAGGAAAGATGCACCATCACATTATAGTTTATGCAGGAGACACCTCAGTATATTCAAGGAGGATTGTACTTTCCAGCAGTAGGTCAACAGCGCTAGAGAAGTCAGGCACAAAGAGAAGACAAAAAACCTGTGCTGACCGTC
Source organism: Platalea leucorodia (assembly GCF_965183815.1). NCBI lineage: Eukaryota > Metazoa > Chordata > Aves > Pelecaniformes > Threskiornithidae > Platalea > Platalea leucorodia. The sequence goes on along the minus strand of NC_138829.1, from coordinate 42,067,187 downwards.
ATGCCAAGACCAACTCAGCACTGATGTCAACATCCCTAGCACCAGTGGGTAGGAGACAGCCATGTTAAGTGGGCCCTTATGAACTGCCAAATGACATGAGAGGTAGGAAACGGCTTGGTGCTTGGCTATGCTGTAGGACGGGGGCACTAAGGCAGCTAAAATAAATGTACAATAAGCTATTGCCAGCAGAACAGCACAAGCTATTACTTTATCTTCAGTTTGAGCTGGCTTCAGAGGAACTCTCTACAGTGCCATGGAGTCTCTCTTGTTCACAGGATATTCCACAATGATCACATGGGCTCAGGCAATATCAAATCTAGAAACACAATCCACAAAAACAAAGGAGATGGGTAGCTCATCTAGGACTCCCCGACCAGTCTGCCCCTAAAAACATTCGTGCTGGGAGCTTCCAAGGTACAGGGGTTAGAGTCAACAACATGACTTGGCCAGAGAATGCACTTGCTTTGTAGCCATAGTTGAAGGCAGCTTCAAGCAACAGCAACTGAAACTTGAGCTCCTAATCGGAAGTCCTTCAAGGTTTGAAATGGGAGACAGGTATTAAAAAACAAAATGGAACTTTGGCAAAGGCATTTAAAGTTGGGACAAATCCAAAAATATCAACTTAATTTGCAGCAGAAAAAAATTAGGTTAGATGGTAGAAAAGTAGATAGCATGGACAGCTAATCACAAGAGCAGACAGGCTGCATTAGATCAAAGATCCACCTAGCCCAATCTCCTGACTCTGACTATTGCCAGCAGCAGACGTCTAGGGAAGAATACAAGGACACAGAGAGCACATAATCACACTTTCCCAGAATATTTTCTGAGGATATAGTGAGCTGGGACACAAAACACTTTCTGAGCCAAAGATGGTATTTAAGATTTTTCATCTCTGAGTTCATCAGATCTTTTCTGAACCCATAAAAGCTTTTAGCATCCATAACACTCCACTGCAAGTAAAGCGTAACTTAATTCCATGCTGTGGGAAGTAGTACATCTTTGTTTCCAATTTGTCTTCTGCTAGTTACATTTGAGGTTCACCAACACTGGTACTGGCAGGCAGAGTTTACAGTTGCTCCCTGTTCACCTCTTAGTCCTACATGGGAATACACTGCTACCATATGCCCCCTCATTTACCTCTTCACCTGTTTAGTCTTTCACTGATTTTGATAACCATCTGTGTGCTTTTTCCAGTTCTGCTACACCCCCCCGAGACGCGGAGACCAGCATTGTTATTAGGCACTGACCTGCTGTTTTCAGAGAAGCTGCAAGACCCCATTCCAGAGAAGTAAGCTCATCACTGTGTAAATTTTAAAATTATTTTTCCCTACATGGATTGCTTTATGATCATTTTCATTTATCATTACCTCAGAGTTGCAAGGTCCTTCTCCAGCTCTTCCCTGTCTGTCTTCATCATTACTTATTTTAACACCCTTGTATCGCCAGACTTTGTAGCTTCAGTGTTTGCATCTTTCCTAGATCATCTGTGAATACACACTACAGCACAGAGAGCTATACTTTTTAGGCTGATGAGCTGTCATTTATCAAGCTCAATATTTACATTTTTAATTCAGATTCCATTAAAAAAATATTTTTGCACAAATTATTCACATATAGAAAACCTGACTCATGATCTTCCATCTGGATCATTAATGGCTCTGCTTTCAAATTTGGAATGGATTCCTTGGATATCTAAACACAATCCTGCTTCAAAAGATCATTATTCAGCATGTGACATAATTCATGGTCACATTTTTCAGAGATACCGCCTGACCATATCTCCCATTTCTGCTTTATTTTGGTCTTGCAAACCAAGCAGTCTCTCTAATATAGACCAAGTAAGAAGCAAAGCATAAAATATCAATTAAGAAAGACTTGAAAAAGGTCAAAAGAAAGCCAACATCAATGAACAGCAGGTTAAGAGAATTTCTAAGCAGAAAAAAGCAAATAATAAAAGAAATGGTAAATTACAGCAAGTGCAAAAGCCCATCAGGGACAAAGCAAAATAGACTGGGGAAGAAAAATAAAATACATTAAAACTAATAATAAATCTTTCTTCAGACAATGGGAATACAAAGCTTGCCAGAGAATACGTAGGGCCAATACATGGTCAGGGTGTAAGAGGTGTATTCAAAGAAGATAAGACTGCGAGAGAGAAGCTCAATGATTTTGTGCATCTGTGTTGACAGTGAAAAAAAATGAGAAAATATCCAGAAACACACACTTCTTTTTGAAACACATCATAAAATTTGCCTTAAACTGAAGTGACTGAAGAATAGGGAATAAAGTAAAACAAAACTAAAAGCAATGTCACCAGTGTAAGATGATATTTAGCTAGGTTTAAAAGAAACTGAAGAATTAAATCGCCAATCTATTTATGACGGTACATAACCTCTCATTTATACTTGCACTGGCACATAAGGATTGGAGTGTAGCAAATATACTGACAACTTTTAAAAAGGGTTACACAGGACATCCAATAAGCTTCAGGCCTGGAAATCCAATATTTGTACCCAGCGAATTAGTAGAAACTGTAATGATGAATAGAATTACTGAACGCTTGAATAAAAGTGATGCAGTTGAGAAGATATGGCAACAAAGTGCCACCTTCCAAATCTCTTGAGTTCTTAAAAGAAACAGTCACGTGGGTAGGAATGATCCAAATAAAGTCTATTTGGATTCCTAAAAGGTATTTGACAAAGTCTTTTTAAAGAAACTAAACAGACATGGCATAAGAGGACAAGTCCTTTACACAAAAATATAACTAGCCAGAAGGCAGGAAACAGAGGACTAAACAGCCATTTCACACAGTGGAAAGAGGTTACAAGTAGAGTTCTGCAAGGAGCAGGATGTGATCTGTGCAGTTCAAGGAAAATAGGGTGAGAATTAAGGTAACAAAAGTTGGCTGACAAGAATATGTGACTTGGTTTTTAAAAAACAGAAATAAAGAAAAGATGAGGGACAAGTGTGAGGAACTGCTGGGTGACTTTACGGTACTGAATAAGCAGGCAATAAAATGGTAGGTGAGGTTCTGTGTAGGTAAATGTAAAATTATATACGTCAGAAAAATAATCGTAACTTCTCATTAAAAATATGAGAAACTATTAGCAATCAAGAATAAGATCTTGATATTATGATATACAGTTACAAAAGATGGCAACTCAATGCTAAATAGCAGTCAAAAAAAAAAAATCAAATGTTAGGAATTCAGGCAAAGCAGATGACAACATGAAGGTCACGTGTATGTCCACGGTTCACTGACACCTTGAACATTGTACGCAATTCTAGTCCTTCCTGTCTCAAAAAAAAAAAAATAAAATGGAAAAGGTTCAGAAAATAGAACAAGATAATCAGAAATACAGACTAATTTCCACATGAAGTAATGAATGACAATTTTTTTAAGAGATGATGGGAAGTAGAGAGGGGTATTTGACAGAGGTCTACAAAATCATTAGGGGCATGGAGAGGTTGGCTGGGAATCAACTATTCACGATTTCATTCAATAAAGGAACTAAAAAATATGAAAATATCTGAGCCAGGCTCAGAACAAACATGGGAAAGGAGGTCATCATTACTTAGTAGCTAACCTGTGCAACTTCTTGCCAGTGGATACTGCAAATGATAAAGGTTTACAACGGTTCAGGAGTTCGTTGGACAACTACATGGAAAACTACCATGGGTTACTGAAAATACATATTAAGCATATTCAGCTCAGGAAGTCCCTTAATAAAAAGTGGAAAAGCACTAGAGGAAAGTATCATATATATTTTCTCTGTTCTTGTGCTTTTCCTTAGGCATCCATTTATGACCACTGTTGAATACAGACCTTTAGTCTGCTCCAGAATTTTACATTCATACATCACGTTTGGGAAGATGGAGAGAGGACAGAGAAATTCTGCTCCCTGTGACACCATAAATTCAAGCCATCTGAATTGATGAGCTGTGATTTGAGTTAAATTCCAGTGCATAATCTTTTGTCAGTTACTTAAAAGGAGCTCCAACCCTAAAACTAACTGTTGACTAACTAACTGTTGTGGGAATGATGACAGAAAGCAAACCATTTCAACTCAAGTAAACTCTTTTTTCTGGCACTTCTGAGAGGTTGCTATTTTGGAGGAAAAAAAAGAAATTATAAACCCTTGTATGCAAGAAACACTCAGGATCTCCAAGTACAATTTGTTCCATTATTTCAACTCCTATTTTCCACATGCTGCCCCTTCCATTTTATGCTGGGTTTAGTCTCTAGTCTCAGTGTCTCTATTTGAATACTCTTCCCATCAATTGGCCTATTTCCTATTCCCTCCAGCACCAGGCTTCTCATTCAAATACAAATTTTCACATGCACATTAAAAACTAATACTAATCACTAATATTATAAGCTTGAATTCTACCTCTAATAAAGGTGCATCAAGCCACTCTGCAAACAGCAATGAAATTATGTGGAATTAATAACTTGCAGCTATAGTACAGGCCTGCTGCTTTCAATGATCTTCCATATTCGCTCATCTTTTTTCACTTATGATTGAAGCAGAATACTCCTTTTAAAATTTGGTATCATTACACAGAGCAACTTTGTGATCCTGTCAACCAGTAAAATCAGAAACATACTCCTCAGCTGAAGCATCAAAATCTATTACAATATGTATTTTTAAAAATACAGAATAATAACCCTTTTAGTAATGACTTTCTATTTATCTTTTACAAAATGTTAACTTACATAAAAAAGATGAAAGGAAACATGGCTTGGAGCAGTCACAGTGTAGCGTGGGATTTGAAGCAATTTTAACTATAGCAGAGATCAAACCATTCATAGGCCATTAAATACATCTCAGTTTTCAATATCAAATAGTTTCTTATAATATTGCTTTTGCTAAAACCCTGTGCGGTAATAATGTAAAGTTTTAAATTGTACTTATATAGGAAAAAAGTTAGGCTATTCATAGAATATGCTATTACAGTAAGAGACTTTCAAACATAAAAATGTACAGTTATCAAAACCACTTAACATCATGCAATCATACTCAAATCTATCACAGCTAAGTACTGCTACTTGAATTACAACAGCTCTTTCACTTAATAAAAAAACAGAATCCGTTTAGAAAGTACATTTTAAATTTTTTCCTATTTATGTTGCACTTGCAATTTATGCCACATGGCAGAGAGATTCTGATTCAAATTTTGGCAGCAGACGTGTAGGTTTTTTTAAAACTTTTCTAAAACTGGAGATTCATTTCACGAAATAGACTGATATTACTAAGAGTCCATAGAAGCACATCATTTTTTCCCAGTTCTGTTCTACCAACAGAATTGTAGAAAAATATCCTCAGCTCTTGTAAACTTCAGAGCAGCGTGCCACAGGATCTCACCCATACATTCTCTGAATAAGCCGACGTCTGCTCTTCTCAAGTCTAATGTCCCTGTTCTGCTTCTCGCTTTCCTCACTTCCCTTTGGTCTTAACCCACTGTCTCAGGATCCCTGCAGCCAAGGCTGCCATCAGCCTTCACATGTGTGACCAGTTCTTCTTTATTCCCGAGTAACGGGTCCAGTAGTGCACCTCCCCAAGTAAATTCATCCAGCACATCAAAAACTTGTCCTTAACACTCCAGACTACACAATGAACTGGACTAAGGAACATATAATACTAACCCTTTCAGAAAAGTTTAGTTTCAAGCTACCTCAGTTCCCTAATCTAAATCACTAAGTGGCAGTACAAATCCTTCTATCAGGAGAGAGGGTAAACAGGGTGAATTGCTTTCAAGGTGGCAGTGCTAGTTTGAAGTACCTACATGTATATGTACAGTAAAGCATAGCTCACATTAGCTTAGCTGGACATTACTACTGTCAATAATGTATTTTTCTCTTCTCCAGCCTAGCTAAAAGCCTTGCTCTGTGCAATGCACCCTAATAAATTTTCTGTCCCAGAGACAGAAGTTACGCCAAAAATACTGTTAATTCAATTATTTAGAACCATCTTAACAACAAGAAAAACTTGTGGAATCTGCAAAAGAATTTTAATTCAAAAATACACTAAAAACATACAGGCTTAGTCCTCTCTTAAATCATAATCACATCACAGAATCATAGAATTGTTTAGGTTGGAAAAGACCTTTAAGATCATCAGGTCCAACTGTTAACCTAGCACTGCCAAGTCCACCACTAAACCATGTCCCTAAGCACCACATCTACCCGTCTTTTAAATACCTCCAGGGATGGGGACTCCACCACTTCCCTGGGCAGCCTGTTCCAGTGCCTGACTACCTTTTGGTGAAGAAGATTTTCCTAATATCCAACCTAAACCTCCCCTGGCGCAGCCTGAGGCCGTTTCCTCTTGTCCTATCGCTTGTTACTAGGGAGAAGAGACCGACCCCCACCTCGCTACAGCCTCCTTTCAGGTAGTTGTAGAGAGCAATAAGGTCTCCCCTCAGCCTCCTCTTCTCCAGACTAAACAACCCCAGTTCCCTCAGCCACTCCTCATAAGACTTGTGCTGTAGACCCTTCACCAGCTTCACTGCCCTTCTTTGGACACGCTCCAGCACCTCCATGTCCTTCTTGTAGTGAGGGGCCAAAATCTGGACACAGTATTCAAGGTGCAGCCTCACCAGTGCCAAGTACAGGGGGACGATCACTTCCCTGGTCCTGCTGGCCACACTATTCCTGATACAGGCCAGGATGCCATTGGCCTTCTTGGCCACCTGGGCACACTGCTGGCTCATATTCAGACAGCTGTCAACCAACACCCCCACGTCCTTTTCTACCCGGCAGCTCCAGCCACTCTCCCCCAGCCTGTAGCGTTGCATGGGGTTGTTGTGACCCAAGTGCAGGACCCGGCACTGAGCCTTGTTGAACCTCATACAGTTGGCCTCGGCCCATCAGTCCAGCCCTTCCAGATCCCTCTGCAGAGCCTTCCTACCCTCCAGCAGATCAACATTCCTGCCCAACTTGTTGCCGTCTGCAAACTTACTGATTGTGCACTCGATCCCCTCATCCAGATCATTGATAAAAGACATTAAATAGAACTGGCCCAGTACTGAGCCCTGGGGAACACCACATCATAATCAAGTCTTTTTTTTTTTTTTTTTTTTTTTTTTTTTTTTTTTTTTAAAGCCTCACCTACTTCTCACCCACCCAATGATTTTTCTCAATAGGTCTAAACAGTCCTCAGTCAATAGGGAGTCTTACGCATGTGCAGAACTGAGCTAGTAGAGAACTTTAAAGCATGGCATGATTCAATGGTGGTGACCATGGGCAGATGAACCTCCAGAGCTGTAAGGATCATGGATGACTTCCACACATTGGTCAAGTGGAAAGAGCAAATCTGTCTTATCCATAAGCTCATACATTACTTATAATTTTTTCATTACTTTATCCTACAGATGGCAAAGAAGTCATGCCAAGCGCATCTGTGCCAACACTAAAAAGACAATTCCATTATTTCTGCTGCTATCATGTTACCATGTCACTTTGTCACACAACTTCAATATGATAAAAAACATCATATAGCTGATTGATCAAAAATATTGATTAGACAAGGGATGGGTTTTCCTCCCTGTATCTGGCTTCAGAAAAGACTTGGAAATGCCTCTAATCATTACACTCAAATAATTCTATAGCTTGGATGCAGAGAACTAACACATTAATACACATCTCCTAACCTCAAGGCTATCTTTCTCTTAATAAAGCTGGGGCAGGTGTCCAGGATCAGCTTTTTAACAACGAAAATTCACAGAATGCACTTGAACTCACTGACAGTCAGGTATAGCAATGTATATACAGTTTGAATACAAAGAAAACTTTCATTTAAAAATTGGTTGTTACCTCTGGCAGCAGCAAAACGTATGAGAGTGATTTTTATATAGGTAACAGGACAAAAATTTTAGGCTGTTAAAGGTCTGAGCATCAAGAGAAGCAAGGGTATAAACAGCCACAACAACCGTGATTTTCATATCTACTTTAGGTTACTTCACGGTATTTTTCAATACTGTGTTTAATTTCATTTTTAGAAAAAACAAATATTAAAAAAAAAAAAATTCTCTCATGAACAGCCACAAACAATTGCTGTAAAACAACTAGGAAGACATATGACTGTCCTTCCACAAGTAAGTTACAATGTAAAACTGATGAAAAAAAGGACAAGAATTCGTACAATTCTGTTGCCACTTGATACAATATTCACGCCTCTTAACATTCTTTTCACTTTTCTAAATGGTTTTGGTTGGATATTTCTCAACATAATTTCATAAGGAATCTCTGAATTTTAGCTAAATTCTAATCTTTGCTACCTTTCCTACAGGAAACACATTAGAGAGGCAAATCCCAATTATATGCAATACCATGCAGGCTTTTTTGTTCAACGCTTACCACTGAATTAAGACTTTCTGTTTTCCTGATTACATTCAGCTCATATACACCTATTTTTGGTCTGGCACTACCTGCATACAAGAAAGAATGATACAAAGATTTCTACATCATTTGCTAGAGAAGTGATCACACACTTTTGCTGACATAGAACTTCCTCCTCCAAGAGGACTAGGCTTTTACCACATTATTAAATATTTAAAACCCTACAAGACCCTACAGCATAGGAAAAAAACAGGGTAGAAGTATGCTTTTTAATCCATTTGTTGGTCATTATCAGTTGTCAAGTCTGACAAAAGGACAATCTGTCCCTGGAAAGCTTGTTCAGCTGAGGTAGCTGGTGATGGGAACAACAAGAGAAGATATCTGAGTCACAGGTGCATTTTCAGAAGTTTTACTTAAGTGTTGAGGGCTGCAGTATTGAAGTGCAAAAAGTGTTTTTAATTTGTTTCAGTCCAGCAGCCTTACTTCAGTAGCTAGTAATAAGAGTTCAATAACTACTAACAATTGTTCAGTAACAATTTTAAAACTGAAAAATCAAAAAAGGATGCGAGAGGCTTACATCTTACTTTTAAGGAAAAAAAGCACCCATGGATAAAGCAATAGTCATACTCTCAAAAAAGGAAAGTAGTTCAATCAACTCTCTAGAGATTACTTTTGTGTGTGTGTGAAATAAAATTGCCATGCATACGGTGATACATAAGAAACAAAACAAACTTATCAAAACATGCCATGGATTTAAAACAAACGAATTCTTAGAAATTATTTTCCATCACCATGTTTAGAGACTATACAATCCAATTATTAAATAAATAAAAATAAACTAATCCTCTATTTTTTGCCTTTTTTTAATACATCTATACCTGCCTCCCTCAGGTTCCCTTACTTATTATTTCTGATTCTTTCGAAGCAGCATTGCTTCAGACTGCACAGAATAGCAGTCACCTCAAGAAATTCAGGCCCTTGCCCAAGAGCCATGGAGTCCTCACAGCAGAAAGGCATCCAAACCTCTCATCAGAAAAGGCCTGAGGAAAAGGAATTAGATGGGAAAAGGGGAGAGGAGGAAGATGCCAGATGTTCAAAACACCTTCTAGTGCAGTGGCACTCCTTTGTCCTCTTCTCTCCCAGTTCTTGTTACTACGTCCTCATAATTGCTAATGAGGCCACCAAAGCTCAGTAGCTTCTGCTCTGCATCAAGGCTATCAAAGCTTAGTAGCTTCTGCTCTGCATCAAGACTGAGGTATATCTGCATCAAAGCAAAAATTAAGGCAGGGAATCAGAAATGTAGTATTCTTTATAATACTGCTATACTAACATACTTTGTAATAAAGAATATTACATACCATACTTTTTAATAGACATATATACACAGGCACATCACACATATATGGGATTTTACATTACATATACACATATGTGTTTACATAATTTTTATATATTATGTGTACATTACATATACGCTATTATCTATTTTATGGTAATACAGAACTTCAGAATTGTGTCAATGAGGATGCATGCCTTTAACCATAACTACCTACATAAGATGGCAGAAAATTTGGCAATGTAGCTACATATAGATGCAAATTAATATGTCCTAATGCTTACAAGTACCTTACCCCATTTAGTAAAAGTGAATTACTAAAATAAGGCAGTTTAATAATAATAAAAAATGGTGCTGTCACTAATCATCTTTAAAGTACATAAGACAGACAAGAGTGGTGTGGGGAAGACGACAGAACACAGGAATTAGTGGGACATGGAGGAAAAAATGAAACTAATGTCTGTAATAAGCTGGAAGTTGTTTATAGATGTGTTATTTTCCAGGTTCATCTTTGGAAGCTGTTTTATAGGGTTCTCTTGAGACCAGAGCCGAGATGACAAAACAGGTGTTTTGTTAAAATTGTTAAGCTCCAGGCAGATTAATGTTTTTGCCCTTTATATACTGTCTGAAAGTTCACTGTGATGCACAGTGATTGCTTAAGTTTCACTCTACAGTGAAACTTTATAGAAGTGCATTGGAAAAATTTATCTCTCTTGCTCGAGGATGGTACACATACATTTGGTGCAATTTGGATGACAAGGAATCTGGTTCTGATGATGAGTTTAGCATGACTGGGGCTGTTAAGAAGCCAGGAGCTGTGGTTCTGGGAAAACTTCTTTCACAGTGGAGTTTTCTTCCAGTATAGGTAGCAATTGCACAAAGATTTTCTGTGCAAGTCCCAGGATATAATGATATGTGAAAACGAGATGCTGCAGCCAGCGGTGGCCTTCCTTTCGTAAGGAAGTAACGGACGCCCGGTGCCTGGGCGGCTGAGCCGCGGCTGAGCAGGCGGTGCGGCGGGTCAGCACCCTGGCTAGCTCCGCGCCGCCGGGGCCGGGCGGCGGCGGGGGCGGCGGCGGGGGCGGCGGCGGGGGCGGCGGCGGGGGCGGCGGCGGGGGCGGCGGCGGGGGCGGCGGCGGGGGCGGCGGCGGGGGCGGCGGCGGGGGCCCAGCCACCCGGAACGGGCAGGAGCGGCAGCGCCGCCGTGATGCATCTTCTGCTGCCACGGTAAACATGAGCCAGACGCTACCACGTTAGGCAGGCCGAGAAGAACGCATTGGAGTAACTTTTAATGGAATTTTCAAGCAGATTCCTGATTTGTGGTTGCAGATTCCAACAGATTCCCGAAGCACAGAAAACTCCAGAAGACAGTTAATGTTAATGTTTGGAAAGGATAAATAAAATTACTTCAGTAACTATGGGCCATCGGCTTGATACCAATTCCAGGCAAAATAGAGGACTTGAGTATTAAAGAATTAAAGGAAGGCAATATAATTACTGCAACACAACTGAAGTTCCCTTTCTTGTCAAACCAACTTCTTACGACGACATTACGAGCTTGGCCTATAAAGATAATAGTTATTATGGCACTTATACTTCTGTAAGACATCTGAGTTTGTACCACACAGTGCAGTCTGTTTTTAAGAAACTAGAATGGCACAAAATCAATAGATCACACACTAAATAATAGGTCCCAATATATAACTGTAAGTTAACTGAACTAATATTTCTCTAATTAGTCCCATAAGAATCAATTTCTGACTTTGTACTGAAACATTTTTTTACTATGGGAAAAAAAAAAACAATAAAGTTTGTAGTCGATGCTGAGATGAAGACGTGGTATAGAACAAACTGCAGCAATTGTTTAATGGACTGCAATCAAACTACGTATGTTCCAACTCTGATAAAAGAAGATGTTATACATCAAGGAGCAAAGAACAAATGGAAACATCACCTAACACAATACAGATAATCAGTCACTTTTGATAAATGCGTCCACTGCAGCATTAAGGCTATGACAACTATGGATGAGCAGGCAAATAAATACTAAGGGAGATCACAATACCTCTCTATCTGCTCGTTGTAGCATTGCTGCTGGAATATTATATCCAGTTCTGGTGTTCACATTTCAAGAAAAGAAGCAGAAAACCAAATTATTAAAATACAGGAGAATATGTATTGAGCGTCAAAATTATTATCTAATAAAATTGCTTTAGTCTAAGAAAGTACAAGAGATCTTCATTCTGACATACAAAATAAAAAGTTGAACCTTTAGATTACTTACAAATATAAAGATCTCCAAGGTCTTTAATTTTAGTCAGTAAAGATACTCTGCTATTAGAATACTTCATGAATTATTTTAGTGGAGTCCTCATTACTGACAGTTTACTTAAAGACAACGGAATGATTTTCTAAATTATATGCTCTTATTCAACTACTGTTAGCACACGTAATTCAGAGAAGTCCTAGGGAAGCTGGTGTTATGCACAAAGTCAGCTTCGATAACCGCAACAGTTCCCTTGGTCTTAAAACAGTCAGGCCAAGATAAGGAAGAGTTTTTTATCTTTGAAAATTAACTATATGAGTATATTTCATTATGAAAATACAATTATCCCAGGCAAATTTAGTATGCTGAGACTGTCCTAAGTCCACAAAAGTACTTTTCAACAGTCCAGGGATCAGTCGAAAAAAATAAAGCATGGCAGAATGATGAGGCATAAGAATCAGTAAGTTTATGTATCATAAAGCTTCGGGATCAGGAAACTCTCAAAAGTTATATGAATTTCTTACACATCAGAAGAGCTAACAGCACAAGCTCAGATTTTAACTATCTGCCAAACAAATGCAAAACTATTCCTAAGAACACAACAGCAAAAATTCCCAAAAACCATTACAGCCTTTCATTTCATCCTTACTTGAATAATAAAGAGTATTACATATTGTTATCATGTTTTAAGAAATATTGGCTGTGTGTGAATAAAGTCATTCAATACCAAATCTCTCGGAATTAAAGCTTGGGCTTTAAAAACAATCCTGGCTGTACTGTTGACCTATAACCTGCCATATTCACATACTTTGAATGTTTAAACACTTGATCTATACAAATAAAATGTCTAAAACTAGAAGAAGTTTTACTTCAGATTGACTGAGTGCAGATCTAATTTTGCAGATACGGAAACAGTAACACATAACACCATAATGGTAAAATAACCCAAAAATAATAACAGTAATCTATAGGTTCTTGAATTTACTTACAAGAAATACAATTCTATCAACAGAAGTTTTAAGTTTTTTTCTTCCCTTTTTTTTTTTTTTTTAATACACCAACAGTCATTAAATTTGCTTTAAGGATATTCAATTATAAACTGTGGTGAGATACTTTTTCGTTTCAAAATTATTATTTAAACAAAAATTAATTTCTACTCAGTAAGAGAACAAGGTGGATATGCAATCATATGGCAAGCAGGGTTAAGAGATTCTACTGAGAAACAGGAAACACAATCATAGGGGTGAAATCTGTGTACATTTTTTTTTATTAATATGAGGAACTAGAATAGTAATAATACAGGTCATAAATAAGAACATAGTTATTATTACTCTTAAGACCAAGATTCCAGCTTTTACCTCTTTCAGAGCAAGGCATATAAGAGCACGTTATAATATGTCAACACCAAATACGAGCAATATCTACTGCAGGGCTACTCATATGGCAGGCCCTGGTCCTGATTCAGACCATAAATCAATTCTGTCCAAACCTTTACTCCAGGAAAAAAAAAACAATATTTCAGGGAGCTGTTACATGTCGATGCAGGTCCTCACAATAGAACTGATGCATTACCTACCAATTCCAACAAGCCAGCCAAAGTACAGTTGCTCCCTGGTTGCAGAGGGAGGTCAAGGGAAAATGGACTCATTGAGGAAAGGTTAGCCCAGTCTTTGGAGATACATACAGAAGTACGGCCACATGACTGAGGTATCCTAGGCTCAAAACTAATGAAATACGTAAGAACAATATGGATGACAGGGAGAAATGTCCAGCCTGAATTTAGCATCTAGCCCAAACTTCCTTCTAATCAACAGAGAAGGGAGTGCAACATCCCCTCAAAGCAGCCTTTCGGATAAAAAGTTCCTCTTTCTCTTGCTTTCTCCCCAAGCTGACAACAGGCAGAAAAACCTGTCAGTGGAGCACCCAGGCTACAGTAACAGAAAGGATCTGGTCACGACTACTATCTCAGCTAGACATTCAGGGTGAAGTTGCACATAACAGCACGACCTAGCAAGAGTTATAAACCTATCTCAGCAAAAAAGCAATATACTCCCTTTTTACAATCATTCTCCGTCAAGTTAGCGACTTGAATCAGCGCAGCTCAGAGATCAATGGGCACTAGAAAAGGCACCGGCAGAGGACATCGCCTTCCACTTATAAACAGCAGCCAGCTGTTAGACTTGCTCAACAATAACGTGCAATTTCATCCGCAGGAGCTAACACGTGAAAAATATGATTATATGTATGTATATCTATAAATAAATGACAATCAGCACCAGACACTCAAAAATGGAGCTTCTTTCCTGCACGCATCTGCTTTACTGTGGGAGGCTCACAGCTTGCTCCTCAGCTTCAGCATCAATTTCTAGTTCTTGCTTAGCCAAGACAAGAACTGACTGGGTTAGCTAGCTCATTTCTCCCACAAGACCAATAAATACTTTCTTCACACTGACCTATCTTGTGATTCTTTCATGATTTCTCTCCATCCAGGACGAATTGTTCAGCAGGTTTCCCCACCGGAAACTCCGTCTTGCTCAAAACTGTAAAACTATAATTTCACCCAAATCATGATGATTATCACAATAATCTCTAGAGCTTGACAAAACAGCAGATAAACTTTATGCAGAAAAAGAATCGTGGTCCAATATCAATTCCACTCCTTTGGCTCTCAGAGTACAACAAGCCAATTTCTTCTAGGCTGACTCGACTTAGGGAATTGTACTTTGATTTTATAGACTACTGGAAATGGAAAATTGAAGTGTCACATATGAAGGCAGAGCATTCAATGAAACTCGAGGAGTAGCACAGTCATTCCTCATCTAATACAATTTCAATCAGTTGATAATGCCTGTTCTGGATCTATTTAACTCAGGATGCTGACAAATGGAAAGACAAGAAAATAATTAATTATTTCAAGACAGTAAATAACATTATTTAAAACAAAATAACAATACAAATACATTCTAAAAAGTCACCAGTTTGATGCTGAAAAGAAGCATGCTCTATTTATAGATACCCTCCCTTTTTTTTTTTAAATACTTCAACACTGTGAAGCTAAACAGACACACTTAATTTGCTCAGAAGCCATACTGCTTGCCAAGAGTGGCATCTGAAGCATTACTATAGCGGTAAACTTAACACACATCCTGCTGATACACCACGCAACAAAGCAATCTCATTCTTACTGCATTGCTGAAGAACATGGTATCAAATAAGCGTTGCTAAAACGCTCACAAAACTTTTAGTACCCTGAGAGACTGCATGACAGAAGCAACAAACATTATCTGAGAATTATCTGGGAAGTGACAGAGAGCAGAACAAACCCCCTCTTTCAGAATCAATAAGCAGGTGCTGACTGGAGACAATTCCCAAGTATGGAGGGACACAAACTCTAACAGTCAAGATCCTTCCTAACTGTGGACGAGTCCAGTGGAACAAGGCCATTAACACAGGACACAATTTTTGTGTAACTTCACTTGTGAGTGAAGTGCATCAAAAATGTAATAAAATTATTTCCATTTAAACAGACTGGGAGGACACCAACCTTGATCATTTCAGTTTTTTCCCATGTTAGCTCCAGATAGTAACTTGTCCCTGCAACAAGTAACAAATCCCTATGCAACACCCAGATATAAAAAATGGCCTCATATTAAAACGACGTAACATCTTTCACAAGCTCTCAAAGCAAGTTCAGCATATTTTACCCTTTCTTTATACATCAGACAGCTTTGTATTGGAAAAAATTACTTTCCTCATCAATACCATCAGTGAGCTGGTTAACTTCATCCATGAAAACCCAGCCAGCCTTCAACTCTTCCAACTACTCAGAAGCGTCTCCTGCACTCAAATGCAAAGCTAAGCAACATACACAGCTTTCTCCAAAAGGAAGAATTACCAGATGGAGTTCCTCATCAGTGCAAATAACCTAATTCTCAATAATTGATTAATCTCTTCAGAGACAAAGCAACAGCATGAAATAGCATTTGAGCAATGCTTTCCATCACAGAACTGTTCTCAACTGTGCAGTACAAGAACCGTAGAAAAACATGCCTGAACATAACAACGAACACATTTTTGAATTCTCAACAAGAGAGTTTCGTTAAAAATGCTAGACTTCTTCAGTTTCCCAGTTTGCCCTCCTCTCAAATTCAACCTTTCCCTTCTCCCCCAAAAACTCAAGGTTTTCAAAGATTTGTCTCCATTAATTGAAAAACAAGTTTGAAGAATAAGTTATTGAAAGTTATGACTTGCATAATATCTCAAAAATGGGAAAGAGATACTCAACCAGATCGATCAAGAGGTGAAGCATCAAAAGGTCAGATTTTATTGTTTTAATTTTCCACTACTTAGGTTTCAAGATTAGTGACCTATAAGCTAACACAGAAAAAAAAATAGACTATAAATTTGAACTGCCAAGAATGGCACCTCAATTTCATAAGCAGCTTAAAAAAAAAAAAAAAATCCAAGTTACCAAATTCCCTCAAAAGCACACTACTTACTTAACATCTAGCACTGAAGGGGCGGGGGAAAGGGCAGGGAGAAAAACTCCCGCTCTAAAATTTTAATAAATATAATAAAGTTGTAAAGGATAAGTAAAAGATTGGATGATATTTTCAAAGAAGTAATTTTGAAAGAACATACACGGTACAGTTACTAAAAGCCAAGTTATATAGTATTCAATATTTCCAACAAAGAGAGGGAAGTTAACTTTTATTCTTCCACTGTGTGACACAGAATACAGTACAACCATTAAAGCACTCTATTAGTGCATGGAAAGCAGAAAAATTAAACTGCTCCATTTAGTTGTACTCTCTCATCCAACTGAAATAATTTTTATTTCCTCTTCTTAAAGTCAACATGTTTAATTCCCATTTAAGTAGCCTAGATACTAAACTGTTAAACAAAAGAAAAATGAATAGAAGATTAACCATTTGAACAAGTTTCTTTCATCCCAATCATGGACAAGAAATCAAGTTGATACTAAGTAATTTTTAAACACAACATGATCTGTAGCTCTTGGATTCCTTAATGTACACCTTGCATTTAGTCAATTTTGCATGTTTTAATTCTTGCCCATCTATACCTTAACAACTGGCCCGTCAGATCATCTGCTAGATCCGTGGCGCAACACACTGCTCCATGAGATCAGTCAAAGAAAGGTCAGGTTTCTCTGCCATGAGGAGAGAGTGCTTTAACAGTTAGAATGAGGACGGAAGGACACTGGCTGGTCAATGTGCAACAACACATCCCTGTGAGACCACTACGAATCCTGGTGTCTTGTACTGAAAAGGCCGCTGTTTCTCCTCCCCTCTAGCCAAACACAAAGGCTTTGTGTAGTGCTTTCCCAGAGCAGGAGAAAGAGACAACGCAACACACAGGAATACACAGAAACTGTCAGTCTCCTGATGTAGAGTATCAATTCATTCCTGCTAGAAAAACAAGTCTTAGCTAACACAGAAAACACAGTAGTATATTAATATACCATAGAGAGCAACTTCACACGCTAAGCAAATGTTTAACCTTCTGTACAGATATATCTTGAACCGGTAGAAGCTGATCATTTAGAAATCAGTTTCAAACAGGGAAAACTCTACTCATCTTTCTCTTTTGTCATACTCAAAAAACCTCTCTGGAATTTGTGATGTTAGGGGTAACAGAGCCTGCAGCATGCAGCAGCAGTACAGTGACTACACTAAACCTAAGCAACATCACGATATTCCAGTCGCTCAATTTGCTCTTCTCATTCTAACTCCATCATTTCCAAAACAGAAAGTTTAAAAAGATGCTGAACGTTAAGAGCATAATGGTACATCAGAAATGTATCAGAGAAGAACAAAGTATTTGTCAGAAATAATTGATTCCATCTTCACATTTTTTAAACTATGATATCTTGATGCACTGTTTTCAAAATAACTTTTGACCAACGAATATACATACTGCTGCAGTCAAACTTTCCTATGTATAATTTTTTCACAAGCCAAACAAATGTTATTAAGCATACTTCTGGTTTAACAAGTTAAGAAAGTTTTAATACTTTGTTAAATGTAATTTGTACTGTAAAACAAAGGAATCATCATCAATAAAGTATTCTGTGCAATTTAACACAGAATAAAAATGTTGGATATCTTTGTACCATGAGTTCACAACATTAAGATCCAAAAAAAAAATTTCCAAAATCAAACAAGAGCAGCAAAATAAGCTCTAATCTTTTGTTTTCTCAGATACAACAGCTAAAACGAACTAACATACTTAGAAGCATAGCACGCATTCAACAGCGGCATGGCATTAACTACGCAGAATATACAAAAATTCTACTCGTTTTTTCCAGAACCACAACATGGAAAGTAATCACTCACTTTAAGGCTAACACAATTTTAAAATAAATACAGTATGTTTTATTTTAGGACTCTCAACCTTCCTGTCAATACAGCTTACTAATTCCAAACATTTAAGCTGAAATTCAACTGGTTCTGCACATACAATCTAACTAAGAAAGCCATTACAACCTATTTTATAACTCATATTTCTATAGTCCTTTCCAGCTTAATTAAAAATACGGTAGAAGGTTCTCAAAAGGCTGTGCTATAGTCAGGGGTCTTGCCTTTGTGTCCACCCCTCCAGGATAATACATTAACATTATCAATATTTGCAAATCCATCCCCGTTCACACTGGCAGTTGTTCCCAAGTGCTCTGTCTCACACCAGAGGTTAGAAACCTCGTACTGATCTTTGTCCTCTCATTGCTTTTGCTCTGGAGTGACAACAGAAGTACAAGGATGCAGCTGCAGCTCCAGAGATCATCTGTAGACTTAGGAACAAGGTATTTCCCCATTTACTTTTTTTTAAAGCTAAAACTCTGTATAGTAATGTTTTTTAAATGTCTTCCGTACGCAGTTTATACGTTTACTACTATCACCGTAGTGAGTGCATCTGCGGCCTAGCCAGGCATATCTGTATTCATATATTGATGCAACTGCTGTTAATGGCTCCAGCACTTAAAGCGCTAGACGACAGACAGACTGATTCCCCATCCAGCCTTGCCCACAGATGCATCCCTTACACGCATGCCACAATTAAGAACTGGAAATATAGATGCAGCTATTTTAAAACAGGGATGTTTCGCCACCAGAACACGTAAATATCTGTACCGTTTGCCTTCTTGCAGCAAGTGGGAGGGACAAGAAAATCTCGTGCCTATAAATTTGAATTCTCCGTAGAGGCCGGGGCGGCGGTGACTGCTGCTGGAGCCCGCCAGACCGGCTGACCTTAACTCCACGGAAAGGATCGCCCCGTCCTGCCCGCGCACCCCCGCGGCAACAAGCCCCTCGCGGGGCGGGGCGGGCCGGGCCCCCCCGGAGCTCCCGCGCCCGGTAAACTCCCTCTCCCGCGGGGAGAGAAACCGCGACGCGGCTCCCACGCAGCAACCGCCGCTGCCGGGCCGGCGGCGGGGGCTCGGCCGCCGGAGCCCGAGGGCCGCGCCCCGCTGAGGCGGCCGGCGGGCCCCCCGGGGACACCTCCGCCCGGCTGCCGGGCCCGCGCCCGCGGGCGCGCCCCTAGGGGCAACGGCGGCGGCCGCCGCGCAGCGCCGCGTCTCCTCACCTGGAACGGGGCCGAGGCGGCGGCGGCGGCTGCTGCTCGGGGCGACGCGCGGCACGGCGAGTCCCTGCGGAGCCCGGCGCCCCCGGCCGCCGCGGGGGATGGTCGGCTCGGCGCGGCGCGGGGCGGGGGCTAGAGCGGCGCCCCCCGGCCCAGCCTCCGGCCCAGCCTCCGCCCCATGGCGTGCGGCGCGGTCTCTATGGCGACTGCAGTGCCGGGACGGCGCCGGCCCGCCCGCGGGGAGGGATAACGGCTGCGCGCAGCGCGGAGGGACGCTCGGGGGTTACGGAGGGGCCCGGCAGGCTCAGGGGGTTACGGAGGGGCCCCGGGCCCTCCCCAGGGGGGTTAACCCCCTCGCGGCCGCCGCCGCCATCCCTGCGGCAGTCCCGGCCGCGCTCGCCCGCGCCGCCTCCCCCGCTCTCGCCCTTCCTCAGCCGCGGCGCCACCGAGCCCGCTGTCCTCCAGGGCGCCGCCCGCATCCCTTTTTCTGGGGCGGTGATTGGGCAGCCGCGGAGATTCCTCGCGGGCGATTGGTTGTCAGCGTGATCAATTAGGCTACCGGAGGCGGGCGCACCTGGAAACGGCGCCGTGTGCGGGGTTGGTTGAGAGCGGCTGAGCCCGGCCACCAGCCCCCGCCGCCCCCGCGCAGCCTCGGGGCCGAGGTGCGTGCTGGGCGCTGTAGTCCCGCGGCGCGGCGGCGGCGGGCTGGCCGGGGCCGCCGCCAGCCGCTTCCCGCCGAGGTTCCGAGGGGGCGGCGGGCAGCGCCCGTGACGGGGGTGGGGGCTGGCCCACGGCGCTCGCCGCCGCAGGGCCGCTCCTCTCTGCGGCGCCCGCTTTGGTCCGGGGGGGAGCTGCGTCCTCGCTGCGGTACCGGCCTCCGCCTCAGCAGCCCGGCGCTCGGCCGTGGCCGGGCCTCATGGGCGAAGCTGCCCGCATCTGGGGGGGCCGCCCGGGGCCTGCCTGGGCCCAGGCCGCTGCCCTGCCTCCGCGGTGGGGCGAGAGGGGCGAGGAAAGAGAGGCTTGGGCGGTGAGGAGGGGGGTGACCGGGCGGGGGGAGGGCGGCCCCTCGCGTCGCCTCAGGGACGTGTGTCCCCTGCGGGGGCAGGCGCTGCCCCCGTGCCACAGCAGGGCTGTCGCCCGTGGGCTCCACGCCGTGGCGCTGGGAAACGCGTGGTGTACCCTGCGCGGGGGGCAGTACGCCCTTCGAGGAGGAGGCGTCGGCGCTCACCGGTGACTCGTTGCTGCAGGCGGGACTCGCCAGCCGTGTGGGGCAACGGAGCGGGTGCTCCGCGGCGGGGGCCGGCCTGCCACCGCGCAGCAGCCCACGGGACGCGTTTGTAGGCCGCGGTGTCGACCCAGCGGCTGGGTCCCTCTGGCAGACGGGCGGCTAGGAGGGACCTGCTCGGGGAAGGGGGCGGACAGATTCGCTGTGCTCGCAGCGGCTTGTATGAAG
The DNA here is from genome assembly GCF_965183815.1 of Platalea leucorodia. Taxonomy (NCBI): domain Eukaryota; kingdom Metazoa; phylum Chordata; class Aves; order Pelecaniformes; family Threskiornithidae; genus Platalea; species Platalea leucorodia. The sequence goes on along the minus strand of NC_138829.1, from coordinate 42,046,195 downwards.
CGAGTAAACACGCTGCAGTCTTCCCCTCGTGTGAAGTTTCCTTAGGGGGGGGGAAAAAAAGCTTTTATTTCCCTACTGTCAGGCAGATAAGATGATGACAGTGTGACTAATTTAAGCCCTTTCTTCATTTGTCACAAGGAGATCAGAGTCAAAGAATAAGGTTAGAAAACCGGATCTCCTACTGCTGCTTTATGAGTAGGAAGATGCTTGTAGTTTACAAATTAGTTACCCAGCAGTGGGAGCTGTGAACCTAACCTAACAGTGAGCCCAAACAGTTCTGACTTGCTCGGTGTCAGCTTCAGCCAGATGCTTCTTCATTCACAAAGTGAACTACCTCAAGCAGCGGGCCACCAGTCGCAGTGGTATGGATAAGCACTGCTGGTAAGCGTATATTCCTCTACGTAGAGAGAATGTGTGTGCGTATGATGTGTCCTAACTAACAGTTGAAACAGTTAATAAGAAAGCTGATACTATGAAGAAATGTTCATTTTGTGAATGGAAATGAACCAATGAACCAACCTTGACTGAAATAGGTGGGGAGGGTTGGTTTTTTCTTTTTTCTTTTTTTTTTTTTTCCCCCCAATAGTATATCTTTTCCCCAATTGCAGAATGGAGTTATGAGTTTTGCTTACCTTTGATAGACATTTACAATTTCTCAGATGGAAAATATTCTACTGGAGCTGCAAATTCTTCCAAACCTCTCTTAAAGGCATTGCAAAGGTGACAATTATTCTAGGATAGGCCTGCTCCATATGCCTACTCTTCTTATGCACTAAACAAATAATTTTTTCACATTCGCTCTAAAGTAGACAGTACTTTTCTTCCCAAGTTGTAATTGACGGTAGATGAATGCCCTAACCACCTCTTATTTTAAGTAATGCCAACAAAACTTGCTGTGTGCTAGGTGTAATGGAGAGCTTATGAATATGAATCCATCTGTAAAGAGTACTTTATTGTTCCCCAGATAACCAACGTATTGCCTGAGGTGTACAATTCTTCAGCAAAATTTTCTGATTTGATTAAAAAGAATGGAAAGGCCTTAACAAACTTGTTTATCTGGTTTGTCTGTTTACCTGTTTATCATTGCTAATCCAAGGGGCATAGTTTCTCTCATCGCTTTGTAACTTCACAAGTAAATTCATTGTCTAACATAACCACATTGTCATGCACAATATCATGGAAATCACATCATGAGTACATGTCGTCTTAGCATACTGTAAGTCAGCATGCACACTGCAAGCTTTAAAAGACCAAATAGCCTTTCCCTTCATCATCAGTTCGTTAGTTTTAAAGTTATAATGATCTATTAGTTTTCAAATTACCATGGACTCTTCCCAAGCAGACAAAACCTGAATGGTTCAAATAAAAGTCAAGCAGGGGAAAAAAAAATAAACTGAGTCTTCTCAAACGGAAAATCTGTTTCCACTTAAGTGCAGGACGTCTTTACAGAAAAGATCTAATCTTTTTTAATTCACTGCTCCAGAAATATACCAAGAGGTTCTTCAAGGCTTTCTGTTCTACTATTTTTGGTTCAAAGATGATGGTAAATATAACAGATACCAGCGTTTCCTCTGTCAGTGCAAACTTGCAGAATATTTTCACCACAAAAAAAAAAAAACCAACCAAAACCAAAAAAACCCCAACACATTAAAATCTCTGTCTTTATGTAAATATGGAATGAAGCTACTCTAGCTTTTTTGCAGTAGTACAGGTAGTTAACCTTAGATGCATAGTATTGTTTGGGCCTGGAAAAGGTTACCCTGAGCCAAAGGTTTTACATTGTTAGTTACATTCAGGTTTTACATTGTTAGTTCTAATTGGCTATCTCAATGTAAAAACATGCCTCTTGTTACAGTCTAACTATAACTTTGTTCTTATCTTTTAACCAATTGTATTTTGTTGCCGTACCTGGCTTTGTGTGGTAATTATCTGGTATTCCAGAACATCCCATTAACAACAGTTTTGGATGCAGGGAGAGTAAGAGGGGGATTAAATGTAAAAAGTGCCTCTAAATAGTACCTACTCTTGCTACTGTTCGAGACAGGCTAGAGGGCCAGGTGGCTAACTGGTCTGACCCTGTAGGGTATTTCGTATGTTCTGATGTAACTGTATTTTTTGTATGGGAGTTTATCACGCAGCCTTTGAATCAATATGTCAAACATATGTGAGTGAAGAGCCACCCCTGAATCTGCGTGGAATGATAATGAGCGTCCTAGGTCCTCCTATAAAACCAGAAAGCTCTTGCACGCATATTCAAGCGTGGTAGCCCAGCACAGATAAACATTTAACTCCGATGCAGCTGTGAATTAATCTAGTCATTTTAGTTTATTAGTACTTATGTAGAAAGAAAAGAGGAAAGAAGAGGAGCTTCTAACTCCAATCTGTTGCAGATCTCTGAGGCTATTCGTACTATGAATATTCTCTGGAAGGTGAATTCTCGTATGTACATTTTACTTGTCTGTGCATGGAAACAGTATACCTAAATATTTCTTCTTAAAACTATTAAATCGCTTTCATTATTCCTCAGAAACACTTGCACTGAAATTAACATCTTTATTATAAATTATACCAAAAATGCTACCTTTATAAATAAATTATTAAAATCACAGGAAGGGGAAAATCATTATTTGCATCAACAAAGGTTCAGATCTTGCCAAGAGGTGAATTTCACCTTGGGGTGGAGAAGGACAAGTACTGGAAACAATTGTCTGCTGGTTTAATGTTTCTGAAGTCAGAATGATTATATCAGCAGAAACTTTAGTCTGTTTGTTACTTCCAACATAGAGCGAAAATGAAGTTACTTAGCAATGTTAGTCAACAGCTGTAAACCACTGCAAATGGACACCTCTGCATTTGTTCTGAAGATTTTTAAATATCTCAGGTGGTGCAAAGTAAATCAGTAAAGACGACTGTCTTGTCTTAGTTCAATCCTAAATGTCTAACTTGGCTGTAGACTGCAAGGAGACAAAAGAAAAGTACTGCAGACCGGAACTCTGAAGTTGGAGAGCAGGAGGATTACTGTCAGACATTACTCCAAATTCGAAAGGCTTACCTGACCAAACTTCATTATAACTGAGTAGCTGCTATGGAAAGCTGTGAATGAAAAAAAAAAAAGAGAGAGAAAAATTTAGTTGTGCTGGTATATGCATGGCGTATGCACGGCAATACAATTTGCTGATAAGTTTGACTGTAGGAAAAATAATTCCCGCTCCTGTAAATATGTTCTTACATGTCTAATATAGCTTTGGTATTTAATATTAAGTATTAAATCACCTAATGAGGCAATAAATAGAACTGGTCTGAATTTAAAAATATAGAAACAAGCCCGTAAAGACCGAAGTGAGAGCAAACTGTTCCTTGACAACACCTGGACACAGCTCTAGCTTATATGATTTTTTTATTTAAAAAAGAACAGAGAATGAGAATATACCCACATATAAACTCCCAATATCTTTCTTTCTTGTTCGAAGAACTAGATCAGAACTTCCAGGATTATCTATAGATGGAACACAACTTTCTAGTGCTTCAACTTCTGCTTTCATAGGCTTCATAATGGATAATCATGGAAAAATAAGTTTGCTTTCCTGGAAATCTTCTTCCTTGTGGGACAAGGGAGATGTGAGAATTTTCATCAGTGTTTTTTGTCTGAAAGGAATGATCTAATGTTTCTACAAAGAATCTTTAAAAATTAAAACCCACACCTATACACAAACATATGTATATATCTGCTGATGGAGAAGGGTGACGTGATTAACAATGTGTAAGACCTTCTGAACTCTGCTGTTATTTTCTTCAAATAAATGTGTATGGGAGGAGATGATTCATCCTGTGAAGTACAGACTCCTTGGTTTCAAATACTTTCATTGGAACTTCTTCGCCTAGACATCAGGGTGTTTGGTTTATTTATCTATTTCTGTATGAGTCAGAAGTTCTGAATACTGTTTCTGCTTAGTTGACCAGAGAAGTAGGAGACAAAGCGCCAGAAAATATTTTTGAGAGTCAGAAATCAAATGGTTGTCAGAAAAGAGAAAGAAAAAATAAGGGGGGGGGATAGATAGCAAGATGCACAGACTTCATAAGTATTCATTCCCAAAGAGACGGAAAATTCATAGGTTTGGTTAGTCAGTAAATGAACATCCACCAAATCCTAGAATTTGTTGAAAATTGTAACTAAAAATGAATATATAAATGGAGGTGGAAACAATGCTCTCACTGAAGAGTAGAAAGGTAAACATGTTTTATAAGCTCACATTTCAGGCAAAAGTCAATGAGCAAAAGAAGTATTCATCAAAGATGGGGTAGCACTTATAAAGTTTTGTAGATGTTTAAACAGGCATCCAGCTCATAGGAAATGAAAAATCACAGACCTCGAGACGTCTAGTTCAGCCCTTTTTCCAAGGAAGGACCAACTGTCCCTACAACATTCCTGGCCAGTATTTGTCGGACTCTTGTAAAAGTACTCTGTTGATGGAAAGCAGCTTTTTCATGGGCTATTTCACTGTTTTCACGGGCTGTTTCACTATTTTCACTAAAAGAAAGATTTCACCCATTATTTCTCTTCCTATCACCAAAGGAATTTATTCCCTTCCTCTGTGCAACTACCTTAAAATTACTTGAACGTTATTTTCACCTCTCACCTTCAGTCTTCTCTACACTAAGAAAACTGAGTTCCTTCAGTCTTTTTTCTTCACGATTTCTAGACACAGAGTGTCAACGAGCTTGAAGTCACCGCTGAAGGGACAGAGGGATCTTGGATCTTTTTCATAAGAGCTCTAAGAGCACTGTGTCTAAGTGCTGGTTTTTGGCTATTTGACAGCTTCAGAAATTTTGTGAGTCTCTGGTTTTTTGGTTGTTTTTTTTTGTTTTGTTTTTTTTGTTTGTTTTTTTTTGTTTTTTTGGTTTTTTTGTAACTGTCTTTTTTCTTTCTAAAAGAATCTCAGATTCCCTACAAAACGTCCTGAGTAATATTGTCCAGTTCAAATGGTGTCTAGAGAGCGAAAAACAACATCAACATCAGGTTTGTAATAAGGTGAGAACAAGGAGACTTCCTGATTAGTATAGGACCTCCTCTGGAGGAGGTCTCTTTGAGGAGAAATGTGAGAGTGTATGTCTGACTGCTTTGCTAGGGGAAGAAGGGTCAGTTGGCAGTATAGTGCACCAAAGTATTGATGCTATGAGATATGGAATAGAAAAAGGAAATTTTACCTCACTATGTAAGGGGAATTTTGTTGGGAGCCCTCGTAATATGTGATTAATTCCATTCTGCAAAAAGCTTCCTGATGACTGGCTTGTGATGATACGATCCATAGTGAATACGGTATGAAGGTGAAAAGCAAGATTGCTGCGTGGTCTAATTATGAATAAGGTTGTAAAAATGGATTCTAGTCTTCAGAAAAAAGTTACAGCCAAGATGGAAGTTTTAGGTTACCAACCAATTTAAAATACAGGTTCACTTTCCAGCTTTACCATAGACTGCTGGTCTGATTTTAAGGTGAATACACTATTTATGTGCCTTAGTTTTCCATTTGTAATACGACTCACCATGAGTCAGGAGTGGATGACTCAGAGGTTGCGGACAGTACAGCTCCCATGGATTGAAATCGGAGCCGGCTTGATGGGTACCTGCATGGTGTTTCATGGAATATACAGGAGCCCTGATGACTAGCAGTACATGTGCAGTGCAGTTCATGCAAGTCTGCTGTAATTTCCTTTTTCCCTGAGACTGGCTCCAGCATCTGTATTGTTATAACCTTTAAACATCTGAAAAGTTAAAATTATAATACTTCTGATTCATTTAATCTGTGACATTCTTCAGGCAATTAAATGAGCTACAGTTACAGTATTTGTATTTTGTATGGATCATAGTATAGCAGGTCTTCTGGTACAACTGTAGTACAGTGTATAACTGTAGCTGTAAAAACATATAATTGACTTAGTTTGCAATAAGCTTTGTGGCATTCTAATGTACAAACTGGGTTCTTTTAAATTACTGTCTGTCCCCATTACCTCTTGCCTTTGAGTTTTAACATTCCCTCTGCCAACTCTGCAATTCCATAAAACTTTCAAATGTTGTGATTTAACTTAGGTATCTTCATATAACTAAAACAACCATAATCATCTAGATACCGCTATACTTCCTTCCTAAATGTTCAAAAATGTAATTGAGAGATTAATATTCTGCAAAGGCCCCATTGCTTCTATTTGCCTAATAACTTACGCCCGTCAGTATCTACCATGGCGTTCACAACTTTACAAAAGCCAAAAAAAGCAGATGGTCTGAATTCCCTTTTTCATACCCTCTCCCCACTAACACATATCAGTGAATCTCTTCCTGAATATGGACTCTGCCTCTGAAGCACTGACATGTTAAAGAAAGGTCGTATAGCACCTGCTTGTGTCCGACTTACTGAGTGCTGCCAGTTTTAGTCCATTACTCCAAAATCTCTTATTATTAGTTATCATTTGCTTTAAATGCAAGACGAAATGGAAAGCCATCCCAATATAAAAATAAAACAATTTTTGGAAACTAGATGTAAAATTAAATTTTGCAGCATGCGTCATCCCAACTAGCTATTTAATTAGGCTAGTTCATAACACATCTGTGCTTGCTTGTGGACTTATACATGAATGGTACTAAACAGATAAGTAATTGGCCAAGCATTTATTAAATTTACCTCTTTCAGATCCAAAGCCACAGCACAGCAATCTCCACTGTTAGCAGGGAAGCGTGTGTTTTCTTTCTACACCACTGGGTGGTAGACGGCAGACCCACATGTACAACCACTCCTGCAGAGTTACAAAACGCTACTCTGTCATTATGGTCTTGGTGTCCAGGCTTCCCAGCAGGTCTGTAAGACAGTGCATCATGCTTAGTTACAGATTGCTATAAAACAAAACTAATTTCTGAATAATTCAACTTTTAATATTAACTTTGCAGCTGAAACCATTTCCCAATATGAGATGGAACAAAAAATACAGGTAGCATTGACCTCTAATTGCATTAAGATTGGATTTAAGTTGTTTCTTACAATGATGCATTCCTGAGCTTCCGCTAACTGCGTGAGTGACCTCTAATCTCTCTAACACAAATAAAAGAGAGCTTCTTACTTCGCATTGTAGAAAAAATCTACATACAGCAGCACTGCCATCTTCTGCTTGCTTGCTTTCATGTATGCAAGTACTAGGTTTACACTGCAAAGCAACAACAGGGAAGGTGCATTTTCCTACTAGTAGGTATCTGAGGCAATAACATTTTCTAATATTCAGGGATAACATATGTCTGGAGTTCCACAGATGTGGGGGGATTTCACACACGAACTTTTTCTGGGCATAGAAAAGGACTTCAGACATTTGTCCAGGATTTCTAATATATCGCATCCCAGCCAGAGCAATAGCTCAAAACATCCCAGGCAAATGTGTACATTTGTGGACTTGCGCTGTCCACAAGGAATATATTATACCTGTTGAATATGCTCCATAGAGTTGATCTATACACAAATGTACATGTTTGAAAAAATCCAATATATTCCTTGTTATCTGCACGAGTACAGCATGAATGATCCATGTGCATAGGACTAATTCGATGCGGTTGGGGTATATTTGATCATATGCAAGCATTTTTGTGGTCCATATACAGTAGGTCCAACAGGTGCCAGATATATCACATATGCTCTTGATCTGAAGTTTCCTGGGTGTGCTGTACATCAGCACATAAGCAAGATAGAAAGCTGGAAGCCCTACTTCAGATATTTTATTTATAAAGGTGAAAGTACAGTAAATTCTATTTTTCCAAACTGAAGTTGCCAGCAAAAGGCACGTTAGGCCTGTATGGCTCCAGGGACCCCCCACATGTCAAGGAAGCAGCTCTGTATAAATTTGCCATAGAGTACTAGACGATGCATTGTTGGATTGAGCTTTCAGCATAAACATTAGTTATGAGTTTGATTGTATCAGAAAAACTGAGAAGGGAGAGAATTTCACTGTATGACTTTATCCTGTTGGGACACGTCCTTGGGATTTTTCACCCCGTGAAGGCACAGAGTGACGCTGGCAATTATGAGCCTCCCTCTTCCACGCAGTAATGTATGAAATGACTTCTGGCAAGTGAACAAGTCTTAATTGTTTCTTCTTCTTGGAATATTGCAGTTAGATATTCCAGTCTCTGCTTTACTGAAGACTTTGATAGACTGTGTTGCACTGATAACTCATCTTTCACCTTTCCCTGATAGCAAGTGTGATAACACCGATGCATACAGAGGGGTGTCTCTTTATGAAAGCATGAGACCTTAAACGAGGTGAGCAGGCGTATTCCCAGAATACACAGTTAGAATCACAGTAACATCATGGTATCGGTTTATTGCTCATCGTTAGCTGGGCGAGCACAATTTATGCTTCTGAGAATATCCATACACGTTACACGTTACAATCCCTGGTGCAGGGTCCCTCGCAGTCAGTGACGTGTGCTCACTGAACTCTCTGCTGTGCTGCTGTATTACGGACCCTATAGACCAAACCTGGTCCTGCTTAGTGATTCAGTTCTGGTGCTAACATCACCACTAACTCAATCAAGCATTGCTGTAGGCTCAGCTTGTTGCCAGTTCAACCCAGCCTTGTCCATCCCACAAATCACTACATGCTGGGCTCAGAAATGCCAGCGGACAAGATGCTTTTGCTTCTGGCTTGGGATAAAGCTTTTAAGAGTCTAGGACAGAGGTTTCTGCTAGATTGCTCTTGAACCTGGAAAGCTTCCCAAACCAAAATCTACTGTGAGTCATACAGGATGATCCAGTTGCTCTTGGTTACTTGAATTCCTTTCTTGGACACAGTCACAGTCAATACACAGAGGACAGACAATTCCATCCAAAGCAACAAAATATGGAATGATGGGTAAGGCACATAATAGTGAATGTAAATGATGATTGCCTAAGATAGATTTTCCCTTCCCACAGAAGCACAAAGTTTCATTATTCTCATTCTTCTCTGTCTTGAACCTGTATTTATTATTAAGAACAAATTAAGAACTAATGAAGACATTAGCAGGTACTGAAGAACAGTCTCTCTTACTTACTAGCCCAAACCTCTGGGGGGTAAAAAGGTAAAAGAAGTTACTATAAATGCATTTTGTCAGTGAGATCTCAGTCCACACTCAGTTAATTGGCCTGTTTTGCAGGATTTAACCTGGTGGCATAAGAACCTTGAAATAAATCTCTTAGCTACGATTAGAGATGAGAGAGAGAGATTAGCATGGGCAGGAGAGTTGAAGTCTTTTTCTCCATCTCCATTGGTGAGTCAGTGTAAAGACAGAACTACACAGACATCAGGAAATCAGTACTTCACTCTTCCTCAGGATGACTGATCCAGGTATTTTCTCCCCTGTACTCAGCAAGTTACCAGTTTTGAGATCTTGTTCAGTCCTCTGAAGCAGGTTAGTGGTTTCTTTTACAATAAGTCACAGATAGGAACGTGCATTTAGCTAAAATGGCAGATTTTAGTGAAATTGGTGAGATAAGGTGTGGTTTGTTTACGACAAAATTGCAAGCCAAATTTCTTTGGACAATTTGCATCTAATAAGTAAATTTTATAAACAAATAAATAGCTGTGCTGTGTCTTGTTCTATGTACTTAGGGGAATTTGATAACAAAGGAACAGGTAAGTGGCATCTTGAAAGCAAAAAGCTATGGTATGCTGAAGGAAGTTGTGTTTGAAGTGAGTTAGACAAGGAAAGCTTGAGAACAGTATCGATAATATGGAAGAGATTTCCACATTTATTGGGCTGCTTCTGCTGAAAGAAATATTTCTCCCTTTACAGAATAAAATCCAGCTTCCTCTCCCATAGCTGGGGAAAAAATGTCTGTGTGTATATGCTTCATAACTCTGGAGTGGCTCACATGCAATGGTGAGGTGTGTTTCTCAGAACTTTGATAGAGGTGTTAGTTCCACTGAACTACTAGGAGCGTTTGTGGTTTCTACAATAGCCCACTGGCAAATATAAACTTGGAGAAGAAAGGATACACGTTGCGGAGCAAGACAATGACACTTTTAGTTCATAACTGCACTTCAGTTCTTGCAGCTGGAAGAAATTTCTTCATGGTGCTCAAAAAATGTTACTACAGGGCAGTATGCGTGTTGCAATACACCTTACGCTAGTAAATATATTCAATACTTCATTGAACAGTCAGGGAAAGAATAACGTTATGGTGTATTTACAAAATTCATTATGATGGGAAGAGGGTCTTCTCATTACCTAAAATAAATTCAGTAAACTGTTAGCGTAGGAAAAAATAGTCTCGAGAGAAATACCCATGTAGAAGCTGGGAACACTAGACCTTATGCCTAGTGTTTCCCATAGACTAATTTGTGAGGAACAGAGTAGGTAAGTTGTTCTTCTGTCCTAGACTTGATGCGCTCAAAGTTCCACAAGAAGCACAGTTGTCCCAAAGATCCTTTGTGCAGTCCCAGGTATATCAGTGACAGCCAGGGTCGGTCAACGAGTGGTCACTGCACTACACCAAGCAGTCGTTCCTCCCCTTTCCTCTGGCAGTATGGCTCATAGGAAACAGCAGATCTTATACCGCTGGAGGACTGTGGCAGGGGTACCTCTGTTAGATGAATGTGAATATTTCATGAAATCTAATCTTATAACAATACTAAAATTGCACCAAGGAAGCTAGAAATACCATATGAGAGTTACTGGGAGCAAGAACTTACTAGGAGAGTTGCTCTTGCACATAAATTTTTCTTTTTTTTTCTAACTTCAGGCATATATGACAGAAAGTCGTGAATTTACATCTTCCAAAATCAACAGTGCCTCTTGAGAAGATGAATTTTAAGTAAAGGTAGAACAGTTTACAACCTTTGTTCAAATGTTAAAGCAAAAGATGTTTGGCAAGTCAGGTGCTCTCAGTGACACCGTAACTATATGTGGGCCTAAAAATTTAGAGGCATTTTGCAAATATATACACATATTTCATAGAAATGAACAGTGAGTGATGCATTCATATACACTGGCCATTGAATGTGAATTGCTTATCAGCGGCTAGGACATTTCACAACAGATTTTCTCTACTGTGAGCTCTGAGATCTGAGTATCGGGGGCAAGTAAACCTATTTGCAGCAGCCATCTACAGCTATTTCAGTTCAAGTCCTGAACTGCTTAACTGGTGAAGCAATCAAAGATACTGTCTCCGGGCTTGGCAGACAGGCTGTCAGCGGAATTCATATGGAGGCTTAATTCTGTGCCAGCAGAGCATGATCCTCTTAAATGAGGTCTGAAGGATATCGTAGAAAAATGGTGTGAAGAAAGTGCTGTCATTTTATAAATGACTGTTCTCCGGACTTGTTTGTACAGAGGTGTCTACCAATAATCAGTATTTCATCATGATAATCGATATGATTATCACAATATGATCGCAATCAATATTCAACCATAACTTATAATCAGCCTTAACATCATTAAAATTAGGACCCTGTTTTTAAAGTCAGAGTGCTGCTGGCCTCAACACCTTTGGAAATAAGACCAGTAAGGAAAAACACCGTGCATTTTGCACACTAGTCTGTGTATCCTACAAAAGACACACAGAGATGAGTATTTTTGAGGGGAATTAGTTTCCTCTCTAAATGCAGGAGAAAATAAATGCAACATGAATGGATTAGATCCCACAGGCATTAAAATGTTTTACTATTCAAATGCATGAAGATATCTAAACCATATCCTAATATGAATGGAAGAACCTATTCCTCGCTTGTACAAATAGAATCGATTCCTTCCGACACATACCGATGAAGATGCTGGGATACCGTTACCTTTTTAAACTGTACTCTGCAACAATCTGCTTACCTGATGTTAAGCTTCATTGCAGCTGTGGATCCTTTAGTGGGTCGGTGTAGCCCTACTTCTGTACAGCTTGTCTGCAGGTAGTTTTCATGCTATTTTAGCTGATACCGGTTTATTCAGATGAAGTTAAGCAGTAGAGCCCACTAGCTTAAAAGCAATTATACATTAATAAAGCTGCCTATACTTCTCTATTTCCCCAAATTTACAGATTTATATTTTACTGTTTATAAATGCCATTGTATTAGTGGAATTAATGGTTGTATAATCATATAAATACATAGCTATATAGTATAAAATCACTCTAATGAAAATTACTGAATTGGTAGAAGACCATGCTGAGAGCGGGTTTTGTGGAGAGGGAAGAAAGAAGAGCTCCATGCATCTTGCACGTGTTGAGGAAAGGCAATCACAAAGCATCAGAAGCACTGAAGAAGGGTAAAAGTTCATGGTTTGATCCTGAGGTACTTCAGCATAGTTCTACATCCACATCACGTACACAGAAAACACGTTGTCTCCAGCTCTAACAGGTTTTAGATCTTAGATGTTATTATCTGCTTTCTGCCTGTGATTGTGATATAACTGGAGAGGTGCAAAGGAGAAGTTATTAGTAGTGTTGCAGAGAAGCAAGGTTAAAAGTGCTGGGAAAGATGCTATCTTTCCTTAGATCCACTAATAGCTGGGGAAAAGAAGACAGACCTTGAAACACAGAAGTCCTCCTTCAGCTGTGAAACTCTGAAATATCAGATTTCAAACTGGGGGGGGGGGGGGGGGGGGGGGTTGTATCTCGAATATATTTTATACTCATCATTGTGATCTTTGGAGAGAAAAATAAAAGTCTGTAGATCACAGGGGAAAGTTATTAAAGGACTGTTAATAACATAAGAGCAGATGTATCAAAAACAAGCTAAAAAATATACAAGATATAAATTACTAAACACATGAGTAGTTTCTTGTCATTTTTCAAATAGTTCACCTTCAAAAAAAATATTGTGGTGTCCCTTGGGTCTGCAGAGTCTTCTTCAGATGGGAGAATGGAAGCAGTTCCAACGGGCAGTGAAAAAGCCAAGGTTATTGCAGAAAGAACAACCAGGAATGAAGTTTAGGATTCTGACTGGAATATGGGGGACTCGGAAAGTCAGCCAGTCTACAGGTGGTAGGAGGGTAGGAATAAGGCATGACTGTCACAGTTCTCAAGACAAGGGAAAGAACAAGCAACTTTAGCTGCAGGAGCAGACGTTAAGACAGTAATGGTGATTCTGGTTTCTGGTGCTATTTTGATGGTTTTTTCCATATTGAAAAAAGGCTTATGTGATTATGCTGTATATATGTGCTTGTTTGTCCTACTTAGCAACTTTTGAATGCAAATCTGACTATGACACCGTAATCTAAGAATTATAAATTCCTAGAATCCTGAAGAAAATATGGGCAATGAGTAGAAGGGAAGGGCGCCATGAGTCTCCTGGAGGGAAAGACAGCAGATCAGCTCACTTCTAGTCATCAGAAAATCCGCACAGAACATTGCTCTCAAGACAAAAACCCACAGGAATCCAGAGTTCATTGGTTCTACTGTTCACTTGCTTTTAATTGCTCTAGTCGGTCCTTAGAATTATTTTCTTAAGCGATTCGTATTGTATGAAATTTAAGCAATAAATTTCACTGGGGCACTCCCTTGGCTGGTCTTAGAGTGCGTGAGGCTGTACAGGGAGCTTTCTGTAGTCTCTATAAATACCCAGTCAGACAGTAATCTCTCTCGCTCTCTTCTTTAGATGTCTACCGCATGCCTTGGATACATGTTCCTAATCAGCTTACGAGCTTTCCTTGACCTACGCTTCTCTTCGTAGTGCTGATCTGACTATGGCTGTCCTCAAAGTAAAATTCACCAAAACTAAGAGGGACAAATTGGCTCAGATCTTATGGATCCTCAACTGGGTTTCTGTAGTGAGCGGGATCATTCTCTTCAGTCTTGGCCTCTTTCTGAAAATAGAGATCAAGAAACGCAACGAAGTGATGGCAAAAGGAGACATTAACTCTGTCCCCAACATGCTGATCTCCGTAGGAGCCATAGCATGTATCATCAACTTTCTGGGTGGCAAAATCTGCTATGACTGCTCAGATGCCAACAAGTTCTCTCGATGGAAACTAGTTATGCTTCCATACATCGTATGTACCTTCTGTTTTACCTTCTGCATCTTGGTGGGTGCTCTCATGTGCTATACCATGAGGAATGAGCTGGAAGAGTCTCTCTATCTGGGTTTGAGGGATGCTATTAAGTTCTATAAGGACACAGACATACCTGGACGATGTTTCTTAAAGAAAACAGTGGATATGTTACAAATTGGATTCCAGTGCTGTGGAAACAATGGCTTTAGAGACTGGTTTGAAATTCAGTGGGTATCTGCTCGTTACCTGAATATGGCTTCCAAGGAAGTTCTGGAGTAAGTATTTACTAGTCATAATAAAAAAAATCCTAGGAAAAAGCCTCATTCAAGAAGAATTTGTATTGAACAGAAAGTAAGTACCAGTAGTGTCAAAGGATCTTGAGATGCATTGACATTAAAGAGAGTACGGCAAAACTGTTTGCTCTCTGCCATCAGCCAAAAATTCTGGCAGTGTTTTTCCTCCTTATTAAAACAGCATCTTGTGGCTAGAAGGCTTCTCTCAAAGATCATTCTAAATAACTCTGGTAATGGGTCTAACTCAAGAAGAGATAACATTTCTTTGGTCATAAGCATGTTCACAAATGCCCTCATAGTTTAACTAATGTAGTAACATTTAGTGGATAATAGTGGGAATAACACTTTGTCTAGACCATATGGTCCCTCTAAGACCAAAAATACTAAAGTACGCAAGCCAAAAAGCATCCTTCTGTTTATATTTGATCATTCTGGGGTTCTAGCATACACCTCACAAGGCCAAATAGACACTAATTTCTACTGGACCTTTGTCTCAATCAAAAAACTGTAGAATGACCACGTTACTCACAAAATATGCTAACTATATGCACAAAGTTGCCTTTTGCTAACTTTTTAGGGATGCTAAGCAAAGCAAATATGTATCTTCCTTTTTTTAATGTGTGAATTAGCTGCCTCAAGATTTCAGTTATAGTGAGCTAATGATGGAAAGAAAAAAAGGATTGTACTATCAATACATTGCACAGTCAATCCTAAACACTGAAAGATCCTTCTGCTTCAAGATATTAGACTTTGCAAATCCAGGTTCAAATCTATATGTTCACATGTAAGAAACGGCCAACACCACATACGCTGCATAAAACAGGAGGAGAAAACACCTTGAAATTTGTTGGTTTGTTTTGGTTTGGGTTTTTTTGTTGGTGCTTCATGTGATGTAGCAATTGTGAAGTTATATGCTCAAAAAGAAGAGTCTGGTAATTCTTGCAGACAATAGAAAAGGTAACAAAAAAAAAAAAGGTAGACAATCCAATATGTAATAATTCTTCTACAGCTGAAAGAAAAGTCTTCACTGACGAGAGCGAAGTAGCTATATATTCCTGGGAAAGACAAATACAAAAAGCTTGACTGGCATTTGTCAAGTGTTCTGTTTTGCCGAACTCAAAAATCAGTGACAATAAAGGCAGGTGAAGGGAGGCCAAAGATCTTATTTTCACAGAATTTGCAACTTGAAACTGCCATTATAGCAAAGCATATATACAGAGCTGCAAATACGCCAGAGGACAGGACCTAGGAGAACACGGACATGAGGGCGTCAGCCTGCCTCAGGCAGTTGGCTGTGGAAATAAAGCAAGCTTTAGAACAAGTGGTCTCGAGCGAGAAGTTGGAAAGCAAGTGACACAAAGCAGACTGACCCGAGAGGTGTTTTAAGTCCTGGTTCTACACAGAAGAGTGACACGACAACAAGGATGGTCCACAGGAACTTAAGAGTAGTATCTTATTGTGAGGAAAAAGTAAAATATACCGCCTTTTATCTCTGTGAGACATGCAGAAACAATAACGTTTTACCCAGGGTCTTAGCTAAACTCTGTTTTCTTCTGCAGGGTCACCTGTGCTCTGCCATTATTTTGAAACTACACTGTCAGTTAATTTTTGCCCCAGGTAGGCAGAAGATGCCAGTGAAGTGTGTGTGAGGGAAGTAATTACACTGCAGAGTTTCTTTTACTCTGTGTAAGTTAGATAATTCCATCGTGATTGCTAGAATCCAAGCTGGTGCTGTATAACCAAATTATACTATGATTTCCAAAAATCTGGTAGAGAAGCATCTAATATGAAATCATTAGAAGCAAAGTCCAGCTGGTAATGTTCAGAAAGGACGGAGAAGGAACCAAGTATTTTTCTTGGTTTCATCTTGTACTGTATGTCAATTAGCACTTGGTAGATTAAGAGGCAAAGCAGTTGAGAACCGACATACTGTTGCAAAACCGAACTTCTCACCTTCCTTCATAATCCTCTTCCCTCCCCTCTCTTCTGTATCTCCACTGCCAACACCACAATGGGACAAGAAATGGAGAGAATCAATGGGAACAGTAGGAGGATGCGGCAGGTTACAGTGGTACAATCCTATCATTGCTATGGTTGGGTAAAAATCATCTTTTTATAGTCTCAAAAGCAAGTTTTGCTTTACAATACCACAGCAACTTTGAGTTGCAACAACAAATAGCAGTGAACGTCTCACTCCCTCAGCTCTGACACCGAGGTCTTCCCTTCTGACAGTACCAAGACGCACCATTCTTTAATTTGCCACTAGTAGAGGAGACGCGTTGGCAGGGGGACATAACCCAAAGTCTGGAAACTGCTATTGTTGGTAGTAGAACGAAGATTCCTCTTTGTTGTAACATGCAGCAGGAAGAAAACAAGTAATTAAACTGATGCTTGGGATCAAAAGAAAAGCTTAAAGACCTAGTTTAAGAGATTGCATTTTAGCCATTTTAGATGCTGTACTACATTTGGGTCCTGTCACTGAAATATACAGGGCATTTTGCTGGCCTGGGTAAAAGCTTTCCTTTCACAATGTGCCGGCCTTCCTCTCCTCCATCTGTGTGCTTCCTTTTCTCCTCCCGCATTCCAGCCTTCCATTTGGTACCCCTCTGCTCGCTCTCTCCCTTGTTTCCCTCCCAGCGAGAGGTTTTGCCTATGCCCGTTACACTGCTTGCACACTTAAGTCTGGTTTCAGTGGATTATTTGGGTTCTTTTGCATTGGTTTCATTCTGTTGCCGTCACCAGGAACATGATGGCCACAAAGTGAAGAGCTAGCCTTTAAAATGGAGAGGAATTCATGCCTAACCCACTCCTAGGTGGGAAATGGCAGATGAACTTCCTGACTTACTTGGAAAGATCTCCGAGGAAGATATTTTTGACAGAATGTTAAACAAAACAAAACACACCACAACCACCCCCCCAAAAAAAGAAAAAAAAAGAAGAAAAGAAGAAAAAAAAAAAAGGAAGGAGGTTGTATTTAGCAGGCCCACAGCAATAAAATGAAGGCCATTATTCTGCCATCCCAGCACAGCCACACATACTGAGCTTCCAGGCAGCTTATGTTTCTTTGGAAGGATACATTTAGTCCCCAAATGCCGGAAGAACAGCGGACAGCAGAGTTTCTGCCGCTTCCATCCACCTGATGAGCTCCTTGTGCTGGCTTCCTTCCCTTTAATTTAGATCATCTGTAGTGGAACAGGAAGATATGATTTGTAAACATTAATAAATGAGGATAAGTTTTGGAAAATATTAAAAATGCTACTATTAGCAAATGGTGAAACCTGGGTATCTAAGAGAAAGTTGTCTTTCATGTATTCTGGCTCCCTAACAAAGGCTAAAAGACACGGGCTTCAATAAAACAGGCCATGCTTCTCACCTGTGGGCCTGTCTCAGGAAAGCAGCCTTTTGCAACGAGCATGAGAATAGCTACATGCTTAGAGGCTACTTCCCCAAAGTGTGAGAGCATCTCAACATCTTATAGACTCTCCAATTTCTAGGAAACCTATTTCTCTGCAGAACCTGCTTGGGAACAGAAGTCCTCACAAGGATGCACTAACTAAAGAGCAGGTAATACAAGGAAAATACATGGATGTCAAGGATTCATTTAACTGTTCCAGAAACTCTTGATTAATCTGAGACCGTGTCAAAAAGACTATGTTTTTTTTTTTTCTCCCTCCTATTTCTTTATCTTTCTTCTTTTCCCACTTGTTTTTCTCCTGATCTTATAGGGAAGTAAAGAAATATTTTTTAGCAATAAATACAAACGGTTTCCAAAGTTACAAAAAGTATAGTTACAAAAGTAGAAACTCCCTTGTGAATTAGTCTCAAAACACGTGCCGAACCAGCCATCGCACATGGGTACAATGATGAAATGCCAGCGGACAATTTCCAGTGGTTCCTGTGGCGTGCAAAGTTGTTCTTGCACTAGGTTCTCTCTTAAGGAATGCTTGGGTTGAAAATCAATCCAAAAGCAGTGAAACACAGGCTTTCTAGTGCCATAACTTCCATTAGAGTTCCACCAAGATAAACAAGTTCAGAAATTGCCTTTAGTATTTTCAGCACAAAGATACCTAAAAAGGCAACGTCTCCATGAATACTGAATCCACATCTTGTGCGCACAGTACCAAGACCCACATGCGATACTGCGCTGATACCACACTTAAGAAATACAGCAAATGAAAAATGTAGTTTTCCTGCAGGAAGCAACTTTTCCAGTTGGAAATATATTCCCATTTTCCTTTTGTTAGATTGGAGAGGCCTACATCGCAGCAGACTTCCGTTATGTCATTTGCTAGAAATCACAGGCACTGTCCGCTGCTGACAGCAGATTTGTAATGCCCGAACTTTCTGTCCTGTTGCAGCCGTCTAAAGAGCAACGTCGATGGAAAGTTCTTGGTGGACGGCGTGCCCTTCAGCTGCTGCAACCCAAGCTCCCCGCGGCCCTGCATCCAGTACCAGCTGACAAACAACAGCGCTCACTACAACTACGATTTTCTGACGGAGGAGCTCAATATCTGGGTGAAGGGGTGCAGAGAGGTCCTGCTGGATTACTACACAGCTATTATGAGATCCATTGGTATTGCAGCATTGCTTATTTGGGTGTTCGAGGTAAGTCTCATAAAAATGGCCTGCGTCAGATTAATCAGAGGCTTCCATCTCTCCAGGATGGGAACCAACTACCGTGTTAACATACGAGAAGTGCCTCAGTATCTAATATAAAGTCCACAAGCACTTCAAGAATGTTGCAGGACTTCCTTTAGCACAGACAACCTTCTCAAAGTCCCCACAGCAGAAGCAAATCTCATTGAAGATGAGAACTATTAGAAATTATACATAAAATTCTGTATATTTGCAGAGCTTTTTCAATAGACTATGGCATATTCCCTTCCCTGAAGCATTTATGGGATCAGATACAGGGTGATACATGCAGTGACACAACTGCAAAGAAATTAGGTGAGCTCTGAGGATTGCTTTAAGTCAGTTTTAACAAAGAATATACAAAATGTGAGCAGGCCTTTGGCTGAACACATTAATTTTATTCATAGTAAAAATTGAGCATAAGTATTAATATCTCAAAGCCTCCTTTTTACATTAGCTTCACCAGTCAGACAGCACTTGCAAACATGGCATACTTTTTTAGATGTCGATTAGACTGCTTATTATGCAATCAAAATAAGCATATCACAGGCAAGCATATACACCTGCAAAGATGCAGTCTTTCTGCAGGTGTCCGTAAAACAAGTTGTCTGGATGTTGTCATCAGCAGGTAAAGGACCCCCAATGGCATAGGCTAAAATATAGTTTTCTTCCCTTTTTAATAAGTTTTAGTTTTCTGATTATTGCTCTATTGCGTAAATATGAGCACTATAATTAAAATAGTTCACAATAGTCCTCAGGCAGTGCTAGATGGGGTGGTGGTGCCAGAAACAGCAGGCCTTTGGCAGCACATGAAAAAGCTGTGAGCCGGCTGTCCGTGCTCCCTTTAACGTTGACAAGCTGGGCACGCTGATCTCGATTCCAACAGAACGATGCAAGTGGGGCTTTTTCCTAAACTTTTACTTGAGCCTCTGCTACAGGCCGTCCTTCTTTTAATGCACTGGCATGGAGGGGACATATGGCTTACATATGAATGATTAAACTCCTTAGAGGAAATGCCAATTTAATCAAAGTCAGTGGAAAAAAAATCCACAGAAATTAACAGATTACAATTTAATTTTTTTTTGCCCCAGTGACTGATGGTTCCATTAATTGATCATCCTTTCTACATCAATTAGTTGTAGTCTCTGAGGCTGCAGCGTTTCCAAGTAATTCTAGGTATTTATGTGCTAATAACATGCAAGTGGGAATGCGACCGAAGAATGCAGAGAGAATCAATCAATCTCTCCCTGCTATTTTTCTTTCTAAAAACTGTCATTAATTGGGAGAGTGGTTAGATAAATTGCTAGGATAAAGCATTTGCCTGCTTTACTCAGTATTCATTATTAGGCCTGTAAATACACAAGTCAGAAAGCTGGCTTAGTGGTAGGATTGAGGCTGTAATTTAAACTCTGTTTAACCGTTAACTGTTTCTTACAGCTCTCTGTACTTATTGGTGTTCGGTACCTACAAACAGCAATGAAGAATGTCCTTCTGCTAGGAGATTTGGAGGGTGAATCAGATGGTTGGTTACTAGAAAACAGCTTTGTGGAAACTGCCAAATACAACATCAATATCATTAAGAACCTTGGCAAAGCCAATCAGATCTCCACTGTCTCAGGCATGAACGACCCAAACATTAATGTTCAAAACACAAACTGTGGCAAAACCAATGTTACAACAAAATCTATCCCAGCAGCTAGCTAGGCAAGTCTTCAAAGAAATGACATCACAACTGTAGATTGACATATTCCAGTCTTATGGTTACCAGATTTTTCACTATTGGGGAAAAAAAAAGGTAGGAAAGCTAATAGGACAATTGAACAAACCACGGACTGGTGACAGCTCCAAAAACGCTGATACTTCTTTGGCTGGGTGCATTTTTACTCATTCTTGTGAAATCCCTGATTTTCAACACTGCACAAAACAAACTTTTGGAATTTTCCCCGCTTTCTCTCCCTTGGTTACATACTTCTGTCACGGCCTGAATACGTCAGAACAATCATTATGCACGAGCAAATGTTCCAGACAGGATGGGTCTACATCTGCTAACATACAGATTGGTCTACTAGGTACCAACAAAGTTTGTCATTACTGTCATTACATCTATAGAAATCCCAGCAGCAGGGAAATCCCAAAATAAATTATTACACTGGATAAAAAGATTCTTTAAGACAAAAACCGTGAAATGAAAACTCTGTAAATCCAAGTTAGGATAAGGGAAATATTAGCCCAGTTACACATATATTGCAGCCCTTCTAAAAGCACCTACTAGCTAGATGAAATGGAGTTGAAGGCAATGAAAGTTAGCATAAGGTATTTCACTCCCCCCCCCCCCCCCCCCCCCCAATAGTCTGAAGTAGCTCTTCATTTTTCCCCCTCCATAGCTTAGAGGAAGCCAGCTGCCACACCGCCCTGAAAGCCAACAGGTATGGCTGAAAGGAGTTCTCTGCTCAAGAACACTAACTGGCAGCTCATGCTGGGATATTTAAAATTCCAAGTAGCATCTGATAGCCCAAGTTTAAAAACAAGCAAATACTTCCCATAAAGCAAATACTGATGATCCTAGGTGTTTAAAAGCTCCTAGTTTCAGAAGTACTTACACAGATCCAGGGGCTGGAAGATAAGGGATTATTTGGAACGAATGAAGGCAAAGACAGACTGACAGATCTCCCACCGTGTTTCTAGTACAGCACTCAGGAACTTTGTCAATGCATGGAGTGAAAACCTCCTACACCCAAGACACTTGTCGTTACAGGATGCCCTTTGACTGTAATTCATCATTAACAGTAAGCAGGAAAAACATACTGATACAGAATAGAGGATAAAAGACCACATAAAATATTTTACTTGTTACTGTTGAGAATAATACATTGTTTGAATATAAAATCGGACAGCTCGTGCATTCTTTGTGTATAATCAAGTAAAAGAAATTATATCACGGGGATATTCAAAGCAGAACTATTCCTGCTTTTGAAACTGTGCAAAAGTAACAGTAAAAATTCCTTTACCTGTCTAAACAATGTTTTTTCTGTAACACTAGAATAAGTAAGAATTATACTGTAAGAATATATTGTAAATAAAGTGTGTGATGTAAAAATCTGTACTGTAATTCAAGCAGGCTATATGCATGATCATAATTTCAAATGCAATTGCTTCACTGCTTAAAATTTTAGGCCTATACTTAAGTATGTTAAAAATAGACAGATGGGGTCTGCCTGCAATAGTAGCCTGTAGCAGATGTTTTGCAAAAGGCACATAAGAGGCAAGACCATTAGAAAATAGCTCTTTCCCTGACAAAGCCTCCTACCTTCCAGGAAACAGCAGTTTGGGACTTGGTATGACAAAGAGGATATTTATATCGCTGCGTTTTAATAAATATCAGTGGACTTTTTTTTTTTTTTCCTATGAATTTGCTTAGTATTTTTTTCAAACCCATTCATATTCTTGATATCCAAACCACTTACAACAATGACCTTCAGATTTTAATTTCTCACACTTCAATTCTGCATTGTTTGAAAAACTGCTTCTCTTTGCTTGTTGACTCCCTGACAACTTCATCAGCTATCCCCTAATTCGTGCTGTAAGATGTAGCTGATTTATCCCCTCCATGTCATTCCTGATTTTACAATCCTCTATTGTAATCCCTCTGGATCCTATCTTTTCAAGTTGAAGAAGTTGCTATTTAACCTTTTCTTCAATGGAAGTTGTTTCACACCTTTGATAATTTTCATCACTCTTCTCCATTTATTATTTTTAAATTAACAACACTGTGTAGAGCTGAAGACATCATGAACTCAATAGGTCTCATAACAGCTGCTCTCTACAGCTTCCTGAGGAGGGGAAATGGAGAGGGAGGTGCTGATCTCTTCTCCCTGGGATCCAGTGATAGGACACGTGAGAATGGCTCAAAGCTGTGCCAGGGGAGGTTTAGACTGGACATTAGGAAGCATTTCTTTCCCGAGAGGGTGGTCAAACACTGAACAGGCTTCCTAGAGAGGCGGTCGATGCCCCAAGTCTGTCCGTGTTTAAGAGGCATTTGGACAATGCCCTTAATACCATGCTTTAACTTGGTCAGCCCTGAATTGGTTGGGCAGTTGGACTAGATGATCGTTGTAGGTCCCTTCCAACTGAAATAGTCTAGCCTAGTGCAAGATGTTAGTTTTTGCATAGCTACACAGATTTTCATTTACCAAAATTGAATATTCTGTTATTATCCAGCCACTCAGTTTCGTAACAGCCTCCTGAAAACATTCAAAAGAAGTTTTACAGAATGTCTTTGTATCATTGGCAGAATTTGCCACTTCGTAATTCCCTTTTTCAGATCACTTCTGAAAATGCTGAGAAGATGATTTCTGTGGATCTCAGTTGTTAAGCTTCTTCCATTGTGAAAATACACCATTTATTCTGTTACTTTGTTGCTGAACCAGATCTTCCTTTTTATCTCATGACAGCTTCTTCTAATTCTATGAGTTAGTTGGGGGACACTATTCATTGAAATCTACATTATTACTGACTGGCTCAACATCCTCATCACATTCATTAACTCCTTCAAAGAATTAGATGTGTAAGCTGAGACTTCCCTTTACAAGAACTATATTAACTCTTCCCTTTGCACTGCATTTACCTATGTGCCTACTTCTATTCTTTATTTCAATCACGGTGTCCAGTGTGGAATTAAACTTAACTGGCGCGTAATTCCTTCAACCGTTTCCGAGAGTCAAAAATATTCCTTCTGCATCGCAGTCTGTTGTGGTGGTGGTGCAGAAGACTGAGCACAACAGTGTCGTGAGCCTTACCAGCAGCACTAAAATTAGCTGATACATATCGGAAAAGAATAAACACAGAAAGTTGTAGTACCTTGAGAGATCGAGGAGAAAGACACTCATGTACTGCAAATTAATCAGACTTTGCAACAGAATACAATTTTTAAAACGTGATTTTTTTTTCAGATGAGTATGCAAAGTGCCACATGCATCAGTCAATAGCAATCCCTTCCTCCACACAATTGAGGCCATCTACATCTGGAAAAACAGTTCGAGATTGCTCAATAACCAAAAGGTGTAAGATAATAAGAAATAACTCGGAGAAAACTAGAAATTATTTCTGTAGATTTGTTTCATTAGGAAAAGTTGAATCAAGAGGACTAGGAATATGCAAAGTTTAAAAAATAAAATCATTTTTAAAAAGTGAGGAATGGTTCAGCAAGATGAAAATGGTTGTAAAACAGGAAATAAGAGCATAAAAAAAAAAAAAAAGAAGGAAATCTTACTCTGTATGTTAGGAAATATTTCCTAATGGCAAAATTCATTTAACTGTACAAGCAGATGAAACCTGATATTTCGCACCATTTAAAAATCTCTCTAGGTCAACTATTTATCTTGCAGAATTCCAAGAGCCATGAGCTTACTCTTTTGATAACTCTCTAGTCAAGGTCCCTGTATGATGGATTTGTCAAGAATCTGCTCTGAAAAATAGATTTGTAAGAAAGAGGTGAACTAAAGTGATCATCCGGCCTGAGCGTCTCTGTAAAGACAAAGAAACTTCATGCAGTAGTTGCTGTAAAACATTAGCGTGAAGAGCAGAGGTATAACTGTCCAGTTACCCGTTTTCCCTGCCCCCCCCCCCAAGCTCATTTACTTTCATATGAAGAGATCACGTTTTACCATAAAAGACTAGGTAATATGTGGCAAGCTAACCTTTGTCTCTCAGCCAGCTGCCCAAAACTGCAGCAGCAGCTAGCGATGTGATCGCTTGTGAAGTCAACTAAGTACCAGCAGACATTTCACAGGGAACAGCCATTGCCTCGACCGTTACCAGTAATTACTTAGCCATTAGATTGTTCGTTTCTATCCTGGATAGGCATTCAGAGTCCCCATTGATACAGATACACTACAAAAAGATGACAGCTCATTTCACAGTAATCAGGATAAAATTCACTTTTTTAAAGAAATGCTTTCTTCTTTGCTTTGTACGTAT
Source organism: Platalea leucorodia (assembly GCF_965183815.1). NCBI lineage: Eukaryota > Metazoa > Chordata > Aves > Pelecaniformes > Threskiornithidae > Platalea > Platalea leucorodia. The sequence goes on along the minus strand of NC_138829.1, from coordinate 42,021,298 downwards.
TAGTTTCCTCAGACAGCAGAAGTGCACCCTACATACCTAGCTTGCTTTACAGCCACTGGATCAAGAAAACAAACTGAGGTAGCAGCACAGACTCCATCTTTAACTCCCTGTAATTTATAAAGACAAAGATGGCATTAGCAAGCCAAGCCTTTAAGCCGGAGCATCTGCTCAGATACAGAAATAAATACGATTTGGGGGACACTTCTTATCCTATTTGTTATTAATGCGTAATCCAGTCAGAATTAATAACAATACATTTGTGCAACAGCAACTTCCAGAGTAAGGAACTCACCTATGCATAAAACTATCTTCTTTATGAAGTTCTTCATTAAAAAACAAACAAACAAACAAAAACAACAAAAAACAAAACAAACACAACATTTTAACGTTCACTTTCTGGTGAAGGCACTATGACAGTTCCTGTAGAAATTGCAATTATGATGCTCTTCCTTTAGAGCTTTCTGATTACCACTGAAAACACTTACTCTACATTGACCATAAGGAAAAAATAATTAATAAGAAATATACAAGCACAGCACATTTAGAGTTTCATTTATGTTAAAAAAAATGAACACAGCACACTTCCTTAGAAGCTAGAAACCTCCCTTCTGCAAACTGATTTTTTTTTAAATCGCATACAATCATACAGTTCTCTACAACAGAAGAGTCATGATATTTAAAATCTTACAAATCATTTGGTACACACGTGCTTTGTATCAGTGTCCCACTATGGGAGCACTTCAGACTCTGCATGCGGTCCCCTGTCGCTTGGCAAAGGACCACCAAGGTGTGACGCTCATGGGACACCGGGAGAGTCCTGATGAGGTGAGCGTCACTTCAGTGGGTGATCTCCTCCTGCTCCTCTGTCACCTAACGGAGGCAGACTGCCTTGGAGTACGTAAATCGACTTGCTCAATGAAGTTCTGTATAACTCTGAATTGGGAAAATAAATATTCCTACATCTTCTGCAGTATCATGAGATTGAGATACATTGGTTTTGCCACTTTTAGTAAAGGTCAGCATGATTCACAGAAAGAAAAATGGAATGAAAGAAGATTGGAGGTTTTTTGCCATCTAGAGTGGATTACTCCTCAGGCTGCCATGGCACGTTCAGCATAACCTGCAAGCAGAAACTCTGGTACGTTCGGATGACCTCTCTCCAAGCGCTAGCCTGTTATCTCAATACTTGTACCCAAAGAGGCTAATACTGTGTTTCAGCCACTATTAAGAGGAAGGAGACAGAAGGTTCTGCAGTCTGCTGAAAAAGACTAACCACAGATGTTCACAAATACAGCAAGGACTTGAAACTATCACGAAATCCACAGTCCCACTACCTGCTTCACAACATTTCACTGAGGCTCATTCCCTCAAGCACGAAGCCCCGAAACCTCCTAAAATTAAGTCTGATGGATTCCAAGTTGTTTGACAACCTGTAATTAAATGGCACAAACTATACTCCTTTTTTTGACACTGATCTCATGAACAATAGTCACACAGAAATAAGAAGAAAACTCAGGTCCAGTTTTAATATTTCATGTTTAACTTTATACCTGGTTTGCTCTTACTCACCATTACACAAAATAATGTATATAATCCCTTTGAATTTCAGCTCACTCTCCTTCAACGCACGTTTCCTTTACACAGCTTCTCTTTCATGTACGCTTTCAACCATGCTGAATGTAAGTTTAGAGAAATGTAGCTAGGATGAGAAATAACTGGGTTTGAAAGACTTGCACAGGAGTGGATTTTCATTATTTATCCATTTGTTTTCTATATCAAACCCTAAATTTAGCCTACCTGCAAAACATAGATAAAAAACAAATAAAAGAAATTGTGCCACAGAAATGAAACAACTTTCATTTTGAAGAAAGTATCTTTGAAGCTCTTGTCAAGTAACAGGTTAAAAGAATCTGAGTAACAAACTTAGATACTGTATCATGCATCCGACTAGTTTACAGTGGAGATTATTCAAGGATATTGTCTAGAAAACAGAGTGGATTTCAACCATAAAGCAAAACAAGTGATGGCCAAAATCCTCCTCTGTATAACTTTGTACATTGCACCTTGAGATTCTTACAACACAAGAAATGGCGCTGTGGCTTTTTTCCTCCCCGCCCCTAATGAACGCGCTTCTTGTTCCAAAGTTCTTCAGAACATTTTTGCTAGTAGACTTTAATCTTTTTACCTTTACCCTTTTACCTTTTCAAGAATTGGTTCTTAAAAAAAAAGCATTTGCTTTACTAAGAATAAGCACAGAGAGCAACACTATTAACACCCAAACTCCGTAAGCTTAATGCCCGAAGCTACACCAAAGCAGTGAGAAAGTGATGACAGCCAGCAGCTTGTGACACAAAAAGGGGCAAGAAGTCCTGGCCGCTTCTATGATTTCTGTAATAAAACACTTTTTTTTTTTTTTTTTTTTAATACGTATCACACAGAACATTAGACAAACACCACAAACTTTCCCTTTCTAGAGGTGAAGTATCAGACAGACAGTACAGCCAGTTCTTCCTTGAGAAGCTACAAAACCAGAATCACTCGGCGAATCAGTTTAAGGACATCTAAATATTAAATTCTGTACTTAAGACTTCTTTTTCAAATTGAGGTAGACACTGCAGGAATTTGCATCTGTAAAACACCAGGACAAGTTTCAAGTGGAATATTTCTTTAAATAAGAAAAAGCATGCCACCATTACTAACTGGTACTAGGATGATACAGACTACAGGGGTAACTGGTTTTGTTTACCAACCTTTTACTAGCTCTTCCCCTTTTCCATACTGACAAACGCTGCTATAATGCTCTTGTAAAATGAACTGTGAAGTGCCAAAGCACCTCCAAATAAAAATTGAATAATCTATGAGAAGTTACTTTATTTCCTTTTTTTAAATATACATATACAAGATATTTTATTTCAAAAGCACAAGAACATTATACAAGTTTCAAATTTACATTTTTGCAATTAAAGATACCAATATGTGCATTACCAAATAACTTCTTCTGTCAGCTTGGATGGAACAGAGATCAGTGGCATAAGCGTCTTGCGATCACTAAATACAGATTATACTCACAGTGAACAAAACTGCATAGTAATTTATGAAATGAAAGATGACCACGCTAGTCAGTGAATGATATGGGAGCCCATTTGCTAAATTAGTATGTGCAAACGTACAGAAAGATGCAACTTTCCTCTCCCACTTCCTCAGCTACAAAAAGATTTCTAGAGCTTTAAACATGAGCTCACCTGCCCAGACCAGCTCCTGTCCTTATATACTACAGTTCAGACAGAAAACGAAATAAAGTGATCTCACTGCGTATTTGATAACGGAATTTTTGTATCAGTGAAGTGCAAGGTAACTGAAAGTTTTTGATAAGTGAATAGGTAAATATCAGAAGGACACAGTAAGTGAATACGGTTTTGGTATCAATGCATTTGCTAGTCTTAATCCAATATTTTTGTTGGTAAGAAGTTTTTTTTATGACCTTAGAAATCGCCAGTGCATGCAAGTTTTCATGAGAACTCTTCTTCTAAATTCAGTATGCATTTCAAATACATTTTAGAAAAGACGAACAGAATTAATGTTTGTCTTTAAAGAGTCTCTTATTCAGGCTTAAAATTTTAAAGAATTAAAATGAGGAGAGTGGTCTTAATTGGAAGAAACAGAATATCTGAAAAATACACCAAAGCCAACTATTTATATCACCAGGGAAGGATTATAGCAAAAGTTATAAAAAAGTATTTGAAATCAGAATAATATTTGGGTTCACTGGTATTCCATTTTTAGATGAGTTACGGTGCTGTTCAGTGCACTCATACGTACTCTAAAAACTTTTAAAAAACCCAGGAGAACAATGATATTTAAATCTAAATCATTTGTGATTTTACTATCTCTCATACAATCAGTAGGGGGTAAAAAAACAAACAAACAAAGAACAAAAAAACACCAAAAATAAATCATACAAAACCACGCTCTCAGACATTAATTTGAAAACCTCCCCTTGCAAGCCTTATTAAAATGACACAAAAGAATCCAAATAGCAAAGAGGCGGGGAAATTTAGAGTATTGACAACTTCAAACTTTCACACAGAAATGGGATTTCCTGGGAACGCATTTTTACTCGTCATATTACAAATTCTCTCATGTATATTATGGTTGAAATTCAGAAAATGGAACAACAAACATTTAGAACCGAAGCACAATCACATATCATTGAGAGAGAGAGTTCAATCACGATGTGCTATAAACTACTGAAGGGCAAAGACACAGATTTAGCCACCTTTTTTTCCCCTTTTCTGCTCTAACTGCCACTGAACCACTGAACATGCCCCCCAAACCACACAATTTCACTTATGCAGGCAGGGCTCCAAACAATAGTGACAGAGGATGAAGAGTGGAAAATTCCTCAAATATGGACAAACTTCTTTCTGATTCTACAACATGCTGCTTTGGGGCCTTGATTTTAGTCCAGTGATAGCTTTGAATGTCTTCTACTTTACTGAAGTCTCTGGCTCTTGCGTAACTTGCAGAGCTGCACTACAACTGCGTAACAGTATTTTCATGTTTGGTTCTCAGGGAAAATCTCAGAAGACAAGCTGTAAAAGAAGTAAAACTAACCACAACCTAGCCAAATGGTGTAGCCCTAGACCTCTTAGGATATACAACGTTAATAGAGGACAAATGCATTAGATAAAGTGCAGTTCTGGCAATGCAAAAAGCACGGACTTTATTTTTTGATGCAACAAGCAAGATGGTAATTCTCCCGTGCGCTTTCTATCCCACACTTCTTTAAAGAGTTCATTAATGAAAACTCTTCATTAAATACCAGGATATAGCCAAATGCAGGCTTTTTCTGTACAACTTAATGTTTGGTGTACCTGTTGCTACAGATTACTAAAGGCCTGGCACCACTTCCACTCCAATATCATGCCACAGATCTTGACCTATGTAAAGGCTTCACTAAGCTTGGGAAAAGAACCCAGGAAAAAAGTAAAGGAGGCTCTTCCATAGCAACACCATTTAGGTATATTCTCGAGGCACGGAAGAGACAGAAATGTGGTATATGCCCCAAAGTACAGCATTTGGGAAGCTGTACTCGTCAAAACATGTGAAACAATTACAACTTCTCAAAAAAGTGGAAATATTTCTGGACCTGAATGTTCAGTAATAATTATGTAACATGGTTTTCCTTTTTGAGGAAAAAAAAAAAAGAGCAAAACATATATGACGTGAGATTCTGTTTCAATGTATCAGTAATACATCCAACTTAGAGAATCCATCAATTGTGTCTGAACTACAGAATCCACTTGCGAGTAGGTTATTTACTGCCACCCTCCTTTCCTTTTCCAAAGCACTGCCAAAGGTAAGAGTTTTCACTAAAAATCAAGAGACTCAGAGCAGTTGCCAGTTGAATCCAAAGAAGATCTGATTCGTTTCTTGGCTCCTGGCAATCTCCTCTATGATGCAGTGTTGCTGCCATAGCAGATGGAGCTTCCGGTAACGCTCCCGACATAAGTGCAGGGGATTGCCTCTTCTTCATAGAAGAAAAAAGGAGAATAAGCAATAAGCATATCAGAATAGCAACTGACAAACTGTTCCATTAATAGTCTAGCATTAACACTCTTAATGATAGTCAGAAAATATTAAATAGTTGTGTGAACACCAATTCCAACAAGTCTACTGGAAATTAAAAAGATTCTACGTGAGCCAAGCAATGACTGCCATTTCCAAGATGACATTTCAGCAATGGCAGCTGTTGCACATTTCTGATGAAAAGTATACAAAGTATTATTGAGAAAAGTAATAAAAGTTTAACACTATGAAAAAAGTGTATTTTCCATTATGAATGACCCATTGACGACTGGAAACTGCCATCAGGGATTTGAAGTTAAACAAGGTCACCAGGCTAAGATACATATTACAGTGCTGTACATGCTAGCAGGAAGAACATGTTGTCTAATGGGTATAAGAAAGATAGATACCAAAATGGAAATGTGGAAAGAAAGTCAGTCAAACATTTACTTACTTCAAACCTGGATCTGTTTCTCCATATTCATCCAAGTAAGGAGCAGGATATAAGCAGCCCCTGGTTTTACCTTCAATGAGGACAACTTTGCATTCCCTGATTCTTAAAGAAAAAATAGCTACATTTAAAATACAAGACAACTCCCAGCAGGTTCTTAACTTGTTGGTGAGCTATATCTTAGGTCAAAGCAATGTTTCTTCATCTCAGACAAAAAAAGAATCAAGTGCTTTGACAATGTTGTTGAAGTATTTCTCCTTACTCTTTAACACGTTAAATTCTGGCTAGCTACTTACTTGAGAAACATACAGACTCCAGCTCCACACTGAAGAGCATGAGAAGTACAGGCTCCCAACTCCTCCCCATTCACCAGTTCCTGACAGCAAGTATTCTGGGAACACAACATAGCCCCACAGAATAAACACAATACTGGATGTTTTTGTTCATCATCAGAAGACCGTGGGCATCTGGAAGAAGCGTAACCAGAACGTTACTGCAGGAATTAAAACTTTAAAAGAAATGTTAACTATGGATAATGTACCTTAAAAAAACAACAACAAACCCCCCAACCCACAAACAAAAACCTAAGACATACTATGTCGTAATCATATTTCACATATCTGCCTCCTTTTGCTATATTTTTACATTGCTTAAAATATTTTATCTGCAAGATATCTGCTTTGAGCAGGAGGCTGGACTAGATGATCTGCTGAAGTCCCTTCTAACCTGAATTATCCTATGATTCACTCTTCCTGGCATAAAACAGTGCCAACCTTCTGGGCTTGTTGTGTACAGTGCAAAAATAATTTTCAAGCTTATGGCCAAACCAAATGCACATTACGGTTGTGGAAAAATGACCAGCAGATTAAGCTATAATAATTTTATATGCTACCCTATCAAACACAAGTGACTTCATTTAGTAAGCTGTTGTGTTTCAGATTTAAAATGAACATGTGCTGGTATTGGCCAATATAACCATAACACTGCCTTCTCTTCTACAAAATAATTTCTGTACATAGTTTTAACACCAGTCACAATAACTGCAAGGATATAAAAGTGACTAAAAGTGACAAAACACCTAGGAAGACAACTAAATATGTCACATCTTACCTAAACTGAGAGGCTTGGTTCAGAAGGCAGCTATAGTCTTCAGGAAGCTCTATTAAACTATTTCTTTTCCTAGGATACCTGGGTAAGTGAAAAAGGACTATTATCAGAATAATAAAGATCGCAGCAAAGAACAGAATGGATAGCTATAAATTCCTGCTAAGCTTTCGGTCCTTTCTGTAAATTTCTGCAGTTCTAGAACAGTTCTTCAGTCCTAGAAGCCCAAGTAAGAGGCTCCACATGGGAGCTTCAGCATTTCTATATTCCAGCAAAGGTGATGAAATTAAATTTCATATGTAACCTACATGTATGAAGACACTTCATATTTCAGTTAGCTTTTGTTTTTTCCTAGAGTAAGCTAGATAACTCGTCTAACAACATCATACATTCTCAGTGAAGAGTCACTGCATGAGGAATAACACATTTCTCTTTAAATGGTTGTGTATTTTTAGTAGTAGAGCAGAAGGAAGAAAATAGAAGCACTCTAATTTGCCCACAACAAGCACTTCAGTCTTTCAACAGTTTTAAGTCAAAAAGAGAAGAAAAAACAACAATAACAACAAAACCAAATTTACCTTATTGCAATGCTTTTCCCCTTCAAACAACTTAACACCACGGGGTCAGCACACCACCTATTTCAAACAAACATTTGCAGATGACAGTGTTTGATAATAATAAACATTTAGGATCACTAAACTAAACTAGAAAGCAATAGGCAAACACGGAGCACAGATAAAGCATTGATAGTTCTAGCTACAACTTCACAAGGAGAAACAGCTATTCTTCACAGTTTTGCTTCAGGAAAAGAATTTAAGTTTGTATACAAGAGAAAAAACTATGTGAAAAACAATAACACTTAAAATTATCAAAATGCACATGAAAACACAGAGTTAAAAAATGCAAGCAGTCTTCAGACATATTCAAGTTCTCAAAGTGGGCTACAATACACAGCTCCTTTTGGAATATATCTGCTGAAAGCCACAGTGTAAGAAAATATCATACACTCTACTAGGAAAATATTTATTGCTTTTATTTAATAACCGTCACCCAATGGTTATTTTAGAATGCTTTATTGCATGTTGTGTGCTTGCTTAGAACCGCCAAATGTGTCCACCAAAACAATGGCAGATGTTGGCAAGTTGCTAAACAGAGGAATTGGTATGTCTAAGATACCTTTTAAGTTATTTCTACAAAAAGGAGGAGAAGAGAGAGAATTGTAGCAGATGGTCAATCTAGTAAGCTTCATTTAACACATTTCTCAACAATCATCAAATCTAGTCTTCTGAAATAAGATTCTTTAAAAAACATATGGGAACTTGCATGATGATTTGACAACTGTTACTATTACATTAAATATGTATCCTCCTACTTGAAACCTCTGTTTTTGACTGGGAGCACTACAACAGTTTTCTAATGTTCACAAGCACCTACCCTCTGTCTTTTCTTATAAGCACTGTTACGTCTTTGAGCAAACATGTAGGAACATATAAGACAAACTTATTTAATAATTTACTTGTGAAAATGCTATTAATTTATAAGTAATTACATATACTACAAATGCAATTAATAATAGTAAAATTGCATGTAGGGAATTGTTTAGGCCAGCTATGTGGACTGTAAGTTGGAGTCAACAGCTCAGAATGTCCCTAAATTGAAGGAATCTAGACAACAAAACAGAACAGAGGTTAAAAAAAAAAACCCAAAACCAACCAACCAAAAAAAAAAAAACAACCAAACCAAACAAACAAAAAAACCCAACAAACAACACAAAAAGCTAGCATGAGCCAGAGAATTCTGCCAAGAATCAGAAATAATAATGATGCAACCAAGTGCTCAAATGGTCACATTGAATACGTGGACACATTCTCCAACACAATGTAGCAGGCTTATTCTCAGAGTTGGGAGGAGGGCTGTCTGTTTATTTTAACTTGTGTTTTTGAATGGAGAATTTTACCAATTATTTCTTTACTGCTAGATTGCAATGTACATAATACTGAAATTGTACCTTTTAACCATTAAGCTAACTTCGACATTCATCAGTCTATTTTGGAAATCCAGAGAAGAAATAGTACAAAGCCTCACCCTGCTGGCAACCTAATTTTCCATATTCTCATTTTATAGCTCGTGTAATCAGCACTTTTGCTGTAGACAGATTAAAAATAGGCCAATGAACAGTAAGTGGCATACCATGCAAGCAAAGGTTTATGATTACTTCTTTCTGCATGAATGATTTCATGTAGGTCTGCAAGCACTAGTCCCGTAAACTGTTTAATGTCTGAATTACTATAAAATATAGATGTTTTATGTTTTTGAAATGCTTTCAGAGATTCAGGATACCTGTGCACATCAAACAAATGTTTAGAACTCTAGTATGAATTTGAGCTCAATCATTTATTAACAAATTTGATCCAGAATTCCCATAGAGCCATCACAACAGAAAAACGTGGCCTGTTGAGTCCCCATTAGTACCTTTGAAGCAGTGGATTTACTGTGTCCCAATATTCCTGGAAGAGCAGGAACAAATTGGTAGGTAGAGAGAGGTAACTACAAAGTGCCTTGAATTGCCCTTCTTCAGAAACTGCAAAAGAAAAAGAAAACATGAGCAACTGTTAAAGTGTTTCAGCTCTGCTGAATAGTTCACTCAAAACTAGAAATCTCCTGATCCCTTTTCCATTGAGTAACATGTATCTTACAGCTTCAGCATAGCTCCTAGCTAGTACAATTGGATGTAATTCCACTGACTTAATCAGAGCTATAATAATTTGCCTTAGCTGAGGATCTGCTTTAGGTTTAAATTATGTAATAATATATGTCAAATTTGTTAAGACAGGTATAAGTCACTGTAATAACAGAATTCCTTGCTTAAATTCCATTTCACTGCATAATATGTAACACATTAGTGCAGCAGACTTCTGTACTCAGAACATTTTAGCTTTTCACTATCCTTTTGGCCTGCAATGATATTAAATTTTGCTATGATCAAGTCAGTGCTAACACATTACATAAAGTTGGGCTAATTTAATCGTTTGCTGGGTGGTCGTTTATTGGCTCTGCTGCAGAAAATGGCATTGCTGATTCACAAGGAAGACTCCTGCCTATAGAACCTACAGTGCCAGACTAATGGTAAAGACAATAGCATATCCCAAAGTGCAGAGATTTTGACTCATATATCCTAATTAAATTCAAACTTAGTTCACAGTTTATATAAATCAATTTAAGATGCTATATTTTGTCTCAGTTGTTCATAGCAATTTTGGTCCTCCTTTCCAAATAGTTGATGAGTCTGTGTTTCACTGCATTTTGACAGAAGACAAAATACTTATTTTTGGGTTTAGCATCTGTAATGCATTAGGATCCTTTAACGAAGAGGTTTAAGTTTTATAATGTGCTTTATTTCTACTTGGCTCTGTTTTGCTGAATCCCTATGTCTTTAGCATTTACCTACATTGGTAACTGTAAAAAAAGGTTTGGTTTGTTTTGTTTTTTTAAATATACTCCAGGCTATTTCTCTGGTGATGTAATCTAAGCCCCTAGAATTATCCTTAAATCATAGAATCTTTGTATCCACAAATACTTACTATCAACACATCATTGATAAATCACATATTTGCACATACTCAGAAGTAAGTCTTTTCCATGCAAAGGCAGCCGAGGCAACTCAGCTTCTCATGCCTGCCCCGTCCTATAATAGGATTTCCTTTTCTTTCCAAGTCTTACTTTAATGTATTAACTATTGTTAAGTTATTGTGAACATTTAAAAATTCCATTCTTCCAAGAAAACAGTAAACAAAGTCAATATATATATATACATTTGCTTTCTCATATTTACCTTGTAGTAGTTCCTCAGGTGGAGAAACTCCCAGCAAATAATGAAAAAACAAAGCAGCACAACGAAGGTAAGGCATGATGCCTTTTTTAACACAATCCCACACAAGCCAGCCTGGAATATCCTGACTAAAGCAACTGTAATACACAAATGAGAAATAGCTGCAGTAGTTCACAGTGCAAATCCTTCTAGCACTTTCACATTTTGACTAACATTGGTAGAATGGCAGCTGTGTAGAAGCAACATTGATGTACCCCAAATTCTGTGTAACACGGCTACCAGCACCTAACTTCCAACTTCCCCTTTGCCTAAGGAATGAGTACTGAGTTTATGAAGAACACTTACATTAAGCCTTCAAATTATCTCAACTTATATTTTTCAGAATTATAAAAAAATAAATAGCCAATACACAGCTGTCCATCTCCAGATGTAACTCAAGATAACCTGATTTAAACTGTGCCATACAGCATCACACATAGAGCAACTGATTCTTACACTGGTTGTTTTTTACTACTGAAAGCCAGCAATTTTTTTGAAATGGTGTAACTTTTTCATTCAGTTGGTGTTTTGAATGCAATTCAAAAATGAGGGGGGAAAAAAAACCAAACAACAATAAATACTCTTCAGGAACAACAAAACCAACAAAATTAAACAATTAATACCTCATACTTCATTATGGAAGTCACAACAGTAACACTCAGATTGTTTAAAATAAAGCTATGCTAATACCATTTTTGACAAAAAAATACTGGAGTGATACTCAGTAATTATTCTTGTAGTTTGTGTGATATAAGCACTTAGTCTAAATTTCATAGTAAATTTAACTTACTTACAGTGTCCCTGTTTTCTAAAAATTTTAAACTTAGTTAAGTTCACATTTATGTGAACAGGATGTTCACATAAACGTTGACCAGGACCTGCTGAGGAACAACCTGTAAAGCTGTGTTATAACATCATAGACCATTGCAAAATTACAATGCAAGTTGTGCTGTTTAAGCACAGATAGGACAGAGTTGGAAGATGACAATGCATACACAAAAATTAAAACACTAGAAGTTTCAGAGCTGGGTTGCCTAAACTTTGGCATTTAATTCTGTACCTAGGCATCTGAGTACAGTGACCTGATTTTCCAAAACACACAGCACCTATGATTCTAAGCTCATGCCTCAGAAAAATTACTCCTATTATTTAAATACCAAATTTTAAATATTTAGAAATTTAGACTTAAAACTTTTAGACAAGTGGGTAGCATTGCCAATCCTTCAGAAACATATCTTTGCAGCTAGCCTTAGTGAAGATAAATCAAAGCAGAATTTGTAGAGGGTATATCCATATTTTCTAGTTTACTTCACACACACATACTGAAGTACTAAAGAGTCTGTAGCTATACCTATCAAAAAAGTCTGAAAAGATGGGCACTAATGCTCAAACAAATAAGCAGTTGTGTTTAGCTTTACACCTCTCGCCCTTTTATAGTAGAACCATTTCCTTCTTTCTGGCTTCCATCTATAATTGAGATATCTCAAAAAAAAAAAAAAAATCAAGGCAAAGAAAAAATAACTACTATAGTTAGAGGTTGTATTTCTCTCCAGTATGGACATTGGTATTTTTTCATCCTTAGACTAAGAATTTATTCTGTTGTCCACAAAAAGTAGCTATTTTAACTACAAGTGTTCCTTTCACCAGTTTCCTCTTTTTCAGCATTCAGGAGTATGGGAATAAAGCACAAGGCATTGTGCTAACTCCCCATACAAAATGGCTAATCCTGTTTTCTGTGTTGTTCAGGTCAACCTCTGTGGATTGCCATCTTTCTAGGAAAACACAATGCTATAACTGAACTGCTACTTACCCACTGGTGTACCGGCAAACTTCTCTACAGAGAGACTGTGCAGACCGTGCCTCCTCACTGTTGTCAGATGATCGAGTAGTAGGGGATTCTGCACACAAAAATATGAATCCCACTGTAAATGCACTTCATTTGTGACACAATTCTCTTTTTACATATACTGAAAACTACATGCTATTAGGAAGAATCAGGATTATTGCCTCACTGCTCATCCCCACATAAAAACCGCTTCCTTCCCTTAAACATTTGAAGTTATTGTCCTACAGAGATTAAGCTACAGGATTTTTTTTTTTTTTTTTTTTTTTTAATTCCTGCCATGCTGAAGAAAAAGGAAAGCGGTAGCTAGGAAGCCTGTAGGTTACTGACAGTTTTTAACAGAAGTGTGAAATACAGAGAAAAGTGAAATTCTCTCCTATCAGTTTATAGGATTCTGTACTTCAGCTCTGGGTATTTACTAGGTTGAAGGGTAAAGAAAAGTTTATTTCCCAAATCCATACTGTCACTGTGCAACTCAGAGTGCTGCTGCTGGGCAAAGCTTTGCTTCTCCTACAAAAGTGATGAGGGGACAGTTACCACTCTGGAATGACTGACTTGAGCAAGTACTGATATATCAATAACTATTTTGTTTTCTTAGGCTAAGCACACAGAAGTGGTATAATAAAATGCTCTGAAAATGATGTCGTGCTATTTATTTTTTTACCAGAAAAAAGTTACTACCTAGCACTGTCATTTATTATGAGGAAGTTTATACCTGTAAGATACTAATGATGTCCATCCATTATTTTTAAGAAATTATGTAAAAATGCCAGAGTAATCCAACCCAAATACAACTCTACCTGTTGCTGAAGAGATGACGATTTGTGTTATGTGTGCCAATGTTGTCAGATGGAAGAGGTAGAGGTGGTTATAGGCTGAACTAATTGATGAAGGTTGCAAGTCTACAGCATCCTGCCAGTACAAAGATGGAAAGGATAACACAACTCCCACCTACAGTGAAAGGGAAGGAACAAATATTAAAGTAACAGAAATTTGGTAATAGCTACATGGGTAACAGAAATTATATTCTCACTATATGTTTATATTTTATTTCTGTAGTCAATTTAAATATGTTCATTTGTCTTGCTGGTTTTAATTCACAAAGTGTAGAAAAAACTCATTGGAAAATATTAACCATCTGTGCCCCTCTAGCATGTACGAAATTCAGATATTGTTCCATTGTAATTGTCAGTTTAGAGATACACCAAGAAAGCTTGTTCAATTCCTAGAAAGCTCAATTTCTAAGACAAAACACAATGAAAAAAGTGAGAAGCGAGACCAAGCATTAGTTAGAAAGCCAACCAGGGCAAAACAGGGGTTATTTTCATGGGTTTGTTTGGGTTTTGTTGGCTTTTTTGTCGTGTGGTTTTTTGTTTGTTTGTTTTTTTTAACAGTAGAAGAAACTATAATACAGATTTGTATTAAGAACAGAAATAAGAGGCTAAGAAAAGTAAAGAAGGTAATGAGAGTGAATGGGAAGGAATCAGAAGGCATGAGAGACCTGTTGAGACAAAGAGAAAGTGAGGGAAACAAGCTCAGTGGGTGCATTTCTCAGGGTTTTTTTGAGGTTTGGTAGCAACAGAGGTGGTAAAAAGATGATTGAGATTGTAAGAATGAACTTCAGTAAGAGTGAGAGAGCAAAGACTTGAAAGCTAGAACAGCAGAACTAAAAATAAATAGTCATATATAGCAACCACATGTAATCATTTGCTTGTATGCAGTGCTCATGTATAATCATTTGACTCATGCAAGTGAACAGATAATGCAGGACTAGCTACATGGTAAAATACACAAAAATCCATGCTCCAAAAAAAAAAAAAAGTATTAATATGAAGAATAAAATGAACCTGCTTACCAAAACGTGGAACATATCTACTTCTAAGAGGGATGGAGTGTCCTCCACTTTAAAGTTCGGTAGAAGAACTACAGAATAAAGACATCAATTATGCATTTGGTATGTATTTTCTTCTTTTGGATTGAACTGCAATATCAGAATCTGATTTTAGAGCCTCTATCATTTGTGTTTTCACCAAAAAAATGTCCAAGTCTCCAAACTAAGGAAGCATCTATTTAGTCAACTGCTTACCACTTATTTAATTGATTGTGCATCTGTTTAGCTATGTCCGCATGCCCAACCAGCTCACAATTTTAATGAGACTATCTTCAAAATTCTGAGATAATAATCTTTATTTCTCCAGCTCTAATAAAGCACACACAGTGTTAAGGGTGAAGTCCACAAATGTACTTAGGCACTGCAACACTAGATGCCTCACAACCTAGCCCAATACAAAAGGCTCTACCACACCTAAGAGTTCCATCAAATAGAAGACAAGTCAAACAGTGGGATTCACAAAGGCCACCATGCTAACCTAATCAGTAAGAAACATGGAGAATAGCTATGTGTCTCAAACTAGCTCTCCCTGAGACCAAAATATCTTAAAGAAGGCTGCAAGCAGCCTTTTGAAAGTACTAAAAAGTACTTCAGTGATACAGGGCTGGGTTAACAGAATTATTGATTACTTAAATTCAAGCAATACTCCATGATTTCAGGCAACATTAGAGAAACTGAAGTTAGCACTGTTGTCAGTAGTCTAACCTTTGCTTCGATGCTGTATTAATGCATGTGACATTTTGCAATAGAAACTTCTGCAACACAAAAGGTAGTAAAGAAAAGGAATACAATACCTCCTAAAAGACGAATCAGATGTTTCTGAATCAGGACCTGTGGTGATGTTGTTCTCTGAGCAGCTGCAAACTGCACTAATGCTTTAAGGCCACTGTGCTAGAGCGCAAGAGAAAATGGTTGGACAGGAAAAAAGGAAAGATATAATAGTGAAATAAAGCTGTAAAAACATATCTACTTCTACAAACAGCAAACACATTGATAAGTGAATTTAATATGAGCTTCCATGTAAAAGTAGAAACATTATTATTCCGAAATGCTCTTTATGTTATCAATCCAAACATTGGGAGCTATCCCTCAACAGAGAATGATCTTGATGTTAGCAATTTCAACAGTTTTTTATATATGTGTGTGTATTTACATATATAAAAACTTTTTTGTTTAAAATGTATTGCATATCTTACTTGCCCATACCTGTCTATTTTGTAGAGATCCAAATAAAGGCTTGCCCTCTGTTTCCAGGAGGTTTTCTTAAAATTAAACACAGAAAAAATTAAGTTGCTTTGTTCTACAGGAACTAACATAACATTTCTGTTAGAATACACTTAGTCCAAGATTAATTTATTCTTAGTATATGCACTTCTTTTTAAAGCTCAGCTTCATTCTGATAGAATTCTCTTGAAAAATCTATCTTAAATGGTGCTGAATGTTTCCCAGAAAAACTGTTGTCAACAAGCTTTTTAAAAACATTTGGTTTTCAGATGTTGCTAACTAGGGATTTAAAGGAACACTGTTTCACATGAATGATGATAAGACATTCTATGGATTTAGTTGTATTTTCAATTACCCTTATACAATGCTCAAAAACATCAAGGTATCTTTACAGGGATGCTATACAGCCACCTTACCCTCAGATTTGCACTACCGCGTTTGACTGTAGTTTAACAAAAATATTTTGAAAACAAAATTCCCAAGCTGGAATACAATTCAGCTTTCCTCCCTGAGTGCATTGTTTCTGAAGGGATAATAAAGAGAAAACAAGCCAATAAAAACAAGAACCCAGATTAACACAATTGAGTAAAAAGGTACCAATTCAAATGCTTTTGTGCTTTAGTCACTTTTCAGAGATGAATCAGTACACTTCAAGATCTTGGAAATTTTTTTTTGTTGTTTTTTGTTGGGGTTTTTTTGGTTGGGAGGTTTTTGTTTGTCGTTATGGTTCTGGTTTTGGGGTTTTTATGGGTTGTGTTTTTGGGGGGAGGGGGGTTGGGTTTGTTTGTTTGTTTTTTTAAAGCACCTCTAACAAAAAATGAAAGTGTTTTAACTTAGCACTTTTGTACGTCAGTTTAACACACAACATGTGGAGTTGCTGAGGAAGCATGGGAAAAATCAGATTTGTGTTTTTAAGTGTCTGGCTTTATGCAATAAAGGCAATTCACATCCCTTGGGTCAACGATGCTTTGAACCTCCTCTAGAGACTCCACTAATACGAGTAGCTAAGGTTCCTTGTCTAGCCAGCTTGGCTACATGCCTGTTAAATGGTTTTAATAACGCGCCCTATGACTAGATTCAAAACCATACTAGAAGCTATGTAGGCAGTTTTGCTTTACAATTTCATGGAAGCCTGCTCTATTTGTAAACCAAAATGAACCCAAGCAAGTGGCATGGCCTAGGGTAGGTCAGACTGTCACAGTGGTCCCTCTGGTTTTATAATCTTAGCCTGGTAAGGAATCTGAATTTTCTACTTCTGACATATGCCTTCGATAACACATCTGTGATAACAGTTATTGCATAACAGTTATTGCTGGCAAATTCATCCCTGACAGCCACCAAAGTCTTTTTTTAGATACCAAATGAAAACAATCTGCTCAGCATTAAGTGCATTAATGTTAATAGAGCTGGGTGGCTTCCAGTCTGCTCAACCCATTTGAAAACTCTGATAAAATCCAACACTAAAAAGATGCAATCAGTTTTCATGACTATTCCTGCCTTATCAGAATATTCCCAATCCTCCTAAAAACCTTTTGAACTCTTGATACTCCAGCTGGGTCAAGTCCACTATAGATTTATGGTAGACTACACTTGTACCTCAACAGCTTCATCAAGAAAAAAATAGCATACTTGGCAAATCATATTTATGGAAATGTACAATTACATTCTCAATTCCTTCAGCATGCATTTCAGACTTTTCTCTTGCCTCTCTCCCTGCCTGGAAGCCACGACAGATTTATCTACAGCTTCATGTTTGTAACACAAACTTCTTTGTGTATATAGTACAGAAATGAAAGGAGACTGACTGCTAAACAGGTACATTATCCCAAAAGGCAATAATTTTTATAGTAATTATTTTGCCTTCAAAAAGAGATTCATGCCAGAGAATTTTGGGGGGGTTTTTTGGTTTGTTTGTTTTTTTTTCTACCAGGTATCTGCTTAGCAATTTCAGAATACAAAAGACCATATTTCTTCTGCAAATTCCATGAGAATTCTTTAAGAATAGAGGTAAAAAGAAATAACGAGAGAAGGAGTACTATTTCATAGGTGTTAGATATTTAGCTGTGTAGGAGATGCCTGCAGGTCAATGACCTTTGGCAGCCTGAAGATACTCATTGAACATGCTTAATGTTACAATTAGTAACATGGAACATGACCACTCCCTGCTCTCTCAGATTAAACTCAATGTTGGCATTCCATACTGTATTTTATAAAGTACCATCTAACAAAACCATCTTATTATTTATATTGGATTATAGATTATTATTCTATTATTATATATGTAATTATATATAATATACATTCTTATACTGTTACATATTGCTCTTATTTACGTAGAACTATTATTATTATTATTAATACAATCAGATTGTATAAAATTATACAATCAAACAACTGTAAGATTTTCAAGTCATGGGAAGGAATTAACCCAAATTATGCTTTACCTATACACTGGATGGTAAAAGCACATGTGCTCCAGGTCATCATAGGAATCCGGTAATCAGCTTCATTTGGAGCAACTTTTAGCCCAACTCTATAAATGGTGGTGGCAAAGAGAATAAGCATCTCCTTGATACTGCTTGAGTATTTGGCTCTGCAAAAGCAAGCCAAGATAATTTCAGTCTGGATTATTAATAGCGCTTATTACTTACCAGTCAATCAATCACTAACAAAGTCTAAGTTATTTATGAAAGAATTATTGAATACAAAGGCCCTTTGTCTGTACAGAGAAGAAAAGTATTACTAGTTTCCAGTAGTGAACAAGTACCTTGACATAACGGGCTCTATAAATTGAGAGATTAAGAGCTGCCAGGCTAGAAGGCATCTATTTCTGTATACTGTATTATAATTCACATTCAAAAAATGCAAACATTTAAATCAAATTAAAATACAATGAAAAAAACAAATGTGAGTAAGCAAGTGTGATACATTTTGACTCCAGCACTTATAATTACATCTCATAAGGCACTAAAAATGGAAAGAAAGACATTTCAAATGTGTTTTAGAACACATTTTTTAGCATTTAAGCGCCTTTCAACTGACGTTGGGTTAGTTTATGTAAATGCAGTTATATGCAGAAAAGTGCATAGGCAAAAACATGTACAGTTTTAATGGCTTGTGTTTTTTCCAGAGTCATACACAGAATTTCGTAACAGAAATATATGACATTCATATTAGTTCTCCAAATCTCTACAGCCAAAACAATTGTACCACGAAGTCTGGGGTTTAGCCAGGCGTATACTTATACACCACATTGTTTAAGTCCAAACTATAGAATCTTTCCCATGGACATCAGTTATCAAGAAAGAATTTGATTCAACTCTCTGATGACATTTTTACAAATAGCAGATACATATAAGTACTTTGCATAACTATGATGTCAGTCAGAAGCAGCAGAAGTAGAGTACTTATAGTGTGATCTAAAAAGAAGACAAGACAGCTGAGTACACTTGAAAAGCATCTATCCATTCATTCTGTTGTAGTGGGAGAGCACTTCTGCCCACTGGAATAGAAACAGATAACACAGCCCTATTCCTTTGAGTAATCTGTATTACATTATCACATGCAAAACCAAGTGAAATCTATCCCTGAAACAGACATATAGCAGGAAAATTAAGGCAGACAGACATTAAATAACTTGCCTAGAGGCACAGGAAGTGACCCAAATCACTGGAATTATGGATTAGAAGATTCCAGACTCCTAGCTTTGTACCAAGAACATAAGAACTACCAGACTGGACCAAGAGGTCCATCTAGCTCTGTATAGATCTGATAGTCAGTGAATGCTTAAGGAAAAGTGTAAGTAAGCCCATAGTCATAGCCTGTAAGCTACATAATCAGACCAAACAAATCACATGCCTTTCCTTCAATACAAATCCTCAAGTATACCTAGGTTATTTTAGGGAGAATTAACATAATGCAGAGAGCATTTCCAGTAACACTTACGAGGACTGAACACCAAAACTAAGGATAGAATGGAATTCCAAAGCAGAGTTCCCCATTCCCTTGTTGGCAAAAGCTGGAAGATTTGGTTTCTCTCCTTCCAGAAAAAAAGAAAGAAAAGATCCACATTAAAAAACAAAGGAGTTACTACAGTTTTTACAGCAGTCTAACAGAAGTGAGACTTCTTTTTATTTTAAACTGGTTTGAAAATAATTCTAAACAGACCTCACCAGCCAGACTGTCTTCTAACCCTCCTCCTTAAGTAACATTTTCTTCTATTCCCAGAAATACGAGGATTAAAAATAGTGCTTTGTTGGCGAGGATAAGGAACTGTCCTGCATCGTAAGACTGCAAGGAATACGTTGATTCTCTGTACCTTCTGTTTTCTGAGCACTCATACATGTTTTTATTTTGGCCTTTTATAATTTAATTTCTCTCGTTTCTACTACATCACAGTCAATACAAAAGTTTAAATAACTCAGAATGTTAGTTGGTGGCTATCGTCTGCAAGTCTACATAATTTTCTTCTACAGGGAAGATGGAAAGAATTTAACAGAAACCAGAAAATTGGTGAGGGCACTGTGAAATCAAGACACCAGCTCAGAAAGGGCCATGAATTTATCCCCAGCTTTATTTGATACTGTCTTGATTGACAGAAAAATGTATTTTTTATTTGAAGTTTTCTGTTAGTATTAGTTAAAACATGTATTGGCATTATTAGATATCCCACAGAATAGCTTCAAAATTAAGATAACAAACCTTTAGCATTTTTCACACTGTAGCCCGATATCCTGACTGTGATAATCTCCAGCCACCTAGCCAGGGACAGAATTTGAGCTACTGCCTCTGCATCCTCACTGAAAACAGAAATAGAAATCAGGTTTTACTTTAAGATTCAAAGAATCACCTTATCTTTAAAAACAGAGGACACTGAGATCAAAACACATTAACTTAGTATTTGCACAGTTTTGCTGGCTTTGTAAATTTTGAGCAAACAGTACAAAATGAAGTGTTAGGCTAAATACTAGATCTATGTACTTTCTCATTTGATATCAGCATCTGATATCAGCTTTAAAAAAAAAAAAAAATTGACTGCCAAAAGCAGCATATTTGGCTGAATAGTCAATAAGGAGATATGCAGTCTTTTATACAGACTAGGAAGGTCAGGTCAGCCCGTTTTCCTTCCAAAAATTTGAAAAGCCAAACAGTCCCAAAGTAATTTTTACCTTTTTTTTTTTTTTTTTTTTTTTTTTTTTTTTTTTTTTTAAATTAAAGGCTATGCAATCTGGTAATTCACCTGTTTATTTTCTGAGCCTGCAATGGAACAATAGGAATCACAGTATTGCACAGAGATTTGCAAAGTGGACAAAGATACTCTCCATTCTCCAAGTCAAATATCTGTTCAACATGTAGACGTTGTCGAAAGTTCAGCTGCATGGCTTCAAAGTACCTACAATATTGAAAAGGAAATTACTAGAAAGTGGAAAGGATCAAATGTGACATGAAAACAAATGTGCAAGTAATTAAAAATGTTACTATCTAGCAAATACCTATCCAATCCAACAAACAAGTCTTTTCCTTTGACTTATAACTGTTTCATGCGCTTGGATGTGAAAATAAAATAAAACCTTTGAGCACATAGATGAACTCATGCAAAAAATGCATGGTCTACCACTCCTGCAAAAATGATGGCAACTTTTCTTTGCTTTTAAGATCCTTTTTATATTTCATTAACATTTTTACAGACAAGTAGTACTTAAATTTTCTACTCTTTTCTCACATCTTCAACGCAATGAAACATTGTATCTAATATTTCTCATATGCAACTCATTACAGTAAATCTGAAACAGGGATTGTACATATTTTTATTTAATTTTAAGAAAAACTGCCGGTAACATTTCATGAATGAATGATCAGCTATTCACAGCAATGACTGAGCCTCACAACTAGACAATGAAACTGTAGCCTTCTTTTAACAGGAAGAGAGGACAATTTATATTACAATATCGCACTTGAGCTTGTTGGTTTTGTTGTTGTTGTTTGGTTTTTTTTTTTGTTGTTTTTTTTTTTTTTTTTTTCTTTAAATCATACATATTAAGGGGAAAAATAAAATCCCATTTCTGTAACAAGAGAAAATGTGCGTGCAGGGGCAATCTACAGAAGTTGTAATGATTACAGAATATTTAGGAAAGTATTCTGTGACAATCAACAAAAACATACATTTAGTTTCCCACATTCAGACATGTTTTTTGCAAGCAACTCCTCTTCCTCATACATGGCAACTACAAAGATATTCCATTCATTTGAACTCATACTGTTTTAGAGAGTATTTTGCAGTATTTTTAGGCTGCACAGATACTCTAGAAAGGTGTGGCAGGCATCGTTTGGAGGAATATTAGTAAGTTAGAATGTCTGTTATGTAATAAATAAAAGACTATACTCAAACCTTCTGTGCCATCCCGTATGAGAAGAGCCTGTTGTCCATTTAAATCCCATTTACCCATACAGCAAGTCATCTTTTCTTAAAAAGAGCAAGGGAACTGAGCTCCAGTGTTGCACTACTTAGATTTACGCAGATGTAGATGGATCTGCCAAGAGCAGATGTATTATACTCAAGGAACATACTTCCGTATCATTTTAAGTGTGTGCACCTATTTATTCTGTACTAATGGTTTATTGTAAAAAAAAAAAAAAAAAAAAATATATATATACACACACACACATCTAGAAAAGCAAATGATAAGCACTAGAAGTTTACTCAGAATTTTTGAAGTAAAATGCCACAAACAACAAACTTCAAGAGATTGTTTATATCATACAACAATATAAAGTAGCTTGCAATTGCATGACCCAACTCTCTTTATCTGTTGATAATACTTCAGTGGGATTATTTCTATTATTTCTTCACACTATTTATCTTGTTTTGACTTGCCAGACCTATGTGGAGTCAAATGCAGAGAGCATTAGCTTTTCTCTCTGTAATCCTACAAATGTAGCTGCAACCAGGATGACTATATTCTGCAAGCTAAGTAACTTGGTCTTTTAATATTTCAGGTTGCGTTCTAATCCAACACACTTGGTCTAAATTGTAGGCTCCCCCCCAAAAATAGATATCTAGTAATGTGTTTAAGTACTGTATCAATTCTTCCCTCTTACTTTTTATTAAGAGTTTGTTCACTGGCAGGGGAGGGGTGGGGAAGAAATATTGGTAGATTTAACCCTTCATATTCTATTCTAAATGCCAGATTCTCACCTAAAGACTCACTGGAATAAGTCAGCTTCATCCTTTAAGTACTGACCTGATGACAGACTTTCAGAGTCAAAGCACTGTTGCTATAGAATGCTCACCTGGAAGATTCCTACTGGTTCTCACTGGATTGCTAAAAATAAACCTACTATATATAGTTTCTTATTCTTGACCAATTTTACCCCATTGGTTTCATTTGCATAAATTAGTAACTACGTAGAGATTCATCTTTGGGTCACAGAAGGCACTAAAAACTTTTGATGATGATTTTCTTCATCAGGTCAAAAGTTCTCTTGTGCCATATTTCTTTTTTAGATGAGTACAAATAATTTTGACTCCTTAATTAAATATCCACTTACTGTACTGTGTTTTCAGTGTGCACTTAGATGTTTTGGAAAATAATAAGAAATAAGAAAATAAGAAATAAGAAAAAACATTAAAAGGCTGCAAAGACACATCCTTACTTCTGCCAGCAGGCTGCATGCATCACATGACCACAGCTCCCTGTGTGGGTCCCACAAGGTAAGTCAGGGTGCATGAAGAGAGGATCTAGCGTATCTAGAAAGACATAGCAGAAAGAAGTTATTGAAAGAACAATAACGTAACTTCCCATCAGTATGAACAGAAATGAACAACTGTATATACAGAACACAAGCCTTCAGATTCTATTTTCCCCATAGTTCGCAGTCACATTACAACCCCATTTGGCTAGCTTTGCCAGACCAATACACCAGCAAAGTAATCACAAGACAGAGCCCACTTAAACTACTGAAGGCTTCCCACTAATTATGAAGAAAAAGATGACAAAATCCAAAAGAAATAGTAAATTGGTTTAAAAAAAAAAAGAAAAAGAAAAAAAAGAAAAGGGTTCTTTAGTACTGGAATAGCTCTGTGGTTGGATTCACTATCACTGAAGTTTTTAATGTATTTGTTACTGTATTTTTAAATGAAAGAAGATGAAAATTCTAAGGACAAGAAAGATTACGCATTTCTCCGACTAATCCAGTATATTTTCAAACCACTGGCACTGCTGAATAACAAAGTCAAGTCTATCTTTTACTAATCTTGCATAATCCTTAACAGCAAAAACGTTATGAGAATGTAATGGTGTCTTTGTGCTGCATATGCAGATTCCATTTTCCCCTTAAAGATATCTAAATAATACTGAACTGAACAACCGCGGTCCTCCAAACCTCATCTGGTGGACTGTTTATGATTTTGAATGGATACACCTGAATTTGACAAAATGAAAGAGAAAAAAAATGACAAAAGCGCCACAAAAAACCTAGCACCCACATTGCACTGAAAATATAATTCTATTCGACAGCAGCTGAAGCTGCTCTAAATCAAATGGAAACTGAAATATGAAAGTGAACCTTGGTATAACACCAATTTGCCACTACCTGCACTTCTGCTGTGGGAGAAAGCATTTTTCCACTTATTTAGATCTTCAAAGGAAGAACGGCTCTTACAGGCCGACTTCTAACTGATGAGCTGCATAGAGAGTAAGTGCTATAAATAATATCCAGAAGTGGCTTTAGGAAAAGGAACTTCATTCCCTTCTTTTTTCAATTATTTCAATAGCCCAACATGTCACTGCAGAAAGCTTACAAGTGTATCTGACTACAGGAGCATAAGACTTAATTTGTACTTCAGAGTACCACAGAAGAGAGCAAAAAAATGAACACAATTACATGGCCTAGATAAAAATTCTATACAGCTGGCTCAAAATTGCCATTTTCAGTAGTTTGCTGTTAAAAAGAAAAATGGATCAAACAGGATTCTGTAGGAGTCTGTCCTGGGTCTAGGACTATTCAGTATTTGTTAACGACCCAGAGAAGGAAACACAAAACATCTTATTAAGCAAATCAACTTGGTAAAGGTTTGCAAGCATGACAGAGAATAGGGTAATACCCTGGAGAAATAAGATACAATGCTGAACTTCCCTTTGCTTTAGAATTGTATTTGATAACATTCGAGAGTGTACTTCTGAATTAAAGCAGGAATAATGAACTGCACAAACACAGAATTTAAAACCTATTTGCTGGACAGTAGTGTCATTAAAAAAAATAGGACATTTTGCTTTATGAGATGACCACAAATTAACAATACCCTGTTACAAAACAGAAAAAAACATATTTGAAAATAAGTAAGAATTTAAACTACAAGTTGTAACATCCTTGCTATGCAAAGGCAACAAACTAGAAAACATCTTGAGAGCACTTACAGACCTCAAATTTTGTTATCTTTCAACACTGCATCCTTATTCCTTATATTTCAGTTAGCTTGAGTAAGCAGGATTTGAAAAAAATGATTGACTCAGCTTTATAATAAAATATGGGCAGATACATAGAGAATGTATATGGATTAATAAAAATTTAATAGATAACATTTATTTAATTTTTTTCTGTGTTAAAATAAAGGTAGTTACAGAGATTTACAGAGAAAAAATGATCACTTTCAACTTTTAATTATTATTTAATATTATATTGTGTTTGAATCAAACGAATAGTTTTATGATGAGATGTATATTCACCTTGGGGTGATTTCACCTAAACAACATTTGCCTAGGCTGCATATCAAGCAGGACAGAGCCAAAAATTCTAATAAACATGAGAATAAATTAGGTTACCTTCTCCTTACCCACAAAACTAGCTATCCTGGTCAAAGAATTAGGATGGCCTACTAAGTTCCTTTCTTGACAAATCCATTTTTGACATTTCTTACTGCTTTATTGTCTGTCTTTATTTTTTATATTGTCTTATAAACTAATAATAATTACTATCATACAACACATTTCTGGGCATCCAGGCTGGCTAGAATACTCAAATTTTTAGTACCTTCTCACTTCAGGTTTTTTGGTGTTTTTTTTTTTAAGACAAATACTTGTTTGCCCTTCTTAGCCTTCTGAGATCTCAACTATCGTCTACGCATTTTAAACAATAATTAAAAATTATACTGAAGACAATGGTTCTGGTAGTACTTTCAATATTACTTTAATAGTTGCCAAGGTGAATACACTGAAGTTACCTAGATACTCTTTCAACTTTTCTTATCCTATTCTGGACTGTATTTCTCTTTTGTTAAAATTAAGAGCCATCAGGCATCTGATCTTGAATTATTATTATTTTTCTTTTTCACAAAGAGAGCAAAAAAAGTCAGCAAGCACTTAAGTTTTTCCTTTCCTTCTATTTATTTTCTTTCTTTCCCTTAAGTAACTGAGCAAAACCTTCCTCATGTTTAATCAACTGTCACTTACAAAAAATTCTGGTTGGTCTTTGTGTTTCCTGATACCAATATGATATTATGGAACTCTAACTCTTGTGTTGGTATTACTCTCTTGTATTCATTTTTTTTTTTCATTCATCAGATGATATCATATGATCCTTGCTTACACTTCTCTATTTTTTTTTTTTTTTTTTTATGTTGCTGTTTATTACTTCCTGGACATTAAAAAAAACAAAAACACAACAAAACAAAACAAAAACCCACCACAACACACCAAAATACCAAAAAACCAAACCCTCCTAAGGCTGCCATATTGGCCTCTGATAATGTTCATGTATTTCCTCCATGTTGGGAAAGTTTGGTGCTGTACTTGAACAAACAGGAACTGTTAACATTCTTGGATTTTTTCCAGCGTGACCACTCCTACCAAATCTCCAAGTTTTTAAAATCTTGTGAGATTAAAGCATCTTCTGACTTCCCAGGGATAAATCAAAATCTTCATACACTTCTCATTTTTAAATTTTAAAGCATGGATTTTTGAACAACTTAATTTTTACTGTCTTTTTATTAAGTAGGGTAAGCCATTTTAGCAATCTGACTGAATACAGAGTTTAATTAGGTTCACAGGCTATGAGCTGTAGGTACAGAACTGCTTGTAGTCTAAAAGAAGAAAAATCGCATACCCCCTGAGAGTTCAAGAATTCTGCTCCTATTCTGAGTTAAGGCAGTTGATTTCTGGACACAGGCAGATAGTACCATGGCAGCACTTTCCAACTTTACTTCCTGTTCCTCCTGACAAAGAATACAGGTCAGAACTTCTTTTTCAGCAA
Organism: Platalea leucorodia; assembly: GCF_965183815.1. Taxonomy (NCBI): domain Eukaryota; kingdom Metazoa; phylum Chordata; class Aves; order Pelecaniformes; family Threskiornithidae; genus Platalea; species Platalea leucorodia. Next base: position 41,994,102 of record NC_138829.1, on the reverse strand, counting down.
CAGATGGACCTCGTTTGGGACCCAAAGCAATTTTGGAGCAATCAACTGCCAAGGACGTGCTGTAAGACCATAAGTGACACAGATATAAAATAATCGGATGGCTTTTTCTAAACAAACTTATTCTTCTAGGCATCTAAAAATGTCATAAATTGCTAACATTTCTAGTTTTATACCAAAGTGCTTTACAAAACCAAAAGATGACCGAACAACGAAGAAACACCTCAATCCTCATTAAAATACAGTATTCTTTAAAAATAGAAAGTGGAAGCCAGATAACATAGAATAACACAATGAAATGGATTCAGACAGCAGGAAATTCAGGAAGCTATATTCAATGTAGATTGGATTAAATATATCTTAATCTTACAGACACATTAAAATTGTTTCGCATTCTTGAAGAAAACATACTGAAAATGAATGCCACTACCTTAATTCAATGCTTTATGACACAATAAGCTTCCATATATTTTTTTAAATATTCCTTATTCCGGAGTTCAACAATGATTTATAGAACATGATTTATTAAAGATCAAAGCATACAGAAGTGATCTGTACTTTTTTCCAGCAGATATCTGTATTTTCCTGATTAGTTTTGTGCAGCCCCTATTAGACCAAAATTGTAAGTCATATTAGGTATACTATATTTTTGAAGCATCTCTAGAACAGGAGCAATCCATACCAACAAAATTATAACCAATATAAACCAAACATCTTCAGTATGAAATTAGATTTTAAAAACTAACGAACAGAAATATCAGTGACTTGAGCTACAAGAAGCATATTTTCTTCATTGCAACTTAACCTTAAGGCATATTGGCTTTCAGATTCTTTCCAAATTAAGTACTTAAAACTTTCACATAAGGTAGACAGTCACCTCCAAAATTACAGTGTTGTCAACTCAGCAGCTTGATGCAATCTGTCCCTTGAACGTACTTTCAGAATTTTTATGTAGCATAATGAACTTATGTAGCAGGTAATGAACTCTTTCCACCAGAACTCTGGACGTCTGTTTTTTCTTACCTTTCTTCCTCCATAATAGCATCTTCTTTCGCCTGTGCCTCCAGTGTGTTTTCATACAGGAGCTTATGGGCTTCAATAAAATTCCTCTGCAGTGCAGACATCTGGGCCATTATCTTCTGACGGTGCAACCTAGCTGCTTCTGCCTTTCTCTTCCGCTCAGCTTTCTCTTTATCGTGAGTGCTCTGTGTCTTGCAATAAAAGAGAGCAAAGAAATCACATGCAACAGAGAACATCAAAAAAATGAGAAGAATCCTTCCCCAACTATATGCATTCTAACCACTAACATAAAATTCCTTAACTGACAACACTTTAATGATTAAAAAAAAAAAGTTAACTGCAATCTGAAAAATGTAAAACTAAAATCTTAAATGTTGACTAGGTTCATTAACCTAGTCAGAAGAAAGAGATTTTGAGGGGCCCACAAAAGGTCACTAGTACAATCCCTTGCCCAAAGACAGGATCAATAATACCTGATCCATTTTAATTAGGTGCCGGTCTATTCTTAAGAAACTTTAGTGGGGTGAGCATCATAAGCGTCCTCCAGCGTTTTGTTATTCTCCCCATAAATGAAACTTCTACTGAGTATTCAGTACCCACCTTACAGGAATTTAAGAAGATTTGATCTTGAACTATCTATGGATGACACAGCAAACAGATAGTTCCTACATTTCTGTAGCAGCATTTTATGCATCTGAGGATTGTCTTTTCCCCTATTATTCTTTATTGTAGACTGGAAAACTATCCTTCTTCCAGTATTTCCTCATCTATCATGTTTTCAAGAACTATAAACAAACTACTTGTATGCTTTGGAAATGCAGAATTCAAAAAACACGGCTAGACTTAATTAAAACATATAGAACCTAATTCCTCTTATACAATTACTTAAGGCACAAATTCAACATTATACGCATTGCTTCCATTCATGATACCATTACTTCTGGGGAAACAAAACAATAACAACAAATTGCTCCACAAGTACTGGAACTGTAAGAGTCTCATTTCTTACTGACTTTTGTATTTTGTTCCTTTACCTTACCAGATATCATATAACAGCTTTCTCAAAAAAGAAACACAGCATATGCTGTGATAAGTTTAGAGCTATGCATGCAACGACTTGCCAAGAGATTGTTTGGCAGCAAGCTGTTGCCAAACAGAATGTGTAAGAGCAAACTAGCCTGTCTTTGCACACTAAGGGTAATCGGATTCTTCTTTTCTATTCAACTGCCAATTTAAAACAAAACAAAATGCTCATGGGACTACAGTAATCTTTGAAATCTCCATTTCACTGTGTTGTTTGACCACTGGATTCAAAAATTATTTTGAGGAAAGGGGGTAGAGACTGATACAGAGACAGAATAATCACCTAAGCCTGATGTCTTTATACAATCAAGGCAAAGCAGATTAACCTCTTGGTAGGTCACATAAATTACAAGACATCATTTTAAATGGATTTGTATTTCTAATTATTGCACAATGACAACATAATAGAAAAGGTGGTCAAATCATAAAGATAAGAAATGGAGAAATGAACACAAATTACTTCTTCACACCCCCCCCCCGGTTATTTCACTTAACTTGGAAGTACAACCAAAACCACAGTAGCTGCTGATAATTCCATGAAACATGCTTGGTATAAATTTCATTTATTAAAAATATTAATCTTGGAACCTAAATCCTATTTTGTAGAAAATATATCAGAAATTAATATTTTAAAAGTTATCATTTTAGGTAACGATAAATTTAGGCATCTTTTTGAAAACAGCCATTTAAAGCATTAAATACAAGGTTTCCATTGAGCATTTTTTTTTATTATTACCTCATCACCTTTTGTAGCTTCTGAGCCTGATGTAGCTGCTACTGTTGTCAAACTAGATTTTTCTCTCAATCTTTTCACTGTGTCAAACATCTAGGAATAGAGATTAGATGTTAAAAATAAAACATGATTTGGCTCTTATTACAATACAAACAGGATTAAAGCTCTTGATATTTAGTTTCATGTTATTTTCATATGATGAAACCAACTGCCATACTCCTCAATAACAAAAACATCTAACTGAGACTGTATGTGCACTCCTGTAACACTGCTGTGTCTGTATCCTAAACCTGATGAGCACTGCTTAGTAAGAAGGAAAGCAAAATTTTTCCAAATTTTCTAGTCTTCTAGCACTAATACTGCTAAGCAGCTGAAGCATCTGTACATCAGAAGAATGGACAGAGACTGCTAGCTTATTTCAAGTAGGTGAGATGTGGATCATCCCATGGAAACAGCCACTAAAACCATGTAAAAACCCAAACATCTGGAACACAAAGCTTTCCAGCATATGCCCAATTAGTTAAAACTGAGCTTTCAATTTTCATTTACTACTTTCTCCAGCTATCTTTAATAAGCATCTTGAAGTTTCGATAATATTAAATATTCTACATTTCCTATATGCATCATTAAAAAGTTAAATATACTTTTAAAATTAAATTTTTACTTTTGCCTTTAGAATTTTAGAAGAATAACTTCTCAAAAAAAAAACCTTTCAAACTTGCCTCCCTAGCGTACCAGGATAGTCCAATTTTAGTAGCCAAGGATAGTTTTGGAATCCTACTATGGATTCTTACCCTCTTTTCGAAAAGCACTGTCTTCTACATTTGCCACCTAAACCAAGAAGCCACCTAAATCAAGAAGCCCAAAATGGAACAGGACAGTAGTACTCCTGCTAAGCAGAAGCGGCAGCCTCCTACGTTAGAGAAGGTGTCACAGCTCTACAAGTTTTTCCTATCTCTTACTGGGTAATGGCAGGGAGTTGGACAGAAAAATTCCACAGGTCAAATACACAGATCTGACTAACGGCCACATTGTACGACTCAAGTTTTAATACAAGCAGCCTCTAAAATGCTTTCCCAATTAATAAACTTTTACTTATCACTTGCTGTTATTTTGCAACAGAAATATGAGGAATAAAGTTGATGTATAAAAATGTCATTACTGGAATGAATTAGCTAAGCAAAAATTGACCCAATACTTGAAAGTAGCAATAGCAAGTACAATGCCTTGTGTTAACGCAGTATTCAAGAAGCCATCTCACCTGGGGCGGTGAAATACATGTTAAAACAGATTAAGCTTCTCAAGAAATCATTGCAGCTGTAAACACTGGGTTACACGTAGGAATCATAACATCTTTCATAAATGCTGTCTAAATTACTAAAATCCCATCATACTTCTCTCCCCTTTGTGTACCTGCAGTATCCAGTTGACTGTGTCCTTCTGTGACTCTAACTGAGGAACTGTCTTTAATTTTTCCAGAAGCATTAACACGTTCACAGCATTCAAGGCTGAGCTTCCCATTCCTTTACAAAGGAGAGAAAAATAGAAAAGCATCGGTCTTCCAGGGAAAAAAACACCCTCGACATTTTAATGTATTTACAACCATGGACATACCATAAAATATTGCTAATTATATAACACACATACATGAACACAACCTGTGTAGTTACATTTCTGTTTTCATTTCATCTGTTTATTCCAGTTAAACGTAGTATAATCTTTCCCCCTTGTAGATCAATAATTTTTGCTGCTTCCAAGAGCAGAAGTACAGACAAAAACAGAATTGCCTTTCGCTTCAAGGAGAAGCAGTAAAGCTCTTATAGCTTACTTAAGTTTGCTAACAGCTCCACACGCACAAGTTTATTTCTATCACAGAAACTATTATAATTACCATAATTATTTGCTTCCTCACATCTTGGTAACAGTTCATACCGTTCTAGGCCACTCTCTAACAAAAGCATGCTTTAAAATTGAGACCATTCTCTTCGATTATATTTCTTTTGCAGCACTTTCCATTTGAAATTAATTTGCACATTTTTAGAAGTGAGACAAATACATTAGGGGGGAAAAATTAGTTATTTGTTTAAAAAAAAAAAAATCACTGCTCAATAAGAGTTTTCTTACAAAAAGATGGATTATTTTTGCACCCCTTATGTATAAATAGGGCGTCGGTTTTTCTGGTTATGCAAAACTAAAGCCGGCAAAGAATTCTCGAACATCTCAATTGTAATTACTTTTAGTGTATTCCTGTAGTTGACATGAAGCTTCTTAAACAGAAATACATTCAGTGTGACAATACTTCTTGCTCAACAATAAGAAATAAAATTTTAAAAGTGAAATGGGAGTGTTTTTCAAACTCAGTAACACCTCTTTATACAATATTTTTTAAAAACTAAATAAAGGCAGTTCAGTAGCTTTATGTATGTATTTATTTATTTATGTAGGAGGTATTTACAAGAGGTGTAGATGTGGTGCTTAGGGACATGGTTTAGTGGTGGACTTGGCAGTGCTAGGTTAACAGTTGGACTCAATGATCTTAAAGGTCTTTTCCAACCTAAACGATTCTATAATTCTACTTCACAACTCTTATGTCTGTGTCATCTCTCAAGTGACAATTATGTTTAGCTTGATAATAGATTTTTTTGTAATTTATTCTTACACAGTGAAGCAGAAACTCTAGATATCTAAAGATGGAAGACTATTTAGAAAATGTAGATTCCAACTCCCATTCACTAGTCTTGAATGTAAGATTAGGAAGTGCTCTGTAGGTATTTGGAAAAGTAGAGAAAAAGAAAAAAGCGCACTTCATAGCCAGTAAGTTTTGCTTCTATTATCACTAGGAAAAGGCTTTAACGTTCAGGTAAATCAATATTTGTACAGCTCAGGAGTACAAAAGATGGAGACTTAAATCTATTGTCATTTTGTACGAGTTCTTAGTTTCCATTTCAATAACGTTCTTGCGAAGGATGAACCATTTTCAGTTATCTAACACTAATATTACTTTTCCATTTCTTTCCCAGAAAGAGAAGCACATCTCCTCTTCAACTTATCTGGCAACTGGGAACAAAGGAAGCTAGTCTAAATCTGGTTTCTCGATTATTTAAAAAAAAAAAAAAAAAAAAAAAAATTCAGCAGGTTTTAATTCTATAGCAAAAAGTAAATCCTTTCTGACTGAAATCACTGAACACTTTCTTCTAGTTTATTTTTGCCCTTACAAAATCAAGTTAGCCTAATTTACTCTGCCCTTTTAAAGAAAATGAAACATACGCGTTGCTTTGTGATAAAAATCAAAGGTTACTTCCTCTTCTGGAGACTGCTGTAACTGCTGCCTCTCTTCTAGTAACCCTAAAGAAAGGAGATGAAGCACCTAAAAAAAAGAAAAAAATAGTAAATCTCATCCACTGTTAGAGGCCTGGAAAACTGGCATATAAAATAAGGATGTTTAATACAGTTCTGTACTATATGCTGATTATATCCATGATAAAACAGACAAATGAGAAAAAGTGCAGAGATCATAAAGGGAAAGTGAAATAACAATGCATAAAATAGTTTTCCTGCATATTACTTGCACTAAAATTAATAAACTTGCACACACTTTACATTAGTAACACATGAATCTTGTCATTTTGCTGATCCAAATCTATGAATATTTGGTTAATTCCATAATCCAAAGATTAGCAGGTAGGGCATGGCAATTAAATAATTTGTGCACTCTAAGTAACAAAACTGATTAAATCAACTAGTCTGTAAATTGAGGTCCTAATCATATAAATATTAAAACAAAACAAACAAACAAACAAACAAAAACACCACAAAAAAAAAAACCAAAAAACAACAAAACAAACCAAACCTTCAACAATGTCAGTAATTCCTTTTTTTTTTAAAGCATAAAGTCACTGTGTAAAATGAAATGTTTAAATACTTATAAAATTATATTATTTCATGACTGAGGCCCCAAAGACATTTACATATTTGGAGACTTTCAGCTTACAAGATGAAGCAACTCCAATTTCATTAAGATGATCAAAGGGTTACTTATTTGCATATGAAGTTTGAAGAAAAAAGATGAGGTAAGGAGAATTACATATTGAAACAGCTTCAGTGATGAGGCAACACAGGTGGAAAAGCAAAACAGAAAACTGAAGAATATTCCCAATTTAATACTACTGTGTTTCACATTTCTATTTTACAGTGAAGATAAATAATTAGAAATATTTTCTTTGTCAGTAAGATTTATAAAAACAGGTTTGAGGAGAAAATAAATTCTTATCATTCAAAGATAAAGTTTATCTTCAAACATTTTGATCTTATAATAAGCAGGTAACATGGTCAACACAGGAATGACCACAGGAAGAAGACCAAAGCTAACCATACCATTTGGATCATAGCTTCAGTCCACAAGTGGGTTTCCAGTTCTACTGCTCTCTGAAGAATGGTCCGCAGTATGTGCATCATAACATCACAGTTCAGAATCCTCACCACACTGCTGAATGCGGGACTGAAGTCTGGAGGAGGAGGTGGTGGCAATGCTAGAAAATGGAGATGTGCAAATATATTAACAAATGGGCATCTCAAAGATTGAAGGCAAAAAGTAGAGAGTGCAAACATAGTAATTCCAGTGAAAGAACAACTGGACCTTTAAATTAATAAAGCCACTCTCAAACACAATTGTTCACTTAAGTCAGCTTTTATCTTTAGCAAAACTAAGTACTTTTAGTAAGTTCTTATATAAAACACATGCAAACTAAGCTAAACAATCTATCACAAGTACTTAGTTGTATCTATAAATGCAAATCTTTAATACTTTGCACTGCCTTATCATTTATGTATCACTAATAAGAGTGTTTGTGTTTTGCACCAGCTATGAAGTTTTCAAGTAGTTAAACAAGATTGAGCAGCAGATCTCCCAGAGTATGGTGTCTCACATTACAGTGTCCCTAACATGGCTGGCGCTCCAAATTCTTCCTGCTACTGGGGCATTCCGATCATTTCTAGCTATATACATTTTCTGAGCTGATACTGAAACTGTGTGATGTGGTGTCTCACCCAGAAGACACCTGGAATCTTGGCATCTACTAACAGGAGCTCAATTAACACTGCAGCCTAGCCCTACCTGGAAGCATTGACTTAAATCTTCCTTTGGTACCTGGATGCCTATTTTCAAAACACTTCTATGAAGGCAGTGTCTCTGAAACCATCAATCTTTTGACAATTTAGACTGAATGAATTACAAAAAGTTACTAACAGACAACACAGCCACATAAAAACATATGCATGAAGTATTTGCAACTAAATGGGTAGCCTCAGGGGAATACACATCAACATGAACAGTTATCTTTGTATTTTGGAACTGTATTGTCCGATTATATGAATGTGAGTTTCTGACAATTACATCTAAATATCTGCATTTTTTTAAAGAGTTCTACAAAATAAATGTCCCTGCTAACATTTTAAGTTGCTAAAGTAAATGGGGAGGGGGAGGGGAAGGGGGGACGGCAGAAATTAAGAAGGTACTATTGAAAATCTGTCAGCTGTAAAAAATAAGCAGTGGAGGAAGAAACCAAAAGTAATCCAAAGGTTTTTTTTTTTTCCTCATTATTTTCCAGCTGTCATAATCTTCTGAGCTACTTACAACTGAAGGAAATCACATTTTTTTCCCAAAGAGAATGTGATTTCCAATTTAACTGTGTCCCTCCTAAATGACAATGCCAACGTACTCTTTTTCAGTTCCACAGTTTTTCAACTGAAAGGAACCCAAAGCAAATAAAATTTACTCAGAATGAATTTTAACCATCTTAGGTATGAAAAGCTGTAGTGCTCCTGATTGTACAGAAAAATCAAAATATGCTTTCGAGTAGGAAGTAACAATTAAAGTATTCAACTGGAAGGGCAATCTGGGAAGAGAAAAATAATTATATCTGTTGCAACTCACAAAAGCAGGTGGATAGTTGATTGTATTAAATTGTTCATTGTACTTATTTGTTCAGCTTACAAAATCTTCCTCAAATCAACTCAATTAATGCACGTGACTTGAATGGGTAAAAGTAAACTCAAAAGGGAAATAACATTTGTGTTACAATAGAAACACGGGGGTTTATTGTTATGTGTATTTGCAGCTTGTAAAGAAGAAAATTTTGATTTATAAAACTTAAGTCTCAAGCTACTTACACAACGGGTATGAGCACTAGTTCCTGTGGCAGCCTTCTCTACATAGCATTATTACATCTCAATGTTGTGCTACGGAAACTACTCACAAAACCAAAACAAAACAAAAACCCCAAAACCAAACCAAACCAAACCAAAAAAACCTTTTGCCTCCTAGTTACTCTGCCATAAAAACTCCAAGTTGTTCATTTTGTCAATAGGTACTATGCCATGTTTATTTGTCTACATGGAAATTAAAACTAACAATTCCAAAACTCTTACCTTTGTGTTACAAAAAGGAAAAAAAGAAAATAAAAGAAATGTCAGGTGCTAATTAATTACAATTACTACAAATCACAACAAATTTAATATGAACTCAACTATCCATGATTAAGTCACAAGACATCTCCCAAAGCTCATTTTATATGCACTACATACACTACTGAATTATCACATTTGTTGAGTCTTCAGTTTCAAATTTTTACCTTCATCTCTGTTTTCTTGTTTTCTTCTTTTCTTTTGAGTATGTTCAGCCTACAGAAAAAGTATTGTTGTTAATCAGCATCTCTACAGAAGCACACAATGAAACAATGAGAAACCTTAAACTAGAAATGCGGCAAGATACGTAGTCAATACTTGGTCATGTAACTAGAATCTTGCCTGAAATCTGTTTAACGATATTGCATTTTGCATTCAATTTGTAGTAAAGAGAAATAATTGGACATACTTGCTTCCTCAATGAGAGTTATAAAGCAAAGTTTGGGGTTTTCCAGTTCAAAGATAATTCTTATCATATTTTGTTCTTAGCATAAACAGTTAACAGAGCTAATACAGAAGTCACTACAGGGAAAATACTAATGCAAATCATACCAGGTCAATTTGTATTAACAATTTTAACTTCATTAGAAGTTTAGTTTTTAAGTTAGCTGCATATACTCTTTACTGAATCAGTTTCTTCAGATTCCATTAATTCCTTTGATTCAGCAAAATTCTTTAGACATCGATAAGTATGTACTATTTTTTAACCTTTGAGAGCGAATCTTACACTGCTTACCTTGCTGTGCTGTGTCTTAGTATAGTGATAAAAGAACATATTGAACTCCTTCAAGCATTCATCTTTCAGTTCATAAACTCCATGGCCAGACACACCCGGTTTCCTTACAGAGAAATATTTCATGACATACAGATTACACACATCTTTGAATGTAAACAAACCAGTAACACAATTTATTTTCTAAGGAAATGCTAATGAGAAGTGGAATAGTGATGGTTGCTTCATTAACTTATAAAGAGCGCAGAGTGAGTACAGTTATCAGTCTTAAATTTTCAAGACTGTTTACTACTGTAAATCCTACCCAGCAGCAAAATATTTCTAGTCTATACCATCTACAGCACACCATATAGCCTCTGACAGGTAAATTCGTTTTAACTTTATGGTTTAGAATTTCAGACATTGGATGTTATTATATAAAATCCATCGCTTTCTTTAACCAAGGTACAGAACAAGTAATATAAACAGCTACTTTCTAGCCAGTGAGATTTTTTTTGAACCTCCTATATAATTCCCAACACAAAATTCCTAGGTACATCTATAGTTGCCCTTGATTAAACATAAACAAGCAAGCCACATGAAATTTAAAGTAAGGTATACTAAAATAATTAAAATTCCAAGACATTTTTGTAACAAAAATAGCAGACATCTGAACTAGTTTTTCTCAGCTTCTACAACTGATTGTTCTATATTTGCACACACACACACATTATATATATGTATGTTAAAAAAAAATTAACTTCCATCTGAAAGTTACAGCAAGTTAGCAACTAAATAACATCTAAATCAATGATGAGGTGGTGATTGTCAATGGTACAATGAGTTGTTAAGGTTCCCAACCATCTTTGAAATAAAATAAACTTTTGAAGATTTTCCCACTAGGACTTGAGATTACTAAACTCCTGAGACTTCTCAAACTGAATTTGAAGAAAGAGGGGGCCAAAAGGAGAGAAGCGGCAGCTTCGGATATTCCATATACTTTTCTTTCCTATGCATATTTGAAAGTGTATATATTTCAAGACAGCAAATATAAGCTGAACAGAAACTGTGCAGTGCAGCTTGTTTAACCCATATAATCTAAGAGATCTTATTTCACGTTCAAGCTACTTATAAAACAATATTAAGAACTTACTTAAATGTAGCCACTTTATCAATTACATTCTCCAAGCCAGTTTCATTGTTCTCCTGGTAAAAAATTTAGTTTGGGATAAATATATAATGATTCAAATATCTTCAGTATTAGGCTAGGTGTAACAAAAATAGACATACAGATTTAGATCAATTCCCTAGTTCATTAATTAATATATTTTGCCCGCTGTTATTCAGAAAGCAGATACTCATAATTGACAAGTTACGAGGAAGTACCAAAGGCAAATAATACTTTCATTTAATCATGTAAAATTTTATTTATAACAGAGCTTATCTCCAGAAACAGAGCCGTGCCTTACCCAGCCTCAATGGAGGAGAAAACAGTTTTAGTCTCTTAAAATAGTCACTGCGGATCACCCATTACTGGTTTCTGATAATATTCCATGCTATTTAATTTACAATAAAAATGAAGTTTTTTGCATTGATTGCCAGCCCTGAAAACTTGCTTAGGCTATAAAATCTAATCCACATCCCTCTCCTTTGCTTGAATCTTCAACAGTTTGAATAGAATGGCAGGGAAATCTGTGCTTTCGAATAGACCTGTACAATACTTGACTTCCAATGGATCTGCACAGGTTTAAGTGATCAAAATTATAGGATCAAATTTATTGATAGTACACAGGGCAGAATGGAATCCAGCTGCACGGTCCTACAGGGCCGAAAGAGAAAATAACTTTAAAACATTTCTTTTTGAATCTAGGAGAACTACAGCTGAATATTCTAAAAAATTCCACCTCTTCATCAAAAAGCACAATCCCCATATGAGCCTTTTCAGATTAGACCATACTTGAATCCATGATATTTACCCTTTACATCAGTAAGGTTTGTAAGTCCCTTTGTCATGCTAGTTTGTAATTCTGAAACCAACATTTGAGCTTTATATCAGAAATTAAATGCTTCCATATAAAGATATGGAAGCTAAAGAAGAAAGAGACATAAAACAAGAAAAAAGTAAATTAAGGAAAAAAAGGAAATAAACCAGGACTCACATTTTCAGGCAAGGATTTGGTAATTGCACTGTGAGCCATTGGTTCAATACATAACAGATGGATGATTTCTCTCATGATAACATCTTCTTTTGTCACATTACTCACTCCAGGCACGTATCTTTCCCCTACCAGAGTGAATCAAAAGGAGAAGAATGGCAAATATGACAGTTGTAAAGCAATTCTGAATTTTGCACAGAGGTGATGCAACTGCTGGGATATTTCATAGTATAAGTTTGTGTTTGCCAGAAACCTATCCCAGGTGTCTGAGAGGAAAAATGTTTTTTAGCCTAGCTTCCTAACAAAATGGGCTGAGATAAAGTTTCTCTTCATATTCTACTTAATAGCCAATTATGAAGTTATCTAACAGCTTTTTTCACTATGCAACCCCTATTGCTTCCAGTTGACAAATACTTGTGTTACTGAAGCATCTATTTAAAACAGGCATTCTCCAGTATCCTCTCCATACCATCTATGTTAAAGAAAGTCATCAAGCCTGTTTTGTCAAACGGTAATAATTCATTACTACAACAGAGAGAAATGAAACTTACCCACAATATAGATGAGAATCTGTAGCATCTCTTCTATTAACACGTTACATTGTTTGATCAAATCCTACAAGAATTAGAGAAACCAGTTTAAAAAAAAAAAAAAAAAGGCGGGAAAATCTGTCAAATAACACTGAGCTCAGCCTTCAAATGCGCTGCTTCGCTGAAGCACTGTACCGTAAGAAGAAACCTCCAATCTAACAAGCTGGAAAAAATGCCTGCGCTTGTAGAGGTGATGTTATTCTGCAATTGAAGTGCAAGATTCACATGCAGGACAAGAAACAACAGCTAAAAATGTATCTCAAATGAAGGGTTATATGAAAGTTCAAGCCTCCAGAAGTGGCACAACAATCCAAGAAACTTCCAGCCAAAATAAGAACACATAATATGGCTTAAGAGACATAGAAGTTCTATAGAGAAGTCATTTCCGTGGATTTTGGTAGATGCCCTATGAAATAAAGGTCAAAGAGGGCAAAACCTGCTTGTTGATTTTGAGTAAGCCTCTACAAATTCCAAATACAAAATAATTTATTTAACAACTAGGTCCTGTGTTGACTGACTTTTAGTGTGGTCATAAAAACGCAGTTATTAACAGTAGCTAGTTTTTCTTATTAATGTTCCATAAACTCAAAGCAAACAAATTAATCAACAGAAATACTTGCCACTTACCTGATCTTTGGTGGGCTTGATCTTTTTGAAAGCATCAGCAAGCTCGTATCTCTGCAGTATCAGCAGGAGGAACTGATTTGGATCCATAAGAGATGCACCTATCTATCAAAAAACCCAAGCTAATATGAACATCAGTTACTATTACAGGTCTTCATTAATTATGAAAAATACTTTTACCAAGAAAAACTTTTAAAATCATATGAATTTAATTAAAAGAAATTCCATGAAAATTTTATAAGTCAAGCAAACAATGATTCAAAACATTATACCTGGAGCATGATGATGTCTTTATCATACATCTCTTCTCTGCATTTAACATCTTGATAATAGAATACCTGAGAAATAGGAAAACAAAATTCAAGTAGAGAAGTAATGTAAAGTAATGCGAAGTAATGCACTATCAAATGTGCACCAGTTCATGTCTGAGGCTTTTTTAAACAGTACAGCACCGTTACTGAGTAAGGGAAAGTCCCGTGTTTCTTTCAAAACAAACACGTACTTTGATGGAAGTGAAAAATTTTTTTTCACCTATCCAGAGAAAGTCTATGCCATACTTCTTCATACCCGCTTCCAAGACAACATAATTCTAATGGCTGCTACTGATTAAAGTCAAAACATCCTCCTTCTCCTACCCCAGTTATCAGACAGACAATTCTACAGGGGGCTACCAATATTTACTTTGATTTCACCAAAGGGTCCTGCGAAAGGTAAACACAGAAAATTTCTGCTGTTGGGGGGAGAGGGGGGGAAGTGAAGCCAAACCAGGCAAAACACAAGTACTTAAGGGCAGACTCTTCTTTTTACCTTTACTCTTGCAACAAAAAAGCCCGCAAGTATTATAAAATGTTTGTTATGTCCAGTTACATGGCCCTCAAAAGTTTAGTATGAGATTAAAATTCTTCTAACGCTTATGTTATAAGCAACAGTACTAACAGTACTTATACAGTGATTTCTTGATCAGATCTCAAAGTAGTTTACAGTAGACGTCAGTAACATTAATACTATTTCACAGAGTCAGAAACAGTCATAAGAAAGATGAAAATATTTGTCTAATACAGGGAGGCAAGCCATTGACTAAGCTGGAAATAAAACCAAGTCATCTAAATTCCCACCTAGAAACGTTTCTATTTAGTGTAGGAATGACCCCCATGACATCTTTCTGTACTGGATGAAACCACCACGGGGAGCAGTAGTGAGAAACACTTGCATACACCATTAGGACCAACTCACTACTGAATATTCTAGGGAGTACCTGGCTTATCAGGGAGAGCCCATTCCTTCTCCACATCTCTGCAGCAACCTGAGCAACCAAGACAAGACATCGCAAAGGATATTCTACTAGCAGCTCCACTTGTAATTCTTCCTAGAATTTAAAAAAAGAAGGAAAAAAAAAAAAAAATCAAGCAAGAATAAGCCTGTCAGTGATTTTAAAAGCGTAAGTCCTAATGAACAAAGATACATTGACAGCTGCTGCAAAATAACTTGTGTGTGCAGCATGAAAGTTACAGAATATAACTTTAGGCTTTTTCCTTCCCAGAGTATAAACCACAAGAAGCGGTTGGGGAGGGGGGGGGAATCTTACAGGAGGAACAAACTCATGCAATCTTGAGATGGCTCCAGTCTTACTTAATCGTACATGAAGACCTACAAAACCAATAAGAAAAAAATTAGAAAATAAATCAAAATTGGTAAAGTTTCTCCTCCAACCCATTCTAAATGTTAACTAAATCATCTACAACTCAGAGAATTACAGAAAAAAAGTCCAAATACTTGTTACTTTTTTTTTTTTTTTTTTTTTTTTTTAAGGTTGGAAGATCTATTACATTATCACAACAGTTCCTACTAGTCTTATAATCCATTATTTTATTAATAAATCTATTCATTTAATTAATTCATTAAAACCATTTAAATTGAGATGCTAAATAGTATTAGCAACATTTTAATTTCACATTTAAATCATATGCCATTAATAACTGAATTTCAAGACTACAAGGCTTAACAGATGGTGTCTTGGTATCAAATGATGTGATAAAGTATCTACAGCTTAATAATAGCATATGATTTCATTTGTATTCTAGAGAAAGTGGTGATCACCCACTGCTGTGGTCCTTTGTATTCTGACTGGAAACCTCTCCTGGCATGCTGCAAACATATGTCTTTCAGGAGGAGCATTTTAAACAGTCCTAAGATATATGTGGCTGGAAAATAAATTTGAGATACGGTAATAATGAACATTCATTTAGGCAAAACAGGTAGAAATAGAAACACAACCACATAAATTCAAATAGTCCAGAGAAAACTGAAGATCTCATTAAAACATGAAACTTTTCCTTCTCGCCTGACTTCCTTATCTCTCCCCTGTTTAAAAAAAAAAAAAAAAAAAAAAAAAAGTCCTCCAACCTCCATGGCAAACGTTTTTGTGAGAAAAACTTTCCCTCGGTGGGACATCTGGGGAACAGGGTTGCCTAATCACGAGAATGTCAGAAAGTCAGAGAGCAACTGATCTGTGAAGCACTTAATCTAAATGCTTTCTAGAGTAAAGAAATAGAGATGGATGATAAATGTAATTCAAACAGCATTCAAAACAAAACACACCACCTACCAGCAAGAGTCCTAGACAGCGGTAAGTGTATGCTGACAGGATCTGCAGACACTCTGTAAGGTCTGCTCTCCAGAGTATGGCCACACAAGTGAAACACTGTCTTTTCCCGTGAGCGGCCGTTTGTGCTGCACCTCATCACAGCTTTATGGCATTCGCTGTAGGCCCTGAGCAACAGTTCTTCCTAGAATTTAAAATAAACGCATAACATTATATTTAAAAATCATATATATGTACTAAAATTCCTCACTTGTTTTTCTGTTGGCATAAACAGTTAATAAAAATCTACAATATAGTTACTACTCTGTTTCTTAATACTGAGAAGTACTGGACTGGAGCAGTGGAGCATCCACTAAAACTGAGAATATGTTTCTGTTCAAAAAAGCTGCTCTGTCAAATGATTTAAAATCTGTGCTCTTATTTAAGCTGCAATATTTTAATATTTTGCATAGTTTACACCCCAAATTGGATCAAGAAGCTCCTGAATGCTGAATGTCTTCCTTTCTCTCCCTAGTGGGGAAAAGAAAAAAAACAAACAAACAAAACAAAACACACCCACCCCCCCAAAAAAACCCCAACTACTTCAAAATATCTTTAAGTTAACGAATTGTACAATTTCCTCCCTTCTGCCAGCACAGGGATGAGCTCCAGCAGTGATTAAGACTACTTACAGTGGAATTAGCACAAAGTTTCTGCAGTCCACTTTTGCAATTAAAAATGAACACCATGTGCTTCAAAACCTTAAAACTTGACAGTGATACCATGAACCTAATTCTCAAAAATCCTGAATTATGAGAAGTATTTTCTCTTTATGATTTGCCTGACACCCTGTGCAGCTTTGTCAGCTAGAAGATTATATTCTTCTGAGATCCCTTCTCTCTTTGTCACACCAGAGATTAATTCTTTCAGACTCATTTTTTGTGGAGATCTGTATTGAACAATAGTGAGCTTTTTTAAAAAGCTGCTATTTAAAAAGCACTCAGGAATATTCACAAAAGGCACGCATGTAAGAATCCCAGACAACCGATATACTTACGTCACAGGCACACCACTCCTGGAACATCAAAAGAATGTTCTTGAGCTGCATCTGTATAGCAATAGCTGCTTCCCAGTCAGGGTCCACCTCAATGTGCTGACCAATCTGTCTTTTTATCTCCTCCATTCCCTGAAACAGAGATGCCACAAAATACTCAAGCTAAAACAGTGATCACTGGCTTAAAACAATACAAAATCCCATAAGCAAATGGCAAAATACAGGTTGTTCAGATACATATAGCTAAAATTGATGAATATTATTTCTATAAAGTAAATACTACTTTTTCACCGACCCAAGACAGGGATTGAAGAATTTACCATCTTAAGTGCATGTTTATATCCACAATATTGCTATGGACAAAAAGATGAGCAAACAAAAGTGCTGTAATATCTTTATAACAGCATATCAGAAAGAAATTATTTAAATGTGTTGTACCTGCATGCAAGTTAGAATCCTTAGGAAAGAAACAAATCCTTCTAAAAACCGCTCCCTCAGACGGTCTGTCCATACTGTAGGCTTGCTGACTAAGACATACCTGTCCCCAAAGAAAACATTATCATCTTTTGCTCAGACTTTTCTTCTGCTTATGCTTGTATTTAAGGTGTTCTTTGTATTAAAATTATCAGCTGCATCATCACATTACATCACTCTCCCCATCTCAAACTCCTCTTAAAATTTTCACCAAACACTAGAGTTGCTTGGTGCAACTCTATCATTTCAAATTAACAGATCTTTTAATTCCAAGGTATTTGGGGTGGTTTGCTTTTACATTATTCAGTTTATTAGACATAAGAGTGGAAAATGGTATGCAGATAAGGATTATGCAGCTTTCCCAGAATGATAATGAATAGAAGCCAAATTTTGCATACTGTTTTACAGTAGATATATTTTGTTTATTAATGCAATTCTTATATGGAATGATATATGTGAAAATAATAAAAAATTGTCTTTATAGAATATAATTTTGGTATTTGAAAATTTTAAGTTTCCACTGAAAAATAAAGCTTTACTGTTTCATGTGTCTTTTTGAGGGGTTTGGGTTTGCTTTCAAAGCAGTTTTATCATCAAATTCCTGAATTGAAACACCTCATCCTAATGCAAAGTTTCTAAGAATTGCTCTAGCTTCTCAGCTTTACGCTTACCTGAGGTCATATATTACTGCATATACCCGGTTCAGTTTGTCCTGACTGTAACCCTGGAAGTTGAACTTGTCATTTTTGTCTAGATACTCTGGAAGCACTTCTAGGAGTGTCTCTGTAATGGTGGTGATTACATTTTGCTCTTCAATAAGATGTCGGGCCTGTAAGAAGAAAATTAAAAATTTTTCTTCCTATTTTTGTTGAAGAGAACTGTCAAAATAAATTTTCATTTGAATCCAGTCTTTTTGATTAGAAATTATTTTAAATATTTGTAAAAGGTCCAAGCTACAAAACTCCCATAGTATTTAATATGTATGAACACAATTTCTATCAACTTTGCATGTTCGTTCACTCTGACAGCTTCAATGTAACAGACATGCTATTTTTTCTAGAAAGATCACATAGAAAAGGACTTTTACATTAGTATTTCAGGCAAGAAACATATAACCTTTAAAACCTACAGGTATACTTTTTACCCCCACAAGATTTAACATATTTCACCCCCCCAAAAAGACATATAACCATTTTTTGTCCCCTCCCCCCAAGTTTTTAAAGTTACATAGGAAGGTAAACAGTAAATGAACGCAGAAAGTTAATGCAGAGAAAGATGCTGCCAAAAACTTCTACTTATTTGCATTCCCTCTATCTTCTGTAATGAATTTTCACCTAAACTCAAGCTCTCGCTTTCATATTGGCCTTAACAAATCTCATTCAACTCAGCAATGCATAAAGACTCTCCGCCAAGTACAGCAGTCTGCGAAGGTGGTACTGCTAGCAATTCTCAAATTTATTTTACATTTCTAGTGGAGACAGGCTGTACATACCAGAGTAGGTACAGTGAACATCTGAACTGAGAGCGCTGTCACAGAGAGAACTCTGTCATGATCATCACTGATGTATTCTTTTTGCAATGCCTTGTAATACTAGGAAAAGAGAATATTGGGAAAATTAAATAAACAAACATTTTTAATTAACACTTGTTTTACTTTTTTATTTGCAAGAATTACATCTCAATATCCTTCCTCCTTGAAGCAGTTCAAACAACAAAAACGGCACCATGTCCTCAATGCACCAAAGCAATTAAATATGTGCCCCACTGCCTTAATACTGAAGATAAGTACAAATTTAACTGCTCTACCAGATTGAAACCAAAAATATTTTTTCTCCTACAATCTTCCCCAAGAAAATAAATTAAAGGATCAATAAAGACATTAACTTATTATAAAACAAGTTTTTCTCTTGCAGTGAACTACATGAATAGTTATTCCACAGCTGTCTATAAAAGATGTGCACAAGAAGTAACGTAAGTCTTTGTTTGCTTTGTTTCAGTCCAGAGAAAACCATGAAGTGTCAGTCACCTTTATCCAGATTAAAAAGTCTCACCCTAAAACAAAAATCTCTCAGTCTTATGTTTTGTATCTTTCTTAACTATTGTATCTAATTTTTAAAAAGAAAGACCAGTTTCAGCTGGAGTTCATCTGCCATTTCAAAAAGTACGCACGATGCTAACAATACTGCATTCAAAATGAACACATATACCTACATGATTATAAGGAACAAATCAATTACATTGGTCGCTCTATACACTCTGTAAAGGCTGAGCTAGTTGTTGAAGCTCTGCTTGTTGAAAATTCAGTATTGAAACAATTTTCAGGTTTGAGGGAAATTTAACAAAGCTACTAAAAATTCATAGCATAAAAACCAAATAACCATTTACCTTCACAAATTCCACAGCAAAAAGTTTTTTGTATTCCATTTCCATGAAAAAACTAGTGAAGATAAGTTCATGAAGAACCTTCCTTGCCCCTGTGAAGAGCCAACACAATGCACGTCACTTTTATTGTGCTAAGATGCAGTTTTTTGTGGAAAAGAGGAACAGATTGTTGAATTACAATTAAAAAATCATTAAAAGCCTTGAAATGGTTACAAAGTACATGAACAAAGTTATTAATATATTTTTTTCTATTTTTAACATTTATTGGTACATATTTAAAACACGGGGTAAGCATCAAGCCACTCATAGTCAGGCTACATCTTGTGAAAAGATTCTTCAAAATATATAAAGCAGGAAAAATTTAGGAGGCAAATATATACCCAAAATATCAATTATCTCAGCCATAAAAATAAAGGCTGTATAAAAACCATAACATAAAAACTATAAAGAAATGTAACTCCACCTGCATAGCACTTACTTACTTTTACACATTTGTTACACACGAGAAATTAATTTGCCTCTTCAGTTTACAGCAAAAGATACACAAACCTTTATGAAGTTTTGCATCCCATAGCATCAACTTGCTTATGAAGCACGGCTTTTCAGATCCAGCTTCTTCTTTGAGACATATTTGACAAAAGATCTGGCGAAAGTCACCTATAGGGATAAAACTAATCATTTGTACAAGAATGCTTTGATAATTAAATTATATGAGCCAACAAAATGAGAATTACAGAATTTTGTTCTTTAAAAAAAAAAAAAAAGGCACTTAAGTATGGATTATTTTTTAACAATGTTTTTTCTCAGTGAACATACTCCCACACACTCTCCCTTTACTAAATCTTCCTATTATTCTTAACTACTTTATTTAATAAATCCAGTGATGCAGAAAAGTACTTTAAAATGAAAAGCATTTAGACAGCTTTGCAAAGCAGATCCATAAGAAGAGTTCACTATGTCAGCACAGAAATGCACAGGCTAGGCAAGTCTACGCTGGTCCCTGCCTTGGGCCCCGAAAGTCAGTCTTTTGTAGAATTTCAGAACATTATTTTATATTTTCTTGCACCTATCAGTAAATACAGTACTTGCTGAAGCAGTTTTGGGGATCAACATGTCAGAGTCACCCATGCATTACTAATGTTCAGAAATGAGCTCTTACATTACTAATTTCAAAAGGAAAAGTGGAGTGTCATGAATCAAGTTCCTGACAACCTGGAAATAAGTAGCATTGAATGCTTCTTGATCTGTGTTCTACCACTTGAAGCAAAACCAGGAGAAGAACAGGAACCACCAGACCACCAAAAAGTTCTAGCTGAGTACAGAACATCAGGCTGTACGTATATAATCCAGAAGGACAAGGACAGGAATGTTAGACTTCAGTCTTTGTGCTTGAAGACTCTCAGAAACCATATTAAAATACCAGTTAACCTATAACTATTTCCTAACCCAAAATGCTATACCCAACATGGGAGACTCCTTTTTAGTTTTAGCTTATCTTCTTAGCTAAAAACATAATGCTTAAAAGCCTAAAATTTTGGGGATTTGCTGGGGCACTGACACTGACTTGTCTATACTCACACGGTAACAGCTGAATAATTAGCTGTCAGTTGGTGTTTTAAATAGAGCAATCTCATAAAATTGAAAATAAGAAAAACTACCGAGGAAGAAAAATGTGGATAAAAACTGAACTTTCACTAGAAACCTTGAAATAAACCACATTGTACAAAACTTGTACTGATTAAAACTGTCTGAGGAATTCAGACCAGCAAGAAAATACCATCAGTGAAATAACTATAAAGTTGAAAAGAACAGAAAGCTAAAATTCGTAAAATATTTTAAAGAACTACAAAAAGGTACAATTCTGATATATGTATTTCAAGGGAAAGATTGGAAAGTAAGTGTTCAGAAAAAAAGATAAGAAATTCACTTTATTATCCAAGCTTACAAAAGAGGCTAAAGCAGACCAACAGATTTACCCTATCAAGAAGGAGCATAAGCAATGAGAGGAGATTGATCTATGCATGTTTGTACAGTGAAAAGAAATTTTATAATGGCTTTAGTTTAGCAAAAGACAGGTATGACAAAACCCAATAACAGAAATCAAAATTAGACTGATTCAGAAGTCGTCGTCTTTGATGATGAGCATCATCAAACACCAGAACAAAGTCTGAAAGCTTAAAATAGACTTTCCACTACTGGACAAATTTTTAAATTTGTAAATTTTTAAATTAAGACTTTTGATTTGTTGGTTTTTATTACTAACACTGTCTAATTAATCACAGCTATCAAATCTGAAGCAGGAATTAAT
Organism: Platalea leucorodia; assembly: GCF_965183815.1. Taxonomy (NCBI): domain Eukaryota; kingdom Metazoa; phylum Chordata; class Aves; order Pelecaniformes; family Threskiornithidae; genus Platalea; species Platalea leucorodia. Next base: position 41,971,926 of record NC_138829.1, on the reverse strand, counting down.
TCAAGCAGAGAATCATAGAATGCTTTGGGATGGAAGGGACCTTTAAAGGTCGTCTAGTCCAACCCCCCTGCAATGGGCAGGGACATCTTCAACTAGGTCAGGTTGCTCAGAGCCCCCTCCAGCCTGACCATGAATGTTTCCAAGGATGGGGCATCTACCACCTCTCTGGGCAACCTGTTCCAGTGTTTCACCACCCTCATTGTGAAAAATTTTTTCCTTGTGTTCAGTCTAAATCTACTCTCCTTTAGTTTAAAACCATTACCCCTTGTCCTGTCGCAGCAGGCCTTGCTAAAAAGACTATCCCCATCTTTCTTGTAGGCCCCCTTTAAGTACTGAAAGGCCGCAATAAGGTCTCCCCGCAGCTTTTTCACCTCCAGGCTCAACAACCCCAGAGGATGTATGCTTTCACTGATGGAGACGTTCTGCAGCTTTCCACCAGCACTGGGGAGAGCAGCTTTTAAGCAAAGAAATAGGGCATGTGATGCTGAAACTGAGGGTAATAAAAATTCTAGAGGAACAGACAGAGCTCAAGCAGGGAAAGACATTTATTCTAGCAAGAAGGAACAGAAAAGCACTGCTGTTCATAACCATACTGATGTATATCAGCACCCATACTACTGTATTATTTATTTACTAATTAGGAAGAATGTGAAAGTATTTTAATAAGGGAGTATCATATATAACACTGCTAAAGACATTTTTTGAGATAATTAGGTCATTCAAATACTGACATGGCATTATCGTAACAAAAATCAATTATGCTTACTTGAATAGCTCATGAGTTTGTTCAGCCAAGAACCAAGGCGCAAGGCAAACTTCTGGTGAGCCATAACATCAGCATGGAGAACCTCCACATGAAGTGGTCGTTGAGAAACGTTTTCAGAATGCCTCTAGGAGTCGGGTAAATATTAGTAGACATAAAATAAAGTTAACATGAATCTTCATATTTGTCTTCACCACCCGTTACCTCTCCCAAGCAAAAAAAGCAATGAGTTTGACATTTTATTTCTGAAGATCTCTATCTATCTATCTATGCCAAATGTGGTGGCGTAAATTCAATTTTTAAAAGTTCACAGGCAGGTTATAAAAGCATGGAAGTACTACGTTAAAGACTGTACAGGAGACAAATAAGTCTTCAGTATTAATAACGATGAGGTTGATTTGTTTGTTTTTTAAATGAGAAAAATATTTTAGGAAGTTACCTTGATTTCTTCTTTTGCTTCCTGACAAGAGGCATAATGTCCTGCCTTAACAGCTCTACGACCCTGTTTGAAGAAAATATTGAGCATGAGACCAACATAAAACAAAACCAAAATGGCACAAGCCTGATTCCTGCTATGTTTTTTATACGTAGAAGAAAAACGGGAACCAACATGACTCGTGGTGCTTTTAGACATCTAGAAGCAAATAAAAATTAACATAATTATCTTTAGAAAAAAGCTATTTTAATTAAATTAACAATGGAACAACAAAGTAAAGTCTGGGTGTCTCAATATTATTAGATAAGGAAAATTCACATACACATTAAAACAGATGAGAGGACTTCTGCAGATTACTTTAAATAAGAACCACATCAACTTTCTTCCTAGCACGAAGTACACTCATCTTGAATTGCTTTTCTACAATCTCTCCTACTATTTCTTACTTTTGTATATGAAATAGCAGGGTGTATTACAGGCATGGGTTTGACAGCTTGTTCAATAAAGCCAAGAACAGGTCCAGCTTAGACCTCAAATTCCACTCAAAGGAAATCCAGGGTGTGGACTTCCAAAACAAGTTCTCCACACAGCAGAATTTCACACAAGAGGAGAGGAAGTAGGTGTATGCTGTGGAACTGTTATAATTAAAACAATATAACCTAGCCCTGTGCTATAGCAGGTGCTTTGTAAAATGGGAAGTCCGATCAACTGTGGATCTAAAATTTAGGTTTCAATCAAAAGGAACCGTCATAATGGAAACCTTTAAAAGTTACTCTATAAGCATGCACGTATATACATATTGTACAAAACCTGCAACTGCAGGACAAGACTTGTAATTACGTAAGACTGGCACTACTAACTAAATACAACTAAACTTTCATTACCTGAACAAAGAGAAACACAAAAAGAAAACACAGTTTTTACAGATTAAAAAAAGAATTTTGATATTATTAAAATGTTTTATTTGTATATATAAAACAAATACATAGACACGTATAGACAAAGTTTCTCCATGTACAAGCACGTAGGTTTCATGGTTTTGTGAGGGGAAAAAAATATGGTTGCAATTAAGATAATTCAAGCCCTGATCTTGCTTTTTTCTTCCCCAGTGGGGAAAAAAAAAAACCAAACCAAAAAAACCAACAACATCACTAATGTAAGGTCTTTACATGGGACACTAGTTTGAAAAATGAAGTAGTAAAATTGTCAGGTTCATCCACATTCCTTCATGGATTCTTCCTGGTTTCATTTGCTTAATTTTAAGATTTTCAAATGAAGCCTGAGCCAGAACAAGCACTAACTCTTGCAAAATCTAAGGTACGTTTCTGATCAAATATAACTGAATATGCATATTACTGACATATATTTTTCAGACAAACACTATTAAGATAATACATTAATCTCAGCTGAGAAGGAAAAAAAAAAAAAAAAAAAAAGTAAAGAAAATATGCCAAACATGAAAGGAGAAAATTTGGATAAACTAGCTCTTCCCTTTCTCAAGGAACTGGGGTTTTGTCCTGAAGAAAAAAATTAGTACAGTTTAAAAACTTTCTTGAAGCAAGTACTGATTAACACTCTGCAACATGCCTTTCTCTCTCCTCAAGCTCCGACATCCCAGAAACAAAGATTCTATGATCAAGAGACTATAGTAGCACTTCTTAATGATTAAAAAGTGACTTTTTCCCATATCCAGAATGCACTAACCTCTTTATCTATAGCAGTAGTATGCAACTGGGCTTCACCAAGTTCGCAGCCAAGTGCCCTTTGCAGGCTATAGATGACATGATCGTAAGAATGATGTTCATCATTGAAAAGGACACAGTAGTAGCTGTCTACCTTCTCTCTGCTGGAAAAAAAAACCCCAACATATCATCCTACAAATAAAAATAAAATTGTAAACAGAGGCCTATTCAATACAAGCAACAGCTCACTTGATAGCTTGAGAGAAATGTCAAATACAAAAAAATTATAGAAATTAAGCATGTTCTTCATGTCAAAGACACTCCCCCCCACCATCTCTACCAGAAAAGGCCACAGAAACCATGTACCAAGTACAAAAGAGATCTTAAGTTATTTGATTATTCCATTATTGTTTCCTCTCTCTGCTGTTTTATGATCCCATTTGTCTTTTTAACGTGACATGTAAGAGTGCTTCTCCATTTTCATAGAATCATAGAATAGTTTGGGTTGGAAGGGACCTTTAAAGGTCATCTAGTCCAACCTCCCTGCAATGAGCAGGGACATCTTCAACTAGGTCAGGTTGCTCAGAGCCACCTCCAGCCTGACCTTGGATGTTTCCAGGGATGGGGCATCTACGACCTCTCTGAGCAACCCGTTCCAGTGTTTCACCACACTCATTTTAAAAAAAAAAAAAAAAAAAAATTCTTCCTTATATCTAGTCTAAATCTACCCTCTTTTAGTTTAAAACCATTACCCCTTGTCCCATTGCAACAGGCCCTACTAAAAAGTTTGTCCCCATCTTTCTTACAAGCCCCCTTTAAGTACTGAAAGGCTGCAATAAGGTATCCCCAAAGCTTTCTCTTCTCCAGGCTGAACTACCCCAACTCTCTCAGCCTTTCCTCATAGGAGAGGTGTTCCATCCCTGTTATCATTTTTGTGGTTCTCCTCTGGACCCACTCCAACAGGTCCACGTCTTTCTTGTGCTGAGGGCTCCAGAGCTGAACATAGTACTCCAGGTGGGGTCTCACCAGAGCAGAGGGGCAGAGTTGCCTCCCTTGACCTGCTGGCCATGCTTCTTTTGATGCAGCCCAGGATACGGTTGGCCTTCTGGGCCAGCTTTTCATCCACCAGTACCCCCAAGCCCTCCTCGGCAGGGCTGCTCTCAATCCCTTCATCCCCCACCCTGTATTGATACCCAAGGTTGCCCCAATCCAGGTGCAGGACCCTGCACTTGGCCTTGTTGAACCTCATGAGGTTCACATGGGCCCACTTGTCGAACTTATCCAGGTGCCTCTGGATGGCATCCTATCCCTCAAGCATGTCAACTGCACCACTTGGCTTGGTGTCATCTGCAAACTTGCTGAGGTTGCACTCGATCCCGCTACATCACTGATGAAGATATTAAGCAGCACTGGTCCCAATACAGACCCCTGAGGGATACCATGTATCACCGATCTCCATCTGGACATTGAGCCGTTGACCACTACCCTCTGGATGCAACCATCCAACCAATTCCTCATCCACTGAACAGTCCAACCATCAAATCCATCTCTCTCCAATTTAGAGAGCAGGATGTTGTGGGGGACCTTGTCAAAGGCCTTACACAAGTCCAGATAGACGACATCCATAGGTCTTCCCTTGTCCACTGATGCAGTCACTCCATCACAGAAGGCCACTGGGTTGGCCAGGCAGGATTTGCCCTTGGTAAAGCCATGCTGGCTGTCTGAAATCACCTCTCTGTCCTCCATGTGCCTTAGCATAGCTTCTAGGAGGATCTGTTCCATGATCTTCCCAGGCACAGATGTGAGCCTGACAGTCGGTAGTTCCCAGGGTCCTCCTTTCTAACCTTCTTAAAAATGGGTGCAATGTTTCCCTTTTTCCAGTCACCAGGGACTTCACCTGACTGCCATGACTTTTCAAGTATCATTAAGAGTGGCTTGGCAACTACATCAGCCAATTCCCTCAGGACTCAGATGCATCTTGTCAGGTCCCATAGACTTATGTATGTTCAAGTTCCTCAGGTGGTCATGAACCCGATCTTCTCTTACAGTGGGAGGGATTTTGCTCCCCCAGTCCGTGTCTTGCGGTCCATCCACTCAGGAGGTGTGGGAAGAAAGAGTGCCAGCAAAGACTGAGGCAAAAAAGTTGAGTACCTCAACCTTCTCCTCATCCATTGTTACCAGTTTGCCAGTCTTGCTCATCAGTGGGGTATGCTTTCTTTGACCCTCCTTTTCTGGCTGACATACCTGTAGAAGCTCTTATTCTTTGCATTCCTTGCCAAGTTCAGCTCCAGCTGCACCTTGGCCTTCCTGACCTCATCCCTACACAACCAGGCAGCATTCCTATACTCTTCCCAGAATACCTGTCCCTGTTTCCGCTGCCTTTCAGTTTCCTTCTTGCCCTTCAGTTTAACCAGCAGGTCTTGACTCATCCATGCCAGTCTCTTGCCTTCCTTTCCTGATTTCTCTACACCCGGGGATTGAGAGCTCTTGTGCTCTATGGAAAGTGTCCTTAAAGCTCTGCCAGCTCTGTTCTGCTCCCTTGTCCCTAAGGGCAGTTTCCCAGGGGGTCCTATTGACTAACTCCTTAAAGAGCTGGAAGATTACTTTCCTAAAATTCAGGGTCCTGACTGTACTCTTCGCCTGACCCATATTCCTCAGGACTGTGAACTCCACCAGTGCATAATCACTGCAGCCCAGGCTGCCTCCAATCTTGACATCACTGATTAGCTCACTTGCATTGGTGACCAACAGGTCCAGTATTGCATCCCCTCTGGTAGGGCTGTCCATTACCTGGCTTAAGAAGTTATCCTCAATGCATTCCAGGAGTCTCCTGGATTGCCTATAGCTCGCCACACTACTTTTCCAGCAGATGTCGGGGTGGTTGACGTTGCCCAGCAGGATGACAGCCTGCGAGCGTGATGCCTCCTGTAGCTGGAGTAAGAAGACTTCGCCAATAGGCTCCCCTTGGTCAGGTGGCCTGTAGTACACACCAACCACAAGGTTCCCTTTGTTGCCTCGGTCTCTGATTCTTACTCATAAGCTTTCAACCTGCTCGTGGTTATTCTTCAGAGACAGCTCTTCATGCTCTATCCATTTCTTGATGCAGAGGGCAACACCTCTGCCCCTCCCTTCCCTTCTGAACAGCCTGTAGCCATCGACAGCCACACTCCAGTCATGGGATTCATCCCACCAAGTTTCAGTAATGGCAACTAGGTCATAGCTTCCTAGCAGCACTGTGGCTTCCACCTCCTCCTGTTTGTTGCCCATGCCGAGTGCGCTGGTGTAGAGGCACTTCAGCTGGGCTGTCAGCTGTGTCACCTTCTTAGAGGAGTGCACCTTAATTCCTTTGAGGTATTTCACTGGTGTTTCCCTGTTGGCTCCTGTTGCCTCAGAAGCCCCTGGCTCACCTCCGTAAGACTTCAGGTGTGCTGCAGTGTAGCCAGCACATCTCAGAGCAACAGGCTGAGGGCCCTCCCTAGCACCCCATCCCTCTAACTTTGGCGTGTCATCCCACAGCTTGTCATGAGCAAGCCTGATATTATCCCCCTCCCCCTTCAAGTCTAGTTTAAAGCTCTGACAGTGAGCCCCACTAGCTCGTGAGCAAAGATCCTCTTCCCCCTTTGAGAAAGGTGAATCCCATCTGACACCAGCAAGCCTGGTGCCATGTAGGCTATCCCATTGTCAAAAAACCCAAAATTGTGGCGGTGACACCAGACATGGAGCTGTGTATTAAATAGACTGGGCTCATCTGTTTCTTCCAATGTTGCTGCCCACAACTGGAAGGAGAGAGGAAAAAAAAATAACCTGTGCTCCAGGTTCCCTTACCAATCATCCCAAGGCCCTGAAGTCTCTTTTTATCGCCCTCGGACTATGTGTTGCAGCTTCATCACCACCCACATCGAAGAGCAGTAATGGGTAATAGTCCGAGGAGTGTACCAGGCTAGGATGTTTCCTAGTGATGTCCTTAACCTGGGCCTCACAGAGGCAGCAGACTTCCCTAAGAGGAGAGTGTGTCCAGCATATTGGACCCTCTCTTCCCCTCAGAAGAGAGTTGCCTACAACTATAACCCATCTTTTCTTCCTCATCAAGGTGGTCATGATACAGGGGGTAGGCGTTTCTGACCTTGGCAACACTTCTGGTGTAGATGGACCGTCACCCACGTGATCCATTGACTGGCCTTCCACATCCAGAGCCTCATACCTATTGTACAGAGGCACCTGGGAAGGCGAGGTGGGCAAGGAGGGGGGGTCCACCTGCCACCCTGAGTGTGGACTTTCTTCCATTCACTCCTTTCCTTTAAGCTACTGCCTTCAGTCCAGCAGGGGCAGGATACAGGATCCCCTTAATCTTGTTTTTTTTTTCTGGTAGCTATTCCTGTTTCTGCCTCAGGGAAGGTAGCGCATGGTTCCACCAGTCTCTCTCTTTCTCAGACTCCTTGATGCTCCTTAACCTTTCTACTTCCTCTTGTAGCTCTGCCACCAGGCTGAGCAAATCATCTACCTGGTCACACCTCACACAGCTGTTCTCCCTACGGCCATCCATCACCAGTGAAAGGCTCTCACACTCTCTACAGCCTGAGACCTGGACAGCTGCATGTTTTCATGGGCGCTCTGCCTGGGTTGCCACATCCATTCTGGCGAGTGCAGAGAACACAGCTTTCCGCCAGGTGGATACCACAGCTAAGCTCCTTCTGAGAGGGGGATGACCACCAACTGAACTCACCTCTTGAGCTCGCAGGGTGACTACGCCCTTCCTGCATGCCCTGCCACACAAATTGCCGCGCCATGCCCCAGATGACACGCCACACTGTTTGCCTGCTCTCTTGGCAGCGCTCCTGGTGGCCAGCGCTTCCCAGGCTGCTTTTTATAGGCGACGGAGTGGTCACAGTTGCTCTGGCAACACCCAGGCCTCATCAGCATCTCCTGCAAGAGCTGCCAGCTCCTGATGGGTCTCTCCACTGCCCTGGCGTTTCCCTGCCTTAGGAAAACCCACTGTGCACCGAAATCTGCCATTCCACTGTGGATCAGGCCGGCTCCGGAGCAGCTCCCATCAGCAACTGATGGAGCACAGTCACACGCTAGTTTTCCCGTGAAGTATCAAAAGCTTTTCTCTATATAACTGTAGGTCAAAAAAGCTACAGTGCTGTTTACAGGGATTTTTGGCACTAATATGTTTGCATGAGTGTAAGAATACCACAGGCAAAATTATTATCAAAGTTTCTAATGCCTTGAAGAAAAAGTTGGAAATACTCCCTACCTAATTGTGAGCTCCGGAGGCAGCTCCTTCTCTTCTTCCCATATAAGCATGTCTACAATGTACTTTATCACTGAGGGAAACACCCTCCTAGAGTGCTCCATAATTTCTTCATTCAACTGACACTCAGAATTCTGTAAAACAGGAGATAACATTAGTATGGAAAAGAAATTTAAAAAAAAATGAAAAAAGGGTTGGTAGAATACATTATTACTGTATTTGTTTCAGGAAATTAGCCTTTTCGTTATTTTCAAGCAAATTAATCTCACCTAACAACTTCTCTTCAGAATTATTTCATCCCAAGGGCTCTCAGTAGTATTCCAACAGTTTCGTCTGCCTTTTTTTTATGCATCCAGTTTTTATCTAGGAATAGACTACGAAAGGCCTCACCGAATGTGTTAGGAAACTTCCATTTTTTTAAACTTAAGTTTAAAACTTAAGTTTAAACTTAAGTTTAAAAAAGCTGGTTAACAGCTTTCTGTACACCTGAAGATATTAGAAGTTTGCAGTCCATACCAAAATTCTTCCCCTGCATTGCTTGCTCTTCTGTGTGGGTATTCTATCAAACATTTATGACACTCCTTGAAGGAAAGGAAACCTAACTCTGTTCTTTTCAGATATCCCATCCCAGGTCTAGAAATCATTCAAAATATCCCTATGAACTGACATATTTCCCATCCACCAAGATAACACTCATTAAGTGAACTGTCTACATCATATAACATTATTAATCCTTTCCATAAGCATTTAAGCAGGAGAGAAATCAAGGTTATAAGCAAAGAAAATCATTACCACATCTGCACTTAAGAATGAAGCAATCAATATTTAGGTACAAGACATAGACACATTGCAATAACATTGTGTGAAAAGAGGCCTTTAATCCAAAGGCCCTGATGACCTTTTCCACATACCACCTTCCTTTCAGAATATGCATCTATAAATGGTATATAATGTTATTAATGTTAACACAGCCAAATCCAGTAATTTCATATACAAGTATGACACAGAAACAGAGGCTGGTATTTTCTAGAGTATTTACACAGTTTCCTATAATTTTAGGATCACCCAAACTGCCTACAAAATCTGAGTATGCATGTGTTTGCCAGAGTAAGAAAAGATGAGAAACAAAAATGCTTTCCAAGAATAAAGCTTTTCACATGCGACTTTTAATCCCAAAGTACTAAGGACACTCACCTCTGCAATACACAATCTGACACATGTTAAATATAAAAGAACAGAAAGAGTGATGTGCTTAATATAGCTAAGAATCATGTTTTTGAAAAATTCTTAAATCAACTATGGTCACATAGAATCATGAATCATTAAGGTTGGAAAAATAAAGCAGATTGCTTTAAAAAACAAACAAACAAACAAGTAAAATCATGTTTTGTCCATATGACTGAAAAGTTAAAAATGTAGTGGAAGAGAAGCAAAAATGCGTTAACATAACCAATTGCTTCCAAAGCTCTGAACAACAATTTTCTGACCTGATAAGCATTAGAAGAATAATTTGGAGTCAAACATACAATCTAAAATGTCTGCCAATGAAATCATGGTCTATAAATATCACTGTGTGTACATACTTAATTTTGGATAAGCTCCTGGTAGGTCTTGGTAATTAAGAGGGTAAATGTCTGGGGTAATTATTTTTTTCCCAGACTAGCAGAGCTATCATCACCTTAAAGTTTGGAGCAGAATGAAAAAGCTATAGTGCTAAGAATAAGCTAATCGAACTGAGTTGTAAATATACTACATTTTTTTCCAGCATTTCTTAAGAGTTTGGCTTTTTAAGCATTAACGTATGTTAAGCAAAAGTGATAGAGCTGGAGGAAAACACAGAGCTGTGCATAGAGATACTGCAAAAAAGAACCTTGTAGTAAGATGTGCTGCTCTCCTTCAGTCTGTAGAAGAAATCAAAGGAAATGACATCAAAGGATTTATAAACTATTAAAAGTGGGGATTGCACTCATACAAATTGCGAAAAGTTAAATGATGCAACGCCACCTCCAATGCTATCCACATTAATAGAATTCACAGTAAAGTGAAATTAAGATACATCTAATGTAAACTGAAAGGGTAAAAATAAAATTGCCTCAGAACTATGCCCAAAAAGGTGTAATTGTTTAAGCTTCAGGTAAAGCTTCAAAAAACAAAATTGTGGAAAAATGAACAAAGTACGTTCAGATATCAAAGTTTAAAAATAACTAACAAGCAATTTTTTTTTTTTTTTTTTTAAACAAATGTGCCTGGGAAGTATTTTTACCTTACCTCAGACATGAATTCTTAAAGTTATCTGTTTTTAAGGATACATTAAAGCAAAAAATTTTTTATATTTCTGGCATAGTGAAGACATTAATTTGGAATCAATAGGGAACGGATGACTCCTAAAAGCCTGGAGTGGGGATTCTAAAATGAAGGATTGCTTTTCTCATATTACATACATATCAACAAGTTTTGTAAATATCTCCTCATTGTAAAACTACTTTTGTTTTAAACTAAGGTTTAATTGGGACTTTTGTAAGGATACTGCATTTTACCAATGCTCACCTCATTGTCTCAGAAACACTAAAAACTCTGGTGCGTAGCTTTAATGTTGTAAATTGAAACCTGGCCTCTACTAAGGGCACATTTTTAAAAGGAGGTCATTCTGTAGATGAAACTCTAAACTTAATCTACCTTTTAAAAATAGCAGCCAGTTCTCAAGCACGTTTTTACCACATTCTGCATAGCAGACAAACACACTGCAAATACATCTCTCTTCTTATTTGCTCCTACCTGATCAGAGTAAGTTTATAAACACCCTAGCATGATATATCCTCTGCACTTAAAGTAATTAAAGGAATACTTGTCAGGATCATCCAGAAAAGAGTGCTTTTTGTTTGACAAGCGCGTGATAAACTTCTACACTATCAGAAAACATGCTGGAAAAGAAATATGCAAGATGTCTGTTCCAAATGCGCTTTGCAACTCATTTCTTTAAATAAGCACTATATGCTAAGAAAATTCCTACATTATGAATGTCCTTGATTCTCAAAACAGGGAACAAACTATGAGATAATCCAAACATCCACGAGCCTATTCATCATAAAAAATCCCTTTTATTAAAAATCTTCTATTAAAAAAGGAAGATGGGCATGCAATGCCATCTATCAAATAATTACATATAGTATGTATTAATATACTGATGCATTTCATTATCTTAGTGGTTGTACTTCTGCCCTTTTACTAGAGAGCCTACATACACTGACTGCATAGTAACTACATATATTGACAACAAAGAACTATTCTAAGTAACTGTCTCCTTCTTCAAATTGTCTAATTATATGTTTTCTATCATTCACGACACTCAGGTAGCACTCACTGTAGGAGTATGTTCCAGTTTATTTGACAGCAGTTGTAACATAGCTTTGGACTTGCACAACTCCAAGATAGAAGTGACGATCAAACAAATTCACTGCAAACCAACAAAAGACCTTATAGGAGACTGGAAGAGAAATATTACTCAAAGAAGCATGGGAGGTTCCCTGTTTCCTTATCATCACAGGTATGACTACAGTTCTCAATAAAGTTTAAAACCAAGAGATACTGTGTTAGCTGCTGTCATTATTGATATGATCTATCCTTTAACCTTATCTCCATTGGATACAAATGGCCTGAGGAATATTCTGAGCAGCTTATCTTCATCCAAACAGAATTAAAACGCTGCAGACTCTGAACGCATGCAGTTTCCTCTCAAGCTTTGTTTGAATATGGTTTTGAAAAAAAGCCCACAAAAATTTGGACAGAGTGATTTTAACAAGAGTGAAACAGCCTTTTGGTAAAATTGATAAAGGTTTTGGTGTTTTTCCTAACAGTTTTTTTTTATTATTTTATTGTTATGAAAAAGCTGTTCTAAAGGAAAGGGAGCTAAAAAGCAGCATATGCTGTCAGATGCAAATACCAGATCTGCGAGATCAAAATCTATACCTTGCAGAGAAACAGGTTCCCCGGCAGGAAGTAAACATTTTGTAAACCATTTTAGGGACTGTGGCTAGAGTCATTGGAACCAAAAAAAATACTATCATTCTCAAAAGTAAAGTGCTGAAACAACTGTTAGAAGATCTCATACAGAGACCTAAATTTTAAAGCTGGGAGATACAATCTATTTTGTTTAGAATCTCTTTGTTCAAGTTCTTAATGTGCCTCATAGGTCCACATTCATCCAGGTATGTGTGATTTTTTTGTGAGCCATCACAGGTGAAATCCATAATTTACGCTAGCTACTGTCTGTAAGACAAACTGGACAAAGTGGTCACTTGAGGCATAAGTAATACCACTTATCTAGGAGCAATGGAGATGCTTTGGCTGGAAACAATTTTCAAGTGAAAGAACACTTAATTCTCAACTGAGACCTGAACATTTTGTCTTAAGACCATTGCTAAATTCTCTTTGTGGTATGACAAAGACCTCTCAGCAATCAGCTAGAAATCTGATACTGAGCATCTTGTAACATAAATTTTCCATAGTATCCAAAGGTGGCTTTGAAGCTGGTAGACACGAGTTCTCTACCTTCCCGTATGTCTTTATCAACAGTACCAGGAATCTAACATTGCAAAAAAATCCTATTTTCCTTCAGAACACAAGGACAAAAATGAACACTTCGCAAAGAGAAGCTGTGCTAGTTTCTTTTTCTGGAAACACCTCTAGAACGTGCTGGAAAAAAGTATTAAACACGTATGTAGTAATGGTGACAGCAGTAAAATTAACCATACCATAGCTATTTTTGGGTATTCTAACATTGAGGAAACAATTTGGCTCTTTTGATTATAGGTTTTCATAAATAATATGTAGGTATCAGCCACACATATATCAGATGGCTTAGTACTCAGGGATAAGTACTGTACAGCAGAATAGGCTTTACTAATGTAGAAGCAAGTGAACATTACAGTGACAAGCTCCAAGTGGTAATCAGACGACCCCTTCCTGGAGTTTCAACTATTCTTCTCTGAAACCCATTAAGATTCATGGTTTTTTTGAAGGATGAACAAGTGAAGGAAAACTTTGTCACATTTTTCTGTAAGACCAGTGCTCTTTATTCCTTTTCCATTTGATTTTTTTGCCAGATCATAAAGAACAGTACTTTTGCAACAAAACCAGGAGGAATTAGGGGTCTATTTGAAGTGACAAATGCTAAGGTTTTTTTGTCCTGATTATCTCAGAACGTAGGACTCTGAAAAAACAATTTTACCTGAAGCAACTGGTTTGCCTACATTCTCTTTGAGAACTACTTATAAGATGGCATATTCCTCATTAATATGCTGCTTTATGAGGTACAATAAGCATGAGACATACTAGGATATGAGGTTAGTTTTAAAGCATAGGGACTTATTTTAGTCATAGTGACAGATCACACATCAGAAGTAACTGACAAAAAAAATTGTTCAGTAATGCAGTAATGCAGAAAACAGAAAATATTATTAAAATCAAGTACTACATCTAAGCATCTACTAACCACTGGGAAACCAATTATTTATAAATAAGAACTGAATAATAGACATAGCAAAGAGCAAGAGACTGTAATTTTAATTCCAAATCAAAGACAGAAATGCACAAGACAGGTAGATGAAACTGTTGTTATTTTTGTCTTTTGTTGGGAGACAAAGGACATCCAGTATATATTTGACCCCAACAAACACCTTCACCACAGAAATCCTGATTCCGTTCGATTGGACCTGCTACATTAATTATAAAATATACATACTTTCATATACAGGAATAAGCAATTTTTTTTTTTAAAAGGCAATATTTACAATATTTATTCTTTCACTTTAAGCAATATTCTTACTTCTTTTGCAGAACCTGATGCTCCAGGCTCATGTTTAGTACACAGCGGTCCAGCCTTCCATGCCTCTGTATCCCCACAGTCACAAAATCCGCCTCCAGTGGAGCTGTGCATCTGTAAAAAAACATGTATTTCAGTCATGAAATATGCACATAAAAAGCAAGAGAAAAATAGAAATGTTAATTATTTAAATCAAATACAAGTATAAATACCTACTTACAAAATACAGGAGTCACTGCATAACCAACAGACTTACCACAACTTTTTTTTTTTTTTTTTTTTTTAAAGATAAAAGAAGACTTATCAGAGGAGCAGGGGGATGAAAATATAAACTTTTGAGCAGAAAATAAAGGAGGAAATACAGTTGCCACTGCAAAAAAGTATGCAAGCCTTAAATTTAACTAGAAAGTAGGTGAAAAAGCCTATGACTGATGAATGAGAGTTTCATAAACGGCAAAATAGTAATTTTTGGTTTTATTAGCAAAATTATAGCAAAGGTGCTTAATGCTTTCTTTACAAATGACTTGGTAAAGTTTGAAAATAATCTAAACAAGAATATGTGTATATTAAACAGACATTTAGTAGTACCTCTGCTTCTAACCAAAGAAAATAAGATATAATCAGCATCTAAAAATTCTTGCAACTTTAACTTTGCATACATTTTCAGAAAAGTACAGATTCTGACCCTTCATTTTGGCAAAAAGTTCAGACAAAATCAGGCAAAAGTAATTATCCTTCGCTTACTCTAAATCCCCAATCCTAAAATAATTATAAAAACGCTAAATGACCCAATAAAAAGACATGAGAAAATCTGTTATTTACTTGAAACTTTTTAAAATAACCTGATCTAATTAGATGTGCTTCAAGCAGAAGGTTGGACTAGGTGACCTCCTTATGTCCCTTCCAACCTAAATTATTCTATGAGTCTAAAAGAGCATAATCTGTATTCTTTAGATTGCATCTTTAAAATGGAAATGCAGCCAATCTGCTCCCATCTGACTGTCTACTTCCCTGGCTGGTGTTTTGCCTGAAGAAGTTACTGAAAAACAGGGAAGGGACAACAGCTTCCCAGCCCAGCTGTGATTCCAAATTGCTCTGTAATCATTATTGTCTAATTTTCCCTGGTTTTCATCTCACCTCTCTGTAAACTGTGGGTGTACATGTGTACATATGGAAGTTATATTTGCATTATCTAAGTAGTTTTGTATATCTTTGAATCAATATTTACAATACATTTTCAGATCAGTATACAGAGACTTACACAGAGGAGCAGAATATTGTATTTTAGCCCCAGTTAATTTTGAGATTGCTAGGACCTTCTTCCAAACCGTCTCTCATTGAAACATACCAATTGATTTATGACCAATTGATAATACAAGTAAGACAAATCTCTTCAATGGATGTCATGTCAATGAATAGAAAGAATAGCTGCAAAAAAAAAAAAAATCTAGCCCACTTCTTGGTCATGAAAGATAATTAAATTGAATACATAATGCTTCTGTACATTTTCTTGCCTCTTGCAGCAGAGTTAGACCAGCTTTAATAATGACACTTAATATATTGTTTTCCATTTCTGCTTCCAAGGCTGTTGAAATTACAGAGTTCTCAGTAAAGAGGGTAAACAAAAAAGTGGGCCTGGGAAGGAAACAGTAGGTGACAGTTTAGGCAGTGAATTAGCTAAGAAATACTTAAAAGATCCTTTTTTAATTAAAACATGGGAATCTCTCAAAGATAATATAGATTTGGCGCAAAGAGAATCAAAAGGATATCAGAAATAGATGATCCAGTTCTAGAACAATCTCCTCAATAAAAAATGGATGCTTCACTTATGTTTTAACCTTATCATAGTCTACACTAAGCACAAAGCAGTTTAATGCAAATCTAAATGGAGGAACAGAGTGGAAATGTAGAGACTGCATCAGTGACATAAGCACTGAAGTAACGGCCCTTGTATACACACACTCATTCTAAATTTTCAAACAGTACTGACTAGGACTCAGGACAGGACTGTCATTTTCAGTCACAGCTTTTTGCTCTGACACACATTTCTGTGATATTGCCAAAGAGAATAACATTGTATGCATTCATAAACACTCCCTTACCCCTTGGTTCTTGAATTAGAAAGTTACTGTTCTTAAAAGAGGCTTTACATAGTTAGAAACATGAGAGAGAGATAATTAACTAATTAGTAAATGCCAGATTTGTTAGGTTTTTTTAAATAAAAATTACTAGTGGTTTATATGCAGTTTATTACATCCTCAAAAAATCTTCTCTAAAGCTACAAGTACGATTTCTTAATACAAGATTTTTCACCTTATACCGGTGGTTCTTGTGAATGCTGTTCTGGAAGCAGTCCATACAGAGTACACAAGTTGGATCAACTGCACAGTCTCTGCAACAAAAAAGGTAACGGGAAAACTCTAAAACACATGGAATTTTCATGCACAAAAGAAAATCCTGCTCTGAAAAAAAACTTGAGGTTAACTACAGATTCAAATTAGAAAAACACTGGCTACTCCATGTCACAGAAAGAAGATGAAAGCCAATCTTGTTAGGCTTGAACCATGGACTTGAACATGTTATATCAGATTCTATCAGAAACATGTCTGATTTCCACTTTCAAAACCTGTTGCTAACATATTTTCATTTTTGCTAAGAATAAGCAGCTATTAAAAACCATGATGACTCCGAAGTAACTTTTATTATTGTTTCCAACAACTGTGGCCAGTTTGCTAATGAAACTTCTGCTACGCTTCTGCTAAGTTATGTTTCTAACTTTTAAAACAGTTAGAAGTTAAACTCTAAAGAGAATTCCTTTACGACATGAGCCAAAGAACATATACTTTGAAATCTAATTTCAACAGTTTCAGTCATGCACTAAAATACCTGAAAATCCAGAATTACACTCATGGACAATCTAATCCCATTTTTTTCTATGTTCTACATACATATCCTTTTTTCACATTGCCTTTTTTCCCTAAAACTTGATCACTCTTTTCTTTAAATGCTGTTTCATTCTATGCAAAATGTGGATTGCAGGTGTTTAATGACAACATATCAAGTTTTTTGTTTTACGCCATTGTTCAACATCTAATTCAAGCCTCCTTTACAATACAACTAAAATAGTACGGTAACTCTGATTACAGAATGGATTTCCTTTCAGACCTTTAGATGATAATCATCATTACAATAATTTAATACTTCACCATCATTCATTTGTTACCATAAATCTACTGCAAGGTGATTTACAAGAAAGGAAAATTAAGCCAGAAGTTCCTGCTAGATTTGAATGCCCAATTGAAGACATTCGGATTTTAGTATTTCAGAGTATCTATTATTTGTAGCATTTTAGAAGCCTAAAGCAAATAGCGTATACTTAGCTTCAGTTGCAGTACTAAGTACAGTATTTTACGTAAATACTACCACATATTTGCAAGACAGTAGCTCAAAAAAAAATAAGAAAAAGAGACGACCTCTGAGAAATATAGCTTTGGTTTTTTGCCTGCTATCATACAAGAACTCTGCAGAGGTAGGAACAGAACTATTCCTGTTACAGCAGCACTAAACTGCCTTGACCATCCTTTTCCTTCGTACAATCCAATGTCGCATTCACTATACACTTTCCAGCAAACACCCAAGAACTTCTTCAAAGATCATTCTCCTTTCATACACAACGCTAACTTATTCCTAGAAAAAGCTGAAGAGCATGTGATTGATTAAAACCCTACAGTGTGATTCATAAACATAAAGTTTACAGAGAGCTTCCATTTTGACATTTCCTAAATTCTAAGGGCTGGATTTTTTAGCCATAACAATACACTTCATCCTTAATAATATTCTTTTGGTATTTCTGATGAAATTTTCTAGGCTTTTAAAAACAAACTGAAAGCTACAATAAACTATGACAATAGCATCATATTAATACTAATGAATTGCCAGCACAGTTGCAATCTTTACATCCACCACAAAGACCTCTGGCTTTTTAATATTAATAAATTGTTATTCATACTATTCTTATTAATTAATGCATATTAATATGAATTAATAAAATAAATTACATCAAATCAATGGGCTGTCATTTTTAATATACTCCAGGATGAGAAAGAAGGTTAAAAAAAAGGCAATTAGTCACACAGTTATTGCTTAAGCAAAGGACTGATGATGCTCAGAAATGCTGGATTCTGTTTCAGACTTTGAAAGGGTGAGTACTGTACAGTGCACAGATTTTTATGCCTGTTCTCCCTCAATTCAGGTAGAGACCCCACACTCATACCCTATCATCCAATCTTTTTAACCAATGGCTTTCAGTACCTTTAGCATCCTTTCCATTTCCTTCCCCATTTCTCTGCCAGAGCCTGCTTTTCACATGCAATTTTCCTCACTCTAAAGTGGTTTGAAATGCCACCGTCAGTTAAGCAAAGACCTACCATGACACAAGCAATGACTAGTTAGCAGCGCGACTAATTTTATTAAACCACTTTGCTGCATTATGTCAATGGGAACATTCATGATAACATACTTTCATTCTTACCTGCAAGAGTATGTTGTCTCCCCTCCTTTGAACACCTTCCCACAGAGCTGGGAGGTTCCACTCTGTTGTAGTTTCTCCAGGAATGTATCTGGGTCTTCCCCAAACAAATAACATTCCAGGGGGTATAATATGGCTGCCTGGACCATTTCTTCTTGTTTCTCCAGCAAGGGGTCCATTTCAGCTGAGTAAATATTTGGCACATGTTTTGCCAAGCACTGTAAAAACGTAGCTTGGAAGTTGAATCTTTCATCACACCACTGCAAGAAAAGTACACCCATGGATAAACATAAATGAATAAACAAATATAAAGAAAATAGGATTAAGCACTTCTACTGTGAATCCAGAATTCTTTTCCACATCAGAAGTCAGTTCTGCGAGCAATAAAACCTAAGAAATAACGGTTTCCCAAGAATTTCTCTGCTATTTTCCTTTCAGTAACCACCACAGTAACCTCTGTTACCTTGAAGAACCTTGAAGTCTTCTACTAAAACACTCTGAGGCAATAGCTGGCAAGTGCTATGCTACTGTCGGGCAACCCATGCACTAATTAATTTTCAACTACATGCTTGCCAACAGGCTAGCCAATACACAAATCTTCATGTCTGTTCAGCTGCAGACAAATGGAAAGAGCAGCAGCAGGTTTCCCTCTCTTAGCTGGGAAATAAGTTTGGGATTCATTCCTTATCCTGCTGATAGTCACAAAACGTGCAGCAACTCAATGGTTTTTGAAATTGTTACTCTTCAGTAAAATATTGTTGAAACTGGTCATCAGGGTTCAATAGTTACTGAGGGAGAAAGAAGCCCAACTGATTATATGAGTTTCATGTCCTTGGGAAACCAAACTAAAATGCAATTTCATTTTTATATGACAATTAATAAAAGTACTTGTGTTTTAACTTGAGGTTCTTAGTTTTCTTGATTTAAGTCCCTAATTTTACTTGCAACTACTCTAGTTCTCTGAACAGTTCTGTCTAATTGTTCTATTTCTGTCCTTCAAGTCTGAATATTCTTTCTTTCACATCATTCCCGTTATTTAGAAATACCTTTAATTTTTCCCCATTGCAAATCAGGTAACAAGTTTACCCATCAAGGCTCCTAAAGACAACCTCCTTTCATACACAACCTTGATTTATGCCCAAAAATTTATTTTTGCAAGGGGGGGGGGAATGGAACTTCACGAATAGCTCTAAAGGGAGTTTCCTCCAGGCCAGCAAGTAAAGAGTGAGCAAAGCGACCACCAAAGGGTTCGGATTGAGAGAAGGCTCAAAAAAGTAGACTATTCAAGTTTTTTAAAGGATGAAAATGCACATCATCTTATGTGAAAGGCAAAAAAAAAAATCTTGATTTCTGACTTAAAATGAAACCTACATCAACCAAATCAATAGATTGCCCCCCAAAATTGACAGAGACAAGGGATTAAATAATAGATCTATAAGGCTACACCTCCCTGGTTTACTACCTAGATTAGAACAGTTCTCTGAAAAAAGAAATTAATCTAGAACACATGCAGTCCAAATTGCTGCAATCCCAGTACTCAAAGCCAGATCTGCAAACATCATGTAAAATTGCATGTTTTCTGAAAAACTGTATGTCTACCTAATACAGACAAGTACAAAAAAACTGCCAACATACAAAATCCAAACAGAAGAAATAGAAATGAGATGCCATGTTGAAACAGCCTAGACTAACAATAACATTCATTACCCAAAACTAATCTGTTAAAGGAGATTTGTTCCATGTTGTAGTCACTCTGAACACTTGCTTTATGGCTTTAATAAGACACACTACACTTCTCATATGCTTAGTTTTAACTTGAGGCTTCTACTGATATTTTGGCCATCAATCTTCCTTAGCATTACCCTTAGGTAGTCAATTACTTCATTTATCATGGTGATCCATGAATTCAAAGTTATGGAAGAAAATGCATGGCAAACACTGATGGAAAAGAGAAGCCATGGATAATGTGGTCAAGTGGGGGTCATAGCCTCATTTTATAAGTACAGGTTGACCAGTCTAGTCAGGCTTCTTGAATCGCAAAGCATTCAACACATCTTTAAATATCTGAAGCTGAAGATGCATCCATGAAATGAGAGGGACCACTTATTTAAATTCCAATTCTAACAAAAATTCTAGATCAAGAACATATTTATTACTTGAGCAGTAAGGACCACTGTGATCACCCTATCGGTCATAAAAACTTTAGCATGCACATATATTTAATACATATGCATTCTGTATACGCATACATACATGCGCACAAATAGATAGGTCCGTATTTATTTTCACATATTCACAGTGCTAAGGAACAAAACGAAAAGGAAACAAATTAGCTGACTGCCCTTTTATTTAAGTTGTTCAGAATTTTCAACTACCTAGCAAGAATTTTTTTAATAAAAATTATGCTTACCTGGGGCATAAAGATACCAAATTGTAAAAAGCAACTGAAAATTAAATCCAAATTTATCAAATACTTGCATAACAACACTTAAAGAAAAATATCACACTTAGCTGGGGGTTCTCAGAAAGATATCAAATTGTAAAAGGTAACTGAAAAACTGAATTCCTTGGTCACATATGTCTATTTTTTATATGTTTGATTTAAGATGAGTGGAAGAAAATTATTCCTATCATAATTAAACTCCATAATTCAATGTTCCTCCTTAAGCATGTTTCCTCCTGCAACTTGTTTTTACCTTTTGTTTTAACTTACCTATACTGCACTATGGCTTTAGCAAGTTCCCCTCCCAATTTGGCTACTGTATTTGTTCAAATGGGGGGGTTTGGCTACCGTATTTGTTCAAATGCGACTCCTTGGCATGCTGTCTTTCCAAAGCACAAGAGAATCCCAGCCTGTAGCTCTTCTGTCTTAATAAGTTGTGTTCTCAAGAGATGGTGTAAGTTTAGCTTCTGCGCTGTTGGAACAGAGCACATCATAGCTTCACACAGAGCTGAGCTTTCCTGAAAATCTGCCAGAAGTATAGAATGGGTTCTCACACAATCTAACTCACAAGCATTTCAAGCATTCCTGTGCAAAGCTTTTAAGTCTATTTAAATGTTGTCCAGAGAAAGGAGCACAGGAAGTAGGGAAGGAGAGGGAAGAAGGGAAGAGAGAGAACTCTCTCAAGCAGGCTGGCTGCCTTCTGGTAAACACACTAAATTATATCCTCAACTTATACATAACCCAGGAAATACCCATTACATTCACAAGAGAAACAAGAATATTCTTTTTCTTATTTCTAAAAGCTGCACCAGGCTAAACTTCAAACCTATCCCATACCCTCTGTGTCTCCTAGGAGAAATAATTTATTCCTTGTGTCAAAATCTGTTTAGTGTACTATATTCAACTGTATAAAATTATACACAAAACCATAAAAAATACGGAAGCTGCCAAATAAAGCACACTCCTAAGTTAAGATTGACTGTCCAATGCTAGCTTGGTCCCCTTGTGCACACATACTGAAATCCAGATTCGAATACTTTGATCAACGCTTTGAATAGTCCCACCTTCCTTCTGCTCACTCACTCCTTTACCTGAGCACATACCTGTCAAGTGCTCAGTTGCTACAAAAACCATATAAATTAATAAACAGTTAGTTTTTCTTTATTGACCATATACTGACCAGTGAAGAGGAAATAAAAATACTGTATCATCATCAATTAAGTTCTAACCATCCTATGCACAGGATGAGCTGGGAGTCTAGAAGAGCCTAAGACCTGTGCAAGACAGCTGCAAGCAGGGATGGGGCTTGCACTGCAGCTTTCTGCCCAGCACTGGCACAGGCTGCCCTGAGGGGCTGTGCAGTTGCCACTCCTGGACATGTTCAAAAGCCAGCTGGACATGTTCCTGGGCAACCTGTTCAAGGTGACCCTGCTTGAGCAGGGAGTTCGGACAGGATGACCTCCAGAGGTCCCTTCCAACCTCAACCATTCTGTGATTCAAATGCCTTCACCAGGAGAAATCTTATTTCTTTCTGAATCTCTATTAATCTTCCAATTTCTGCTACAAGGAAGCCCTACAGAAAAGTTATTTTCCAAATTTGACTCAAGAATAAATTTGAAACAGTGTACTGAAAGAGGCAGAGGTCATGAGATAATGCAATTAAGGTAAAAACATTATCATGTAACTAAAATACCACTATCAGTCGGCTCTCCGCAGCCCTGCAGCACTCACACCCTCCTCACCGGGGCCCACAGTCTGTAACTACCAGAGGAAAACCCAGAGGAAGCAGGCCTGAATACACTCCACTCCAGTTGACACTGTTCCACTGCCCACTGTTTTTGGGCTGCAAAGGGAAAATTACGGAATCTAGAAAAAAAAATCATCTCCATGTACATTTGGAGTAAATTAAGGCTTCACCTCAAATTTGAATTATGAAATTCCTCAGCTTTTAAATATCTGTATTAGAAACCTTAGTAAAGTTCTTTTGATGGGCTTTTTGGTCATTTTCTCATTTTTATTAAAAGTTAGCTGAAGAAACAGCCACGCCATCACATGGACCATACGGACATATGCATGGCCCAGAAATAAAGCCACCACAAACAGTGACCAGTATGAGCTAAGGGAGTAATCATGGCAGCAGCACACCACCACCTTTCCTGCAGAGAGAGCAACATCCACACCATGCTGGTGGGCATTCCCAGGTACTGAAAACAGCAGGCAAAGGTGACACTCGGGAACCTGACACTAGTGAAGAGCATGCATCAAAGACGCGTTGTCTCCCATCTCTTCTTTTATACCTCTAACCTTCTCCAGCCCCATCTCTTTTCCTCCTTTAATCACGCTCTCCTGTCACATTCTCCTTTTTTAAGATGACAAGAATTCTCAAACTGCACGAAAAAGGGAGACAAAGGGAACCAGGAGGAGTTGCAAAGCTATGTTTCTCAAGCATAAGCAGTTTTGTCAAAAGAGCAGAGACAGCAACCATTTTGTCCAAGACATTTGATTTGTTCTGTATAACAAAAGCAGTAATCTGTAGCCTTTAATGGCTCTTCAGAAGAATATGACTACAGAAGCGGTACCTCAGAATACCACTTGAGAAAGAATCGTTAGGAGATAATCTCTTATCTTCCATGGAAACAAGTCCTCCTCTGTGGGATCAGACTACTAATATTTCTTCCCATGTGTAAGCATACACAGCAGAGATCTTCCCAAAAGTCAACTCCAACCAAACACGCAGGTTTCTCCTACACCTAAAAGGACAGTTTGTAGGCTTTTCCCAAACCCTTTAAAATAAGGATCACGTCAGAAAAGGTCAGAGGATGAAGAAATACATTTGCCTACAAATATTGCTATAAAAAGAGAAAAATATCTGTCATTGATATATCCAATATAACCATATCCAATTTTGTCATTCACAAATGCATTCATTTGTAAATACTGAAAATAATATTAGGAATGAGAGCTAAGTAAGTATATAAGGAAAAAGAGAAAAAAGTTAACAAACTCTCAATTCACTTTTCACCCCTAGATCAAGCATCACATGAGATTTCTCACCACTATGACAGAATTTCTTTCTCATTGCAACAGGTTTATTACATATATTAATTCAGTAGCCATTACTTCCATGACAATTTTTTATTTACATTCTAAGCACAGTTCTGTTTGAATTCTAAAGTCTTTTCAAACTAACAATTTGCATTAGGCAATACTACAAAAAGCAGCTCTACTTTAACTGCACTGATTGACACACTGATCTTTTAGTGCAAAAGTGACTGCATAAATTTCAAGACTATATTTTTAGGTATAAACATTAATGTAATCAGTGAAAAGAAGGTATATTTATAAATGTTAAATAACAAATTATGAAGGAATAGACACTGCCAGCAGCACAAACTAAAACCTGTACTTGGTCCAATATTCTGGTTTAAAAGAGCAGTAAAAAAGCTTAGTTTGTGCATGACATAAATCTGTCAAGCATGAGATGGCCTGTCAAAACAGCTGGTAGAAGCAGGATTTTAAAAGTAAATATATAAAATGCTGGGGACATACTGATTTCAAGCAGGTGCCATTCAACATAAATACCAAATGCAAAAGGCTGCTTTACTTTAATGCACAGAACAGTTGTTACTAGTTAAACAGAGATTAGCAGGACAACAGATCCCAGAAAACTTTTGTTCTGATATTGTCTATCCAACTGAGCAACCATAAAAGACATTTCAAAAGGATAAACATGCAGAAGTTCTTTGATAAGTATGCAGAATACTTAAAATTTCTTTAGAAAGCAAACTTCAAAAGATTCTTGAACTAACATTTTCATATAAGGTCCTGCTTTTAAATTTTTAGTTCAGTTTTTCCTTCTGTTTATTTTGGTTTAAAATCATCAGGTTTTTAATGATCTGAAAATAAGATCCAACTGCAGTACAGAACACCTAGACACTATTTTTAGTAAAAATAACAAGGAGACAAGGCAATCTATTTCAACCTCAAAAATATATATTCCCCAAAGAAAAGGTTTCAAAAATAAGCACTAGAAATTAATTAGCATATTTGTTCTTCCCTGCCTTAATTCAAACTGAATTTTTTTAGGAGCATAAATTCTACTAGCTCATGAAGGGCACAGTTCAGGGAGTTAAAATGGAAGCTTACTCTAGTTTTTTGTCACATAAGCACTGTGTTCATGACGTGTTTCACATTCTCTGACAAAGCATAGCCGATGTTTTAGTAGAGAATCTAAGCTTAAAAAATGACTGTTCAGAACTCAGTTATGAAATACTTGTCTTCTAACACGCCAGTCACATGGCTCCTTTATATAACATAGCTGGGAACCAGCCAGGTGCCAAACTTTGGTCTGCTCTGGATATCAGTAATTACACTGAAAGAAGCAAGTTTGGTTTCAAAAGTTATCTTCTATTGGCACAACATGGGTAACATTCAAGACTGTCTAACATTGTCCTAACAAAACACCAACTCTGAACTGAAGACATAAAAGAACTGTTTGATCTCTATATTCATTTAAACTTTGGCCCCTAAGCCAAAGTAGGGTGCCAATTAATGTTAAAAGATGCTTTAATGATGCAGGTGTTTGCCCACTGGGAATAAGACTCATAACAACAGCACAGACTACTAAAGCTTTGTCTGTGGTAGAATCTACCTTGATTCTGGTAGTCCCCAATGACTACCAGTTTAACTGAACCAGAGCAAACCCGTGACAACCAGAGAAGCAAGAGTAACCACCAGCACCATTGGTTACTGTTTCAGCTGCTGGACAGCTGAAACTAATGTCATCTTCAGGGTAAAAGCGGCACAGACCCAGGCTGTTCAACCCCTTTGAAACTGCAGGTCAGGTGTCAGCTTTAAATCATACCCATCTCCAAAATCACAAGAGTGCAGCTTCCGTTCACCGGAGTAAGCGCTCGAATGCACACGGGTGCCCAAGGAGACATCTGAAGTGAAATCATGGCCTGCAGTTCTCTCTCTGCCACGCTGTAGGTATCTCTATCCTACTGCCTACCAACTGGACACTCTAACTTAAGTATGCTACAAAATTAGCAGGATACTACTAAGTACGTTCAACAGGCAAAACAAAGTAGCCAGAAATTCTAGAAGTAATTCCCAGGTCTTTGAGGCATGCAATCTAAACAACCTTTCATGTTCCAAATTTTGTGGTCAAACCTACATTAGGTAGATAGCAACGTACACTTAACACATCAACACTAGGGGAAACAGAAATTCAGCATCACATATTAAAGCAAAACAATGTGCAAAATATATATGTTGAGAAAAAAAGTTACTCTCCCTAGAAAAACAGCGAAACTATCATCTTTGCACAGTTATTTGTAGTATTCTATGAGACTTTAATATCAAGCTTTTTCTTTAAGTTCTGACTATTCATTTGACAGATCCTTTTTATTTTGTTTCTAGAGAAACAAAGGTAAGACTTTGATTCTTTCCTTGTTTGATCCTTAACATCCACACCATGGTCTCTTACCCTTGAAGGAACAGAATATCGATCAAATTTTTTAGCACCAGACTGCACTTCAAAAATGGCAACTATAGTGGATATTTATAAAGAGGTAATTAATTAATTTGGTATAGTTATGTTGGGGGGGGGGGGGGAACCACACAAAAAAACCCAAAATAACTCGCTAGGTTTTTGTATTAATTCCTGTGTACTCAAACTTGTCTCACAACCACCCAATTTTCCAATTATCATTAATTTTAAGATCCATTGTGTATGTAGTCTAATTCTGCAGTGAATAAATGTGTAATAAAAATCAGGTGAATCTATCTATGTTTAGCACTCACTCAGCATCTCCCAAATGCTCTCCCTTATACACCAAAATCAACCTGTTTACCCCTAGCTCCTCTACTGTTGTGGGATCTAGAAGCCACTTAAACAGTTGCATGCTATCAGGAACACCCACTTGGAGCTACGTTCTCCTGGAGCCACGTACCTCTCACAGCGCTCTAACAGTATCACTGCAGAATTACAGCAACCATAATTTGTGCACTTTATGTGGATTTGGGGAAAGATGACAGATACCTTCACAATCGCAGTTCACTCCTGCACTAACAAAAGCCATAAAAATTACCAATAAGTACGAGTAAGCATGAAAGCAGACAAGGAAGGAAAAACCACAGCATTGTTCAGTGCCATAACAAAATGAAAGCACCAACAGAGTACTAAATATATAAGGATGCAAGCAGGACCTTGTCAATGCTCCAGTTACCTGTTGCAACTTCATGGACTCTACTTCTTGGACACTGATACAAGTGTACAGTATACACTGTTCCGTTAATACACTGCACCGTTGTAAAAACAGTAGCTTTGACTATATGCAATTCACGGCTTATTCACACAACAGGATATGCTGGTTTACCTAAAGAGGAAATTTAAACTGATTTAGCTTTACATAAACTGATGCAAAATTGTATGGACATGTCATCTGGTCCAAGCAGATTAATTCAGCTTAGGAGAGGTTAGATTTAAAACCTGAAGAAGTCACTACAACTCCAAAATAAGATGCCCGACTGAGATGTCATTAATCTCAAGAAATAACCTGCATATAAATATCCCCTCCATATTACTACTTGATCACAACACAGCTACAGAAGCAAGGCTCCTCATATGCATTTTTTCAACTATATAATAGCATTGAATGACATAAAACAAGATCTGAAATACTTAGAATGCACAAGTGCCTGTATCATGTTTTGCTTCCTGAGATTAAAATTCAAAATCAAGTCACTTTCCTGTATTTAAAGGAAATATCCTAATAATAAAGCTTTTCTCTTCTTGTACACCACTACCTCACTCACATCTATACTTTTGTATAGGAGTATTGACTGATGACAAAAGATGGGACTTCTGAAAAAAATCCCTTTTCTTCACAAATATCACTGAAAAGGTACACATACATCAAAATTTGAAGATTTAGTATAAATTAAAATCTTTGAAATATTTTAATACCTAAACCAGGCTCGTACATTCCAGATAGCAGCCACCTATCTGGTGGCTAGCAGCAGGCAGGAGTCAAACTGGAATTTGTTTAGAATACAGATGGACAAACAACCAAAGGGCTGGACCCAGCCTGCAAAGCAGGCTTTTATTAGGCCATCAGCAATGCCTGCTAGCCAACTACTAGACACGTGAATTCCAGCCCATCAGTCAGCCAAGCAAATTGTGGATGCTATTGGGAAAGAAAAGAAAATAAACTTAAGTTTGGTAGACAGCGGTTACTACTAGGTCAGTGCCAGCCCAGCCCAAATTCAGCCCTCTCTTTCAGGGCAGGGCAGCTCAGCTCAGGAAGCAATACAGCCACTACAGAGAAGCAGAGGGCAGAGACAGGACTTGACTTCAACTAATGCAGTGAAACGCCAACTCAGGTATTTCCAACTACAGTCATCCAACCCGAAGAGTTGGAGTTAAGTGCACTGGAGAAACCACCGAGTAGGGCTGGGTGCAGAAGAGTTTATTACCTGAGTCATCACCATCCACTCCAGAATCAGGCTGGCTCCTGAAGAATCACTCAGGTAACCCTGCATCATGCACCCAGCACTCTGGGAAGGTTTACTAGTCATGCAGCCAGATGTGGTGCTGCACTGCAACCAGTGCCACCAAAGCCAGAGGTGAAAAAGGAGAGCAAGAGTCAGTCTGACTGGGCTGACATTGAGACAGATTTGACAAGTTCAGCAAGGCTGAAGCTCACTCCATTCAGCCAGTTGTTTCTGCTCCACCCTCCCTCAATTTCCCAATTCTAGCATCACAGTGAAAGGACGTTCAGACCAGCTGTGCAGAGGGAAAACACAAGTCAGTCAGGATACATTAGTTCCACCTAACTGGTACCATCTTTAGTACAGCAGTAAATTGAGTGTACCGCTTCCAGATTACAACTGTCTCTGGCATCAGTATAGCCAGGTTTGCAATCTAACTTCATGAACGCAGTCAGACCCAACCTACGTCTGTATCCCTAGCTCCCTTAATATAATACCCTCATCCCATACTCCCTTCAAAATTCCTGCAGTTTGCTTGGATACATGGCAGACAAGACAGCCTGGGTGGCCATCCACCTCTCTTAGAATAATAGTAATCCTGGCACAGAGACTCTCAATGGGCTGAAACCACACAAAAATTAAGACAACTTAGTGGACCAGCATCAACTTTTAGCAGCTGAGGATCTCTTCAACATCTTTCCCCATGTTTTCCACAATACCAGTATTATCAGTTTTACACGTTGCCTGGGCTAACTCCGCCTCTTATGTCCCTGAATAACGAAAGGCTGATTGCATTGCTTTGCTGCTGATTGCAACTATCACCCTCAGTACTTCTCTGACTGTATACATGGCCCTCAAGCTTAAGAACTTGCCTGATTCAGATTGCATTTTTTGACGCTATAATGCGACCAAATTACATTTTTACCTGTTTAAAATCAAAGTGTTTCCAATACAGAAAAAAAAAATCCACACATAGGCCTGTTATGGCCACAGAAATATACTTCACTTTAAAAATGGCTCTGTAGTCACAGACTGCACCCTTATGATTTGCAGATACCCTTACAATTCTGAGAGGAAAGGTACAATGAATAATGGTTGTTGGCTTAGCACTGCCACCTGCAAGAGAAGAAGTTCCATGAATAAACATCTCCCTATTTATATCTTCCTCATTTTATTAATGGTGTGTAGCATCATGTAAAAAGTAGCTATTCTACAAGCTTGCCAGTGCCCCACTTTTAAACATCCACAGTCAAGAGTTTCAAAACCATATTATGTATTCAGCTTGCTACAGGAAAATGTAGCATAAAATGTAAGGTTTCTGATACACGTTCAGACTCCCTTTCTTAAATCGACAGCCTTCGGGTTTTAAACTCCTCTAGCAAAAGTGTTTGCAACACACTAATCACTTCACAAGGTTGTGAAGGAAAGCACAGAAGGCCCGTACCTACCACCACTACACAGACTCAACACCAGGTTGCGTTCAGTAAGGCAATATTAAATCCACAGGCGATTAAAGTAATGCACAGGAAAGAAAAAGAGGATAATGCTGTTCAGCAAATAAATGTCTCCATCTACACTACAGATGTACATCTAAACTTCACTATTTGTTGCTTCGTTCACACTCTGCAGAACAATAATCTCTTACTCAGCCTTTTTCGTTCCACAGTAAAGTCACCTTTAATTAAGAAAGGTAAAGTCAGCGAAAGGATAAAAGACGCATGTATACGCTACAACGTTTTAAGGACGCAGGATAGTCTTTGAAGCTTTCTAAAGTTTGATCTCGTTTAATTACACAGAGGTCACATGAAGACAGGGGACAGGGGGTGGGAGATGCTGCGGGGAGCTGGCGACAAACCGCTCCCTTCTGGGCCGCCTGGCAGAGCCTCTCCGGGCCCAGGGCAGGCTCTTCGGGGCAGAGGCGGCCTCCGCCGGGGCCGCAGCCAGCCCAGGCCGGGGGGCCGGGGCCGCGCCGGGCAGCGGCTGGGTGGGCGCCCCCGCCCCGCCGGCGGCGCAGGGGGGCAGCGGGCCGCCCGCTCTCCTCCCCGCTCGCCCCGTGCTCCGGCCCCACAGCCCGCGGCCGTTGCGCGGTCGCGCCTCGGCAGGTGCCGCCGCCACCCGCCGGCGACAGCGGGCGCACAATGGCGCGTCCCGCCCCTCCGCGGCGCCGCACGGCAGCCCCGCCACGGAGGACGCAGCCCCCGCGGCGCCGCCCCTCGGGCGGGGGGCGCCGGCTCCCTCCGCGGCCGGCAGCGGGGCGCCCCGCGGCCGAAAAAGCTCGACCGAGCGGCGGGGTCGCAGCACGGTCAGGACACAGTCTGCCCCCGAACGGGGACAGGGGAACCGCGCCGCCGCGCCGGGCTGCAGCCTCACCATGGCTCGCTCCTGGGGCTGCGCGGGGACCCGGCCGCCCGCTGCTCCCGCCGCTCCACGCCCTCTGTCGGCTCCGTCCGCCATTTTGAGAGCGAGGGACGCGGCCGGCGACGCCGCCACCGCCCGGAAGGAGCCGCCGCCGTCACCCGGCCGCTGCGTCGCGCCGCGCCCGCAGCCCGCCCCCCGCCGCGGCCCCGGCTGCACCGCGCAGGCGCCGCCCGCCCCGCGCGCATGCCCCGTGCTGCCGGGTCGTTTCGGGCCGAGGGGCGCCGGGCCGAGCTCGGCGGTGCTGCCCCGACGCCCTGTCCTGGGGGCGGCGGAGGCTGATGGCTGGGGGCCGGAGGCGGCGGGCAGCTGAAGGCCGGCAGGCGCGGCGAGGCGAAGCGAGCGCGATCGCCGTGGCCCGGCCAGGCCAGGCCCGCTGAGGAGGCGCCGGGGAGGCCCGGACCCGTCCGGCAGCGCCTCTGCCTCCCCACGGGAGGCCGAAGCAAAGCGCTTCCCCAGGATCTGTCGGGGCGGTCGGCAAGCGAAGCTTGTGTTGATCCCGCCCGCAGAGTTACAGGGACGAAGGTCCTCTGCGGGCTCTTAAACAGCACAGTGTGGGTGTTCACTGAGGGCCCTGCGTTAATAGCAAAACAGTAACTTAAGTAATTTTCATATACACTGTAGCACATTGATACTGCTTCAGCAGACGTGGCCTATGTCTCCCATTTGGCCTAAGAGAAGGCAAAATTTTATGAACTTTGTGCACGTGTAGGAGGCAGCAGTAGCTTTAAAGACATGCCTGTCTCCAAGGTCAAAATCTTTCCTTCGCACCTCCTTGCCACAGTATATTATAACTGTACTGCGTACTCAGTGTTTGCTACTCTGGCAGAAGATGAGGGCATTTAGGAACTTGGCTGGTAGGTGACAGACCTGGCCTAAGTGCTGCTGGAAGTTTTCCAGATTGTTTCCAGTCTGGTTGCACAATTCCCTGTGTGTGTACCTTTATAGGGCTGGGGCAACAGGCAAATAGCCATAGCTTTGGACCTTGCAGGCATACATAGTAACCCCCTATCGAATGTCTGCTATCTCTGTTTTGAAGAAGACCGCCTCCTTCCATTGCAGGTTTACTGTTTCAAGCCTCCAAGCAACTTTTCCATGTTCTTCAGTTATCAGTATGGATGGGATAAAGTTTGCAGGTGACCTTTTCAGGTATATTCAATGGATTTTTCTCACTGTACCGGGCCACAGGAACTCTCGAAGTTCTTCTCTTAAGTCTTCAGAACATCTGGCTGTAGCTCTTCTGTAGTAGCCACCACTCATCTTCATTTTAAGAAGTCACTGCAGACTTATTTACCTTATTGAAATGTCACTTAAAATTACTGTGTAGATATTGTCACTGAGACAGGTTTAGGCATGAGACGTAAAAAAAGACAAAATGAATTTTGCCACTGAGCCACATAACGATCAATTCAAAGCTTCATCTAGTTTTGCCTGTGCATGTTGCAAATCTCTACTCAATCCTTTTCGATAGCATGGCCGACCACTTGCCAGCAGTGTTGTTTGCACAACAGCCAAGTTTAGACTGTGATTACTGGAGTCCGCCTCGTGTTTTAGCATCAACAGTAGCAATTGTATAATCCAGCCTCCGATGCAGTCGAGCAAGAGAAGCAAGGCTGTGATTCCAAGACAGCAACAAATGCGCTCAAGCAGCAGGAGGGCTGCCTGCAGTCCCTTCTGCTGTGAGACGAGCGTCTTGCGTGGCCGCGTCTTTTAGCTGAACTATCAGTATGGTTTTACTTTACTGCGGGACTTTTAGAAGAAGTTATGCTAATGTAAACCAGCTGCTTTAGCTGAACAAGAATATAGACTTATTAAACAAAATAATACAAAAAAGAAAGGTTTGGAACGCACATATGCTGGGAGACAGCAAAACAAGTGGCAGCAAACCTCTGAAAAAACAAGCTGGCAGCACTACCCAGGCAGACATGGCACAAAACACCAAAATCTCCATGGATACTAAAGTAATAGAGGAAATAAGAAGAACGAAACAGGAATTCAGATAAATTTTAATAGAGACAAAATGCTGAAGCTTGGCAGTCCTGCTAGTGCTTAAATAAAATGGTAGAGCTCCAGGAAGAAATTGAGCAAACCCTAGTTTTCAAGATTACTCCCCAAGATTACCAGGATTACTGATTGCTAACTGTTGATTTAAAAGCAGTTATTTGGGGCGTTCTTTGTGGGCAAGTAGGAAGCAGAGAAGCAAGATGGAAGGCAGCTGAAAAAAATGAAGCAAACACACCTTAAGTCCCACAAAAGAGCAGGTAAATTATCAAGAACATGTGAAAAAAGGGTGTAATAAAGTGTAACTGATCTGAAAAGTGTTCTTGATCAATGCTAAAAATTAAATCTTTGTCCTATGACAAATTGTATGAGAAAAGATAATGAAAATTAAGCAATATTGAATTAGAAATGTCTAACTATCTGAAAAGTTGTTTGAGAATACGACATTAAATACCAAAGAAGACAGTGATGTAAAGTGACAGGAGCTTTTTCAGCTAAACTCATGCTTGAGATGGTAAGGAAAAAAAACTCAACACTAAAGGTGGGCAGTAGTTGGGAACACGGAGAGTTGATAGCAAAGAATACCTTACCAGTTATGAAACTGTACAGTTGCTATAGTAAGGTTTAAAATGGTGTATATGAAAAAAAAAAAAAAAAAAAAAAAACATAAAAGACCATAAAAAGACTTTTTAGGTATGTCAGGAGCAAAAAAAAGTCAATTACCTAGATTTATGAGCAGGTAGAATTATAAATACTGACGGGGGAGGGGAAGAGTGAATGTTTATATGCTGTACTTGGAAGACAGCGAGATGAGACACTGATCTCTTTTTTTGTCCCGACCGTTGTTGACCGAAGAACTGGCCGGCGGCCTCCTTACGGTACGCACTGCCCCCCAGATCACGAAAACGGCTGACGGACTAAGGCAGACGGCACATTTCAGACAAGGTTTCGGCCTGGTTTGTTTCAGCCTCGGCGTTTCCAGGCGCCCCTGCAGCTAGGGCTCAGAACCCAGGGCAGGGGGGCGGCCCAGGGCCGCCGGCAGCTGCCCGGCCAGGGCGAGGGCGGCCGGGCAGCTTCGGGCGGATCCCACCCCTCGCCAAAGAAAACCGCCAACAGGCGGGGCGCGCCCACCCGCTGCCCGCGCTGGCATCGCTCCTGCGAGCCAGCCGCAGGCGGGCGGCCGGGGCGGCCCGACAAGCCGAGGAGGTGGGCCGCGACGCGGAAGTGCTGCAGCCAGCGGCGCTGCCCGGCGGCGGGGCCGCCCGGGGCGGGCGCAGGGTGGTAGCGCGGCGCAGGATGCTGAAGCTGGCTGTGGGGCTGCTGACAGCGGCCGCCGTGGCCCTGCTGCTGGATTGCTACGCGCCTTCGGGGACGCCGCTGCCGGTGGGCCGGCGCCCGCGGGCCCCTCAGCCGGCCCCCGGGGCGGAGGCCGCCAACCTGCTGTGGGCAGTGCAGGTGAGGGGGGGGGGCGTGGCCGAGCAACGGCCCGCCACCAGCGGCGGCGGTTGGCACCGCGCTGAGGTACGGCCGCCCCCCGCCTTTCGGGGCTCCGTAGCGGCGGAGGCCGCTGCGCGAGCCCACCGAGCGGGGTGGAGAGGCGGGGCGCGGCGCTGCCGCCGCCGGCGGGGCGCGGGGGGCGAGCGGGGGGCCGCCGGCGGCGGTGCCCCCGCACTCGGTGGGAAGCTGTGGCACCTGCTCCCGGTAAACGTCCCCTTCGCTGTGCCGGAGGCTCGCAGTCAAGCCTCAGTTACAGGTGTTTGGCCGGTTTGCTAGACTACCCAAAAGATAAGGTGTGCGTGGTAGAAGTGGGTAATTAAAACTCACGTAATTATTATGCTATCCTATGTATTGCATCAGTACCCGGTATGGTATTATCCAATATCCCAGTGAGAAATGCAGGCTCTGCCTGTCCCTTTCCCCTTCCAAAACTCAGAAAAGTTGTATGGCTGAGAAAATAGTTCCACAGGCTTTTAGCAATAGAAGGTACTGGGCCAGCATGAGTGATGTACCTTAGGTCAAATGTACACAGCTTTGCTTCCGGGTTGAACGTAAAACCCAGATTAACCTGGCATAGTCTTGGCAGTAAACTGTCACGTCTGGGTGCTTCTGCGGCCTCTTTTCTGACTCTTCCCCCCAGAGCATTCCTGAAGCACTTAGTGTATAACTAACCGTGAGCTGTTTACATATTTGCAGGTAATCAATGGCTGAGATGTCACGGGGCTTGCCGTGCCGTTCCTTCTAACAAATAGGCTGCTTTTATTCTCAAATTCAAGGACACTTTGCCTGAATGTATTAGCTGCAGGTAGTTGCTCTTGGCGCATAAGCTGGCATATTATTAGTGCTTTTGTTCTCTCCAATTGCCATGTATTTTCAAAGTCAGTTTTTCCAGTAATTTTTCCTTGAGTGACTTAAGACTTATCTTCACGGCAGAACAGATTTCCAGATGGGAGATATGCTTGAATTAATGTAGATAAAGCCCCTATCTTGAGCTGTTATCTTGAAGAGAGTCAACTATAGCAGCATATAGCAGCTGCAGCGCTATACTGACAAGCAGCATGCACAGCTCCATACGTCTCTTGCCGTGTTCTCTCTGGTTGTGTTACTTCAAGTGGAGTTCTCCCAAGGATAGGTCATGGCACAGCTAATTTGAGACTTGGCTTTACTTTCAAGTGGTTATGTTCTCTTTCAGACGTGCCCTTTAACAGCTGCTTTATCATTGACCTAACTTGGAAATCAAGCACTAAATCTAGCGTTGTGCCTGATGATGTTGTGGGAAATGGGCTTCAGGCTCCCTGGTGACTCCATAGGTCTAGCCTAGGTCACTGGACAGAGCTCAAGATCGTCGGGTCTGCCCCCAGCAGTTCCTACCTTGTTTTTCCTCCCATCTACAGGACTGTCTGTTCTTAAACTGAACTAAACTGCAATCTTTGTACTATAATCTTGTCTTAATGGCTCTTTCACCTTTCTTATAGCAGAACTTCCTTTCTTACCCCAGTGCCTAATAGGCACTCTAGTTCAATATTTGATAAGCTTACAGCTGATTTTTCTACCATTTCTGTCAGCTGGATGCATTCTACTTTTGCTGTAGGCCTTGTAACTCTCCCTTGTTAATGCCTGCCTTTCCTGACCCACATCTTCTCTAGATAAGGAGCGTGGATGGTGATTTCTCCTCACCCTTAAGACTTTTCCAACCCATTTTGATGAAAGTTGCTGCCTATGATGCAATGAGAGAGGCCAAGTGTCCACATCAGTCAGAGGGAGGAGAAAGAGAAATGCAGCAAGTGGGCTTTTACCTACATTTTGGGAAATTAAATAAGAGAGTTGTAAGTTTTTCCCCTTGCCCACTGACTTCCCTTTTATTGGGACATCTTTTGAAGTTAATAAAAAAAAAAAAAATGGGAGAAGCTCCACTCCCAAGATCTTCATATTTCATGGCTTTTAGTGATGACAGAAACTTAGTCCCAGCTGTCAGAAGTCCCAGAATACTGTAACTCTTAGGACTTGCAAGAAAAGCCTTTTGTAAATCTTAAACTCTTATCATAGTAGGGAAAAAAAGTGGGAAGATCCTTGTGGAAAATCAGGCTTCCCAACCACTGTCTGCTAAAAGGTTGGAAATTTACATTTTCAGTAGTTATTGGTAGAACAGGAGTAAGGTTTCTTGTAAGACTTTTTGCTCAAGAATCTGGAGACAGCAAAAATAGTTGTTTTTATTTTCTCTGTTTGCTGAAATAGATGAATTCACAGGCTGAGGAGAAGCAAATTAAGATGATGTGTCCTTGTCAAAGATTACCTTAGGTTTGATGTACCGAGGTAGTTTTGCTGTGCTCTTTGATTCAGACTAGCTCGAGCGTATCAATAAAAATGAAGTTAAGGTTATGTCTGAAAGTGTTTACCTTTTTTAGCATCCAATTCTGATCTAGGCAAAAGTTCCATGTAAGCAAATGGGGAATTTTCCTAAGCAGAATTAAAATATTGTATTCAGGCAATGTTTTCTACATGTTCAAATGACTGAATAAGTAGAAGCTAAGGTATTTTGTCTCCAAAGTATTTTATCTGGATTTTTCAAAACGGAAAAAGCTTTACAAGAGCCAGGTTTATTAAATGGACAAACGTTAAATTTTACATTCATTCTCAGTTAGCGTTATCGTCAAATGGCCATGAGCACACGCGCGCTGTTTTTTGAGCGTCAAATACCATTTGTCTAAACTGAGGAGGATAATTTATTAATTCCACTGAAGTGGAATGGAAAGTGGAATTGAAAGCATTCACCCAAGATTTATTTTGGACAGACCTGAAAAGACACAATATTAAAAAAAAGAAAAATCTTACTTTTCTTATTCTCCCCATCCTGCCCCATACGGCTCTTCTGATGGGAGGGCTTTGACTGTTTGGTTCAGAAATGAACTGCGTCTTTTACAGTTAGGTACAAGTGGTATCATCATTTCTTGGGCAATCTTTGCCTTCGTGAAGGCACATGGAATGGGACCTAAACACACTCATTAGCTCCATTAAAATGCATGGGTAGAATGTTAGAAATCCTTCCACCCAGCAACTGGAAATGTCACACCAGGTACCAAATTAGTTATCAGTATGCTTGAAGTCCTAGGTAACTTTAACCTATTCTTGCTTTGCAGAACTACTTAGTATTCGCTCTTGCAGCAAGATCACTGTGTTGCACCAGAAGGTCACAGAATTTGAAAGTCAACAGGCCACTTAGAGCCATCAAAACTTACTGTAGACAGCTAAGTATTTCCCCGTATTATTGTATGCCCTTAGGTTTAAGGAAATCTTCTTGATGTAAATGTGATTTTAGGGGTTAGAGATGCAATATCATATGCTTGCTCTGCTTTTGTTCTCCCCTAGTCATCCACTTCTGTTTCTCTCTGTATCCCTTACTGATATGAATCACTATGACTGCCCTTATGTTGCATTCTTATGTACTTGGCTTTGCAGAACAACCTGAGCAGCAATAACCCTCTGCTTGGGACAGTGTTTCATTTTTCTCTTTTGTAGGTGTCGGATATTCATATCAGTAGATTTCGGGATCCCAAACGAGCTCCTGACTTTGAAAAATTCTGTTCTGAAACAATTGACATAATTCAGCCAGCACTTGTTCTAGCAACAGGTAAGCAATTCAAAAGTGTGAATTTCCTGCTGAGTGTGCTGTCAAAGGAAGAGCAAATAAGCAAAATTCTAGGATCTCAAGAGAAAACTTTAAAGCCTTAAGGTACCTTAAGCAATGGAAGTGGAACTGCAGCTGAAGATAGACTGCTAGAAGCGAATAACTTCTCAACTCAAGAGAATTAGTGTTTGTTCAATGACTTGAGTCTGATGGTGAGTTTAGTGTGTATTATACGTAACAAAGACATAATTATGCAGTATAGCTATTGTTTTCCCAATACTTGTCGCTACACCTTAGTCCTTGCTAGCAGCTACCTTCCTTCTTGTCCTCCTGGTAGTGATTCTACATCATTCTTTGTATTTGAAATTACAGAAGTGAGCAGTGTCTCTGATTAGTCATTAAGAGCCAGTTCCTCTCTGAGAACAATCCCTGCTCATTTGTATGAAATTCACCTGTGAACTAATGTAAGATTTCATTGCTGGTTTCCATTTGAGCATATCATACCCAGACAGGTGAAATAAGCCGTGTCATTTCATTTGATAGCTTGCTATTGCTATTGAAACGAATTAAGTTTTGGCAAGCAACTCGAAAAGACTTTGAGCCATTACTATATGCAAGGCTTTAGAATCTTAATGCTAGACCTGGACTTTTGTTTCTACAGAGAGTTACTTATCTGCTGCTTGCTTTTTAAGTTAAGAGTTCAGAAATAGCATTCATCTTTTAACTAGCAACGCAGGGAGGCATTACTATATGAACAGGAATGGGAATGGTTCGAACTTTAGTTGGAGCTTGAGGGGATGCAGAAGGTGTGAAGTTAAACAAAGCTTCTCTGACTAGAATCTTCAAGTATAATGAATTCATAACAATTTTCTGTACTTTGGCATGGCACTAGTAAAAGTGCGGCAGTGACGTGGTTGATAGATGTTTGAACAGGCTGCCGCATCTGCCTTAGAAGGCATTTACCCTTACAGTAACCTCTTGGACCAAATGACAGGAACATCCAGATTGCACACAGGAGGCCTACAGCCACGTACACTGGGAAGCTTGGATTGGATGCTTGCCTAGTTACAGTATTTGTGTAAGCTGTGTAGGCCTCTAGTTATATCTCACCTTTGTACACTTTCAGGTGACCTGACAGATGCTAAGACAAGAGATAAACTGGGATCTGAGCAGGTAGAAGCAGAATGGAAAACTTACCAGTCAATCCTGAAGAGATCGAGGGTCATGGAAAAAACCAAGTGGATAGACATCAAAGGGAATCATGGTAAGAAGGAAATGAAACATCTCTTTCTTTCCTGTGATTACAGAGCTGACTTAGGCAAGTTATAGAGGTGAAGTGTCAGTACTTACTAGCACGTTAGTGGTGGTTATGAGTCAGTAGAAGGGCTTGCCATCCACATGTCTGCTCTACTGAGGGCACACTTTGTTTACAGGCACTTACTGGAGTTTTAGTACTAGGGAAGTAAGAGTCTTCATTTATTGCTTTTGCCTGGCAAGTGGTAGAACATCGCTTCAGATGTTAGTTTCCAGGTCATTAGTTTATATACCCCATCTTTTAATGGAGGGGCAAACTGTAACCTTACCCTACTGAAGAAATGGTTTCAATTTACTTTTCATGGACCTCCCTCCACAGGTTTAAGTTAAAAAGTATCACACGTTCAGCAATTAAAGGAAATTGGGTTTCTTTTGAATAGAAAGAACTCATGAAAGTTTGTACACATCATAGTTGTCGCTACATTCTAAGCATTCAAACACAAGCTAACAATCTTGTAGGCTATATAAGCCAGCTGTCACAGGAAGGGCAAAACTAGAAAGCCTAGTGCTGGGGGAAAAAAGTGCATGCTTGGTCAAATGCAGCCCGTATGTGACATTTTAGTCCCATTTCCCTATTAGGCTTCTGTTACCAGCCTTAGTGCAGAGGTGGACCCCAGTTGTAGTACAAGCGTCCCCAAGTTGCTGTCTGTTTTACACATGCTATTCTCTGATGCTATTGCTACTTTATTTTCCTTGGATAAGTTAGGTCATACTTACAGAGAATGCACCCAATCCAAAAAGCTTCTGAAAAGCTTTATGGCCAAAGTGGAGACACGTGGTTAGCTTTTAGCCACTAAATGACAATTTACATTCCCACAACAACTTCATCTTTGAATTGAAACTTAAATGAGAAAACTATCCTCACTTTTAGGTCAACTGCATTGAGTATATAATGTCTTCTCTGCACAGTTAGACAGTCTGCTTGTCAATGATGCATTTTACAAAAACCAGCTTCTTCAGTGCCTGCTGAGACTGCTTTATCTCAACATTAGGAAATAAAATACAGAGGTCAATGATCAGTTTGATCTGAAAGTTTCTTCATTTCCTTTTTCTCTCCCTTACAGATTCATTCAACATTCCATACCTGGATAGCGTTCAGAATTATTACAGGTACTTTTATTTACCATACAGATGGTAATTATATTCATTATATTCATATATATTCATATATGCCATTATATTCAAGGTCAAACTCACTAAACAATATTCTGTTTTCAGTTATCACATATATGCTTTTTCACTGACTTTCCTATAGTCCAGGATTATATTTGCTATTCCCGCTGTCTTTTCCATTGCCAGTTAGTAGAGCAGAATAGATTGAGAAAATAGAGAATTCTTTGCACAGACTTCTTATCTCTTACCCCTCTGTGTTTTGTAATTGAATATATTGTAAATCTGCCTGTGTCTAGGAAATGTTCTGTGCAGTATGTGTTCAGTTTTCTCAGAACAGTTATGTGATATATTTCTCTAAAACCAGTGTTCCCAAAGAATGCTTTTCCTCCTTAAAATAGAAGAAAAAAGAAAAAGAAAGCAAGAGGAAACTTCACTTTTTAAATGTTCTTTCTGCATGCCCAAAAGGGCTTTTCATGTCATATGGGTCTAAATTTTATCTGAGCCATTTCTTCACATCTGAGGCATTTTAGAAAACTGAAAGTAGAGAAGCAACAAGGCAGAAGATGATGGGTGGACAAATGTTCTTGAGGAACATGCTTGAGATTTAAATGTGAAGATAGGCGAGGAAACTTTCCCCTCTCCAGCTAGTTATTTTGCTTGTGCATTGTAAAGGTAGCCTCAGTTGTAACTCACGTTTAACTTCTCAGTTTCTCCTGCCCTTCACATCTAAACACAAAATCTTGTCTCAGAATTTTGGTGGTGCTTTCAGCTTTGACTCTTTGGAACTGGAGGAAGACTTGGAAATCTAAATTCTACTTTAATTCAGGCTCTTAAGCCATCCACTTTGCAATAAGAACACATATTAAACATCTGATAGTTCAGTTTGCTTCAGTTCCGTGTGGCCTAGCAGGAGCAGATACATTTTCCCATAAATTCTGTGGGATAGGATCCTACAGCAGCTGCATTTGCAGGAGAACATGGAATTCACATGTGGATTTACCATGAAGGGATGAATGTGTGGTGCTAATAAGGCTTTTGGACGTGCTAGTGCAGCGCATATGCCTACATCTTTTGCCACAGTTGTGGCTACGTGACAATCTAGTATCAGTCTTCCACTCTAGTTTAAGGCTGCTATCAGAAGTCCTAGTGACACGCATGGGAAGATGTAGCACCAATGAATTTGCTGGATCATCCCTGAATTGTTGTTTGGCCTGGACAAGCTTACTGTTTGGAAAGATATATGGATCATCTGCTTCTTGTCCACACTGAAGATGCACTGATAGCAAAAAGGATTGGAAAGGATTAGGGTGAATTTTCAAAGCAATTCAGCCAACTTAAGAATTTCTGAGTGAAATTCTGAGTCAGGTGAAAAAGTCTTTGCTTATTAATTGACAGTCTCTTGCTAAAGAAATGTGTTCTCATAATGGTTTTTGCTTCATTATAGTCTGTCATCATAGCAAAATAAAGAAACGGTAATGAGATGTATCATACTTTCTGAGACTGAAGAAAGGCACTAAGAGTCCTCAAAAGCTATTAAGCATCACTAAAGGTAGAACTGCCTTTACAGGGACAATTTTATTAATCTGATGTATTAATAAAATATAAAGATTAATAACATTTTTAGTAAATGTGCCACACTCTAGGAAGAGAGAAAGGATATGGTGGAATGAAGCGGAGTCTTGTGGAAGCCTTTTCTTCTCCCCCACCCCTGCAAAGTTAAACAGTCAAAAGGACAATGTCTTTTTTTTTTTTTTTTTCTCCTTCTCCTGAGCTACAGTAAGGCACTGTCTGTTTGCCTTTATGTGATCCTGAACAAATAATTCATTCTTTGCTGTACACCTTAGAGCGCTGTAGCTTGCAGATATAAAAACAGAGGCTAGGGAAAACAGTTATTCCACACCACTGGTCTTCATTATGTATTAAAATTAAAGGCAGCAGCAGTTCCACTGAAAGACAATAATATTTTTACACCAAAACATGGGTTCCTATTTTATGTCCACAGCACGAGCAGAGGATGACTCAACTGTTACACACATTCTTAAGTGGGACTAAAGGCAGAAATCTTAGGATTATGATACTGAGCTTCCAGTTTTCTTAATGAAGTTCATGATGTTCATAAAGGTAACATTAACTTCAAAAAAAAAAACATTGTGAAAGGGTCTTTATGATATTGGAAGTATTGATTTATATCTGAAACTTGTTTTTTGATATATTGGCTTCTATTCTGTTCAGGTCAACTTTTCTGGCAATTCTATTGTTTACTCCGATTGGTGGAGGAATAGTGATATGAACTGTTTTCTGGATGGCTGTGTTCAAACTATACTCGTCATCTGAACTCAGGGATGTTTTAGCTTCCGCATATCATCCAGGGAGTTTAAAAAACAAAACCAAGAAAACCCACCCACACCCACACACCCACACACCCACCCACACACCCCTAACCCAAAAACTCAAAAGAAAACAAAAATTCCCTCCGCAATTAAACCCAAGTTTTAGTTAATCTCAGATTTGCTCACAATCATTCTAGTTACAGAATTTAATTCTTAATTGAGCAATTTAGTAGATACCATGAGTTGGAATGTTACTTGTCTTTGCCAGTGGAAGATACATGCAATTACCATCTAGCATAAAGTATCAAAAGCACTTCAATTTTAGAAGTTAGAAAAACGGAAAATATCTGTTGTTAATGGAAGGAAAGAAAGCAACATATATATTCATTATTACATGTATTTGTTGTATATAGTTTTATTAGCATAAAACCATGGGGAAAAAAGGGTGGAATTAGTTGACATGTCTTAAGTCCTTCCCTGTTTACAGTTTTAACTTAGAGTATTTTAACATTAAAATTTGAGAGCTCAATTAACATCAGGTAGCGTGCAAAAGAGCAGAAACCCTTTTTGCTCTCTCCTTTTACTCTTTGAATGAAGAATTCTAATGACATTCCACAGGTGACAGGAGAACTGGTAAGAAACAAAAAAGAGTAATAAGCAAGAGGAAATGCTGCCTTCTTTGCTATTTATAAGATTTCATGTAGCGTAGTGTCTCTGGTTTGGATCTTTTGGAAAATAACTGAAAAGGTTCAATATTTCTTTGGTTCAAAATCATATTCCATTAGCCAATAGCTGATCATTCTACATCAGAGTAACTTAAGAGATGTCTAACAAAATAGCGGAGACAAGACTTGATGTCCCTGATATTTCTACGTAAGCAAGGAAATTTTTTTTTTTTTTTTTAAATTCTTTCAGATACCAACAATAAACCCAAGGCAATAATCTTTTTCCTTTGCAGATCTCCTTTAATTAAAGTAGTGTGAGATCCTGCTGTCCTGTCATCTTACCTGTTTGTTTTGCATCGTTATGCTGCAGGCCTATCCTTTATCCATAAAAAAGTACCATGTTGTTCAGGGAAAGTGTATTTATGATAACATTTTTTTAAAATGTTTGTGTGCTAACCTGCTGCTTAACACATGACCCATGTAATGCATCTTCTTTGAAATACAGACTTTTCAATGCCATTGATTTTTAAGAAGAGACTTTACTCCAGTAACAAGATGGAGATAGATCTAATGCAAGAAATCTTGCATTTATACTACGCAGGACATTTTTGTCATTGCTGCAAGCTTTCCTAACAGCAATATTTCCATTTTATTTTGGCAGGAAATACTCTGCCTGGCGTAAAGATGGCTCTTTCCATTACATCCACACCACCTCTTTTGGGAACTATTCATTCATCTGCGTGGATGCCACACTCAGCCCAGGCCCTAAGAGACCCTATAATTTCTTCGGAATTTTAAACATGGTATTTTACGTCTTGGTGTTGCATTTGCTGGCTGTTTTACTTCTATAGCAGTTTGTTTGGGGTTTTTGTTTGTTTTTATAAAGAAGAATCCTCTGAAAGATTTGTGTTCATCTAAAAAAGTCTTTATGTTTTTAAGTTATTATGCATGTGGGACATTTATTTAGAAAAATGAATGTGTCACTTAACATATACTGTATCTATCTGTGTTTTCTCTCTTTAAGAAATAATCCAGCACAAAAATGTCAAATTAGACATTTTAAGGACACTGTCAGTAGTTTCTTAGCATTTAGCTAGACTTGAGTGATTATTTCCTTATATGCTGTAAAGTTTTAAAAAAACAAACCCCAAACTTTCTAACTTCACTCCTTTTTGCTTTGTTAGATGCCTTTTTTTATTAATATTAATGTTACAGATGAGAGAGTTGCACTTATCAATGAAATAATGTGAAAGATAATGCTATGAAGAAATGTGTCACTTATGAAAGTGAGGTCTGATCTTCTGAGACCATAAAAATTACATGGTATTGTTTTGAAAGAATAACATTAATCCCAATGTTTAAATCGCATATCAGTTTAGATAACATTTTGCTTCCCTTTGATTTTTCTCTGTAGTTTGTTGATATGCTATTGTTCTTGAGATACTCTCCTGAAGTGCTGG
This sequence comes from Platalea leucorodia, assembly GCF_965183815.1. Lineage (NCBI taxonomy): Eukaryota > Metazoa > Chordata > Aves > Pelecaniformes > Threskiornithidae > Platalea > Platalea leucorodia. Next base: position 41,927,085 of record NC_138829.1, on the reverse strand, counting down.
CAGAGAGTTACTGGGTTCTGGCAAACAGATGTCATATTTTGCCTGTGATAACGGTCTCAATGAAAAGTAAAACGTTGTCCCTCTAATCTTGTCTAAAGGAGGCTCGACATTGAATTAAGAGTTCGTAAAGTGCTAGGTGATACTTAGATGAAAGGTGATGTAGGAGCGCCAAGTACTGTTCTCATTGTTTACTGTAATCCATAGTGGGTGCAGTAGATTTGCAGACAAACTCTCAAGGAGCTAAGAAATGCGGTTGAGTCTGGAGCTCCTGTCCTTGGCTGCAGTAAGTCAAGCATTTGCTTGCTAATTACCCAGCAGCAGGCGTCCAGAGAGCATTGCTTGCGGATTTTTGCACAAAACTGAAAGTTAAGGTAGATACCTGTAACTTTTAACAATTAAACCTCTGCCAGGAATTTGAAAAAAAAAATTAGATTTGTATCAGTGATTTGATTGCATAGCTTAGGTAAAAATATTCTTAAAGCCCAAATTCATAAAGGCAAAGGAAATATAATTTCACTTAATAAGACCATTACATCAACCCAGAATGGTATACTGAATCCATTCTTTTTTTAATATACCTTTATTTCTGTTTCCTTTATTCATGCCCTTCAGTGTTTCTTTTCAGGTAGGAGGGAAAAGAATATGTTGGTGATTCTCTGGGTTACCCTAAAAGGTGATCTGCAAAATGGTGAAAGAGTGGATTTGTGTTCTTTTCTGGTTTTAGTTTTCCTGCCTCCTCTGTTAGACCTTGAGATCTTATTGGTATTGGGAGTCTCTCTGGACAGTAAGTGGTTGATTTATTATTGGATGTCAAACAAGTAAAGGAGAGAAATTTTACCTGCTGTGTAAAGTGTTACTTTTGCTTAACTTTAACAGCAATGGCTGAGTAATATTTTCAAGATTCAGCATCATAGTTCATCCAGTTAAATGACTGAAGCATACACGGTGCACAGTTTCTGTGGTCTGTCATGCCTATAAAAGGCCATCTAGCAACTCAAGAGATATTAGGGATGATAATTGTAAGGTAAAGATGTTTGTAAAATCAACTCAAGCGTGTCATCTTTGACTATATAAATAAGCAGTAGAAAGGATAGAAATATTGTTTACCAAAATCTTTGTTTATATTGCACTTTTCCTGTGTTTGGTTGCAAGGAAGGTGTTGAGTGTCTTGTATTCACTTTCTTTTTCCAACATCAGATTTTAGGGATATGCCTAGTAGTACGGTTTGTTCATGCACAGGTCCCTGAGGAGGAACTGAGAGTATTCTGTTGCTTGTTTTTGGTTTTGCCTTTTTTTTTTTTTTTTTTAAAAAAAAGGATGAATTGCATCCTTCATTAGTTTCTTTCTGCTTTCCTTTTGCTATTCTTTCCAAATAGCCTGAATGTTAAACAGGTTTGTTTGGTTGTCTTTCAAACACCTGCCTGTTTCAGAATCAAATGAAAGAGCTATCTTTGATGGCAACGGAAAGTCTGCACAGCAATCATACTATCTGGTTTGGCCATTTTCCCACCTCAACAATCATCTCCCCAGCCCCAGGAATACGAACATTAATGAGGTAAGATCTTTCTTTTTTCCCTGTATGTTTTCAGCCTGAAGTACCTTTCTTGCCTCTTTTCCCATACTTGTCTGTCTCTTTTCAAGTTTTCTGCAGTGATATTTCCTTCCCATCCAAATAATCACAATTTTTATGTTCTTTTATTAGTTCTGCCACAGCCTATTTATGTGGACATCTCCATACAATGGGTGGGCTGATGCCAGCCTTGCACAGTCAGCACCGTGGTGGCACTCTGGAACTTGAATTGGGAGACTGGATGGATAATAGGAGGTAAGTAAACCCTACGTGAGCAAATTATATGGAGCCTAACTGGTTATACTGTGATTCCCTTTTATGCTGGTTAGAGAATTTGAAAGAAGCATTAGATCTGCCTGACTGGTTATTACTATTAACGCTTTTGAAAAATGTCTCTGTGTATAAGTTTGGGATTTTTTTCCCTATACCAACAGTGTGCTGATAAATTAAGTAATTTTTTAATTCATTCTTGATATTTAGAAATTAAAAAGAAGACATTGAAATATCGATTTAGTATGTGTTTAGCTTTCAAAGCAGAAAAATAAATTGTAATAAAATTCAGCATCACTACTTCAGAATACCCATGCTCTGCACCAGCTGTTAGAATTTTAGAGACAAAAATAGTCTACCTGAGAAATGTTACTTTAGCAGCATATCAAAAAGAGTCCAATGCTACACGGAATGTCTAGTAGTATATTAGCTTTTATTCTGCAGTAATCCTAAGAAAGATACTTGTATGCGTACAGGAATAGAGCACACCGAGGTCTTTGTCCGTAACTAGACTACCTACCCAGACACTGTAGTAATGTACATTATATTTGAATTCTTTAACATAATGTTCATCTATGTGATTCATGTGCAAAATTCAATAGATCTTGACATTTGGAATTTTGAGTGGTGCTTCAGTGATTTATAATAAAATGAACCTGATCAGAGGTAACCAGCTGTAGAGTTTATACAGCAGAGTTGGTTAATATAGCATCAACTACAGAAGAAAATAAATGGAAAATAAATCAAACAAGTTCCATTTAGAAACTTGGGAAGCTGTGCATGCAGTAGTTTGTATCAACAAAATTTTTTTCCTTTTATTATAGGTACCGGATCCTTGCGTTTGATCATGACCTCCTTAGCTTCGCAGATCTTAACTTTGAAGAATGGCCTGTAGTTCTCATCACCAATCCCAAATCCTTCCTTTATAGCAGTTCTGCTCATGAACCACTAGTCAAAATTCTTTATTCCACTCATATCAGGTATCCTGTAATCTCTTGGTTTAACAATATTTAACTATATTTTAATAGTTGCGGTCTTTCTCGATTATCATGTACACCTATATTTGTATAACAAGACTTTTTTTTTTAAATGCATGTGTCCACTGTTCTCAGAATTCACTTTTCTCTGGAAGATTGTTCCTGAGAGCTCACTTGGTATCGTATCTCTGATAAAAGGAGATTACATAGTAGTAATTCATGTTTGTTTTATTTATGCAGTTATTTCCCCTGAAGTCAATTGGAACTTTCTTATGTAACCAAAGCTGGTAGACTTAGATTAACACATAATCTGTGTTATTAATCTATCTCACATATTCACATTGCCTCCGCTGATTTCAGGATTTTGTCTATGTATTTTTCTAAGTGTTTTCTCTATTCACTTTGGACTTCTTAGACTCTTGTGTTTTCAGTTTTACATCCCTTATATATTAAAACATTTTAAGCCTTTGCCAATTTTCATATTTGTTTTAAATCTCTCCATCTTTCCATTTCTACCTTTTCTATTTATTTTTTTCATTTGTATTTCAAATTTCTAAGCCCTTTCCAACATCTTATGTTTGCCGTTAGACCAATATGCATGAAATATATAGGTATATTGCATACACAGAATTACAATCAAAAGAAGTTTGTCATACTTTTCAGTTAGGAAGAAGCATCCTACTAAGTCTACCTACTTTCCATTTTTCTATTTAGAACCTTAGCTGAACATTCTTATGATTATATTAAATATATGAACCGGTAGAATCGTTCAGCATAACTATGTAAGACTCCTTCATTTGACTGAAACATGCTCTGGAATGCCTTTTTTATTACCAGAAATTAAAAATTGTATGTGCAATATATTGAGTCTATATTAGTATCACCGTTTCTCTGAACATAAGCACTGCCAAATGATGCTACATTTGTTGGTATCTCAGATCTGTAACACCAGTTTTGCATTCCACTCTATTTCTCATAAATTTAGTTACAAAGACTGAGAGGTTATATTCTGACTAGCAAAAAGGGGCGGGGGGGGGAGCCCAACCCAAAAACACAAAAACCCCCAAAAACACCACCACCCACACCCAACAGCAAAGGACATTAGGGAGAGAGACTGGCAATTTTTATTGAAGATGCCTACAAGTATTTGATTATGTGTCTATATGTGTGCAGGAGGATGCATCCCACTTGTGTTAGCAAATGTTTTGACAGCAAGAGTTCCAAAATTATTTCTGCCAGGACCTGATTATTTCTGACCTGACCTTATCTCTGCCACTTTTTCATCTGTTCCACAGCCCAGTTTTCTATCGTATTCTTTTGCACAATACCATACAGAACGTCTCTTTTTAACTGTAGGAAAGAGCTACCATGTTACCATTTTAATTTCTAACTCTTTTGAACTCTTAAGTACAAGGTAGCATTATCTTTAGGGACTTCTCTTCAGGAAGTAATGACAAATCTGCAAGTCCTGTAACAAATCTGTTTATTTTGCTGTTTATTCACTCCTTAGAATTCTGGCCTTCTCTCCTTCTGTCATTATCGCCGTCAAAGTCTATATAGATGGAGTTCACTTAGGGAATGCACATCAGGTGTCTGGCCCTCTCTATGTACTGAAGTGGAGCCCGCAAAACTACAGCGAAGGGTTCCATCACATAGATGTGGCTGTCCAGGTAAGGTACCTGTTGGCGTTCTTTGTATTGAATTTTTATGTTGTCGTGTTGGCTCCATCACCCTTCTGCATCACGTAACTAGGGACAAAATACATGATAACAGACTTCCGTTCATATCCTTTGCAGGTAGAAGCATTTAATACAGTGGTATGCCAGACATGCATGCGTCAATCGAATCTTTCCAGAAAAGCTGCAGTGATAATTAGCAACTTTAACTAGATATTTTGTGCACTACTGTTATCTAATTGCTCTCTTATTGTATATCTGTCTAGGATGCTTCAGGAAGAATTAGCACGCGGGGTCATATATTTGCTATGGAAGAAAACCTCTCTCTTAGATTTGGCTTTTGGCCATCTGTTATTCTTCTCACTGACCACTATGTTCTAGTAAGTACTTTCAGCAAAACAGCTGTCATTCCGTGTTGGTTTCCCCAGAGACTGCAGGAAGCATTTCCCTAATTCCTGGTAGACTTGAATGTACTTTGCTTTTTCCAGATATGACTCCATTGGAATTTCACAAATATTTCAAGTTTCCTTTCTCTAGTTGCATGCTTCAAACGTGAATGTGCAGCAATCGTTCATGCAAACACGTTGACTTCCTTGATTTAGTTACAATTTTTGGGCATAGGTATACACACATTTTGTGCAAGCAAGAAGTAGAAAAGAAGCTAGGAGATAGCAGAAAAAGGAAACATTAAATCAAAGAGAACTTCACTGTGATCTGTTGCAATATGTGTACTAGCATGAGTGCTGGAAAAAGTCTCACATCAGCTGCTGACATTATAGCTAGCTCTAGCAAAGAGGAAGGAAAAATTCCTATTGACTTCAATAAGTTCCAAGTCATATCCAGAAGTGTTACAGCTCAGGACATGCGAAGAAGGCATGTCATAATAGTGTAGGTGCACTTATAGAAGAACATAGGGAAGTCCACATGACCGTGGATAGTATCGTATTTGGCTCAAAATTATTATATTAGTTTTGTTAATCAGGAACCGATATTCTCCACAATGTCTTGAACTGCAGTTTATTCAGTACAGCACTCAGAAAATGTTTTACGTAGGAAGTGTATTTACACTTTTTCAGCGGATGTGTTTTACAAACCCCATTTTGGAAAGATTCAGGCATATCATTTTCAGCCATCCAACTGAATTCAAGTCTGTAAGATGCAAGTCCAATAACTCTTAAGTTTCTTTTTACTCTTCAGTTCAATGACACCATCAAGCTTTGAATGTGTGTTTCAGTTAGAAATCTCTGTATCATTCTGTCAGTGTCCATAAGGCATGCTCAAAGGCAGCTCCTACTCCAGGGCTGGCTTAGAGCTAAAACTCTCTTTTTAGGCTCGTGTGCTCTTTGGACTGATTGTGCTGATTCAGATCGCCTTGCTTGTTGTTTTCCGATACCTCCAAAAGCCAGCACTCAAAGGTATGAACCAATGTTTGTCTCTGGTTTTTAGAGGATCTAATTTTCCGTAAACTTTTTTTACTATTTATCTGTATACTAACAATATGTAAGTAATTGCGCTGTTAATCACCGTATGCATTTTGCATCTAGTACTGTGAAGTTTGATTGGGTTCTCAGAAGCTGCTGTTTTGCTTTTAAGGGGACCCAGAAAACCTCTGATACATCAAACAAAGTAAATTAAAAACTTGACCAGGTGTCTTTGTTTAAAGGAAAATTCAATTAATTGAAGTCTAATGGTTTCATTTTAATTTTCTCACTGAAGAATCCAATGCATAGGGAAAGGAATGTTTTTATTTTGTATTAGTTCTGTATGTGCTTGTTTCACTACAGCTGGCACAGAATTCTCTGTCACCTGAGTGGAGAAACAGATTGCCATCTACAAAAAGAATTTCTGTTAATCTTTGCACAGAACATGAACAGGCTTGGGTCTTTCTCAAAATAATACTATGATCAGTTCTGTCATAACTTGGTATTTTGTTTGTGATAAATTGGGTAAATGAAAATTAATCCTGTTAAGCTCGTGGTGTTTATCCTTTAAACAATTGTTTGAACCACACCTTACTAATGAGATTTTTCTGGAAGCCACCTCCCTTCCTATTCATGTCAGTATATGTCCCTTCCTTTATATTCATAATCACGTAGCATCCTGAGGTAACTACAGCAACTGCTTACACCGAAAAAGAACAGATTTTCAGTTGCCTATATGGAAGTCAGCAGCTAAAAATGAAAAGAGCTAGCATTCTGTGATCAGCTAGGTCCCTGTGGACCATGACAAATGTTTTACAAATTAGCGAAGAAATTTGTAAGAGCTGTTGATTTCCAAAGGTCAAGCTTGTCCTCTGGGAGTTAATGCTTTGTGAGAAGGGCAGCCATGTAAGAAGTGAAACTCTAAAGGCTAGCTTTTATAGGAAAGATCTCTTGATCTCAATCTATGAATTGTCTGCTTCAGTTAGAAAATTAATATTGCCTTTTTTTGCTAACATCACATACTTGTCAGAATGCTGCCATTTTAACACCTAGCCTTCATTTTATCTGAGTTGCTAGTAGATCTCGCTAAGTAGATTTAATCAAAGAAAATCCAGTTAATCTAGTCCATGCTGACCTGCCTGCTTGGGTTTGCACAGTTACTGTTTTGAGTCTCTTACTTTTCATTTAATATGAACTTTCTCCATGTTTTTCATTCTAGCTAACTTCATTTTCTGGGTATAGAATGGTCATTCAGTTTTATTTACATACAGCAAGTGTACTCATTTAGAATGGTAGCTTCTTCTGCTGTTTTTAACATAGATTGTTATATTTATCGGTTCCTTACTTTCAGTTGTCACAGTAATAGTAGAAATGCATTCCCTTGCATTTGTTCTGTAGACATACCAAATATTATTTCTATATTTCTTATTTAATAGAATGAGTAAATAACGTGCAGAGTTGTTTCAGAAAGACCAATATTTATATATATACATATATATGTACATGTGTGGGTGTTGCAACCTGAATCAGGTGTATTTTTCTTAAATGTTGTCTCTGTTTAGAAAAGCCAGGATTACTTACTCTGACCTCGTATTCCCTTCATGTCTTCAGTAAAACAAACACCTTCTATTACTCAGTTCTGGTTCTGAATTTATACACCATTCTGGGTAAGTAACCTAGAACACTGGAGGACATAGATTAGTATTTATAAATTACACATCAGAGCCTGATGAGAAATCAGATTCCTAACATCTTGGAGAACGGGGAAAATCTATGTTAAGTTACAAAATCTATGTGGAACTTGAAAAGTTACTGTCCAAAGAGACTAAAGGTTTGTTTGTAAGAGCCTAACTTAGAAGCCTAGAATTAATTAAGCACTTAAATTATTAAATTACTCTGAAAGCAAAGTGAGTGTTTTTAAATTTAATTTGGTTTTCACTTATTCTTTGAGTAGGATCTGGTTGTACCTTGGTGTAAAATGAGTATATGGAATGTACATTTCACATGACATGTCACGAAGACATCTCGGCTCTGATGCTAACAATTTTAGCTTATTTCTCCTCTGATAACGTTACTAAAATAGCTACTTTCTTGGCAGTCAGTATGCATAACATAGTGCAGCCTGCCCATTTTCACTTCTAAGCTGAGCCAAGCTGGAATTGTTTATGACCATGTCTTTCCTACATCTCACTGTAATTCTGGGAAAAGGCCAGCATTTGAAAGGATCCATCTTTTCACGTCTCTTGTAAGGAAAATGTTATATGTGGTAGTGAAAATTTTCACAGAGATGAAACCAACTCAAAAGCGTTTTCATTGCATGCCACAACTCATTGGTTTACCATGGTACTTTTACAGCAGGAACGTTCATCAGACTGCTGTTTGTTGAAGATGAAAACATTAGGCTTATTACTATAGACAAGCAATAGAGAAGTCATTTTCCCCAGTTAACCACTTTGTGCTCAGGAGTACAAAGGGCCATGTGAAAAAGGGCCATGTCTATATTGTATTTTCTGATGGTGCTGTATGTTTGGTTTCCTCTCTTTTAGGACCCTGGTTTGTAGGTGAACTGATAGATGGCCAGGTGGGGGCCTGTTTTTCCTTTGGGGTGTTCGTTGGTGGTTCCTTCTTACAGGGCGGCCTGACATTTGTGGTCGGGATTTTACAGGTACATATTTATAAAAATTAAGGCTGACAAACTGCTTTCTTATAGGAATTTTTTCTGATTTTTTTTTTAAATAGTTTTATAAAGAAAGGAGTCTTGGAAGGATAGAGAAGATTAGTGGCCATGCCTGACTACAACAGCTCTTTTTACCTTTCTGCAAATTTAAAGGGCAGAAAGGAAGGAGGTTGTGCATTATTTTCTCGAACTTCTCTTTTCCTCTATTTGGTGTTGCTTTGGACTCCCTGGATGTCTGGATTCGAGGCCATCTCTACAGATTTACCACTCTAAATTTTTGTTTTGTCCTTGGCTCATGCACAGGTTGCAGTGATTAAGCAAAAGGAACTGAACGGCCAGGGCAGCCCTTGCACACTGAATAACCTTCAGATCAGTAGGTGTCACTCTCCAAGTACAGGAGTCCAGTTTCCCCAGCAGTCTGCCCTGCCTGCCCTCTGGTTCTCCCAGCTGCCATTAGTCTGAAAGAGAGGGTGTAGTTCCTTGGCACTAAAGCCAAACCAAGTTGTTGCTTCCTTCATGGTCCCTCCCTAATGCCAGTGCTAACACTTGTCTGACACCGCAGTGGGCTGGGTCAGAGCGCTAAACTGACATAAGGACCTTCCTTTTTTACCGTGCTAGTGTTTTGCCAAGTCTAGCTCCCTGAACCAGCTCCAAGGAAGGTCAGATGCATGTCAGTGCCTCCCACTGCAAGGGAGTGGGCAGGAATGCTTGGCCTGGGGCTGAGGCACAGGCAGCCACAGCTCTATTGGCTGCAGAGTCTTGGAAGTGCATCCTGAGGTTCCAGCTCTGGGAATTGTACTGCGCCCTTAGAATGGGACAGTTTCATGTGCTCATACCTTTCTGTGCCCTCATGTATGTTACCCGGAACACTTGGCTTGCTCGTCGTCTTATTTTTCTCTGCTCTTCTTTTCAGATGCTGTTTTTCAACCTGCCATTAATGGCCTATCTGTGCTGGTGCCTGTTTCTGCGATGCCAGGGTCACAGCTTCCATTCTCACATCCATCACGTCCGACGCCTCGTGGCTGTGCTTGTTCACCTGGCAATGGCACTCCTCCTGGCCTGGCAGGTCTATTCCTGCTATTTCCTGCAGCGAACCTACGGGACCTTGGCTTTCTTCCTCTCCCCAATGAGAACGTGGCTGGTGGCGCTGACCTCAGCTCTGATCTATAAAACCTGGACACTGAAATCATCTGAGCTCAGAACTTACATAGTAGAAATGAAAAACTGTCAGAGCTCCTGAAGTACAATCTAAGTATTCAAAGTTCTTTGACTTAAAAACTGTCAAGGCACAACATATATTCTGTGATGCTGGAATTCCATACAGCCCAACCATTAGGTGGTAAGATCTGAAACTGCACCTGCACAGCTACAGAGCTGTATTAAATAATACATATTATACATTTACTATAAACTTTTATTGTATTATACAATATACTGTATAATACGTTATATAATAGTTATACATTAATACAGTATACAGTAAACTGTATAATAATCTCTATAATAGGGGTTTTTGTGGTACAGAAGATAGATGTGTCTGTATGGATCACAAATGGAAATGTTTGCTTATTACTACTGTGAATGGAAAAATATTTTTAAGTCATTAAATCCTTGATTTTTATAATGCTAGGTGAAATCAACATAGATCTTGATAATGAGCTCCAGGATTTGTGCTTAACTTTGCTTTTTATTTCAAGGTTTACATATCTTTTTACAAGACTAACTACAAGAGGAGACCAGATGTCTTTATGAAGTAATGGTTATTGCAAAAGTGCTGTGGTGGCCTTCACAGTAGGAGTCCTGTTCTTATACACTTTTTCAGCTCATAATGCTACATACAAGCAGTTTATAGGCCGTTAGGGGTGTATATGTGTATTTGTGTTTATGTTTACCTGAGCCGTGGCCTATTGGTCTTGTCCTGGGAGTGCTGGCTAATTAACGTGCTCTCTCTCTGGGAGGAAGTAGTTATGTTTTCCACCGTTGAGGTTGCCAGTTTTCCCACACTTTACCAGTGAAAGGAGAGTGAATGATCACTGTTGCAGGGATTCCCAGCTGTAGTCAGAGTTCAGCTTTAAAGCAAAGAATGGAGACCGTGTCCTCAGGATGGGAGAGCCAGAAGGAATCGTGTGGTCTGATGCCCATCTTGCTCTGTAAGCGAGGGGGTCAGGGCTGTATTTCTGGGTCTCAGTAAATGTGCCAAAGAGTGACTGAGGAAAACTCACTTCTTTGTTTTCAGTTTTTCTAAGTCTAAAAATGATGGAACAGTTACCTTTATGAGGAATGTAATGATCCAGAGCCAAGAGAGCTGAGGTGCCTTTATATGTAAAGTAAGGAGGCCACTGGCCTGCTTCACAAGACTGCTGTGAGTGGAACATTTAAAATACTTCAGGTAATTTTACAGTAACTTATTTATGACTCCTCAAGAAAAAGGAGGGGTAACTTATGGCACTTTAGAAAAAAAACAGCAGTGACTGTAGTAGAACATACAGGAAAATAAATTTAATTGGAAGAAAATACTGATTACAATTAAGACTTTTTGTTATTTCTAAAAGATGACAGTTTTCCTATTCCTTAATTCTTGTTCCTCAATGATTGATGATACAATAGGAAAAAGAGAGTAGCAGCTCTCATTCGCGTAAGTTAAATACACTATTAAGAGAATACAGAATGTCATTTCTTCCTACATATGTTTGTTTTGCCAAGCTGTTAGAAAATCAAAGAGGCAGGGCACAAAATTTACTTGTGAGATACACTACTGAAAAATTGATAATAAAATTGACATTTCAGAATTAAATTACTTTTACGTGATCAGGGAGCATAAAGAAGTGGCAATAAAATACTCCATATCTATACCCTGTGACAAGACCCTGTTCTGAAGTGATACTTACTTTTTGTTGTGGTGGTAGCAGTTGATTGCAATGTGATCAAATCTCAATGTAATCAAATGTCTATGGACTTAAAAATCTTACAGTCTGTCAAATATTTACTTTTTGGCTCCGTGGGATGTGTTCGGTAGATGGATGGAATTCTGTTAAGAATCTCTCAACGTTATTCTTAGTGTGGCGAGCAAAGATGTTTTATTTGTAGATGCGCTATCCCTGGCTCCAAGGCCTCAAATAAGAATCACTGCTCTGAAACGTGGCTGATGAGTGAATTATACACGTCTGTGGGAGTGATGTAATCAGCTTTGAGAGAAAGGGACTGTCCTGCTGCCCTGGTATCGCTGTAGAAACTCAGATCTCTTCCCTGCATAGGAAGCACCTCTTAGCTCATGCTCCACAGGCACAGCTATTGCAGCTTTTTGTTGCCTAACAGACAAGTAGAACTTACCTTGTCTCACGTTAATTAAGATTTTTGCCTTCTTAAACAGTTTTCCAATATTCTAAAACCCGAGCAGGAAAATATCAACTTTCGTACTTGAGCTCTACATTTTAACACAGGAAGACTTTATTTACCAATACCTTCTTAAAATTTTTTTAATTCTTTGTATCTCATCAGGCTGAAAAAGCACATGTAATTTTTCATGCTGCTGCTTGCTTATGAAGGAATTCTTGTGTTCATCCATGAATTACATCCAAGATGCTGTGAAATGCGTAACATAAACTAGGAAAAAGAGAGAAGATTCTTGTACGTGCGTTACCCTCGGTGCTCTGCGGGCTGAGCAAAACTTGCAGAGGGAAGTTCCCAGGGGAATGCCATTGCCATGCATAATTTCCTATAACTGTCATCAGCGAAGGCCTGTCCAATCCAGTGATCCCAATAAAGAGATCTTGGCATTCAGTGTAGGGGAAAATGCAAGGATGGGGGGAGAGAGGCTTTTTCCATGTGCTCTTCCCACTATCTCTACAGCATACTAACAACATAAAAATATAAAAACCCCACCCCAAAACAGTTCCAGAAGTTCAGAGAGAAAGAACCCCTTCTGGAGCCGCCGAGGCAGAGGCAGGCGAGAGACAGCTGCCTTGCAGGGCTCCGAAGGCTCACTCAGGCTGCCTGGCCCGAGGACACGGAACAGGCTGTGCCAGTTTGAAATGCTCATTGCTGCCCATGCAGCTTTCTAATGGGATTGTTACTGCCCGGAGAGAGCTGTAGGTACTCCCCTGGGGGAGTCAGATGTACAGGCAGCTCCATCCCAGCAGGAAAAGCACCAGGAGGCAGTGTCCTGCCCTCCCCCAGGCGCCCCAGCACCAGGAGAAAGTCCAACCTGTCCAGACTTCACCCCACCAGAGCCTGCTCCTTGGCCCTTTACTTTCCCTTCCCACATTCCCCAGCCTGGGAGCCAAAAGAAAGCACGTAGGGGCTGCTGGGGTGAGGAAGGCTCCTTCTTGCAGAGAGGGAGGGACTGCGGGAAGGTCTCGGAGATACGGAGAAGCCAGTCCGAGCAGAGGGTGGAGCAGGGGAGGGTAGACCCATAGCCCCATGAAACCCTACTGCCTTCTCTCACCGTTTGCCCTCAGTCTCCTATAAAAATAAATTGCACCTCCCTTCTCTTGCATAAACACTGCTTTGCTACTTCATACTTTGTTTTCTTTCACTACTGCTGACCTGTTCAGCCACCCTCTTACCACCACCACTCGACCCAGAGCAGAGTGCTGTAGCAAAACTGAATTTTGCTATCCAAGGTATCTTTCTGGTATCTTTTCTGTGTTCCTGTGGCTAAAAAGTCTTGACTCATTTCTGCTTCTTTCTGTGCTTTTCCTAAAGAGTTCCCAGTTGTGTCTCACAAAATATTTTCTAGGTTTGGAGCTTATTCCAGCTGCTGTTACTGTTTCTTATTGCGGGATAATACCATCTGCCTGTGATCTTCTTTTATCCCCTGGCAGTCTATTTATGGATTGTATAAACATTTCCCACTGTGAAGACAACCCAGTAAAGAGAAAGGCAGCGTAGCAAGAGAGGAGAGCAATGTTACAAACAACAGGACTAAGTAATCCTGCATCTGCTTCTTCCACGATCAATGCATTAACATATAGAATAAAAAGAGATGCAGCTATTTGACAGGCACCTGCCTTTGCTCTCTCCACTTCTGTAACAACAGCTACTATAAACTGCAGTAAGATGTTTATGTCAGGGCTGGCAAGCTCTTTTCATGGCATCACTGACATTTTCCATGAAATCCTGACACTGAACTACACAGCCTAGCATTAAACCACTAATAAGTGCTCCTAGGAAAAACAGCATGTTTTTCTGGTTACCAAGGAAGAAGCCAACAACAAGGAGGACAAGAAACATGATGAACTAAAAAAAAAAAAAGGAAAAGGGGGAAAAAAATGGAGAGTAAGAAAGCAGAAGGGAAGAAAATGAAATACAGGACAGCCAACAGCAACCGTTCAAGGTGCAAAGGGAGAAGGGATGGAAATGGGAGTGCATAAAACTTTACCAATACAAACAAGCAGAAGATTGGCTCAAAAAAAAAAAAAAGAAAAAAAAAAGTCCCTCTGCCCAATGCTGTTTAAGATTTATTACCCTTTGCAACAAGAAACGCTTATTTATAAAGATTGTATAGCTGAACTTCTAGTACCTCACTGTGGTCACGCAACTCCTACTCTGAATTCATGCTTGCCCTTGCTTAAGATCTTATGAACTCTCACTCACCATCTTTGTAAGGTAAAGCTTCATGGGACGAATGCTGGTGCTTCTGCAGCCAGTGACTATCTATCTACTACACCCAAAGCATCTGGGATTTTTGTTACCAGTTATTAGTCACCCTTTGTTAAATGAGACCTCTCCTACAGAGCAAAATATATGATTGCCGAAGAGTCACACTATTACAATAATTAAGAAATTAAGACAAGGTGAAAAATGTATTAATATTTTTTACAACTGTGGGCACTTGGTTTAAAGCATTTTCTCCCTTTGATTTTTATTTATTCTTAAGAGGTAACATGAGCCAGGATTCACAAGTAAAGAAATGCTTCTGTGAGACGTTCAGGGGGTACCCCCCCTAAACACTGGGGGTCCAACCCTGCTGGCTCCTGTCCAGACTTCACCCCACCAGAGCCTGCTCCTTGGCCCTTTACTTTCCCCTCCCACACTCCCCAGCCTGGGAGGCAAAAGAAAGCACGTAGGGGCTGCTGGGGTGAGGAAGGCTCCTTCTTGCAGAGAGGGAGGGACTGCGGGAAGGTTTAGGGGGGTACCCCCCTAAACACTGGGGGTACCAGGATGAGGTTTACTTCGACTGTCCCCATCTTTTTTTTTTTTTCTTTTTTTCCCTAAAGCCATTTGACTAATGCTGATAAAACCTATATTGCCCTCGATAGCTTACCTCACTACAGGAACGCTGCTGCAATCAAGCTGCCTTTATTACGGTAAAGAATCAGTATCTCAGGATGATCTCACTCTGGATCACACCTCACATCATCAGCTCTTAATAGGCTTATGACTTTTGTGGATTACTAAGCAATTGCTGTAAAAATAATAGTGCTGGGAATTTTATAATTTTATCGTATTTTGTTTCAGTTGTGAAAAACAGCTTCCTAGAGGACTGTCATTCCTGGAAGGTGTGTCAGCTCACAGGGCCAGAGATGAGCTCACTCAGGAGTAGCTCTTCAGCAAACACTGTTCAAAAGTACAAAATCTGTACTTTGGACAAGCAAATGTAACTTTGGAAACATAAATATGTCAGACTGAGGCCTTCACCTATAACTTAGGAAAGGAAAACATTTTAACACCTTTTCAGTAGTGGTTATTGTTATGATTGCTTTCTTACGTTCATACAACACAAACTCACCACAATGAAGTCTCTTTTGAAATATCCAGGTATTTAATTAGCTTGCTTTGGATACTATCCTAAGATATACTTCCTTCCAAGCAGGCTGGAATTAAAACAGAAGAAGGGTCCTCAGTTTTAAGAATAAAAGGCATTTTTCTTAAAACAGGCTGTTGAAACTGAAACCAAATTGATAGATGGGAGGAAACCAAATACAGGGAAATGCAAGTTACAGTACATTGAAACTTGTGTGTAGGAAGAGCTTAGTCTTCAAGGGTAGAAGAAAATATGAAAACACCATTGTGACACCATGCCCCAAACAGTGCCATATATATTTATGTACAATTACAGACACACAAAAAAAACCCAAATTCAATGGAGGACTTTTTGTTCCTAATTAAAACTGATACTATTTCAACTCAGCAGCAACAGCAATACTAACACTCTCATTTGTAAAAATACTCTTGCATCGATAACAATTTTCAGGAGCAGTAGCAACGGAGTGCCAGGTTAAGATCAGCTTGGTCATGTGTGTGCAGTGGGCTGTTTTCTTTTGCATTTAGATATTTGCTTTAGGAATGAACTGTAAGGATGAGGACGGTTATTCAGAAAGATTAAGTGTGTTAAAGTGCATTAAGGCTAACCTGCTGCCGGGCAGGAGTTGAATGCAGAATGCAGAACACATTGGGTAACAAACCTATAGGGTGATGGTGATGCCATTTCAATCTGAATATTCGTATCAGGCATAGGCATGTGGGAGGGAAGAAAGAAAGGAAAGGGGGCAATGGACACATCAGCACACTCATTAGAGCTGCTGTTTGGAAAGGCTGTATTCCCATCAGCTCCTTCCCCATTAAATCCAGCTGACATGACAGGAATTCAAGTCTAGAGACAGTGCTCAGGATCACTGCATTGCCTCCTGCCTCTCGTTTTAACATACACACAAATTATCAGGTCTTACAAGCCTGCATTGCTTAACCTTCACAAGCGAGTTACCATCTACAAACAGTCAATACGCAGGAATTCACAGAATTTCACTCACCTGTTGCTTTCTGTCTTCATTTGCCAACTATGATCATACTGATTTTACTGCATAAAAATTTTGGCTTCTATCCCAGTGTGACACTGTTATTAATGCTGCTTCAGTTAGTTATGCTGATGTTGGATTCACAATCTAGCTGAAAGTGAACCAATCACTAGTTTTGTAGTTGAAAAGTGCATACTGGAAGATGTTAGACCATCTAATGCTATACTGCGGGTGTCTTTCTCTTCCTCAAAGTTTATGGCATCTGTCACTGCGTGCTTCCTTCTTTCAGGGCTAGCTTCAGCACTAGGAAATGAAAAGACTGTTTTTCAGATTGCTCACAACCATATCAGGCAATTTTGATACCCATTGTCTTACTTTCCATAGCATGCAAAATGATTTATAATGCCAAATTTCTTGCATAGTGTTTCTTTCCTAGTCCTTGGATTCCATTTAGTCTCAGCCTAGGTAATGACTCGGGCAGATCTAGATAATCCGTTCTCTGGACAGCTCAGCTGACCCTGCTGTTGGGAAGCACTTCTCTTAAAGGCAAACAAATTAAAACCAAAACCAATTGCCTGTAAGTCAGAATGTGTCATGAACAATCCTATTCTCTAAATAAATACGTGTTAATGTCTCTAAATGTACACAGTAGTGGAATTCTAATGTCTCTAAGATAATTATCTCTTCCCTTTTCTGTTTCTTGCTTTTGAAGACACACACTTAATCTCATCAGTCTCATTTGGCTTGGGGTTATGCTAGTCAAACTTGGAAACGGTGACTCATTTTTTCAAGTTTCCCCATTGAGATGGTAAAAGAGCATTGTTAGACCAAAAATTCTGAGCCAAGATAAGTTACTGCAGGAACAGAAGGTCAATTGTCTGCAAAGTTACCTTCTGTCATCAGGCAGCATGGTTTGAGATCCTCTGTCACCCTGGAGCGGTGTAAAAACCAGAAAAACTAGTGAAATCGGGGAGATTGGCATAAAAATAAGATACAGTCGATTTTAGAAAAGGAATTCTAAAAAGAAAACTTCACTTAAGTCTGGAATGCAAAGATTGAGAAGAGTAAATAAACGAACACTTAAGCAGGAGGCTCACCCTACACCTGAACCTGTCTCTGATGAAAGTCTCAGGCTGCATGCAGATGGAATTGTAAATGAATTAGGTTTCAAGTGCTCTGAAAATAGGGGATATAATGATACAATACAGAGCAAGGCACAAGACAGATCCGTGGAAATTTGTTCCAGGTGGCAAAATGGAAATACCTTTGTTATTAGAGACCTTGAATTCCAGAAATGGAATTTTTCACTGCAATTATCTGTAAAAATGAGAACAGTTGCATTCTAAAACGATTAGCCAGATCGATTGGACCGTCAGAGTAAACTTAGACTAGTAAGTTAAAAATTCCTAGAGAAGTTCCGGGGCACTGAGACAAACTAGCATGGCAATGGTGCACATCAACACTAGTAAATTCTTCTAACCACCAAAACTAGGTGGCTGCATACGAATTGCTTATTGGAAATGGTTCCTAGGATGTGCTAACTTCCGAACCATACCCATGAAATATATGCAAGTGTGCTAGCTGGCAACTGTCAAAATCATGTCAAAGAACGTATTACTCATTTCTAGTATAAATGATTGCATTCCTGTTTCCAGTTCTATTTAGTTTATTAGCATAGGTTCTGCCTTAGCATCTCAGAATCTCTGCTTTCAGTACAAACAGAACAACTTAATGGTTTACTTAAGAAAATGGAAATTAGTATACGTAAAAACTTGCTCACTGTTAGAGATAGAATCCAATTATTTTTCCCGAAGCAATAACATTTACTTAGAAACTGAGACGATCTGTTTTCCAATATTGCCTCCATTCATCATGGACTGGAAAGCGGCTTCAAGAGAAATGATGAAGTAAGTTAGTGCCAAGCAAAATGTGCCAAGTAACTTTCAAAAAATTAAAACAAATGGTAGAAGCAAATGTATTAAACAGCTCCCCAAATTAAGAAGGGGAAAAAAAAGCCAGTCTGTAATAAACTGCTAAGGGCAATTTTGTGTCATAATTAAACAAACTGATTTGCAAGCAACTGTTTAGGTCTATACAAGTTAATGATTACAGTTGCTGCTTTTGTGATATGCCATACAAATATCAAATAGAAAGACAAGGCGTGACTGGAGAGCCCACAAATGCTGTGGGTTTCACAAACTTTTGTGAAAGGAGAAAGTTTATAAATACTCTACATAGTGCAATAAATGCCAGAAGCTGGTGCAAAATAAATCTTTGAGTAAACAAAGTATGAAATATGACTGCTATATTTGATCAAATTCCTTCAAAATACCTATGTATACCAGCAAGTAGTAATGACTAGAATAAATTTAAATCTATAAGATTTGGCTATCGCTTAATTGTATTGGTTTCCAATCTTGTGGGACTAAAGACTAAATGGACTAAATCATACTCTTCCCTTTTACTTGAAAGCGAAGCATTCTTACAGCACATCTTGAATCACCTGGCTCTCGTCTCACTGGAGTCACAAGGCCCCCTTCATTTTCATATTTTCTCACAGATTTTTTGAACAGGCTACAGGCTATTTTATTCCTTTAAAAGAAATTATTTTTTACTTTGTTTAGCACTCTCTAATATGCTTTCCCCTTTCTTGTGTGTACTTCTCAATTTGTTAGCAAATCCAATAACAAGCGCTGTTAGAGATTGGGTTTTTTAAAGCATAAGTTCAAGGTTTCCCAAATACCATTTTCTTACACACAAGTTCTAAGAAATGAGCAGCACCTTAAATCTGTAAGATCAAGGTGACTATCACCAGCTGCTAAGGTAGCAGTTTAACAATTCATTCCCCCCCAATAGTAAAACAAACAAACAAACAAATCTCAAAATTTATATTCAATAGGGTTTTTTTAACATAAAAAAATCTCCTCACAGAACGTTTTAATACCTTGTGAAAAAAATATATTTTTTACTATAACATAAAAATGTTGTAGATAAAATACAAAAATCTGAATTGGCAAATGAAACAAAGGAGGTAGTTAACCTCTACTGTCATTGTATTTAATGAGATTATTATTCTTAGAAAATGGTGTAAAAATCTTACCACCAATGTTTGCTAAGCCTTCTACCACGGTCTCTCTGACCTGTCAATGCAAACAAGTCCTTTTAGCTTTCTTCAAACAAGATTAACATTTCTTAGAAATATGCCATGAAACTGCCACAGAAACTACCAAAATCTAAGGGATTTTCCTGCTACGGTGGACAGTGCTCTGTTTGGGCCAGATTCTTTCATCAAGAGAGGAGTGGATACTTTCTGATAAACCTGTAGGCAATTTAATGCTTCAATCCGAACTGGAACATCCCTGCCCCTGCCAAAATTTCACGTCTCGGGATTTTCCCAGGAGAAAATCACCTGAAGAATCAAAAACTAATTTTGACAGACCTTACAGGGAAGGGATGGATAAAGCATCTACCCATCACAAAATAATAAATGGTGATTATAAAGCTTGAAACAAAATTTCAGACAAGATTCCCTAAAGCATTCAGGCCACTAACTAATCAGGAATTTGAAAGTAAGTATTTTTGAAGGTCTGATCCCTTAAGTAAAAAAGCACTTGCACTCTATACTGAAAGAAATACAGACATCAGCAGCATGTAATTAGAGAAGTTTGTCGTACTACAGTCACATCATCCTCAGCAGGTATCTACTGAAACAGTGCTACCTAATAAGCTTTTAAGTATACTTCAACATTCATAAGAAAAAATCTGTTCAATTCTGAGGCATGGTAAGAGAGCCAAAGACAAAGAAATCAGACTTCTTGTAGTCAGACCATGATCTGAGGAGGTAGTATCAGAGGCCATAAATTAGATGTAGAAGTTCCTACCTTCAGTTTACCCTCTTGGATCCACTGACAGAGTTGTAATATACCAGCTTCTTGTTTGTCCATATAGTTCAACACTAAGAATCTTTCCCTGTGAAAGAAAAGAACGAGCCTTGATTTAAGAAAGGCTGGGAAGCATATTTTGAAATCTTTACAAATCTTTTCAGGAAACAGCATTATTGAAACTGAAGGATTATGAGTACTAATTACAATGAGACACAGCTCAGAGCTTTGCCAGCTTGTTGAGACAGCTCCCTGCAGTGGGAGCATGACAGTAACATACATCTTAGACAAGTAATTCTGTTCAAGTATCAGAGAGGAGAGTAATAAAAATCAAGTAGTATTGCCAGAATAAGCAGATGTGAGTGAGCATAATAATGCAGAATAAGCATAAAATGTGAGTGAATTCCTATTCTTTTTTACTTTTTTTTTGTGGTAGGGAGAATAATTAATGGACCTGCAACTAGATAGTGTGTCTAAATTAACTTTCAGGCTCCCCAAAATTTTGCATATCCTGCTGTCACAGCTGCATATAGCAATCAAGAGAAACTGAAATGATCATCAAAAACGGTAATTACTTGTAGCAATGTACTGACTAAATTTTCCACTGCCTTCTATTACGCATGGTGTATTTTAGTATTTTTATCCATTTTTTAAAAGTGCAGACAACAGTAACAGGGACAAGAAAAGAATTTTAATTAGAAGAGGTCAATCTGTTTGCACAGAAATCAAAAGCCTCCAGAACTTTCTGCAATGCAATGAATGAAAATCTCCAAAGACTTTGCTCCTAGTCTCTGCCTTAGCTCCACCTGAATCCTGACAGGAGAGTCAGCAATTCCCAGAGTCATAACAAAAATCAGTGTTCTAACTGTACATATCTGTCACACCCACAGTCCCATTAATTAATAAAACCCCAAATACTAAAAACGTAATTTCAATACAATCACTGCATCAGCTGCATCCTTACTTCGAAAATATTTTATTTTCTCTCTGCCTGAACTACTACACTTGGAGAGAAGGCACTCTGCAAAACAACTGAGAACAGAACCATGGCAACACCTTCCCTCATACTGAAGAATCTGTCAGAGACTCCAGGATTAAATCAAGCAACCATGTTAACATGTAAAAACGTCCTTTCCCATTTTTTATGCTGATAGAGACAAACGTAAGAGAAAGGATTTACTGACATTGTGATTATAATTTCCTTGTTTAGTATGGCAAAGTTCTGTTCCAATTACACGTGCCTATTGTGGATCTAGAGACTACCTTACGAACGTCGGGGTCACAACATCACATGTACAATCTACCTGGAACGTGGTCACAAGTTCTGGAGGAGAAAAGTACCTTGTGATATTCCTTTCTTTCTGTATTTTTTCTATGTCAGGAGGCAGCGGAGGAGGATAAGGCACATCTTTGTTATACTGAGAAATCTGTCCAGACAGGATGATATGGCTGTTCTGATTCATCTGTTTGGGACAGCACAAAGTGAGAAAAATTACATTTCTTGGTCTCAGAAACTAAATTTTCCAGAGATGCAATAGATTATATTGCAAAATTTTCACATGGGTATCCTTGTTTAGAGCCACGTTTTCTACAAAAGAGTGGGAGAATTGCCGGCAGTTCCATTCAACCTATGACAGTATTCATACAGATAAATGGAGGGCAATAGTGGAAAAATAAATGTTATATGGCCTGTGTGTAACTTTAAAAGGCATTAAATACAAGGAATGTAAGAAATTGTTATCTTACTATGTGCCCTTTTTGTCAGGAGGACGGGTAATAGGACAAAGAACCTAGATACAGCTGTTGGATACAGCTGTGATTTAGAGCTCCCAAAGATGGCATTGCCACCAAAGCCTCCCTGCCACGGGACAGAGTAGTTTCACATTAACGATGAAGAGGGCTGGTCAAGACTCTTTATGGAGGCTTAGCAGAGCTGGTCTTCTGTGAAGCCAGAAAACCAAAGCTGACAAAACACAAGATTACTACACTGACAGACAAGAATATTACCAAGTCTCCTGGCCAAACAAGCGAGAAACAAGAAGTGGAAATTGTTTCCACTACTATACTGCCAGGCTGGTCGAAATGACAGACACCGATTTCAAATACCTGATTTCTCCTCAGGACCAGGATCAGCACGTGGTTTAGATCAATGAAGTGGAAAGCCTGCTCTGCTGTATTGCAGGCTGGTCTCTGGTATGAATTAATTCAAAGCTGGGCATGCAGACGTTGGAGAATGACTAGAATAAACCCAACAGCTGGTATAATCACCTGACTTATTACTATATCACTGATGTCTCCACCAACATTGTCAAAGTAAACATCCACACCGCCTGGGCAGAGTTCACGTAGCTGCTCTGCCACATTCCCCTTCTTGTAATTGATAGCAGCATCAAACCCCATTTCTTGGACCAAAATGGAGCATTTTTCATCTGTGCCAGCAATCCCCACCACTCTCGAGCAGCCCTCCAGACGGCCAATCTGCAGGAGCACAGTTAAAAAAAAAGAAAACAAAACAACAAACAATAAAGAGCAGTTCGATCATTCATCTGCATAAAGATACCAGGAGGAGGAAGGGGGCCTGAGGGGGTGTTACAGTTATCCCCCATCCCACTAAACGCCAGGCAACAAAGTTCAGCCCACGCTCCCATCTCGTGACACAATTGCCTCTTGTCATTCCCTCCTCACACGTAGAGAAGGGGCAGGTACAACCAAAATTTAACAACCAAAATTTAATTTTAAAATTAAACCTATTTAACAGTTGGACTCGATGATCTTAAGGGTCTTTTCCAACCTTAAAGATTCTATGATTCTATGAAAATCTGCCATCTTTCCAAACCCACTGACAGTGGGAGGTTTAGTCAGTGGAGTCACCAATGACTGGCAGTACTGGAGAGCCAAATACAGTATAAAACCGCCACCTGCCAAGTACCGTAACATACCTAATAAAAGGCCCAAAAGATTGGAACATAATTGATTTAAATACATTCTTCATAGATTTGCTTATGCATTGTTTCCTCATAACTCCTCTTTATCAGTAAGTCTTAAGCTTGCTTAATAACTGGTGTTTGTGTTTGTGTATATATGTGTGTGTGTGTATATTTGTAGATAAACACATATACAGACACACAAACACACCACAACATGTTCTGCAAAGCTGAGGAGGATAAAAGGGTTGTAAATCTCAAAACACAAAGGATGCCATGGAACACAACACGAAGAAGGTTTACTAAATTTTTTACTGACTATTTTTTAATATTTAAAAAATGAAAGTCGCCAGTTAACTCAAAGACTGTGTTCAAATGGCAGACTACTATATAAATACATAGTAAATACATGTATTTATACCATCTATTTTATTTATGCTAGTGACAAGTGATCACCTTGGACCGTTTCCTCCTATCCCAGCTTCAGGAAATTTAAGTTTCACTCCTAAAATCTTTGTCAGTAAGAGCGTGAGCCAAATCTGTGAAACTGGCCCTTCCCATGGAGTTATACCTGCTCACGTTTACAATGATTTTATCTGTACATTTACTAACCAGCATGTTTCAGAAGATAAACTTGCTAACAGAGTATGCTTCTATGTCCTAAGCCTGCCTACCTGGCCGGCCAAAGAGCCGCAGGCACCGGCTGCTCCGCTCACCACCATTGTCTGATTTGCACCCAGAGCCACGTGTCCTTTCTCCTTTATACCTAACAGAGCCGTCAGTCCTGTGATGCCAGCTGCACCGAGAAAGTAGGAAAGGCGTCCATTTACAAGTTGTGGAACAAGCTATAAAACAGAAACATGTGGTGTTCATTTCTTTTTAAGGCGAGGTTTTGCTGTTTGCTATTTGATTGCCTGAGGATAGAAGACTAACTTCGGATATTTACCAGGCAAGGTACAACTGGTAGGGACAAGCTAGCTATAAAATAGGTCTACATTAATAACAAGTTTATAGAAAATGAAACAAAGATTATATTTCCACAGTTTTAGAAAAAATTTTTACACAAAGTCACTTGCAAGAACTTTGATTATGGAAGTGTCAAAAAGCAGTTGGGAGATAAGAAGTTTCCAGCAATGGTAAACTATCCTTATGTTAGCATAAAGGACAAAATAACACCGTTTTATCAAATATTGCAATTGCAGATCAGTGGCAAAGGGCCCTAAAGGAAGAAGCTTATTTGAAATTGTACATTCTTAAACTACAATAATTTTCTGTGTTACATGAGGACGATGAACACAATACACCTAATGCACTGTTACCTCTCCACATTCAACTTAATGTTGAATACCCTTTCTTCTGTGGATGTAAAATCTCAAGTACAAGCTTTTGCTAGGACATGTTAGTGAAATACATTGAATTAAATATATCTAAACACTTAAGTCTTATGACTAGATTCTCATGGATCAGGACTTCTAACTAGAATTAGGATAATTAACAGAATTAATTAACAGAAGCAGCTTCAGGGAAATTTATTAAAAATCCAACAATTGAAATAATACTGGCATGTCTGTGACCAAAAAAAGCATTATTTTTCTTTATTAAGAAAAGAGAGAAACTGATACAGATTTTTTGATCTGCCTTTTGAGAACTGGTTGCTTCAATAACATTGGTTTGTTTTTGACTAAGAAATGGTATCATTAGCCACTATTTTAAAAAAAGAAAAAAAAAGGTTTAGGAACAGAAAATAGCGACAATCTGGGCTTGCATTTACATTACCTTTTGTAGCACGCTTCCATCTAGAATGGCCACTGTCTGCCAGGGCCAAGTGAAGGATGTTACAAAGTCCCCTTTAGCAAGGTTATCATGCTTGCTCTCCTCCACAACCCCAATGCCCCCACCGTCAGCAACTTCAGACAGCTGCCAGGGCAGGAGGTAATCTGAGCCAGTATCCTCGTTCATTCGGCAGCGCTGAAAGACAAGGCTTTAATGAAAGGCCCTGGTGGAACACATGGTTTGTTTATGAGTTCAAGTTGGGGATGAGGTACGTTTAAAACTTCAAACACAAAGGGCTACCCAAAAATCTCTCAATAAGCCCTAAATATTCATCATCTTTTCTTAGATCCCTCTTTCCCGTCTTGTTTGCTCAGTACAAAAGGACCATTCTGACCTCCTCCAGCAGCGTTACCAAAACCAACGCCTTCTATAGATGCTGCCTCAAAGTCAGCCATGCAGCCAAAGACGAGTGGCTTGGATCTGACGAGAATCCTATAAATGCTGTTCCTTAACTGGATGAATCATAGAAATGCAGGATTGAAAAAAACACCCACAAGTCATTTAGTCCGTGCCTATGCACTGAAGAACAGTCAAGTATATTTAGACCATCCCTGAGGGAGATCTGTTTAATGAAACATCTTAAAATCTGAAGTCTGTCCTTTATATCTCCCCCTGTAGCCTGAGTTAGTACTACAGGATT
Organism: Platalea leucorodia; assembly: GCF_965183815.1. Classification (NCBI taxonomy): domain Eukaryota; kingdom Metazoa; phylum Chordata; class Aves; order Pelecaniformes; family Threskiornithidae; genus Platalea; species Platalea leucorodia. The sequence goes on along the minus strand of NC_138829.1, from coordinate 41,901,480 downwards.
CTTAAACTTTCCCTTAATTCCCAAGCTAAATGTACTTTCCTGAAATTAAGACTGTTTCTTTCCTACTATCTCCATCTATGTAGGGAACAAATGATCAGAATTCTCTTTATAGCAAACTTTTACATACTAGCAGACTGGGTCTGTCTGGTTCTCCTCCTACCTTCACTTCTATTTCAACCCACAACTCTCCCAACCACATGATTTCTACAGTTTTGCAAAATTAGGTGCAAGTGGTGGTTATGGCTTCATTCACTAATCCTCTCTCTGTTTCCATTTTTTACAAAGTATTGACACATTTTTGTATTGCCATCCCCCACTTAAGGAGAAAATCTGACTTTCGTTTGTAAACAAAACTGATAATAGCTAAATAACATTTAACTTGAACTATTTACTTGAATTATTACTTCCTTCCATGGAAAAAAAAAAAAAGTTAAAAAATGTATATAAAAAAGGCAAAGTTCAGAAAAAGCTGATACAAACAATTCTGTAATGGTATACCAGGGCTCACAGTCTCTTCCTGGTCCTATAAAGTCATATTCCTATATATATCACAGGCACACGAATGCCAAGTTCCTTCCCAATATAACTCAATCAGAATGAATAGAATTACTAAGTTATACTAGAGATATATTTGTCCTGTAATTGGTAACTTTGGTGTTAGACATCATGACAGGTACAGAGATAAAGATATTTTAAAAACAAATGCTGGCTTAGCTCTCAGTCCATCACCTACCATGTAAGGGTCCACAGAGAGATAAAGAGTTCTAACACGCACTTGTCCTGCTTCGATCGTATCTGCTATTGTGCTTTGTTCCAGTCGGAAGTTTTCGGCCACTGGCACTCCATTCTTACCTAGAATTATTTTAAAAAACAAATAAATAAATGAATCAATATACAGCTTCCCTTAATCAATATGGGAAGGCCTTTTTTTAAGGTAGTCCTTTTTAAAATAAGTTACCCTGTAGCTTTATCGAGGTATAAAACTACCGACCAACTTTCAGATTTTGTATCACAGACTACGATTTAAATGGGGGCACTGCCACGATCCAAAGTGAAGACCTGCTGATCTGTCAGCTTACGCTTACCTGGGCCAGTACCAGGCACTTGCACTGACTGACAGTTTCCATGCTGTTTGCTACACATAATTTTTATGAACAGTTACAGCAAGTTGAAAAAAAAAGGGGCTGTTCCCATTCTCAAAAAATGGTTCTATATACCCTATGTGCTGAAAAGCTCCGAACTTTCCAAACAAGACACGCATTGGGACTTCTCTCACATAACAAAACCATAGTGCACTATTTTGCCAGTAGCAAATGACCATAAATTTTAACCAGGTAAGTTTTAAACCTTCACCTTTCAGTCTCTTTTGACTCAGTGAGACTGGGGGAACACAGACCATTGCCACTGCACATGTGTATGCTGCAAGAGCATCCCTTTGCAGCTACAGACAGACCTCCTTAAATCAAAGCTTCGCAGAAACACCTATAAAACATATGCCAAGAGCCCCAGAACTGGAAGCTTCATCCTCAGCTTGGTACCACATGCAGCAGATCAATCAGACTGACAACCGGAACCATCGGCACCAAAAGGAGAGAGCCAGACGCCCATGTATGTTTTAAGTCAGAGTGACTGGGTGACTACAGCAGGCTACTGCTGTAACATTTGATTTGCATTAGAAAACACTTATTTGAAGGTCACACAATAGCTCTTACTTCTTAGGACTATTTTGGCCTTGAGCAGCATAAAATACCCCCCCAAAAAACTTAATGCATACATGTGGGTCTTCTACAACAGACAATTTATAAACTCACTATTCAAAAAATTGTGCTGACATCCATAACAAGGCAAATGTGTAAGCAAGGAAGTAAACAGATCCTCAGAAGCGTAAATTTAAAAAACAAACACTTTGAAACATGGGAGGAAGAAAACAAACACTCTGAAACATGGGAGGAAGAAAAGACTCAATATTTACTAAAAGGAAACAAAAATTAACAGTAACAAAATACTTTATTTTAGTCATCTCCTAAAGTGCAAAAAGAACCAATGTCAGAACTAAAAAGCAATGCTTGCTAATCTTTCTTCACTTTGAGTCCCTACATTTTGGGTTTTCTCATATATTATTCATTAACCCTTTTTTTCTCACCCAAGAGTTTAGAAATCTGTATATACAGACTAAATAAATACACTTCACAATGAACTTTATTTATTGCTGCATGCAATATAAGATACATAAATGCCAATATCTTAAGTTAGTGTCTGTTTGTACCCTCACCATTTTGGAGCATTAGGCAACCATAACAAACACATTGCTCCTTTATTGGAGAGAAATACATACCGGGGCGCGAATTCAGCACTACCCTCTGTATAATCATCCCTGCTTTTGCAGCAATTTCGCACTGGATTCCTACAAAGGAAAACATTGTTTGAAGGACTGAAACATAAATTTTCTTGAAAAATAATGTGAAGCAAGGTAGTTAGTAACTTGGAAACTGGGAATGAAATACGCGCCTCGCCAACTTCAGCATCCATGCCCAGGAATCATATAAAACAAGCTCAAATGTAAAATAAACAAGCATGCGTATAAAGACTTTCCCTGTTTACCTTGTTAAAGCCATGACTTTATGCAATGTCACAGTAGCACCTTCTGGAAAGACCGAAAATTGTAATGTACCATGCTCCTTGTAGGATCATGACCACCCTCTACGAGGCTGTAGGAGACGTGTTTGGTTTGCTTTCCTGTGCTGACTGAGAACACTCTGTTCCCACCTAAAAGACGCTGAGGCAGCTTTGCATGTGTAAGTCAGGTGCAACTCAATGAAAGGCAGGTACGCATACCAGTAATAGCACTATGCAGTATATGATAAAAGGAGATTGTTGTGTAAGATGTTTCACATGAAATAGCAAGTCTTTCTATTAGCAGTGCATTTTCTCCTAAGAAACGGTCTGGGCCAGAGATGAGAAAGAATTACATCACCATTTGATCTGTTTTACTGAAAAATTTCTCCTTGAATTTCAACAGTTTAAAAGAGGACTGTAAATTTGTGTTCTTGCAACCGTGAGATGCCAAAGCGATTAACAGGGAATGAACCTGATTTAACAGGAGAAAAATCATGATCTCATACGCTTTTAGAGATAATACAAAATAAAAATGTTCTTACTACTATTCTCAGCTGAGTGCCATAAATAACCAACCTCCACAAGAACCAAGGACATTAAGGAATGAAACATAATAGCTGATGTCTTTGTCACAATCTTTGTTTTGCTGACAAGAACAGCAAATTGGAGTGAAGCTAAACAGATGAGCCTAGAAAGAGTACATCATCACCACTTATCCAACATCTTTATTCTTTGAACACTGCAGAACACAGAACTTTGTTTGTACTGTGACAGTGCTTACATTACAGCACTAACAGTCCATCAAGAACTACAGCTTGGAGTGCTGAAAAACAGAACAACAAAAAAAAAATAGTTATCAGGAGAAAATGGGCATAACCCTGGCCTTTCCCCCTCCTCTAAAAGCCACAACTGACTCAAACCAAAAATACCTTGTTCGTAAACCAGATAAAGGTTTAACATTTGATTGATTTTGCTCTTGCAAAGCTTCTTATTAGGCAAAAATTATTCAAGAATTACTTTCTTTTCGGTATTTCAACACCTAAGGGTGTACAAGAAAAACTACAAGAAATGGATCTCAAATGTGTCTTTACAGCATCACATCAGTGAAAAGTAAGTGACCTGCACAGTTCTTTGGACAGAACAATGTAGAAATCAGTCTACAACAAAAGGAAAAAAAACCCCATACTTTGATGAAGTTACTAGTTACTGTTTAAAAACAAAACATGAGCATTGAAAATACAGGAGTTTACAGTTAAAGAGAGAAATAAAAATCCATTTTTATTCCCACACAGCTGAGACAATCTCTGGAATAAATATACTCATGTAAAACCCTAACAGGAAGGATGGCCTAAGATAAGTTTTGGCAGATCTTGGGTTCAGCATTGTACGCTGCTACAGAATTCCTGTGTCATCTTGGGCACATCACTTTGTACTTTTTTTATAAAATATTTTTCCAAACAAAATTCCAAATTCCTCTTCAAAACTTTGAAGCGAGCAGGTCTATACTCATAATGGCCTCTACTGTCTTTATAATGCATGAAAACGTCAAATTGCGTATTTTAACTTTATATTCCATGTCATTCCTAAGCGCACTTGAGTGTAAATGTTTGAATTTTGAATTGCTGAATACCTGAATCCTTTTACACTAGCTTGGCTGATAACATTTGCATAACAGAATTACATTCAAGTGGTACAGTTGTTATCCCCAGAGCAATAGTCTTAGCATCTGAGAATTTGTGTGAATTCAATGAGTATTTCATAAACCGTCAGATGTGCCCAGCGCAATTTAAAAGGACAACCACACTCTAGCAGAACTTGGCTTATGTTTACAACCACTAATGAAACTGCTCTGTGCAGAAATAATGAGTTAAGAATGCAGTGAATATAAACCAACAGTCATCTGACAGCTCACATGAAATCTGGGCAAATCATTCCTCTATATACTATTCATATGCAGCTCCAATCTATCCATGGTGTTAAGGGTTTGATCCACTGTTTATAAACCACAGAGAGTAGGCAGAATTGCTGTGCAGCTCATGCCTTACAGAAAGGCCCACTGCCAAAACTGCTGACTCCATTTTTGTAATCTTGATACTAAATACCTGTATTGTGCAAACACAAAAAACCAATCCGAACAAGAAAAGAGATGATGAAAAGCATTTTTATTGTGCCTAACACATACTTGAATTATCTGCTCCCTATTACAGTACCAAGAAAAAATACAGTTTAAAAAAAAAAAAGCCAAAGATATTAACATATCAAAAGAAAGGAAAAGCAATACAGAGTAGCATAGAAGGATGAGACTGGAAAAAGTGTACAATGTAAGTTTAGATTACTTCTTTGAATGCCTGACATGTTGAGGGAACAAAAATGCTACTGATTTCCCGGGTCACTTTCACAGCTTTTGGTTGAGAAGCCTGTGTACTAATTCAATCTGAAGATCTTCCAGATACTGTGAGTGGGTGCACAGAAAGCGAGGCTGGCAACTGAATTGTCACTCACTCCACGACAGCTGTCACAGTCAAATACAACACTGGAGATGGACATTTACTTCTAAATATGACTTCACTTACTCTACAGTGGAAATCCGTAATGCCACTACACAAGCAAACTTTCACACTAATACTGTAACATAGTAAGAAACAATCAAACTTTCCTTGCATTATAAACATTATGAATGTGAGTAAAGAAAATAAGTAGAGGCACAATCCTTTAGCACTGTAAACTGAGGAAAGCTTTTGGAGAAAGAGAACAGATTTTTTAAAAGCAAAATAAAACGGGATTTGTATCGTATACATAATTCTTTTCAATATACATGAAATGCCAATATGAAGGACATTTGATTCTTTATTTTTTTAAAAGACCAACAGGAAGCAAGACGCCCTACCACTTTAGCTTCTCAAAACAAAAATAATCTGAGTTGGTTTTACTTTTTAAATCAAATGGAGTAAAATTAATTTCAAGTTTTAACATCATCTATGGCAAGATCACCTGACCCACCCTGTGAGTACCACAGGAGCATTACGCAGCACAACAGCAGTACCATCAGTGGAGTCCCAGATATGTTTTGGCCCAGTTTTATTCTCATCCCCTTCTCCCCTTGCCTTTCTTTTCCCATTTTTCCAGAGACACATGACAACTCGTTTTAAAAATGTTAAATAAATTCCTCAGCACTAAAATGCCCCAGTTTGTCCTGGGCTTGGTTTCTAGAACTTCCAGTTTCTGAGATTGCCCATAAGGCACTGTTTTCAGTTGCATATACTTTTGCCAAAACAATTCACCTGCTTCCAAGTTGTTAGAGCCCATGCCAGGTGCAGCCTAGTGAAAAAAGGAAGAGCAGGCAGTTTATCCCTCCTTTACCAGGCCCAGGCAGCATGGAGGATGAAGGCAGTCAATCTAAATGGAGGACAAGGAAGACTAGAAGTCTTCTGAAACTGCAGTGTCAAAATGGCTGGAATAAGGATCCTCAGAGAAAACTCAAAAGAAAGGAATTTCAAGGAAGAATGACTCTGAATAAGGAACATGCAGGAAGGAAAGACAGGAAGGACTGGCACAAGGAATCAGTGAGAACAGAGAAACATGGCAAGAATAGCAACTTGAAGGCCAGTAAAGCAGGGAAGAGAGAAATAGAATGGGAAGAGAGAACTGGAGAAAGTGGGAACGATGAATGAGACAGAACCAAGGAAACTGAGACAGGAATGGCTGGGCAAAAATAAAAAAACTGCAACTGGCAAGGTGAGGAGAATGGAAATGGAAAAGCAAATGTAGTGGATTAGGCACCAAAGTCTCCACCACACCCTGAAGAAGCTCTACATTTAATTAATTGCAAACTCAAGTTTTCAAAAAGTAGCAGCCAGAATCAATGCTGACTGTCATGAACAGGGAAAAACGCATGCCATAAAAAGATAAGTACTTTCATGAACTGAACTAATAAATCCAGATTTCATAAAATTATAGAATCATTTAAGTCGGAAAAGACCTTTAAGATCATTGAGTCCAACCGTAAACCTAACACTGCCAAGGCCACCACTAAACCACATCCCTAAGCACCACATCTACTTCAGGGACAGGGACTCAACCACTGCCCTGGGCAGCCTGTTCCAGTGCCTGACTACCTTTTCAGAGAAATTTTTCTTAATATCCAATCTAAACCTCCCCTGGCGCAACTTGAGGTCATTTCCTCTCGTCCTATCGCTTGTTACCTGCAAAAAGAGACCGATTTCCTAACGCTTCATCACTGAATTCTCTGGTGTGACTGAAGTTCTTCCCATAGCGTTTTCTCCATGTGGATTCTCTGACACACTATAATGGTTGAGGGCAGGCTACAGTCTTTCCCTCAAGAAAGAAACAGGTGAAAAAGAATTACAACAGTAGTAACATCTTGATCCATCCATTTTTTTATATTCCAAGAAACCTAGTATCTTTGAGCTTTTTATCAAATTTGACTGACATACAGAGCAAAAGTTCCAGTAAGTATACACACTCATACCGACACATAATAGGACTGTATAAACTTTACTTTATCAGATATAGGTGTCAAAAAAGCTGAAAGCTCTCAGGTACCACATTTTGGGCATTTTTTTTTTTTTAATAAATAGTTGCATTGTATTGGAGTTGTTGAAAATTGTTTAAAAATACTAACAAACAAGGTCTATTTTTTCATAGCAGAATTTCAAGTCAGGAATTAACAAAAGAATGCAAGCTGCTCTCAGAAAGGCAGGAGCAACCTGATGTTTTTCTGAGAAGCCTGTACGCAGGCTCCCACATGACAGCAATCCCAGAGAGTGTACTGATTATCCACTTTTCTAAATATGAACAACGACCGAGTTAGAAATCACTGCTGTCAAAGGTGGAAGAGCCACTGGAGACTGTCTTGCAGATGGTTCAATATCCATTTCAGAAGCTGCAGACAGAATAACATAGGAGAGAGAAACCGACAGAGGTCAGAAGCAATGAAGGATGTCCAGCTGCACAGTGGCCCTGATCTGGGTGCCGAGGAGGACTCTTCCTTTGGGATTCCTCCCCGGCCCCGGGCCACGGTTTGATGCGGGAGCTCAGTAAAGCGAGATTCGCGCTCCTGTTCCAGAGATCACGCAATCCCAACGGTCTCTTCCCACCGTCAACCCTGTGCCCCCACCTACCCTTCAACGAGGCGCTAACCCCTGACGAAGCGACTCCCGAGAAGGAGGGCAGCGGCCCTGCCCCGTCAGGGGGGGCTCGGCGGGCGCTGCCAAGCTCCCCCCGAGGCGGAACGAGGCCGCAGGCCCTGCCGCTTTTACACCGGGCACCGGGGCACGCTCATCTCGACGGGCACGGCGGGCGCCCGCCGGTCCGTCCCCCGAGACCCCCGAGGCCCCGCCGCGCCGCTCTGCCCGGTCAGGGCCGCGCCGCCGCCGCCGTCGCCCCTCCCCGCGCCCCCCGCGCGTGGGACGGTTAGAGGCCGGGCCCCCCACGCGTGCCGCCGCTGCGACGCCACCGCGCGCCAGCCGCGAGACGCTCGCGCTCACCTTGAAGAGCGCCTCGAACGCTCCGCCACCTTCCCTACGGGGCAGAGACGCGGCCCCGCCCCCTCCCTCGGCCCCGCCCCTCCGTGCGCATGCGCGCAGGCCTTAAAGAAGGAAAGGCCGAGCCCCACCGCTTAAAGCGGCGCTGCCCCGGGCGCGGGCCTCGGGAGCTGTGACGGGCTGTGGTGGTCAGCGGCTGGCGGGCCCTGGCCCGGCCTCTCAGCGGCCTCCCGTCGGCAGCAGGTGCCCGGTTTTGCTCCCCTCCATTTCTCTGTGGGCCAGGGTCTCCCGCCTTGGGGCCCGGCTCGCCTGCGTGGGCGAGGTGATGGCGGCTCATCTCCTGAGGCGCTAGGGAAAGGCGCTTACGGCCCGTGAGGGCTTTTTCTTTGAGAGGGAGGATGACGTTGAGATACTTGCTCCTTGTGTGCTCCAGCAGATGAGATCTTGTTCATTGATGCGATATAAGGCTGTATTATAAAATTCCAGTAGAGTCGCTGTTGTGTACAATGTAATGTTGTATTTACTATACACATACGTTTGCCATGCTTGAATATGGATGAAGAGGCATCTTTACTCTGAACAGGCTGTAGGAGGATGAGTAACTGCAGAGCCAGAGCTTTCCCGGGCTGAGGCTGAGGTGCTGGTGCTGCCTGACTTGATTGCTCTGTGTACTCGCCCTACGTGTTGCCGTGACTCACCCTGCTGGAAGGGCAAACAGGTCTGTGAAGTGGCCACTGAGTTGGTGGAAACGACTGCGGAGCTTAAACTGACCGCTTAAAAGACTGGAAAAACTCTTCCAGGCTAATGATCCTGATGACTTTGTACTCCGCCTCTCACATAAAGGCAGGCAAAGCCTTTCTATTGTAGCTTTACCCATAGCACTTTAATATAGGTCTAAGTGAATGATTTATATTTGTGCCACCATAATATACAAAACTTTGCATTTCACATTAGTTGAAATAACATAATTGGAACTGGAATGGTCTAGGGGGGAAAAAAAAGTTAGTATCTTAAGAAGATTTTATACCTCCATACTTTTTTTTTTTCCCCCATCTCGTATCAGTTCATCTAATTAAAGTAGTGTAATGCCCTGAAAGTAAGTCTTCAGGGTTGAAGTTGTCCCCATAGTTTCAAATGGGTATATTTTGTATGTAGAAGGCCTGCATTAAAATGAATGAATACTGACTTGCCTCTTGCTTATGCAAGAAAAGAGCAGCACAATTATTACAGAAATAATTATTTCAGAAACTAATGTTACATGTCATTATATGAGCAAACAGGAAGAGACTATGAAGTGTATTAATGGAGAACTCCCTGTTCATTTAGAAGTAGTGTATCTCAATGACTAGTAATAATTGAAAGAAAAGTGGGGAAAAGGTATGCTGTATATGGGCACGTGTGCGTATTTTTGTTTCTATATATTATATAATGGCAATACAACTTCAGTTATTTTATAGAAGTACCAAAAAAACCCCAAACTCACACATTAAATGTGCTTTCAAAATATGTACAACCCCACTTTCTCTTGCCTGCCACAGGGTGGCTTTGTTTCTTCCACAAAGAGGGTTATCCTCAAAGGTGGTTACAGCAATCATCTACAGTTTAGTGTTTTAACCCTTATATTCACACACACCCCCATTGTCTCTGTTGTTAAGTACTTGTTAAGTGAAGCTATTGTGAAATAAACTTAGGTGTGAATTTAAAATGCAGTAGCTATTCTGCACTGGCTTGCCTTGTGGATACATGTTCTACTCTAAGAATGCCTTTTTGTGGTTTAGCTTAATCCACATTAGCCTAAGCTAAACCACACAAAGTCACCCTTCATGTGAAATAAAGCTGTTCAGGCAAGCAGGCCATTGTGGAATCGTTGTTACATAACAGATATTAGGGGTTGTTACTACATATAAACAAGGCTAAATCAACCTGGGTGTCATCATTTTAAAGTCAATCAGAGATAGGGCAGAGATGCAATGGGGGAAGTGTTTATGCTGGAAGATGGTTGTGGTCACTGTCAACAAACCATTGCTGTGTACCCAAATAGGGACTGCTGCTCACTTGGGCCTTGCTTCACTGAACAGGTACGCCCCCTAATTCAAAGCTTTCTCTGACCAACGTCAGGCAAATTTGAGAAAGCAAAAACATTTCTGGCCACATGGTGGGGTTAAAATGACTTTGTCCCGTATGATCTTTTTAGAACAAAAAGAGAAAGAAGAAGAAAAAGAGGATCTTGGATACAAAGTCATTAGCTCCCAGAATCATGTGTAAACCTGGACAGAGTGTAAAAGTGAAACAGCTATCTGGTTCAGTGTGGTTAAAATAATATTGCTATCAATTTTAGTGAAGCCAATAACAATAGTTAAAATAGAACTCAAAAATCAAATTCTGGAGGCTTTTTTTTTGTTGTTTTTTTGTTTTAAGATTGGTTGACTGTTTAGCTGACTCCAAATCATCTTTTTGTTCCTGTTTACCCGCCCTTAATACGAAAACAGTAAACCTTACATATTCTGTCTATACTGTGAGGCTTCAATGTTTTTGAAGTACAAAGTAAACCTGTTAATTTTCCAAGATTTGCTGGGCTCATGGATCATATTGGCGAGAGTACGTAATAATAATGCAGCTTTTACACATTTCCATGTTCATAGGTAACTCACAATCTTGGCAGATGTGTGCCCTTTCTTTGTTATTTTTAATTAATGTCACTATAATAAGTAGTCTTTTTAAATCTGTATAGATGAATAATACAGATGTTGCTTACGTAATTGAAGTGCAGCTGTGTTTTGGCCATCAGAATCCTCTGGGGTACGCATGGGCTCTGAAGGACACCAGATTCTTTAGCTTGTGTGCATAGCGAGCGAAGCGGACTATGAAGTCTCGCAAGAAACATCCTTCTTGGGTTCTGTGGATAGGAATGATCAATTAGATTACTCAAATCCAACACAATTTAAGTCTTTCTTTTTGATATAGTGAGTCTCTTACATGATAGGAAAATAAGATGTCTTCAGCTGTGGGGAAGCATTTTTCTAAGGGTACAGAACGTTAGAGAAACGTTTTTAAAACTATTCTTCAGAGAATTGATGAAATATTCGCTGAAGGCATCTTGAGCAAAGGTGTGCCTTCTCTATTGATAAAACAGCCTTATGGAAGAACTCAGTGAGTTCTTGTACCACGCTGTAGAGTGCAATTTAAAGGTGATTTGTGAGCAGTTCAACTCCCTGTTGGCTGCAAATGCTGGAAAGGGTGGACAGCTGGGGAAAGCAAGTTATCACCCAACTCAAGTTATGCCATCCACTTCTGAATTGTCTCTGCTTTTGCAGTTTTTATTCATGCGGGTCCTGTTTTGTAAAAAGAAACAAACCCCACAATGTATCCCTGATGGACTGAGCATTAGCTCGAGGCAAAGATATTTGTGGGAAAGTTTTGCAGGTGGCCACTTAGCTGTCATATGAGACTCATGCCTTCTGATGCTAATTGCTAGCTAATCACAAAGTGGGCTTCATCTGTACAGGTAACTATACAGATAAGAAGCAATTGCTACTTTTGTGGTAACTTGTTTTTCCGATGTTTAATGCTTGGGAATGCGCCAACCTACCTTTCTTTGTCATTGTTTTAAAACTTTCATCTGGATTCTGACTGGCCAAAGGGTGTGGGTAGGATCTGGATTTGCTCTGTCGCTTACAGTTTTCGTGATGGTAAGGAATCTTTGCTCTATAAACAAACTTTGCTAGTCAAAACTACTGGTTTTGGTATATGTTCACACAGAAGACTGTCTGTAGGGCACGTCTGGAAGAATCATGTTCATTTTAAGGTAAATAACTTTTTTTGTTAGTAAAGTAAAATATAATATGTCAGTAACACCTTGATATCTGACTTTGTAAGGAAAAGACAGGGTTAAAAGGCAGGTTTTCCTGTTGTCTTTAGTTTGTTAGTGACGGTTTCTTAAATCCAATCAAAAAGGGTCAGGTGATGTTCCAGTAACTTTTATATTATTAAATGTGGTGAAGTTACATTTTGGTATAGCTATTTATTTAATGTTTATAACTGACCTGAGCATATTGTAGATGAAAACTATCCTGTTGCTATGCAGCATCGTATCAGGATGACATCTTTTATTTTTTACTGCAGAACAGTCGAGGAAATGAGGAACTTCTGTTTTAGAACCACACTGCTAGATGAGCATACACATCTGTGTAGGAAATGTCTGTCTTTATTGCTCTGTGTGCCATTTCCATTTAATGATATCTTTGAGTTATTAAAAAAAAAATGGTTCTATTGATACTCCTTCAGAAATCTGCAACCAGTGAGGTACTAATATAAGTATGGGTTATGTTTCATAGTCCAAGATTCAGTCATGTGTATCTGTATCAGAACAAAAATATCTTGAGTTTTCCCAATTTAATATAAAGCATCACCCCTCATCTGTTGTAGACACGATTGAAAAGCTTAAATTTTAATTTTGCTGTCATGGCCTGTAGTCGTTGTACGTGCTTTTTAATGCATAATTATAATTCAAAACAGGAAAGATTGAAGGGTTTTTGAATGAAGAATGCAGATAACCTTGAAAGTATTTCTTCTTACTGCTATTTTCTCCACTTTGTCTAAAAAATACTGCGAGATTGGAATCAAAATTGTTAAATGTAAGCAATCCCTTATTTTTTCTTGTTTCACAGCTTATGTGAATGGCAATTGGCAACATTTAGTGAAAAGGAAACAAAAATTTTTTAATTTAGAAAGAACTGAGGCTATCATAAATTAAGCTGCGTTATGTGAGTATCCAAGATATTAGACCATCCTGAAAAATAGGGGGAAGGAAGAAATGTGGTCACAAAGGCTCAAATGACTTATTCAGAATGCGAAATGATCTTTGCACAATCATACTTACAGTAATGCTAAGTTATGTTTCTTTGGTTTAAAATTGCTGACAGCAAATGGTCAGGACAAGTGTTTCTGTCCGAACTGAGAACAGGAAACACATGAGCACCATTTGTTGAAAATGCTACCAACTGCTGCACCAGAGCAGGAGGCAGCAGTGGGTGATAGACTGTGCCGCATGGGGAAATCCTAATATTAATGGAATATTGCATCATGTTTCTTTTCTTTTTCATACTTGAAATTCAGAAGCATTTTAAAACTGCCCTGTTTTCTTATTTATGCATCATAATGCTAGAAGAGCTAATGCTAATGGCAAACAGAAGCACGAAGAGAAACAGGTTGTATTTGGGACTGTGTGAAGTTATACATAGTATAGGGTCCTTGTAAGACTCCTTGGTATGCTAATCCTTGATCAAATAGAATTAAGAAGTCCCATCTTGTGGGTTTCAACCTACTTGTTTGTGGAAGAACACGTTTGGGATGTAGATGAAAGATGGAAGCTGACAAAAAGTGAATAAAGGCAAGTGTGAACAAGGAGGAAAATGAATGACGAGGAAGCTGCTTCAGAAGGCACTTTTCTTGCGCTAGCATCACGTTTATGCAGTGCTGCTTCTGAAAAACAAGTACTGGTTTGTGAAGGAGGACTATGTAGACTTGCAAAGTCTCAAGATAACCAAAGGAATATTTTTGGAGCTCTGTGCATGGCTTGTTTCAGAGCTGCTGGATATTAGTAGAATGCGTCTCATCTATTCAGCATGCGGACATTCCCTTCTGGAGATTTACAGCACTTGGTCGTTATCAGTCAATTATTAACAACTTTGGTATCAGCAAATCAGCTGTTGTATTCCACTGGCCTGGAAATGAGAATTTGCAAAGACTTTCACCTGTTTCCTCTAAGGAAAAGAAGAGGGATGGGTAAGCACAACTGGCCTGGAAGGAATTACTGGTGTCAGTGACTGTATTCCAGGAGGCTGCGCTTGCCCTTAGTATGGGTAATGAAGTATTTTATTGGACATATGAAACTTGGATGACAACTGTTTTGACTCTCAGCTAAGCAACTGCAGGATAACAGTAAGGGTTGTCTTTTAGAGGCTGATCAACAATTGGTAACTGGAAGGTCTGAGGCAACTAAGCAAAACCTGCTTCAGGTTATAATTGCATACTGTGTTTATCCAACATGGCTGGTAGGCAGTAGTCAAGAGGCTTTCTGCCATTTCTGAGCTGTACATGAGGCTGTCTAAATGACAGTCTCTAAGGGCATTTTAGGGAGATCATTTGTAAATCTACTGAGGAAATGAGATCTTGTTTGAACGCTATTCTTTCCTAGATCTTTGTGCAGCTTTCTGTGGTGTGCCATGCAAGATAGTACTAACAGGATAGTCCTCTAGGTCACTTAGTGGGTACTGGCTTTGCAAACGCTGCAAATTGTGTTAGTTTTAAATAGAATGGTGAATGCTGAACAACAGGAATAAATAGGCTATATCGTAGTCCTGACAAACATGTTGCATATTTTAATTATAAATTTTATTAGCAATACATGACTAATTTGAGAGATCAGGTCTACAAATCAAGGAGATGTCTAAGTGAACGTGTTACATAATTTCTACAATTAGTCTTTTCTCACAGTTCCCAGCACTACTTTTTGGAAGCTGAAATGTCATGACAGAATTTTGTTTGGATGTCAGAAAAATGAACGCAGGATGCTGTTCTCTGGAACAGACTGGATGAATTGTGGCTGAGGGTCTGTTGGTGATATTTGAACCACAGCTGATGACTGTAAGACTGAAGTGCATGCACTAGGAGAGAACTGCAATTTTTACAGAAAATGGTCTCCAAAAATATGCTCCTGTTTAACTCCATTATCTAATTTTCTATGTCCCTGTTGATTTCTCTGTGTGCCTTCAGCGCAGCAAAGCTCCACCCTGCAGTTATGAAGTGATCTTTCACAGTGAATTGTGACGGTGTTTTGTTGTTAGGAAGTCCTCTTTCTTGTCCTCTGTGTTGCTTTCAACCTCTGAGAATGTCATCTGCTCCTTGGCCAATCTGCATCTTTCAAGAGCTTCCACTAATCTTTCACAAAAAGGAAAAAAAAAAAAAACAGAACTGTTGTAGTTGCCTGATATTGAACAGCAGTAACATTTTTTTTTTTCTTAGTAGTGCAGATGTTAAGAATGATTATACTATATCTTGATAACTTGTTCCTTACTTTCATAGTTTGTTTCATGATAACAGGAGGTTTGAGGGTTGTCTGTGTCTTGTTTTGTTGTTTGTTGGTTTGGTTTTGGTTGTTGTTTTTTTGGTTTGTTTTTTTTTTTTAATAGGGCTGGTTTTCCCCCTGCAGTTTTTGGGTGCAAATTTCCTGAACCACTTCCCATTCTTGAGAGACTCAAGAAGTGGTAAGTTTTCTCCATCTTTTCTCTGATGTACTTTGATCTATAAACCCAGTGTCATGATTCCATAGTGATTACTAGTGGACAGTGGATTTGCTACTCCCTGCTTTGGGTATGGTGGATTTGTGCTGTTTCTTGTTAGAGTGGTACCATGAAGACAACATAAGCATATTCAGAGCATTTCTTGTGGGGAGGAGATCTTGCTGAGGCCAAGATAACGATTGCTTTTGTATTGCTTGAGGCAGCAGTGATATTGGAGGATGCCTCTCTCATACATGTGAGGAAAGAGCAGAGAAACTGACTAACAAGTACCTATAAACAGAGGCTATGGTAAATCCAGCAGATATATAACGCTAGAGTAAGTGGTCTTGCTTGGTATTTGAATACCTTTTCAGTTGTTGCCTTCACAGATCATGTGTATTCCTGTGTCTGTTCTGCTATAGGTCTCAGTTACATTAGCCTCCTCCAGCTCAGTTCCTTTGCTTTCTCAGTCCACTGTGGCTTCAAGGAGCTATGGAAGACCCTGCAGGAGCAGGGAGGGGGAGATAAGGGAGGAGCATGTGTTTGCAAGGAGGAAAGATCCTGCTTAGTTTGTAGGAAGGGAAGGGTTTCAAGAGTACATGCAAAATGTCTGAGTTGCATTGATAAAAGACATCATTGCTGCCTGTTGGAATTGCTGATCCTCATCTTCTTCAGGCTAGCAATCTTGTGACAGCCATGAAGGTATGTGTTTCTGTTGAGCATTATTAGCGCATTTCTGGTAATTCAAATGCTCAGTGGACAATATAATAATATAACCACATCCATATTTGGGAAGCATTCCTGCCTTGGAATACCACATCCTAGCTAGGGCTATTGCTTTGAAATTGCATTTTGTGCCCTATGTAGATATTGCAAAATAGCTCTAGTTGTACATTGTACTTTGAGCATGAGCCTTTTTAAGGTTCCCATTGACGAGGAAAAAAAAAATTGCCAAGTTTCTACTAAAAAAAAAGGGGACAGGAAGGGGAAATTCCATAATGAGATTTGTACTGATAAACATACAGAGAGGAACTGAATTAATTTTCTGTATTATCGAGCATGCTATGTACTTTATAACAGAATTAAGGAACGTTCAGAGATCACAGAGATAAACAGACCAGCTGGTTGGGATAGGACACAAATTGGCACTGGAAGGCAGCTTGGAGGACTGCCAAAATACTTCTGGAGTCCAGGCATGAAAATCAATATGATGTAACTTGCTCGTGAATCCGAGAAGAATAAAAACTGCACAGCAATTCACCAGTTACACTGCAGTGTAATGGTGATGACAGAAAAAGCTCTACAGCCTGGTTTGCAGCAATGCAAACTGCCAGCACAGGCAAGCATGGAGTGTCAGTACAGAAGGATTAAGGTGTAGAGGTACAGATGAGGTCATCAAGGTGCATAATTATGATTCCAGATTGTCCTTTGTATTTGGTATGTGCCTGTCATATATACCTTATTTATACATGTTGGTGTCTCTCATTGTGATTGATTTTTATCCCACTCCCCTTCTATAATTTATTTATGGGATGGAATAGGAATGAGTCCCCATGAGACACAGAGTACCATATGCTATCTGTGGAGCCTGATGTTAGCGAATGCTTGCTTTTTGGTTCCTCCCCTGCCCCCAGATTTATACTGCGTATGTTTCAATTTAATTGCAATGGTACTGAGTCATTGTCAGTAAAGCCTTTCTGGGCTGAAGGCTCCTTGAATGATTGTCAGTGTCAAATGATTTGAAATGGGCTTTGAGATTGCTGCTTGTAATATATTGGCTACAGAAGCTCAGAAGTGGTTCCTAGTTGATGTTCTCCATAAGAGATGACTTGAAGGATGCTCTTCTATATGTGTACGTATATACATAGATATATACAAATTGTACATAAAAATATACATAATAGAAATATTGAACAAGGCTCCATATCCTCCAGATATTTATATACCATGAAACATTAGTTATGAATAGTTTCTTGATATCAATAGGGCTAATAAACTTATTTTTGTGGACATGAACTGTTATATATATGTAAACCTATGAGAAAATTATCATCTCTGCCTGAGTTTCTTCATTATTTGGGGAATTTTTTTTGTGTGCAATGGATAGATTGAATAGATTTTTCAGCAAGGGATACTATTTTTAGTGATGCTTGACAGCAGAAATGCCTTTTTTAAAAAAATGCAGTAAGGAACTGAAAGCTTTTGTTTTTCCACCATAAACCATTGAAAATTTAAATTTCCAAATGCATTAGCAGTTGTGTAATTTGAAAAAGCATTACATTTTAGATGACACATTTGAAAGAACAGAGATACTAAGGACTCCTGAAACTCAGCTGCATTTCTGTTTTCTCTATCCAGTGCTGCTGGGAAGGCATGTGCGCAAAGATATTCTTAGCATGAACCTTCAGGATTACTGTTTTATTCCAGTTGTCATTAGTCCTAGTCAGTAGCTAGGACAAACAGTAGGACATACGGAAATATTAAATCATTCTTCTGATCTGACAGTTGCTGTTAGTGGGCTGGATAGTGTAGGAACTATTCAGGTGGTATACAACCTGTGACTTCCTGCATAAATGAGAATCCCTTAGTCCAGATAAATAATTTTAGAGCTGAATGTTGACTGTATTTTCCATACAAAGGAGAAAGAGAGAGCATTGTCTTCATATTGGTGTACCTGTAAGGAATATAATGTACGTGAAAATGTAATACAAGTTGAACCAAAGCACTTCAGGGTATTAAATAGACTAATGATCAAATTTATTAACTACTCCCTGCTTCCATAAGAAATTGGTCTACTCAGACTACTAAAGGAACAGTCTAGATTGTCGTCTGTAAAAATAATTCCTAGTATTAGCATTAATGTTATATAAAGACAGAAAAATATTCCACATCATCATTTCGAATTCCAGTCTTTATTTCTGTTATTACACTAAATTCAGTCAAGCTGTGAATATTACTCTGCAGTAAATGCTCTCAATATTTCTGTTTCTTGTTGGTTTGTTGTTGAGACTCTGAGTGCTTCTATAGGGGGTTTCTCTGCCTGGGCTCAAAGCCAACTTAAAGAAAGCACAGCTGGTTGTCGGGGGGGGGGGGGGGGGAAGAGATAGAAGCAGCCTTGATGGAAGTTACCTGCAAAAACAAGCCTCAGTGGGGGCTTCTGCCATATCTGCTTGGGAGCTGCTTTAAGCTGAGGCTCTTGCATGTGGCCCTGCCTGAGCTACACTGCAGCTGCATTGCAGCCATGCCTGTGCCCAACACTTGATCCTGACCATGACCTGTGAACTGTGTTCCCGCTTAACTTCAGCCCTGCTTCATCCCCATGGGAGTGCCTGATGCCCTGGGTTTGGGGCTGC
Organism: Platalea leucorodia; assembly: GCF_965183815.1. NCBI lineage: Eukaryota > Metazoa > Chordata > Aves > Pelecaniformes > Threskiornithidae > Platalea > Platalea leucorodia. The sequence continues at coordinate 41,882,727 of NC_138829.1, read as the reverse complement.
CTCCCTGGCCTGCCCTGCGGGTAGTGGGGCCAGCCCCAGCTGGTGAAGACCCTGCCCTGCCAACCCTGAGAATCTCCTCGGCTCCTGATCCCGCGCCCTTGGGGAGCAGCCCCAGCCCTTGGTGCTCCCTGACAGTCATCCACTTAAGCATTAATCAGAGTATCTATTACCAAAAAGAAAATCCATCCATTGGATTTCTATACAGTTTTACATATGAGTTTCACAGAAACTGTACAACTACTTTCATATTTTATAAAGCATTCACTGTGAAACCAATATGGTGCAGGTATTGACATAAGTGCTCCTGAAAGCAGGTCTACAAACTTCCAAAACTTCAAGGTTTTGGAAATGACATATATACACACCCATAGTAGTAGAGCGTGTTCCTTTTAAAGATGTTGTACTCTTGTAATGCATAATGAGAGGCAAATTCCAGGAGGGTTTGTTGAAATCTGTTATAATAGTGGCCATCAAACCATTTAGTGATTATAGCATTAAAAATATGTATTAGAATTAAAAACATGCATACACCCATCAGTTCTTGATACTTCTTGCCTACCATGTTTTTCAGGAGTATTTCTGCTGATCTGAAGTTTTCTTGATCTTGTTGAGAGCTATTAGTCTATGCACTTTTTCCAAGGTATGTATATTAATAATTCATAGAGCTAATGAATTTACAGTGCTTTACATTTTCAGAGTTCTAAAATGGAATACTAAATATATTCATTAGTTCCTTTTCTAACAGTTCCTCTCACACAGTAGGTTGGAAAATACCATCTCTACTATTTAAGAAATAATCAAAGACAGTTTACAGCCAGATTTTTGAAAATTGTCTTAAGTGTTGTTTAATTTTTTTTTTTTAGTTATCCTGCTTAAGGTAACTTGATCCTAATTTTCAGAAGGACTTGTGCCACTGTTCAGTCAATTGAGCAGCATGAAACATTTGATGTCCTATAATTGTATGTGTGGATTAGTGACACTTAGATGAGGGGACATATTGTAGTTTAGTACAATCTGTAGATTGAGCTCCTAAAATACAGGGAAAGTATAGTGTGACAGATGAATTGACATGTGGACTTGAGCTAACCAAAGCTTAGCTATTGAATCTCCGTGTGGCCTGGAGCTCACCACTTAGCTTCTCCAAATATTTTTTTCTCAACTGTAAACAGTGAATAATGTTACCACAGACTATTGTTTGTAAAACAAAGAAAGAAAGAATGTGGGATTCTGGGAAAAGTGACAGTAAATGCAGAAAGGTCTGCAAAGTGTTTTTAAGGCTACACAACCTAGCAAAATTAGGAAGAAAGTGTCAGCAGTCCTGGTTTTCAGCATGCCATATAATTCAGTACTTCATAGATTATTACACTGTCTTTCTCACCATGGTGTCTGAGCTTCTTTCAGTATTGTTTAAGCAATGTGAAGAACTTCTTCTTTACATGTGGTTTCTTCTCTCAACCACAGTGTCCCTCCCTTTCCCTCATGTAACAAGGTCTCATCCTGGTTCTCAGGGAGCCAGTTCATGACACTTTGTGTGTGTGTGTGTGTGTATACATATGTATTTACATACACATGCTCTATAAATAAACACATGCATTTTTCCCAAAGTTGATCAAAGAAGCTGATTCTTGCTTAAGTTAGTAAAGCAAACTCAGTGTTTTAATTTTAAACTCAGATACAAAGAGTAAAATAAATATGCAATATTTTTTTTTCTTTTTGCAAACTTTTTTAGAAAGGCAAGCTCCTTCTTTCCAAACATTCTATCTGACTGCATTAAGTTTCCCAAGAGAAGTTGTACCCTAGAATAATATTTCAAATGTAACATCTTGAGTGTTTCATTTTAATTCTGACAGAGATGGGAGACAGACATTGATATTGGGGGAAGTTAAATTTCTCTGTAGTGAGGAGTACTTAATCTTCTATAAAAAGAGAACAAAGCATTTTTATAAGCATTTTCTGCTGTAATAATGCAGCTGAAAAACTGCTGGCTGTAAGGGAATGGGTTTCTTTGTGTTTATGCTGATGGTCTTCTAAATTCATAACCTCAAAACTAAAGCCCAACCAACCTGAAACACATATGATCACTTGTATTTCCTATAAGATTTTTTCAAACTACTTTACTATCATTTAAATAAGCCTCCTCTTATGTGAGATAAGGGGGTTCGCTTCTTGAGTTATGGAATCACTCAGGTTGGAGGGGCTTTTGGGAGGTCACCAGTTCAGCCTCCTGCTCAAAGGAGCGTCAACACTGAATTCAGACAATGTTGCTCAGGGCTTTTTTTGTCAGGTAGTCAGGGCTTTCTTAGTCAGCTATTGGAAACTTCCAAGAAAGGAAATTCCACAGCCTCTTGTGGCAACCTGTTGCATTGCTTCACTATCCTCACTAGCTGGTTGGAACAGCCACTGTTTCAATTTATGACCATTGTCTTTCTCCCACTGTGCACCTCAATAAAGAGCCTGGCATTTCCTTCTCTTGTAGGTAAAAATCTAGTCTTGTATCTACTGGAAGGCTGGTATTAAGTCTCTCCTACCTGTTCTCTTTTCCACACTAGACAAGCCCAGTTTCCCTCAGCCTCTCCTTGCAGGACATCTGTTCCAGCCCCTGACCATCTTGGCTTTCTACTGGTTCAGATTTATCAACACCTTTCTTGTACTGGGGTGCCCAAAGCTGGACACAGTATTCCAGATGCAGACTAACAAATGATGAGTAGAGAGGAATAATCATTTCCCTTGACCTAGCTGTGCTTTTCTTTATACAGCCCAGGATGCTGTTAGCCTTCACTGCTGGCTGGTGTTTACCCTGCTGTCCACCGGGGCCCCCGGATCTTATTCAGTGGTGCTGAGTGGCCTGGTGGTCCCAGCCGGTGCAATGGCAAAAGGTTAGTCCAGCCAAAGTGCAGGGCTTTGCATTAGTCTGTGTTGAACTTCATGTGGTTCCTGCCAGTCCATTCACTAGCCTGTCTAGAGGCAGCCCTGACCTCGAGCGTTGAATATATTTGTCGGATAAACACTGCAGCTATTCATTACTGTTTTATGCTGTCATTCATTTTTGAAGAAAAATATCACATCCAATGGAAATCTTAGAGGAAATTGCAGTGTGATTATGAGATGGAAGTTTTAGGCTTATTGGAATCTGAAACTTCTATTACAAAGGGTGTAATTATTTTCTGACTAGCTATAGTGATTAAGACCTTCATTTTATACTTAATTTCAGGGAGAACTAATAGCTCCATATTGTCTGCCATGATGCTGGCGCACCAGTTCAACTCGTGAGGGCTGGAAAGAAGACGGGGCATTGGCTCTACTCTGACTCGGTGAAAAGAGTGCCACCTACTGAGCGTATGTCCCAGTTTTGCAAACGTAAGTATGCAAAGCATAGTCTTTAATCCAAATTCTGACTCAGTGCAATCCAGTTTATTAATGATATGAGTCGGTGTTGTCACAGCACAAGATGTGTCTGTACAAGCCAAAGAAACCTAAGCTTTTATATGGTGATAGCTAGGAAATGTTCCAACCTCCTTCTTCAGTGTAGTAATAAAATAACGACATAACAGGAAATAGATATGTATTAAATTTTGTTACTGTAAAACTGATGCAGGTGCAGCCTGCATGCAGTCTCAGCATATGCTGAGAAAAGGAGAAAGAAAAAAAAATTACAAAAAGCATAGCAAAAGCTGCTACTGCAAGGAAGAAAATTATGATGGTTGGTTCTGGAGGAGACGTAAGGACTGCATAACATGAGGAACAGAAACAATTGAAGAGTGCATAATGGCAAAATCTTTACAAAACACTTCATAAAACTGTTTATTGCTCAGTAAGATAAACAGTAGCGTATGGCTCTATGAACACTCATGCTGTGGTGTCTTTGAAGTGTGCTGTTTCTATTTCAGATATGTAAACTGGCTGTTGTACCTACAGGCTTGCCTGTTTTTGTTCTTATCCTATTTGGTATGTTTAGGAAGAAGTACCATCCCTTCCTATAGATTTTGCACCTTTACCTGTTTCAGCTTTGTCCTTGTGGTTACTGTGTTGTCTTTGGCTCAGTAAAGAAGGATTCCTATCTACGGAGGCAACTCTCAAAAACCAACAACGTTAAAACGTCTCCTAGACAAGAGTAGAAAGCATATTCCGCGGTGCACGCAATGTTGGCTTCTGTAGCCAGATGATGACGTTTCTGCCATTGTCTGCTGCTTTTATGTGATTATGTATTGTGAAACATGAGACGCCGCTCATCATTTTGCTTCTCAAACTCCAAACAGGTGAAGTACAATGTATGTTTGTTCTGGCTGGAAGGAAGACCTACACTTAGCTGTTACAACATGATTTACGGTCATAGAAGAGTGGTGTGGTTTTGGTTTTGTTTTGTTTTTTCTTTGCAATGAAAGTTGAGATAAGCAATTTCAATCTTATCGATATCTGATGTGCTTCATGGGAGGCACTGATTGCCTAACATCTTATAACAGAGAAAGAAATAACTCCAGCTTATGGAATCTGTCTTTTGAGTCTTTATTAGGGCAAATTAATGGGTTGTATGCCTTTGACTTCAGTTTTAGTCATTATATGTTCAGTTATTTAAGTTTGCTTTACATATTAGCTCATTTGTGAACAGCTGTGAATATTCTTTCTGTATTGATTTACATAGTTATTGACCTATTGCTCCTGTCTATTCAGGAGTTTAGAAAAGCAAATGTATTAATGGCAGTATAGAGGAGTTTTCCTTTAATGCCCTGTTGAGACAGTGTTGCATCAAATGATACCTTTGGTTGTGAAGGAAAAAACTTTACCAGTAGTACCTGTGGCTACTATTTTGCTCTTCACCTCCATGTGTCTCTCTGTTATTCTCTGCACCATGACAGGAAAAGATTGGGTGTGGTAATTAGTGTATTGACCTGAGACTCATCAGAGAAACCTGGTTATGCATCAGATATGTTCTGTAGTCGTGGGTAAGTGGCTCTTGTTTCCACGCATCTTGAGCTTCCCTAGTAAAAAGTTCTGCATAGAAGCCAGGAACTATTGTGAAAGAAGCACAAACTAGAGTGAGCGGTGCAAAAATTACTTCTATATTTCACTCTATAAAGCAACACGTGCTGGAAGGGAAACTGCCCTGCTGCTCTGAAAAGAAGCTGTGCTCCTGCGTGCACTGAATGATCGAAGCCTGGATGCGGGTAAACACATGGCAACGTGCACGTTGGGGAGAAGCGTTTGGCATTTTCGTGTTGCTTGCCACGTTTCACTGCATGAGAGTCTGATCTGTGAACGCTGTCTAAATGTTATTTTATATCCTGAAAGTTTCGTTGGTTGCGAACAAACTCGAGTATCCGAGCAGTCTACAGGGGGAGCAATGACGAAGCAGCTGCTTTATTTCCTGCCTTAAGAGGAGCAGCGTGCCTGCATTTGCCAGCACGCTGGGGTTTTTTTATTCTCAGGCCAAGGCAACAGAGGAAGCCATATTCCAGTAGACGAGCTGAACGTTTTCAGAAACCTCAGCAGTATGTGTTCTTGTGAAAGTAAATTTCAGTTTTCTTGTGAAAGTAAATTTCAGGTCTTTGGTAAAACAGCCAACAGTATAGAGATGACCTGAGGATTTGTGTTAGATGCAAATCCTTTCTCCCTTCCCTGTTTTTCCACTTTTTCTTCAGAAAAAGCTGTGGGAAAAAAGGGACCAAAAGGGGAAAATGGAAAACCATGTTTTCCTCTGGTACAAGTGGCTCCTTAAAAACAAAAAGCTTTTAGTTTTGTTTTATTTTTTTTCCTTAGAGAGAGGGGCCACGAAGCCCGATCACACCCGAGGGGCTGGCGCCGAACTCGGGGCATCACACCGGGGAGTTTTGCCAGGTGTGGAACGCGGCTGTATTTTGCAGGGCTTGGCTTCCAAATCAGTGCTGCAAACTCCCTTCCCGCCCCTTACTCCTTGGGGATTTCCCCTCCTTCCCTGCAAACAGCAGCCAAAGCCAAGCACAGAAGGTCAAGCCAAGATCTGCGAAGAAGGGCAGGGGGGCCAGGCCGGTGCCAGGAGGAGACGCCGAGGATCGGCGGGGCCGCCCGCTGCGGCTGCGGGGGGAGGAGGAGGAGGAGGAGAAAGGCGGGAGGAGGAGGAGTTGAGGAGCCCGGGCCCGGGAGCCTCCCCGCTTACCGCACTAGGAAGTGACGCTTTCCCTGAGTCCCGGAGAGAAAGAAACAAAGTTTGGGGTGGGTTTTTTTTTTCCCCCCTCCTTCTCCTTTCCGCCCCCCTTTGCTACTTGCCGCTCCGCGGGCGCCCGCCGCGGCAGCCGTGCCCGGCTTCGCAGGTGAGCAAGGACGCTTTCTTCCCTCTCCTGTTTTCCGCGCGTTTATTATTTTTTTTTTTTCCCGCACGATTTGCTTCCGTTTTCCTGCCATTTTGGAGAGGGGGTGTCTTTCCTGGGGCTTTTTTTTTGGGGGGGTGGGCTGGGGTGCTTTGTGGGTGCTGGGTGCAAGATGAGAAGTACCTGTGGAGGTGACGGGGGCGGCTGGCTCCGCGCCTGGGCCGCGCAGCCCTGCGGGGCCGGGGCCGGGGCTCTGCCGGCCCGCCTGCTGCGGGGGGCCAGGCTCGGCTGCTGAGCTGTTTCCTCCTGCTTTTCCGTGAGTCGTTGCGAGGGCTGCGGGGGGTTACTCCGCCGCTGCCGGGCTGCAGCAGCGCGTTAAGGATGTGTCTGCGTGCGGGTGAGCTGCCTGCGGATGGTGTTTTGGGGGGGGTTGGTTTGTTTTGGGTTGGTTTGTTGTTGCTGTTTGGTTTTTGGGGTTTTTTTTTGGCTTTTCGCTGCTGCGTGCCGGGGCAGCTCCGCCGGTGCCGCGGCCCCCGGGCGCTGCGGGGGCGCACGCCGCGCTCCCGCCGCCCCTTGGCGCGCAGCGAGCCGCGGCTGGCGGGGGCTGGGTTTCTCTGCTGGGATTTACGCAGTGGAGGGGGGCGGGGAGGAATTTATTAGATAATTTCTGAAGATCCCATGCTCTCAAGTGTGCAGCTCTTTCTCTGGCAGCAGCTGCAAAGGACTGATTCTTTGCAGTTTACCAGTAAAAGCTGACAATACACCCACGCACGTATGTGAGAGTCTTATATAATACGTTTTTTTTAACAGGCGTAAGCAGGATTTATTTTTGGTTGGTAAAGTCTTGGGTGGTTGCAGCCTGCAGAATTAAAGAAATATTCTCTTTGCTCAACAGCTATTTTCCTGGCATCCTCTTTAAAACAGATAGCTTCTTTTTCATAATACCCGAAATAATGTGATTTCATCCTGACGACGTGTTTTGAGTGCAGTGTAAAGGCCGTCTCTACTGGAGCAAGCAGTAAGCAGTTAAGGGAGGGGAAGAGAGAAAAGAAATGGCCTAATGCGGAGACTGGTATTAGGTTGTTCTAGAGGGCGAGACTGCAGTTCCAAGCAGCAACAGCAGCAGCTTTATGACTGTTTGTAATTACAGAGTGATTGCATAGGACAGCATTGTTGGGACGAATACGTATACACAGGCTATTGTGCAACATTTCTGTGCCGAACAAAACCCAGTTTTGCACTGTAAATGCTAAAAAGAAAATGTCTTCTGCGTTGAACTGCCACATTCCTCTTTGACTTCACCGAAGAATTAGAAGGGGGGGGAAGGAGAAGTGGAGCGAGGCTGAGCATAGAAGTCACACACCTGAAATACTCAGCAGAAACACCACCAGTCGTCTCTGAAATCACAGAAGAAACTGAAAGCTCGTTGAATCTGTGAGTTCATGTTTCCAAAGCGATCATGCAGCAGGTGAAAATCAGTCGGGTTTGCTAACAGTCCTGCAGGTTTAGTGTAATTCTTGCTCTGGTTTAATTGCTTGGGTGGGAAAAACGCCTATGTTACAATAAGCAACTGCGGTTCAGCTAGCTTGCTTGGAAATGGAGAGGAGAGCATTGGGGAGAGTTTCTGTGTCAGGCAACAAAAAATAAGAAGTTGAAAGGAATGCTAGACTAGACATACGTTTTAAACGCGCTGTTTCAACTTTAGCTGAAGAGTTGCATCTTGCTCGATGATCTTGCAGATGGTGTTGGCTGAGGCATAGGACGAGAAATTGCAAGTGTGCCACTGACAATATATTAGCAAGTCTTTTAACTTAGACTTTGAAAGACCATCAGAATTACGCCAAATACAACTTCAGGTTTGTTTTTCAGAGATGCTGCTTACCTATAATTTTTACCTGTTTAGTTTTGGAATTACTTGGAATTCATGAAATATCCAAAAGATTTCAGATCCGGTACTCAGAAACTGGCCTTTTTAAGATTAGAGACAATTTTCTGGAAATGTTATCTTTAGCTGTCATTGATCATGTCTCAATAAATGCTGCGAAGGCTTGGAAAGTGTTTTGAGAACTGTGATGGAAAGTACTATAAAAAAGGAAAGCGGCTTTAAAATTTCTTGGTGTTCAACTAGAACATAATATCTTAGTTGAACACACCGATCATCTTATTACTGGTAGTTTCCTCAGGTTGCCAACTAAATGCTTCATGTAAAATCTACATAGCTTTGTTAATGAAGAATGTAGCGATGTGCTGAAGAAGTTTCCTTGAATCCTTTGTGGTAGTGATACAATATAGTTATTCCTTATGCTAAGTCTTTTGCTTTTCACAGCCTGCACGGTGGGAGAAAATGTTTTAGGCCAGGATTCTTCGGGCTTGTATACAAAGGAGTCGGTAACTTTCATGTCTGTGAGTCGTCCTGTGGTACTCAGTGGAATTAGTCAGAGATGTACATTCGTGTGCATGTTAGCAAAAGGGAGGCGTAGCCCTGCTAGCCTTTAACCCATCCAGGTGCCTGAGCGTGGCGGTGGTACGAACCGATGAGGGCTGTAGCAGGGTGCAAGCCTTTCGAGAGCCTGCATACTCGTTCCAGAGGTTAATTTATGCTTTTGCATTTTCACTCTTATTGTCACCTGTCAGTGGTAGCTGCAGAACTGCAGACGTTTCCAAGCTTGGCATCCCTCCCGTGACGCTCTTCTGTCAAGCTGCCAGGCAGTCCCTTCAGTTGCCCCTGACGGAGGACCCGCAGCCTTTCTTTGGAAATGGCCACCTCGGTGACGGTGGTAGCAGCAGCAGCAGCAGCAGCAGTGTGTGTGTTGGGGGGGTGCCTGTTCAGGCATGTAAGGAGACGAGAGTGACTGCCATGAATCAGAATGGGAGTCTCTCTAGCCCGAGGTCCTGTTTCCAAAGGTGGATATGTTTTCTACATGATTAGCAATTCTTGAGGAGTTTCTACTCCAGAAACTTACCTAGTTTTCCCTCAAGCTCGGGTAAGCATTTAGCAGCTGCTATTTTAGCCTACTGACCAAATAATGGAATGAGGGTGTTGAAGGGACTTCTATTGGGGTAAGAGCTGATTTGTTTTTGTTGTTTCACCTTTTCTCAAAAAAAAAAAACCTGATTTTTTTTTTTCTTCTTTTTCTGAGGCATTGCATAAAATTTTAGTGTTGGTTGCAGTAACTTACAGTTTATGCTAAAATGAAATGTAGGAAATATGCATATTGTCTCCAGTGCAGTTAGTTATATTCTAAGTGACAGAACAGGACAAATAAACCACTTCTCTCTGAGTGTTCATCATACGAAAAAATGGGGGGAGGGAGGCAGGAGCTCTGGTGGTGAGGTTTTGCAACACATCTCCAAAAAGCTAGCACATTCTGGCACAGGCAAGCCAAGGCTCATGAGTCAGCTCCAAATGGAATACTTGTCACTGAGCAATTTGTAAATAGGAGAGATGTATTGCTAATTCAAGGAAATGTCATTGTGAGGACCTCCCCTAATAATTGGAATACTGTGGCATAGAGCTATCTGTGAGACGGGAGTTGTTGTAGTTTGAATCGCATGTTCCCTTTAGTATGATTTGAGCATTCAAACCAAGAAATCCTTGTCGTGTGATACGTAGGTCCCTGAAGGAGGTGGTTGCTCAAGTAATAATTTAAATTTTTGTAGCTGCATGCCAGCAACTTGCATTCCGCGTGGAAGCTCCTTGGCAGCTACAGCAGCTCCCAGTGCACAAATGGCATGTGTTTCCAGCGTGAGGCTGCTCAATACGCACTTCACAACATTTTGCATAACTTCTGTTTCTGAATGGTTTCCAACTGCAGCCCTTTTCGAGTGCTCTGCTGATCAGCTCTAGTGGCTGAAAAATACGCAGAATGTTATGACAAAAAGCTATACTCTTCACACTGGGGAAAACATAAATGTATGCGTTTTGAATGCAGCCAAATTCAGGTACTCAGGAGAAAACGATCAAAGGGGGATGCAGAGATACATCTTGGTAATTAATTCTTTGTTTTTCTGGCTGTGTTGATGCTTTTTATCATGTTTGCTGCAACTGACAGCCGCCTGATCCCCAGGCCTGAATTAATGTAATTCATTAATCTGTATATAGTATGGAAGATGTACAGGTATTCTGGGAAATTTACATCTCTCAAAAATGAATGTTCTTTTTATGTACAAGTAAATTACATGAATGCCTTCTGTTGCATTGACAGCTGGTGTTGATCAAGAAGTTAAAAACTGGGAAAAGCTAGATTTGGAGGGGGTGGCAAAGTGTTCAGTGGGGTTGTTTGTTTTTTCTTTTTTTTTTTTAAGAGCATCTTGAAAGGTCTGCAGCAAAACAGGGAATAACGCTTTCTTTTTTAGTCTTTAGTTTTTGAAAATTAATTTTAAAGTTGTTCTGTATAGTTTGACTTAAGTATTGGTAAAGATTGAAACAAGTTAAATGCTATTAATGACTGAAGTAGTAAACTGAGAAGCAGTTCTGATATCGTTTTTTACTAAATTTGTTACTGATTCATGACATGTTCAGTGTTGAGATGTAAAGAGATAGGAAGTAGAATCAAGTCATTATTCGAATTTTATTTGCTGTATATTATCTTCTCACATGAAAATTGGTTCTCAGTTGCTTGTCTTTCCCTATCATAGCTTACTAAGAGGAGAGGTTATAGTATAATAATATATATTGGTATATCCTCTTGTCTCTTATTTTGGGAAGACAAATTAAATGTGTATGTATATTTATGTGTACACACACTATTCTGTTATACGCCTTTAAGTTTCTCATATTATAACTCAATTTCCCTGAGAACAAATGTTTCTTTTTCTTGTGATGCTAGAGTACCGTTTGTGAAGTTTTTATTTTTTAAAAACCTTTTCCAAGTTTCTTTGTTTGACTGTTTGTACTATTATTTCAAGCTTGAATATCATGCTAAATTTTAGGTTTTATTTTAATTTATTGTTTTTAATAATGTTGCTTTTGGTATTTCTAGAGCTATAGTGACCAAAACATGCATGAATTGTGACTGCAAGGATTGTTCTTGTTTTTTCTTATCAAGGGCTTTTAACTGAGAAGACTTGTTGAAATACTGGTTTGGCTTTGCAGTCTGGTTGTGGTACAGTGTTGTATGGTTCGTTTCCAGCTACCAGATCAGCTGCAACCCTTCAGCATGGGTAAACTGGAATCTGTTCTCTGAAGCTACGTGTTGTGGGACAGTAGGCCTGCAGAAATGCTTGTTACCTTGTGTGCGGTTGTGCATTGCAATAAAGTCTAAAGTTGAAACTAGTTGCAGAATTATGAATAATCTCCAGATTGCCTTGTTATGGTATACTTCCGAAGGTAAAAGTGCATTTCTGTTTGGATCCCAGGTTGCTTGAGGATGTTGCGTGATTTCAAACTCGTCTTAATCATATATGCTTAGGTGCCACCTTATCTGCTACGTCTGTACTCTTATGATTCCTTGAGCATCTCCTTTTGAACTCCTGCATCTATCTCGTAGTAATCTGTCATAAATTACATTATTGTTTAGAATTTTATAGTAATGCAGGTCAACTATTCTTGCAGTTTCATAATATCCTGAACTGGTCAGATTCTTGATCCTTTAGACACATTGAAAAGTAAAGTCAAACGAAGTGCCGTACGTTAAAAACACTCTTGGGATTTTACTGGATTGTTTGCCATTAAACTGTCTTATTTTCAGGCTTCATTTGCTCCTACATAATGTATTGTTCATTCTTTCAAGCACTTCCTGAAAGGAGAGTTTGCTGTGTTTGTGGGAAACTACTACACTTGGGTGGAGAAGAATTTAGCAAAGTATTTTCCTATTTTGAGTTTGGTTTTATACCATTTGAGAACAAAATCCCAGCACTGCCAAATTCCTGGTGAGAGGCGAGAGAGCCACAGCTGTAAGGCGTTCTGATTGCTTTAGGAGATTCCAGTGATTACAATTTAGGATGACAAATACTCATGTATGTGAAGCTGGCAGAGAAATCTGACTGCCCCTATGGTTTAGTTTGATTTTGTGACTTAGAAAATTCTCAGTTGAATTATTCTCTTAGAATCTTTTTTGACAAGCTCTAGGTGTTGTCCTGTGTGAGACATGCTAAATAATGGGAATATTTATAATATAATCTTTACTGTATTGAATTAAAATTATAAATTTATTTGGATTTTTATTGGAAAGCTATTATCTTTTCAAATTTTTAGAAAATATAAATATTTTTTCAAGTATATATCAAGAGTAAATAATGTAGTCTTTCTACAACAGTATTTGTTTAAATTAAGATCTTTTAAGTGATGTTGAGATGCCTGGGGAGAAGTGAATGAATATACTATAAATGAAAGCTAGGAATTAAAAGCTATTACTGTACCATTGGGCATTCTTCTTACTAAGAGTTTAAGCTGCCCTCCTCAAATATTTGGAAATATTTTGCACATAAAGGGTGTTGCTGCAAGTATATAATTGTGCACAATGTTGCCTATGATTATGGGCTTCATTTTGTCTGATAGAATTTCAGTATTGAAGTAGGCTTTGTTCACCATGATTTTCTAAGTACATGGAAGAATGCAAAATATATTCAAGACATTTCTTCTTTCCTATTGAAGTATGAGAATTACTTTGGCTCCTCCTTGGTTTTTTTTTGTTTTAATGCTCTTCTTTTCTTTGACAAAAGTGAAATATTACAGGTACGGTACTAGCTGACTTATTTTGCTATTACCACCATGTCTTTCGCTACAAAATGTACTACAACTTTTTCTGTAGAAAAATTTGATCTGTAATAAAAGTGCTCTTTTATTGCCCAAGAATATGAAAAGAAGAATGTGGAACTCCTTATAAACAATTCATTTTAATTTTGAATTTGAGATGCAAAGAATAAACATTTGAAGTAGCGAGGTATTAAAAGGCTAGGAAGTTTAGTATACATGATATTGTGCTTAGGTTTTACACTTGTTAACGGTGAATAATGGGCTGCCTTGCAAGAAGCTTTGTTGAAGTCAATGGTGATATTTTTTTCTTTAAAAAATGAACAAAGCCTATCTGAGGTTTTTCATTTGCAATATAAATCTAGTTACCTTGCCTTTACAGAGGAAATCAAAATACAGAGAGCTTTGTTAGCAAAAGAAAAAAAATGCAGATTTGAATCCTTGATTTGTAAAGTTTTTCTCTACAGCTGGAAGAGCTCTTAAATAGTAATAATTATTATTGATATAAATTGCACACTGGAAGATTCAGTTTCCTCATTCAGGTAACCTCTCCTGGCATTTTAAAATGAGCTAGCCTGCCTGTGCACACATGTAAGCCAAGATGCAGGTTTTTGTTTGTCTAAGAATGATGTAAGCATATATTTGCTAAATTGTAAAGCACAGGAGACAGAAGAAACTTGGGCAGACTGGTCATAAAGAAGCAAGGCATCTCTTCAACACAGAGGCGATAGACCAAGGTTAGAGACCTTTCACTGGACTTCAGGTTGCACTGCTGCTTTTTAACGAGTTTATGGATTTCTCTACAAGGCACCTGTCAGTGGTATCTTTAGGCAAGTATGAGACCAAAGGCAGTGGCCCAAATACTTGTCAATATCAGCAATTGCTTGACCATGTTTGCTTGGATATTTAGTTAAAGGGACAGTGTGTTTGAGATTTGGAGTTGATGTTAAAACAGCCATGTTGGCAAGATGCTTCTTTTGTGCTGACTATATACTTGGGTGGCATTGAATTGGCTTTTACTTTTTTTAAACAAAGTGTTTTGTTTTGCTTTTGTTCCCCAGTGGTGATAAATCTAAATCAATAATCTGTTCTAATCCTGACCAGCAATATTCCGTTGTTACAGTACTGCGAAGCTACTGTTGATGTTTGTGGAAGAATGAGTTTTAGATGAAAGGGCAAAACTTATTGTTTTTAAAAGACAATCCCCAAACAAACAAACATTCTCATGTACACACAAAATAAAGAAGTGCCAAGGTAGGCAGATACTTAGATTTAGAAACTTTTAATGCTTCATGAAAGGTATTGGTATTTAAACTATACTTGGATTTGGATCTCAAATTGTAAACACTCGCTTCGGTTTATCTACTACCATAATAGCATGCTTCACGCATGACAAAAAGCAAACAAGAAACCTCAGTATTTGAACTGGTTCACACATTACTCAGCTAAAGAGCAGAGATGGCACTGATGTTTGCAGCAACTCTTTGGTGTCTAATACAGGAAGATAATTCCTTAAGGAACAAAAAAAATCCAGTTTTCTATGTTCTCTTGTAAAAAATTTGAGCAGAAATCTACTGAAGAGGGTTTGTGAGAATAATTCAAATTTACGTAAGATGGTTTGCTTCTGCTCTTCACATCATGAGCGTTAGTTAATAAAAAAGACTGCACCTGCTCTGTAATTCTCAGGTTACATGGTATAGGTAAGTCTACAATTTTACTCTGTTTCTTTCATATTCTGAGCCAATATGGTTTTACTGCAGGTTTTTACCATTTCAGTTTGAATAATATGTAACAAAGGTGCAGGCTACACTTAGACGTCTAAGTGATCGATCGGTGTCCCTTCTGTCAAAAGCAAATTTGAGGGTCTGATTTGCTAGTGGAGGTTGCAGTGCTGTGACTGGGTCTGTACCAGCAGTTCCTGTGGAGGTCTCTTTCAGCAACACAGCCTGGAAATTGAACTTAGGGGGAGCTTTCTAACATATTAGTTGGGCTAAAATGTTTAAGAAGTCACATCCATACTCTTACCAAGAGGTCGATGGCTTTCTTTAGCCTTTAAAAATCTTAAGTAAAATCTTGCTGTTAATCTCTTTTATTAGCCTGAAGTGCTTCTAGTGTTCTGTCTCTGAGCTAACTGGTGTTAATATTCGGGGGGAGGGGGGAAGTGTCTGTATTTATGATTTCGTTCAGCCTTTTATTCATAGGTAGGCGCAACAAGCTGCTTATACTGAAACTAAAATGGTCAGCAACAAGGAGCATGTACCTAGAGCTTAGAGGAAGTCTTGCTCTGTGCCCTGACCCACAGACCATTAGGTCTTCCAGTCACGGAATTTCCTGCATCTAATATATGAGTCTACGCTTACATTTACAAACTGTTAGACAACTGTGGGGCAGCTAAGACCGAAGACAGACAGACTTGAAAGAGAAGGCAACAAAACGCTGCACAGGGAGGAGGTGTTCTGATCGAACAAGTGGTGGCACAAAGTCAGGAGTAGGAACGGAGGCTTTGCCCCACCCAGGGGAGCTGATTGATGGGGGTTAGGGGAAGGTGTGATCTGTGAGTCTGAACTCCCATCTCCATGGTTGGGTGAGGGTTTTGTCAGCAGGCTTTGTACAGGAGGTCACACCCTCTCACACCTACTGTGTTTGAGATGGAGCTGGCTTTGTTGTTCAGAAAGAGTTATTGGCACCCTCTTTAAAAAGAAGAGCCCGTGGGATGGACCTCCAGTAGATAGAGGCACTTAAGCCTTAGGTGGAATAGCAACTTTTCATTCAGATGCAGATGCCTGTTTGCCTATGTGGTGCATCCTCTATGGGCCCTTTTGACTGGCTTTTTCCTGGACATTCTGATTAAAAGGCTGACTTGTGGTTCTCTGCAAAACGCTTAATCTCTTCATGTTTGTTCTAGAAACCTGAGATGTGGAACTGAGGCCTCTGGCTTATATTCTAGAAATGAGGCACCAGTTTCTGTATGGAGCGGATTGAGTAGAGTTTCCCTACCCGGGTTACTTGGCTTTAAATCAGGTTGTCAGTGAACAGAATTGTCATCTCCGTGGTTCTGTACACTTAGATGATTTCAGTCTGGCTCTTACGCAGAGTTATTTCATGCTTTACTGTTTCTCAGTTGGCTAACTTTGGCAGTGTCATCGAAAAGGTCGAAGATGGAAGAAACCAAAGTGGTAGATCAACTTTTTCCCTTGGAGCATGGTTCCAGGGCATTTTTCCCAGGTGGTTATACATATCTCAGCTGCTGTGCTTTGTTTTTTGTTTTTTTTTTATTGTGAAGATGAACAGCACTACTCAATTTTGCTGTGTGCTAAGAAGTATTTTAAGATGACAGTTCTTTCTGAGTGACTTGATTTATGAGAGAAAAGTATAGTTTGGAGGTGGAAGGGTGTTCTGTGTTTAGTGACAGCTATAACTGAGTTACTGTAAGTGACAGAATTTGCTTGGGAAAGTGCTCTAGATTAAGTGTAGCATGCCTGGCTGTTTACAAGTAACCATCTGAGCCGTACAGTTTGGGTGCATGGAGGGAATGTGAAAATCTATTGACATCTTCAGTTACTCAACTAGTTTATTTTTGGGAGCTCATGAATTGGCAGGACACAGTGACCCTGTCTGAAGGGGAAAAGTGTAATGACTTTGAGTGCAGGAAACTTAGTGAATATTTTGTCAAGTTACTTGCTACTATTTCTTTGCGGCAACTATAATGGCGATTTTAACCCTTCGCTTTCCCACTGAACATTTTTGCATAGTGTTGATATATTTTAATGAAAATCCAGTACTACTCTGTCAACACAAAATTGCTTAATGCATCATACGACAGATTTGAAGAGTATGAGGTTTTCTTGTTAGAAAAAGGGGAAGAAAATTGGTCGTAGATTACAAACAACCCTTTGTAATGTTATACCCTTCGTTTGGAATAGCTATAGCTTGAATTCAGATTTGGTCCTGGGCACAAAATGCTGCAACGTAGAAAAGACAGAGCTGTCTTGCACACAGGTAGTGTTGGATGGTGAACAAGTAAGGAGCTGAGAGAAGTTGTATTTATGTGCAGCAGCACAGCTGTATTTTACATGACACAGATACTGCTTTTGCACTATGTGGGTAGACAGACCCAGCAAACAGGGTCAAAAACTGACAGTAACAACTGCAAAGTCTTGGGGAAACTTTTCCCTTCCTATTATAAGTTTTCTGCATGTGACTGATTTACACAAAACTATTACCACTTAGCATAGTGCTTTCTTTTGTAGTGTGTTCCTTGTAGCTACTACTACAGTCCTGGTTTGGAGAGCCTGATACAAGGTTGCATGGAGTAACTGGGGAGTTTATTCTGGAAGAAAGTTGCTTTTCTTCTGGCTTTCAATATTCTGTATGCTTACACCATCAGAAATTCTCAACTACGTTGTCAGTTTAGTTGAAAACTACTTAATTGCTGGAAATAAGTTACTTCAAAGCATTTTACTGGGTGTTACTTGCAGTTGTCTTACTGAAAAGTTAAAGCTGTGTTCATTACTCTTAATCATTCCATGTGCCTTTATTCATTCACACAATTCACTTTGCAGTCTCACACTAGCATTGCAGGGTTTCTTACAAATGCTGAATTTTGAAAACAGATGACTTAGCGGTCACTTTGAAGGGAAAGAACCACTGATTTGATTTTTGTGTGTTATACAAACAAAATTTTAAAAATGCCAACAGATGAAGAAATAAAGCCAAGGGTAATACTTGGCATGCTGACTGAACCATGGAGACCATTCTGCTTTAAAGGTGACTTCCCCCCCCTGCCTTTTTTTCTTAAGTAGAAGTGATTTTTTTTTTTTTTTTTTAATAAGGAAGATCTGGAAAACTCATATGTGTCTGGAACAATGTCAACTGTCAGCTTATCTGTTCAGTAACAGTCCCTTACTATTATTAAATACAATTGCTGGAAAAAGTTGTCTTGGGTCTCACATCTTAATTGAAGACAGGGATGTTAATTTATTTTTGAAGAATTTTTTTTTCTGAAGTGTATATTAGATATTAGTTTCAAACAGTACGAGTTCTTTTTTCTTTTCACTACCCTCAGTGCTAATTTTCAACTTCATTTTAATCAATCTATAAGTTAGTCATTTGTCTAGCATTTTAGATTAGCTGTTCCTACTTCTGAGAATAAAAGCTTCCTCCATCACAGTAAGTTTTGAAAATTAAAATATTTCCAGCTGAAAAATATTTTTTTTAATTTCCCTTTGTAGATGACCTTAAATATAGGTTTAATGATTAAAAACACCTTGTTGGTTAAACATGAAAAAATACATAGTTGTACTTTCATGTTGCTTAGTAGTTTGTTGATAACTGAGAAGGTTCTCAAACAAATTGAATTTTTGGAGGTGCAAAAACTCTGAAGTCCTTGGTGCATCTCTTACAAGAAGTTCTTGAAAGCAAAATAACTTTTTACTTCAAAATTTAAACAAGGGAGTGTTTTTACAATTCCTTGATGACTGCAAAGACATTAATATGCTGGAGCCTTCATAATTTAATCAGATTGTGTAGTGCGTGTTTGTTTATGGGGATTAAGCATCATTTTAAGAAAAAATTATTTAAGTAAACTACTTATGAAGAATTTCTTCCATTTAAATTGGTTCTTACCTGCAGTGTATGTAGTCATGTAAATGTATGCACGTATACATACAGTATAGGTATAATGTATAGCCAAGATAGAATACAGCTGATTAATGATCACACTTGTTGCTTATTGTTGTGACTTCAAACAAAATGCTCATTGCAAGTAGCGTTCCTCTCCTCTTCTTGCCAAACAAAATATCAAAATATAAATTGGATGCTAGTATAAGGGAGCGCACCACCTTTGACCAGGCTGCAAATATGTTACGGCTTTAATTTCATTGCCAGCATTGCGTCTCTTGGAAGTTGAGGCTTAAAGCAATTGAGAGATACTTTGTTTTAGGGTTTTTCTTGAGGGTTGCGGGTAGCAGTGTATGTTGTTTTTTTTTTAATATTCAAAACAAAAAAACCCCTTCCCTGTTAGCGAAGTCTGAACACTGGTGTAGCTAGGGTCTTTTTAGTCTAATTTATCATTTTAGGGGGCTTGCTTTCCTTCTAATGCAGAAGTTGAAAAAGAAGCTGTGAATATTCATTGCTTGTGGAAATGCAGAACCAGTAGTATAAACAACAGAAGAGGCTGTATATTTAAAAAAAAAAAAAAGAAAGAAAAAAAAAAGAAAAATCCCTATCCAAGACCTAAATGAAATGAATGTATTCCAGGATGCCTTTATGCGCACTGCTAGACAGGGTGCAGGACTCCATGCTTGTGCTGCAAATGTCTGTTGCCTCGCCCATCTTTGCAGGGGTGCTTAGTGCCTGGCTGAGCCTGGGGGGGCCCTGAATTAGTGGAGCAGGGGGCCTGGCTGTCGCAGCAGCCGCAGCCACAGGTCCTGGCGTGCCAGGCTGCCTGCAAGGGCGGGGGGAGCTGCCAGGTGCCTGGGTCTGAGGGCAGCCTGTGCTTCACCACTGGTGAGACCGGTGAGCTCAGCTGCAGGGTGGACACAAACCCTTTGAGGGATACTGTTTCTTCAGGCTGTCACTTGGGTTCTTGCTCAGCAGCTGATGCGTTTCATTGGGAAATGCAGCCTCAGAAAAGCACGCTTTTAGACTCCAAGTGGCTTTGGAGCAGCTGTACTACGGCTAAATAAATACAACCCTCTGTAAGAGGAAATAACTTTTCTACCAGATATATGCACAGATGGATTGTAACCATACTGAGGCCAGTGTTTGCCTCAACAAGAGAAAAAAAAACTTTTTAGTAGAGAGCTATAAATGGAAATTTGTGCTTACACTACCTTCTTGCAGCAGCGATTGGAGAACACGACTCCTGCCTAGTGGGAGTGAGGCAGGCATCTTAGGGAGTTTGAAAAACTAAAGGAGCTAGGGAGACACAGGCCATGAGCTACAACATCAGTGTACGTTAAAATTTATTGTTCCCCAGGTGCCTGCAAAAGTATCTGGGAGCAGTTCTTTTACAGCAGTGTTAGTGGACCTGGATAACAGAGGTGCATGTGCCAGAGGTGCTAACATACTGGATGTCAGTATGCTCAAAGAGAGCAGGGGAGGATAGCCTTCCCCTGTCGGGGGGAAACCCAGTGTCTTGCCATCTCCAAAATACAGATTTCATTTTGGATGGAAAAATAAGAGGGTTTTTTTTTGTTGTTTTTGTTTGTTTGTTTTTTTAAGAATGCAAAATTGGAAGGTATTTAGTAATTACAGATATACTTCCTAAAATATTTGATAATAAGTAGAGCAAAGTACAGAGCTAAAATTATATGCAGACAGCACTTATGAGAGCTGCTGCTTCTTCAGGAAGGAATTAATGATGCTAAAATAGTGGATCTGGTATAAGATCATTCCAGGATTTTTTTTTCTTTAATGAATGAGAGAGTTCCTTAATGAAGACTTTAATGAAGTATTGTTCATCGTACTAAGATACTTTAATGAAGAGGGATTTTGCTTTAAAAAGGCAGCTTCAAACTGAAAGCAAACTTGTAGATTAAAACAACACCCTTCTGTGTCTTAAAATAAATGGACTGTATCTCCTGACAGAAATGGTGCCGGTATCCAGAGGAGGCCTTAGGGCCATGTGATGGAGTTGCGTGCCTTAAAGACTAAAAAGTGACTTTAAGTTAGTGCATACGTTTGCAATTGGATGTCTGTCTTTTTTCCTTTAAAAAAAAAAGAAAAGAGGTGGTTAAGCTTTAGCGTGAGAGGGAAGAGGTGGTCAGTGATTGCTTTTAAACACTGAGGTTTTCCAGAATGCCTGAGAAGAACATGGTGCTGCTTTTGCGGTGCACGTTCGCTGAGGTCTCTCTGACGAGAGCTTGCTGTGCTCCACAGCCCAGTTTTCCACAACCCTCAGCAAATTGGTCACCACTGATTATTCTTTCCACATGTCAGTTTTGTGCATGAAGCTACTTTAGGGAATTGAAGCCAAAATTAAGGAGTTGGAAGGTTAATTATTTCCCTTGCCTTTTTGCCTGTGTGTGCAATTTGCTTGGAGGGAGAGTGGGGAGAGCGTTAACCATTTACAAGTATGCATCTCCCCTCATTCCTCCCCAGAATGATATGGATATTGTTACTGAAGAGTTAGTTCTCCACAATGAACCTGAAAAGAATGCATCCATATTCGGCTGAGGAAATTTTTACTATTGCAGCTAGGCAAGTAAAGTATCTTTATTGCTATGGCCTTCATTTTAAACTGTTTATTCAAAGACTACTAGAAGTGTCATTTTACTTGCTTAAGGTATAAAGAGCTTGAAAAGTTGGAGTGTGGTAAGCAATTTCCTTTGTTAACATTAGGCTTGCAGATCTGCTTATTTTAGAATTTGACTAGAGAGCTAGTGAAGTGATACTGGGAGTTGAGCAACTGACAGGTGGGTTTTTTTCCAACTGCTGCCGTTAAAAACCTGAACCTTTAAATCCAGTGTCTGCGGAATGTTAGGGGAAGGTATGTGTATGAAATTTTTCAGTTGATTTTTGAGAATTCACAATCTTTCAAACTATCAGCAGTTCCTCCAATGATATTGAGAAATTTGGCACACAATATTCTTTCCATATCCAAAAAAAAAGTGTTAATTCCTGTTCACCATGCACATATCTGTGCATAAAATAAAAATATTTATATTAACAAGTAAAATGTTTGGGATAACCTTTTATTTCTTCAAGGAAGGGAGCTGAGAAGTATAACTAAAATGGTAAACAGCTTTTTATTGGTTGTAGCTTTTTTATGTCCAAATCTGTCCTATTACTTTCAGATAAGGTAGAAGTAAAGAAAATTATATTAAAGAAATTACCAATTGTGAGAAGCTACTTTAAAAAAAAAAAAAAGGGCACACTAAGAAGTTATTACAGTTGCTTAATCGGATGGGTGGTTCATGTCTTTTGAAACAGTTTGTCCTGCCATGCTATCTTTGTGGAACTAAGTATATTTAACTGGAAGGCATGATGTTCTAGAAAATTGACAAAATGTACTGGGAATGTAGGTGCAAGAGGAAGCGCATCTGCAGGGACCGATACACTTCTGGTTTCAGAAGGGAGGTATTTTCTTCTTCCTGCTAGTTTTTTCGGCGTCTCACCTTTTTCTCACATGTTAGCTTCCTGCATGTTGCAATGTGAATGGAAACCAACCATTGTACTTGACCTCAATCTAAAATTGAAAGTGCTAAATTCTTCAGCTCTGGGCCTCTGAAACTGCTGCTCGGGGGAATCCCCGTCTCTGTGCAGATGCTGCTGTGAAGCTCTATGCCAACACCAGGGTCACACATGTTGCAGAAGGTGGGCTGAAGATACCTGAAGAATGTGGAAACCTTGCTTAAGCAAAGCCGTAAGTTTAGAAATGACTACATGTGGTGGGTTGACCCTGGCTGGATGCCAGGTGCCCACCAAAGCCGCTCTGCCAGTCCCCTTCCTCGACTGGACGGGGGAGAGAAAATATAACGAAAGGCTCGTGGGTTGAGATAAAGACAGGGAGAGATCACTCACCAGTTAACGTCACGGGCAAAACAGACTCAACTTGGGGAAATTAATTTATTACTGATCAAATCAGAGTAAGCTAATGAGAAAATAATAACTAAATCTTAAAACGCCTTCCCCTCACCCCTCCCTTCTTCCTGGGCTCAACTTTATTCCCGATTTCTCTGCCTCCTACCTCTGAGCAGCACAGGGGGATCGGGAATGGAGGTTGCAGTCAGTTCATCCCACGTTGTCTCTGCTGCTCCTTCCTCCTCAGGGGGAGGACTCCTCACACTCTTCCCTTGCTCCAGCATGGGGTCCCTCCCATGGGAGACAGTCCTCCACGAACTTCTCCTATGTGAGTCCTTCCCACAGGCTGCAGTTCTTCACAAACTGCTCCAGCGTGGGTCCCTTCCATGGGGTGCAGTCCTTCAGGAACAGACTGCTCCAGCGTGGGTCCCCCATGGGGTCACAAGTCCTGCCAGCAAACCTGCTCCAGCGTGGGCTCCTCTCTCCATGGGTCCACAGGTCCTGCCAGGAGCCTGCTCCGGCATGGGCTTCCCACAGGGTCACAGCCTCCTTCGAGCATCCATCTGTGCCGGCATGGGGTCCTCCATGGGCTGCAGGGGCACAGCCTGCCTCACCATGGTCTTCCCCACAGGCTGCAGGGGAATCTCTGCTCCGGCGCCTGGAGCACCTCCTCCCCCTCCTTCTTCACTGACCTTGGTGTCTGCAGAGTTGTTCCTCTTGCATATTCTCACTCCTCTCTCTGGCTGCAAAATGTGCAGTTTTCTTCTTTCCCCTTCTTAAATACGTTATCCCAGAGGTGTGACCACTGTCGCTGATGGGCTCAGCCTTGGCCAGTGGCGGGTCCGTCTTTGGAGCCGGCTGGCATTGGCTCTATCGGACATAGGGAAAGCTTCTAGCAGCTTCTCACAGAAGCCACCCCTGTAGCCCCCCACTACCAAAACCTTGCTGTAATACACTCCAATAATACAAACTTGGCTTGCTACTTGTGGGAGCTATGTATGTGTAGAAGCCGTTCTATTATCTGAACTTTTTTTCCTGATGGTCTTATGTGCAGGTAGCAATGAGTGTGGATTTTCTTCTGCTTTTTTGTTCAGTTTTGTGGCTCTGACAGTACTTTCGTGACTCTGATTTGGCAGATTTTGTCTGCAAGGGAACCTTTTGTGCTGAGTTGTCAAGATTGTTAGGAAGGAACAGAGAGAACAAAGCTACAGATGTAAGTGGTGGGAAATTTAGGAACAGAATTGACTTAACTTCATCTGGTGTAATAGGTGAATTTCATCACAGTTTTGTGCAAATTAGTAGTTGTTCTTTCTTTCCAAGTAATACTGTGACTTAGCATTTCTCATGCATAGCTCTCAAGGCTTTTTTGGAAGCAGCTGCTATAAATACATAACTTTTTATGGAAAGGGGGAAACCAAGACTTGCAATTTCATCTCTAGTATTTGTGTTTAAAAAACTCTGCTCCTATTTTATTTTTTCCATGACACTTTATTATATTTCACAACTAAATGTGTGATGATTCTGCCCCTCCCTTCCCCCTCTCCCCCCTTAAATGACAGAAATCCGAGGCAAAACCAGGCCCAAGGACCATGGTGCCCCCTCACCTCTGGGGCCTCAAAAGGGCCAGTGGTGGCTGCGGCAGAGCCCCTTCCGCGGTCTGCTGAAAGAGTCCTTGTTGCTGCAGACTGACTGCTGTGATCTCTGCCATGTTCTTGCTAAAAAATCAGTACGAGTTTTGCTCTTAACTTGGCTGGAAACAGAGTTAAACAGAAGATTCAGTTAGAGGGTTCAAAGGGTGGAAGCTTGTCCCTGCACGGGTGGGCTCTGAACACGGATGACTCCGGCGCATCCGTTTCTTGTGGGCCTGAAAGCTGTTTCTTATTTGTGGCGCCTCAGATGTTGCAGTTGTGGGAAAAGAACAAAAATTCTTTTCCCTTGGAGCGGTAGTCGGGAAGGAGGTTGCAAAGATGGGAGGAATATACGTGTCACAGTAGTTGCCAAAAACACTGTCTTACAGCATTTAAGAGGTCCCCTTCCTTTTTTTATTCTCTGATTCCAAAGTATGCTTTTATGCTTATGGTGGTCATAAGTGATGTAAACAGATGAAAATATGTGTCAAAGCTAATCTACGTATAGCTATAAATTAGTATATTGCTTCCCTTCTTTCTTCATTTGAATTTGTAATTGCATGCAAGGAAAGGATTTGATGAGGTTACTCAGCATTGTTACCTAATCCCTAGACAAAATTAATAACAATGTCGTGTTTGCACCTGGATAGGTCTGTCTAGTATTCCTGAATTGCTCTGGGTGTCCCCTGGACACTAGTGCAGCCAAGGCTAGTGTATCACTATGCATATATGCTTTATAGGTGGCAACTCTAATAAAAGCTAGAAAAATGTTTTTAGATCTGCAGTAAACCTGCATTGACTGCTATATGCTTATCTTGAGTTTATTATTATGCATGGCGTACAGTCTCATGGGCAGGCTGAAAGAGGAACAAATGTTTCAGGGAGGTTTCATTTGCACTTCAGCCATCCTTAGGATGGGATTTCAAACACAGTAAGAGACTAAAGATGGTTGAAAGGGTAGGGCACTAGCTTGATGCTGAGTTGGGTTCCCTGCTCTGTCACAGACCTCCTCAGGCAAGTCACTTCATCATCTCTCTCTCTGACTTAGTCCCCTTCAATAAAAAGGGAATAATAGTAGTTCCCTTCCTTAAAGAGGCATTGCCAGAGTAAGTGCATTAAAGAGTATATACTGTTGTTACACTATGATTATGAGGCCATGCAACTGTAAAATAGAAATTGCTGTAATTCAGTTTCTGTACTACAGTGCAAGAGGAGGACAATAAGAGGAGTACGCCTGGCTAGTGTTGTGATTTTCGTAAACAAACAAACAAACAAAAAACCCAACCAGTACAGTTCTTGCAAGTGGAAGAGCCCTTCCCTTTAGCCCACAGTTGCAGGCAGAGCTCATGGCCCATACAAAGGCATCGTAGAACGCTGAGTCTGTGGAGTATTGGCTAGAGATCTCTAGTATGACACTGCCATATATATATTAATGTTAGAGCTCTTTTACAGATATGGGTGGGTGAACTTTTATGTGCTGTAGAAGACGTTGTGATTTTTATATCAAAATAGCCTTAACATTTACATCAGGGTGGGGGGAGTTCTACAGGGTATTTTAAGTAGTGTTCTATACTAGTTTCTGAATTTTAGTGCATCTGTTCAAAATGAAGATGCTTTACCTGACATCTTGCAAATGCAGTCTGTATCTGCACAGTATGAAGGAGTGAACAGTGGATAAAACTGAAGTCAAGGAATTCCAGAAGAATAATCTCTTGTTGGCTACCTGTTTGCTCTTTAGTGCAAAACAGGCCGCTTTGTCTCTCTTTATTTACCTGTTAAAAATACAGAATGTTGCACATGACACATGTTGTGAGGTTGGATGCATTGGTGTTAATATATTGCTTTAATTGTTGCAAAGCGTTACATAAATGTTAAGTATTCCAGTAACATCAAGTTTGTTTGTGGGCAAGTTCCTTCAACTACTTTCCCCAAACAAAATTTGTCTTCAGTGTAGCAACTAGTAGAATGTTTTCCTGCCTTGGCTGATTTGTAGACCTCTCCCAAATGGAGGAGAATTGTGTAATGAATGTCAGCCTCCTGACGGGAGACTGGACGTTTGTCCTTATGGTTTGGAGATTTGTTGAAAATAGTAAAGTCATCAGAAGCTGTGGGACATAAGTTGAACTAGTAAACTATTCAAAATAAGAGAGTGCTATCCAGCTGGTGTGGAAAAATCCCTTAGAATCCACTAGATATGTTACGGATTGTAAAGGAGCATTAATCTCAGAATTTCATTTTCTTCGATGCGAGAGGATCAGGTTAATGGAATCCATACACCTGAAGGGATTAGTTCATTAGCCTTCCATTCTGAGAGCAAAAACTATATTATGTAAGGGATTTTATTTTTTTAACGCTTAGTGATTTCTTTTGGAGATGGGCAAGTGTTTAGCACTGATCCTCTTATTGGCTTTTCTACTAAGTTGCTGTGTGACTTTCCAATTATTTCTGGCCCGTTTTTTCACAGTTGGGAAGGACTTACTGTTCCTGTTAATAGCAATTACGTGGTTCGTATCTTTAGCAAATACAGCTATTTAAAGTGTAATGTGGGATTATTGACCCAAAATGTTATGATTTCAATTAGAATGTATTTATATTGTTCCAGGACTCGCAGAGCAAACTATGTAAGTGCAGGGGGAAATGTAAAAGCATGTTATGCTTCTGATCTGCTTAACGCTCGTAAAATACCATGTGCAGGTGGATTAATGCATAAACTTTAGTTTTTCTGTAATATTGAACTTGATCATTGCGACCTTACTTTTGTGTTTTACTGAGTCTTTCGCTCAATTTAAAATAGCTTTGTAAGGGTTCTTAATAGAGGGCACTTTTCCTCATGCTGTTATTGAATGACATTTTTCCTTTCTAGTTATCAAGTGCAGGATGGGTGGTTGGTTTGGTTTCAGGTAGGCTTGTTGAGCTGAATCTTTAGGAAGCTTCTGACTTTGCTCTCAGTAAGTGTGAGTCTAGTGTCACTTATGCCCAACTGTGGAAGTGCTTTATAATGTTAGTAAGGATACAGATAAGCCGCTACAGAAATGGAAGAGGCTCGCTTTGTATTTGATCCAGTATTTGTGGCAACCATCTGCTCTTACCTTCCTCCACTGAAATCCGTGTGGCTAAAAGGAGGAGATTGGGCAGATGTCTGGCAGGTAACTGGCAGGGAGGTCTGAATCCAGGGGCCTGGAGAGTGCTCTGATTCTTTAATTAAAGATTAAGAAATCGGAGTGCTCTCTGGGCCCCTGGATTCTTTAAACCTTGCTGGTTTCCACCATGTGATGGTTGTGCTTGCCCATGTCTTTCAGTGTTCCTACCCCCAGTATTAACTAGTGTGCGTTTGCTTAGCTGCATTGTTGTAATGTCCGACAGCCCCAGTCATGGCCAAGAGCTTACCGTACCTTGTAACGGACCAGCACAATAAAAAGACCCTTTTACATTCAACAGTGACCACAAGACTTCTCAAAAGACATAATTTTAGAAATTTGAACTAAAGTCTTCTCAGTGCTGTTAAAGACTGACTACTCGAGTGTGTTTTATAATAGATTAGCTCAGTCAATGCTGGCATCTGTCTGGCTGCAAGTGTGTGGATGTGGGCAAACCAAGATCAGCACTGCTTCAGCTTATATAACTGCTGAAAAACAAAAAGATATTTCTGGGTCGAGTGAGGCAGAGAGAGGCATATGACAAAAGAACAACTATGTTATTATTTGTGTGTCCTTTTTCCTTCGTTTTTTGGCCCTCTCCCTCTTCTTTGGTTATCACTACCCTGTTGCATCATGTCTCAAATTAGATTTTTAAGCTCTTTGTGGAAGAATCCCTGTCTAGCCTGTTAGTGGGTACTGTTAAAGATAATATGGCTTTTATGACCTCAAACTACTTCATGAATATCAGTGTTTTGGGTTTCAGGTATCATTCTCATTTTATGAACTGATCTGAAGTGGCTTGCTTAAGATGCATGTCTGTAGCAGAGCTGGAAATTCATCCCAGATCCTCTGAGGTTCTGCCTGTGCTTTTAGGCCCAGCTATTCTCCAGCCAGGCTTGGGGGAGTGATGTTGCCTGCTTGATGGTGTCAGAAGTGTCTCTGCCAAGCGCTCTGGTCTAGGTATTGCGTACATTTATGTCTCGCATGAAGAAACCTCTGGGAATGGAAAGTATCATAATCTCTATGAACCTTTCCCTTTCTCTTCCCTTATTTGTAGGCCATTACCTCTTGCAAAACCTTGAAGGAATCTGTGAAGAGCTCAGACTGTGGTATTCCACACACTGCACACCTACGTATGTCTGGTTTTGTGATGGAGTGCTGGGGAGGTCAAGATGGAAACACCTGAACCTGCAGCAATCTTTCCTGTTGCAGCTCAGTGCATTCAGATGTGTTTTCTTCTCAGGGCTGAAGCGCAGAGAGATTTGGTCTGTCCCTGGGGTGTATCCATGCAATTCTGCAGCTGGTGTGTTTGTGGCGGGAGAGGCATTCGGAGCGAAGGACGCGTTGTGGTTATGTCAGCTATGGGAATGCGAGGGCAGGGAGGAGCTTTTGGCCTGCTCTTTGCCATTCTGACTTTAGAGCCTGCTGCGAGTCCTGCATGTTGGAGTATTGGTCTCTCTGTTGCTAGCAACTGCCTTCCCTGACACCTCCAAACAAAAAAGCTTAAAATAGCTATCTAAGTGCTTACAATTAGACGAACTGTTAACCCACGTCCAGTGGGAAAGAATAGTATGGTCCAGTGGGAAAGAATAGTATGTTCGGGTAACTTTACAAAGCCTGAAAGCAGCGTTTCGTACTCCTTAATTGCTGTGCTCTTTCTGCTCTTTCTGTGCTCTAAGGCTGCCCAAGCCTCTTCAGATCATGGTATTTATCACAATGACAGATTGTAATAACTAATATTCCTAAGTTCAGTACAGTTTATAAACATTAACTAATTTAAGAAATGTACTCCATACCTATTTTGTTAAAGGGTAAGCCTGCGCCGTGTTGCAAAGCCATTTGTAAAGAGGGACTTCCCTGCGTATTTGTTTACAGAAGTCCAGTTTACGTAGCTGTCTCTTTCTCATAGTTCTCTCTAAGAACTGCATGTCGTTGCTGTGCAAGATGAAAGATGAATCTGGTGTAAATCATGAATCTTTTGTTTTCATGAGATGAGGTTTGGGCAAAATTTCAATTATTTTGGAAATACCACTCAAAGTTTTGCTTGAGGGTAAATTAAATTGAGGATCTAACTGTATTTGCTGTGGTACCTTTTCAATAGCTGGTAGAAACAACATTGTCAGCTCCTTTAAAAATAAATCAGGGTGGTGGGGTTTTTTTCCTTTTGTTGTTTGTTTAATAATCTGCTAAGTTTTAAAATTCCAGTCTGTCTTTTTAATAGTTTTTCTTCCTCATCCATGCTGATTTTGTTCTGGTGGAACTGTTTGTGTAAGCCAGGTTTTGCCTGGCTTGTTTTTTTGTAAGGACAAGACTAATCAGCACTTAGCGGGCATTTTCTTTGTAACAACTTTTTATGTCTTTCTCATCCCTTTAAAGCAAAATTATGTGGAAAAACCCAGCTGCATGTTGAAAAGCGAACCTCCAATACTCGTACCGAGTATACAGCTTGAATTGAGGAAGACAACCCAAGATATAGGTTATTTTTTGAGTGTTCCTTGAAAGTATACAACTCCCCTCTCATAGGACTGTTATCTGAAAACTTCCTTTTGAGGAGCATCTGTGGTGCTTCAGACCCCGTA
Source organism: Platalea leucorodia (assembly GCF_965183815.1). Taxonomy (NCBI): domain Eukaryota; kingdom Metazoa; phylum Chordata; class Aves; order Pelecaniformes; family Threskiornithidae; genus Platalea; species Platalea leucorodia. The sequence continues at coordinate 41,852,883 of NC_138829.1, read as the reverse complement.
ATTCAAACACCAAAAATCCTCCTTTATAATATCCTGCATACTAGAACGCATCTGTGTGTTTAGATGGAATGTGGAAAATTGTGGTGATAGGGGATGCATAGTTATGTCCGTGAATGTAAATAGTTGGTCAAAACATAATCAGAGTGCATGCTTGGGTGAATTTTAAGACCATTCGAACAGAAAAAGCTGCCCAATTAAATAACATCTATGAGAATACGTTTTCACTGCCTCTCCTTTATTACATCCTTTACTGTCATAGACCAAAATATTTTACTTAAGTAGGATTTGTATTTCTCCTTGGTTTGATTAGTTCATGAGGTGTAGTTCATATTTTCTTCTTGGGTATGCATATTTTTCCCAAATAACATGGTAATTCCACATTTTGTGTTATTTTGCTTGCTGTAGGTAGTTAACCTATGATGCTGAATGTCAGGAATGGTCTAGATCGGAGCAGTAGTCTGTCACATCTGGTGGTGCAATACAAGCTACCTGATTTTGCTGGCACATAGTCCTTCAGCATGACTGTTGTCTCCCCTGCTTCCTATCACAGAGCTAAGGGATTTCACTTTCGGATCTCTGGTTAATACACTGGTTTAATACAGCTTTATCAATTCCTGGCCTCTGAAAATGGGAGAGTGAAAGTGGTAGCAGAGTAATTTTAACCATGCTGTCCTCAGGGCAGAGGCGCCCTTGAAGTCAGTCATAGCTTCAGTCTTTCTCTGCAATAGAAATGGGCCAGTCAGGTGAAAATTTGGGTAGGCCATGAACGTCTTCGACGTGTGCTGCTTGTTTAGGTGTGCGTTTGCTAGCCCCAGGCAGGCACCTTCAGGCGACAGTGGAAGCTGTCAGGCTTCCTGGATGCTGCGTGTTCCCTTTTGTTGCTGTCTGTCTGCGAAGCAGCTTTCCTTCGATCTCTTTGCCCCGATTGTGGGCGGGCTGTAAAGAGTTCCTTTTTTGCTATGCAATGTTACACAAACAAGTAAGCCTTCCCCATTTCATAGGCTTTATGATTCTAGGACTTTCATCTGATACAGTTCCCTAGGTTAGTTTCTTACTTGGAGTTGCTGGGGGGATGATTGTTACCTACTTATATTCTTTTGTAGTGGGCTTCTTTTGAACTGCAGACTGTTCAGTTGGTTGTTTCTGGTTGTTCACTTTGGACTTCAGTTGCTGCTCTTCTGTGGTGCTAGACTCCTGGAAAATGCACCTTTCACTGTAGAGACAGGCTTTCTAGGTAACTGTGGAAAATGCCCTACCATTTGGGATAAGGTGACAGGGACATAAAACCATCATCCTCCATTTACATTTTTGGCTTTCTTGTCCAATGTTGTGTTTCTCGGTTGCTTTGAGCTTTCACCTGCCTTTCTTCAGAAGGTAGATCGCTGTGCTTTGCTGTATAGAATTTACAAACATGGTCCGTTTTCTGTTTTTTCTTGTTCCCTCCCGAGGCGACACGTAGGAAAGCTGTGCTGTTATCCTTCCTGTTCAAGGTGTCTGAAGGTGGTGAGTGGGAGGTTGCAAACAATCTGCAGGAATTTTGATGTAGCTAACTGTCTGGAAGAAAATGTGACAAAGTGAGTGTGCGGGAGAGGCTTTTGAGGGAGAGGTTGAAGCTGTTTTCATATACAGCAGAGTAAGCATAGGGTATGGATAAGCTGTGCAATAAGCTTTGCAAATCTACCAAACACAAAAACTGTCCCCTGTTTTCATCGCTTTCTTGGTTCTTACTCAAGGCTGTTGCAATAGGTGGTGGTTTCATAGGGGCAAATTTCTGTTAGCTGGCACAAGTTTCTTGTTTGTGATGCCCTGTAAGTCTCCAGTTATTTTAAAAAAACAAACCACCAAAACCAGAAACAAGACCTAACCTATTGAACTACCTCTGTCCTGCTGTTGCACCGGAGGAGTTAAATTTTCTTTGCCCTTTCTGCACATACGTAAATAGCTTACCCGATTTTTATCTTTTGCACATAGATTAAACCCCATGTTTTCTTGCAGGATTGAAGGGGAAGTGGTAGCTAGTATCCTATATTCTGTTCTTGATTTTTTTTTACCCAGTTTGTTGTGTGATCTTAGAAGTGAGGTAGTTCCTCTGGTTTTTTTTCCTCATTAGTAAAATGTGTGTCATGATTCTTTACCTGTTTCATAAATGTGGGATTTGACCATAATAATGAGCAAATTGGAGAAGGAAGGCTCAATTGCTCAGTCTCAGAAGGGCACTGACTAGCTCACTGCGTTTGACTTAAATGTAAAAATTGTTCTTGGAACCTGTTCATCATCATTAAAAGTGGTTGAGCTTCTTACAGGGGAGATCAGTAATTTGAGTTGCTGGCAGCAGGAGGATTTAGTGAGAATGATTCTCACCACTCTGACAGGTTTCCTGTAAGGAACTGTGGCAGCATTGTTGCAGTCAAGGCTGAGAATGTACATTAGCTAGAACCCAGGTACGCTTTTTTTTTTTCCACATGAAAAAAACTAAAATAGAAGTGTTTAAAAGCTAAGATTAAAGTGGTGAAATAGAAGATGGTCTGCGACCCCTTGTTATTATTTTCTGCGTCCTTAACTTTGCCAAGGTTTGAGGAGAAGTCAAAGTCTTTCCTGAGTCATTTCTGCAGCATTCTGTCAGAGAATTGTGTGCAAATGATCTCAAAGGAGATTAGGAATGTGCAAAATTTAAACTCGCTTATCATGCCAAATATAGGTGGTGTAGCAAATGAACTAAGCAAAGCACAGGACAGCACAGCCCTCAGCAGCTGGGCTGAAGAGTAGGGTTTAAGGTTACTACAGTGTGTGAGGTCATGAACTTGATATGTGAAATTGTACAAAAATCCGCATACTTAGTGAAGAGAGTATTTAAAGAAATGGAAAATGGTGGGTGGTTATTAAATATACAGGCAAAAAGTTTTAAAGAGAGATAAAGATACTTTATATTAAATGATTGCAATGGAGTGTTTTTAATTTATTCTCTAAATCAAATAACCTTTTAACTTTAATTAAAAAATACATTAAAAAGGTTTTATAGAAAACCCTTCAGGCTAATGATAAACTGGGACAAGATGGTTGCAACAGATACAGATGTCTAAAGAATTTTGCAGAACCTACTTTGGGTTGAGTAAAATCTGTTAATAGATTCTCAGGGCTGGTACCAGCCTCTAGTGAGTGGCTCTGGGTGCCTGTGCCCTGCATTCCTCAGGTATCTCTGCTTTGAAAGGACTGTATTAGTTTGAGAACAGCATCCTAGATGCAGGCAGAGACTCCTCCTTAGTCCTGTTGTATACTTAAGTAAGTCCTTCAGGAGACTTTGCCTAAATCTAGCCTACCTGGTGTTTTATATGTGTTTATGATTTTCTTTAATGCTCTAGCGCAGATACGCTGGAGAAGTTTTGCCTAAAAATGCTAACCCTTACTTCTTTCAGTAAAGTGCCATAGGTTACTTTGCTTGTGGTGTTGTTTTTTGGTGTTTTTTTTTTTTTCTTTTTTTTTCATTCCAGAAAATACTGCGTAAGTGCCCATTGGGTATATGTGTATCTAGTTTGAGATTCTTTTTAGGTCTAGAAGAGAAAGCCTTGCAACATGAAAAATTCCTTAGAAATCTGAAAATATTTACAGTATTAAAGGTGGTGACTTACAGTTCATATTCATCTGAAGAAAGGTCCAGAGATGTTCTTGCACGCTAGAAGTTCCTGGAAGTGAAAATAACTGATGATGTTCCATGCCAAATCTTAGAGCTATTAAAACAAAATATACTGATGGTGGGTTCTGCTTTTTCTCTGTGCAGTCTAAAAGCAATGCAAGGTATTATAACACTTCAGTATATTTGGAGGCAAGACACAGTATCTTCTGGGAATTACGGTGTCAGAACTGGCTCTGTGCTTTATTCAAAGGTGAGAAATGGTCAGGGGCATACTGCTGCAAAGCACACCTGGAAGTGTGTTCCCATTTTACTGCGCTACTGCAGGCTGACTCTTGTGCTGAAATTAAAGTAAAACAAAACAAAAAAACCCCAAAGCTGGATGATGATAATGTGAGCTCATCCCTCAGCCTCAGGGAGGGAAGCCTGCTTAGTCATAGAGCCAGCAGTGCTCAGCCAGTGAAGCTGCCAAGCGTGAGCTTTCCTGGAGCATAGTCATGCCGCAGTTTGAACATCTGAAACTATGGACTATTATTATTAGGATGACCTACAAGGTATTTTTCTGCAGTTTTTTTATATAGAAAGAAATCCTAAAAAGCTAATTTTGTGATGTGTTCTTTTACCATCTAATACTGGATGCACCAAATCCTCTTTTTTTCTTGGTGATCTCTTAGTTATGATTTATTTATTTTTGCATGCAGCTGGGAGAGCTGAGATGTTCAATAAGCGCGTTTTGTTCAAAGTACCTTGAATCTCTTTCCTCCCTGGTAATGTCATTTTCACTATCCTGGGTTTTGTGATGTCGTAACTTCAGTTGTTCTTCAATCACTACGGTCTTCTCAAGTGACAAGATAACTTCCCTAAGAGGCATATAATATTTTTTTAGGACTCCTTTTATGGAACACAGAAGTACGTATTCCTTTCCCTCCTTTAAGTTATCTCTGAACTTTTTTTTTTGTAAACTTTGCACCTTAATACTTTTGTTACATCTCTTTCCTAGATAGGTACATTTCTAAACCGGTCTGAGTTAGGCTTTGCAATGCTGGTGGCTTCTTATGTAGTAATGGAAAAAACAGAGCCAAAGTCCACACAAGTGGAAGTTTGGAGAGCTGTGCTAATGCAATGCTTTCTCACGAACCTGAGAGCCCTCTTTCTAAAGGTCTTCTGGATACTTGTGTGTGTGTGTTAGTTGCAAATCCCAGCCACCGCTATTAAGAACAGCATCAGCTGTTTAGTTTTTTACTTTTTTTTTCTTTTTTCTTTTTTAGAAGGGTTAAAAACAAGGACCCTCGAAGTTGTACGCCAGTTTTTGGGCAGGTATCTTTGTGTTCTTCCTCAAAGTGTAGAAAATCTGCAGCAGAGCTTCTAAAGGTTGTCCAGCAGGTTTAAATTTGATCTAGTGATAATGTCTTCTGATATACAGAAAAACTTGCATTCTTTTTATCAGAATTATGTGACTGATCAATACAAAAGCACACAGAAGCATCAGTGGAAGGAAAACTCTTACAAGGTTGTCTAGTTTGGAGAGAAAAATAGCTTGCAATGATTTCAGAAAGTAAGATAGTGTCAGAAACCACTTAGGGGTATTACCTCAGGTATTGTGGTTTAGCTGTTAGCTCTGTTACGTTTGTAGCAGTGCTGCAAAAAGCAAGGAGAGAGAATAACATTAATGCTCCTGAGAGGTATATAGCAACCTTTCCACCTCTACTTTTTGGCTACCAGGGATCCAGTTTCCTGCTGTAGGATGTTTTTTCCTCTCCTAATGAAGTTTTGAAATAGGAAAAACTTACTTTATGAAATCCTCATTTGTATACTAGTTGCAGTTTAGAGAGAATTTTCCATCTCACGTGTCCGTAATTTCTCCTAGAGTTATTTTCGTCCTGTTGAAAGAGGACTGGAAAACGAGCCGAGACGTTGTGCTTAGAGGAGGGAGGAACGCCCTGGCTCCGTGATACGGGGTGGCAGAGGTCCATGGTTTATAGCCAGGGCGAAGCGGGAGGGAGCGTGGGGGGAACAGCTATGTAACAGCCTGAGGAAGTGAGTCACTTTGCTCTGAAACACAGGCCCATGGTTCCAGTAGCGTTGAAGCCAAGCTTGGCCTCCGAGGTGGAAGTTGCGTAAGGTAATTTAAACTCTTTGTCTTTTCCTCCTCATCGTGCTCCCAACCCCACCCCGGTATTAAAATCTGCACTGTAGCCATATCCATTTAGAGTAAACTCAAGTTACAGGACTTCAGTGTGCTGTATGCTTGTATTTTATTATTTTTCATTTTATAGAGAGAGAGAATTGGATTGCAGGTTTCATTGGAGGGGATGTGTGTGTTAGTCTTACCTGCTCCACTCGGGAGAGACTTTATTTTACAGCAGAAGGGATGCAATAAGAATAGGTTTTTAACAATTCATTAAAATCTTTCTGAAATATATTGGCAGTGTGATTTGAAGTGGAGCAGAGTGCATACTGAAAAGAGACAGTAATAGAGCCTTGCACTTCATTACTTGAGTGATAGTAGTTTAAGAATTTAATTAAATTTAAAACTAGACTTCTTAAAACGTTTTAGGTGTCCTACTAGAAATACCAGTGTACGTGTTAACACATTAGACCTTAATCCTGCAAACTAAGCTTTTAAAGCCTAAGTTTGTGGATAGCTTTTTTCTGTGGAAGAGGAGGGTAGAATTGTCCTAGACTGCACGTTCCAGAAAGGCTTTCTCCTATTATGTTTATAGCTTTATACTAACGGATATTTGCTGGTGTCCGGGAGCAGCTGTAACAATCTGCCTGAACTACTTTTCTGTGAGTGTGACCTGAGCAGGAGCAGTTGCTTTCAGCTGTTGAAGAAAGCTTCTGAGAGGGCAACAGGCTGAGCAGGGCCCGGTCTTCAGGGCTTGGACGCTGGGTAGGCAGTTAAAGCAACTGTAATGAGGGGGGAGGCGGTGAATGATGGGCTGTCGCCTGGTCCTTTCCTTCAAAACTGAGCATCTTGCTGCGTGTTTGGCTACAACCTTTGTGTACATGTGTGTGTTTTAAATGTCTTTGGGAAATGTCGCCTGATGTTATTTTTCTTTTGGCGAGTCATGAGAGTTTTTTTGTTTTGTGTTTTTGAGTTCAGATTAAAACCAGATTATTCTGGCTACAGGAAGACATAGAAGTAATTGGCCAGATGAGATGGAGTTTAAGAGAAAAACCTTCAGGATGAGCTTGAGTGATTAGTCAGAATTCTGTGTGCAATTGGGAGTTGCATCATGCAAATACAGTGTGATATCTGTTTTGTGAAATTAAGTTGCTTTGTTTTACGTTCTTCTAGCAGGTCAGATCTATTATTTCTTACACGTATTATCCTGATCTTCATTTCCGTGGGATATGGGACAGACATACACGTTGTTGCTTATCGCGTGAGGGTTTATATGCCAGTTATGTCTGTTGATGATTCATTGCAATTGCTTCTCTATTTCAGGACCTGTAACTAAGTGGACTCTACTGACCTCTGAACCACACAGGATAAGAGTGAAAAGAAGTGGGAGAAGCACACGAAGAAAAAGGAAGTGGATGCACTTTCATCGGGACTTCTTTCCTGCCCTTTATTACTAAAACTGAATGGAAAAGAGAGACTTCCGTGCCTTTCCTCCCCCAGCCTCAGGGATGGGTGGATTGTAAATACAGTGTGTACAGCTGGGAGAATAGACTGAACCATGAACCTTCAGGCTCAGCAAAAGTCTTCAAGCAAAAGGACTGGGAAGCGAATTGCCTATTTTAATGAGCAGGAAGTAGCTGTGTCATCAAAAGAACCACAGCAGCAGCTTAAGGAAGGTCAGTACTATGGTCATGGAGGGAATATACCGGTCTCCCAAACTGTGGAGATTTCTCACGCAGGAGGATTAACAAGTGCCCCCAACAACGTTGCTTTGATGAACTCCGTTTACAATCAAGATAGGGGAGAATCAATGATGATGTCCCAGACAGTAACAGCTGTCAAATGGCAGAATTCACTAATGGGCAACCGGTTGCCAGAGAGGGGTGACAGCCACTGGCAGTCTCCACCTTCGATGTGGAACCACAGTATGGTTTTTGGGGGCAACCCAAAAGGACCCCACCCCAATGCTGGTGCCCCGGGCTTCTATGGCCACCCCGAAGCCCTTAAAAGAAATCAGGAGAAAGGAGTGTTCGTATCACAGCTGGACTTGTATGGAGATGCTGTCCAGCAGATGATGTCCCAGAAGGCTCAGCTGGAACAGCAAGCCCTGGTTAGACAGCAAGCTCAAATGAATTCTTTTCATCAGATGCAGAAACAGCAGCAGCAGAATCAAAGTCTGCCATTACAGCCTTTCCAACTTGCATTTGGTCACCAAGGCCAAAAGCAGGGTCTTCCTGAATTGTTACATGTCTTTCAAGAAGCCCCAGCTTCTTCCAGTCCAGCATTTACTGCTCAACAAAAACAGCAAGCTCTTCCCCAGCTACAACTGTTTGAAAATTTCTATCCTCAGCAGCAGCAACAGGCTGCCACACAAGCCTTCAGTCTGCAGCAAACTACTTCCATAGCACAGCCTCATGTGGCAGCTGCAGCACCTCAGCATCACATGATGGCACACCAGTTCCAGCAAACAGAGAGGAACCAGGAACTATTCAAGGCTCTAACAGAGCAGAACCAACAGACTGTGCTACCTCAGACCCAGATTCCCTTTCCAAGAAGGTCACGGAGACTCTCCAAAGAAGGTGCCCTGCTGACATCTGCAGGAGAAGTGTTGGCTTCCAAACAGACAGAAGAACAACCTAGCAATTTATTTCTGCATCACTGGCAAACACACCAGCAAGAGGTCCCCTTACAGCAGCTGCCTGAATCGCTGGCCCACAACAAAAGTAGCTATTCGCACCCCAAGAGAATGGATCTGGGGCAGAAGGATGTCCTGGTCAATAGTGAGCTGTGCCAGATGGAAACAGACAGGCAAGCCACAGCCCAGAATGGTAGAGAAGGGGAGAAACAGGCAGCAGCAGCTGAAGAAAACACTCAGAGAACTAATGATTTTCAGGGTGTCAGAGGTGGTGTAATCCAGAGTACACGACGGAGACGGCGTGTTTCTCAAGAAGCCAATTTGCTAACTTTGGCCCAAAAAGCTGTTGAGCTGGCTTCTCTTCAGAATGTAAAGGTAAGGTATACATCCTAACCAATATAGCATGTTTTAGACTACAAAATAGGACTGAAATGAAAGGAATTTATGTACATATGCAGGATAGGATGGTATCTTGATGCAAGAAGTGTTGTAGTTGTCCTGTTTTGGCTGGGATAGAGTCAATTGTCTTCCTAGTAGCTGGTATAGTGCTGTATTTTGGATTTAGTATGAGAATAATGTTCGATAACACATTGATGTTTTAGTTGTAACTACATAGTGCTTACACTAGTCAAGGACTTTTCAGCTTCCCATGCTCTGCCGGGTGCACAAGAAGCTGGGAGGGAGCACAGCCAGGACAGCCGGCCCAGACTGGCCAAAGGGCTACGCCATACATCCTGCTCAGTATATAAACTGGGGGGAGTTGGCCGGAGGGCAGTGATCGCTGCTCGGGGACGGGCTGGCCATCCGTCAGCAGGTGGTGAGCAATTGCATTGTGCATCACTTGCTTTGTATATTCTTCTGTCGTTATTATTTCTTCCTTTGCTGTCCTATTAAACTGTCTTTATCTCAATCCGCGGGTTTTACTTTTTTTCCGATTCTCTCCCCCATCCCACTGGAGGCCGGGAGGGTGAGCGAGTGGCTGTGTGGTGCTTGGTTGCCGACTGGGGTTAAACCACGACAGTAGTACAGCAAGGGCAGCTCTGGAGTGGTGGCATGTAAGTTCAGCTACTGTAATTCATAGATGCGGGAGAATAGAGATCTCCTAGTGCAGGGAAACCACCTAAGGACAGTTTTATTTCACTAATACTGAATGTGAGTTTAGCCCAGGGCTTCAAAATATGGATGTTTTCAGCTTAGGCCTCAAGCTGATCAGGAGTTTAGAGAGACAAGTATAAGCAGTTCACTTGGTGTCTTTTTACTGGTTTAACATTCCTCTTCCTTTTATGTTAAAAGACTTCTGCTTACCTGCCAGTTTTTCAGTTTTAGCGGTTGAATTGTTTCTAAATTGTGCTATCTAAAAATGACCTAATGCAATTTACATGTTCAATATTTCCCAAATATTAAAAGCTTTAGGAAGCCTCACTTATATGAAGAACTTATAGCAGGCATAACAAAGGTCTGTCTGATGCAGTATCCTGTTTCTGAGAATGGCCTGCAGCGGATGTTTAGAGATGGATAACCTGAGGAGAAAGTCTGTCTGTAGACCTTCTGTAGGGCTTGGTGGGGAAGAAATTTAGTGTTGGCTGATGAGGTAGTTCACTACTCTTATCCTTTCGGTGTCCCATCAGTCTAAACTGTACAGTATGTATTCCATATGGCAAGATGACAGGGTTCAAAATTAACTAGCCTAGGGGAGGCAAGTGGTGGGATTTTGGAGTTGGGGGGGGGAGATTTTCTTTTCATTGTGGTTTGACTAATCTTTCATTGAGTGCCTCTCATGAGAAGTAAAGCTATACTTTTCTTTGGAAGCTTTGTTGCCGTAAGCTGATGAGATACGGGTGTTAGGGCATGAGCTACTTTTACCTACAGTTTTGCCACTTGAGTTGCTGCCCAGTCAGACAACAAAGGGAAGGGAATTTTATTCCCTCTCTTGTTCTCGTCATCATTTTCTTCCTAGTCTGTCTGTGGCCATTTTTCCAATTTCTTCCTTGGAGGGATGTGCTGTTTGAGTGAAAGAACTGAACTAATAAACAATGAGACAAATATCCATAGCCTACTCCATCTCTTGCACAGCTGACAGCAACCAGTGACTGTTGATGCTATTTTTCAATCCTTTTTGCTCTAACTCCAGTTGAACAAGCAGATTTGATATAAAACTAGTAGTAGTTAGCAGCGTGAGCTATTTGCTCATACTCTCCCAGCCATTGTATGTTTATATTGTAGAAAGGCCTACAATTCACATTGCAGTCTGATCACCGGCATAGTGGCAAAAAAAGCTAACAGAGCATCTAGGAAAAGGCCCTGAGAGGCGAAGGGAGACATTGGCTGTTTGAAGGCATGTCTGCTTGCAGCTTGATTCATAATGTAAAGCCCAAACAGAGAAGTGTTTTGACATATGCTCTTTTGTTCTTTGCAGTTATGCAAGCAGCTTGTTTGCTCCCATGATGGCACTATCAGAAGAACTCTTTATGTTTAGATCTCTTCAGGCTTTCAGGATGAGGTTTTGAAAGATGTTACCTGAGGTCTGACGGATTTTACATCTTTAAGGGGGTTGGATATCATGCGAGGGAGAAAAAGAAAAAATGTTTATGGGAGGAGAGTGGTCTCCTCCTCTTATCAGTGTCTTTCTGTTTTAAGCAACCTAGAAGCCTTCTCTAGCATAGGTTTTGTGAAGTGTGAAACAAGGCCATAGGATTAAATTATTGATGAGGGAAGATACATTCATAATTTGAACCAGTTGTTTGAACATTCCAATGTAAGTGTGCATACCTTATACAAAAACATTATTTTGAACAGCAGTATCTGTCTACGTGTAGTGTCAAAACTGGTGCTTTGCACCAAAGCTGCCCATCATACTGTGCCTGCCGTTTTCAGGTGGTGCAAGCTTATTGCTCCTTACAGGCTGTGGCAAATTCTCGACTCTTAGTTTTATGTTTTCATTTAGCATAAAACTGTTACATGCCAAGAGGCGGTGTAATTTGTTTTCTTTAATAGTGCAAAAAACTTTTCTCAGATCCAAAATAGTTTTCTTAAGGGTGACTGGATTTAAATATTCCTTTATGGAAGGGAGACAGAGGTTTTAGTTACCTGCCTCTTTCCCCTGGCACAGGGCAGGGCACCAGCTGTCACATACAAAACAAAAAAATTATTTGTGGAATTGCAGTTCCGGACTCACCTCCATCATGGAGAAGCTTCAGTTTGACCACAGAGAGAAGCTGCCTTTACTGTTAGCAAGATGATGCAGAATGATGGCAGAAAGCACTGTACGAGCAGGTGTTTCTAAAAGGCTGGTGTGGTGTCTTGTCTGATCTCAGCAGTGGCCTTGGAACAGTTCTTCCAGCTATCGCAATCAAGTTTTGTCTGTGAATTCTGTATTTTTTAGAAAGCATTTGAGGGATAGACAGGATCAATGCCAAAATGACTGATGGGTTCCTGTGGGTGTCCTGGAGGACTCTAGATCACTAGTTCATCCCTCAATATTTATGCAAGAGTCTAAATGGAAGTGCATCAAGTTGCACTTGCTGGAATTATCCAGCAGCCTTCCTGCCCTAAATTCTGCAACAGAGATGCTGAGCTAGCTGAAAATCCCCTAGCAGTTCTACAAGTGAAGGTCCTGTCCCTTATTCAATGACTCGCTTCCGCTTACCTCTGAGCATAATCAAACACTTGAGAAACTATTTAGGGATCTGAAAAAAGTAGCTTGATTCCAAAATCAGTCATGTCCCCTCTTAGTAAACCTTAGATATGTGTGATCTTTCATGACCAGAAAAGCTCTGGTGTGGACCAGAGCATCTTTAAGGATGTCTCAGCTATTTATATTAAGTTCCCAGTGGGGCCTTCTTTCTATCTCGACTACTGTTCAGGTCTCCTCCTTCCTCTTTTCTGTCAAAGAGGTCATCTCTCCCATCATCAAGGCAGAGAGTCCTTTGCTGGTTACCTCCCAATCTTGAAAATAAAAGGAGCATGGTTAACTGATCATACAGCCAAAGAAATGTGACATCTTTTGTGTGACTAGCGGCCATAATTTCCTCCTTGTAGTCAGGAAATTAGTTCATGTCTCTTGACCTAGAGAGATCTGTGTAGCAGACAGGAAGTATCTGAGGTTTGTAGATTGGTCAGAATTGGTGCTCGTTCACATATTCATGTTACCATTACTTGTTTGATTGCTGTTATTCTCTCAGGTACCCAGAAAGTATGCTAGAGTGTTATACTAGTAACAGCTACCTCAGGAGGAGGAAAAAAAAAAAAAAAAAAAAAAAAAAAAAAAAAAAAAAAATCTGATTAAAACCAAGACTTTTCTTGGCAGCAGGCTAAAGAATGTAGTATGAATGCGCCGCTCTAAACAGTGGTGCAAAACTATCTACTGTGGATCTCAGTGCCAGAAGACGACCCCGGATGTTTAACTAGGCTTCAGTAATAAGGTGATAACAGCATAAATTTCCCTGATGAATGGAGGTGCACGAATAGCAGCATGAATGCATATGTGAGCTGCTTCTTCAGGTATGGGCAGGACTAGTGGAAGTAGGCATCCGTTTCCAGTAGATGACCTGTTTATATGTTTAAAAAGGCATCTTTGTTAGTCTCTGTTGCGTGAGGTAGTGGAGAGAGGCTACAAAAATTTATAAGAGCTCCTTACTATCTAGAGGTAGTGGTCCCTAGTGACATATCTGTCATCATGATGAATGCACTCCCAATCCAAAGTTGGTGGTCTTATGGGAAAGTACAGGTGCGTATCACCAGCCTGGAGTGAAGGGAGGTCCTGAGAGCTCATTAATTCCTCCTGCAGCGCAGCCTGGGGCAGCTGATGCCAGTTGTGACTTTTCAGTTGTGTATTTCATCATTGTGTGATGGGGGCAGATATCTCCAGTCTCTGTGACGAAGCAGTCAGACTTCTAAACTGCAGTGTCACTTGTGGGATAAACCCTTCTGTGCACACTTAGCCTTACTCTAATAAAAGGTCTTGGAGGGAGGCAGTCCTAAATCTTCTTGATATGATTGATTTTATTTGCTCAAGCTTGGCACCTAGCTTTTTTTGAAGGCTTATTGTTTCAGAGTGGACTTGTTTGATCTTAAAAGCAACAAAAATTACCAGAACTCTCATTTGGAGAGAGGCCAGAGCACTAACTCCAGGCTCTGACTGATGCATCTTGTGACAATACAGTTGCGCTTCCCTCAGTATAAATATAGTATCAAAGTGGGACTTCAGTCTAGTGTCCTTCTAGCTATCATGGGTTGACTCTTCATGGGTCAGCTGGAGCATGTTCTCTCGCTCATCAGTGAAGCCGACTCTCGTGATCTATGACCACAATGAAATGACTGGGGGGGCATCTGAATCCTTATGACAGAAGCTGCTTATACTAGCTTTTTAATCAGGATTATGTATTCTTGATGGCACGCAATAGATTCGTTCTGAGGACTTCAGTAAATCTCTGCAAAATTTTGGAAGTCCAGGTTGGAGACCTCTTGTCATACCTGAGAGATAACGTGCCTTAGTTTCCACCTACAAAACACAGCTGTTCAGGTAGATTCCTCAGTAGATTGTGGCTCTGACGGAGGATGAGTTTGCATACCTAATCCTATCCAAAGGCTTTCCAAACAGAGCTCTAAGTTAGAGAGAAGTTCTGAAACACCAAAAGGAGCATCTTCTACAGCTTCTAGATTGCACTTCATCAGAGCTAAAGAAGGCCTTTGACATCCCTGAAGAGAGGTGTTTTTGAAAGTTGTACTTTAACATCTGGCTTCTAAGTGAGCTGGCAACTGCTTTTGAATTGAGAGTGGAATGAACATGTGGCTAGTCATTTGAAGGACTAGAAATCCAACAGTACCTGAAGCCATTTGGTGTTACAGTATCCATGTGTTTAATTCAGTAACTCATCCTCCATTCCCATCTCCTTGGAGCTCAATTTTCTAGGGTTTCCATGAGTAAAAGAAAGCAGAGACATGGAAGCTGTAATACCAATGCAAAAAGTGCCGTCTTGCAGTTATGCCTTGTTGATTCTGCTGAGTAAAAGTCCTTCAGGCTCAAGCCTGGTTAGACAACAAACCTCAAAGGCTCCAGTTATAATAAAGTTAGTTGTCTCTGTCATGTAAATCAGAAAAAATGGAGCAAAAAGCTAGCTCTGTTTTTTATATGAGAGATTTAATTAAGATTATCATTGTTCAGTCTTTCCTGGAACAAAAGTCCAATATTTGAAATTAATAACCTGCAGCTTATGATCATTACTAAAACTGAAGAACCTTTGTTGGAAGTTATATGGCAGGGCACAAATTCATCTGGAAAATAAAATGTCACACTGTCGGTAGTGAAATGATACTTAAGAATGATGTATACAAATATTCTAGTAGATGAGACTTCAGGCAATCCTCAAGTAATTTTGAGAAATTTTGGTAACACTTTTATAAAGTATTCTTTTTCCTTCAGTAACACTTTTCCAGATCCATTTCAGCTTGCAAATTTCATTGAGAAACTTGATATACACTGAAAGTGAGATATCATCTGATTTATTAGGTAAGTACTACAGAACTTTTAAGGAATCTGGTTTTCTTCTCAGGAACTGGATACTTCGGAAGAGAAGAAGAGTGTGCTGATAGCAGCTCCAGGACCTACAGCTGCAAAAAGTGTTGTGGAATTCGCCAGTTCTTCACCAGCTCCGAAAAGAGCCCGGGAGGATAACAGCCTTGTGCCTCTTATCATTCCTGTGTCTGTGCCAGTGAGAAAAATTGACTTGCAGAGCCTTGGAAAGGAAAAGTCTGAGGATGGAAAGCTCCAGAGAGGCCAGACAAATGATCGAGCTCCTTGTGAACGCAAGCCTTCTGTGATAGTGACTCGGAGGCGATCTAATCGTAATACTAACATGGAAACCTCAAATCAGGTATGGATAGACTAAGAAACCAAAGATGAGCCAAATCTGTTCGATCTAATTACGTAGTTTGTATCCATAAACTTTTCTATTAAAGTAGTTTGATCTCAAGGCTTGAGCTCGGAATGGATGTACTCTGGGGACTGTGGATTTTTTTTTCATCATAATATTGCTATATATTTGGGCATTACTGGCCTTTCATGACCTACAGCTAATACTAGTACAGCCAAGCGAAGCCCCACTACTAAACAGTGACTAAAGTCAGGTGGTCAATAACACTAGAATAAATAGTCTGTCTGAGTAAAGAGTGCTTTCTCCATATGTACATAGATAATAATAAATTGTGAGTAGCGCACATATCTCTGTATATGAATAAAAGCCAAAGTGAAGATTTATTCTCATGGAACTGAAATCTTACAGAGGTACTGAAGGCCGGGACTTGAGTGT
Organism: Platalea leucorodia; assembly: GCF_965183815.1. NCBI lineage: Eukaryota > Metazoa > Chordata > Aves > Pelecaniformes > Threskiornithidae > Platalea > Platalea leucorodia. The sequence continues at coordinate 41,837,185 of NC_138829.1, read as the reverse complement.
TCCCCTTCAGTGTGGTGCTGTTCAGTGGGTTTTTGGTTTTGATTTTTTGTCTCTTCTATTCAGAAGTACAATAGAATGTTCAGATACCACAGAAATCGCAGGCATCTGGGAAGGTTTCTCTGCATTTAAATGCTTGACAATCTAAGACACTATTGTTATATTGTCTCCTGTTCTCTTATCGCTGTTTGGTGTCACCATGTATCTGTACCAAGGTTCTGCTATACTTCTATGTCCTCTTTTAAAGTTACCATGAGGTCATTATCTTTCCAACCAAAGGCTGGACCAGCCATATGTGTAGTTTTTGTAAAGTATAACTTCATAAGCACTCAGAGCTAGTGTTGCTACCTACTAGTCCCTGTGTCCATTCCATTCCCCATCTTATTCCTCCCTCTTTCCCTTTGTGCTAATTGTTGAGACGCCCTCCAGCTGCCCTATGCAAATTTTGAGCTGCCATGAAAGAATGTTGTCATCTCACTGAAGTTTTTCAAATGACCTGAGGTTTTAAAATGAAATAAAGTATGTGATTTTTTTTTTTTTTTTTCTTCTTCCCCCCGAATAGCATGAAGATGCTGTTCCAAAGGATGAAGCAGAGGGCTTTGCCCGGAAACCAAAGCAGCGGCCAAGACCTGAGCCACTCTTCATACCACCAAAAGCTGGCACCTTTATTGCACCACCTGTTTATTCTAACATTACTCCATATCAGAGCCACTTGCGGTCACCTGTCCGTCTGGCAGATCATCCTTCAGATAGGAACTTTGAGCTACCTCCTTACACTCCTCCGCCAATTCTTAGTCCAGTGAGAGAAGGATCTGGGCTATATTTTAATGCTATCCTCTCTTCAACTGGTCATTCGGTTCCACCTCCAATGACTCCTAAAAGTGCTCACAGAACTCTGCTTAGATCAAGTAAGTTCCACTTTATCCTTCCTTCCTTGGCTAATTTATGATTAGGAACTGTGGCGTAACAGGAGGAAGATCATGACTTTAGGAGGTGTGGTTATGTGGAACTGGGACTTCTTTGCGATAGTCTGGGGAGCTAGGATGAAGGAAATGCAATGTTGCTTCCATCTGGGCATGCATGTTAAGATACATTCACAAGTAATCTGCAACACCCCCTACTGACATTCTTAGGAATAGAAAAGTCAGTTCTTCCTCTAACAGATTGTCATTATCTTGAACAGAGTGGACAGTAAATAGTTAGTCCTAAGATGTAGATGGTGACTGGAAGGTAAGTTCTTGGTCATCTTAAACTCCTTCAGCATATGGGTGCCTTTTTTGAGAGATGGATAGCTCTGATAGATGTACAAGCTGTGTGAAGAATATATCTCAAATGCAAAGATAAGCTGTCTGAGCAGTTATTTCTTTTCCTTGCAGATAGTTCAGAAGTTACCCCTCCTGTTCTTACGGTAGTGGGGGAAGCCACCCCAGTCAGCATTGAACCGTAAGTACCCTGTATGTTCTTAGCCTGGTAGTAAATGTGCTTCTTTTCTTCCTCCTAAGCCTTCAAGCTGCTCCCTGTACAGTTGATGTCTCTCTTAAAAACATTAAAGCTATTCCTATTAGTGACTCAAAATATAAATTGTCTTTATTAAAAGTTACTCCATGTGATAAATAATGTTTGTTTGGGCAAATGCACCTTGTAATTCTGGTGATGTTAACTGCTTTCTGTTACTGCTCATCTGCTTCTGTGCTGAAATACTGTTGGTTAGCTAAAGGTGAATCTGTCCTTTTTTGTTTTGTACAAACACTTCTTTGTATGCTGTATGTTTGTTTTAGAGTGGGGAAGTAATGCTCCTTTAGAGGAAGGCCAAAACGTAGTATGGAAAAATGTAGTTAGCTCTCTCATGCACTGGTCAGACGGCAGGTTAGCTGCAGCGCAACTGTGAACATGACTTCTCTCCCACCGGGGCTAGCTCAGTCTGAAAGCACTACAGCCAGTTGGATACGGTGTGTGTGGCCTGAGCTAATAAGCCTCATTAGTCTTTTTAGTTGGCTGTGTGCTGGGAAAGCTCAGACATATGTGGACCCAGCAGCACTAGGGAACACAGTTTTGGAGATACTGAAGCTCGAGGTAGGAGCTTAGGCTTGGTGCCAGTCCTGCTAAACCTGAGCAAACTAGCAAAAAAAGCAGAGTAGCAAATGTATCTCATGGCCCTTGCAAACCCTCTGGGAGTGTTATCAGCTCGCGTTCAGTGCAAGGTTGTTCCAATTCGTTATTACATCTCGGTTAATGAACTCTTGCGAAATCTAAACGTGGGGGTGCGTGGCATGGGAACACCCGTATGCCATGAAAACACCCACGTGGCTCTGCGTTGCTGACTGTGCAGTCAGGAATCTCTGCTCTAACTCTGCAGCATATCCTGTAACGTTTGAGATAACGCAAACTCTTCCCCAATAAATACCAGGCTTCTTTTACTTTTTCTTCCAAAGTGGCTTCTATTTTAAAAATTAACTGGAGCATTTGCTGTCAATTTTTTTTTTCCTTGCTCTTTTTCCATTCTGCCTTCCTGTTTGAAGCTGAGTTTTCTGCACTTTTGGCAACAGGCTATCCTGAGCAAATGTTGCAATTGTGAATGAACCATGATTATTCTTGTCACCTTTGCAAATCCCTTCCAGGCTGAGCCCATTCATGGAAATAAGCACATTTGGTGTTTTTTAAATCGGTTTTGAAAATGCCTTAATTAATCTTTTTCTTGTTGGTTCATTGCACACTGATCCAGGGGAACCTCTTGTTGAACAGATATTTTTTGGTTCCTTCCAGGTCTTGATCTTTGACCTCTCTATGATGCAATTGTCTTTGGCTGTTATGTCTGTTGGTTTAAATTGCTGAAGTTAATGGCATAAAGTTAGCTGCAATTTTAGTCGTGTGTGAAAATTTTCAAATCTGTTGCTGGCAATTTCAAACCATAGTAACTTAGTAATACAAGTTCATTTCCTGTTGCCAAAAGGGAGTTATGTGCAAAGAGTTGTCTTGCTATCATCTTAAGTCTTACTGAACAGATGCTTATGCAAGTAGATAGGTTTAACTTTTAACCAAGATAAATTAACAAACTGGTGTCATTCTGTGTTGTCAAAGTAATCAGTTTGCTGCTCTGAAGTGTTTGTGCAGCACTGTTGTGGTCAGTTATGTAGACGTATCTTCTATAACGGAAATACAACAGGAAGCACTTTTTTTAAGAAAAAAAAAATTAATTTGATTGGTAGTCTTGACTCAGTCAGAAGTTGACTATAACTTGTGATTACCTGATACTGTGTTCTTAATTGCTTGTGCTTTGCCAGACCTTCTGCTAATGCTTCTCAAAAGGTCATTTCATCGCAGAGATTTGGAATAGGAAATGTGATAATGAAGCTTAATTCTTCTATTTGTGAAGTAGTTCAATAGGCAGCTGGTGTCACAGATCTTTGTGTCCTACTGGTTTTGCAGTTCAGTTGCTTCAAAGTCTTAAAGTCACCCCTCAGCTAGCCATCCTCAAGTATAGCTGTGGTGCATCAGCTGTGAATTGCCTTCCCAATTTACAGCCTCAATTCTGGATGTTACCACACTCAGCTGTATAGCGGGGCATCCCAGGAGCACTGTTGGTCCTTACAGGCAAGAGCTTTTGCTGTACTGAAATCTAGGCTTCATCACTAAAGGAATCATGGTATAACGTAGCTTGAATGGACCTCTGGAGGTCATCTGGTCCAAGCCCTTGCTCAGAACAGGCCAAATTAGATCAGGTTACTCAGGTCAACTCTTGCAGTGGAAATCTGGTTTTAGTTAGACATTGCAGGTACAAGGTCTAATTCTTAGGCTTTTCTAGCCTAGGGATGCCATATTCTAAGTTTAGTTTCAAGATTAAAAGTAACTTCTGATAGCCCTTCAAGCCCACATTCTTTCCCTCCAGCTTTTCCAATTTCCTCTCTCCCTCTCACAGGTGAGGCTGAGGAGTCTGTCTTGGAACACAAAATCTCCTAAATTTTCCAATGGAGTAAGAGCCGCTTTATCTGTTGCCAGTTGACAGCAAAGTGTCAGTTTCTGTCACTCATCCCTTCTAGGGTGGATCAGAATCCATTACTGTTTCCTTCACTGTAAAACTGCATGCCGTAATGATAAGCGAGACTAATCACAGTGAGCAGAATACTCCACATTAACATCGTTCTTCAGTCCCTCACAGTGTGCTGAAAGGAGGACTTATCAGGGTGTTTGTTTTGCTTTGGTTTTTAGCAAGGTCTTCTCAATCTTGCGTGAAATCTCTTGCTTTTTTATTTTTGGTCTGGATTGTGCTGTTTCTGTCCAAGATAATCAAGACAGGTGAAGGAAAAACTGAAAACTACAGAGTGTTATAGTTTTAATAGACTTCTGTACCTGTAAAATACTCAAAACTAAACTTTGAGGTTTTCTTGGAGTTCTTCTTCATGCAGGCTCCATTTTTAGTGTGCATTTGAACTTGAATTACTTTTGAGAAGCAGATTGTGAAACAGCTACAATGATGGGCATCAGAGATGGGACATTTTCAACTGCCTTAGTTCTCCCCTGCCCACAGCCATGGTGTGAGATGTGTAATGTCTCTATCACTTTACCTTCGACAGGTATTGGAGACAGTGTTTTTTGGAAAATGACAGTATATGGCAGCCTAAAACTTTCCTGCTACATCTGTCATGCTGGATGTCATCTTGTCATCACCTACTGGAAGGAAGTTAGCATCAGTCTGTGCATCTAGCAGATTCTGCTTGTCCACGTAGGAATCCCACCCTGTCAGTGTTGAGCTGCTGCTGAATGAGTGGTTGAAGTTGAAACAAGTGTGTAGGGTAGTTATCTTCTGCATCTCTTCGTTTATACACACATGGATTGTAAACCATTCCCTGCAAGTGTGAGGAAGTAGATCTGGATCTGCTATAGATGCACAAGAAATAGTTTGTAAAATTTCTTTTTATATGTGTTCAAAGTCAGCTATTTGTTTTGAATGCAGGCTTTTCCAACTCATCACATCTCATGATGCAGATACTTACTGACAATAGCAAAGTGATGTATTAGGCAGAAAAAAGGGAATGAATGTGTTTCCTTCTTCCCCTTCCATAACAGAAAATGATACCTTCTTCCTTCCTTTTGACACCATAGCCTTCTAGGACTTCAGAACATCCTATTCGAACATTTGCTATTATCTCTCTGGTTTTTTTTTTTTATGTGTTATATGTGTTGTTTCAAGGCCTCCCCACACCTTTTCCAGACTCTTGCTTTCCTAATAGACATGCATGTGTCATTTCAGAACAGCAAAGGACCAGTGCTCTGTGGGTTGCATGTTGTAAAAAAATCTGTCTGCCAATTCGGAATCTAAAAGTATGGGATTGTTGCTAAAAGAATGGGATTTGTTTTTGATACAGAATGAGCAATACAGCTTTCATTGATTTTTATTTTCGGTTTCAGTTGTTAGAAATAGTTTCTAGAAGATACTAGCTTGTGTCAAGATCATAAAGGACCAAACTTTGAATTTGATCCTGCTTTGAATGGGGAGTTGGACCAGATAGGTTGAAAAGGATTTCTGGAGACTAAATGATGCTGTAATTCTGTAGTTATGGCTGGCAAAACATTAATACTAAAAAAGGCTCACCTATCTTATGCATGAGGAGCAAGCTTGCCAGAAGAGAAGTCCATGTGACAACCTCTCAAAAAGTGATGATTATTGAAAGCTAATAACTGTTCTTTGAGCAATTTAGGGGATCCTAATTTAAGTACAATTTCAACCATTGCTGATAAGACAATGGAAACTGGTAATGGATGTAAAACCTCTCACCTTTTGAGTCATTAATGTAACCTACAACACCTGAAAGCTGTTCAGGTTATATGCAAGAGCCTGCTGCATTTCAGTTTCTTCATAATTCGTGCTTTTAGCAGAGATAGAGACTTCCTGGATATTGTAAAGGGGTCCTGACGTTTACTTGTTACGTTTTCTGCAGGAGAATAAATGTAGGAACTCGCTTTCAAGCAGAAATCCCATCACTCCAAGACAGATCTCTGGCAGCAGTTGATGAACATAAAGCAGAGCTGGTGTGGCAGCCGTGGGGTGACCTGGAAACCAACAAAGTCACCCAGGAGAATGGTAAGAATGTGGAAGGCTGGTAAATGGGACTGAATTGTCACGGTTGTAGGAGGGATAAGCACATATCTACTGTAGGCATAATTTAAAATCTCTCAAAGTTGCCAGTCAAGTGACATGTTTGAGTGGTCTTGAAAACAGTCTTAGGAGTAAAACTTTGGTTCATCAGTTTGTGTGTGGCGGGGGGGAGGTTGATAGGATTGTTTTTTTTATTGAGATAAAATGGGACCATTTGTTACTGGTCAGGCAAAGAGCAGCATTTTGCTCAGTGAAGCTTCCTTGTCTTTGTTAACATTTGTATGCCACATGCCCTCAACTTCTGCATTTTCAAGGGATGTTCTAGACATAATAGTATTTTGGAAAAATCAGGTTGTAGACAATAGTCAGGATGAGGAAGCAAGAGTTGTGGCAGCTAGTAGCAGACTTGGGGAGCTGTCTGCTGTTGGTGCACATCGGTGGTTGTGGCATGTGTAAATCCTGAAGGGAAGAGGAAGTGGGCGGGCTTGGAAGAAATCTTTCTGATGAAAGACAAAAAAGGGTATAGTGAAATGGAAATTCACAATATAAGGGGGGGATTCAGGAAATCTCTGAGGTGAAGTGAAATGGGAAGATATTACAGGAGGGAGGAGATTTGCAAGAAACTCCATGTGTAAATAATGCTGCATGCAGAGTAATGTTGTGTGACCTTGCTGTCTAAGGAGTTCTTGTGTCCAAATTTGATCCAGATAAATTTGCAAGGACATTCAACTTCTCTGAGAGTTTTACTTTCTGTTATGTCTAGCCCTGCTTCAAAAGAGCTAATTAATGATGCAAATCCTGTAGGAAACTCCATTTTAATCTTATCTGAATTTTTTTGGTACCTCTGTGGAAACAGTGGAAAACCTGCTAGCTGCTGCCTGTTCAAGCATTTTTCCTGGGGCTGGAACCAACCAGGAGCTGGCGCTGCATTTCTTACACGAAGCAAAGGGAAGCATTCTGGTGAGTCTTCCCAGCTTTTCACCTTGATATGGTCAAAGGATGTTAATGAAGGCTAGCTAACCTGTCACTTGATGAGAGGAGAGCCTTGCAAACTCCTTCCTATGCATCCAGCTCCCGCTGTTTAGTGTCCCTTGGATGTCCCTAAAGTGTGTTCTGCCTGATGTACAGTGCCATGTTCGCTTACTGTCTTGCATACTTCCAACTTTGACATGTTTGGCTTTATAACAAACAGACTGACAGTCTACCAGGGTGAGTGAGCTGAGATTGCTAAATGGATCTTAAATGCTGTATTCCTGGGAAGGTGACCATGTTGGAAGGAAAAATAAGAGGCTGGGACTGAAGCTGAGACATAAAGTACTGTATCTTGCTCCTCTTACTTTTGGCAGATCCATTTAACTTTCCTGTGCATGTCTATAGAACGGCTGTGCTGCTAATTTTATATCAGTATTGTAAGACATGATACACTTTCATAAATGCCCTCTGACATCCCTGGGAGGTAATATCTAAGAGCAGAGCATACGGCACAGGGTTGTCATCCTTTTATAGTTCTATGATTGATTTAACCTGGCATAAATCAGCCCTGTGGTCGGGAATATCCCACACTTTTGCCTGGCTGCTTGTTTACCATCCCCTGTAGTGCACCAGCACTGACACTTGTGAGACTGTATTGACCTGCATTGGAGAAGAGAACAAATAAAAAGTAATTTTTTTGTGTGTGTGTTAGGTTTCTGCTAGGTAAGTTCCCAGAACCAGCCCACCGTTGTGAATCCTGTTGCTGGCATTAGGGAGGAGCTGGGCTGCCCCTGGCAGCAGGAGCTCACTGTTAAGGTGGTTTAAACTGCTAATGAAAGCATGACTCCATTCTCTTCTTCTTGCTAACTTTGAAAGCACTTCCAGTTTAAATGGAAAGTAAAAAGCAGCTTGAGAGGGTTTTTTTTTGTGTGGAATTTTTCAGTCACATGACTGCTCTGTTTTATTTTGAAATATTGCTTAGTTAAATGAGGCAAGATCACAATGACTTGGATGTTTCACAGGCATCATTTAGGGCAGCATTTTTGGATGTGAGTATGTAACTTAGGCCTTCAGTAAATGAGAGGAAACTGCTGCACGGTCTCTGTCTATGGAATTAAGTCTCTCCCAATACTGTGGTGGTTATGTTGGAAAGTGTCAATTCGCAGAGACATGAAGAGGTGCTGAGAGCTTACCGCTTGCCTGTGGTACCCAAGACTCAGTGGATAGTCCAGAATGTGATTTTATAGTTGTCCCAAATGTTAAACTGTGCTATGATTCTTTTCAGTTAGCTTGCCAGAAAGGAGAGGATTAACAATTGCCTGATCTTCATTTTAAATACCCCAAACATTAAATTAATTATTTTATTTGTGTTTATCTTAGGGAGCTTTGACCAAACTGCTATTGAAGAGGCCACTACGATCGCCTGCCCACCCTTTGGCAGATTATCACTACACAGGTTCGTTAACCAGAATAACTCTGTGCTGCCTGTCTATCATAGAGGAATTTTTCTGTCCTTTCCTGCTCTTTTGAGGAACTCTGTAACATTACAATAAGATTAAAAGACCACTCTTCTCTCTGGTAAATCAAATGCTGGCTTGTCGGGAATTTTGCCTGTGCGAATTATGACACTTACAATGTAAGAAACACTGCATCTCTCGGAATATGTGCATGTGTGTATCTGCATGTCTGTGTGTTCCGATTTCCTTTATGGGGAAGATGGAATACGATCCCTTACACTAAGCCACAGAGAATGCAGAAAGATAGCTAGTACATGCAAGAAAGGGTGTGGTAAGCTCAGAACCACAGCCTCTTTGGCATGAATTTCCAGGGTGGAGTTAAGAGGGGGTTTTATGGGAAGAGTTTTCAAGCTTGCCAAAGAAAGCTCAGCCAACTAGTGATGCCTGTCAATGTTTCTGCAAAATTTAAATACCCTAAACTGCCTTTGTAGTCTTGTACCCAATTAGAAAATAGTCAGCTGTATGACACTAACCTCAGTGATCTAGAGTGACCCTAGCCACTTGAAAGACCTGATGTAAGGTGGTAGAGAGACATCTAATAGCTGGCGCCACAAAGCATAGAAATTACATTTCTTCATTATTACACACTCCTACTATAACGGTTGGGAAATATTACTTGAGTAGTATCTATAAGGTAGGAGGAGATTCCAAAATGTGTTTATTATTAGAGGCAAGGGTGTTAGGATAGTAGGAATATTTGAGATGTAATAAATCTTCAATACAGTGGATTGCTGCTGAAAGAGAAGATCCTGTTCTCCTGCCCCATCAGTTCCCTTGTATAAAATCTAATGACTGGGCCACCACAAAGTGTCTATTCACCTTGCTGTTTTGTTGGAAAACATCTTAGTTCTCCTAATTGACTGTTTTTTGCAAGCTGAACTGAGTTAACCTGTGGTGATGAGTACTAGATCTAACACAAAGGAAGAGATGAGAGGAGGGCTGAAGTGGAGCAGTAGGGGAGGGTTTAACAGCAGTCTGCAGTTATGCTGGATTAGGTGCGATATGAGGCTGCACCCTTAAATGTGTGTATTGGTCTTATTTAAGGCGAACATGAAGAAAATGTACATAGAAGAGTAAACATTTGAAATTGCAAGGGTTTCAGTTACAACTTCTTTTATCTACAGGATCAGACAAGTGGAAAGTTGCTGAAAAAAAACTTTTCAACAAAGGCATTGCAATCTACAAGAAAGACTTTTTCTTGGTCCAAAAGCTTGTAAGTTACTTTTTCTTTTTTTTTTAATGACAGCAATGATATTCTTACGTGTTTGAGCATTTAATACAGGGAGCTCAATCTTGATTTTTCTGAAACCTCAGTATTCAGCATTAAGTCCTGCACTCAAAAGATTTCAGAGAAATTTTATCATCCAGCACAGCATAAAATCTCACTAGATAGCTAGAACAATAGTATTTGTTTTGCTGCTGTTGTTTACTTAACCCTTGTACTTACTGCATTACTTCCATTAGTCCACACTGCAGATATCACTTCTACAGGGCATATTTATAGAGTGCTGGTAATGTTTTAGTATGGCTTAAATGGCTTGGTTATAAAACTAAATAGAAACACACCCTTGCTGCTGATGAAAAGGACCAAAGAAGGATATGTGAATGATGCATCCTTTAGGATCTCCCTTTCCAGTTTTCTCTGACAATGATAGTAAAAATGATCATACCCATCTATTTTCATGAGGTATGACACTTCAGTGGGGGGGAAATCACTGAAGAAGAGTTCAAAACCAGGAGCTGCATATTTCCTGATTAAATTACCAAAAGGCATTTAAGTTGCAAAAGCCCAGAAGCTAAGAATATATTCCAAAACTTCCAGAAAAATCACTGATAGAGAATATGTATGATCACAGGCCTGTACTGATAATTGCCTACCACCATGTGTGGATGAAATGCATGTGGCCAAAATGGGAAAGGGCCGCGAACCTTTTCCATTTTTGGATCGGTATTCTGGTCTGGTCTTCTCTGAAGTGCTGCTGGAAAATAAAGCTCCCCCATAAAACTGAAAGGCTGCTCTCAAGCCTGACAGCTCAGTTAGAATGTTTTGGAGGCTAAGGGGTGCATTAAGCTTACAAAGTGCCAGGTTCTGTCACCTTTACATTGACCAGCTTTTCTTTGGAAAGTTGGTCCTGTAGTTCTCGGTGAGTAACAGTGGCAATAGGGGATGGGCTGTGGGACAGGGCATACAGGTGAATATGACACAGAAAAGAAGGCTTTAACAGCAGTTGTTGTGGAATGGAGACTACTGGGGAAAGAAAAATACAAAGTGTGTGTTTATTACACCTTTAGTAATTATTTATAAGCCTTCTTAAAATCATGTAATCCATTGGACTTTCATGTTTTTTTAAACACCAGATAAAAACCAAAACAGTGGCTCAGTGTGTGGAATTCTACTACACATACAAGAAACAGGTGAAAATCGGTCGGAATGGGACCTTGATCTTCGGGGACATTGATGTTGCTAATGAGAAGTCTATGAAAGATGAAGCTGAAGTTGACATCAAGGTAACTTCCTAAATTTCTCTCACCTCTTTTGGGCTGTGGTGTGAAGTCTGATTTTTGTCTGTTGTCTCATTTGCTGGTAAAATCAAAAGTAGAAGCAATCTGGTCAGTGTGGAGGAGTTCAGATTCACAAACTTGTGTCCTGTGTCACATAATGACATTTACTTACAGACACCAAAATTAACAGTTCCTTTATCTTCTGGTGAAGAGTTCCCATAGGTTTGCACGCGTTCTTCCTCCCAGAAGGGACATTTACAGTGAAGAACAGGAGCATGTGGAGGAGGAGGAAGAGGAGGAAGAAGAGGAGGCAGAGGAAGGATTGGATAACAGAAAGAGCAGCACAGTTCCTCTCAAAGATGAACAGACACTACAAGATGGTCTAATAGTAAGTGCTGCATTGTGCATGTTGTGCTTTGTATGCCACCTTCACTCTGCAACTAGTTTAGAAAATACCAGGTGGACAGTTCCAGATGTAAAAAGTTCCTACCTGTAACTTCTCCCAGAGCAAGAGACTGGGCTGAGGTAGCTTAGAGTATTACTAGCAACCAGTAACGTGGTGGGAGAACTGGGATGAGTAAGGGGGAAAAAATGCAGTATAATTCTTTGTGGATGGTGCACACGTAGGACCATGATGAGAAATGTCCTGAAAATATCCTGAAGACTTTCCTGCTAAATGAAACCTTAATCTGGAATAAATGAGGCACAGGAGCTCAGCCATTGTTTTCTTTCCGATGGTGGGTTTAAGTTTCAGTTTGCTTTAACTGTTCCCCTCTCTCCAAAGACCAATGATGCCAATATCAGGAGTCAAGAAGCAACTGTCACAGGCAGAATTGGAAGGAAGCCAAGGGAGACAACAGTGAAGCCTCGAAAGCCGATTACTGCTCCAGTGCAGAGGAGGAGGCGGAAACAAAAGATAAAATCAGATGCTACCAGTAAAACTCAGAACACAGAAAACACATTTCCATGTAAAAAATGTGGCAGGTAAGAGCAACTCTGCTTTCAGCAATAGTCACAGAATTGCAATAGGGCATCTCCTGTGGAAGCTTATTCTCTAACGAGCTTTCCTTCTGTCTATTTGGGCTAGAGACACTGGCAATAATTTTAATTACTTATTTACCCCACTAATATTTGCAGATTAGGGGTTTTTACATATATTGATATTAAGATACTACTACTTGGATAATTACCCGCTGCTGACTGGTTTTCCTCAAATGGAATGAGACACCAGCTGCATTTCAACTGTGTGCAGTATTTGGTGTTAAGTTGCACTTTCAAACAGCTGCTGTATTGCCCCTCTGTACTGCCTACGTTTTTGTAACAAGTAATTTCGATATATTAGCTGGGTCACATATTAAGAACACGGTATAGACTTACTTATGAACAGTTGTATAGAAATACAAGACACTACCATTGTTATAGCAGCAGGTATTAGGCCAGTGGGTACACAATTCATCTGGTTAAACTTGCACCCACCTTTTGTGTCTAAAATATATTTGTCTTTTCCCCACACAGTTCTAGTATTTTTTTCGGTTTGTTGCCAGCAGATTCATAAATGTCAAGAAAATTCAGTTCCTGACATAAATTGCTTACCCTTAAAACAATAGAGTGTCCAGTGGTTATCCCTTTATTTAAAAAAGGCACCGAGCTGGGGGATCTCTGTCTAGTTACATCACCAGGGGTGTTGACAGATTCCTGTTGTGGCTGGGACCCAGCTGGCCCTGCCAAGGTGCCCTGTCTGTCTGCCCTCGGGGAGCGTGGGGCATTGGAAAGGGCAGTGCTGTGAGAAGTCAGGCAGTTGGGATTTCATCCTGGCCACTGACAAAGGAGAAGCAGGCAAGGATCCTTAATGGTGTCTAAACTTGTCTTGTGACATTTGGTGCCGAATCCAAATAGTTAATGGCGAAAGATGGAGGAACAGATCGCAGAAGTACAAAGTTAGGAGGAAATAGCTCAAGTGTTTCTAGCTGTGTGGACAGGGCTCAGGAGTGGCATTTGGCCGTTGTTCACCTCCATGTTTATTGTATTTTTGCAGCATAGGGGGATTGCCAAAAACCAGGGCCCTGTTGTGTTAAGCAGCACGTGCGTATTTCAGATATCAGTGCTACCTCTCTGAATTTAGAAAATTTAAGAGCTGAATGAGAGAGAAGAGGAAATGGTTGTATTAAGAAATGAAGCTAATGGTTTGAGGGTGCTCAGGATCTCCTGCTAGCGCTTCACCTAGTGCTGGCACACAACAAGTCAGAAGTGGTGTTTGCTATAGATGCTGTATTGCAATGCCAACATGAGGTCCTGTGCCAAAACTCACAAACTTGAGGTTGGAGCAGCAGAAGCTCTTTTGGAGAATTAATGGAGGAGGCTGTAGGAGAGACCAATGCTAACATACATGTGTGCTTCCTCAGGGTGTTCTACAAGGTGAAGAGCCGCAGTGCTCACATGAAAAGCCACGCGGAGCAGGAAAAGAAGGCGGCTGCGCTGAAGCAGCAAGAGAGAGAGGCGGCAGCGGCGGCAGCAGCAGCAGCCCACAGCCAGGCCCAGCAGGAAGAGAGCAGTGAGAGCGGGAGCAGCAGCAGTGGAAGCAGCAGTGTGAGCTCGGATGAAGATGGAGAAATATAGCAGCAGATCAGAAGTGGAGGGAGTAGCAAGGCTGGACCCAACCTCCCTCTTGGTGGTCTCACTTTTTTTGCTTGCACTTTTCTTACCTGAACCATCAGGTCTCAGTTTCAGTGCTGCCGTTTCCTCATGCCACATATTCCACTTCACCTTGCCAGTACTGACCAAGCCGGAATGGTGGATGAAAAGATTTGTTTCAACTTGGATTTTTTTTTTTTTTTTTTAAAACAAATAAGATTTCTATTCTATTTATAATGATACCTGAGGTACATAATAGAACAATGTCACCTGCAGTGGAAGCAAGTTCTCTCTTGGGTCAGTCGGACCTTTCTTTTTGTGCTTGTCAGGAATCATGATAACAGGACTCTTGGATATAAAGGTTTCCAGACCGGAGCAAGAAAATGATGCTCTGCTCTGAGCTAAGTGTATCCAGCTACTGTGACACTGGTGATTTCTAGATGTTTCCTTTCTCAGCAAGTTCTCCTTCCTGTTACACTTTCCTGCCTTTCTTTCTGAGCATTTCTTCAGGCAACCAACAAATTTTGTTGAAAGATGGTGTGCACTTTTGGCCTCTGCTTCACAAAAATGAAAAGTGGGATGAGCAAGACACTCTTCTTCCTTTTGAGAGGAAGTTTTATTTTTCAAAAGGAAGCCTGAGGTGGTTTCTTTTATGCCATTAAGAATGCAGCAGTGGATATAAAAATATCCTGAGGGATTAGAGTAGCCACAGGCCTTGTGGGTTGTCTCATCTTGGAAAACAAAATAGTCTGCCTTTGATTAACTTAATGGAAAGTAGTCTGGGATTCACAAGTGCAATTTGAAATGAAAACTGCTGGTTTTGACTTTGCATAAATGGGAGCAAGTTTGTTTAGTGAAAATGAACCAAGACGTTCTCGTGCACTGGATTGTGTGCACCTGAGAGATGGGAGGAATGGACTCTCATCTCCAGCATTCTCCTTAAATCCCCCTGTGAATGGCTTTTACCTCTCAACACATCCATTTCTTTCTTGTGGCAGCCCTCATTTATTCCTTGAAATTGCCATCATCAGGAGCTTGGATGGTGGGGCCCTAGTTTCCCAAATACTTCCCATCAGGCAGTATGTACGTGCAGGAGGAGCTTCTTGCTTATTTCCACAGCAGCGGCTGGACAGCCCTGCACGCTGGGTTGCCCTGCTGTGAGCCTTGCTCTTTGCCGAAAGGCTAACTTTTCCTTCAGAATTGACATATGCTAATAGCCCAAAAAGTCTAGCCACCAAAAGCCTGCTGGTGAAAGAGAGTTAAGAAGTAAAGCGGTCCCAGTGACACAGATGTTAGATTTGCACAGGATTGTTCTTTACATCTTTATAGCCCACATTTATCATTATTTCATAAAGATGTAAAGAATTGGATCACTTCCTTGTGCTTCACGGCCGGTCAGTCCCAGCCCCGTACCCCGGCTGCCCAGCTGCCTCCCTCCAGCCAGCGCTCAGAAGCAGCGCTGGTCCCCCAGCTTCCTGGGTGCCGGCACTGCGTCGCATCGCGCGTGTGCCGCGTCGGTGGTGCGATACCAAAGGAGCTGATCGCTCCTGCGTTCCCAAGCAGGGATCCAAGGCGGGGTTGCTGTACGTGAACTACAGAGTGATCCTGACTGGCTGATTTTTTTAAAATCTTGACCTTTAAGCTGCTAGATAAATTACAGGTTATCTGTTGAACATATACAAAATTATACATTTTCCTTTTCTGGGTTAAGGTGGCCCATCCACCTTGGCAAAGGCTGGTAAATTAATGTCTTAAACAGGAATTTAGGTAATGCGTCATGATCCAATCCCCATACGTCCCTACATACTATCATACCCTAACTATTGAGTTGCCCTTCCACACAAGCTTTTGTTGCCACAGGCCTGTATCCAGTTCAGGGTCCAGTTCCTGCTGCAATAGAGAGAGAAGAAATCAGTTTATTAATAGTCAATCAATCAATACAATTACAATTCATTAATACATTATGATCTTAAAATAGCCCGTGCCTGACTTGTAAGAATATTCACAATATCTACAGATGAGAATAGTGCCCGATTTGATAGACAAAGGGCAACGCTTTCCTGTCAGGGACCAGAGAGTCCCAGTTCTTTCAACAGTTCATAGTTGCCTTGGTACCATTTTCCACGTGCACCTAACGGAAACCCCATGAATTTAATGATGTTAGCATTTGTTAGTTCTTGAATTTGTTCTTTCAGGTGTTGATATTTCTTGATCTTCTCTGCAGCCACATCTACCAGAGATGTTAACTTACTCTCGTATCTGACTGTAATATCTACCACCAGAGCCTGCTCTCCTTTAACGAAGACTAGGTCTGGTTTGTATAATTCATTATGATAGTCTTTCAACAGTGGCTCCTGGAATACTACCCAGTCCTTCTTTTTGGCCTCATTTGCCAATAATTCACACAGATGGTTATGTCTTTTAATCCTT
The DNA here is from genome assembly GCF_965183815.1 of Platalea leucorodia. Taxonomy (NCBI): domain Eukaryota; kingdom Metazoa; phylum Chordata; class Aves; order Pelecaniformes; family Threskiornithidae; genus Platalea; species Platalea leucorodia. The sequence continues at coordinate 41,821,042 of NC_138829.1, read as the reverse complement.
CCCTCCTGCACCGCTGGGCAGTATCTAATAATAAGTGAGGAGGTCTCGTTTTCTGCGCTGCAATGTTGGAATGATTTAATTTGGGTTTCCTGTCTTCCCCTTGCTAGAAATTCCCTCATGGGGTAGATGTTTGCCCTCAGCTGTAATGCTGTGATGAGCTTCCTGTGGGGAATGCCCCTATAAAATTCTATCCAGTTGTTGCTGATCTCGTCCATCTCAAAAGTTGGAAATTCCACAGCCCTGGGATACTAGCTTGGTCCAATTAATGAATTCTTGTTTCCTCCAGTTACAGGGTCTTGGAAAGATGACTTTTGGCGCAGACATCTCCCATTCCAAGACTGGTTCCTCACTACCAAGTTCCTCTGATACTACCATAACTGCTCTTGGGTCCCAAATAGATGGAACCTTGTCCTTATCCCCTCCAGCTGCAATCCATAGTCTTTCAAATTCTTTTTCAATTCCTTCCTCTTGCACGATGGCTCTTCTCGTCTTATCCGAAGACTGAGCAATTCTGTGCAGTCTTCAGGCTTGCACGCTGGGTATCAAACCCGAGAGCCTGGTAATACCTAGTCCACCATCCCAAGTGCTGGAATACAGGATGGCGTCACAAGTACTTACTGGGACATGTAACCACTCCTTGACGGCCGTTCGAATCACCAAGTCAAGGGTTTCTAGCTACGTAGCTTTCATGTCTGCCTGGTCTGCCAAGTACATCAGTTGCAGGATGGTTATACCCTTTCAAGATGCCAACCTTCTGAAGCAGCTTTAATGCAGGCTTTCCAATCCGATGTAGCTGTTCTGTTATCTATCAGGGAACGGTAGTTCTCGTTTCAGTATACCGGTCCGTGCATCGATACATAGACCCAGGTACTTTTCAGAACTGCTGGGTTCAATCATATTGACGGGGGTGCCGTTGATCATCCTTGGAGGACAGTTGTTGATCGTATACGAGACTTTTGTTGGTTGGATGTAAAAGCCGTGGCACCTCTCCCCTTGCATTTTGAGGCCCGTTAGATCACAGAAGACCTGCAAAATTCCATTGCTTTTCTGCATCCCATCCCATGATCCACTGAACAGTACCAGGTTGTCAGCAAAAGCCATAGTTGTTATAATTTTCTAGCAGTGTTGGAAACCACTTCCTGCCTCTTCCAACTTAAGACAGCAGAGGGTCCACAGGTAAGTTAAACAGGACCGGGGACATTGGATCACCTTGTTTAACCCCAGTCTGAATCCCAGTAGGATCCGACTGTCATTCTTCAGGTCAATACATGTATTGATGTTATAATACAGATTTTTTTAATCCAGGCGATTATTTGATCGTCCATGCCCTTTTGCTTAAGAGCTGAGATAATATGAGAGTGGCTTACGGTGTCAGAGGCTTTTGCAAGATTGATAAAGACTACCCCCAGGGGTCAATGTTCCTTCTTAGCATTACAGATTAATAGCTGTAATAATTTCAGATTTTCTGCACACCCCAATGACTTAATGAACCCCCTTTGTCGAGGATTAATGAGTCATGCCCTTGTCAGCCTTGCCATCGAAATCATTGAGAACAACCTAAGAATGGTTGATCTGATGGTGATTGGCTGCCAGTTGTTGATGTCATTTTGGCGCTCTGGCAAGGCAAATTTTTATATTAGCACAGTCCTACATTCTCTCACCACGTCCAGTATTATCCCTGACACCAGCCATAGACTGAAAAGTTCCGTCAGCTGAGCATAGAACTCTTAACGAGTTCTCTCAAACAGCCTATCCGGTCCTGGCGCCGCGTTCTTACTCACCTCCTTGATGTTTTTCGAGATTTCTTTCGATGAGTTGTCCGCCTGGCCGATGGTTCTGAAAGCACCTAGGCCCTTGAATGATCCCGGCAATTCCCGTCTCGACTTGAATACCTTGTGTACTTCATCCAGTGGGATACCGCACCTCAGGGATTCCACATCATCCAGGATACCAGCCAGTTGCCCTCAATCCAGGTAGAACAGCCACTGGAGATGCCCCTGCTTCTAGGCCCTCTTCTCATCCACTCCTTTGGCAGGTCAGAAGGAGCAGCCCTGCGTGCTGATTGTTGCCTCTGACGTTGGCTTGCTTTCAACCCAGTGGACTTCATAAACAGGCACGAGTACTGGTCCTCGATTGCATCATCAGTCAGTGTTGATGGATCTTCCTTCCCTTCGATCACCTTTTCAAAAGTCCCCTGAAGAATGGGCAGTTCCTCAGATGTCAACCAGTCAGAAATCACTCTCTGATAATGGGACTTCAGTCCCCCTTCTACTCGTGACCCAATGTCCACAGGATGTTCTCCTTTTTCTAGATGTTTCCTCTATTCCGGATCTTTTTCCCTTTTCCCAGGACTTTTATTGTCCTCTTCTCTTATTGCTTATCTGCTTAGTTGTTTTCGATGGAATATATTCCGCAATCAACTTATTGATGTTCTTGCTCCCCTCATACTGCTCATCCAACTCGCGCAATAACTCCACCTCTTCCTCCGTCCAACACTGCCAACGTACCCCTCTTTCAGTACTTTCTTTTGGGTGGGAGGCGATGATCCGCTCAATATTTGTGACAGCTGGATGGGCCAAGTGTTTTACGCTGTCCCAGGCCGATTTTTGATTTTAATACTCTTCCACATTCCCCACAGCTCAAGCCCTCCACCGGGGCAGATTCCATAGCCCCCCTTGCACTTTGGAAAATGGCAGGCAATACTGTGATGTTTTACGTTCTTTTTCCCACAGCGGGCACACTGAAACAAGATCTTTCTCTTTCCATGTGCTCTCTTCAGATGTTCAGTCAGTCCCAAAATCTTTCCTATCCGGTTCCCACAACATGGGCACGATGGATTTTTGCCCGGGACCTTCACCACTGGCGTGCCCTCCGGTGGCAGGGCGATACTCGAACCCAGGGTAGGCGTTGATGGCAGTGGTGAGGATGGGGCCGTGGCCCCTAGGGGTGAGCGGCTCTAACCCCGGCGTGCCATCTGGCAAACTCTTCCTGCCCCGTGGTGCTATGCAACCATGATTGCTTCGCTCTCTAAGTCTAGGAGGTTGGGTATTGTACCATGTTTGCTTTGACATATATATGCCTTAGGATAGAATCCCCTATCTCAATAGCAGAAATGGTTACTAATCTTAAAAAATAAGTAGGAGTATCATTAAGGACTGCACTTTTTTCAATGTTGACACTTTTGCCTTTAAGTGTTCAATTTTCTGCCAAGGTTGTATTTTTTGTTCCTAACAAAATTAGGCTTCCTTTCAACATTTGGATGACTGTTCCGTGTCCCTACATGCACAGGTCTTGTTGACTAACTAGGCTGTGGAAGCAGATGGCATGTCATGAACTGTTAAAATCATTCAAAAACTGCAAAGAACTAAAAGCTACTAATCTTTAAAAAGAAGCTTAAGCAAATTAGTCTTCTTAAGAGTTTCAGTGTTGATTGTTATCTTTTTCCGTTTGTAAATTGGAGAAAACACTTGTCTACCATTATCCTAGGGCCCTTAGAGAGAACAGAAGCTTTAGCGCACTGTGCCGGGACAGACAGCAGGTGAAGCAGCTGGACGTCATGGTCCACTTGTAGTACTGGGATTAATTCCAGTAAAAAGCAATGATGCAATTAAACTTAAAATTCTGAAGTGTGTTTCTGGGAAGGTGCCAATAGCTTGCAGATATTGAGAACTGCAGGGCAGGGCAACAGTTCAGAAACAAGCAGGGCTCACGAGTATATCTAAAAAGGATTTAAAGTGATGTAGATATTGTTGTACTGTTGTAATGAATGCGTTTGCCTGGAGTACCAGTGTCGCAGCAGCAGAACAGTCTACGGTTACTTAACAGAGACTGGGAAGGCCTAGAAACACATAACAAAGAAAGGGAGATAGAGGTGGAACTGGCACACATTGAGAAATATGGCAAAAATGAAGTGGGTTTGTTGTTTTTTTTAGATTGGAGAGGAGATCTTGACTAAACTTGAGAACTAAAATAAGGTTAATCAAACTGTCTTAGGAAAATGCTTTCACTGTCCTTGCTAAAACAGTGCAAAACCAATCAGTTATGCAGTCCTTTAGGAAAAACCAGAGACTGTTCATACTGGGACAAGCCAAAGCTCTGTCTAGCTCCAGGTCTTGTTTCTGTCAGTGATCAGGAGCAGATGCTTAGGAAAAAGCGAGGGACAGCATGGACCGGCGGGTGTAGTTCTAGCTAGAAAATAGGATGCTAAACTAGAACTTACATGTGTTCTCCGGTAAGGCAAATCTGTGCAGAGGTTTGTACTGAAATGTACTGTTCTCCTTACGGGCAGAACATCAGGACATCTCTCTGCCTTTTACTCTTCTGCTGTGTGTATCACCTGCATTTACTCTGGTATTTTTGGTGTCTGGAAGTATGCCTGGGTGATAATGAGCAAACATTTAGTTATGGCCCTCAGGAGTTTTCAAGCTTGAAGTAGTTTTAGATATGGCATAGCAAATTATGGTGACAAACAACTGATCAGATGAAATGAAGTACAAAGATTTAGGGAGTAAATCGTAGGATTGCTTTAAGTACCGATTTAATCTTTCAGATATGATGATGTTTGAATGAAAGCATTATTATAGTCTTCCAAAGACCAGATCTTTCACTGATTCTTCCTATTTTAGGGAATTAATGTAAGATTTTTCCTCTTATGAAGGATAAGCCATTGAGGTGCTGATAAGAACAAATCAGAGATTTTCTTTAATTGCACAAAAATGGTGTATTACACACTGAATCCAGTACTGGTTGTTTCTCTCCAACACCCTGCTGCAGTAGAAGAGAACAGGAAGATGTGATAGAGTGAGGTCTGTCACTGGAAGAAAAGGGCTTTTTCTGAGGATAACCTCTAACAGCTGTGGGTTAGCATGGCTGACCAAAATCAGGTAAATGTTCCAAGTAAGTGGCATCAAACGGAAATGCTTCTCTGCATGTTTACACATTGCTAGTAGCCACCAGAAGACCTCTTTTCTGTCACGGTAACGAGTAGAAATGCTCCTCTGAGTGGTTTGTTTTAAAACAAATGAGCAAAACGAAACCTGCTGCCCACTTGCTTATGGTAGCAGTTTGGAATTGATCCTACATCTGAATTAGTTCCTGCCTACTAGCAAAAGTTGGCAGAGAATTATCTTAATAAAACAAACCAACCAGCCAACCCCGAATTACACAGCATTTGAACTGAGCTGGTCTAATCTGGAATGAATTCTGTTACTCTTCTTAGGGGGCAAAAAAATTATTTGAGTGGCTCTTTACTGCAGCACAGTGTTAATTTAAGGCTGTGTTGTTCCAATCATGATTAAAAAGAAAAAACAACTCTTCTCTATGTTCTGTTGATCTGTCTGTTTTAAAACCCTATGCTCATTATTTTCTATCGTTTAAAGGCCTGTTTACTGATCCCCAATTAGTATAAGGGTTTGCTGATAATTCAGAAAAAAGGCAGTATATGCTCAGTCATTGAGTTGAGTTTGAACAAGGCGTCTCTCTGCTTTAGCTGTTATTTCTATGGGAACAAATACAAGATTTATAGACTGCGATTCTGTGAATGTGTACTAATAGATTTGCCTTTTACAGTGCAAGATCAGGCTTCGGGTGGTCATGTACCCCGTAGTCGGGTGGCTGTATTTCAAAACCATTACCTATTTGAGTCTTGATGCAAGTGTTGGGCGTTGCGGAGATGCAGCCATAGATCACGTTTTGCCCCGATCGCGTACTTCTGCCTTTCTGCCTGTGTTTGCCCTTTACGGCTAGATTCAGTCTTTCAGGTTTGTGATCTGCATGGGATAGCATCTCAGTTTTGTAAGACTTTGTGTGTGTATATAATTACAAGATATATGCATGCCCTTGTGATGCATATGTGATACAGCTACAGGTGTTTTGCAGTCCAGCTGCAAGAACAACTCTTCTGCATTTTAATTTATTTGATGTTTTTCCATTTACTGATACAGGTAACGGTATCTGAGAGAACTCAACTGTGTAAGGTGAAGGCCTAGAGAATTTCAATCGGCTGTGCAGGACCTTGGCATTTTGCTAGCTAGAAGCAGGTAGGAATACAGCTGTTTAAAGCCAGGGCAAAGACAGAAATTCTAAAGCTTCAAGGTAACTCATCTATTAATCCCATACCAGAGATGTAACGTGAAGTCCAAATTAGCTAAAACTGCCCTCTGATTTATCAGGCTGAGGAGGCTTTCGGTCATTTTTACCATTGCAACAAGCTTAGATTAAAATCAACATTCAAAAAAAAAGTTTCCTAAACCACAAAGAGTGACCTTTCTCACTCTCAGCAATTACATGCTGCTTAATTCTCTTTCAGGCAGTGGACTAGAAAGTCCTTACATATACGTATCCTATTTTAAAAGAAATGGGAGTAGGGAGGACTGTCGCCATAGAAGTCTTGTCTGCTTTCATACAACGGCACTTTTAGTCCAACGATTACCTCTGCCAGAAACCTTATTCTAAACCACATTTTCCCACATAAACTTTCTCCCATTTTATCTTCTGATGTATGTCTGAAAGTTCATAAAGCTTTAAAGAGACAGAAAAGCAGTGTCTACAAATCGTGTTTGATTTTTGTGGGGGTGAGTTTCTATGTAAATTCGTCACTTGGGTTCGGCTGCTTTACTCGCCCTCATTCTCTCCTGTGTCAAATGTTAGGAAGACACAAACTCTGAATCCCCAGCTGTCTAAGGACTTTTCTTTCCAAGACTAGGATTCCACTGACAGCTGAGCCTGAAAAAAACCCCTAACTTCTCCAGATTAGAAGACAACATATATTTTTCTAGAAATGTAATTGTATATTTTAAAAACCAGTTTCCTGCAGCTTCTCCACATGTATTTTTCCCCTTGTAGTTCAGATTTGATATAAACTTTTTTGTGTTCATTCTTTTTATGTTCTGTTTTTAAATTTGTAGTCAAAGCTTTGGTGTACTGTACAGGAGCAGTCAGCCTTTGTAATTACTGTATAAATGCTTTATAATAAAGTATATTACTTTTATTTTAACAAGTGAGCAGACACTTCCTTTTGTGTGTTTGCTGCCTAGGGCACCTTTTAAAAGACTGTTACATGTTAAAAATGTACATATATAAATATATTTACCTGTTGCTGTACAGTTGTGATAGACTGGACTGAATTTATTTTTTGTGTGCTTTTTTTATAAAATATTAATACACTAAAGGAAATCTTGCTGATGTGATTGTAATGTACTATGTAACTTATTTACTTGATATCCTCTATATATCTAAAAAACCTTTTATTAAATGAGGTTTAAAAAAGGTTCCATAGCTGAGTTTTTTGATGGTATGAGGGAGTGGCTGGGGGGTCGGGGTGACAGTGACTGCGACGCGTTCATGCGAAGGACGCCGTTGTGAGCTCCTGTAGCTAGCCTGCTCTCTCATTGTGCCCACCTCTGTATTTTCCACAGCAATCCTCGAGGCTGTTTCTCAATGTAAACTTCTCCCCGAAGACACCAGCCTGCGATGTGTTTTATGTCTTCTATCCAAGAAAATAACTGGCAGATGCAGCTCCATGGCTTTATGGAAGTGTTGATTGCGTGCGTGTGTCCCGCTCCAAGCCAAGCACCTTCTCGGAACGCCAGTAACAACCTTGATAATGTGTTAGAAATTCAGGGGGAATAGTTCTAGGTCTGCTGCTGTGCTGTCAATAAGGCCAGCTGGATTCTGACACTACCTGACTGAAGTAAATCTCGAGCTGCTGGAAAGAGTTAACATTTTCCTGCTGTTTAGTAGTTGAATCTGCTGGCTGTAGAAATGATGACTCCAGCAGTAAATCATATTGTGTCGTATTTTTCAATGGTAGAGTTTAAAAAAAGTTTTAGTAAATAGTCTTAAAGGCACTTGTCTGTTACCTGAATCTAAGGGCGTTTTTAAACATATTTTGTTATACACCGCTAATCTAGTTTCCCCTGGCAGAAGCTGGATCTCTTGCTGTGGATTTTAAATATTAATAAGTTTCCATCCATCTTCAAAACAAAGGTTCCTTCTGTTGTGGCAGTTAACTGGTTTTAGTTAACTAGGCTAGTGTTTCTCACACCGATGGGTGTGAAGTCTTTAAACGCTGCAAATGTTTCACTACAGAAAGCAGATGGTAGAAATGTGCATCGGTGTCTGACTGGCCTCCTGCTAGGTTTCAGTTCGAATCTAAGGCGGCACACCCGTTTTCTTTTAATATTCTTGGCAAAGCTGGCAGGAGAAAGACTCAGCCCAAGACATTAAAATGCTCTTTTCTTCAGCTCGGTGTAAAAGCCCTTGCTTTAATTTACTCCGGTGGATGTGGCTGTTGATCAGCAATAGCGTTTGGAGAAGTAAGTGGCATTTTGCTTGGTGGGCAAAAGAGAGGGAACACCGAAGCCTTCGCTTCAGATAGCAGACCCTGAGTTTGTTTAAGGCTTTACATAATGTATTTGCCTCCCTGCCAAAGCCAACTGGCAGAAGTGCTAAAGGTTGACTACTTTGTACTAAAACTGGGAAGCCATGCAAACAAACTTTGGCTGATCAAAAAAGTCACAAGTTTTGGGCATTTGGGTTTTCATCTTTTTTTAATGGGTGGATCCAAGCCCAAGCTACTGGAAATTACTTCAGCTACTGAAAGAGACCTTCTAAAGCATTTCAGTGATTAGTAAACTTGGAGTTAGTGGCAGTGTGAGGAATTCTGCAGTAATTCCCTATATGTTTTTTAAGCAGCACTACAGCCATCATTGCAGGATGCTATTCGTGTCATCGAGACCAGCTGCTGTGGACTGTGGGGCAGAGAGCTGCTTCTTTATATCTGAGTTTTGAAATTACATTTCAGTGACGCTGTCTGTTAAAGGCTAAAGTTTCTATTACAGAAGTTCATTAATGAGTTAACCTTCTCTTGTCCTGGTTTAATGGAATTGATAGTATATTGCTGTGAACAGGACTTAAATTCAAAGTGAATTAGTAATTTTGTACTGAAGACAGACTAGCCATTTACTTATTTGGATTTTTTTTCCCCATATAGCAGTAGTAGACTTTTCTCTTCAGACCTAAGAACAAAGTCTGACAACCACTGTCTTAAAAGATTGAAAAATATTTATGTATCAGATGACAAAAATCACAATATATCAGCATTTTTAAAGTCTAAGTCATATTCTATTCTAAAGTATAGAGGCAATAAGGAACAGCATTTACATACTATATAAATACATTGCTCCCTGAGCAGCTAGGAAAGTTTAATGAGAACAAAATTTAATTTCTGAACTATTTCATTACACAACAGCCGAAGACGTTTGTATAAAATAACATTATATTATTTGTAAACAAGTTTCACAGAAGAACATTTATAAACATAAGCCTAAATAATTTAAACACAGCAAATTTAACAGTTTGGTCATGCTACAAAATTACTGGATACAAAAGATAGCCCAAGGGGATGTTAAAAGTGCTCTCTTGCGTGAAGATTCTCTAGATGAGTCTACTTCTAGTGTAACCTGAGTAATCTGCTGGTTCTCAGGTCTCTTCTCACATGTTTCCAGCAGTTCTCAATATAATCACTGCATACATCAGCTCTTTGAAGAGAGGTCAATGTGCTAACAAGCAAGTAAAAAACCTAGCTATTTCCTATCGCTAATTTAATTTTAGGATATTTCTCTAAGGAATAAAGTGGATGCTAATCCTCCATAGTTTCACTGGGGAAAGCAGAATTCCACATGGCTTGCAAGTTTTACATGGGTGCTCTTTTCATCCATGAATAATAATGTGCTTACTACGTTATTGGATGTGGTGAGATAGGGAAGAGCAAAGAGTAATGCGGAAAGACAAGCCTTTTTTTACTCAGCCGCTCCCTATGGGCGTGCAGGCTGAGCTTCGCTCTTAGCTTATACGTGACATGGTGTAGCACCATCATCAGTATGCAAATCAGCTGCTTTAATTCTACCACCTGTACAGTATGTCTTCCACCACATCCAGTGCGTATTTTTAAAGTGCAAATTTTAAAATTTAGGAAAAGTTTACTTATTTTAGAGGAGAAGGTTGGGGGGTTGATTTGTTCTTGAGTGTAATCATGATAGGTCAGGCAAAGCAACGTTAAGCTGAACCTTCCACCCAGCTTTGAGCTGAAGCATCCCCTGACAAATGAGAGCCACAGGTTATTCTTTTCTTACTGTATTGTTTCATTGAGATTGACATACAGTTTTTATCAGGAGGGTTTTAAATTATATGCTAATTTATCACAGCATGAAGGGTGAAAGGCAAGGGAAATCTTGTGAGCGTCCCTTACTGCTGTTATAATTGTGCCGAGACTGGCTGGATGCCCCGTTCCTTCAATGATGATTTTTTTTTCTTTTTTGGTGGTGTTTGCAATACAGCCCCCAAAAAAGAGATAGAGAATTTGTGCTGTTAATCTGTGAAAAGAGCTGATGACAGTGGGCCACACAACACACGCAGCTCTGCCAACAACTGCAATAGGTCTTGGACTGCTTCCCATACCAACAGCCTGTACTGGTCACTGGCAAGAGCCAGGAACTGCTCTTATCCCTCACATCTTGTCAATGGAGCTGTGCTTCGTTCCAATTGTCACCGCATAGTCAGAACACTTAAGTTTCTATTCTGCTCTCAGAATATCTCCAAATAGCCAGAGTATTTGCTGTATCTAACACGACCTTCAGAAATGTAGACTTAGACCATATTTAGCTATTAAAAAAAAAGTCAACCAGCAGGACTACTTGGCATCGGACTGCGCGCTCATCACTCGCTCGCTCTCCTGTTGCCTTCCATTGGAGGCGCTAACTTAGCCATACGTACCGCGCTTGTAGACGATGTGCGAGGAGAGACCAGCTACAGAAGCTCGCTTTGCTGTGTGGCCAAGTGCTATAAGAGCACTGCATGGTCTATGCTGAAAATGTCCCCAAACACATAGATTAAACGGGCATTTCTGTTTGTTAGTAGTATTCGTAAGTCAAGTTTTGCCCCGCTCACATTAAACACACTTTAATTAGAGTCGTCAAGGGCAGGAGGCAATGCCCTGTTGCCCCACCGCAGCAGATGGGGCCAGCAGGGGCTGCGTGTGCCACCGGCTGCGTACTGCCCAAGCACAGCCGCTTGCCAAAAGTGGCTGGCTCCACCTGAACTCAATGGCTTAGTTTTAAAAGAAGCCAATCTGAAATGGCTGTTGACTGTATACCCTCTCTCCCACCGTGCTTCTTGGTCAAGGGTGCCTTTACTGATGATAAAGCTAGGAGAATAATTCTAAAAGAAATTACATACAAATATAAAGTTGTCTGTAAGATAAATCCAGTGAGCTAGGTAACTTAAGAAACTGCTTTCTGGTCAAGAGAACAGCTGCCTGGAAGTACTTTGTGCTGGGTGAATAACGTCCACGGTTTTTGCCATTGCTCTCTTGACCTTATTTTAAGTAATGAATCTAAATCAAACTCAAGCCTTATCAGCAATTGCCAATTTAAATGGGAATGCTTAAGAATTCCACTAACAGTCATAGAATAACTAACAATATATTGAAACTAAACTGTGATTGTCTTGTAATCTTCTACTTCACACTGTTCACCTAGAAATTGATTAGAGAGAGAATTATCTTCTACTACAATTACACCTGGAGTTGAGATCAATAGCACTGTTGTCTGGGCCAATTCTACCTCCGTTTTATCTCTGACCATGACTTCCAAGATTTCAACTCCTGCCACACCTTCACAAACAAAATAATTGAGTGGCGTTGTGCCTCCAGCCCTTTGATGCCTGGTCTGGAACCAGCAGGTACGCTTGTTGCCATTTTAATTTAAACAACAATGGTACCATGAATTAGAAGAAAAGCTTTTAACAACAGTAAGCTGCAGAAAAATCTACTCAGGTGACTTGATCTACTCTCAAGAGAAGAAGAAAAAAACCACTACTGGCATCCAACAGTGCAATCAGGTACGTCTTCATCATTGTTTAACGCTTTTCACTAAAAATAGCTACCTGTCATATAAGGGGGCTTTACTAAAACTGGTTACCCTGCAGTATAGCACATTTAGTACGTCTTCAATACCTTTTTTTTTTTTTCCAATGCTCACTTTCCAGCTCATCTCACCTTCCTCACTAACTACATACGCTTTCTCTCACTGCTTACATCTCTCACTGCTTACATCTGTGCTTTCATAAAAAAAATGAGTATCCCCAAACCCAAGATTTTCTGTCCTCAAACCCAGGTCTTTTGTTCACTGTTTGTTTCTGTATTAGTATCAGCCTGCTTACAGGAAAATTCCAGAGCTGAAAAGGATTATGTCCACCAGTGACCCACACCAAAACTAGGAACCAGCTGTAGGTTAATAGGCCACATATTCCAAGCGAAAATAATTTCTTACTAAGAGAAAAAAAAAAAAAAAGCACTAGCAGATATTTTAGTCTCACTGAAACCATGCAAAGAATTCCCATTGCCTCTTTAAAATAAATAAATATATAAGTTATACATGGCCTTCTAAGCAATGCAGTTGAGTTCCAACGCGAGAAGCCCAATTCAAAACTTAAGGCCAGTAACAAGCAATCATCAGACCAATACCTTTTTTCTGCATAGGTCCACAACTACTGGGCCTGTTTGGCATAACAGTTAAGGGGATGAAAAGGCAAACTCACATATTTAAAATATCGAGGGATTCCCATGACAAAATTAAACCCAACAGAGCCTGTAACGTGGCTCTAAACGACAACACTGTTCTTTTGGCCTCAGTGTTTCCAATGATAATGTTGGCCAGCTGCACCTAACAAGCTCAAATGGTTCTATTGTAACTCAAGAGTGAATAACAAGCACCACTAATCAGGGATTAAAAATAGCTATGCATTAGTTTAGGTAAAGATCTCTTGCTAGCCAAACAGCAGATAAACTCAGCTCCACTGTAGAGAAGGTGTCGTAAGCTTCACAAAATTGGTGTGCCCGAATTTTGGTAACTAACTCTTTGGGTGACAGACTGTGGAAATAAGCTGTTCTTTTAAAAATTGCCCAAAGATTTTCTTCAAAACAAACATTTATATAAAAGTTCTATGTGCCGAGCTATCTGGAGTTACTTAAATAATTAAATACCCAACAAGAAAGTGTATCAGTTTGCTCCTTCTTCATCTTCTTCTTCTTTAATAACTAGGATACCTAAGAGAAAAAAAGAGAGAGAAAAAAAATCTGCAAAGATTTACAAATAAGATTACGCAGAGAAAAACACAGTTAATGCTGATACACCTGAAAGCTAATCTGGACTGTGGGAAAGAGTCGGACTAGCAGAAAGAGGAAGGAGTTGTATTTCCTGCCACTGCTTCTAACTGACAGGAACATACCTGGACTGCTCCTAACTAGAAAAGCCTCCAACTGATGAGATCTTCTGTTGGATGTTTTTCCAACTTCTTAGGTAACAGGGAATAAAAAAGGTACTAAAGCAGGACCTGCAAAGATCATCCTACTTGGTCACCGGGAGATGCACCATGTCAGTTCAACTAACAACCAACTCGCATATCACCCTTCTCTTGGGCCCCTACTTTGTGCTGCTGTTTCCACGACATACATGACCAAGTTACTATAGGATACCTCCTCAATGATACCCAACTTGGATGTCCAGGCTACAAAATACAAGTATACTAATGGTCACATCTCTTAGGGATAACTTGGATGTCATGGAATAAAGCTGCATTGCACAGTAGAGTCATAGTCTATACCCATTCCTTGGGTACTTAAAAAAAACCCAAAGACACGAACAAACAAACCAACCACTTTTTAACTGCCATGTTGAGCAATGGCACCTCAGACTGTGGCAGTCTGCGAGGTTCGCACCACCTCACAGTGACGTGTTCATGAATTTAAAATAAGCAGAAATGCTAATAGCCCCCCAAAAGATTTATCAAGTTACACATTTGCCCCACAGCAGCAAAACCCAATAGTACAGGTAAGCTCACAGCATGCTGCAATAGCACAGTCAAATCCATGCCTCAATAACTAGCACAGGAACAGCAAGGGTGTGAAGATCTAAGTTCATTCACCTGCGCTGTCACTGGGTAATGGGAACTGTGTCATACTGATGCTTTGCTCAGCTTGAGGCAGAGACAACTATTGGGAGGCTTTTTGGTGAGAGCCCTTTGCTTATTGTAAGATTGGGGTGCTGTGTTTCTTTTTTCACAGGTAGGAAAGAAAAAATAAAACCACCAGAGCCTGGTTTCTGTTGTGCTTTAGGCACCTAACTGCTGAGCAGGGTTCTTGGCACAGGAACTAACAGAAAGAAGACACCTACCTGCTGAAAGAGACCTTCAGTGCTTATTTTTGTCCAGAAGATCTTCAAGCATTTCAATAATTTTGGAGGTCCCTATATTAGTCATCTCACATATACTACATAAGCATAACAGGACCCTGGGACAGTAACAGCAAGAACCTTACGGCCAGTTACAGCATTTCTGACTTCTCTCTTGCTCAACATTCTAGTTTTTGTGGTTTCCATTCCTAAATATCATCCTCTCTTTCTACATTGCATAGGAAACGCACCTGCCTAATGCAGAGCTGTCCATTGCTCCCAGCTGCAGGAATGCTTAAGAAACTAAGGGTCTAACCTTATACTAACAAGGTTGGTTACCCTTTGCCTGTAGACACTTGCCCTATTCCATTTTTTGTTTCACTCTCAAAATGTTTTCTACTACAACAGCAAATGGACTACTGCAGGCCATCCTTCACAGCAGTACACTTCTCTCGCCAGGCGTCCCCTTCCCAAGAATTCTTACTACTTCAGTTGATCTGGCTTTGATTTCCCATCCATTGCTCCCTGTACTGATGCTGGCCTCTTGTCGCCATCCCTACACTCGTACCTTCCCTGCTGCTACTCTCTTTGTTAGTGTTACCAGTCCTGCTCTCCTCTTCATTGCTTTAGTAAACAGCCGATAACAGTGAACAGCTAACACCTCCGTTAACAGAAATTAACACCTTTAAAAATAGATTTAAAAATTATCTCACTTTTAGTCACTAATCAGGACATGCTTTAATATATCTTCATATCAATGACAAAAAAAGAGAGGAGAGCTTATAAACTGGGGCTTAGTGCGGTGACAAGAGGGGGATATTCAGGCATTTAGGAAACTTGTATGAAGTTTTGAAAACTTGCCCCTGCACCAGAAGCAAAACAGAACATATCCCTGTCTAACCCCATTCCCCCATGTCACCCTCTTTTTTTGGGAAAACTGTAAATCAAATCTGCTGGGAAAACTGTAATTCAACGTGGCAGATGAAAGCCTTGTTAACTTAACGCTAAACGCTTAACTATATAGTTACACAAGTCAACATGTGAACTCTACAAGAGACTTCAAACCAGAATGCTTCAGTTCCCCATTAGTTATGTGCTAAAACTATTTGACTGGATAACTTCAAGAGTAAAGCCCAACTGTGGGCTGCAAGACCACTTAACACTCCAAACCCCATCACTTTCAGAAGATCCTGCAGCCAGGGCTGCAAAATTCAGCTGCTAGAAGTCAGCCTACTTCTGAATAACTGCAAAGAGAGGAGGGAGGAATATTACATGGGCACACAGATGAATTTCTGAGGTTATGATTCACTTCCCAGTGGCTGTCTTTATATTAAGCTGTTAACTCACACCAATTGCCTCATGCCGCAAACTCACCATCCAGCTTTTTCAGCTTGGGTACCCGTTTGGTTGCTTCTTCAATCCAATTGTTCTTCTGATCAGAAGCGTATTTCTCTTGTAGTGGATTGCCTACAAACACCAGATCCTCTAGTAATGGCAGCTCTGCCAGTCTCACAAACTCTGCTGCAACCACAAAGGTGAAAACACCAACCAGATTGTGGAACACGGAAAGTACATCTGCACCAACCCTTCCTTTCAAACTCAGTGCAAACATAAATAGCATGGGATACAACAGGACAGGGATTGCTTGGGCTTGAACTGGTATCAGGTATGCATTTTAAAAGAAGTCCGAGAATGGTGATTCGAAGAACAAAAACTCCATTGGGCTTAGAAGTTAAATTCAATATTCTAACTATTTTTACCCTCTTGCGTGAGCGGATATTTAGGGATGCAGCGCATGTCTGCAGGCTTATCAGTGAGACTTAAACCCCTGTCACACACAGAACTATTTTTGACGTGGTGACTTAACTCATGCATTCACCATACCACAGGAGAAGTTACACAACAGAGAGGCGTGGCTTACCCCAGTCCTTCACCAAATTATTTGACATATAAAGAACCTTCAGCTTCTTCATTACACGGATACCCCTCAGTTTCTCAATGAAGTTGTATGAGATCCACAGCTCCTCTAAAGTATCTGCAACTGCCTCCTGGAAAATGACAGGAGTACTCAGGTAAGCGGAAGTATATCTTCCTTATTCTTCAGATTCTCTCTTCACCCCCTACAGGTCACCTCATGTGAGAAAATACTAAGGTATATCGGTCCTCGTTTCCTTTTAAGCAGGTCCCTAATTATGCATGACAAATACTCATGGGAATTAAGAGCAAAGGATCTGAAATGTATTTAGGAGGACAGGAATCGCAATATTAGAATAAGACAAGGAATAGCTGGCTGGAGTAGTTGTTCTTAAGGCACAGGGGCAGAGGAGACAAATTTGGCTGCTTCTGCACTGCAAGTATATATGAAGTGAATGCAATTCAACAACTACTTTAGAGGAGGGTTTATACAATATGAGGGAATGATTCATTTCAGGTGCATGTATGTTTGTATCTGTCAGCCAAAGTTGCTTTCATAATTCTCTCAAAAGAGAGGATTTTTTAAACCAGCCATTACACATTGACTCTGTGTTTCATACTTAAGAGATAAGGCATCTCTGAAGGTGGGAATAACTTTGAAGAGAAATATTCTGCAGGAGAAATGTACAGTATCTCTTGAGGAAGAAAAGAATTTCTATATTAATTTTAAAAAGCTGATAGAAAAAAAAAAAGTTCTTCTGCCCTTAATTCAAATGTAAAAAAAATGATCCCATTTTTTCCTCAACAAATTTTCCCCTACCTGGTAGACTTAGTCCTGCCACCATCTTCCTCCCTAAAGCCATATTGCTGCGGGTGCCAGTTAACATAAAAAGGACAGACTCTCATGAAGTGTGTGTTCACAGGACTGCCAATATTTGTAGTAAAGCAGCATAGCTTAAGTATCTTCAGGTAGAAAATTCCTCATGCAAGAAGTCTGTAGGAATTATTTTCATGTAAAGCCAGTGGAATTTAAAGGGCTTTACAGAAAGACAGCAGTTTTCAAATAGAAGTTCTGCTCATCTTTGTCGAAGACAATGAAATCCCTCTGTCCAAAATCTTTTTACGTAGTAAATTAGCCCTGAAGAATCTCCAAATATGAAGAGTGTTAAAG
Source organism: Platalea leucorodia (assembly GCF_965183815.1). NCBI lineage: Eukaryota > Metazoa > Chordata > Aves > Pelecaniformes > Threskiornithidae > Platalea > Platalea leucorodia. Next base: position 41,803,729 of record NC_138829.1, on the reverse strand, counting down.
AAAGAGAAAGACTATCTGAAAATTCAGAAGCAATGAGAACAGATCGTAGTGAAAGGAGAAAATAAACAGTTAGGCAATAACATAAATTCAGCAAAGACTTTTATGAACATAGGGGAATTATCCCACATTCCAGACAGTACTCCATTCTGTTAGCAAAGAACTGATACTAAGAAGCGCATACCAATCCGTTCAAGTTCTTTATGTTATTTCTTCCCAAAGACAGAATCCTCAAATTTTCTGTAACAGATAAAAGAAAGTTTCTTGTTTATAAATGTTTGTTTTTAAATATAAGAAGATGCTGTAAGTCAGGTAAAACGCCATATTCTACTTACAAACAAACTGCACTCTGCACAGGCTGTCTTAAAGAATGACGTAACAGAAACCAAACCTCCTGACTTACACAGATCATCAGGAATGGATGCAGTGGACAGCGCAGAAACACACTCATGAATACAAAGCTGCTCAAGTGTAGGTTACCTAGTTGAAATTCAGTCCAGATAAATACTGAATAAAAATTATTATTTCACCTTGCACCTGAACTCTAACTGCTAACTTGCTTCCAATCTTATTTTAAGGCAGCAGATTTGATTTCTATAACAGAGGCAGCATATAAAGCTGCCTTACAGAAGTTTAATGAGAGACATTTCAACTTAGTCTAGCACCCAGACGAAACTCCTTTCCAAGTGAGCTGTTCTTGCTGGGGTTTAGTGTAATACTAGCGTAACTCAAAGCTATAACAAAATAGCAGTCTTTTTGTCTAACTCATTTTCATTTTTCACGCAAGCTTTCTTGCAGGTGTCAATAAGCAAACTGAGTGGCAGCATGTAGCTGGGTTAACTTTGGATCTATACCCTTCATGAATGTTTTAACACATGTTTAAGGATGAAATACTTAATGATCTTGTTTTGCTCTTGTATGCATAATGATTGAAAATACACGGTACAATAATTAACGGCAAGACCAATGAAAGTTCCAGCCAAGTGGCAACAGCTACTCCACAGACAGCACGTGTAGTGGCTAGAGGTTGCTACGGATGAAGATTCAAGGCTGATCTAGAATAGACAGCTGTATGTTCTGTCTCAAGAAATGCAGGGATGAAACCACACCTGATAAAACCATACCTGGCAAATATTCTAAAACAGGAAGATTAGCCTTCATTAGAAAGTTGAGGTACAATGAGAATTCTTTTTCTTTTTAAACACAACAGCTTAATACATGACCATGCTCAAAAAATGAAGAATCATAATCAGTAAGTCTAAAGCCTACTACAGCTAATGTTCTCCAGAATATCCCTAAGGATCCCCATCCACAGGGGAGAGCGCTGGGAGATGGCCTTTTGGTCTAGCCAGCTATTCTCTCTGTAACTCACATTTATAAATCATAAGTTTGCACTAACTTTTGAAATTTGTAAGAAATGAAAGGATACTTACAAATACAAAAATGACAGATTGCTTAAAAAGCCATGCCTTAACATTGTTTCTAACTGCTGTTACTGTCTTTTATTACTCTTGTTCTGAGATATTCTATATTTTAAAGGAAGAAAGATCTCCCTCGTGGAACATTTACACTCTCTAAAACACAAAACTAACACTTGTTGCTGTCATCTAAAACATCTTCCTCACAGGTACGGATACAGGGGTGTGATCCTTTACACAGAATTACCTACTCGACATAACTACAATACCAAGTATATACATTAATACTAATCTTTTCTGTCTGAAAAGAGTGTACATGCTTAAAAAGATTTTTCAGCTTCCTCTCTGCAATAAGCAAAAGCAAATATGTAATAATTACTGGCCTGTTTTTCATAGCTATAAGCACTGGTTTCTCTCTCTTTCACAGAAGTCAATAGAGATGGTGAGTTCCTCATATTCTGTACCTTTAAGAGACAGATCATGTAGTTCTAGTTTGTCTGGCTTTAGGATCAAATATTTGGTACAGACTGGATGTTTTGATTCCACATTTTATTAATATAAATATTTTAAATGCTTTAAAGGCTTTTAATGTTTTATCCCACTAAAAAATTTCATTGGTTTCACTTTTATGTATAAACTGCCTAATTATTTTTTGCTCATGATAAGAGTTACTCAAATTGAAATACTACAGTACAGTTATTTGGAAAGACTACTGGAATATTTTTTCCCTGATTAGTATTTTCAAATTTTTTGAAGACTGCACATATTATGAAAACAAATAAGTTCATCAAGCTCCTTGACAGCCCCACTGGTGTGTAGTTGGAGAGGATGGAAGTCAAGGTTCCTTGTTTGTCCACCTGGCAATTTGACGGGGACAGAAAAGCCTGGAAGCTCCAGCCCAAAACCTGCAGCTCTTTGCCAGCCCCATCCCACAGAGTCAAAGTCTTGAGGACAGACCATTAAGACGTCTGTCCTAAAGTCAGTAAGCCAATGAGCTTCAAGGTGTCAGGCAGCTGCCCACGAAATAAAAGTTCAGTTCCACTTCTAGACAGATGGCACGCCCTTTTCAAGTAAGAACAAAATCAAACCAAGTACATCCAAATCCTCTGCAAAGTGGAATGCCGTTTTTCCACCCAGATCTACAACACTCCAACCTCACTCCAACCAATACCACAATTAGAGAGTTGTTGAACTGCAGACTGTCTCCATCACGAGCATGGAAATTGGTCATTAAATCACTCTAGAACTGATCAGGTTTTGAATATCGCAACTCAGGCCCACTGGAAGTTACAAAGGTGCTTTCGGAATGGATTTTTTTTTTTTTAAACTTGCACAGTGAGAAAACTGCAAAGGCCAGTGCACAGCAATACATGCTTTAATACACCATTATTGCTAAACATGCATTCTCCAGCAAGACTGATAATTTTAAAGGTCACTTGTAATTTTCTAAGAGGAAGGAATTAAAAAGGATAAGAAGAGGTATAAAGCTGGACACATATAACATTATGGTGTATGTCCTATCCAAGCAAGTTGAAAAAAAAACATAATCGATCACTGGCTTGTCACTTACTTAGGCTGTTCAAGTTGGCGATTCTTTCAATGCAGTTTGTAGACAGCGATAGTTTCCTTTAAAAGCAAGAATAATCAATTCACAGTATACAAGGGATCACTATATCAGAAGAGTTCAACATCCAAACACCATTGCATTAGAAATAATTGTCTTTCTTCTCTCATTAGATGGTAAACTAACTGGATGTGTAAACAGACTCAAAATATCCTCAAACCATCAAGACTTCTGCAACTTTATTTAGCTTCTGGGAAAGTACCACGAGTTACTTACATGGCATACTGGATTATCTTTTTCATGCCTAGCCTTAACAAATTAATGGACATTTATTTCTGAAATGGCTCTAATTATTTTCTGAAAGTCCTGGTTAGGTCTCCTTTTTTTTTTTTTTTTTTTTTTTTTGCATAAATTTTGGAATGGATCATAAATGTGCCAGTTAGCTGATAGACTCCAAACATGGACCTGTAATTACATACCAATAAACAAGATACCAGTTTTCTGGGGACAAATATCAATACAGAATCTACGCTAACATCTTCTCAGTTAAGTGACAGGGATGTTAGAATTAAAAAGTGGAACTGTGTGCGGAAAGAGAAGCTTAGCTGAGAAAAAGAGAAAGCTGCTGCTTTGAAGGGCACACTTAAACATAGTAAATACATATTTGCACAGTGGACAGCAGAAAAAATGAAAATTAATAAAAAGTGAAGAGAACGTTTGGTTTCCAATCTGTTTTTAACTGAACTTACTCGCAGTTAACAAGCGTGGAGAGAGATTCATCCATCCTCTCTACAGGAGGAATCTGACCGTACAGTTTCACCTCCTTTGCCTCTGAAGCCTTCTGGCCATTTTTTTCTTCCTATAGAAAAGAGAAGGTGAAGAAGATGCTCACTGCTACATGCAATTACTAAAAATTACTATACTAAAAATTACTATAAAAGTAATTACTATAGAAGTAATTCCAATATAAAAGGATATTACTGAAAAGAGAAAGCATTTTGAATACTGTTTATCAAGATTCCTGCTGGCGTAGCATAAAGAGGGGAAGGCTAGCTTATTTCGATATTAAAAGAATTCATGTATTACATATATTACATATGCTTTTTTAAAAGTTGTGTTACACTTGATCAATTTAATTAAGGGGTCCTCTGCCATAAAGAAATGGAGAATAAATGGAGGCTTAAAATTCGGAATGAAGGCACTTCCATGGAGACTGACATATAGGAGCCTCAACTAGGGCCAGTCTGTAGCAGAAGCCAATTCCTAAAAGCTCTAACAGAAAAAGCTCCTCCCCACTCCACCCAGAAAACTCAGAACTCACAACAAAAACTGAACACAGAGGAGTGCGCTTTGGGGGAGAACCTCAACAGATTCACAGAGTTAAGAATCTAAAAAAAAAAAAACCCAAACTTTCTAATTAGGCATTAAAAAAGAATGGGGGAAGATTTCACGCTTTAGAGAATACAGCAAAAGACAAATTTCCTATTTACAATCTAGGTTGATAATTTTCTAGATTAAATACTTCAAGATTAAAAGTTCAGAGCTTTAGAAAAATGGTCATAACTTCAGCATTTGGGTTTATTAAAAAATGTAGTCTATTAAAACTTTTAAAATTCTGAAGTGATGGCAATTATCGACTAGACACTTGGAACCAGCATCTATTTAGGTAGTACCACCAGTTTTTACAGCTGCCTCCCTGACAGCACAAAGGAAGCACTTTGTCAATTCACTCAGTGTTCAGTGGGAGGACTGGAGGTCCATTAACAAAGGAGAAACCTACTCAGGCACTTTCAAAACAAGGACGCTTTTCTCCCCCATTTTTATGCAGCTACTGAAAAGTGAGATAGCCGAGGTGTGGCCTGGTTTATATGGCTACTTTGTAATGAAATGAATTGCATCCCAGAAGTCTTTAAGAATTCCGCAGCACAAGATCAGGTTTTGATAACATTATTTTCTCTCTTATGTACCCAAAATACTTCAGGCAACTTAATTTAATAAAAAATTAGCATGTTGCCTTGTGCATTTACTTATATTCTAGTTTCTGTCCGAATTCAGTGTGATAATATTCTTACTCATAATTAGCGATTTAGCAAATAAGCATGTCAGATGTTTTGCTCGAATATGGTGAATGTGTTCAAACTAAGTCACTATATAAATGTGAAACTTCCATTTTCTTTTCTAAGAACAACACTGTATCTATTTGCATTTATACTCAGTTTATAAGCTATCCGTTTATTCCAACAAATAAAAATACATTTTTTCTTAAAAACATGAAAGGGAAGAGAGCTTCCAATACAGACTGTGGCCAGCAGTGAGCACTTGCAGGAAGAAAATTAATCCTGATTGTTGCGCACTTCTGGAAGAAAGGTCAGCTGAACGATCACAATAAGCCACAGAGAAACCACAGGTAGGACAGACGCTTTTTTTTAAGAACAGGTTATGCGTTTCCTAAGTTAAAGTTGCTTTGATTTAACTAATGTTACCCTGACCATAGGGCATAGGCAAACCTTTATGTCAAGAGGAAAAAAAACATCCGGAATGCAACACAACATCAGATCCAATTTTAAAAGTCACATGGACCCAGCTTAGGAGTAGTAAAGGGAAGATTTAGACCCACCCCCAATAACACGAACAGAAAAGCAAATTCAGCACTTCATGCCTAACATTTATGGAAACTCACTGACATGGGTCTATTATCTCTGAGAGACATGTGACAGAGGAGCAAATGGAAAATAAATCTTTAATAAGAAACACGGAGTTGCAGTTTTGGAGGGCAGAAAGAATGAGGGAGGAAAAGCAAAATTTTTTAATACTCAGTTCACACCTCTAGTAATGCTAATGTCCGCAAATTGTTGCATTCTAGTTTTTATTAGGGGAGCAGGAGTGAAGTTTGTGGGATATACCAACATAACTGAAAAAATCCCTGAGATACTGAAGGTACTAAACAATGATAAAATTCAAAAAAGGAAGTAGTCTTCAATTACAGACCAGTACCCTGAGCTGACGGTACAGATCTTCTGGCTTTCAACTACACCTGCCCACACTGCCTCACATCCAGATCTTCTAGAGACCAAAACGGTTATAAATTCTTGCTCTAGCAGCTGGCCAGAATTAGCGGGAGAGTGCATGTATACTGAACAGCACATCTGTGTCCTAATCTAAAATTCACTGAGACTGAGGAAAGATTCTCACTGGTTTTACTGTACTGTGAACCTGACCCCAGAGCATCCTATATCATCATTTGAAATTACACCCGCATCCTTGCCAACAAACAGCTTTCTAGAAGGCTCCAAGACCAGGTCAGTCACCGCCCCAAATGATTCTCTGTATTAACACAGTACTTTAAGAAGAAAAACAAGCAAGAAACTCATTCTGAGTTAAGCTTTGCACAATATGAGGGACAATAATAATTAAAACATAAGACATCCCCAACTTTAAATCTCTCTGTAGCTTCAGGCCTTCTATCAATGCATATTCAGCAGAACAAGGCAGGAGAGCTAAACAGACTCATCTTTACCAGCCATATCAATTTAACAAGAACACACAGAAAGTCCAACAGAACACATTACACTTCAATAATAATAATAATAAATTTTTTACTTGGTGAAACTTCTTATAGCAGATGTTTCAAGCCAACACATTTCTTACGATAAGTTTGAAAAATAAATTTAGCTGAATACAGTCTAAACCCACGCCACGGAGTACTGCAAAGCAGCTAGATGCTGTTCTAGTACTTACCCATTTGGCTAGAGCTTCTTTGATAGTTGTTGCTTTTGCCTAAAAATGAAACAAATTTAAATGAATATTCATTGCAAATTTTTAGTTGGCTCGTTCACTGCAAACCTAGCTGCCCTCCCTTCTCTCTCCCCATCCTGCTTGTCTACTCCCTTCTACCACTTTCCTCTACTATCTTCCTCCAGCTGAGTCTAAGAAGCTGGAACCCCTCCGCATCCTGCAATTTTATTTTCTGGGGTACTTGGTAGCATTTTCAGAAGCAATCAATTGGCTTCACGCGAGGACGTTATCTTCCTGACCTTACTCTCTGCCCCACGTGGAGCACGGGTTTGGGACACCGCTTGTTAGCTTTGATGGTGAAATTCAATTCAATTCAAAGACATAAGAAGTTACTGCACTGAAAAATGTGGTCTAATGCTCTTAAAACCCCACACTTTCTGTTATTGTGCATTAGCAACTTCCTGTCTGAAAGCAAGCCTGTGAGCAGCCAGAATGATACCGCCTCTTGAGATTCACCGAGGAAAATAAGGTACATCTTGCCAAAAATCAAGAGCAATCTGGATTGTTTATATTTGTTTTTCTCCAATTGTTTTATGTCGAGTCACATCATGTGATGTGAAAGCATGTATTATTCAGTTAGGAAAAACCTGAGAGCTGCTGTACAAGGCTTTTTAAGGACTGACCCACTGACCAACTTTCTGTTGTCACTAACTCCAACTTTTCTGCCTCACATCAGAGTCTTATCAAAACCACATGATTATATTCAAAACAGTAGTATATAGAGAAACTCTGATATATCCTAAACATTAAACATATTCCAAGATATCTTTCAGATTAAAAAGGTTCCAGAGACCAGACTTTCACAAAAACTGTTCAACAGCCTCCTTTCTACAAAAACAAGAGGACTCTAGTTTGGGCATCTCTGTTGCTCTTCAGTGTAGCGCTACCCTATGTGGATAGAAGCAGCCCTTTAGGTAATCAAGTATCAAAACAAGGACTGTTAAAGCTAAAACCAACAAACTAACTTCCACCCAAAACCTTACAGGCAATCACCTTGGTCACAGAGCTTTAGTGTTGGGTATTTTACTCTAGACCGCTGGAAACTCTGGACCCAACGGTGAAAGCCAACAGCTGAGGCAGCTGCACATAAAGGAACGGCTACAGCCACTGAACAGCCAGCAATACCAAGGAGCCTGAGCACGCATCTCAACTATCAATATATACCTTCATTTAGGCATATATCACTGAGCATCCTCAGATGTTCCAGTGCTTCTGCCCTCTGACGGGCATTCATTTTAATCCTGTCTATACCGTGTGACAGCTACTCTGGGTCCCATTGAAGATGACCTGGCAGCCTTGTGCCGCGGCAGTATCTCCTTGGTGTCTGCGGCAGATAAACACTCGCGTGACCTCCTCCTGTTCAGAAGATCACGTCCGTAGCTCCTGCTCCAGCAGCCTCATGAAGCCCAATTAACAGCTACCAGTGTGCCAGCAAAAACAGCTGGCTTCCAGTTAATCAGGTTTTTTGGACAGGAACTTCATTACATTTTTCATAATTATGGTAGCCAATCGTTACGGCATTTGGGTACGTGATCTCAGTCACTCATGCTAAAGACAGAAACAGATTTATATGACCAGTGCCTACTTCTGTTTCAGACTCACACCTAAAACCAGATTGGACTTTGAAGCTAGTGATCCATGTGAGCACAAAGAGCAGCTTCTTCCCTGACCTCTGCTGACTTGTTTCTCCTGTTGTAGTATCTGATCTGGTGGAAATATGAAAATCAGCATAGTGGGCTATCAAGAGAACACGTACCGGGGATTTCATTTTGTTCTTTGAAGTGCCCTTGAAGTTTCTGTAGACAAATCATAGTATCTTCTGCCAAGGGAAGTTACTTAAGGGAAACCTCCCTCCGAGAAGCCTATTTTCAGAGTTCCTCTACCTGCATATTGAACAACCTCCTGCGGGTATTTAGACTAAAGAGAAGTCATCTTTCTTACTTAAAATATTCAAAATGCCAAGTGATCAATAGCTGAAATTGTCACCCTGAAGAGTCATCATCAACATGGCAGGAACAAGAAACATTACACCTTAAGGGGAAAAAACCCCATCCCTGTACATATAAAAGTTGTAACAAAAGAAAATACTTTTCCCCCAAAACGTGGCTGTTGCACAGAGAGTATTTACAAAATTCAGACCCCCAAGAAAAAGCAAAACAGTGACACTTCGCCTTCATTTGTAAACATTTATATGTTAAATAGAGCAAATCAGAATTGCACAGCAACAGATACCAGGCTAATCGCTGCAGTAATCGCAGAGGGTGCTGCCTTAAAAACACGTACTAACTCCGTTTTTTATAGGATGGCACCCCAGACTCCCCGCTAGTTGGATCTATCCCTGAAATCCCCCTTTTCCAAGGCACAGTAACAGGCCACAACTCCCCCGCCTTAGCCAACGCCCCGAGCACTGGGCTGCCTGCTGGCCAGCTTATGCCGTGCCCGGGCTGCCCGGCGCCAGAGACCAGCCCCGAGGAGCCCCGGCCGCGAAGGGCTGGGCTCCGCGCTGCCGCTCACGCAGCACCGGGGCGGCGGCACTGCCACAGCCGGCCCCGGGGGACCGCTCGGGGGCAGCCCTGAGGGGACGCCGCTCACACCGCCGCCCCCCGGCCCCTTCCGCCCCACCGCGCCAGGAGAGCGGCACCGGCCCCCCTCATCCCGCAGCAGGCCCCCGTCATCGTGTGTCCCGCCCAGCCGCCGCCGCCGCCGCCAGGTCCCGGGGACGCCGCGGCTCAGCCTCTCGCCAAGCCGGCGGGCTCCGCAGCAGCCGCTAGGCCGGCCGCCACCCCTGCAGGCCCAGCGCCCTCCCCGCCAGGCGCGGCGCGCCCGCGCCGGCACCGAAGGCACCCACCATTGCCGTTGCTACCGTTAACGCTCCGGTTGCTATGGCACGGCTGCCTCCCGCGCATGCGCAGCGCCACGGGCACGTCGGGCTGGGGGGGGCGAGCACGAAGGCAACGGCACCTGGCGATCATAGAGATGCGCGGCCACGGAGAAAGTCCCATCCCGGAAGTCGCGTAGGGGGCGGCCCGCGACGCATTGTGGGACGTGGCGGCGGGGGGCGGTGGTCCTCCCGCGGGGCGCTCCCCCCCCTCCCCCGGCCCGGCGCTGACGGTAACGGTACGAACTCCAGCCTGAGGGCCCGCGAGCGCCACCGGACACCTTTTATTGAAGCCGACCCGTGACAAAAGTTAAAACAATTTGCAAGTCACAGAAGCGCCAGCAGCGGACGCGCAAAGGAGCGGCACCTCAGGTGACGGGGGGCCCGCCGGCTGCTGCCCACAGCCGCCCCCTTGCCCGCGCGGGGCCTCCCCGCCGCCGGGGCCTCCCCGCCGCCCGGGCTGTGCCAGACCCCAGCGCGGGTGCTCGGGCAGCCCGGGGTTCGCTGTGCCTCCGGCCCCCGCGATGCAGCTGGCGAGGCCAGGCCCGCCACCCCCGCACTCCTCTCAGTGAAACGCTGTGGGAGCTCGGCCAGGTAAGGAACGCGAAGCGATACAAGTAACGCGGCTGGAGCGGAGGCCGTGACCGGGCACTCGGTTTAAGGTGTGCTTCAGGACATGGCTACGCTATCTGTGGAGTGCTGCAACGTATCCTTGGTCTCCAAGTAGCATTGTAAATATACAAAATACTATTGCAAAAGTTGGAGGGTTTTGTACAGACCCTTCTGTGAATTATTTTGTCCAGGAATACCCTGACCTGTTCACAAAAGGATCATCACAGTAAAATTATATTATTTTGATTTTTTTTCCTCCTTTCTTTGTTTAAAAATATCACTCAGCTTTCCAAACAAATTAACTATTCAGAAACAAAAATGTAACATCAAGTTCTTATACAGGCTTGCTTTTTAATAAAGGAAGTGTTTTACTTATCTTTAAAATTGCATATATCTGACAACACGTAACACTAAATTATTTTAAAGGCTTGTGCTTTAGAAATGAAGTCTGAGGACTTTTAAGCTACCTGGTTTTTGTTTTATTTACAACTTAACATTTACTTCTGAACCTCCAGCTTGCCATCTGGCATGGCAATGGATATGCTGAGGTAGGACTGCAGCGTGAGACCCAGGGATCAGTACTGGGAAGGTAACCAAGCAGGGTTAGGGGAGGCCCTGCTCTACCGCAGCTACACAGCTCCGACTACTAAAGATGCACATGATGAGGCAGACAAAACAAACGGAAGCCTTCAGACAACCCTTTCCTCTATGGTTGCAACTTGGAGTGAGTTTGGAAAAACTAAGCATGGGTGACAGCAACATGCACATCGCAGCAGGCTGTGGTCCTGGACTTCTGGGACTGCTGGTTTTAGTGGAGGTTCAAAGCACCAGATACGACTCTGCAAAGGCCTCTTCAGCCAGTGAGGGAGTTCAGAGAGACCAGGTGTGAAGGCGTTTGGCATGGAGTGAGCAGGATGGAGCTTCTCTTGTAAGGAGTGGATGGATAAATTGTTCAGTTGGCAGTGATGGCATGTGGAGAACACATGACTTCAATCAAATGGTAAGGAGTAGTAAGAGCTGCAGAAGGCTAATGAGACCTGAGCAGCAGCATAATGACAGTTAACTGGAGAGAAGAGATCCCTGAGAGCAAAGCACAATTGAATACCATAAATGAAGGTTTTGTATCCTCCTGGGCAGCTCTCAAACTGGTCTGACAAAATGACCTTGGAACGAGAAATTGTACTGATAGAGGCCCTTGTTAAACAGGCCTTCACCACTGGCACCGTTCCAGCAAGACCCTCTCGAGAGATCAACTCATTTGGGAAGAAGTTGTTTCTTTCTACCTGAATGGTAGGGGAAAATAAGGCACTAGCCAAAAATTAATTAGGGTGAAAAAAACAAAACAAAACAATCTCAGGCAGTTATGGAAAAGATATCCTAGATTTGGTTGTGGGATTTTTTTGGGGAGGGGTGGGGTGTGACAGGTGTTTCGGTGTTGTTTTTTTGTTTTTTTTTTTAAGTATTATGATTCTAAGTTAATCATCACTATAAGGTGACAGCTTTCTACAATCAGTCTTAATCTTCTGCTGGCTAGGTTTTCTGTCTCTCAACTCCACTTCCTCCCTAAGAACAGCTGTCAGCATCTGTTGACATCATTACAAAAGAGTTCCACAAGTCATTAATCCCTAACTTAATGGCAGGTGCTATTAGTTTAAAACAAGCAATGAAGAGAGAAGTAAGACTTGCACATAGCATAACTGCATTTAACCATGCTTTAACCCATTCAACATAATTTTAATACCCTGAGTGTCAAATGCCAATCCAAGACATTATAGGAACATATGGCTACATCCCTAATACAAGACAGTGCTAGTGCTGCCATTCTCCCTGGATGACAGGAGAAATACTCTTCATTTTCCCACCCTACAGGTAGTTTTTGTTGGAAAGAAACAGACTGCATCACCACTGTGACCACTACCTAAGGTCAAGGTATACGAGCCTCGTTACAAATAGATATCCCCAGCTTCATGTAAATAGAAAACATTTCCCAAGTGTATATGGCTGTAAATCTGAGAGTTCTGGGCTAAGGTAACTTAAGACCCAAAGCCAGAATCATTCATCATTTTGATGTCAAAGTTTATCATCCATGGGTTGACATCATTCCCCAGGTGCGATCCAGTCTGTCATTGCTGAGGGTGCAGGCTAGCTGTTAAATTCTCCAAGTTATAAATACTGCAAGCAAGAAAGTACCTACTACTCTCTTCAGATACTTGTTTCTTGATATCATGACCAATTCAGGCTGTCAAATGCAGCCTACTTATCATTGTTTCACTTCTCCTCTGTGTACCTAGTTGAAATAACTTAGGCTAGTCCAACTAAGCCCCTTTCTTTTTGGATTTATACTTGTAGCTAAGTAGTCATTTGGTTATTTCATATTTCAAAGCTTTTCTCAGTCAGTCCCTCCAATTCACCAGTCATTTTGGTGGCTCAAGCTCAGTCCTCTGCAGTTCTGCAACAGCTTGCAGGTGCTTAAGTGTTCATCCCAAATGCAAGCGCAGAAACTCCTGAATCTTTCCCCAGGAGTGTTCCTGTGCCCGGGCATGTGCTTTGCTCTCTCCACCCCCCAGAACAGGCACCCCCAGAACACGATCCATAGCTACCTGACAGAATGGAGTAGAAGGAGGATCAATTCTGTGACCTGCTCCTGGGTAACTCAGGAGTTCAAAGTTTTCTCTCCCGTGCTGGCGTAGACGCCCGATTGCCAGCTCAGCATATAAGGAGCTCTTCCACATACGATCATCTTCCCCTACCACTAAGAGAAAGTGACCTTCTGCTTTTTCAATGGGGATCGTGGAAGGAGAATTAGCAGGATTCGTTGGGTCATCCAGAGCTTCAAAAGTGTCAAATACACCAGCGTCAGAAACACTGACCTTATTCATATCAAAACGCAGCCCAGGCAGAGTCATCTCACCATAATGGAGGTCTGCAACTGTGTTTGAACTACAGCCGGAGATACTGACAGCAGCCACTACTTCTGGCAGGAAGGTGATCATGGAGAGTGCTAATTCTGCCCCTTTCCCAGTCCCAATCACTCCAACTCCTGGTCCCTTCACCTTCAGATAAGATAGGGGGTGGGGAAGAGAGGAAGAAAGGAATAAAGGAAGTATGCATTATAATGGGATTAGCCATTAAATGCCTTTGGAGTTGTGCTATTAAAAAAAAAAAAGGTTAGGTTAATTATTGATGTGACCTGTTGGAAAGCTACAGCCTGGACCCAGGCTCCTCCCTCTGTTTAGTGTCTTATTTTTCAGAGAGCTGTCAAAGCCCACAAAATAACAAAGAAGTACCATCACTTGGACCTCACCTAGTCCCTGCTGCATATTTTGATGCAAATATTTTCTCTTTTTCCTAAAACAGGTAGCAAGAAATTCAAGCACAGTCTCTTGCTGTATGTGTCTCAGGCAAATAAAGTAACCTCACAAATGACATTTGAAGGATTAGATAAGTAGTATTTAGTCTTGGCCTTTTCTAGCCTGGAAAGTAAAATGGAAAGCAACATCCCAAGCCATCTAATCCATTCCTTTGCTGACTATTGAGCAGTTTTGTATCATCCTCTCTTAAATTAACTGCTTTCATTTTTAAAAAAAACTCATCTTTATCACCACTGCTCCTATTTGGAGGATATTCCAGCACATCACTGTTCTAATGATCAGGAATCTTCTAGTTTCCAGCATGAATTTATTTAAAAGACAGCTTGTGCTGGAAGAAATTCACTCTCCACAGTCATATGCGTAGCTGCCTATGCAGGACCTGTGCTTTTTCCATTATTGGGCCTAAACCTGCCCAGCAGAAACTGATACTCCAAAAAAAATCACCGCCACCACTTGGGCATAACTGCCGAATCCTCCCTTGTTCTGAGAGATCTCTCATTACACTCACCTTCGGGTGACGCTGTAGGAACCTAGCTGCCTCCTCAAAGTACTCAAGTTTGAATTCTTTCATGACCTTAGGCAGATCTTCAAAGTCAAAATATGGCAGAGAAAGCGCAGCAAAACCACGGGTAGCTAGGAGACTGGATCTAAATTCAATCAAACCTCCTTCATCACCGTACATGTCAATCACTCCTGGAAAAGGGCCATCCCCTATATCAAAAAGAAGAGGTACAGAGGACAAGTTATCAAACAGGACACTAAAAACTATCTGAAGAGTGAACAACAGAATATAGATGGCTTATGACATTTTCTATTAATACTTATTACTTTTCCATTTGCCCAGCAGAGATTAGAGAACCAGCGCTGTATCCCACTTGAGCTATTTCAAACTAAGAATAGGTCCTTACTGTCCTGTAAAAATATGTAAACAGTTAAAACGTGTTTTTTTTTTTTTTTAAACCTGTTTTAAATGTATTTTTCAATGGTCTTAACCTCCCACCCTCAGAACAATCATACTCTAAATCAGCTATTTTCCCCACAAAGAAGTCATACCTTAATTAGCAGAGTGCAAGCTCATTCCTAATAAGGCAAGAGCACTGAGCCCTGGAAGTAAATTCTCGAAAACTTACGCAAACGCTGGAATAAGATGCATTGAGCAAAGCACAGCAAAGAGACACCCATTGCTAGATGAAATCAGCTGGACTTACTAGCTCTATCTCAACATCAGCACTGTAACACTTGGCAGCAGAACTGCTGCTGCAGATGTGAAGAGACAGAGGGTAAAATTGAGAGCTATATGGGCGCGGTTATGTGTGCGTGACTGATCTATAGATAAACATGCATGTACATGTATACAACCAGTCCCACAAAACTACAGAAATAATCAGAACCACAATTTTAAACGAGCATGCTTTTGCAGCCAAGGTCATGTTGTGATATTACTGTACGCCATGCCAGCAGATCTTGGGTTAAAGGGCTAAGGATACTGCCTCTTGAAACTATAAAGACCCCAGGCAGGCAGTTTCTGGCCACCAGATGTCACCACTGATGTACTGGGATCCAGCTCACTAACAACTATCTCAGCAGAAAAGGTACCTGCTTGTGCAAGAGTGCATTAATGCTCTGACATTACCTATATGCGACAAAGACAAGACCTCTGGCATTTCAAGGTGCTTGAGAAAAGGAAATTTCGGACAAGACATACTAGATGGTGGAAACCTCCTAAGTTAAAGCATTAGGAAGTCAGAAAAGGACTGAAGCATGCTTTTGGGTTCTTTTTCTTTCAGTTGTGAAATTTTTCATAGAAGTTCAGTATTCTACTTGAGAGAAAATATGTCTGGATAAATTTATCATAATGCCCTGATCAACAGTAGCCTTTAGTTAACAACAGTCAGTCTAGATGGCTAGAAAAAAAAGCATTCATTCATTTCTCACCCCTACCTGGAAAGCTTCCTAGCAAGAGCATGTGATCAGAACACAGTCAAGCATGAATGTGTTTCTCTCTCATGAAGACAACCTTGAACTTACGCAAGGATCCTGGACTGCCTTCCTGGGTGCCTACACATGCCCAGGTATACAGTTTCTGCATAGCTCACTAAAAAGCAGGATAAAATGGGCTAGATAACTTTATTACTGCTTAAAAACAATCAAAAAAACCCCACACCTCTAACTCTTATGCCTGAATTGAGAAATCTCTTTCATATTAAAATTACAGCATAAGCCCACTCATGTCATCTCACTTTTACTAAGAACGGTTCACATTTAAGATTTTTATCTTAATATTAACATTTTTCCATCCCTAGAGCAAAGAAAGGTATGGTAGCAATGCTGTAACTGGATCCTCCATCAAGAAGGATGCCAGTATCATTTAAGCAATGATTCCAGACTTTTCCACACTATTACAATGCCAGACTTTCTAAAGGGAAAAATGTAGTTCCACCTTGCAGATCTCTGGATTCCCACTAAGCTCAGCAGAAATCCAGCTCATCCTCTAAGGCAGGATGTATCAAAACAACCACGTCTCAGGGATGGAAAATCCAGAATGCTGACTAAACATTTGATCCAAAATTCAAAGTTCAATCTCTGTTGTTTTTTCTTCAGTGGACTTTGGATCCGTATCTAAATGGATAAAAAAATTATTGGTTTGGAAATCATTCACTGAAAATACTTAAATCCCTAATAACTGTAGTGGTACTTAGAGGATTTGCTGAACCGAGCTGTTACAAAGTAGAGGTAATATGGAGGGCAGTTCTAGCAGCAGAACACTCAGGGAAGTACAAGAAGTTTAAATCACAGCTCAAGTGTAGAAACACCATCATCGGTGTAAGGTTTCATTTTCCAATGCCACTAGCAGTCCATCAGAATAGCACACCTCATAAAGCACAATCATCCCACAAGCAGAACAGGCAGAACTTGCTCAGAAATCTATTTTGCCTTTACACCACAGAACAACCGAAGTAACTAACTAACTCAACTATTAACTTCGCTTTGGCTCTGGTGTAGCAGAGGGGGAATACCTGTATTTTATAGAATCCCTGCCACTGCTCTGCTTACTGGCATGTGTTTCACAGGGAAGAAAAATGCCTTCTCGATTCAATCCTACTCAAGGTAAAATCCTTGGGAGATTTAGCACAGGCTCACACGATGAAGCTTATCAGCTTTTCTGAATGTTACAGATTCTGGTAGTCCAGAGCAAACACCACACCTACTGAAAAACCAGAGGCTGAGAGCGGCAACACAGTAAACTCTACCACCGCTATCCTCCTTTAGCTTCCACGTCTCACAGGAGCCACCTGCCCGCGCTGCCCGGGCCGGCGCTGTGGGGCCGCGTCCAGACGAACCTTTGGGAAGGTCTCCCTAAGATTTCAAGGCAAAAAAACCGGCCACCTCTCTGCAGGGCGGCGTTCGGATCTGTTACGGAATCTGGATTTCCCGGGTGATATCCCCTGTACGTTTTTCTTTTAAAAGAGGCTTTCCTTGCTCTGGACAGAGAAGCCGGGGGGTCCCGCCGGCCCCAGGGCGAAGGCCTCCGGCCGGGGCACTCACCCGGCGGCAGGAAGAGGGAGCCCCGTACGCCTCCCTCCTTCAGCCGGATCCTCCGCACGCCCGGGGCCGTGAACCACCTCTCCACCTCGGCCTTGGCCACCACCGGCCCGGGGATGGCACTGGACCGGCTGTGGCCCTGGTGGACCAACATCTCCACCTTCATCGGGGTGCCGGTGCTGCGGGGAACGAGCCGCTGGTACGGCCTCTCCATGCCGGCGGGGGCGAGGCTCCAGAAGAGCCCCATGGGCTCCACGCCGGTGTAGTCCCCGCCGTGCGAGGCGTCCGTGCCCAGGTGCAGCTCGCCGCGGCTGTCCGCCCGGTAGTGCGCGCACGACTGGAAGAGGCAGCCGCGCTCATCGGCCGCCACCGCCCGCAGGGTCACCGGCTGCCCCGGGCCCAGCCCCGCCACCCGCGTCTCCACCCGCTCGTCCGCCAGGCCGGCGGCGGGGGTCACGGCCACGCTTACAGCCCGCCGCCGCGGCGGCGGGGGCGGCGGCGGGACGCGGCACAGGGTCCGCGCCGGGGCCGAGGCGGCGGCGGCGGCGGCGACCGCTCTCCACATGACGGCGGCAGATGGGCGAGAGCCGCTGCGCCAACGGCAATAACGGTAGCGCGGCCGCCGCCCCCTCCAGGCAGCCCCAATCGATAGCAGAGCCCCGCTCCCCCGGCCCGGGCGGCGCGTTGCTACGGAGACAGCGCGGGGCCCGGGCGGGAAAGGCCGCCCGCCTCGGCGCCGCCTCGCGCTTCCCCCTCCCGCCCCCGCAGCCCGCCCCCGCACCATCTGGAGCAGCGAGCCGTTGGCAGAGGTTAAC
Organism: Platalea leucorodia; assembly: GCF_965183815.1. Classification (NCBI taxonomy): domain Eukaryota; kingdom Metazoa; phylum Chordata; class Aves; order Pelecaniformes; family Threskiornithidae; genus Platalea; species Platalea leucorodia. The sequence goes on along the minus strand of NC_138829.1, from coordinate 41,785,736 downwards.
GTTTCGTTTTAATCCATTAAACCATACAGCGAATGCAAAAGGCATAAACACACCAACAGAACGCACATAAAACGCGAACAGCAACTCAGACTGTATCCACTCAGCTTGCGGTTGTAAGGCACCGACGTGTTGAGAACTTATTTTTATACAATGGCGCAAACGCACCAGCGCCCCACGAGCGATATCCAGTGCTTTTCCTTTCAAACCCGTGCCGGGGCGCCAGCCGTTACTGACAATCCCGGGGCGAGGGAGCACCTTGCTGCCCCGGCTCCTCAGAGAGAACCAGAAAGGAGGGCGGGAGGCCGCAGGGCCCGGCGGGAGAGAGACCCCTCCCCGCCACAGCGAAGCCAGCCCCTCACCGTTCCCTCCAGCCTGGCCTCCCCGCACACGACGGCAGCTCCTACAAACCTGCCGGCGTAGCACTGGGTGGCAAGGCAAAGATGCCTGAAGGAGCTGCCGTGCCAGCTTCGCAGCCTTGCTATTTAAAAATAGCAGCGCTTGCAAGCAGGCAGCTGTGGAGGCATTAAGGGAATGTACAGGCAGGGAGAAACTGCCCTCCAACAGTGCTGCGGACCTACACAGGGATATCCAGCCCTGCTGAGGAGATGCCCACGAGCAGTTCCAGGCATGACTACCAACAAGTCCAATTCTGTTGTTTCTTCATGCTTACAAACTTTCCAAAACCATACAAATGTCTCATTTCTATTGTGTGTGCCCAGAATGTCAAGTCAGGCTATGGGCTGTTGTGTATAAATGGGAGATGTGTGATCTGAGGATGCAGGCACAGTACTGGTGCTTTTGGTAAGTGAAGTATTAGATATTAAGTGTTAAGGCAGATGCCTTTCAGTGATGTGGGAGAAGAGGAAGGAGCAACAAAGGAGAGGGAAGGGCACAGGGAGAACAGAAAGATTACTGAAGGCAGGAAGAGAGAACAGCTGCTTCCAGAAAAACTAGAGCACAAAGCTGGCTCTGGTAAGGGCAATGGCATACAACGTGTTTCCTTGGAGAAAGCCAAGGCAAATTGTCATCCCAGTTCTCAGCTTGGATGAGGTACCTTCCACTTAAATTCACATTCAAAGCAGACCCAGCCTTACCACCATCATTCTTCCACAGCTTGTAATCCCATACTACACACAACAGGAGGCCAAGACCTCTAACCGAGGTTAGAGGAGGGTGTTAAAAGGAAGCAGCTCTCATGCTCTCGCCCACTATCATCCTCCAAGAAACCCAATAGCTTACTCTCTGATGTTCTTTGTTCTCATTCAGAGCCATTTAACAAAACAAACTTCAAACACCAGCATCTTCATCTGTAAAGTAACCTAACTCACATCACAGCTTATTGGATGTTCCAGACGGCTTGCCCGTGAGGTGTTTGCGGAAGAAAGCTTGGATCTGCTGCCAAGCATCTATCTGTGCCTCGCAGTGTGCCTTGGGCTCCCCTCCCCACACCACAGGCTTGCCAACTAGCAGGTGCATTGAGGCTGCACACATCGGGAAAAAGGGGGGTTCAATGTAATGCCCTGCTCCAGGATAACAGAATACCTCAGGCTTTTCCTTCCCGTGAGCTTGCAAACGTTTGCTCCCCTCAACTGCAAAGAATTCGCTTTTCCAGTTGTGATCATCCTGGCCCACAATGAACAAGAAGCGACACTCAGCCTTCTCCAAAGGGATAAAGCTTTGTCGGTCAGGCCCTTCTAGCGGGTTGTTCAGTACATCCACAATATCAGCAATCCCGGACTCGCTGACCTTGATGCGTTTTGCATTGACACCAAGGGGTGGAATGGTGACATCCTTGTAGCGGAGCACTGCGCCCACATTTGCCACCGAGCCATTGATAAGGGCGGTGGCTGTGATGCCCTTTAGGAAGGAGGCCATGGAGATGCACAGGTCACCCCCCTTTGAGATTCCAAGCAAACCAATCCCTGGACCTTTAACCTGGAGGGGAGAGAAGAGAAACCACAAGCAATGAAGCATAGGACACCACTTCTTTAAAATGTTGCCATGTTCGCAGCAGTGTCTGTCCCGAATCTGGACCCCAGGCACAGGCATCTAAGGTCCTGTGTGCAGGGCCCACGTTTGAGCAACCCTTCCGTGCTTGATTTATGATCATAAGCCCTGCTGAGACTGCACCATCATCCTCACAAAGCTACAAGGCTCAGTGCTGAAGCATATGCAGAGGGTACAGCTGTGCTCGCAAGAAGCATGCAGAAGCGCAGCCCCAGATTCACTTTGCTTATAAGGCAGTTCAGGGAAGAAGAGGGAGGGGGCAGGGGAGGCCTCTTCTACAAATGCTTCTTTTCAGTGCAAAATGCTCAAAGTCAGCAATGACCATGATACTGTCATCAGTTACGATAACGTATTTCTTATATTCAACCACTGTCTTCGATTCCCCTGTTAAGAAGCTAACATGGGGTAGCAGACTCCACATTAGCTGCTCTCCCATTTCTCTAGTATGTTTGGTGTCTAACTCACAGTGAAAAGGAAGTATTCTGAAGTAGCTTACTCTTAAAAAAATAACCTATTAAAACCATTTTTCTGAGCAAATTGTACAGTCCTCTGGAGTCAATCTATAATAGGTTACCTTCATTTTCTGTTACACGGGCAAATTAACTAGAATAGGAAAGCTAAATGATCTTACAGGGTGCTGAAATCCTCTAAGGTTACTGGAAGAAGGTCAGCTAATATCACAACTGCTCCAATATCCAAAGACCCTCGGGGTAAAAAGGCTCTGAGACAGCATCAAAATTTAATACCTTTTGTACCTTATCACCAGTGCAATAGGCTCAAAACCCATTGACTTTGAAGCATGGAAAGGGGGAAATTAGAAACTATGGCTGAAACTTCACAACGTGTTAAAAACATGGTGAGGGTATCAGTGGAGGCGTTAATGGGAGGCTATGGTACTGCTCGCAGGGGAAAAAAGGCAGGGGAGAAGCCATTTTCAGAGTTTTTTGGGCAGAGAGGTGGCAAGAGCAGTTAGGGTTAGGGCGACTGAAAAGCAACCAAGACCTTTAACAACTACTCATCTCTCTGAGGTTGAGGAAGGTATTTATTTTGAGTTCTGCAGAGAAACCAAGTGTTGCCTTGTGCAATGCTAGTTATTGTCATGCACAACTACTTCGAAGCAGATGCAGAACCGAGCAGGTTTCTCTTCCAAGAGGTGTTGACTTAGAAGGATCCCCAAGTTCACAACTAGCTACTAAAACCCATACTCACCAAATACCAACATTTGGAGTGATTTTAACAGCTTATACAATACACAGCAACAAATGTGTACTGGTGGACTTCCTTGAGGCCTGGATCACAGAAGGTTATCATGTCCTCCGTGGCTGAAAAGGGCATTTAGTTCTGAAGGACATTCTACAGAGCATAACCCTGAAAGCCCCGCTGGGAGTTCAGCAAGACTCCAGGCAACTAGTACCCTAGTTATGACACTGGGTTGAATGGAGCAGAAATTACCAGTATGTGACCTATGTGTCACTGTGTCACCTGGCCAGTTCAAAAGGAAGAACTGGAATAACCTGCCAGAGAACCATTGCAATGGGAGTTAAAGATATAAAACAAATTAATTGCAGCCAACTTGAATGGAGGTGCTATTTTAAGTACAGCAGCTCTGCCCCATCTGCAGTCTGACAGGACCTGACTAATGAGTGCTCCCTCCAGTGAGAGAGCGTCAATGAACAAACCAACCTGGCTGTGTTGTAACATATAGTTTACAGCTTCTTCAAAATATTCCAGGTGGAATTCCTTCATCTCTTTGGGGAGATCTTCATAGCTGTAGAAAGCCAGAGCCAGCACAGCAAAGCCATAGTTTGCCAGCAGGCATGCCCTGTATTCAGGGAGTCCTCCTCCCGTTCCATACAAGTCAATAATTCCTGGAAAAGGGCCATTTCCTGCAAGAGACCACATAACAGGGCACATTAACCCACAATTTTTAATTTATATTCCAAATTCATAGGCCTGGGAATCTGTCTTTTTAAAAAAGTAAAAAACATAGAGCAACAGAACGGTACCGAGGGTCCTAAATTACTGTGCCAGTTTTCAGCAAATGGCTACATTGCTTCAAGGTTAAACGAGGCGGCACAAAATAGCAGGCCTGCTAATCTCTTGGATAACATCAGGGAACACAGAGCTGGAAGGGAAGGGATCCCTTGACAGTCACAACTACTTCTCTATACCCTGTAAATCCACTGCAAAGGTATCAAGCTCTGCTTCAAAAATACCCAGGAGGCTTCTCCCCAGTGCATTTCTCAGAAGACTGATCCAAAAAATCTCATCTTCTGATGGTTCCAGCTTCTTCGTTTCAGTGCAAATGTACTATAGCCACTTATTCTGGGATTAAGAGAAGAAAGTATTTGCAACCAGCCTTGCTAACCTGGTGGAGGAAGCTTTACATTAGGTTCATCAGGGGACAGGGACTGAAGTCCAGAGCTGAGAGGGGTTGCTGCAAACTGATACAGTACGGGAAGGAGGAGGCCAAGAGGGAGACTCCCATTTCTGCTCAGAAAGGAGAGTGAGGCTTCCCTCAGGTGTCTGCAGACTAACACGAGGAACTTGGGCAACAAACAAGAAGAACTGGAAATTCACCTCTGGCAACAGGGCTACGATGCAATGAGAGTGCGGGACACTGGCTGGGACAGCACGTATGGTTTTGGCGCTATCATGGAGGAGTTACCAGGCACAGACAGGGAAGAAGGGGGAGAGCGGAAGGCACGTGCTACGTAGAGGAGCTCCTTGAGGACACGGGGTTCCAGAGACATGCTTGGTGAAAGCCTCTGGGTCACAGGGGGAAGGAGAGGTGGGATGTGGTGGTGGTGTGGCTGCTACAGACCACTCAACCAAGAAGAGGCAAGAGATGAGGCTTCCTACAGGCAAGTAGCAGAAGTGTGGACAGCCACTGGGAGGACAACACAGCATTTGTCAGGCAATCTGAAAACCTCACAGACCCTCCCAATGATTATTTTCCAACAAAAATACTGTAAGGGCAAACCTGCCTACTGCTTGATCTTCTGCTCACAAATGGGGAAGAACTGGGAACAAATGTGGCAGCAAAAGGCAGCGTGGGCTGCAGCAACTACGACATTACCAAGTTCAGGATCTGTGGAGAGGCTGGGAAGGGAAGCAGCAGGCTTAAGACTCGAGACTTTTGGAGAGCAACCTTCAGCTTACTGAAAGAATTACTAGCTGAATTCCCTGGAAAACCGCCAGGTAGAGGAAAGGTACTTTGAAGACTGGCTGACGCCACCTCCCACGGCACTTGGAAACAAAAAGGGTACCGCGATCAATGCCTTCATGCCCGATACTAGCCAACAAAACAAACTCACGTGTGTTTTAGCCCACGTAGCTGCGCTACATGAGGAGCATGGCCAGCAGATCAACGCTGGTCAGGCTGATCAGGCCGCTCCCTGAAGAGTGCCCAGCGCCAGCCGGCGAGTCCAGCTCCCCCCCGTGTCCTCTGCCTGGTACCGGGCTGAAGGGGAGTCCGGGGGGGTCTGGCTCTGGGCCCGGGAGCACGGGGCCGAGAGCGGAGGCAGCACCCGCGGGGGACGGAGCCCGGCACGGCCGGTACTCACCGGGGGGCAGGAAGAGCGTCGCCCGGATCCTCCCCTCTCGCACCGGGACTCTCCGCACCCCGTCCCGCAGGAAGGCCCGCTCGTGCTGCGCCTGGGCCAGGAGCCGCCCGGGCGGGTCCCCGTGGCCCTCGAACACCTCCAGCTGCAGGAGGAAGGGGCTCTGCACGTCCCGCTTCACCAGCCGCCTGAAGGGCTTCTGGGGCTGCAGCGCCCAGAGCAGTCCCATGGGCTCCAGGCCGGAGAAGCTGCCTCCCGGCAGCGCGGGGCAGCGGGCGAGGTCCAGCTCCCCGTCGTCCCCCGCCTGGTAGCGGGCGCAGGCCTGGAAGAGCTCGCCCGTCTCGTCCTGCAAGGACGTCCGCAGCGTGACCTGCTGCCGCGGGCCGAGGCCCTGCACGGCGATGGCCAGCGGCTCATCGAAGAGGCTGCGGGCGGCGGGCGAGAGGCGGACGGAGGCGGCCATGGAGGAGAGGCCGCGGGCAGAGGCCGTCCCGGGGGTCGGCGCGCGGCTGCGGCGCTGTGGGGCTGCGGGCGCGGGGCCGGGGCCGGACAGCAGCCGCCTCCGCCAGCCGCGGGAGCCGGCCCGGCGCAGGCAGCGGGCAGTGACCTGCCACATGGCCCCGGATCGCTTCCGCCGCGGGGGCGGACTCCGGGCCAGGTCCCCGCGGGACCGGGGCGGGCTCGGGCAGGAGATTCCGGCTGCGCCGCTGGCACGGCCCGGCGGGGCGGAGCGGGACGGCAGGTCCCCGCCCGCCTGCCCGCCTCCTCCCCTGCCTCCCCTCCCCGGCTGCGGGAGCGGGCTCTGCCCAGGGCTCTGCGGCCCCAGGGCCGTCCTGGCCCCGGGGCTCCTCCCCGCTGCCCCCCGAGCTCCCCAGGGCCGGGCGGTGGCTGTGGGCGAGGGGACGGGCGGGGCAGGGCGGGCAGAGGTGTTGACGACCCACCGAGCAGAATCGTAGTCGGGATTCACTGTCAGGACAGGGAAGGGCCTGCGTGCGACCGACCGCACGGAGGTGGGGCAGCCCGGGGGGCGCAGGGGCTCCCGCCCGCCACGGACCCTGAGCGGGGCCGTGCCGGGCCTGCAGCTCCGCCGAGGGACGGGAGCGCGGCCCAGCCCCAGGCGAGGCGGGGAGAAGCCAAACCGGCGCCAGCCCGGCATTGCTTCATGTCTTCTTGCCACCTCTTCCTCCATGTTGGTCACCCCAAGGCCCGAGTTATGTCTCCACCAGGCTCTACCCAGCCCTGGCACCTGCACAGCCGGATGAATCGGGAAGGATGGCCAGGGTGGTCAGGGGTGCAGGAGGGATGAGGGAGGGGCGCTTTCACAGACTCTTTAAGCAGGTGAGGAAATGCCTGGCTCTTCCAGTAACGGATTGTGCAAGGGTTTAAAAAGGACATTCAATCTGTCTTACCCAGAGCTGGATCTTTTGCTCCAAAGGGAACTACAAAGGGAGAGCTGCTCCTCAGGCTCCCTGACTCCTCCTGGGAGATGCAGGTACAGGTGCCTCTCGCTCAGAGCTCCCCATGTCTGACTTAGTGGTGTGAAACAAGTGGAAACAACTAAGGGAATCCTCAGCATTGTCCTATTTTGAAGTACTAAGTGGTCAGAGGCATTGGGCAGAATCTCAGCAGTCTTTCGTTCCCCGTGGAGATTGCCCTGTCTCTCCTAAGCAGGTGAGGTGCTTTGGCTATGTTACCTGGTGTCGAGCCCTCAATGTGTGGCAACTTCTCCTGTTGTTGAGAACAACAGTCCTTGGCTTGCAGTGCTGGATTTGATCACCAGGTTGACCGTATGCTGGAGCACATGCTAAGGGAAAGGGCCCTGAAGGCTAAAGCAACACTTCTCCACACTTGGTGCCCCAAGAGCAGTGGAAGAGTGAACGTAACGGGGCTATGTGTCAGTATTCTCTGGTCTCCTCTCCCCACCTGGGCAGCCCTTACTCCTAAGCTCCTGCAAGTTCCACCCTGGGGTGAGAGGGTGGTCGAGATGCAAAGATCCCTGCTTCTAACCAAAGCACAGCAAATCACTCAATGGCTTTCAAATCTCCATCTCTCTATTACAATTCTCACCCTAGTAACAAAGCTGAAAAGGTTCCATCCGCATCGTGTGGGAGAACATCACCATGGCTGTAAGTTCAGCAGAATGGCTTTTTGCACACCGTCTTGGGGCCAGAAGTATCCACGAGCCAGAGCACTTCCTTCTGAAGGGAAGATGGAAAGAAGGCCCAGAGGGCAAACAACCCTTCCCGAGGGTTAACCAGAGACACCCCGGCATCCCGGCTATAGCAGCCATTCTTACACACTTCCAGCAGCACAGAGCTCAGAGGCATTCCCATTTGTGATGAGACATTCACCATAAGAGTGGTGAAATCCCTGGTGCAAAATTAGCATTTGAGAGGTGTTGCTTTAAAGTATGAGCAGTGAGGACAGCTTATACCTGTAGAGACCGCGGTGGTACGCAAAGTACCGCCAAGCATTAGAAGAACGGAAAGTGCCTGAGAAATTGAACTGCAAATTTTGCATGTGACCGGTTTTATCAAGGGCTAACGCAAATCTAATTGCCATTCCTTTTCTTGACACTTGAGCAAAAAAGCTCAGGGAAAACCAGAAAAGGCAAACCCAGTTCTTTTCTGAGTTATGGATGTGCAAAGTCCTGGGAGATACTGTAGCTGTACTGGTACAGCTGTGACCTGGTAAGTATGAAAACGTCTGTCGGGTTAGGTCATTTAAAGCTGTGTCTTTCTTGCACATTAGTTGTCATGTAAATATTTGCTGAAAAAAGCCTGGATCTGTGGCCAAGCATGAACCTGAGCTTTAGCATAGTCCTGAGCTGCCACCCCAAATTGCCCAGTTGTGAAAAAAGAGATGCTTTCCTACGAGGTACAAAGGGAAAAAGGGAGGATCAAGGCAGTGCCCGGTTCCAGGGTAAGACAGAACCTGAGCATTTTCCTTCCCTTGAGCCTGCAAATCCCTGCAGGCTTCAGTAGCATGCTACTCAGATTTAATAATGCGATCATCTTGTCCAATGATGAACAGTAACTGTGCCTCAGCTTCCTCTAGTGGGATCGGGCTTTGGTTGCCAGGGGCTTGAAAGGGGTCAGTACCAACACCAGAACAGTCAAGAATATTGGAATCAATGACCTTGACCTGTTGTTCATTGATGGCCAAAGAGGGGATGGTTTTATCCCTTGTAACAGAGAGGAACAGCTGCAATGGCCGCAGGGCCACTGAGGGAAGCAACAGCCATGATGTTCTTCAGGAAGGCGGCCTGAACTTACAGCCATGGTGATGTTCTCCCACACGATGCGGATGGAACCTTTTCAGCTTTGTTACTAGGGTGAGAATTGTAATAGAGAGATGGAGATTTGAAAGCCATTGAGTGATTTGCTGTGCTTTGGTTAGAAGCAGGGATCTTTGCATCTCAACCACCCTCTCACCCCAGGGTGGAGCAGGGACTCTATGGGTGGAAAGGCTCCGAGGGCCTCCTGCCCCACCTCGGCAGAGCAGCCACACTCACCCCAAGTCACTCACATGTGACGAACTCCCACCAGCACCCCCAACTGCTTTGTCTTCCTCCACCCTGCCAGGGGCCATCATTCCTGTGGTCCTGGAGGGCTGTCACCTCCCTCATGGACACTGTCTCCTACCACCCTGCTGAACTGGGTTTCAGTTCAGCCGAACCCAGGATGGCATAACTGATTATGAGGGCAAATAAAGCCCTGGTCTCTCACAGCTCTCCTGTCTTGCACAGCTCCTCTGGGAAAAATCGGTGGATGTGCTCCCTGTAGCTACATTTGTGTATCTGCACTGCCTGGAAGCACGTGAGGGAACCCTCAGCATGGTCCTATTTTGTAATACCAAAGTCAGAGGCATTGGGCAGACTCTCAGCAGATTTTCCTTGCCCATGAAGATTGCTTTTTGTCTCCCTCTGCAAGTGTCATGTGCTTTCTTATCTGGGATTTATATGTGCAGTCCAGCATCCATCCTCCCTCATATAGCAATTTCACCTTGTGTGGTCCAAAGAAAAATACCCTGCTCCCAACAAAAACTCAGCTAATTACAAGGAATTCTGATCCCATTTTCTCCCCATAATTCCAAAGCAAAAAGGATACTGCATTCTTCAGAAAGAAGATTGTACTGACTATACATCAAGCAGAAGAGCTTGTAGGATGACCAAGGCATCTTGGTTAAAAAGAAGCAGCCCCCAGTCAGAGCACATCCTTCTGAAGGGGAGACGAACCCAAGGCACAGAAGACAAACACCTCATCCAGCAAGAAGAACTGGTTCCCAGCAGCCTGAGAGCTCTCAACCAGAGACCGTGGCATCCCAGTTATAACATCCCATATCGTATCCTTCCTGCAGCTCCATGAGCTTTATGACTTTTCCATTTATGGTGAGGCATTCAGGGTAAACCCAGTGAAATCCCGACACTGAAATAGGCATTTCTGAGTGGGTGTTTTAATATATGAGATGAAGATACTAAGAAAAGAAAGAAACTCTTTTTTTCTCTTGTTTATAGGTATGAAAACCCAGTTCTGGACAGGTCATACAGTAGTGGCACACGATGTGATAGGAGACGTCGAGGCAGCCCTGGCAGTGCTAGAGGCAGGGCAGGCTCGGCACAGCCAGGCCCCTGGCACCACAGGAGCATCTCCAAAGGCAGCAGCTGAGCCCAGGCCCCGCTGCCCCACGGCTGTGCAGGCTGTGCCTGCTGTCAGGCCAGCTGCCACGGGGGCAGTTTCCAAATGGCAAGTGCAAGCACAGGGCAGGATTTTGGGAGCAATCTGCCCTCAGGCCTGCTGGTGATTACCCTTGCAGGAGTGGACCCAGGGGAAGGTGCAGCTGCAGCCCTCCTCCCTGTATCCGGGCTTTTCTCACAGACTCTCCCTTCCCTCTCCCAGGCTGCAGGCTCCCTTTGGAAAGGGCTGCCCCTTTGCTGCATGCAGACCTGGGGGGAACGGTCCACACAGTCTGGGAGCACTTTGGGATGGACTGATTCTCCTGGACAGCTCAGACAGCTCACCCAGGGGACATGATCTGACATACAGCAGGTCATCACCATCATGGAGCCAGTGCTGTGATGGAGGAGAGGGAAGCTCCCACTTGTCCCCAGCCTGGGGGCCTGCAACTTGCTCCATGTGGGGCCAGCTGCAGGCATGGGGACAGTTATGGGGCGGCATGGCACAGAGCCCCTCTCCACTCCCCTCTGCCCCAGCTCCTTCTGGCCCCCCTGCCCCAGAAGCCCAGTGAGGGAGCATGTTTGGGGCTTGAGTCCCATCTTCTCCCAGGGGGAAGATGTTCTGCAGAAGCTCATATGGGCTGGGAGCCCACCTCACGCAGTGGGGGCATCCCAAGAGAGGCTGGTGCCACCCTGTGCTGGGGTGGGCGCATGGCGACGCGGCCTGGGAGCACCTCGGGAGAGGCAGCCCCGTGAGCCCAGCGCCGTTCTCCTCGCATCTCCTGGGACTTTGCAGTCTTGCACTTCTCATCAAATGATGGCACCTGGTGTGGCCACAGGCTGCCCCAAGGCTCCCGTCGCTCCCTCCCTCCTGCTCTGCCACCTGCTCTTCTTGCCCACGCCCAGAGTGCCTTACCCACCCTACAGCAGGCCCACAGGTTTTGGCTGGGCTGGTTGGGAGCATGGATTACAAAATATCCTGGGTAGGGAAGGGCCTGGGAGTTTCATTTGCTGCTAATTATCTTTTATCAGTTCTGATCTCTTATATAAGTTTTTGCAATCCAGCAGGCGTACATCCTTTGAGAGAAAATTGCAGAACAGCTTCTCAGGTGACCAGATCATATTGGGGCCAGAAGTGGAAGTTACCAGCCAGAGCATGTCCTTCTAGAGGAGAGGTGAACCCAAGGCACAGAAGACACAGCTCTTCCAGAGATCTCTCTCACAGCAGCCTGAGAGCTCTTAACCAAAGACACCAGCGCCACTACTTTTTCTAACGCCCCATATTGTACAGTTTCTGCAGTTCAGCAATCAGAGATGTTTCCATTTGTGATGAGACATTCACTGTACATGTGGTGAAATGTCTGCACCAAAAGCTGCATATGGTGGAGGCTGCTTTAAAGTAAGGGCCAAAGATGGTATAGACATGGGGAGACCACAGTTATGTGGAGAGTACAGAAATTTATTTAAAGTTCACAGGCCACCAGCGAGATAAATGAGCATATTGCATATGATCTGTTCAATCGACATCAATTCAAATGCTATCCCTTTTCTCAATGCCTGATCAAAAAATATCAGGGAAATGACAGAAAATGTGAACCCAATTCTACTCACAGCTGTAGGTATATCAAACCATGTTATCGGGGTTATACTGGTGCAGGTGTGAACAATATTAATTCAATAAATGAAAAAGCATCTGTCAGCTCAGGTCCTTCAGACCTGGGCATGCTTGCTGGTGGGGTAGAACAAAGCCTAGGTTTCTTGCCAAGCATCATCCTGGTCCTCTGAATGAGGCTCATGCTCCCTCGTCCCCCATCTTAGATGGCCAGCTGGTTCAAAATGGACTCCTTGCTTTTGGTGAAGGATGGAAAGGGGAGGACAGTATGTCTAGCATTTACTTTCTTTGAGATTGCAAACATTTTTCTGGTTTGATTCACAAAACACTTGCCTTTGCAGAAATGATCTGCCTGCCCAGTGATGAAGAGGAAGTGCCTGTCAAGAAGAGATGTTTCCTCGATACTTCAAAGGCTATGTTCAAGACTCAGTCAGTCGACTAATGCCAAACTGAACATCACCCAAGGAAAATGCCAGCACAACTTCTTAGCTGGACTGCATGGTGGGGACATTCAGGTACGCTGAGAGATGGTACAGAGTACATAGGGGTGATGGCAGCCACCAGGGTTTCTGCTGTATTAGCTCCAGGTATGCCCCACCTCCCATGTCCTGTCTGACACCCTGCCCCCTGACCAACACTGGCAGCATAGGCAGGATGCTGCCCACATTATTAGTGTAAGGAATGATTCTCTCAAATCAGACTGCCATTGCTGGAGCCAAGGGGTGGCACGACTCTTACCCGCATTCAAAAGGCATTTGCACGATTGGCTCTTGCTGCCAGATGACCCAGGCACCAAATGTCCCTGGCAGTCCACCGGACCCATGGCATCGCTTACAATCCTGTGTTTGCTATCAGTGATTGAGTGAGTCGTCATATGGGCGCATAGCTGCTCATCTTTCCTACTACCTCTACAAAGCTTTATTTTCTAATAAGTTGTCAGACTCTGTTACTGTTCGTACCTCACCATCCCAGAGATAATGGTCCCCAGTGCACTCACAGCATAGCAAATACAGATGGGCCATTACCAAGTTGGGACTCAACAGACCTAACCTCAGCTTCTAAGAGTTACTCATCTATCCAGACCGTTATCTAGACTTCTCCTGGCCTCAAAGGGAAAGAGAGGGACCCACAGCCTCTCAGCCACCTCCATACGCATCCCTGTCCCTCCGGTCCTGCATTGCTCCACTCCAGCACTTCAGGCACAAGTGCTCCTGGAGGAACAGGCACGTGTAGCAGGCATCCCCTGGATATATGCCAGGGATATAGCCCAAGCAAGCTTTGCCTTGCCTTGCCTTACAGTATGTGGAACATTTCCCTCCAGTAGGCATGGTGTGGCCCTCTGGAGGATGAGATACTTCCCCAGGTCCATCAGACCAGAGCTGACAGAGGGCTTGTGCCAGGTGCAGCTGGGGCAACAGCACCTCATATCTACCCCATTGCCTGATGGGGCAGACAGGCTCTGGCTATTTGGTGAGTCAGGCCAGCTGCCACAGGGGCAGTTTCCAAATGGCAAGTGCAAGCACAGGGCAGGATCTTGGGAGCAATCTGCCCTCGGGCCTGCTGGTGATTACGCTTGCAGGAGTGGACCCAGGGGAAGGCGCAGCTGCAGCCCCGTACGCAGGCTTCTCTCCCGAACTTGGCAAAGCTGCAGGTTCCCTTGGAAAAGGTTGCCCCTTTCCCTGAATTCATACATGTGGGGAATTGGCAACAACAGTTTAAGTGTTTAAAAAAATATACTGGAGATCACCTACGTGTGGTGAATACTGTGAGTCTAGACACTTAGTAGGAGATCTAAGTACTAGTGCTTAGCACTAGGAGTACTAAGGGTATACCCAGGTTTCTGACAGACGGACTGTTTGATCAAGGGCTGATTCCAATGTATCAGCCATTCCTTTCCTTCTGGCAGCCATCCTCAGGCCATTGATCAGATGGCTGTGTGGGGTTATCATGAGGGGTGAGGTCCAAGATATGATGAGAGGAAAACTGCACAGAGGAAGTGCCCTGTGGCAGATAATGTATGAGCGCTTAAAGGAGCAGAGCTGTCTCACCCATAGATAGATTGTCATACAAGTGTATTCTTGCATTTTTCCCGTTTCCTCCCAGTGGAGGAATATCAACAGTAAGGCCTGAGAATAGTTTTAGCTAGCCTTTGGATGAGAAGTTTTCAGCTGGAATTCCAGGTGAATTTGCAAAGTGCATTTCCTGCTGTGGGCACGTCAGCTTCATAGTTCCTCTCACCTTCTGCAAACCTCTTCACCACCATGAGGTCATTTTGGAAGCCCATTTCTGACTGAACCACGTTAGGTCACACGGAGATGCCATCTCTAGAGCAGGGAAACAGAAAACAAAGGGCAGCTGTGGGAGCGATGAAAGTCTCCTCTGTTTCCCCTGGTGAATATATCCCAGGGAGATCTTCCATATGTCAGAAGTATGGGGAAGATCACAATGCCAGTTGTCCAAACATGTTTTCCTCTCCAATGCCAGATCCCCAGTGATAAAGTGTGACATCAGAAGGTTTAACGAGGGCTCTCACAAGCGTACACGTTATCAGTAGGCTCAAGGCTATCGTAGCTTGTGCATCTGCCACGGTGGAGCAACACGGGCTGGACACCAACCCTCAGGAGTTCAATGGGAGAAGCCCCTGCTTGGAGGCTGCTGATCCGTGTGTGGGTATGGGAAATTCTGACTGCTATGAAACATTATGAAATCAAGCAATTGCCTGTTTTCTCTTTATCAGCCCCATTGCACTATAAAATCGTCGGTACCCAAGAAGGGTACCTTTGGATCCAATATTATAAAAAGCCATAGAATATATATGCTCCATATAAGCACTCTAATTTAAGACACCTCAGAAATCAAGGGAATTGGGTGAACTTAATTTTGACCCATCTCTTTGTACTTGATTGCACACATACTAGAGAGACCATGAAAGCAATGTCTGTGTCGTTAATTTAATGCAAATGGCTTTCTTTTCTAAATTTTGCAAAAGATGCCATCTGCTTTTAGCCAAGCTACATAGTTTTCCTTGCTAGCCATTGTCTGTAAAATAAGGGTAATCAATCATAGTTTTTTACCTTGCCTTGGGCTGCAAATTGAAAAGTATTGATACTTAAGAAATACAGACATCTTCAGTGCTGGAGGACATTAGAGAAGGATGAAGTATTGCTAGTGCAAGTGCATTATTATGCATTCCATATTCCATTATTATTATTACAAATTCAAACATGTATGGAAAATGCATTCCTATTTTTATATAGGGAACAAAGCATGAAGCCGATAAATTGCTTTCTTATTCTGAAACTGAGAGATCAGTTTGTCACTAGGTCTGAAATCCTCCAGCACATTTAGGCACCTCACCGTTTTTCTCAGTGGAAGTCAGTGTGGCGATGCTGAAGAGAAGACCATTGCGCATCGGGCAGTTAGCGACCCACAACAGAGTTAACCCGAGCGCGCCCAGGCCTGTGCTGTGCCGTGCTGCACGTACAGTGTGGCCTTCAGGCCTGTGCTGTGCCGCACGGATCCCCTGGCCGCAGGGAGAACTCAGCCAGCTCTGCCTTACGGAGGAGCCCGCAGGCAGCTCCCACCCAGTACCTGCGATTACACCACCTGCACGGCCCTGCCTTTATCGAACAGTGCAGCAAGACGTTCTCATGCGAACATTGTTTCTGTTTCACTGTAAATATGATAAATAGAGCTGTTTTCTTATATAAAAACCTTACAATGCCTTGAAAGACCAAAAGGGGAGAATCTCTGCTATGGACCATGTCTGCGTGGCGTGCTGCGTGTGGGTCAGAATCCTGTTACGTGCTACACTGCTCGGGGTTCCCAGCGTCTAAAGGGATGTAAGATTATCATCTATGCTATTCTCTTCTTAGAGTGTTAGCTCTAATAAATAGCACTTTTAATGATACCTTGCAGAATGCAAGTGCCTTTCCTACTGGGATGATAATGGACCAGCACCTCCTAGTGCAAAATATTTGGCACAGTCAGCAGGTCTTAGTGAGAAATGCCTTTCTGGAGAAAGAATAAAGAAGAGAAACTCTGCCGGGCTGGCCCCACACAAATCCGTAACGGGTATTTGCAGGGTGTTTAGCCCAGGTGGTTTCCCCAGTGGATTTAGAGACTGAGGAGGAATTATCAGAATGCCCCATCCCAGCTGAAGTATTATCCTGTCTGAGAAAACAGGGGCCAGGGAAAGGAAAAGCTAAGGAGAACTTGTGCCATCTTTGGTTGTCATTAACGTGCTTGAAATGGACATGGTGGTGCTTACAGCCAATGCGGAAAGAGCTGCATGAGCCACTGGTGCAGCTCTGCACCACAGCCCCCCAGCAGCAAGCTGTGGTGTGGGCGCCTGCCACACAGCTGCCCGTGGTGCAAGCATCTGCGGTGCAGCCACCTGTGCTGCAAGTTCCCGCGGCGCGGGCAGCCGTGGTGCAGGTGCCGGTGGTGCAAAGGGGGCAGGCAGGGCAGCCCAGGAGGGGCACCACTGAGGCACGAGCTATTTGCCAGGGGAAAGAGTGGTGGGACGAGGACCGCTGATCCTCTGGTGAGGCCGAGTAGACAGAGGGCTCAGAGGACGAGTGCGGCAACAGCTTTTCTGTCCAGCCACTAGTGATGCACAAAGCAAAGGGGCCCCCGGGGGCACCTCAGTACGCTCTCGTGGTGTGCAATTCTACGCAGTCCGTGTTTCAAGACTTAGCAAAAATGTATGGGCAAAAGACAGGGGAAGGCCTGGCGCACTGGCTGTTGCAAGTATGGGACTTTGGAGGAGATGATAGCGTACACTGAAATCCTCAACAATTAAGAGTGCTCGCGTGCCATCTCGCAAAACCCTGATGACCCAGCAGCTCAGAGGAGCGCAGGGTAATGCAGCCCGCTCCTTGTGGGTATGGCTTCAGGAGGCTTTAAAGACTGAGTATCGCTCACCTGCTGACTGGGATGATAAAACAGCATTGTGGAAAAGTGTATCTGAGGCTTGTCAGTATTTACGGGAACCGGCCACACGGCCGGGCATGTATTCAGGTATGTTGTTAGCTGCTGGTATGGAACTTTTTGTACCCAGCATGAAAACGCCCGTATTACAGGGTGCCCCATTTGCCATGAAAGGACCAATAATTTCCTCGCTAGGGGCTGCTGTGGGAAAACCAGTGGGGGAGGTTATTCTATCACTAAGACAGC
Organism: Platalea leucorodia; assembly: GCF_965183815.1. Lineage (NCBI taxonomy): Eukaryota > Metazoa > Chordata > Aves > Pelecaniformes > Threskiornithidae > Platalea > Platalea leucorodia. The sequence continues at coordinate 41,768,701 of NC_138829.1, read as the reverse complement.
TTGCAATTATCAGACTGAAAGAGACAGACCCTGAAGCATTTCGAATGCAGCAGCTCACGCTCGCATGAGAACGTCTTGCTGCGCTGCTCGATAAGGCCAGGGCCGTGCAGGTGGCGTAATCACTGGCGCTGAGTGGGAGCTGCCCGTGGGCTCCCCTGTTAGGGAGGGTTGGCTGAGTGTTTCCTGCGGCCAAGGCATCTGGGCAGCACAGCGCAGGCCTGAAGGCCACGTGGTATGTGCAGCGCGGCACAGCACAAGCACAAGCACACGGAATGCTGACCATCACCAGATTTGCCTGTGAGTAGTGAGGGTACTTCCCACAGTAGGGCAGGCTGCTTTAAAACACTGTGTGAACACACAAATGATTTACAGACTGCAAGAAAGTTCACTAGCTTCCTGAAGTTACCTAGGGTGTAGTAATATGGCTGGTGAAAGGAAAAAATAAAAAATTAAGCACTTCCTTTCTCTGGTCACTCAGCCATGCAGAATCGCTCCTGGAGCGGACACCCTTTTTAATCAGAACATTTGATTTCTCTACCCACTCCAAAGCCCTTCTGCCCCCAGACGAGGTACTGTGATCCAGACTGCTGATTCACACCTACCAGGGCTAAGGCGAGAACAAGACAGAACACTTTCTAAACAAATGTATGTTTATTTTGTTTAAAAAATAAGAGTTACACTTGCACCAGAGGTTTCTTCGTAGTCAGAATGCCCTTCTCAAACAGGAGCGTGGCTAGAGAAATCTTGTCCTCCAGGGTTTCACATGGAAGGGTATCCACACGGACGTGGTTTGGGTAGGAAGAGAGGAGAAATTCGATACTGTCTGTATACTCAGGATCTATCTCAAGGAACTTGGGTTCTTCCTTGTGATACACTCTTGAGTTTTCTGTTGTGTAATACAGCATCACACCTGCTTCTTCATTACACAATCTAACGATGCCATGGCGGAGGAGACGTACTTCGGTGTCTTTTGTTATCAGTATGTCGACATCGCGGGGGCCTCCATCTTGCCACCGGGCCGGGAAGCCATACATGCTCTGTGCCTTTTCACTCTGCGTAAGCACCGGGGGGAGACAGTCATGAAGAAACGACTTGGCTCTCTGATCCACAGCAGCATCAATGGGTGCATACTTGACGAGTTTCCTTATCAGGCCCTGCACCTTCTCCATAAAGGCCGTTCGGCGAGCATCGACTGCATCCGAGTTGGCAACCCCCATGTACCGTAGGTAGTCCATGGGAAGCCCTTGCCGGTACTCCACGTCCTCCTCCAGGGCCATCTGCAGGGCAGCCGGTAGGAGCTTCTCCAGGAGGTCCCCCCAGGAGTTCCTCTGGTAGGAAGACACCGTGATGTGGAGCGAGTGTGCATCAGGGAGACAGTCGCCCTGGTGGATAAAGCCGCGGGGGAAGTACAGCAGGTCCCCGGCCTCCAGCACCGTCTCCAGCACGGGCTCGCCGAGCTCAGCCTGCGTGAGGTTTGCACTGGAGAACTGGGGCAGCACCTCGGCATCCGTCCGGGGGCTGTAGACGCGCCAGTGCTTCTTCCCCTCCAGCTGCAGCACGAAGGCCTCGATGTCATCGTAGTGGGGGGCGAAGCCCTGCGTCCCAGGTGGCGTGAGGTACGTGTTGGCCCCCGCCATGCTGCCGAAGTGCTCCTGCAGGATGGAGAGCAGCTGCCAGACGGTGGGGGAGAAGGCCTGGGGGCTGAGGAGCCGCAGGGAGCAGCCGTTCTGGTAGAAGTCCCAGACAACGGCGGGCAGGGCCCGGCCGGATGGGTTGTGCGTCTCCCGCATGCCCTCGGCGTAGCTGGTCACGTCCAGGTGGGTCCCGAAGTGCACCTCGCCGCCTCGCAGGGCGGCGTCGAAGTCGGCGGTGGAGAAGAGCCCCGCGTAGTAGCCGGGGTCGCCCCGCCGCACCAGCAGCGGGGCCCGCTCCCAGTGCCGCCCCAGGAACTCCCCCGGCGCCACCGGTGCCACCAGCCAGCGGAACAGCTCGGCCGCCCGCTGCCGGCTGTCCTCCACCCGCCCCAGCCGCCGCAGCAGCTCCGTCACGCCGCCGCCGCCCTCTCCCGCCGGCCGCGGGCCGCTCGGGCTCGCCGCGGGGCCACCGGGCCGCTTCGCTTCAGGGCCGCCGGGCCGCTTCGCTTCGGCGCTGCCGGGCCGCTTCGCTTCGGGGCCGCCGGCCGGCGCCTTGGCCCGCTCCACGCGGCTGGGGGGCGCGGCGGCGCTCGGCGGCGGCGGCGGGGCCTGCGGCGGCGGGGCCTCCGGCTCCGGGCCGCCGCTTCCCGCCCCGCCGCGCCTCGGCCGCGCTCGGGCCCGCTTGCCTCCCGCGGGCAGCGGCGTCCCCCGGCGGCGCCGCTCCAGCCGCCCGGCCCCCGCCGCCCGCCGGTACACCGAGAGCGCCGAGAGCCGCCCCAGCCGCCGCCGCTGCTGCTCCTCCGCGCCGCCCGCCGCCATGGCCGCCCGCCCCGCCCCTCCGCGCCGCTTCCGCCGGGGCCTCCGCGTGCGGGGGCAGCCGGGAGCGGCCGGGGCCGCGGGGAGGCGGGCGGCGGGGGAAAGGCCGCACGTCCGCCCGCGGGAGGGAGCGTTAAACGCGTGCTTGTGGCGCTGCGCAGGCCGGAGCGCGCCCGCTGCGCCGTCGCGCGCACCTACAATGCGCCGGGCTTGCTGCCTGTGCCCCGCCCGCGGGGAGGAGGAGAGGCCGCTCCGCTGGGGGCGAGCGCGGGTCGGCCTGCGCCCGGCCCGGGGAGCGTCGTGCTCCAAGGGCGCCCCTAGCACCTGCAGAAAAGATTTTTTCCCCGAAGGCGTACCGTAAGGATATGCTTTTAAAAGGACGGCATGCAATTACTGTGCAGCCTAATGAGGTGAGATGAGACCTATTTCATAAGGGTCTGTTGCGCAAGGAATAGAAGTCCAGGCGGGACGGAGCCTAGTTCTGGTGTGCCATCCCTCCCCTTTCTTGTGCTTCCGACGGAGATGGCCGGTGAAAGGCTATGTCCTCTCGAAGGATCCCGAAACCCAAAAGGCTGTCATGTCACGTAGTGGGTGTTTTGTTTTCTGCCAAATCCACCAACTGCTGAATAACGCGGGCAGGCCGGCGTTCTCTCCCCATCTCCCCCCTCGGCCTGCAGCTTCCCAGGAGGAGGCTGTCAGCGGCGCTGCAGGTACCCGGGCAGCCCGAGGGCTGCTCTGCGCCTCCAGAGCCTGCAGCGTCCCCACAGAAAGCTTTGCTGGAGGGGAGAGGACAGAGCAGCAAGGCTCAGCTCCTGGCAGATGTGAAGACCTGTAGGGGTTTGTATTGTCAGGCCGTGTTGACGTTTTTCTGATCAAGAACAAGCTTGAGTACAAGAAATGCACTACGCAGTACTTCTGTGAGAAAAATCTTTGACGGACTCCGATAATTGACGGGAATGGATTTTGCATGAGAATTTCATCCGCAGAGGCTGCTGTGAGTCTAAAGCATGTAACTGGAGCAATTACCCGAGGGTGCCCAGGCACCCGCTGGTTCACAAGGGTGTTATCAGCCCCTCACAGGTAGGAGTACCGGCTTCACACAGTACGTTAAGCAAGCAGCTAACAGCCACAAGGCATGTGCAGATCTGTTGCGTGAGGCACTTAGCGCACCAGGCCTAGGATACACAGCTGAAAACCGAATTTCAACCTCTCTTAACTTTCCCATTGCCAGGGTTTCAACCCAGATCTACATTTCAATTTTGCCAGAATTCAGGAGCAGAAATCATTAGTTAGGCCTAATGAGGATGAGGTCAGCTGTTAAGTCTGAATTCTAGAACAGATGCAGCATCCTAAAGGTTTAAGAATCGTTGGATTGCCTTAAAAAGACCTCACAAATCAGCCTCGCGTCCCGTCGCTGTGCTGTAAGCGGCCAAGACCCATTTTGTACATATGCAATAACAACTATTTTCGTTTTGGAGGTGTTTTGCTGGTGGGCTTCTGCCGACACAGCCTTTGCAGCCAAAGCTGTGGGAAGAGCGGCAGCAGCAGCAGAAAATCGTCCTGTTTGTACCACGATGGTTTTAGCTAAAGGAGCCGGATTTTAGGTGGGCATAGGCACCCCTTTTGCCTCCGGTTTAAGGCCTTGAACGTTTTCGGCTTTGCCAGCAGGTGGCAGAGGCCGACCAGCGCTCCGCACCCCTGCGCTGGGAAACACGCGTGGAAGGGGACCTACCGCGTTTTCCTGGCAGGATGACTGACGTGGATGGGATTTAAAAGGAGAAGGAAGGGCAAGCAGCCTGTGCCTGCGTGTGTAGACTGGAAGAGAAGGAAAGGGTGAACTCTGTATTTCAATCCATTCTTTGTTTTCCCAAGGTTAAGCCCTGCTTACCAGAATAATCTTATCAGCTGAAACCGTTTCAACAGAACTGGGCCCTTAAAAAACCCGAGATGCAGGGGCTTTGAAATATGGTAGAAGTTAGGCTATTGTATGCTTTAATTATATGTAAGCATGGCTAAATAGGCTTGGGGGGGAAAAGACCTTTGAAAAATCTGGGCGTCTGGGTTGTTATTTGTGCTACTGTTTAATTTACTGGAGTGCAACTGATTCTTCTCAGAAGAAGCTGGGCACTGTACACAGAGCCTGACCTGAGTTACACCAGAATATTGGTAATGACTGCAGCAAAGGTATCCTGGATGTTTACCAGTATGCCAGGTTCAAAGTCTCATTCGAGGGCTCTGATCTTTGTACGGATGTCACTTTCTACAGCCGAGAGACACAGGATGGACATTGGATTTTTTTTTTTTTTTTATGTATAACAAAGTCTCAGAGTGAAGGACACGGTGGAAAATAATGGTGGTGAAATCTCTATAACAATAAAATGTTTCTTTTGACAATTTAGCCTTTCTAATAGTAAATGCTTTCAAGATTAAAGAACGTTGCTATTTTTCTGCGCAACACAAGAAAGGGTTTTGACCCAAGGCAAAAAGCGAGAGCTTCAATATCACTTACAGAGTACTCGGATGGTTGTCTAGGAATAGCCACAAGGTCTACATGCTGTTTTCATTCATTGTCCAATATTTCAAGGGAATTTGTCGTGAAGAAAGAACAGTGTCACGTACAGCTTATTAAATAAACAAAAGGAAAGTAGCACAGATCTCTGAATGATTAGGTGGTCCCCAGCTGCTGCTCACATAGACAGAGTAGCAACTGGAGGCTCAATTAAATTTCTTAATTAGAATTTAGCACAAAGTTACTCAGATTTTATGAGCATATAAGATGCATTGCCAAGAGCCACACACATTTTATTTAAGAGGACATAAAAAATGTGGTGAGTACAACTTATTAAAGAGCCACAAGTGACTTCAAAAGAAATAAGTAAACGGCACCTCAAAGAGATGTAGGGTTCATTTGATATTTTAACCTTATGCCATTCCCTGTGCAAATAATGGAAATCTCGAGTTTAAAGAGCAGTTCGGATAAGGCCTGATCCTGCAAAGCTATGAGCAGTCTTCGCTAATGAGTGGAAAGGACAAAATCCTTCACAATTCTCTGCGTATTGGATACTCAGTTGTTCACCGCCATGCAAACGGCCCAGTACTTTCTCTGTGTTCCCGGCAAACCATTAATGTAAACCAGTCACTTTTAGAAAGTTAAACTCAGTTTAATCCTTTTTCTCATTATTACTTTGCTGGCAACCTTCCTTTGGCACTGTCAGTTTTGTTCTCATGCCAAAAGCAATACCCAGTAAGGAAAAAGGGCGCTTCGAGCCTTCACTAGCAGGTTTCCTTAGCTAGAGCCCTGACAATCTCATACAGCCTAGTGACATCCAGTATGTCATCGCTGGAAGGACACTGGGCTGGATTGTGAAGCCCGCTCCTCGTTGTGAAAGCCATAAAGTGCACTGCCAGATAACAAGACTAAAAGCTAATTCAGGAACTGTTTCTCAAGAGCTATCCGCTGGCCCCCCTCACCAGAGTGAATGCACTCACTCACTGAAGCATCTCTTGGCAGAGATTTTGGCCGCTCTCCAGCTGTTTCTCTCTTCTCAGGGATTTTCTTATTCAGTGGCTGGTTGTGGTCTTTAATCCTGGTTATCTTGTACACAGAGCCCCACTGAGAAAAGAAGCCTTCCCTGGCATGGAACAGTCCAATTAAAACAAACTTATAAAAATAATAATTACAAGGTCCAGTCCTCCCTATTAAATTACCTTTTTGGAGGGATTTGGAAGCACAGACATTTTCTCTTGTCCTGTGTGACACTAAAATACATACTTTGTAAGTTAAAGCTGAATTGACATAACGTATTTGAGTAGGACCCTCGACTGAGCTTACTTACCCCCTTGATGGGGCATGCGTACTTTGAAAGGATTTTGAAATAATTTTATGAAGGTTTTTGTGCTCTTAATAGACGCCATCTAGCATTTGGTAGCATTGAGCAGATGCCATCTGCAGTGACTCCGTAGGCAGTGACTAAACAGAAAGCTGCAGACTCCAAGACTCCGGTTTTGTTGCTTTTCAGCAGGAGAGAAGTGAATGGCTGTGAGGGGAAAATCCCCATCCTAAAATGAAAGTGAAGAGAACCTGAATGAAGTATTTGCCCCATAGGATTAATCACATCTAGACAATCGAGACAGAAGGTATAGTCAAGCTGTTCCTGCATGCATCGCGTATCTTGTGCTAGAGAATATTCTTTTGTCAAGACCATGGCTCTTGACAAGCTGTTTGGGTGATGCTTTTCCATGGAAGAAAGATTTGAAAGGATTCTTGCTATTCATGTCCTTTCTGTATTAATGATGGCAACTGCATAGCTTTGCATATATATAAATAAATACATTTATGCCCACTATTTCAAAATGAACATACAGCCATGCTAACATATAGCAGCACCGCTCAACATTTGCTTCTTCTGTAAGTTTCTCCTTTTCAGAAGCCTTGCAAAAGACTTCACCTTTCATTTCCCGTAAAAGCTGCCTATACTGAAGTTTTTCTGAAGCACTCTGAAATTGCTCGCTCGCCTCTGATGCAGCGCTACCAAGATGGAAATATCGTGCAAACAGGATGTCTGGGTTTAGCAACCATATTGTTCAGGTCTGCTCAGAGCATGGCAGGAGAAGGCCCACGTAGTACTTGGGTATTTGCTTCCTGTGGCAGATTTGTATTGCTACTAGACAATATGGCACCTTCTAGAAGTATTTTTGAACATTTTCAGTGCTCATCCACACACACAGGCTCCCACTCTTTTACCTATATTGTCAAAAAGATGGAATTCCTCTTGGGTGAGCACAGTTAAATGCTTATGTTGTAGTATTTATACCGGTATGGCTTGTTCCTAGAAGGGATAATATTACAGTGTGATTAGAGAAGGGAGATTTAATCACTGACACTGTTTTAGATAGCCAATAGGGGAGAACGATGTTAAGCCTCCGGGTATCTGCAATGAGGATATGGAGTTTGCATTATCACGAGCGTGTGTGTAATATACTCTCGGGTCCTTAGGGGATAGCGTACTACCCTGCCGTCCCACCGAGACCGGGAGCGATCTCGGCTAGAAAGGCACCGCTGACAGCAGTAAGTGGGCATGCCAGGAACAGCCAAGTCCATATTAATCCTGCATATTACCCACAGAAGCCTGCTCTCAATCTTAAAGAAAAGAGGAAATTGGGTTGAATTTCTTGGGAATGCTATGAAGTCTCTCCCAATTCTTTGTTATCCATAAGGATTAAAGCACCTTGAAGCCTTCCTCCCAGTATCGGGCCTTGGAGAATTAACTTCCCCCCTCGCATGGAAACTCTCTGTGGGAGGACTGACTACGCAGAACGTGACCGGGACCCGCAGCGCAGCACTGCAAATGTGCAGTTGCTCAGTTAGATGCTCAGCTTGTCCAGCTAGGTGACCTCTAGGGTCATCTTCCTTTCCTTTCCCACCACAGCCCCCTTTCCCGTCGGTCGCCAATGACTGTATGGGCAGGTCAAGTTAGGGAGAGATACAAACAGCTGAGTGGCAAAGCAGTAATGGCAACAGATCAATTTAACTGTAATAAATATTTGTAAAAGTATGTGTAGCTGAAGCATACATTAGAACTTTATTTACAATAGCGTGTCCCAGCCTTTTCCTTGCCAGCCCTCAAATACTTTTCATTTGGAAGTAGAGCATCTTTATAATAGGGGAACTGTTCCTTAGAAAGTAAGGTTTAGGGCACCATGTTTTATAAAAATTTTTGTCAGAAATCTACAGACTGTGAATAAGATGAAGAGTTACACCAAAGCTACTGGGAATGCAACATTTTAAGAGCTATGCCAGGTCAGGAATGTTTTCATAAAATCAGAAGACAACTCAGGACTGGTAGAAATGTCTCCTCTGTCTAGTCATTTTGGAACATGTTTGGCTCAAACATAGCTGTGTCGTGCTGCTGGCTGAGAGCAGCAGTCTGAAAGTAATTGAGAAGCAACTGTGAGAGGTAAGGCAGCTCTCTGCTTTGGTTTTGCTTTCCAAGCAGAGGGATATGCAAAAAGATATAAGGGGGAAAAAAAAAAAGGTATCTTCTTAATTTAGTTTGTGAACAAGGGATGATTTGGCAGTCAGTGCATCAGTCTGAAACTCAGTCAGTGTCACGCTCATACTTCTGCCTGAGCACCTCCTATGTGAGCTTGGTGAATGATTTTTGCACACGATGTTCTGAAATCCCCACTGATTTCAGTTGCTTTATTTTCTGGATGTTTGCCAGTTAACATTAAGGCCCATGTTCTTTGTTGCTCTGTTTCTTTGCTTGATTCAGAAACAAAGAGGAATAAGGGGGATGGTGCATGCAGGGAGAAGATAATGATGCAGAGAAACCTCATGTAATCTTTGCATTTCAGTTTCCTGAGTTTTTTGGTTTTTGGGTTTTTTTTTGCAGCTGAAGGCTCTGGGAACTGTTCTGGCTTGCATTTTGGATGAAGTAGCTGCTTGAAAGTCTGGTGAGGGGAGGCAGCTGTTGGAAGTACGCGTCCTGGGTAAGGCGCTGGGGCCAGGCCGCGTTCACGCCGTCGGGCGGGTGCGGTGCGCGGAGGACTCCCCTGGGTAACTTCCCTCCGAAGCGCAGCCTCCCGGCCGAGTTCAGCACCGGGTACTGCCCGCGCTTGGGATGCGGAGGCACGCTTGTGCTTCTCGGGCTGAAGGGAGGAAACCCGAGAGTTTGGATCTCCGAAAGTCCCAGTCACGGAGGGTAACGCGCGGCAGAGAGGAGCCTGCTCACGTTTCCCCTGCAAACCCAGCCTCCAGCTGATGGAGGACGTTACGTGCGCAATTTCTGGAGAACGGGCATCAGCAGCACGTTTCGCCGCAGCCCCGGGGAAGGCGACGGTTATCGCACACGGTTTGTTGGGGGGAAACCGAGGTGGCGCTGGGCCCCGGGGCTGGGCCTGCGGGAGCCGTGCTCCTCGGCCTCCTCCTCCTGCGGCCGGTGCCGCCAGCCCGCGGCGGGGCGGCTGCCCCTCCCGCGAGGGGCTCTCCCCGAGCTGCCACCGCGCCTCCCCGCTGCGGGAGAAGCCTCCACGGCGACACGTTTCGGGCAGGCGCCTGCCCCTGCGCTCTCCCCAGGGCAGGCCGCGCCGCGGGGCCCGCTCTGCCGGAGGAGCCCGGCTCCCCGCGCTCCAGAGCTCCGGAGAATGGAAGCCCCGAAGCGGGGTGGCTCTGCCCTGCGGCCCTGCCCGCCCAGAAGCCCCCACCCTGGGAAGGAGACCCACGGCAGAGCCGAAGCGCAGACAGGCGGCGAAGCGCTGCGCAGAAGGCAGGTCCCCGCTCAGCGCCCCGCGGGAGGCCGGCCGGGGGCCCCCGGGAGCCGGCCGCGGTGCTGCCCTCACCCCCTCGGGGGGGGGGGGGGGGGGGGGCTGGCAGCCGCCCGCCTTCCCGCCGCGCAACCGAACTCTTCGCCGCGCCAACGCAGCCTAACCCCGAGTGGGGAGGCGGGTCCATCGCCGCAGCTGGCACCTCTGGCAACCTATCCTAGCGCGCTGCTCCGACCGTTTCAGCCAATCAGGAGCGGCAGCAAAAGAGTGGGGGCGCCAAAGCCCCGGCGTGAATAAAACACCCGGGACCCGTGGGCGGAGAGAGGCGGGGCCGGGGGTTTGACGAGCAGCTCCTCGCAGGAATCCAAAGGCCGGACGATGGGGCGGGCGGCCAATGGGCCGCCGGGATGGGCGTGGCGGGGGCGGGAGTAGTTGCCGGTGGGGCGGGGGGGGAGCGGCGGCGGCGCTGCTCGGTGGCGACGGGCGGCTGAGGAGGCGCTGGAGGGAGGAGGCTGCGGGCAGCAGGTGAGCGCGGCCGGGCCGGGCCGGGCGGCGGTGCGGGGCAGGGTAGGGTGGGGCAGGGCCTTCGTCGCGGCTAGGCGGGGGCCGGAGCCCTGGGCGGGTGTGGCGGGGGCGTGCGAGACCCGCGGGGCGCGGGGTGGTCCGGGCGCGGGGGGGGGCGGAGGAAGCCTGAGGGGGCCGGCGGGGGCGGGGGGCGGTGGTGCCCCGGGAAAGTGCGTGCGGGGGCCGGGGGAGAGGCAGGGGCGCCCTCCGGTCCCCGCCCCGGGAGAGCGGTGGGGTGGGCCCCGGCGCGATCCCCGGGGTGGGGTGGGGCGGGGGCCCGGCGCAGGTGGAGCCGGCGGGGGGCGGCCGCCGGGGCGAAGGCCCTGCGGGAGCACCGAGCCGCCGGCCCGGGGGAGCGACCCCCGGGGCGCTGCCGCTTCCTGGTCTCCCTCTCCTGGGGCCGCCCGTGCCTGCGGTCTCTCCTAGGCCTTGAATCCCGGCCAGGTTTCCGTCAGAGGGTCCCTCCGGCGCGGCCGCTCCCGGGCCGGCTGTCGCCGTGCGCGGCGCTTTGTATCGCCTCCCGCCCCTGCCTGCGGCCGCGGGAGCGAGCGGGAGGCGCCGGGGCTCCGGGAAGTTTGGGCTTCCCCTGAATCCTCCGCCTCGTCTCGGCCGGCGCTGGGGCGCTGTGAAGTTCGGGAGGCGTCGGGACGAGGCTCCGAGGCGGGGGCGCTGACGACCCGGTCTCGCAGCGGGAGCTACGGGGGACCGGGCCCCCGCGGGCAGCGAACCTCCTCGCGTCTCAGCCGGTCCGTGGCCCCGCCGGTGCCTTTCTGCCCGCGCCGCGCCCGCCGGGCCGCACAAAGGACCAGGCGGCCGGGCTCAGCTCGTCCCGCGGCGCGCAGGAGGGGTTGATGAGCAACAGCGTGCTAGGCGGAGGGCTGCCGGCTGCCCGGGCCAGCGCTGGCCACGGGCGAGCATCGCCTCGCTCCGTCTCCACTGGGTAATGAAGGGTTAAAGAGCAGCTCCTGTTTGGAATGCGCGTAACTCCTTGTATTGCACTTATGGAGGTGCACAGTCTTCAGGAATGAAATGATGCATCCCTCGGAGGAGAGCTGATGCCTTGCAGCAGCTCCGCTCTACAACCCCTTCGGTCCAGCAGATTTATGTAACCTGCTCATTAATGGTTTATGAAATGATAAGGGAGCTTTTGGGGCTGGTTTCTGTGTGCTACTGTGTTTTCAAGGTTGTTGTCAGTGTTTCTTAATTCAGCTGTCCGGCGTAGGAGATGCTTGTAACTGTTAACAGTGTCTGTCTGTACCGTCTAAGGGGTTTTGCTTTGCTTTGCTTTGTTGTTGTTCTGTATTTTTGATCTTCCTGCCTCTCCAGATAGACTCCCTTATGAGGAGAGTGGGTAAAATGGAAGGCACAGTCATTCTGTTTGGCTACAATATTACTCGAGGTATGGCTTGTAGCAAAAAGTGTAAATATTTAAATGGATTTCTGACTCATCAGTTCTATTTGACTTATTGATCTATGGTTACCGCTAAAACGGTCTTTATGATTATGCAGAAGTTAATAGTTACCATAGAGAAACAGTATTGTTTTTCTGTTCATCAGTGTGTGTTTTCCATTTCTTCATCTCTTGGCAATTCTCTGTGGAAATGCTGCTTTTTTTTTTTTTTTTTTCCCCTTAGCAAAAATCTTACGGAAGAAATAAAAAATAATGTGAGCAAAGTCCAAAAAAATGAATTTGAGATGTGTTCATCCTTGCCTGTGATTCTTAAACTCTTTTGATAGCCCGAGTTATCCTACAGTAAACTCTTTTTAATCTGTAATTGAATAAGGTGTTGGTTTTAAGCCTCAGTGAAAACTCTGATTTACAGAACCCTAAACATAACACATCAAAGAATTTTTTTCATAAAGTATACATATGAAATGCAATTTAAATCAGCTATTTAAACCCTTATTAGCAGAAAATTTATTTTTCAGCCTGGGAATTACTTTCATGCATTTATTACTTCTCTTAAATGTGTGGAAACTGAAGGTGTGTGTAAACTAGACAGTAGACAAGTTTGTTTATCTTCTTACCCTGGCGTTGTGAAACCCTCTGATTTTGTATTAGTAGCTGACAGCATTATGCGTTTAGGACAGAAAAACAAACAAACAAACAAACCCAAACACACAAAAAAAAACCCCAAAACAAAAACCAAACCAATAAGGCACGCTGGGCTCTTAAAACTCGCAAGGCTTCTAACTATTACATTTTGTAGTTTGATACAGCTGCTTGGTGTCAGAATGATCTGTAAGTACTTTTCTTTCCTACCATAATGAGCATGGTGGGATAAAAACTTTCTGAAATGACACTGGAAATCCTTGCAAAAGTGCTTGCCTCCTCAGGAACAGGGGCTATCAGGAAAACATATTGTTGTAGAGTTTTTATCCCGTGTTGGTAAGAGCTTGTTACGGCACCGTACAGGATTCTTGAATTCCACTTATAGCTGTTTTCACTCCACCAGTAACATTGGTGGAGCTGCATAACACTGGAAAAAAATTAAGTTTCCCTGATGGTATAGAAAAGTAAATCTTCTGCACTCTAGAAAAGATGTTTTACAGAATCTCTCAGGTGAGAGATTCTCATGGCAGCCTAAGCTGGTGTAATTGCTGACTTTGGGGTGCTATCCTACCTATTCCACTCTGCTGACCTTGTTTTTGGGGAGGGGTCAAAGGTTATTTATATTCTTATTTATTTTGCCAGCTTATCAAGCAAGCTTGCTTTAAACTAATGTGAAATCATGGCTTTAGTCTTGCTTTTGGAGTTTATGTTCATTAGTGAATATATATTACAATCATAGATTACTTGCACAGTCCAGGAATCTTAATTTTAATAAGTGACATTCGAGCATATTGCTTTTCTTTTTCTACAGAATACGAAGCGTAAACTTAATCAAGCTACGACTTAACATGTTCTCTCCAGTCATGTTACTGCATTACCACCAGAGCAGCTTTGATTTCTCTGGCAGTGCTTTCACCAAAAGGAGCTATTTTTCTGTCAGTCCTTCTTTGCTGATCCAGCTGAAAACAGCAGTACAGAAAAATGTTGAGCTTCAGTTGGATCAACTGCCTAAACTGGCTGATTTCATGGCTATGCAAATCTTACTGCTCACATAAGAGGACAAGGAGGCTGTGACCACTCTTTTCTGAAGCAGCTCTATTTTAGTTTTGCCTAAGCTTGTCAAGAAACTTTGGCAGCTTAAACGGGGGCTGTGGTGGTCCTGCTTCCTTCTCGACTGTGCATCTTCCCCTGCTGTCAAGGAAGCCTTTGTGGCTGCGAGTTAAGCAAAGTCAGGGAGTTAATCAGGCTGGTAATTAATTGCTTTTTTGCTTTGTTGGATTTTGGCTGGATCGTGTTTCTGAACTGGCTGACCATCCAGGTCAGGGGATGGGAATGGGACTTCCCGTTGAAGTGAATGAGATGGGGGTGGGAGATCCGGCCGTAGTAACTCTGATTTAATTTTCCCTGAGCTTTTCTGGAACCGTACCTTTCCATCAATGTGACCTGGGTTAACAAAGACCTATAGCAAACTGTTTTAAGCTGGCTTGGCTGATAAAACCTCAAATAAATTGGAGAGTGTTCTGCCGTTTTGTCTCAGCTGACACATTGATGTGGGTGGTAACAGCAGCGAGTGGAGGATGAGGAGCTAGGGATGGGCTAAGCGCAGTAACCTCAGGCTGACACAGCTGTGTCTGGAAGAGGATTTGTTCTCATCTTAATTGTGGGATCCATCAAATACCCATTTTGAATAGAGTGTACAGTTAAAGCAGAGGTTGCATCAGAAAGAAGAAAACCTTCATAACAAGCAAGATCAGGAAGACTATTCCACTGTGCAGGAGGCAGTGTTGTTTTTTTTTTCCTTGTCATTTTTACTGACCGAGACTCACAAGCATTAATAGGCTTCCATCAGTCTAGAAGTGTAAATGGCATCGTGTCGTATGTAGCTGCAGTTACAGGTTCATCCAGAATCCTTTTAAGTGTGTTGTAGGAGGTACCTCTGTGAAAACTTGATTTGCTTTGTTCTGCATTTGTCCTTACAGAGTAATTCTTTGTAGAGTCCTGGTGTTCTGTAGTTATCGGATGTGATAGCTTAAAGAGGTTTCTGGGTGGTAATTTATGTGTCTTCTCTTTCTGCAGAGTTGTGACTGAAAGTGTGTCAGGACAAATGATTTGTGTGTGAGAAATTGGCTGAAAGAGGAATATGGATGCCAAAATGTAAAGGTGCTCTTGAGGAAAATGCGAAGCTGTTCATTTCAGAGTTTGAGGGTCAGAAACAAGCTCTTGGCTTCTTTGAGTGCTGAATCTGTAAGATATATGAGATTTTGCTGGTGGGTTTCGATACTGAAGCCAGAACCAAAGTTATTAGCCTTGTAAGTGAAATAGTGGTTTCAAATGCAGTCTATGAAGATTTGGACCAAACTATTTGGAATTTTTTCTGGTTACCTTTCCATTTCTAGGAAACAACAATGTGGAACTTCCTGGTGAATTGGATTGTAAATGGTACTCTTTAATCTTTATGTATACCAAGAGAGTTTATTAATCAGAGCTGCTTTCTGATCATTGGCCTGGGCTTCTTCACAGGGCACAGATCTAGGAGCTACAAGTACTACTGAGGCTATTAAGAAAAAACATATACTGGTGCACTTGGCCAGAACCACTCTGTATGCTAACTGTTCTTAATCTGGATGTGATCACTTTTAATCAGTTTATTTTTGTAGGGAAAAAACTCCAAGCCATAAGGTTCTCTCTTTCCTTCTACTTTTAATGTTGTTTAAACTTGATTAATGCAGTTCAAGCCTGTGTCAAGGCTCCACTCTTCAGCAGTGAACTGATTTTACACTGTTAAAGAAGCTCATTTCTGTAATCCACCAGGACTGGAGATACCTTGGCTTTTCCAAGGCTGTGCAGGTTTGCTGATGGGCACCACTGAACTCTCCTAGTTACTCAGTTTGCCTTGCAAGTGACTGCTTAGTGGCTGTTAGATGCTTGGGTCTTCAGTTAGCTGGTATCTTTGTGTGTCAATTTAAGATTTTGAGTGAGGATAGTCTGCTTTCAAAGGCATTAATTCATCAACTGCTGAAGTAAAAATCTGTGGAGACAAGGGAATTTGTTCCCTGTACGGAGGAATGATACAAATAGAAACTTGGTTCACAATTTATATAGGCCGGGTCTAACTTTTGTTTAGTAACTAATGGTAAAAGTGTTGGATTTGTATTTTTACTTTATATGCACAGTATGAAGGAAAAGCAAGTGTGTTCCTTCTAAATGTGTTTAAGAGTAATCTTCTAATTTTGTTCTTAGAATTTTTTTTTTTTTTTTTTGTCCTAGAACTTGGTAGCACTAGACCAGTTTACGTGAAGCAAATAGCCAAATACTGTAGTCCCAAGAAACTTAATTCCTGGCTTGTCTTTCTGTTATAATATTTGTTTCTTACTCCAAGTAATAACCTAATTTCTGTGGAAGATGATCAGTGGGTACCTCTTCTCATAAAAAGACAGTCGATACTCATTTGATTTGTATAGGTCGCTGTAACTGCAGGGCTACAGAGCCATACCAGCTGTGCTCTGGGGGTTGTGGCTGGCTCATGCCTCAGCAGTGGGATAGATGAATTTTGCAGCTTTTTCCACTGCTTTACTAATATGCCTTTATAAAGTATATACTTTTTTTTTTTTTAAGGCTGGCTATTTTGTTGTCAAAGTCTGCTTAACGTGTTCTTTCTGCTGACTATTTTTCATTTACAGGAATGGGATGTGATGCTATTTCCAAAAAGCCTGTGAGGCTTAATCTGGTGTAAAAAGCCCGAGAAAGAATTTACCTGTCGTTAAAGTGGTACTAGTCAAGGTTTAGTGCTTTGTGCTGGGCCAGGGTTCCTGTGCTGGTTCTTCCTTCTAGTCCCGATTGATGCAGACTTTGTGTTTATGTCGAGTCATCGCCTTTCAGGTTGAAATGTCTTTCACCTGTGTGTCAAATTCCCTAACCCAGCCTGAAAAATATCATACATGAGAATTAGAGTGTCTGGTTTAAGGTCTTACGTAGACCAGGCTTTATAGGATTCAGTGGTTGTAATATTGGTTTTGCTTTTCGTATTTTAGCAGATATTTACTGATATAGTGGCATTTTGGGGTTTCTTTCCTCTCACTCCCCCCCAGTGAATTATCAGTAGTCTAGTTAATAGTTAGAATTAATCGTACGCTCTTTTGTATTAACAGGCCTTGAATGTTATCGGAGGTTAATTTAATATTAAGTGTTCAGTTTTGTGTGTGTCTATAAACTTTGGTGTTTCCGCATAGGTTACAGCATGTACGTGAAAAACATCTCTTATGTAACGTGCTCTTTCTTTAACTGGATTTGCATGGGGTGGCTTTGAAAGAGTGTCATGACATTTGTGTACATATTTATTTATACATTAGGATTACTTGCTCTTTTTTAAATGACATGAATTCATTTTTCAGAGGCAATTTGTTTGTTCAAAGCACCTCTCAACCCTGCCACGCATGGATTTTCATCTGTAAAGAAAGTAGCCTGTAAAAAGCCGCTCAGTCTTTGAGCAACTGGCAGCCCTGTGTATTTCTCTTAGCTTGGTAGCAGAAAGCCAGCCTCGTGCAAGGAAATGAAGGACTGCGATTCAATCGCCCTGTATCTTTTTGCCAGGATATTTACCAAGAGATTCTATAAAATAGTTGTTTTTATAACAGCCTTTTCATAATTGATTATATATTTTTTTTTCATCTAAGCTGTGTCTTGGATTTACTGTGTGCAACTGGCAAATAGAAGAGAGTCACTGAATGCTCAGTTGAACACTCTGGATGTGTTATGGTTAGGTGCATCATGCTACTATTGGAATATGGATTGTTTATAATTTCATTTAAATGTCTGTAATGGCATTATGTGGCATAATTTTTTTTTTTTTCTTCAGGTTTTATTTTGTCTGGGCAAATTCTGACCTGCTAGCTTAGATGGCCTAGACATTCCTCCACCAGAATAATGAATGGGATGGTAACTAAGTTAACTTATTTCTGTGCTGCCCCCAGGAATAGCACAGTTAATTAAGATAATTTTTAGGTTTTCTCTTAGCCTTTTACCAACCTGGATATTTTATGCCTTGGATTTTCGTAAGGAGTACTCAAAGTCTGCGAGTGTTATCCTCCAAATAAGGTCACTGTTATTTTTTCTTCAATACTGCAATATAAACGTTCATAATTGTTCAAAGGTATTAAAGGAAAGCTTGTAAGATTGACTTGGCACAAACTTGAACAGCCAAAATATATAAATATTTCTTTGCTGTCTAGCAAGGTAGGGTATATCCCTTTAAAGATGTGTATGCATAGTACTATCTGAAAGTTTTCCTCACTCTTAAAAGTACAGAATTTGTGCCTCAGAAATGACCCTTTATGGCTTAAATGCACAATCTTAGTTAGCTGGTGATACAGACAATACAGTTTCATGTCCATTACCTCACATTTCAGATGTGGTCCTGTACTTCAATTTTATTTTCAGTTGTAATCAGTTATTTTCTGTGTAATTAACTCTTACTTTGGACAGCATTTACTTTGTATGCAAGAGTTTGTTCTCAAGATAGTCATATCCAGAGTGTTTAGTATCTTGGCCCCTGCACAAACCGGGAACATAATGGGAACTAGAAAAAGTCAACATGGTTTTTCTGCCTCAGTATTTGTTGACTTTAAGCTAAGGACCCAATTCTGCAAATCTTACAGAGTAAACAATATTCATCATTCAAGTGGGGAAAAAAAAAAAAGAATTCATCTCTTAACACATACTAATTTAACAACTGTTAAATCGCTATTCTAGTACTGTAGATTTAGTTCTTCCTTTCTTCTGAGGCAGGCAGTGCTGAGGTAGAAATACAGATACACCAAATACAGTGAGGTCCTGTGAATTGTGGAGGTGTTCTACTTGTTTTGAAAATCCTAAGGATGATAAAGAAGTTGATCAAAATAATTCTTTTTGAGGAAATCCAGGATGAAAATTTATCTGAGTCTGTCTTAATTTCCTTATTCCTCAATTTACTGTCTTAATTTCTTGTTAATGTACTGCAGTGCTTTGCTGTGAATGAGTATGGGCACTTGGTTGGAAAAAAAGTTTTCCACAAAATGGCTTGCCTTCTCCTCTTGGATGTTGTCTCTCACCTGCAGGAATTTGATTTGACAGGTTATTACTCTCTTTCATCTCCTGCATTTCTGAAAAAATAGATATTCAGAGGTAAGAAACTTTTTGGAAATGTGATGTGTCCTGGAATTGTCTGAGATGCTGGATCGTGACTTATCTTGAGGCTTGCCTGATGATGGGTAAGCTTCTTGCACTTCTGAATTGCAGGTTAGCATCCCGGGACTGTTTGATTGTATATTCCTTTCTTGAAATGAATAAATGATAAAAATGATTTCTTTTTTCCAAGTTTGTTTTCAACAGGACCATTTCCCTGTTTCCATTTGTGCAAGCGCTAGCACTGGAGCTTTGGGTGGGGGAGAAAGAGCAGAGGGGCTGTGCTGTTGCTCAAAGGAAGTGACATGGATCCGGTGCACATGGGTAATGATACTGTGAGCTAGTACATTTTGGAAGTGGTCCTGCCTGCCTCCCTCGCCCTCAAAAGGTCCCACCTGAGCTGAAGATTATGCATTCAGGAGCCCTTTCCCTGGAGTTTCTTCTAGATGCATAAGTGATCTCTGCATAGGAGAGAGGCCGCCAATAACGTGGCACAGGTAATGATGGCTCCGTGCCTCTTCAGTAGAGAGGTATCTGTAGCTCTGGCTGTGTGAGCAGCCAACTGCTGATTGTCTTGCCATAGGATGTAGGTTTCAGAGATGAGAACACATCTCAAATCCATCAGTGAGGGTAGATATCCTCGCTACAACCACATTGTCTTGGTGTCTGCTTCTAGTAGATGGCAAGATGTTATCTGAACCAACTGGGTTCTGCTCATTGCCTTAGCCCTTGCTCCGCATACAGGGTATCACAATCCAGTGGCCAGACTTAGTTCTGTCCCTTCACATAATAGCCCTAGAACTAGGGGTTTCTTTGAGTAAAGACTGCGCAGCCCCCTAACCACAGGTAAATAGTAGTAATTGAATGGATGTCTTGTTTTTTACAGCATTAGATCAAGTGGGAAATGGAATCAACTGGTGTGGGCAAAATGTAGGCAAATGCTAAAATGGTTAATGAGGTGATTGTGAAGATACAGTTTATCTTGCTAATGATAATGTTACCCTACAGGAAAAAAAAAAAAAAAAGTAGTCCCAAAATCTTCCTTCCTTCAGATTTTCTACAAAGACTGGAAAACTACTACTTTTGTGGAGCTAGGTTATGGGGTTGGGTTTTTTGTTCCTTTTCACACATTGTCTCTGGCTCCAGTTACATCTGAAAATGTACAAACATGCTTACTCCAGTCATCTTAATGTGGATTTTACATAAATGATTGCTTATTGTTCAGTTTACTGCTTCAGTGTTTGGTCTAGGTAAATTCTGCATAAGCTTCCTTTCATCTTTCAAAGATGGTCTTTCAACTTTCTCATATGCATCTTTCTGCTGAGAGACACATCAGATGTATAAAAACTGATTAGTTGCAACTATGTTTGCCTGTACCTTCATGAAATAGCTAATGATTTGTTGACTCATCTATTTGAGATGTCATTACGTCCGGTCTAGTTCTGTGCAGAGATGCTAGATCAATCTACTGTGAATTGCTGTCCCAGTTTCTTCTGTGGAAAGGGACTGGCATCTGCCAGTCTTGCATCATATCACCCTCAAATCCTGAGGACTGCTATTCTGTGGTAGGTGTAAAATGGCTATAGCCATAGTATTTTGAAATTCAGATTGGAATTAATTCCATTTTCCAGGACTTGCCTTCAGATATACTTTGTGGCATTTGTGGATATCACCAGCAGTTCATGGCAGAAAATTGTGTTTTTACACTGCGCTTTTCTTGGTTTACCATGTGGTGCAGCATTTATGAGGCATGTATAGCTGGCAGGGCTCTAAACAATACTGGCTTAAAGCTGCAGGCCTAATTCTTGGGACATTCTGTTTTCAGAAACTGGGGAATGGTGCCAGTGCAAAGAAATAGCTGGGAATTGCTTCTCTCAACGGCTGTTTACAGGGAACTGTGAATAGCCCTTCCACTCAGGACTTAATAGCTCTTAAGGTCTAAGCAAAGTAGTTTGTTGAATCCTGGTAATTCTTAGCTCTTGCTTCTTTTAGGCACGTCAGAATGATTGAAGACAATTATTAGTTTAGGGGAATAGCAAGGATGGTCCTGGTTTTTATTTTTTTTTTTTTGTTTAGTTTTTTTCTCAGAAGCACCACATTAAGTGTTTTCATCTTTCAAAAACAAACAAATAGTAGTTGCCATGTCAGGTGTCATTAATGAGTACTTATTTAGCTTCAACAGGCTGTTAAAAAAAAAAAAAAGTAATGTTCCCCTAGTAATCCTGGTATGGAGCATACGGACATCAATCTCGTTTATGCTTAGGTGCTAAAGCAAGCCGCATTACTCTATTGAATTAGATATTGCATAGTTTTGTGTTTGCTTTGGGGGCTTCATTTGCTGTTTTAAGTTTGGAACTGGGTTACAGAAGTTCCTGGGGTTTAATGCTAATTCTTTCCTTTCATGCATTTTAGAAGTTGTTTTTATTTTCCTGAAGATAGGAATTCATGTTCCTATACCCCTCTCACAAGTCTTTAGTCCCACTAACATTTGTAAAGGACTTAACCAAGAGAACTGTCATTAATGTATATTATTTTCCTACAGTTATAATTTCCTAATGGATTTGGGATCATTTAAGTTCAGACACGTGGAAAATGTGTGAGGTGGTTACTGTTTATATTGTAACATATTTTATTACTCTCAGTCTTGTCCAAGGCAAAATTAGGGAAGTTCTTCACATCTATTTAAGGTTTTTATTACTCATCTTTCTGGGAATAGAAATATAGCTTACAGTTTATCTGAAAGGCGATCAGAATAGTTTAATGTGCTTAACATTCTCCTTTATTTTGTAGTAAGTCTGTATCATTGTGTAGTGGTCTTTAAGCAGGTAGCAGAACGTTTCTTTAGCTGTGACTAATGGAATGTTTGAGTATCAGAAATTCGGGTTAACAGGAAGGGGGAGAGGCAGGACAGTAGCAGATTGTGTAATTCTGTGTTCAGTCAGTGAAATAAATCCAATGTGTAGGACTCATTCAAAATAGAATTCTTGTGGTACACGGAAGGTAAAGGATGTTGATGAAAATTGCAAATTCTTTGCTGATTTTGCGAACTAAAATGTTCCACGGTGTGGCACAGGTTTGTTGAAGAGGAAGCTGGTTGATGGATCCTCTCTTCCCCCCCCCCCCCCCCCCCCCCTTCTTGTTTTCCTTAACCTTCTCCCATAGAAACTTCAAGGGGAAAGGTGCAGATTCTTTTAGTGAAAGACAAACTTTTGAGATCTGGCTTAACTTTAATTTTATTCTACAGATCTATTTGCTAATCGGTTATTTGGGGTTAAATCCAGAAGACTTCAATTTTGCAATCTTAACGTTTAGGTTCTTGACATGCTAGACTCAGGGCTGTGAATCATATTTTGGTTCTCCTGTGTGGTGCGCGGTGGAAAGTTAGGAATGTGAGAATGTCGTTGAAAAGAAAGGGTCTTTACCGCTCAGCGTAGCAAATAAAACACAGAGATGAGACTCGAGTCCTCTTACTTCCTAGGGGTAAGGTGCCACACTCTAAGCTGCAAGATGCTTATAACCCTTGGGATTTGTAGTTGTAAACCTCTTTTGAAGTTTAAAACATTTCTGTGGTTTATGGGTCATTCCTTCTAAAATACCACTGAAGGAGGTGGTAGATGTGCCTCTAGGCAGTGTTATGACATTCAGAGAAACAGCCCAGGGTGTGAGCTGTAAGCTCAAAAATGTATTTCCCAAGCAAGTCCTGTTCACCAACAAGTATTTTTGATCCTGGCAATGACACTGCTGAGGATGTCTAAGGGTAGCCCTGGGTACCTCGTGAATTCTTAACCTGACTGTTTGCTGCCACTGGAAGAAGCGGTCTCGTTGCCCATCGTGTGCTTCTGCTGCGTCTTTTGTGTTTGACTCCTTCATAAACCATAGCTGTTCAATGAAACCAGCAAAAAGTACTTTCTGCTGCTGTGATGAGCTGAATTGTCTCCGAGTGGTCTGGCAAATGCTGGTGTAAGGGAGAAAGGGAACTAGGGGGAGCAGTGGGCAGTTGGATTGGTACAGCCACCTCCTGCAACCTGGTCTTAAATGTGAAGGGATCGTAGTTTACATCAGTTTAGGTTCTCCAGTGCAAGGAGTAGAGAAGGTCATTTGCAGCTAGTTAAACCTAGCTTGGATTTCCATGTGGAAGTAGCATGCTGATGATTTTTGGGGAGGCAGGAGAGCAGAAAGGGCGTTTGGGGGCGGGGGGGGGGGGGGAAGTTGCACAAACTAGTAAACAAAAAGGAGTTGCCCTTGAAAAAGTACAGTGTTTCAGCTTTTTCTGAGGGGGAAGTGTTTTACGTCATCACTTTGAAGATGTTCCTCAATCCAAAAAAAGTAATAAAAGATGCACTGGACTGGAGAGGTGGGCCAAGGGCATGCATGGCCTTCAAGGCCAGTTGTCAGGGCCCCCTTCTGAGGGAGGAGAGGGCGGTGGAAGTTGTGGTGACTGACTTGGGGGCTGTGGGGCGCTTTTTTTTTTTCCCTCTTTAGTGTATGGATGTAACATGTAACACTCTTACTTGGTGTGTGTGTGTGTTTGTTTTGAATGAGGGCTCCTTGGTCCTGTAACAGGTAGGTTGGTGTTAGGTGGGTGGTGGTGGGGGAGGACCAGCTTTGAGGAGATCTTTCGGGTGCCTGAGCTGTGTAGCCATGACTAGAGGGAACAAGTGCTGGGCTCGCGTGGGAACAGGTGCGTTAGGGAACTTCACTTACGCAAAAGCTTGAGCAATGGCAAACCTTAGGCTGCGAGAGGAAGGAGGTTATTGCTTGTGGGTCCTTAATGTCTGTTTTCATCTCACGGCATTGCTGACTGCCCTTCTCCCTGCCTCTCGGGGGAAGGAGGAGGACGGCCCTCTTGTCTGCATAGGAAACCTTATTTATTTCAGGAGCTGCCTCTTACAATACAGAGAGCTCAGTGAGCATTGATTTTTTTTTTTTTTTTTCTTTTTTTGAGACAGATGCTGTAATGGAAATAAGGATTTATATGTTAGTTTCTGAAATTTCTTCATTTAATCAGCTCTTGCTTTCAGAAAGGCTGCATCAAACATAGCAGAATTTGTATTTCTCTGCTTGAAACCCTGAGGCAGCAGCATGTGCAGATGCAGCCACTTGCCCTAACTGTTTGGTACAATCTGTAAAAGTCTGTATTTCGCTTGTTAAAGATGTGGAACTATTGATTCACTGTATCTAACCTGTTACATGCTATAGCTGTGACATGGTCAGTCTGTTACTGTGTTCTGTGTTACTGAAGCATCAAGTCAGTACTTTTTAATGTTAACTACCACTTACCTTTCTAGCAAAAGGGTGTAGCAGTACCAGGTACCCACATCTGGACTGGTAACATTGTAGCTGATTATCAGCCTGGTAGTCCCCAAACAAGGTCTGCCAAGAGCACAGAATTTCTGGAAAAAAAACCAAAAAAACATTGTTAACTTTAAACAGCCTGTGCAAGGAAAACTAAAGTATAGCTGAGCTCAATTAAGTTTGAAAATTCATCACATGGACCAGTTATTAGTGAGGTAAACACATTGTATTTATGGAAGAGCTAAAGAATTTTAGCCATGAAAGAAATGCTGTATGATTATAGACTCAGTAAAATTTATTTGGGTAGGAGGGAGTGTTTAATTTCAGTCTGCTCCAGCCAACTTTTCTGTAATACCCTGTGATGCTGAATGCCAAGTAATCACTGTTTTTAAAAGTTATTTTGAAGTATACTTGCATGTTACGTATAACTTAGGAGAAGAAACTGAATATTAAGTAGACTTTGATCTGTTTTCCTGGTAAAGATGCTTGCTGTGTTTATTCAGCTATACCTTAGTACTTTATCCTTAGCATTTCTGTGGAATTTTCTGGCTCTGTTAGTTTGCAGTCTCTTTTTCTTTAAAATGTGGTGATTGAGCATTGCTGTGTGCAAGTCTGACTTTAAATAGGCAGTAAACAGCAGAGTTGAAATACGTGGTTTCCCAGTTTGTTTAGTTCTGTGATGAGGACAGCTGATCTAGAAAAATCTTAATGGGATTGTGTATGCTTTGATTTTATTAAAAGGACTCTGGTTTTGCCCAAAACTTCCCAGTATAACTGTTGTAGGTTCAGTTTTATTGTGGATGCAGAACTGTGTGTGCCATTATAAAGTCCAGGTGCTTTTGCCATTTAAACACTGTAATCTATTCCTACTCTTTGCTTTAAAAGCCTCTAAATTTGTTAGTATTAGTAATTCACTGATAGGATGTTATTTGGGCTTGAGTTCTACTAGGAATGGTCAATTTTGAGAAATGAGTGTGTACTTTTCTCCCTACCCACCTCATTCTGATGTGTGACACCAAATGGACAGCTTATTTGCTGTGGCACAGCTGTGATTTCGGTCTTTTTGCTGAGTGGAGTTGTCAGGTCTGTGTGTTAATGTCGTAAAGGTGATCAAATAAGCTGTATGTGTGTGTTGGGTAAATATTATTTTTATGCCTAAAGTAATGAGGGGTTATTCTTATGATGGTGCCTTAAAAAGTGGGTGTTCTGGTGTTTCTAGAAAAGATCTACCAGTTGTTCTAGTAATTTCTAAATCTCTATGTATGGACAGGCATTCAGATTTTTAAAGTCAGGGGCTTTATCTATTCCAAGCAAAGCAATATCAGAGAACCCATCCCTGTTTTGCTGGAGGCTAAGATCAAAATTCTTTCTGAATTTGGCAAGCAACTCTTGCATTGTTTTGTGAAACTGGCTTTTTTTTTTTTTTTTTTTTTTTTAATTCCTTGATGCCTTCATCCCTGTGAAATAGCTTGTACATGGGCACAGGGGTTCTGCTGATGGGTGTCAGAGTGGGCTGCCTCAAAGTGAAGCATGAGACTTGTGTTTAGGCATGGAGATAGTCCTACAGCTATACCTTAAGACAGCTGCAGAGAAGTCTGAGCCTGGGGAAAGCTATAAAAATGGATGCCTTTGAGCACTGTTTAATGCAAAGGAGGTGTTAGGGTAATGAAAGTGATTGATAATCCAAGTTATTTGCTGACATCCTCCCTCCTGAAATGATTACTTATGTAACTCGTTTAACTTTCGTAAATTATAGTGAGAATGAATTTGGTGACTTGCCTTCAGTCCAGCTAGGTTTATCCAACTTGTTTAATTCTGATAGCAGTTATTTCAGATTCTGACTTCACAACTGTTCTGATGCGACTTCTCTCAGAAAAGCTCTTCACTATGAATGTGAACAGGTTTGTTTCAAAGGGAAGAGTTTAATAGAAATTGAACTAGGAAAAAAGCTGAGAGTCTTCAAAGTGAGAATGCATATTAGCAGAAACATTGTGTGAGGCTTTTGGAGAGCAGTTTTTGTTTGATTCTGAAATAATCTGGATGAAGTCCACCTTTTTAAAGTTGATATTGAGAGTTTGTTTCCCCCCCCCCCCCCTTCTACTCGTGTCATAGAACTTGATCATGAATAAAATTAATTTTCTTCCTGTCAAACCCAGTTTTCCATTCTTCTCCAAGTGGGAAAGCTTAAAAGCTTAAAACTTTTGACTTAAAAGGGCAGATCTTATCCTGGAAAGGTCCATTTTCATACTGAGTAGATGAAACAACATTTCCTGCTTCTTCCTCAGTGAGGAACGCTTGCTCAGAACAGGCAAGCTTAAGAGGAAGCTTTTACCTGGATATGGTTTCCAGCTCTTGTTCCTTTACATCAGGACCCTTCCTTTCAATCCCACAAGTGCTTTCAGGAGGACTTGCTGCCTGCCGCTGCTGTAGGTCAAAGACCAGGTGCTGGTTTCACAGCAATTGCTGACCTACAGGCTCTAGAGGCCTCTGACTAAATTGTGCAAGTCCTCCAAAAGCATTGGAGGACTCGGTGCATGGTTGTTTTCCAGTGAAGTGATTTGTTTTATTAGCACAGAGATAATGGTGTCTGCACCAAAGAAGTACGAGCAACATGAGTGGAGGAATGTGTTGCTTTAAATCTGTTCTTTAAAAATCTTCTGCCTTGTGGCTCTTGGGTCCCACGCTAGGTTAATGTAAGCGGTGATCCTGGAGTAGGCAAGTGTAAGACAAGCTGCTTCTTCCTCCCACGGTCTTACTTTAAGTTTGATTTTTTTTTTATTTTCAGGGGTTAAAAAATACATTAGTTCCTGAAGACAAAAGGGTGTGTTCAAAAGACACTTCAAGGAGAGGAAAAAAAATACAATAAATCAAGTAATTAGAGGTTGTAAGTACACAGTGAGGACTATCTATTTAAATAGAGGTGACTTGCAAAGCTTGTGTGCTTTTTTTCTTTAGGGATACTGGAGCCACAAGGTCTACCATAATGCTTTTAAAATCAATTCTGGATACAGAAGTGAGGGAAGGATCTCACAGTTATGATAAGTCAGAAGTCTGTAACTTCATTTTGCAATTAGTTCAGTTATGCCAACTGAAGCTTTTCAGGGTCATAAATTTAGTAGCGTTCATGATCAATTTAACAATTAAAATGTGTGTTAAAATGCATGGACTTAAACACCAAGAAATCCCCTGTGATGGGCTTTGCTGAGAGTGAAGAGATATCTGCTGAAGCAGACAACGTGATTCTTAAATGCTAGGTAAGCTGGAAAATAACAATGTCTGAAAACAGGACTTAAAATATGAAGCCTTGTCTGTAAGAATCCTTCTTCTAAAGGCAATTTCAACCTTATTGCTAAGAGAATCTTGGGTGGGTTGGTGGCAGTAGAGATGGAAAAATGGCCATTTCCAGTTTCTCTCCTGAGTCTCAACTCTACAGGGACTATGGCAGTGTTAACCACAAGTGCCAATCTACAGTGCTCAAAAGGTATGTGGTAATTCTTAAATTCTGACTATAGAAGGCTGGATGCAAGCGGATACTCCCAAAAAAGAGTATTAGCAGCACTGGGAAAGAGTTAACTTGTTAACAACTGATAGTGTTGACTTTTAGGAAAAGGGCTTGCTTTTTGGATGAGTAAGATGATTTTAGAGATCATTATTTGTCTTAATACTCCTACCAAACAAACATGAAGTCTCCATCTCTAGATAAGCTTTGTATTAGTCTTCTGTACTATTCTTTGTACAGTTTTCAGTCACAAAATAGAACTTAAAAATAATAGTAACAGTGAAGAGAATATATATGTCTGGAAATTGGGTAATGTGCTGGTACCGAAGCAGTTTGGTATTTGCTATCCTTACATCTAGCACTGTTGGCAAAAGAAATTCTGCAAAAGGTAAATTTATCAGTAGAATTTGCGTCTAAAACATGCAGACTTGCAGTGGAGGATCTCCTTTTGGAGTAACTGGTTGTGGAGACAGATTGTTCTTCACAGAAGGATAATCTGTAAAAGTAGCTGAGACATACTTCACAGGTAAGGTGCAAAACTACTTGTATTTATTCATCATCTCTTCTGTTGTGCTCTTAAACTTGAAGGCAATTTAGGTGTCAAGAACAGAAAAGGCTGAATTTCTCGCAAGTTTCCTTTGCTTTGTTAAGATGGGCATTCTTGAAAATGTGTATTCAAATGAAGCAGGACTAGGATTAGGTCTAGTAATTGTTAATAACACAATAAAAAGTACCAAGTTCCAGTTACATACAGTATTCGCTTAAATCCATATTAAAGCAGTCTTTTCTGCTTTTCTTCCTTAATTATCTTAATGAAGGCAGACATCAGTTACTTTGAACTCTCAGTATAATGGTTAGTCTTTCGAAGGTTTGCTCTAATAACTGGGGGAGAACGTTGCCAAAGTCCAAAAGAAATTGTGAAATGCAGTTTATAGTAATCGGTGTAATGTGTTTTAAATTTATGCTGTGAAGTCTACCTGGTAGAAAAACTGCCAGTATTAGGAAATACTATTGATGTTAGTAGTCAGAAACTAGAAAAGTGAAGACAGACTTAATTTAGTACTTAACATTTGACTCCCGGTCGTTTATATAGGTCTACTGAAACAATTCCTAGGATTGGCAAAATTGCAGTTTACCTCTTCTCAATGCTTTGTGTTACAGAGTCTTAATTATAGTTAGCCATGAAGTTCCAAGTGGAACAGATTTTCTCAACTCTGAAAAATTGTAAAAACCCAGATTTTTTTTTTTTTTATACAGTACCAGGGATGATGTTGGTGCAGATGGAGTAAAAGCCTGAACTTGCAGGTTGTAGGTTATCCTCTGTACTTTCTGAAAAGACCACCTATAAGTTGCTATTAGCTTAATCCTGATATGTTGAGCTATTAGTGGCTGCCATACTTCAAAGCCTGCTGGCTATATCAAAGATAGCCTGCTGTTAGCTTAGGGTCCAAATCCAGCCTTTAAGACTGATTTTTTTTTGTTTGTTTGTTTCTTTTATTTTGTTTCTGACCTTCTGTAATGCCTAAGTATAGTCAATACTTGCTTTTGTTTTGGGATTTTCGCTGGATTGCTGAGTAATAGATGCGTAGATGCAAAGTCAACTCGGATCCTGCAAGGTTTATTGGCTAGTGCTTATTACTGTGCATCCGAACCAGCAGTGTTGTCGGGTCCCAGCTGGACTGAGGAGGCAGTACAGCTGCTGCTCTCAAGCTCTACGCAGAATTGCAATTTCCACGAACAGCTGGTTCTGTACTGAGCAGACCTCTGTGCCGCAGTACTGCTCTGGTCCTCTGTAGCTGCTGCACAGTGCTGGGTCTGTCTCGGAGATGCTGCCTTTTGTAGAGCTGCTCTGGCTGTGCCTTTTCACTGGGCTTCCCAATCCCCTTTTGCAGTTGCTAGGGGAAGTGAGGGGCTGCTCAGAGGAGAGCCGTGCTGGGCCCCTGCTAGCCCTGCGTTTCCCAGGGTGGTTCCAGTGGCAGGGAGTTGGCATGGGGCTGGTGCTGCACCCGGGCTGGCTCCCCCAAGAAATATGGAGGTTGTGAGGTAAGGTAGCTCTGTAGCTCCTTGGCTTTATGAGCAGCGGACCTGGGCTGACTCTGCTTGGGTGGGTCCCGGGCTTTGTTGCAGGGGACAATATGTACACTATAGCTCAGCCTGCCTTTATCCTAGATAAGGAGAGTCTATCTCTGTGTATTGATTCAGCCCGCAAACAGTGTGCTGTGCAAAAGTGGGTCCCAAGTTGAGAGTTGTCTGCTATTGGATAATGCAGCTGCTGTAACTTTTTTCCCCTCTCTCTGGAGAGGAAAAAAAACAAAAACAAAAACAAAAACAAAACCACACAACAAACTTTGCCTTGTGGTATCTCTTCTTCATCCCGATAGAGTTAAAAGGAGTAATATTTCTTTAACAGCAGAGCATAACATTCATTCCCATAGCTCTGTAAAGCTCAGTGGTGTGGAATATGTATTTTAGCATGTCTCCAATTAAACTGCTCTGTTCCTAATATACTCCGAGTAACTAAAACTTTTTTTTTAAAAAAAAAACAAAC
Source organism: Platalea leucorodia (assembly GCF_965183815.1). Classification (NCBI taxonomy): domain Eukaryota; kingdom Metazoa; phylum Chordata; class Aves; order Pelecaniformes; family Threskiornithidae; genus Platalea; species Platalea leucorodia. The sequence goes on along the minus strand of NC_138829.1, from coordinate 41,738,867 downwards.
CCAAAACCAAAGCAAAACAACAGCAAAGACAAATGCTTAGACTTTTAGTGAAGTGTGTCTTAGTCCAGGGTTTGAGTCACAGGCAAAGTTCTGTTTAAATGAAAGTTTTGTGGGATCTGGAGTGCTAATCTATCAACATTTTATATAACAGACCCTTGCCCTTATAGTTTTGTGATTCAAGTTAGGGTACAGGTATTGAGCTAGCTACGTGTTTGCCGAGCACCCCCCAAGTGTTGATCTTTATGAAATTCCCTATCAACATAATAAGGTACGGAGTTCCCTCTTTGTCTGGGTTAAGGACTCTGATACCCTACTGAGTATGCGGGCTTATCCAGGAGGTCCAGGTGTGTTTGGGCAGATGTCATTAATGAACTTGGCCAGTAGTAGTACTGAAATTCTTGTCTCAAGAGAAGAATGCTTCTTAAGAAGCGCTTAGAGAAAAGAAAAGAATTAGACAATGTGTGTTAGCTTATATAAAGGCTTACCATGGGGAATGGTGAGCTCATTCAGCCTAGTGGTGTTAGGGACTGGGCACCTGGTATCTCAGCCTGGGCCTCCCCTTGCCCTCACCACCCCAGCAGCTCTTTTTTTTTAAGGGAGAAAGGTGACAGCTTTAAAATGCAAATGATCTCATGTCTGGCATGCAGACATCCACTCCTGTCTCCACATTTAGTTTCTCAGTGTTTAGACAGGGCTTATGTTGAGTGTCTCTTTTCCTCATTTTGTGTCCCTTCCTAGGGACACCATTTTGAACTAAACCAATGTAGTCTAGTTGCAAATCTTACTAGGTCAACCTATTTTGTAGTTAGAAATTGGATGCAATACAGTTTCTTTTGGTGACCATCTGTGGTAAAAGCAAAACAAAGTAGACCTAAAGCAGCAAAGCCCTGTTTTGTTTGAACTATAGCTTATGCTGTAAATCACGCTCTCCATACTTTTCTTAAACTTCAGATGTTGGAGTCTCCTCATATGCCTTGGCAAATTATTCCAGTGGCTAAAAGTAAGCTACAAATATTAGTCTAGTATCAAATGCCAGCTACTTGATCTAGCAGGAAAAAGCAAAAGATGAAAAGAAGTTTGAAGTCTTTGTCATTTAGATTATGATCTAGTAGTTGCTTAATTTTCTGTTAGATATTTCAGAAGTCAATTAACCTGAGTATAAGAACTCAGTTTTCATGTGTGTGTGTGGGATGGGGACCTGATATTACAAAGCTTCTCTTAAAATGTGGGCACCTGAACTGTAGGCAATACTTGAGTGATAAACATGAAGGAGACATGGTGAGTGGAGTGCCGATGGCACTTCCCCTGCCTACGCATTCTGGGGTAATTTCTGCTGTCTCTTGCAGCATCAAGTATTCACCTAGCCCTCACTTTCTTATTGGTGTAACTAGAATCCAGGATAGTCCCTATGATGGAAATTTAGTCTTATATTACTTTTTGTGTATACATGATCTTATGTTTGACTTGTCATAATCCATATTGGAATAAATTCACTGTGAGAAGGAACCTGTCACCATAGCTAGTCCTTTGTTGTTACCTCTGAATCTGTCAGTTTCTGATATTGGCAGATTTTACTGTTAAATATTCTTCTTCCCAGGCATAAGTACAATACAAGCAGTATTAAGCCTAACGCTAATCTCTGCTGGACACAATTAGAAGCACCTTCTTTTCCTTTCCCTGGTGGACTCCTATTTACCTGTTAATCCAATTTTAATTGATCACAAAGGTAAACATTTAACCCACTTGAATTTAAGATTATGCAGCTAAATTTTATGGGGTTTATATGCCTTTATTTAACTCTGTGAAATCATGATAATAGAGGTTAGTTTGTGATTATGGTGATTCTTGTGACCGAAGTTTAGAGCTTATGAGAGAAATAGTGAGATTGTGCTTCATTCTTTATTTGTTAAATATTTGTATTATGGAGGTCTGGAGACTTCTGAGTAGACAGAAAAGAAAGATTTCATTACTGTATTACAATATGATCTGATTCATTCTCAAATTAGTAATGTAAGAAATGATGCATTACAAATGAGCTTAGAAGTACTTCCTTTATTTGCTGAATAGCTGGTATGGCTGTTGCAAGAGCTCCCAAGATGTGAAGCAAACATTAGAATCTGTGGAGTGTTCCTTCTAAAAGTGGTTTATTTTCTGAACATAATAGGTTTTACATTAGAAAAAGCAGGGTGTAAAATCAAATATTTCTACAGTGTGGTTATGGCTGAATGGTGCAATTGAAAAACCTGTCCTTTCCTCTCTACCAGATATGAACTGATTTATATGTACTCCAAATAGCACATAGGATATGCTTCAAATTAGTCTATTTTAAGTTGTTTAGATGAACTTCCCTTAAAGTGGCTCTCAGGAAGATGGAGTTCAGCATTGCATTATGTTCATTTTTCCAAAGAAGTTGAAAAACCTATTGTACTCCACTGCTTTTTTTTAGTGCAAAATGTTGTCCAAACTTTTGGAAATAAAGCCAGAAACAGCAAACCAGAGTCTTTAAAATAATATTTCATTCCATACATCTGAAAGCAGTTTATGAAAAATGTTGTTAGAAACCTCAGATGGCACCCTTCAATTTAAAGGAATAGTAAAATGAGTCATTCTAAAAAAACCAACAAGAAGTCTATAGCGGTTTTTGTCCAGTAATAGGAAAAGGGATTGACTCTGGATATAAAATGCTGACCTTTATTGCATTTGCATTAGGCAGAATTATTAGCAGTGTACTGTAGAGACTGTGGCACATTTTTGGCAGGCTGGTACATTCCTCCCTTTCACTGTTGCTTCCTCCCACTCAAGAGCTTTTGTCTTTCTCCATCTGCTTTTTGAAGAGAGAAATGCGGTGTGCATAAAGACCTCTGAAACTGTAACTTGGGTTTGGATTTGACGTAAAGCTAAATTGTTACCATAAATTCAGACTACAGAAATACGCAAAATTAAAAAGCTCTGTTCTCTTATTTAAGTAAAACTAAACATAGTTAAACTGTAGAATCGGGCAGTAGGAAGTTAACTGCCCAGGCTTTTGTAACTAATACTTGGCAGAGCTGAGAAGCATCTACTGTGTGAGTTAATCGTGCCTGTTCCACATGTTCGTGTATCATCTTTTCTCCATTGAGAGAAGGCTATTATGAGAGATGACAGTGAGTTAAATAAATATAAGAAAAAACCAACACTTGTCTTATCAACACAAGAAGTGTATGATAGTATGATGCAAGCTATTGTCATGCTCTATTTTTAGCAAATATTAACTTGGTCCGTGGTCTTACTCAGAAATCTTAGTCTCTATTGGATGAGTTTGTGTTGAAGAACAGCAGAACCTGTAGTTTGTTTGTTAGTATGGTAAGAACTTAAATTTTCATCGTCAAACCTATTGGATGCTCCGTGTAATGTAGCTGAAAATAGTTACGTGCCATGAGCTGATGCTTTGGAGGATTCTTTTAAGCCTGTTGTATGCAAAACCGCGTTAGCAAGGTCCAAAGGTGGCTCCACGCGCTGCACGCACAGAAGATCTTTTATGAACAGCCTTGGAATGCTACATGTGTGGTTGTTTCTAAAACAAACAGATAGTAACTCTTCCCCTCTCCCTCTGTTTATATATAGACACAGATGAATTAAAAAGCTTGATTCATCTTCAGGCTGCTTTTTGTTTATTTATTTAATTTATTTTAATTTTTAAAAGTCTGTAAAAAGTAAAGTTCTCCTTTAAATTAGTATTAAAATAGTTTAGGACTAATATTTAAGCAAGCGTTTTTATAAAGCTAGTAATATTTTACTTTAAAGATATTTCCCTATGATGTTTAACATCTAAGGCTGAAGAATTATGTCCCTGAGAAGAGAACAGAGAAATGGGGGGGGGGGGGAAGTTGAATTTTCATAGCCAAGGATGTCTAAAAATGAGGCATAAATAGTAATACTGATTTTCCTTTTTATGTCCTCTTCAGATTGTATGCAATACTAACAACAGAAAGTAGGCCTAATCCTTGTTAGGAGAAAACTGAAAATCTTCTGCATGAAACGTGGAGAGGTGGCCTGTTCTTTTCTGAATGTTGCAGTTTCTCAAATTTTATAAGGTGCTGTGGTCTTAAGGGAGGATAGAAAAATGTTCTGTAACAGTATCCTGCAGGTCTTGGGCCTATGTGTACACAGTAGCATTGAATCTTAGAAACAGTTATTTTCAAACTGAGTAAACTAGGTGGTGGTTTTTCTTTAAAAAAAAAAAAAAAAAAAGAGTTTAAAAAAAATCTCTAATTCCATAGATCGTATATATCTCCTTGGAACAAGGTTTCTGGCTGGCACTGTTCTCTTAGTCACTGGAAATTCTCATCGATAATGCCTTTACAGCTATAACTCTTATCCTGAGCTACAAAATTTCTGAAAAAGCAGATTCGCTAATAATTTGGTGATGGAAGACATCTGGATACTTCCAGACAAAGGTTTTCAAGTGATGGCAGATACTTTTTAATAAAAAAAAAAAAAAAAAAAAAAAAGGTGGGAGGAGTATCTAAATATCTTCTCTAGCAGATTGTCATGAAAGTTCAGAGAGGCTTAAGAAGGTGGGGTTCAGCTTTACTGGTGAAGTGTTGCATCTTGGCGGCTCTTGTTATTCTCAAAACTGTTGGTGATGTCAAAGGTTTTCAGATATTCAACTCTTGCACACCTTTCAGCTGTGTTAAGTTCAAATCCTTGGTGATATGCTGGCATTATGGTTTTTTTTGCTCTCATCTGTCGTCTTAGTCTGCGCTGGCTAACCACTGTTGCCGTTTTCTGCCCATCGCATATTCAGAAAGGGAAACTGTAGACCACTTGAAATATTTTAATCTATACAGTCATTGGGTTTTCCTCAAGAATAGGCTAAACATCATGTTCATTTTAGTAAAGTTGAGTTAGGGAAACATTGGTTGGACAAGTAATACTTTTCTTTTGTCCATGTGGACAAACCAGTTTTTCTCGTTCAGTGGTAACCTGCATAATATAAAGTATGTGTATTTGGGTTGTAGTTTCTTCGTCTCGTTTGTAATCTAGTATTTTGGGGGGATTGTTTTAAGTTTTTCTGTGCTGCTCGTATCAATCTTGACATTTCAAACTGTAAAACTGTAATGAAACCAGCAATATGCTTCAGGAAAGCTAGCAGAAAATTCCATTATTTAGCACCTGAAGACCTTTTATTTTGTTTTTTCCTCTTTATGAATGTCTTCTGCTGGTTGTTTACTCGTCAGTTGTGTGCATAAGTCACAGTATGCTTATGTGCAATTTAATGCAGACAGGTGACCTCATGGGGACTTAAATTGTAACATTTAGTAGCATTGCCCTGGTCATATCGATGTTTCTGAAAACAGAATGTCCATAAGCAAGTCCTTTGAGAAATTTGGCCTAGCAGAGCTCACTACTAGTGCTCCCAGTTAGTGCTCAGGAAAGCTGTGATGAGCTTGTTGCTAGCTTTCGTATTGAAGACTGATCTGTGATATTTCTAGCCCTGGAAAGAAACTCATTATTAAGGATATGTTTCCTCTCCTTATATATAGTGAAATCTGTAAGATAAAATAAGAATAAGAAACTATTGCTAGGGCCTTCAGCTGTTGAGTTCCATTTTGGGTTTTAGGTGTACTGTAATAAAAAACAAGTAGCAGGAAAACCATTCCCCATACTAAAGGTACTTCGATTTTTTTTTCATAATATTTTTTCTTCCAGACTCATGTAGCATAAACAGATATGTGGTACAACAAATTTTATGTTTTGGTTGATGATTGTTAGCAGTGGCTGTTAATTAGGATGAGATCTAGTAACAAACACAGAAATCTTCTTTGGGAAAGAGAAGTAATACTATGAAATGGTCTACAGCATGGAAATGATCATTTATACTAGTTAATTTAAGTTTCTCCATTTTGTAAACTAAATTCCATTTCTTTAGAAGGCGAAGTAGTAAAAGACCAGGTAGAAGAGTCGTCTGATGAGCTGTCTGACCTGTGGTTCACCAGTAAGAACTTCCTGCGTCACTGTACTGATGCTTTTTCCGAGTGCATGTTTTGCTAAGTAACTAAATACTACAACTCTAGTAGAGCTGTGTATCTGCTAATTACTGAGTGCTACCAGTTTCTGGAGAAAAACAGTTCTTTTAAAATTTTTTAATAAAAGCACTTCTTGTTAGTTGATCACACTTTTTCCTTGCATGTGTGCAGAAAGAACTTGGAGAGGTACAAAGCAGTCTCTGCTTTCCGTGCTCAGATGCCAATTTAGATATAAGAAATGCTGACTGGTGTGACCGATAGCGGTGTTTCAAGTCGGGTTTCCAAACACTTGGTCAGGTTTGTGTTGATGTGGACACAGCTTTGGGTGCGCTGGCCTTTAGGGAGGCTTGAGTGGTCATGGCTGTCATGTTAATACACAGATTTTAACTTTTGTATTGAGAACTAATACAACTTTGCTTTTTGAATGCGTGGAATTTAAAAGTAAACTAGTACATGAATACAATTTAAATAAGCAATACTAATTTTTGTAGAACTTTATTATTCTCCTTTATATTCATTTATTTTGGTACCTGTTCCATGGAGTTTTGAATCTGGTGGGTTAAAAAAACATTGTTTTGTGCAGATGAGATGCATTTTTCACTAGTAAAAATACTTGCTCAAGCAGAATGTTGTTTTCACTACCACACTTAGACACAAAAACCCCTCACTAACATGTTTCTGAAGGTAGCGCTCCCAACGTTTCCTCATCTCTCATTCCACTTTTGTTGATCTGGTTGTGGAAATTAGTAGAAGTCGATGAAACAGCTGCAAGCTGGCTGTTTGAGTTTTAGTGTGGTTTGGGGTCAAACAAAAATAGCAGTACTTATGTTGGAAAGACGGAGGACTGTGCTGCACTGATTATACTTGTAAATGCACTGGAGTTTTACCTAGAGCACTGAGCCAAAATGGGTGCTTGTTTTGGAATAGACTTAATTAAAGTGTTGTTCAAAGGCTTTTTTGGTAAACCTGTTAAATCAGTTTGGGAGCACTGATTTGTAGGGAACTGGTTAAGGATGTACTGTTGTTCCTCTCTTTTTTTTGTTGCTGTTTCTACAGTTGTTCAGACTCCTTGTGCCTTTAACAGTTGCCTTATGTCACACAGCGGCAGGGTGGCTGGGATGCCTCCAGCTGGAGAGGATTCTCTGAAAGAACAGCAACAGTGTGGCACGCCGTATTACCTACGTATAGGAGGAAGAGGAGTGGTAGGAAAGGAACATTCAGTTTGTATTAATTAGCGAAAGCCACGTACGCACTTGTGTGTAGGCTGATCACTTGTGAGCTCGAGGGAGGGAAAATGCTGGTGTGGAGTCCTATAGCCGCTTTTGTTACCCTGAGAATTAGTTTCTGATAAATAACACTTCTTACCAGCCTCTGTCAGATGCTTTCTGAAAATCCAAATAACGTTTTTCATCTTTAAACAACCCAGCTAAATGTAGTTGACAAGAATTTTGATGGACAGCTAAAGTATATCTGGATTTCTACACAATTTGCTTTTGTTTGTCACACTTAGGAGGCTTGAAATAATTTATTATTTTGAGACAGGCTAAAGATTGGCAACACATTGTTTTTTATAAGCGTGAAGATGATCTCATTTTCATCTGTCTTGACAGATGTCAAGCTGTTAGTATCAGCTATTCTATGCTTCTCTGGAGCTTTCACTGCTGCTGTTTGTTTGGGACATTTTGTTTAAACCAGCTTATCACCCTAAAGTACTGTTTGTAACTAATTCTCAGAACTGCTCCTAGCACCCTTTAAATGTGAGTGCAACATTTACTGTCCTGCGGCATAAAAGCTGGCTTCAGTATGTGCATATTAGTAGCTGAGTCATTTGCTGTGTACAGTCAGAGCTCTTTAATGCATGCTATCCAGACCTAGTGAGTGGTTTAAATTATTTGTTCTAACACTTCACCTCTTGACATATGTACGACAGTGCTGTGCCCTAGAAATGCAGGGCAGGCTGTAAGGTATGGGTTGATACATAAGATGAAAGAGCTGTATGTTCTGAAACACCAGAATGCATAACCACGGGGAGACATCATTTCAGTTTCCTGAAAGTAACAATTCGCTTTCATCACGATTATAAACAGGGAAGTTGTGCTGCTGTTGAGGAGACAGCTGTCTCGCTACCTAATCACGTTCATTCCAGTGCATATCACATCTGTCAATCAGGCTCTCTATTTTTGACTGTAGGAGCAAACTTAGCCATCATTAGCATGATACTTGTGTTGTAAGGTTAGGCAGGGTAGAGAGGCAATTTGGAGATAATTCTAACCAGTTGGTTAAGGTTTTCTTGATTTGTTTGTATTCTGTTAAAATGGTTAAGTTGGAATTCGCCCAATAAGAAGTTTTTCAAGAAGTACCTTTTCCCTTATTTTGTACTTTTTTTTTAATCTGAACTTAACTGCACCTCCTGCTTGTGTGTGTGGGAGGAATGACAGTAATGGAATGTAGAAAAGGTAGAACTGGGAGTGGCTTTGGACCTTGGTTTTCAGGTAAGCATTCAGGGACATGAAGGGCTTCTGCAAGTATGTCAGCAGCTAAAGGAAGACTAGGGAAAACGTGGAAAAAGCTGAGGTACTTGAGATACTTTTTGCCGTGATCTTTGGTAAGATTTGCTTTCTGGAGTCCTAGGCCTCAGAGACTAGTAGGAAAGTCTGGAGCAACGAAGACCTAGTCTTGGTAGGGAAGGACCAGGTAAGGGAACATTTAAACAAATTTGCTATAAGGAAGTCCATGGTACCAGACAGAATGGACCTTTGAGCGTTGAGGGAGGTGATGTCGTAGCAAAGCCACTCTCAATTATTTTTGGAAGACCATGACAATAGAAGAAGATTCCTGAGGACTGGAAGAAAGCAGATGTCACTCTTGCCTCCAAGAAGGGCAAGAGAGTCTGGGGATTTACAGACTGATTCGCCTCACCTTGATCCCTGGGAAGATGATGGAGCAAATTCTCCTGTGAAGCCATTTCCAAACATATGAAGGACAAGAAGGTGATTAGCAATAGTCATCATGGATTCGTGAAGAGGAAATCATGCTTGACCAACTTGTGAGCCTTCTGTAATGAAATGACTAGGTTGGTGGATGAGAGAAGAGCAGCTGATATTGTTTGACTTTAACAGTGCTTTTGACATTTTTCTCCCCTAACACCCTCATTGACAATCTAACTGATGACACACAGGCTAGATAAGTAGACAGTGAGGTGGATTGCAAACTGTCTGAAATGCTGGGCTCAAAGGGTTGTGAGTGGTAGCACAAAGTCCAGCTGGAGGCCAATTACTAGTGGTGAACCCTAGGGGTTGATAGTAGGGCCTGGGCTGTTTAACATCTTCATTAATGACCTGAATGATGGGACAGAATGCACTCTCAGCAAGTTTGCAGATGATACAAAATTGGGAGGAGTGGATGACACAACAGATGGTTGTGCTGCCATTCAGAGGGACCTCGACAAGCTGAAGAAATGGGCTGACAGGAATCTCATGTTCAAAAACGTTCAACGAGCAAGTCCGCTAGAAGGGTGTCTGCATTCCAGCATCGTCATCCCCGTACTTCACTGTTTGTACCATTGCCAGCTGTTGGCAGACTGCTTGTACTCAGGCTTGGGCAGCATACTGCCATTTAAGTGTGGTGATTAGACTAAAAATATGCAAAACTGCTTGGAGAGAGCTATCAAAGTCCTAGAGAAGAATGTGATAACAAAACTAAAACATTTATTTTAAGGGTACTTGAAGTGTTGAGGAGGCGATTTTCACAGTTCTGGACCATTATTTAAATGTTATTTGATGTCAGAGTTCAACGAAGCAAGGAATGTGAAAGTGGTTTTAATCACAGCTTCTGTAATGATTTGCCCCTTGAAAACTTACAGGGTCGCTGCTGTCTAGCCCTCTGTTGCTGAACCCATGGTGTGTTATGCTTGGTACAGTCAGCCCTGCTGCCACAAGTTGCATGCGGTTTGTAAGTTACTACTTCGTGAAAGTGCAACATCTTGTCCAGCTGTCTTTAAGTCTTCAGAACTAGTGCTGCCACTTCATGTTATTGTTTCCTTAAGCACATCTTTTTCAAGATTTCAGATGTTTGTATAGTCTTGGCTTGCAGTTCTCATCTTTAGAATTGTTTTAGCTGGAGTTAATGGTTGCACAAAAAGTAGATTGTGAAGAGGCAAAGCCTTTGAGTATGAAGGCTAAGAAGAGTGCTAGGAACAGACTCCTTAAGTTGTCTGTGTTTATGGGTAACCCAAATAGCTTTAATAGAACTGTTCGGGTGTATGTTAAGCATCTTGTATGTAGCCATACAAAGCATTTGATACAAGAAACTGGAGTCCAGAAGAAGGACTTGAAGAAGATGACCTGGATTGGTTGTCATGCCTAAACTTGCACAGTAAGTAGAGGTTGTGTGAACTCTGGAACGTTTTCATAAACCTTATAAAGCAAAATTCTAATGTGACTACACTTGCTTGAGGGAGGGAGAAGCAACAGTTCTGTAGCATCAGTGCTGCATCTGATCTTAGAAGCAGGTAATAGTTCACAAGCTTCAGGAGAAAAACTTGGAATAGCTATATGCTACAAATGATGCTCTTACCTGCTAAAAAGCCCAATGTATCAATTTCTGTTATTTAGGGTTTTGTGCTGGTCTGTCGCAGTACATTTTTATCATGGTCTGAAACTGTGACATCCTTCCATGGCTTTGTTCCTCCATGAATGGTGGTGTATGACTGAAAAAGCCATCACAAGCTTCTAAATTATAGGTAATCTCTGGAATGGAGTTTCTCATCAACATAGTTAAGCCAAAATAAAAAAAATATAGCTTGATTAATGTGACTATGCAAAGAAAAAATTTAACTTGGTGCCACTAATACTCGACTCAGATGTTTATACACACAACGCCTTCACGGGCTTCTGTGGTTATCTTTTTACTCATGTTGGCTTGGCAGATTTGGCACAGCTAAGCGTGGATTTTATTAGTGCATCAGTGATAGATCACAGAATCATAGAATGCTTTGGGATGGAAGAGACCTTTAAAGGTCATCTAGTCCATCCCCCCTGCAAGTGGCAGGGACATCTACAACTAGATCAGGTTGCTCAGAGCCCCATCCAGCCTGGCCTTGAATGTTTCCAAGGATGGGGCATCTACCACCTCTCTGGGCAACCCGTTCCAGTGTTTCACTACCCTCATTGTAAAAAAATGTCTTCCTTATATCCAGTCTGAATCTACCCTCTTTTAGTTTAAAACCATTACCCCTTGTCCTGTCGCTACTGGCCCTGCTAAAAAGTCTGTCCCCATCCTTCTTATAAGCCCCCTTTAAGTACTGAAAGGCTGCAATAAGGTCTCCCTGGAGCCTTCTCTTCTCCAGGCTGAACAACCCCAGCTCTTTCAGCCTTTCCTCGTAGCAGAGGTGTTCCATCCCTCTGATCATTTTTGTGGCCCTCCTCTGGACCCTCTTCAACAGGTCCATGTCTTTCCTGTGCTGAGGACTCCAGAGGTGGATGCAGTGCTCCAGATGGTGTCTCACCAGAGCAGAGTAGAGGGGCAGAATCACCTCCCTCGGCCTGCTGGCCACGCTTCTTTTGATGCAGCCCAGGATACGGTTGGCCTTCTGGGCTGCAAGAGCACATTGCTGGCTCATGTCCAGCTTTTCGTCTGTCAGTACCCCCAAGTCCTTCTAGGCAGGGCTGCACACAATCCCTTCATTCCCTCAGCCTGTACCGATACCAGGGATTACCCCGACCCAGGTGCAGGTCCCTGCACTTGGCCCTGTTGAACCTCATGAGGTTCACACAGGCCCACCTCTCCAGCCTGTCCAGATCCCTCTGGCATCCCGTCCCTCAGGCGTGTCGACTGCACCACTCAGCTTGGTGTTATCTGCAAACTTGCTGAGGGTGCACTTGATCCCACTGTCTATGTCATTGATGAAGATATTGAACAGCACTGGCCCTAGAATGGACCCCTGAGGGACGCCACTCGTCACTGTTCTCTATCTGGACATCGAGCCATTGACCATTACCCTCTGGATGCGACCAGCCAGCCAGTTCCTTATCCACCGAACAGTCCACCCATCAAATCCGTATCCTTCCAATTTAGAGAGGACGATATTGTGGGGGACCACGTCAAAGGCCTTACAGAAGTCCAGACAGACAACATCCATAGGTCTTCCCTTGTCCACTGATGCAGTCACTCCATCATAGAAGGCCACTGGGTTGGCCAGGCAGGACTTGCCCGTGGTGAAGCCGTGCTGACTGTCCCAAATCACTTCCCTGTCCTCCATGTGCCTTAGCATAGATTCCAGGAGGATCTGTTCCGTGATCTTCCCAGGCACACGTGTATGTCCACGTGTATTCATTTAGATAATAAGTTGCGCGAGTATCGCAAGTTTGTATGAGAAGGTAGGTGTCGTGGTTTAACCCCAGCCGGCAACTAAGCACCGCACAGCTGCTCGCTCACTCCCCCCCGGTGGGATGGGGGAGAGAATTGGAAGAGTAAAAGTGAGAAAACTCATGGGTCTGAAGACTTAAATTTGCTGCAGCATTTTCTGTTGATAAATGTACCTAAGTGCCTATGCATTGTCATACTGCAATCAATTGCAATCAGTCCGGCAATTGCTTAGATAATCCTTGTTGGAAGGGATATGTCTATGGAAAAAGGTTCCTGTTTTAATCCCAATAATGCAAGCTGGAATGTGTGTTGTCTGCTGGATTGTTATTTGAAGTGGATGCCAGAAATTCTTATGATAAAATCAGTGATAATCATTATGCCAATTTAAGGAGACACCAGCTCCACCCCAGAAGTTCACAGGAAACAAAATCTGGAAGATTTGATCTGAGATGAGACTGTGTGTTGGCCCTGGAATACCTCTCACTTACCCCAAATGTGGGTACGCAAATTCTAGAAGCCTGGCTGCCTGTGTGACCTTAGGTTTATTTCTTGTCTATGAAATTGATCTTAGAATTTTGAGATGCTCTTGGCAAGGAATTGATAAGAAAAATATTTATACAGTTGCAGCTGTATGGTTCTTCCTCATGTATATACTTGATTCCAGATGTCTAGATCCAAGCAGGAATTAAATGGGGTTGATTTTCTTTTTAAAGGGGTAGTAGTCAGTCAGCTCCCCAATATGTGCAGCAGAGTGACTACTGCGTAGTTTGCTGAAGATTCTGAAGTGGCAATACAGTTAAGAAGTGTTTTAACGGAGGTGGTTTCTTATTTAAAAGAGGAGTAATTATGGCACAGTGTAATATGTGAACCGTAGCATTACAAGCAAGTAGGCAGTCTAGGAGGTGATAAAAACTCAGCCAAGGTTTTTTGATAAACTTTGCTCAATCTGAAATTGGACCTCAAGAGCTAACTTTTGCACTTAGATCTTGCTCAGTGCAATTTAAGCTGAACCCTAAAAATACAGTGAAAGCAAAACAGTTTTGTAACAACTCTTTGAAGAAGTGAATTTTTTTTTTTGCTGCAAGTTTGTACAAAGCCCAAGTAGCAGCTCATAATATAGCTGTGCTTTCTAAAAATTTATGCTTATGACTCTTTTCTATCTACTAATGTATTTTATCGCTATTTAAAATAACATTTGTGAATTCAGCAATACTTTTAGTTCCTGAAAAACAGAGATCTCAATCTTGCTTTGCTTTATAGGAAAGGGTGTGTATATATTATAAGGAACGTAACCGGAATCTGTAAATCTTGACATCTGGTTTATTCAGTCTGGATTATGCGGTATGTTTTGTCATTGTGTAAGAAGTACAGTATGTCAGTGTGCTTCACTGTTTGAACTAGGATTTAATATACACAAGTTCAAATTTTGACTCTGTGACTTGGCTCTGTGTTTTGCTATGTGTCGCTTGCGCAATTCTCTTTGCTATTTGATAAAATGACATTCTGTCCCTCAAAACCTCTTAGCTGTTATTTTAATCTGATATTAAAAACTAAGGTAATGCTTTTTATCTAGCATATTAAGAGCTTGAACTGGAAAAAAAATATTAACTGTTTGAGATTTCATCTGCCACCTTTTTTTCTTCCCCACCTCAGTTTCAAATGTAAATCTTTAGAACTGCAAACTGAGTGCTGACACTTGGTAACTGAACTAAATATGAGAGCAAGCTCATCCGACTGTCTCACTCCAGTAAATATCTTTAAGGGTTTATAGCACCAAACCAAACCTCACTGAATGAAGCTTTTATGTAGTTTTCAGTAGGCATTTTACTAAAAAATGATTGAAATACTGTTGCTTATTTGCTCAATGCTCTCCATTTGCACAAACTTCAAGAAAAATGCAGAGATCAGTGCTCCATGTTGGGGAGAAATGGTAACTAAATATAAAGGTCTAATATTAAAAACACAGTAAAATCACATTTGAAGTAGTCATTCAAGTGGTCTGGGTCAGTCTCTTTGTTAGTTGTTTACTTGAGCAGATAAGACGTTTTGACCAGTAAAGCAGTAATTTTACTTAGGAGGGAGATTGGTAAAACATTACCAGTTCATTTAGGAGCCCTGCAGTTTATTATTGACCTAAACAGCTTGTTCTATAAGGACTCGGTGCCAGTACTAAGAAACAGGGAAAAGGAGCCTGATCAAAATACTTGTTGACCTTGTTCCTTATGTCATGAGCATCTCCTTGCAGGTTTGGGGATGTAGTCCTAAAAAAGGAAATATAGAAAAAGCTACAAAAGCAGAAAATATCCCGTCTTTCCTAAACAGATGAACACAGTTTCCTTAGTGAACAGACGTCGACTATATTCTGATAAATTCCAAATCTATATATTGAAAGAAATAGCAAATAAATATTTTGTTCTGCTAAGCCAATTTCAGGAAACATGTAACTTCAAAACAGAATGGATGTAACAAATGAAAGCTTTCACACAAGACCGCCACATACGGAGCTTAACAAATACATTGCTCCTAGTTCCCTGCAGCTGTAGAAGTGGACATGTTCACCAGGATTTCTGAAGTGGACAAGGCTTGGTTAGAAAAGCCTTGATGTTCTTAGACAATCATTTTTTTGGAAGCTGAAATAAGTAACTAGCAAAACTGTATTTATTATCCTAATCTCCAAATTTGCACGCTTGTTACTGCTTTCCTGACAGGATGTTTTGGAGGACAGTGTGTCCCTCCCTTGAGGTCAAGGCAGGACAGGGAATAGATCTTCATCCTTAAGAACTGGAGCCATTTTAAACAATGATGCACCTTTGATATGTGATTGTCTGCAGAGAAGAGGGGTATCAGCTACACCACTTCCTCATATTGTTGTGTACTCAGAAACACGTCACTACGCAAGGCTCAAATCTTTACAAAGTCCATGTTATAAACTGGAGTGTGTGCAAAGCTGTAATTTATGAAAGCTGAATTTCTTGAAGACCTTTGTACTGATCAGTTTAAAACTCTACCCTTGCTTTGTAGATATAGTTTAGCGGGTTGTTTTACTCCATGTGACACAGCTGTTTTAAATGTAGCAAGATAAATGTTGAGCAGGATTTTTTGGGTGTTTTTTGTTTGTTAGGTTTTTTTCCTTTTTTTTTTTTCTTCCCCCCCCCAATCATGACTCTTAATTTACATCCTTGACATCTATATAGACTGACTAGTAAACAACTTTATAGTAGAATTAGAGGACTGGGTTGGTGGGGATTTTTTTGGTTTGTTTTTAAAGCTGTGTTTTCTACTGGAAGTCTCCTTGTGAACTTTCTTCTGTGGAGCACCTCCCTTCTGTCCTTATGGGGCTGTGAGTTTTTGTTAGGCGAGTGCTGCTTCGGGATTACTACGCTCATTATGTAGGTTTCCCAATTTTGAAGGAGTGTCACTGGTTTAATTTCAGTGGCATGGCTGTAACATTGCAAGAACTACTTGGCACAAGGAATGCAGGAGGTATCATGTCAGCTAATGGAGATGGGGTTTATTTGCTCACTGGCCTGCACACTAAATTCCGAACCAGCAGTTTAATGTGTTTTCTCAGGTGTAGCACTCAGCTTATGGGGGTGCTGGTCTAGAAAATTTGTCCTGAAAGTGTTCTCCAAAAAAGCTGGATCCCTTTTTACTGATGACATATAACACGCTTTCAGATGAGTGCAAAGGAGCTGTCTTTGTAAATTAAAATGAAGTTGTGAAGGGGGATGTGTGTGTCATGCTGTGTTGTTACGGTTTTTTTCCCCAAGATCCAAATGTAAATCTGATTACAACTAAAAGAGCTGCCAGAAGATCTAATGCAATGGTTTGGTAAGTGGTTAGCTCTTTTGGGAGGAGGGTTGGGAATGAATATGAATTTTCATAAGATGTTTGATTTTTTTCCTACTCTATTCAGGTAGTAGACTCTACTGACCAGAATGTCCGTTGATACAAAGCTGTAGACTTGCTTCAAGGTAGAAGTTTTAAGTACTGATACTTGCTAGGAATTTAGGATTTAATTAAGAAGTTGCTGACTTGCAGAAAGCCACATGCCAACTTAAGCTAAATATGTAGAATTCTAATAGAAAAATGATACAGTAATTAATAGCACCTAGAAATTTCATCAGGGATTATAATTATTATAATTATTTTGTAATTCTAAGTAAACTAGACATAATTTTGGTGCACTCGTGGCAGCTGTAAAGCATGAGTTCTTCCCCTTTAACGGGAAGAAAAAGATGGGAAAAGGATAGGAGAGGAAACCACGGGAGGCAGGGTGGGTAGGCGATTTGGATTAGATTTAATATTCTCAACATAGTGGTGTATTGGCTACCGTGATGAAAACTTTCTATTAGTACCTTCAGGGAGATGGGGAAGAGGGGATTATAGCTGTGACTTTCCTACTGAGAGTCTTTAATTTTGGTTTGTACAGAAATGAAGAGGACAATTGTCCAGTCCTGAGCCTTCCTGAATATAAATGTGATGTTGCCTTTCACTTACTGGATTGATACTGTGGCTTGTGGGTTTTTTTGTTGTTGTGGGTTTTTTTGTTTTTTTTTTTTTTTTTCTTTTTTTTTTCTTTTTTTAATGGAGAAGTGCTTTCTTTCCTCTGCTGTTTTTAATGCAATGGAAAATGGAGATGAAAAGTCATGAATTCTCCTTGAGGCCAGAGTTTGCAGAGAGGCGCTTTTGTCTGTCTCTCTCCTTTGCGTGGGTTGCTGAGGATTGGAATCGGTAGGGGCAGCGGGGCAGTCCACCTGGGAAGCTGTGGCGGAAGGGCACGGTGGAGCGGCGCCGGGCTCTCTGAAGACCTTTGTCCTCCCTGTGCAAAGTACGTACAGTACTGGCCCAAGCTCTTCTTTAACCCATAATCCAAATCACTACTATGCTTGGGATTGATTTAATTCAGGAAGCGTTTTTGTGTGTGGATGAAGGGAGTGAGGTAAGACTGTGTAAAAGCCCGGCATTATTCTGCAGCAAAACTTTAAAAGTTAAGCAAGCTGGAAGTCTGGCCCTAATTTACTTTTTGCTATTAATATTAGGACTTGATTTTGTACTTTTGGTTACCTCAGGTCTGGTGGAAAGCTTATTTTCCCCCTCACATTTGCCTATAGGATATTTTGTTATGAGTGAATGTGTTCAAAACATAACACTTTGGTATATGTTTAAATAGTAATTGATGTTGGGGGTGGGTATTTCCTGATACTTAATGATGGTTTAGAGGAGTTAGTCATCATTGGCCAGGAAATACCAACTCCAGATTAGATCAAGTTCAGTTATCTAAAAGATATTTCAGTCTCCATCTGAATGTGGTACGTTGTCACAGACATTGTGTTCGTAATAGCATCTTGTTTTGGTGCTTAATTATAGAATAAGTAGTGGTACGTGGGTTCTGTGTGCTTATAAATATGTCGTCTTGGAGTCACTGCCTTTGCTGCCCCAGCTTTTGGGAAGTGGTCGGATGGTGTTGCCTACAACTCGACTTAAGTTCTGTAACTGTAAGAATTACTTTTGGACTCTCAAATTAAATAATATTTGCTACTTCCTGTCCCCCCCCCCCCCCCCCCCCCGCAACCACAATTGCAGTTCTATGTAAGTTTTAGAGTATGCTTTAGTTTGGGATTAAAACTGCATCTTTTCAGGTTGATCAGGTTCCCTTCCACTTTCTGAATGGGAGTGATAATTTTGTGAATCCGCAGGAAGCATTTTTCCCTCAAGAGTCCTACAAATTGTTTTATTCCCCAATGATGTTTACATCAACCTATGTCCTTCAGTTTACAGATTGACTTGGTGCATGTATGTACTTTTTCCATGCAATTGACAGAAAGTTAAAGCGCTGATATCAGAGGAAAGTGGTATTTTATTCTCTCCCCTTCCCCGCCTCCACAACCTTTATACATATTGAAGGAGGGTCTTGTTTTGCTTGTTATACTCTTCTCTACTACAGCAAAAAGCATTTCAGACTTGTGTTGGATTTTCACAGTAGCTCGTCAAACTTTCTTTCAAGGTGAATTACCAGTCTTTTCATAGGGTTAGGCAGATGCCATGATAAACTTTAGATCAGTATTTAAGA
This sequence comes from Platalea leucorodia, assembly GCF_965183815.1. Lineage (NCBI taxonomy): Eukaryota > Metazoa > Chordata > Aves > Pelecaniformes > Threskiornithidae > Platalea > Platalea leucorodia. The sequence continues at coordinate 41,720,420 of NC_138829.1, read as the reverse complement.
GATTTTGAGAGATAAAATACCAGTAGAGCTGAGTAATGTTTCCTTTTAAATCTCATTCATCCTGCTTAGCTGGGTTTAGATAAAGATGTGCCTCCTCCTTGCAGAAACGGGTGCAGATATGATAAAGCTTTTTGTACCAGCCAGTAAACTGAACTGGTCAAATAAACTAGATGGAGAGTATACGGTAGATGGTGCATAATGATCTTAATAGCTTTAGAGATGTAAAAAAAAACCCAAACAAAACCAAAACAACCCGCAAAGTGCTGATGAGCTCCTACATAATAAATGGTATTTTGCTACTGTATAGCTTGTGCATTTTTTCCATGCTGTTTTTTCAATATTGAGAGGTCTCTCAAGGGTCTGAAATTCCAGATGTAATTTATCACCTCATGTAATGGTATTTGAAAGCACTTCCCCATTTTTTTGTGTGTGGGTATAAATTCATCACAATGTTCCTCTTCTGTGGTTAGGTAGTCAGAATTTGGAACCTGTAAAATCCTTTTCCTAGTTTAAAAAAAAAAACAAAACAAAACACTTAACAAACAAAAAACACCAAAAAAAATCCTGCTCAACATTTATCTTGCTACATAAAAAAAAAAAAAAAAAAAACCAAAACCCAAACAAAACAAAACAACAACAAAACAAACAAACAAACAAACAAAAAAACCCCCACAAAACATATGTTGGCAAAAATTCATTGTTCGATGTTAAGACTGGACTCTGAGTCTTCATCTTAAATTAAGATTGAGGTATTGAATTTAAAGCTTCTCAGAAAAGATTGGATTTGATACAATTACGAGGCAAAAACACTTCTCCAGTTATAGCTATACTGTTCTGCTGATTTGGGGCTGCTTAACGCCTTAATCTGAGAAGAGAAGTAGTAATCCAGAGAAGTGCTCTTATCAAATAATTGCACGTGCAGTTGGAAGGGGATGGGATATTTTACAGAAAATATCTAGAAAAAGAGGTATGTATGTAATAGTGAACTTTTTTGTCATGCAACAACATGTTTCAGTAAGGGTGGTGCATCTTTGTGGAGGGCAGCAGTGTGTTACTTCCTACAGTAACAGAGCTGCTGCCTGGGAATCCTCACTCTTCTGCTCTCTTTGGTGAAGCAGGCTCTTTGCAGCTGGGTGCTCTCTAATTTTCAGATGGATAATCAGTCCCTACTCTTCTAGGACATGTGCATCTTATTACTTGATCTCTCTAAACCCAGTAACAGCTCATACAGTGTTCTACTCCTGTGCTTTTTAATCCAGTGTACAAGCCTTAGTTTGTACCTAGCGTGGTGGAATAATTAAGTTTATTTAAGAAAACTGGACAAAAATGCAGAGGCTGGTATATGCCAATATCAAACAACGCTGGTAGTTACAACCAAAAATTGTTTTTTGTTTTCTGACATTAAAAAAAAAAAAGTATTTGTAAGTATTTGCAGACCTCTTTTCCAGAGATACTTAATCCAGATATTTGCTCCAGTCTTTACTGTCTAGGTAAACCATGTTGACTGAGTATTTTGAGGGGGTTGAGGGGGCACAAAAACCAGCAGTGACTGTTGTAATTCAAGGCTGATGTGAGAAGTTCTGAGAACATTTTCATGACTGCCTCAATATCTCTTCCGCCTTTTGGCTTCTTTCCTTCTCAGGACAGGTGAATTTTTCCAGCTGCAATCTTGTAAAAATGTATGTTGGGACTTAACTGTGTAATTGTAGGCCTCTCTGCTTCCATTAAGTATTACGCTCCTTTGAAATAGGCTGAAACTTCCTGCTGTCTAGGCTTGTAACTGTCTTATTAGTACACCTAGCGATCCTTTCTTCTGCACAGTTATTTTTATAGGAGCATGCTGAAGAGTAAAGTAGCTCTATCAGTCATATGACAGGCTTGGACACCACAGGTGAAAGCAGGATTCACGAATAACACTCAATTCAATTTATAGAACTAAACATGCTACGTGGTTTACATACACGAGAGCCGATTTAAAATGTTCCAGTCAGGATGTTACCCTGCTCCTTGCCGGTTGTTTTTGCAAGTTTTCTTAGGTTATCAGTGAGCACAGCTGGAGCTGGCTAAGCCTTGCACATGCCTTGAAGATGCAGAGGGAAATGAGGCATCTCCTGTAGAGAGCAAGGAACCTGCAGTGGCCTGTCCCACTGGTGCAACTGCTCAGGCTTTGCAGAAAAGTTTTTTGGTGTCATCGAAGGTCTCGCTTACGTTGTAGCATCCAAGAACAGGACTGTTATTGCCTGCTAAAAACCACTGGTTTCCCATTCTCTGTCACGGAAGGATGGAGTTTATGAGCACGTTAACTGCAGAACAAAAAAAAAAAAGGAGTTTAGTACATTTTATTTTTAACTTCAAGTAGACAGTGTCAGTGCTGCTTCTGATGGAATGTAATAAATGGCAGTCATGGTAAGCTGCGCTAGTTCCTATAGCAGGATATAGCTACTGCTTCTGATAGAGATGTCCTAATGTGTTATGATTGTAGTAGTCTCTTACAAAATGTTTGCTTGGGAGTCAGGTGTCTCAGAACTGTTGCAGGTGCTACCAAAACCCGTGCAAAACCAGACAGCTAGAGACTGCTTCGACTTGTGTGCACCGCAGTCTTACAGATCCAAGTTAGGTACCTCGGATGTAGCCTTTATCTTGACCCAAGGCCATGTCCAGTTTGTTTAGGTTTCCCAGAAGCGTTTCAGCGCACCTGACCCAGAACGAAGGCTGCCCAGGCCCTTCCTGTTTCGTGCCATGTCTGCGCACCTCGTGCAAGGGGACGTGGGCGGTGAAGAGAATTTGCAGGGAGTGTCTCGGGGCAGCCTCTCCGATGAAGCCTGTGTCACAGCCGCGTTCTCGTCTTACGCTCTCTCTCTTGCAGAGCTTTACCTTTTCATGCTCTGAATTTTGGAGAATGATGTCATCTGGATTTATTTGTGTTGTAGTGTAACTGGCCAAGTCTGTGTTGGGTAGTAATCTGTGGACTTCTTAAAACAACAGACTTTTTTTTTTTTTTTTTTTTTTTTTTTTCAAATGATAAGTTGAGTACTATGGAAACCAACAACTTAATTCTATAGGTAAAAGTGAGTGTTTCATAGGAGGCTTTTCTTTTCAAGTCCTGGGTGGGCTGGATTCAAATTACTAAAGGAGGTACTTGTTAGCCCTTCTGATTGAATTGGGTACAACAGTGTACCCTCAATTAGTTCTGCTTTCTTTGACCAGTTGAGTAATGTGTTTATTCCCTGAACTAAGCTTGTGAACTTCCCCTTCATTTCTTAAAAACTCAGTACCGCATCTTTTTACCTTAAGATTTTTTACCTTAAGATTTTGCGAGTTTTAAAATTTGAGAGATTCTGTGAAAGATTGTAAATGAATTGTGAGGCATCCTCAGGAAGTTTATTGCTTTTTTAAATGTGCATCCTAATATAGCTGAGAACGTTGCGTAGAAGTGCTTTTCAAGTTCTGAACTCGCCTCTACCAAAACCTTTAAATTTAGTGAGATCTTTAAATAATATTTGTGATTTGTACTCATAGTGGGCACCTTTAACCACTTACAATAGATTCAGAAAATTAGTTACTAGTTACTCATATGTTGAAACAGTTTGAACCTTTGAAATGTATTAAATAAACACTGGGGGGGGTTTACTTTGTATTTAGTAGATAAATTTGAATGTTTCTCTCATTTCAAGACTTGAGCCTTACTTAGATTTGCTTTTAAACATCATACTCAGTAAGCTGATCCATAATGCTATTAATATTCAGATTTCTACTCAAAATCTATTTTTTTTCTCTAATGGCTGTCAATATTAGCCACCTTAAAAGCTAAATAAGGTGCCACTTAGCAATAGCTGTGCTAATGATGAAGTAATTTCTTTTTACTCGTGTTTCAGTCCTTATTTCCTTAATTTTTTCCTCCTCAGACTTAGGACATAATGCATAGTCAGTAATACAGGGACACACTGCCTGCTCCCGTATTTGTGGGTAACTATATCTTCAGAAAGCACATTGTTTCTTTTCTTCCCATTTCCCAAAACAATTGTATGAAGGAGAATTAGAGCCAGAGGAGTTGGTTCTGATTTTGCACCGGGGTGAGCATGGATTAGCTTTACATCAACCTGGGATGCCTACGTTTTACAGAGGTGTTCAGTCATCTGTCTTGCTGGTGTATTGCAATTCCCTTAGTCCTTTCCAGAGCCTCCCTTCAGAGAGAAGCGGAGCTCTACCGAGAGCTTCACATGTTGTAGCTATTTTAATTTTACCAACATAACTGTTTGTGTGTAACATAATATTATTATCCAGCAGGAAATATAACCTCCTACTGTGAACCTCAAGGCTATCCAATATTTTAGGAATGCTTTCTAACCTTCTTTCCAGCATCAGGGAAATCAGGAAAAAAACTTACAGGTTTGCTTTAGATGTTCTGACTGTTGTGAAATATAAGATTATTTTTTTAATCTATTCAGATTTTAATTGTTTAATAAGTCTAGGGTGGCTTGCAGAAGAGGGCCTTAACAGTAACAAGATTTACAAAAATCCTTCTTAGAAGAAAAGTCACTTAACTACAGAGAATATTTTGAAAAGTTAAAATATTCTTAGTAGAATAATTCCCCCCCCCCCCCCCCCCCCCCCGACAAACAAACAAACAAACCCTGGAGTAAAACCAACTAAACTGCAAAAGCTGGAGCAGATCATATGTATGCTCATCTATGAATGATTTTAGGTATGTTCTGTGAAGTTAATTTACCTGGTCATTCAAATCTTTCTGGGTCTTTTGCCTTATTAGATAATAAGGAAGGATGGAATTGGCTTATCTGCTCAGCACTGGTGTCCAAGTTTTAACTCGTGCTGTTTGAAATACTGAAACTTTTGAAGATTAATCTTAATTATTCTGGAAATTACTATTTGATCAGGAATTATAGAGGTTCATTTTAATAAAACATGTATTCAGTCTGAGTGCGTTGTCAAGTTGATAACCTATATTATGTTTTTTCCCTACAGAAGCAGGATAGGAATGAGGCGGAGCAACTCCAAGTCTTACAGCCCTGCTCTGAGACAGAAAACATGGAAATGCCTCTTGTTGCAGAGTTGGGTTTACAGTACAAAACTTGGACCTCCAGGGAGGCTGCCGATGCTCCTTAGCCTAGCCTAGCAGTATGTCAAACACTTGTGTTTTGTCTTCATCCTTATGTCTTGTGTTACAAGGCAGTCTGCTACCAGTTAATGCATTTTTTCACACAAATTTTATTTGCTTTACCTAGAAAAGGTAAATGCAGTAACAGGATTGTATGCATCAGTATATAATACACAGGGGAATTTGTCTGTAGCCCAAACCCCTGATTTCTTCCGCAGCCTTATGTCTCGGTTGCTCTGTTTTCGTGAGAGTTCAGAGTGTGCAGGCCGTAGGCCTTAAAGTAGGCCGCTTCCTGAATCTCCTTTTCTCAATTTTATATTGCTGAAACTTTACTCAGTGTGTAATTAGTATTTGGGTCTCTTACACATGGCTCCAATCCCTTTCTGTATCTACAGAACTAGATATTTGTAGCAAACCCACCTAAATGTATTATTCCAGCGGTGAGAAACTCATTCAGTGCGCATTGTGATTCCGCCTGTGCTTATGTCAGTGACCAACTGTTGAGTTTTGGCATGTGTTGCATTCCTGGGTGTGGTTGTAGGACAATCCAAGATAGCCTCGGTTATCTTGGCTTTGTTACAGCAGCCCGTCGCAGTTCAGAGGTTCACGTTAGAGGCTATGAAAAGCATTTCATTCCAGACTGCGGCTATTCTGTCACCTTCATCTTTAGTTCTTATTTTGTAAGATTTGAGGGAGGGAGAAGTTACATGAGTAATAAGAAAGGCCTGGTATAGTTCACGAACCCAACACACTTTAAAAAAATATTGTGAGTCATGGGAATAAAAGTTTCTGTAGTTGTGGTTGCTTTTCAGCTTTGGGGTTTAGAATCCTGGGTATGCTGAATTTCATCCTATTCTTTCTGCTATAGATTCGGGGTTAAGGAGGCTTCATCCTGTAATGCTAGTAAGTCTACTTCCAGCCAACATGACTGTAATGTTTAATCTTGAGAAGCTTCTAAAATGCAGGTTGACTGACCAAGACAGGACTCAGCTGTGAGTTAAGGTTGAACACAGAAGGACTAAGTACAGGAAAGAAAATGATGCCTGAACATGGAAAAAGAAAACCCATAGGAGCTGTCAGACATGATGCATGGACTGCAGCCCCTTCTCGTGACAAGGAACTCCCAACAGGCAACGTGAATATGAGTGTACTGGAAACTGTTATCACTTAATAGTGTTGGGATCACTCAAATTCAGGACTCAAGACTTGGAAAGGCCAAGAAAGTTCTGTCGATTTGTATAGGCAGACACTGTGTACTTTATAGAAATGTTTCCATATAATCCCTATATAAACAGTGCTGGAGGTCAACTTCCAGTGGCTGTATTTCACAATAGAGAGAGGTGGTAAAGGAGAACCTGATTTTTTGCAGATGTGACCTCTTTCTTTATAGAGTGTTTTCTCATAGACAGTGAGGGAACAATAAGAATATAAAACTCATTAAGAACTCTGAACTTGTTTAAATACTTCAGCTCTCCTTAACAGGAAAGATTGAGTGACTAAACTAGGCTGCCCTTGCAAATTCTTATGTTACTACTTTTGCAACTTCATAAATTTCATTGAAGAAGCCTTATTTATGTAAAATATTGAGTGTAAATAACTGAAGAACATGTTATTGCATAGATGATTGATCTTTTTGGGGTAATATTTGTGAGTTTATCAACTTAGCCTAACCACTGGAAAAAATCAATTTGGCATAACTCTTAAATAGCTTGGTGTAAAATTTGAGGAAAGGTGGTTTGTGGCTTTCAACAGTACTTTTTGAGGCATGTAATTCAAATGCCTGCAGACACTTGCATAATTTTACTGTCATGAGGCTAAATTGGCCAGAGAAACATATGTAATAGCTACTTCACTTTTTCTCCTCCTAATTTATACAAGTTCTGTGGTGCTGCTCTTTCTGAGTAGGAATCCATCTTCTCAAGTCTCAATGCTGGGAAAACTGTGTGATAAAATGCTTGTATTTAGAAGGGAAGGCTTTACAGAAATGCTTTCAGCGTCTCTATCTACAGTGGTAAGCTAGGCTGCTACAAATGTCAAAAGAAACCTCTTACAGATAGATGAGGAGTTCTGTAGTTCTTGTCTGAGAACCCTTTCCTTTTCCAGAAAATAATACTGCTGGAGGAAACCACTGCCTTTAATAGTGGTAGCTGTTTGGTGTGATGTGTGCAGCTCCAGAAAGCTGCAGGTAAGACGCTGCTGTGTAGATGATCTCAGGAGAGGTGCAGTTTGAGCTGGGAAGATACAGAACAAACCATAAGCAGAGTAGAAGGATGGCACTGTAATATAGGTAAGTGGCACATGATGGACAACCAGCCTTTGAAATGAAATCTGTCCTTTAAGAAGTAATGTGAGGTATTTGCACCCAGCAAGAGCTAGAAAACACACAGAGGGAGACCCTACCCACTCTGATGTAGACTCCCTTTGGTTTGTTAGTGCTTTGTTGATGTATGTTTGCAAGACACTAGTTGCCATCAGTTAACCATGGGTGAAGATTGCTAAGGCTGTTGGAACAACGGTGCAGTTTGAGTGGACTTTCTAAGTTCTGCCACGTGCACTAATGTGTTCTGGCCAAGTGAAACATGCGGGTTTGGTAATCTCAGAGGGACGTGAGATGATGCTTGGTCCCCCAGGGGTTGCAGTCAAGATCCATTGTTGGGGAACTTGCCAGCAAGAAGGGATTATGCCAACTTCTTAGGAGACCCGGTTTTCCTAGAGTGCAATAAGCTGGCTTTCTATCTCAATTCGGTACCTGTGTCACAGACACTATTTGTATCATAAGTTCCATTCCTGTGAATGTAGTAAATAAGGTGAAGTTTAATGTACACAGAGGAACTGTAGGATAATTGAGGAACGTATAACTGATTCTTTGTGAAGGAAGGTGGTGGTGTCTCCCGCATAATTTTAATGACATTCTAAATGGTGGTGTCCATATTATCAATGTCCTATATACTGCCTATTGTATAAGGGACAACTGCACATTCTGTAGGGAGTAGACTATTTTTTTTTTTTAATGGTTTCTGGACTTAGAAAGGGAAGGCAGAGGGCACTGTTAAAAATGGTGATCTATGAATGGAGTAGTTACGCTACAGTCACCTGCCAGAATAATTGAGTTTATTCAAGGTGCTGCTTGAATCAGTGGACCCTGTGACTAGTCACTGGTGAAGATAACACAGTTGTGACTTTTATGGTTGTGTGAATCTGGCAGTGCAATATCCAGTAATCTTTGCACCGAGTCCCTATCATGCTTGCCCAGCTGCTAGATGCCAGCTGTTACATTGCAGGCATTTTTAGACTGCTTTTCTCTTCACCCTGTCTTCTGCCTCCAAGCTCAGTTGGCACCCCAGGAAGCAGCTGTCTTTTGTGGAAGTAAGGTGATGCGTTGCCATCTTGGTATGGAGAACAAGGCACGTCATTTCATCTACCAGCCTGGGCGGCGGCAGCAATAGCGTAATTTCCTACTTGACCAGGCTGTAGAGCTCATGCTGCTTCTGTGTCAAACTCATTCATACCAGGAGTGAAATTTGTTGCTTGCCACTGTGGTCATCCGTCGGCAGGCAACGCACAATATGGCAATGGTAGAATCTGAATGTGTTATTCAGAGGAAACTCCTGCAAGTGATGACTTGGTTACTTTGATCTGCCGCTTGCTCTGTGCTGTGTCTGGTTTTGAGGAGTGACTCAAAACCAGAGTAGCAGTGCGCTGTGCTGCAGATGTGGAAAGGCTGCTGGCGGGTGCAGGATTTCAGGGTCGTCGGGTGATATTTCTGTCTGTGCTGAGCTTGAAGCTTCATTGATTGCTCTGATGAACAGTGAGAATGAAGACAGTTTTCCTGGTTGTTTCCTGTTTGACTGTTCTTGTTCCTTTGCCAAGCAGTTTTAAGTTGGGAAGATGACAGCTAGTGTATGAGTAAGAGGCTACTGCAGCCACGTGGTTTTCCAGCATGTGTTACTTCTGGGCAACGCGCTTTTTTCATTCTCTGCCACCAAACTCTGTGTGTTGCAGTAGTTTGTTGTAGCTGCTTTACCGTAGTGAGCAACAGCTGATGTAGAAAGGTGACAGACATCTGTGGAATTCACTGTTCCAGCCTGGCCGAGGTCATTCAGTCAAGACTGGTGTGCTCGTGAGGGCTGCTGGCGTCAGTGGGGCTGCTGAATTGCCACTGTTCCCGGCAACCCTGCCCGTACTCCGGTACTGACTCATGGGCGGCCTGATCTCCCTCTGGGAGAACATAACCTACTACGTGGCTGTGGGATCCATTTAACCATCTGAAGGAGACGGAAGCGTGATCCCATGGATGATAAACGGGATCCTATTTTGTTTAAGGTCATGGCAGGAGTGAGGGAGGTAATGCCTATACCAGTAACATAACTAATGTGAGGACAGCTTTAGGGATCTGTATTCTCTGTACTTACCACCGCAGTTCAGCGTGATGTTAATATTGGACATTCTTCCTGGATTTGAACAACAAGGAAGCCAAGAGCTCAATGTGTTCAAATAATGAGCGTCTTTGTCTTTTTGTCCATGTCTCAGCTGGCAGCTTATTTTAAATGAAGTTCATAGATGCTCAATTGCAGTACAATATGCAATATTTCTGTAGCTCTTACCTGACTCTAGCTGACAAAAACTGCTTTACTGATGGCTTGAGATATTTCTGACTTAATTCAGCAGATATTGCTTGTAATTATCCTTTCATTTGAAGCTTTTGCTGAAATAGAAGTCACTTGTTCATGCTCTTCTGCTGTTTTTCTTAAATTGACCATTTATTTGCAGATCAGGGCTAAAATAAACACAGTAGTTTAGAATCTCTTAGGTGGGAGAGCTGTTCATGAGTAATGGCGAAACAGGGGGTTTGTGAATGTGAGTATTTATGGGATTTCGGTATTCATGGAAGAAGGTGATAGTCTTAGATAAACTGGGACCCTGAAAGGCAGCACTAGCATTTTGAGATGCATATCTTAAGTTTGTCTTTTGAATATATGATTGATCAACTGTTAAATTGGTGTTGGTTAAACTTTGTCTTACTAGTAAGTGTTCTGTGTCTTGCTGGACTAAGAGCATGGGAACCCTTTTGATCTTAATTTCTAGATTCTACAGACAGTTTCAGTGAAGGTTGTTTATTATTATGTGAAGGTTATTTTAAACTGTTGGTATTAGGATGCACATTGTGGCCTTTTCTTAAAATCCATTTTGAGATGTGAGTACAACTTGTAAGAAAACATACATGCCAAGGCTTGTTCTGGCTTTTAATGCATGTTTGTTTGTAGTACTTGTCTGTATTGTAGCAGAAAGTCCATGCTGATCTTGAAAGAGATAATAAAACCTGTATGATAACAGTTGGAATTAACATGGGGAAGAGAAAGCTAACAGAAAAAAGTTGAATTAAGATCCCAATATTTTACGACCAGGAAGGTCGTACAGTAAGGCTGAATCCATTATATTCTACGCCAAAGACGTGGCTTGTGCGCCACATTACCATAGATTTAATTTTGACTAGAAGCTGAAATGCTGATGTGAGTGCTTGCAGTGCAGTTAGTAGGTAAAGCAGTTTTACTAGTTTGGAACAGTCTGTCTCAGGTAATGAAATGAGACATTTTTTTTTTTCCTCTATACTAGAGGATATTATATTGGACTAACTGGTTTAAATGTTGCCTACAGGCTGGAATTAAGATCTCATTGTGGTGCTGGAAAGACCAAGTATTTTGACATATTGTTAGAGAATTGAACATACTGCTTTTTCTTGATGAATGTTTTCTTAAAAAAAAAAAATCTTCATTATCATGGGGGAATTTTGTAATTATTAATTTTATATTAGGCAAAAAGGGTGAAAACCATCTATTTGAATGTCTGTGTTATTTGTTTACAGAAATATGTTTTCATTGTTAGGTATACTTAAAGCAGGTTTGTATAACTGAACTGTTTTTTCTTTCCTCTGAGTCTAATGGGAGTATAAATAACCAGTTTTGATGTGGACCCCTGGATTTATAGACATCTCAAATTGTGTGTGATAATTCGTACTAAACATGTAATTGTGTATTCATAGTATATTATTGCTGATCAGCAATATTGTGTTACTAATTTTAGTGATCCTGATGAAACGTGGTAACTTCTGTGAAAGGAAACGTCTGAGAGATTACTATCAGCATTTCAAAAAATAGGGCCTGTGAGATTTTGTAGCAATAGCAGTTAAATTCCTATCTACTGCCTCCATAAAGACAAACATTACTATCCTTATAAGCAAAAGGCTTTAAATGCTGAGTGATAGGAAGAGGGAGTAGGGAGGGAAGTATGCATCTGTTTATAAGAGCTGATCTGAAAAACTTGACTTGGAGGTCTTCTAAAAAAACCCAAACCTTAAATGCAGTCTGATTGATTTGTCTTTTTATCCCTTAATTTTTTTGGACCAGAAAAATCCCCCACCCCAAATCCTCCCCAATTCCATTGAGATTCATCCCCCCTGCTGTTACCCCCAACTAATAATATACAAACATTGAAATTAGTAAGATAAAAGGTTTTGGCATAGGTCTGAGGAGCTTCAGGTCTGTTGCCATGAACAAAGGAAAATCCAGCCTTGACTGGAGTTGTGGCAAATTGGTATAATGGTGTAACAATTTCAGACTGTGAGGTTGTTCTTTAAAAGAAGCACTTGAAATAATCTAAAAATCCATTGGGTTTTGAGCTACAGGGAGGAAAGGACGTAAGTTCTCAGATGTAACCTTTTTTAGCCTGTATTGGACTTGACTTTATCATCTCTCTGATTTTTTTATTTTTTTTTTTTTTTTAGCCCATAGGTCCATATTTTTTTGTATATCCATGGAGTCAAAATTATAGCTTCGAGAGAGGGATTTTGAGGAAGGGATTTTTAAGAAAAGTACTATTGCAGAACCTGAGGGAAAAAACGTAAGTCAGTCATCAAGTCAACATATTCTTGCTACTGTCATATGAACATTATGTTCTGGTAACTGATTCTGTGGCACTTGGGGTTGGAGAATTTTTCGCCACAAATTATGTAGATCAGGATTTTATGAAGTTAAATACTTTTAAAAGACATCATCTCTTTAGTTGTGTTGCTATACCTAATTTTCAAAATCACTGAGTAAGCGTGCCACTAAAGTTGTGCTTGGGTCTTCTTAAGGCTTCGCAGTAAGCCGACATGGGAAATGTTAGGCACAAAATGAGGTTTTATGTGCTGTGTAATCATAAGGAATACTAGTTGTGTATATACAAAACTGTACCAGAAAGCTGGAATTGTGTTAGAGTACCCTGTTTAGACACCTCTTGTAGGGACTATGGTGACAGATTCCGTAAACATCTTGTGAGTTCTTCTGCGAGTGATGAAACATATGGCTTGTATTAGACTCTAGAGAGGATGCAGAGTATTTTTAAAGGTATTTAACTGGTGGGGGAATTCAGAAAACATTGCATCCTGTGTGCTTAAAAGAGTTTGTAGTTTGTATCTGACTTCGTTAAGCTAGCTTCTGATTTGATTACATTTATGTAAAGCAAAAAGATTTGGGACATAATCCTGTTAGTTCCTGGTAATGTTTTGCATAGAGCTATTATGAGAAAAGAGTTCTGGAACAGCTCAAAACTTGCGCTGGACAGGTGTACAAATCTTAGCATTAATTCCTAATATAATAAATAAGAATATTTCTGTGCAGAAAAACTTGTATTCTTAGAAGTCAACCATATTTGCTATGCTGGACACCAGAGCGAGTTCTCTCAGAAGATTCTGCCCATCTTTTATGTGAAAGTGAACTTTTTTGTGTTGCTAGGCTTGTTGAGGGATGATCAAATGATTTTCTGATATTCTGACAGCCAGAAAAAGTTACTGTATCTTTTCTCTAGGCTCATTTTCACTATCAAAACCTGCCGTTTTCAGAAAAGCTTGATGCAAAGCCTTCACAATTTCACGTTGTGAGTTATAAATTAATATTAAAAATGTCTTTTGTGACACTCACCCTACTCTTTGCATTGGCTGCAGTCAAAAGTGTGGCAGATTTAGTGTGAACAAGCTGAAGAAAATGCACAGATAAAAGGACCTTAATTACATTTATCTAACTGTTGGAGGATGGGAGTGAGTGAAGTTGTCTTGAACTGCCACATAACAGCTGCCAAGCAGCGACTGGCTGAAGTGCTTGGGCCTACCGCAGTAATGGTATAACAAGGAGTCGTCTGTTATCTTGTGAATGTATGAGCTAATTTTTCCTCACACTTACTTCATGGCAGCTTAAGCTAACTTTCATTTTCTAATTGAGCTTGACTAGTGCACACATGGCTTGTTGCCACAGTAATTCCAATTTTGTCAGCTATCGGGAATATACAAATTCATGTGCTGGTTTTCATTTAAATGTCTTGAGCTATAGAAACTTCTGCTTCTGTGTGCTTGGGAAAGGGAGATCCTTGCCACGTGTAGTGAGCCTGGTGTAGCTGGGTGCTCACGACTCTGCTGTGCCGGCTGTGAGACGGGGGTTTGGCCAGCTGACTTGGTGGTGAAGGGGGACCAGCCTGTGAGTTACGCTGGTTCGCAGCAAGGGCTCCGTGGCACAGTAATTCTCTCCGATACGGTCAGTGTTGAGTCCCGGGGAAGAATATAAGGTTAAGGCAGACATGAAATAGGCCTTCCCAGCTGGTCAGATTGGACTGGGCGATTTCCTGAATGGGAGGCTGCACCTCCACTGTAATTTCTAATACCCTTTGGAAATTTTGATCAAATAATTAAACTTCCTTTTTTATTTTATTTTTTTATATTTTTGGTTTGCAGAATATCCTGGGTCAAGGAATTGTGCAAGTTGATTGCATATCATATGAGAAATACTCTTTTATTTTGAAACCTGGACTGCTAGAGAATTCCATTGTTTCTCCCCAATTTCTACAACGTAAGAATTGGAAAATCATCATTTCATATTCATTTTCTGACACTTGTGGTACTATAATTTCTGTAGCTCTCCCCACCAGCAAATTGCTTTTCTGAGGTAAAGACCTTTGACGTACCTAATCTGTCCTTGAACAGAAGCCGTGATGTAGTCTTAATTATCCTTATTACCCTTCTGCACCTTTGCCTTTCATTTCAGAAAGGGTATGTTAACTACAAGAACTATGCGGTATTGAAGCGAAGCGCAGTCTGGTCTTATGTTGTAGCATCTTACTGGTTTCGCTCTGCTGCTTTGATAATAATTCTTGCTACTGTTTACATTTTTAGAGGACTAAACATCTGAGTTATGAACTCTCCTAAACAATAGTAATAGCTGAATTCATATCATTATTTATAGTTAGGGTCATTCTCTTACCTCCATGTGCTTTTCTCTGCTGTTTTTATCACAGAATCATTTCTTTTTGTGAGATCCTCTTGTATCTCTAAAATCAGTTTAATTTAATCTACTCCAGAACATTTTGCATCAGCTATAAACAGGCACTTAACTATTTGCTTTTGAAAGCATATATGAATAAAATAAAAATCGTTGTTTCCAGCAGAGAACCCTGTGTAACTCCCCGATCTGCATCTGAGCATGCTGTTATTCTTGTGGATTTACCTAGTGTGATTCACCTAGTTTCTCTGTACCTGAATCCTACTTGCTGACAGACTTGGCAGCACTACTATCCATTCCCACTGAAGACTTCTCATAAAGCTGAGACAAATTTATAGTTTGTTGTTCCAAATGTTTCCGGGACGTGAGCCACGTGGACTGGACTTTTAAGGCTGCTGTGTGCTGGTGCAGAGCGCTGTTGCTGGCTTAGTTGTTCAAAATGCTGTGGCTTTCACTTTTGTGTTGAGCCTGACCATCGTATATGAAACACTGTGTAAAGCTTCACTGTGAATACATTTTTTTTAATCTCGCTAAAATGGATCCTCCCAGTAATCTGGTTTAGAGTGCATGTTGGTTCCTGAAACGCGTGCTCTAGATCCATAGCTTGTTTGTCTGCTGTTTCTGCTCTCACTTAAGATCTAGAACCAAAAATACAGTGTGTGTTCATATGTGTCTGAACTCAGAGTAAGTAGGTAATGATCAGGTCAATAGCATAAAGGCATGATTCATTGATTGATTTATGTTTGACCTTTTCTACTTCTAAGCAGCAGATGTTTGCTATACTGGATACAATTCCTTGTCTGTTCAAACACTGATTCTTTGGTTATAAAACACTCACAGGTCCTACTGAAGTAATTCCAGTGTAAAAAGCTTAGATTTGTGACTGGTTTACCAATAAAACATGCTTATTTTACTCGTAAAAGTTTTATTTTAATTTTGAAAATGCATTTATTTTTGTGAGATTTGACATTTAACTTCACTCTTTGGTTCTTTGATTTGGGTGATTAAAGGAAATCTTTTTCCACTGTTTGAGCCCTTTCTGTACTTTCTTTAATACCTAATTTCTTTTCTAAATTCAGCATGTATGTGTAAATATACCTTTTAAACCCAAGGTGTTCATGTTTGAAAACTGTTTAGTCGTCTGAGACTTAGCTGCCCTAAACGTAAATGATTCACTTGGAAATGTCATGACTTGGTTAGTTAAAATTCTTCACATGTGTGCAGATGAGCTGCAAAGCAGAATTGCTTGAACTGCTTTCCAGAAGGCACAGCTAGTGTTTCTTTAGAAAACTTTTGCTTATTTTCAGTTATTATAGGTAGTATAATTCAGCTCACTTTGTATCACATCAAGTGTTTAGGAGACCTTTTCACTAGTGGCTGACAGTCATTGCAGGGTATTTTTAGAGTGAGCCTACAAAACAAGGGAATTACTGCCTTAAACATTTTAGCATATTGTATAGGCCCGTAGTCAGAGTTTGCAGTCGCTGTGGAGTCTGATGAATTTGGACATTTGCTTTAGAGTAGTTATTGATGGAGAAAATGAGGCTTGCTTTCTTATATTTGCTGAACTTCACAGGTTTGGGAGAAGCAAGTGATTTCTCTTATGACTGCTAGAAAGAGCATTGCATATCTTTAGGGATAACTTCTGCCTTGCAGTGATCAAACTTTATTTTTCTGACAGTTTAAGAGTCTGAGTGTGGTTGCTGTGCTGGTACTTCTGTTACGTACTATTGTGGAATACTGAATACTGTATTTAATTGCTGCAGTCTGGGGATATTTATGTTTGAAGAGTCTGGTGTATTTTACAAAATTCTAAGGTTTTGGACAGGGCTTCTGGTAGCTGAATGTTTTAGCCACACAATTGTTAACAGTGTATTGGAGGTACAGTTCATTATTTCATTTCTTGATATTTCATAAGCTATCTGCAATTTTTGTTTAACTCTGTAAGATGTTGCTGTCATAACATTTCCCCCCCCTTCTTCCACTCTCATCCATGGTGCAAATAGAATTGTCAAGTGCTCCGGAAACAGCGTGGAGTGCTCACATGATCAGCTACCTTAGCTCAGGTATGAGACAGCAAGAAATCTAATGGATTTGAGAGGATGGCTAGTACCTCGCCTCTTATGATGACAGTTCATCACAATTTCTAAGAACGCTGTCAGATACATTTATATTATCGTTACAGCTCTGACCTCTTTGGTCTTATACAAAGAGTTTAAGGTTGCCATTTCTGCTGTATTTTCAGATTATGATGTAAATATTACTTTCACTGCTGGAAGGTGAGTTTTCTACAGCTGATATGCTTGTTTCAGTAGTCTTCTTATTACATATCCAACACTTTATTGCGACAAGGAAAATCCCCTTAATCTGAATTCTGTAAATAATAATAACAGCAACAAAATGTATTTACTGGCTCAACAAATGAACTCATGCTTCAACTTTATGTGTATTTTGATGTCTTAGAATGCTTACTTGTAGTATTGTATTATTAGATCTTAATTGGGTAATGAAAGGGTAAATGGGTTGGAAAGCCATGTGGTGAATAATGTGGTTAGTCATACTGTATTGCGTAAGCAGGACTGTTAACGTTTTAGTGAGAATGCTCATATGGTTACATGCCTTCGTTTGCTTCGGTGTGACAGGGCTGGATTTAATTAGATTTTATGGGATCTAAACTTAAAAAAAGGCTCAAAGTTCTGTATTCAAAATCTGATACGTGGGGTGACCTTTTCTTCCTTAGAAGATAAGGGTACTCTCTGTTCTTGTGCTGGTGAAAAATTGCAGAGGAGCTGTTGCAAGGCAATTGCAGCAAGTTTTGGCTAACCTTTACGGTAGGCTTGGAGAGATAGGGCATTACATGTTTTTGTACTGTGTAAGTGGGAGAGGAGGCGAGACCGTTTGTTTCGCAGCAATGCTTAATAAGGATTTTTCAGAGAAGTAAAACTCCATTCTGGCAGCTGCCTAATAGACAGGGACAGACTATTTACCTTGGCGGCAATCAACTTGCTTTCCTAGCTTGCCTCTTTCTTATAAATGAAGTGTTCTTACCTTGTCATCTTAAATTCAGAGGTTCAAACTCTGCATTAGAAAGCAAAATCGATCTAAATGTTTTGAACCACTTCTTTATATTTGCACTTGTACTGCAGGTAAGCCTGCCAAAACCAAATCTCGTCCCAAGAAAATGCCTTGAAACAAGCATATTTCCTCACTGATGTCCTAGTATCCTGATTATAGCTAAGATTTACAATAATGTTGAAGTGTCAGCAGTGAACTGAGTGTTATAGGAAAAAACGTGGAATACTCTTCTGAAATATGGAAGTGCGGGCTGTTTGCATTTCTTGGTGTGGACCCTTGTGGATTTCATAATAAAATTCAAGTTTTGATAATGCTAAAAAGATAGCTGTTAGACATGAGCCTTTGGACAGGTGTGACCAGGTTGTACTTCCACAAGAACTCAAAGCCACGGAGTCTACTGAAAATACTGATCTTCACAGCCATGCCGAGGAATGTTTCTGGAGTGTTTTTCCTAGTAAGTAGGTTAGGCAAACTTTTTTTTTTTTTTTTTTTTTTTTTTCCTCCAATGAGATTAAGATAATTTGTATGTCCTCTTAGGTCTGAAGTATCAGGTAACTTTGGCAGGAAAAACACATCCTTATTCAGAAAGCTTTGATGTCAAGAAATGCCTGGTGTTTCTTAGGCAAAAAACATGTTGAAGATGGATGAACCTGTTGCTCTGGGTTTGGGGCTCTGTTTGGCTTGGTCCTTTTTTTATTAGCAATATTAGGTGCATTTCACTGGGAAAGAGCACGTAGGAGCTGATGGCTGTGCAGCTGCTCCTACCTCACCTGTGTGTGGCCAGCAGGCAACAGAGGTACAAATGAGACTTTTTTTTTTTTTTAAATTACTTAGTCTGATTGTAACATTTTAATTGAATTGGTTTTATGTGCAGGCTTGTAAATCTTAGAATGATGCCTATAACACGTTGTTCATAAACCTAGATTTCCCTGCTGTTTGAAATGTATACTTCTAGGAATTTCATCGATATGTCAATTTGGTCTACTCCTGATGGTTCACGCTTGCAGGAGTTCCTGTGCTGCAAAGCAGGAGGATGGCGCCGGGGGGTGTTCCCTGCCGTGCCCTGGCTACTCTGTCTGTGTTTGTTGCAGGCTGCAGAGAGTACTTTGCCCTTACTTGACCCATGACTTTCTTTTTTCTAAATTGGTAAAGTAAGTAGGAACCAGTATTCAAATCTGAGAGACAACACAAAGTAATCCCAATCTGTCAGAATGGTTTTAAAAATGTGGCTGAACTGAAGACTTAAAATCAGTTTTTATCCTTTTCAAAACAAAAAAGATACCACATAACTGAATGCAGATTAAATAACCTTTGTGAAGGCTAGAGTTCAGAAGAAAGACAAATGTGAGTTTGTGCTGGTTTTTTGTCCTCAGTGTTGAAACTGTAAGTGGTTGCTTAGAAGTGTGAAATTTGTAGTACCCCCAGCCTAAAATCTAACCACTTAAATTTGTGAAGGCAATTCAGGTACCAATACTGTCCTTCTGCCCTGCAGATTTTGTAGTTTGGATCACCTTGTAGCAGCAACTGCTATGCAAGAAAGACTTATGCCAAATGTAAATGAACTGCTTATCTGAAGGTATCGGTACATGTGTAAACTCCTGCAAGGCAAGCTCAGCTCCAAATTTGCATCATCAGCAGCTCCCACCTCATCTAACTTCAGTTAATGTGAAAGCTTACCCGTCTCTCACTGAAGGATAAATTGCTGGCTTGTGCTCACTGAAGGGTAAAAGTGAACACATTCTTACAGCAGAGCAGCTAAGACGACATGAATTAACGTGCTAGTTTATCTTGCAGTAATTTGTTCTGCCGCCATAACCTGATAATACGTAAGGCAATGAAGACAAGAGTGCTTCAACATGCACTTTTCTCCATGACAGCGTTGTTTCTGTCTCTGCTGCCCCGAGTTGTCAGTGAATTGATATGGGTTAAAACAATACCTTTTCAGGTGGTCAGAAGAATAACAGTGCCAAAGCTCTCCTTAAATTGGCTTTGGAGCTGTGTTTTCAAAATATCCAAAATATATCAATTTGCATAAAAATAAATGGCAACATAAATTTATAAACTCACTATGTGAATAACTTCTGTCTTTTCCATGCCTTTTGTAGATGCTTGTTGGGTGGTTTGGGAACTGGTGTAATGTTTAGTCTAATGTTGTAATCTCTTGGATTGCAAAAGTGGTGGAGGTTTGTTTTTTTGGCGTGGTTTTTTTTTTTTTCCTTTTTTTCCAGTGGGCATGACCATTCAGATGTTGAGCTGTCTGCAGTTAGCTTACTGATACAGATAACCTTGAAATATAACAGAACCCAAAGTGGCCCTGTTTCCTCTTTTCTACAGAAGACCTTCGTGCTTTTGGCCTTGGTTACCAGTTTCTCTGATACAACGCTGTATTTTGTGAATTAATTAGATTTTGAGTTTCCTATCTTGGCTTTTCACCAGGTTTATCTTCAAATACTGTTTCTCCTTTGTCCTCTCTCTGGGCCCAAGCTGAACTTGGGGTTCAAAAAAGTGAAATGGAAATAGTGTCTTTGGTGGTTTGGTTTGTTGTTTCTTGGGAGTTTTTTAAAATACGCTTAATTACAGGACAAAAATCAGTTGCTAAATATAGAAAAATCAGGGAGAGACAACTTTCAGCCAACATAATCCCAAGACAGAGTATAAAACTCTTTACAGTATCAGTGATGCTGTCGGTTTAGTAGAAAATACCCTGCTAGCTTGTTGCAGCCTAGGTTGGTGTCTCTCATGTTGGCAGACGTGCTATGCTTGTATGGAAATCTGAAGTGCACTGCAAAGAATCCAAGTAGAAAATGCTCACTTGTTTTCCTCTAGAGCTCCTGCGCAGGGATTTTGAGTTCCAGACAAAATTAGTAGAAATTTCAGCACTTAATTGCAGCAATTCATGTGCTTCTCATTTGAATCCTCAAATATGCAGCCTATGTAAATTGTTTTACTTAACTGTTTCCCATCAGATGGCAGTTCTAGTTGTATTGGGCTGACATGCATGTTACCAGCAAATTAGGTGTTTATAGGGCAAACTATTTTGCAACCTACTTGAAACAGTTTGACATCTTAGAAAACCCGAGGGTGACAGTTGGAGAAAACTCTCTGGTTGCCTGACTAGAAATTAATCTTGCTATTTGTCAGCATTTCTATTAAGTAGAATAAGCTATTTTTAAACTGCTTGTTGCCAACATGACCTTAAAATTAGAACATGTAGGAAAATGGGTTTTGTTTTCAGTGAAAAAGAAGTACTTTTGGGCAAAATGCCACTTCAGCTTCTCATAGGAAGTGTAGTTGAGGAACTTTTATTATCATCCTCTCCTGTGGACTGAGATTCCTGATTGGAATAAATCTCTGATAAGGTACCAGTCTCATGGGCAAAAGCAATGCTTCCTGGGAGAAGTCCAAGGAAATGCTCACATAAGCAAATATTAGGATAAAGCAATTAGACTGCGATTTCACAAGTGGTACAGTGGCCGCGTGCTGTTCTCGGTTCTTGTTTTGTTACTTACTGAAGCTTTTGGGACTCAGAGTTACCTTGAAAAGTGTTCCACAGGTTGTTTTTACTCATTTGTAGATTTGAAATTTCTACAAAATGTTTTTTAATCGGTCATACTGGGAATACTGGCACGTGAGTCTTACTGTACCTATTTGTACCAGTTTAAGAGTCTGTTGCCCTTTTTGGTAGGATGGAGTATCTGCGCCCATTTCTCAGTCACCCAACTGCAAGGTTGGGCAGCTGGGCTTTAAGCTACGCGCTGACCAGACTCCTGAGCTTTGCAGCAAAGCAGCTGGAGCGGCGGTTTTGCTCGCTGTGCTGTGGCACTGACAGTCTTCAGCAGGGACAAGAGTGGGTGTCTGTCCTCGTGAGCTGAGGTGCTGTGTGTCCGTTTGCTGCAGTACAGGAAAAAAAAAAAAAAAAAAATCACCTGTTCGAGGTGGTTGAATGCCCCCCCTTGAAATTGTAGTTACTTTAGACTCAGTGATGTGTAGGCTCCTCTGCCTGCAGTTTGTAAAGCAAAATACGTAACTAATACTTCTCTAATGCATCCCTAAGCCTTAATGGAGAATAGAAGCCTTGCACTTCCTCTTAAAACTTGCAGGATTGCTCTTGCATGTTCAAAGATTTTTAAATGGCTTTTAGCTTGTAAAATAAAGAAACTGTGTGCGCAGAGGAGCTGCTTCAGCTCGTTTAGTGGTGAGAAATGTGCATGTCTTTTTATTTTGCACACGTGTTCTAATCTCTAAATCCTACCAAGTAATTCAGGAAAATATGTTATTAGTTCTGTCAGGCATTTTGCAGCTATGAAGGAATGAAGCTAACACTGCTTTATAACTAGGTAATTGTGATTGAGAATCCCAGAGCAACTTCCTATCCCTGCTCTTACACTATTTGTTAGAGCTCACGGCTATTCTAGGTACATGCTCCCTCCCAGGGACAGTCATCTAGCCTTTGCTGTACATCTAAACGCTTCACTTAATTTGCAAGAGAGACTTGGATTGCTTGGAGTGCCACACCTTATTGCTTTCAAATGCTCATCAAGTAGCTCTGAGCGCAGGTGTTCGCTGCAAAAGTGGAGGTTGGTCTTGGTTGTTTGCTTACGCAGAAATACTTGAGGAATTATCCCTTATGCTGAAAGAATGCCCTGCAATGCTACAAGACCAGGCAGCGTTGCATTCGTTTGTCACTGAACTCGTGCACGTGAATAGCATGCTTATTTGCACTTCAACAAGTATTAACATCACCACACTTAAATTTTCCGGTTCTAGTGATACAGTGGTGTTTTCTTTATCCATGGGTATATCTGTAAATTATTACTTATTTTACAGTATTGCTTTTAATAGATTATGGAAAGATGGAAGATTCTAGCGAAATGAGCCAATGCCATGCCCGTAAGATACAGTGGGACCTGATGATTTACAGCTTGAGGAGGAAAGTAACAGTTGTTGAAGGAGGGTTTGGGGAGTCGGTGACAAAGCTCACACCTTTTTGTTACTTGGAGTGGCTAAAGTGCATCAAGAGATATAAACCAATATTTTTAATTTGGCTGATCAGAAGTAGTAGTGGGTAGTGATTTTCTGTAATGCTTTTGATTTCTGACTTTCGTTCAGCTTTGAAATTGTTGCATTTTGAATTTAGGCTTCTTAAATGCCAGATACCACAAACATGAATGTGTTGATTTTTCTCACCTATGTCAAATAGTTTTAACTGGAAAACACTGGAGTTTTTCAGGGTTTAAAATAGCGTTCAAACTGCTTTTAAAGCTGCTTTCATTCAAAGGCTGCCTGTTGGCACCCATAAACATCTATATTCTGTAGCTTTGTTAATCTAATGGGAAATAAGCATATATAATGCAGTTAGATCTTATTGCCTTGCATTCTCCAGTGTCGTCTTTTCCTATCAAAATGAGATGGCATGTTTGTAAGCAGGTTTCTTTTTCAGGAAAGAGGAGCAATATCTCAAGAAGCCTTTCAGAATATTTTCTATGCTCCCAACATTGTATCCCATACGCTTTTACTTCTGTAGCTGAATATTGAGTCTTTTTATTAGTAGTACTTTCTCTAATAGCTTCTTGGCTAATTGCAGTTTGAATCTAGTAAAAGTGAGCATGTCTAAAGAGTAGTTTAGGTAGTATATAGAAAGCAATACGTAAGAGAATAGTGTATAAAAAGCATCTAATTCTGGGCTTTGGAAGTGTAATTACAGAACTGTCTTCCCCTTCCAAATAGGTAAGAGTACGTAATTTTTTAGAGATTTACCCAGGATGTGGAAGTCAATTCAGTGCATTTCTCATTTAAACATATGAACTTCCATCAGCAGACTAAGCAAGGGCTGGACTCTGCCCCTCAGTAAAAGCATGAACCTGTCACTTGGACTTAAAGAACAGTGCAAGCACCTAATTTTAGGAGCAGTCTTGGGGCTATGAATCCTTGCCTTGCATGGGTGCCTTGGAAGCTTGTGCTACTGGTGTCCTGCTTGGTTGCTCTAGGTAGGTGTTTAAATTTGTGGAGGCAGGATTTCATGCACATCACTCTGAAGAGCTTCTCTGTCAGCTATTTTAGGTAACCTTATGCTCAGAGTAATAGTTATTCCTGGGTCTAATGCTTCAGTTGCTGTGGAAAGATATTAAAGAAGTAATGTGGATTTGTGTTTTCCACTTTGAAGTGAATATCTATCTTTCTCTGAATCTATGTCCAAAACTATTTTCCTTTTTCAGGGACCTCCATTCATATTTGCAGAAGCTCAGATTTTTCATGGGGACATTTGTCATGGTAGTGGTTGACCCAAAGTGGCTAAATGTGTGTTTTGGTGCCTATTAGCAATATTCTTTTTTTCTTCTTCTAGGACGTGAAAATCTGAGAAATGAACAAATTACGGCAAAGCTTTAGGAGAAAGAAAGATGTCTATGTGCCGGAGGCCAGTAGGCCTCATCAGTGGCAGACTGATGAAGAAGGCGTTCGTACTGGCAAGTGTAGCTTTCCTGTTAAGGTAAGAGTTTCTGCCTTTCTTTTGGATATCCATGAGGTACTCTTGCCATGAATTATTATTTGGGGTTTTCTTTGGCAAGCATAACCCAGCGGCATGTTTCATTATACGCTGACCTATTTTACAGTCAGCTCTCATTGCAAAGGATGTGGCTTTTTTTTTAAAGCCAGATGACTCATGTAACAAATGCCTTGGAAAATCACTGTCGGAGATATTCTACGTTATTATCTTGTTGAAATAAATCATGTAGCTAGGCAGAGGAGTAATACAATATTTGTCGTCGTTTTTCTGGAAGAGCAGAAATGATAGACCTCTTGGATTGCATGGAAAGGTACTCTGTGTTCTCTGTTAAAAGTGGAGTTACAGTTACAGTTTGACTTGTAAGGTAAGTGGTGGGTTGTGCTTGGAAAGGAATCCTTCCTCCCTTTTGATAATTGAAAACATTGCAAAGTAACACCTGGGTTTCCTTCCAGTGCTTGAGGTTATAAGCACTTGCTAACTTCTGAGAGTGTCTTCTGTGCTACGATTTTGTGTGTGTGTGTGTATATTACAGACTATTAATGCATGTGAAACTGAAATTACCTTTTTGAATTCTGAGAACTCATTCCAGATTATCGGAGTATTATAAATAGGTATTTTATTTTGTGTCACCATTTCTCCTTCCCCTTTATTTAAGAAACACTATTATTTTAATATTTTAGAATAATATTTAATATTAACGCCTAAGAAATATAATAATAAAAATAAATGCAAAATTTAAGGTGTCTTCTTGCATATGCTCCCTTGTAATCAAAAGCTTTCTTCCTCAAAGCACACTACTACTAACTCTACAATAAATTGTAAGCAGATGACACTTACGGAAAGCTAACGAATTAAATATCTATGCACAAGGAAAACAGTCTATGGTTCCGACACCTAAGGCCCTTTTATTAGTTTTTATCTGTATTATACTTAAAGTAATTCTGTCCAATAGTTAAACAGGCAATGTTGCTAGGTGGAACTCTTGAAACAGGCTGTTACGTATTTTTGTAATGCTGTGGGTATGTGCAGATATACGATAAATTTGAGATAACTTTCACACTAGGTTCATGCACTATTTTACCCTGCTATAGTTCCTTATCTGTGCTTTTACATATACTCAAGTGTATATAACGTTTCTAGTTTGTTATGGTTGCTTGCTTATTTGTCTTGTGTTAGTTTTCTACTTAGAAGGAAGGAACTGTAATCCAATGCTAAACTGAGATGGTATTTTGCCAGAGCTTTGAAAGTGAGTAACTGCTCTGTGGAAGCTCAAACTTAGATTAAGGTTTAACACTGTCTAGGAGAAAACGGAGCTATTAGTTTAAGGATTGTTATTTTTTAATAATTTAGTCATTACACAGGATGAAAAGCAAAATGTTCGATTTCTAGACATTTAGTTTTACTCCAACTTTTTCAGTCCTTTACTGAACACAGTCTGTGAACCACTTCTTGCTGTGTAAAGACTGACTTTTTTTAACTCTCAGTCAGGACTTGCACTTATAATGACAAATGCTTCCTGTATTTAAATGAAGCATTCATCTATTCTGGGCACATGTACCCAAAGTCAAAAAAGGTTTTGGGCTATTCTGTGCTGAAGAGGCATAGAAATGGATGAGTCTTTGCATCCTGCCATTGTAATGGCACTTGTTTACCCTTATTTGTCCGCTTTATATTGGAATTCACTGAATTAATTTAATTTGTTCACTGGAAAAAATACTCTGAAGTAAATGCCTCTTTACATACATTTCTTGATTTGGTCAGAATGGTAGACGATTAATATTTTAAAGAATTTGCAATTAGATGAAAGCTTAAAATCAGAACAATGTGACAGTAAGAGGTGTTTTAGCTTACTCGATTAGAAAATACTGTGCCTCGAGATGGGCAGTAGTGGAAACTTTTATTAGGCTTGGGATGCAAAGTGGGTGTTAACTGGTGTTTAATAGATACAGACAGGAAGCATACCATTGTGACTGAACGAGATAAACCAGATGTAGAGTCATCGGTTTAGTGGGTGGTACTCTATTTTGCTCACAAAAAGAATAGAACTTTGTGCTATTAAAGGAGAGTATCCTGTCACGCTGTTCTTGGGTATTATTCGGAAATTCATACATTCCAGGAAAAGTATGCTGTCGCCGATGTCCTTAAATATCTGATGAGGTGACTTTTCTTCTTGATGCTCCTCAGTGGAGCAGAATAGACTGAGATATTTGGGGAAATATGGTTAGTGAATAGGAATGCATTCAAGTCTGAAACATGGTGAAAATATCTTCATTTTCTTAAAGTTCCGAAATGGGAATTCCAGAGTGGCCCATTGCCTGTAGTAGAGCTGCTCAACCACAGTTTAATATGTTGGGGGGGAGGGAGGGGATGTGTCCTGGTTTCAGCTGGGATAGAGTTAATTTTCGTCTTGGTAGCCGGTATGGGGCTGTGTTTTGGGTTTAGGATGAGAACAATGTCGATGATACACTGATGCTTTGGTTCTTGCTAAGTAGTGCTAAGCTGTCTCTGAATAGGTGCTAAGTGGCGCTCACACTGGTCAAGGACTCTTTCAGCTTCCCCTGCTCTGCCGGGGGCACAAGAAGCCGGGAGGGGGCACAGCCGGGGGGAGGGCTGGCCCAGACTGGCCCAAGGGCTATTCCATACCATATGACGTCATGCTCAGTATATAAGCTGGGGGAAGAAGAAGGAAGGGGGGGACATTAGGCGCGATGGCGTTTGTCTTCCCAAGTAACCATTACGCGTGATGGAGCCCTGCTTTCCTGGGGATGGCTGAACACCTGCCTGCCGATGGGAAGTAGTGAATGAATTCCTTGCTTTGCTTTGCTTGTGCGTGCACGGTTTTTGCTTTGCCTATTTAACTGTTCTAATTTATTTTACTTCAATTATTAAACTGTTCTTATCTCAACCCACGAGTTTTCTCCCTTTTACCCTTCTGATTCTCTCCCCCATCCCACTGGGGGGGAGTGAGCGAGCGGCTGCGTGGTGCTTAGTTGCTGGCTGGGGTTAAACCACGACAGGATGTTAGTCTGTTCTTATTCTTTATGGTCTGTCTTGCCCACTCCCCAAAAATCATCAGCCGTAGTTCTTTGGAGCTCAAAGCATAGCTGAGTAGAAAGATTGGAGTCTGGCTTTTGCAGGGATGATGAAGATTTTACCTGTATAGAAGGTGAAGACCTGAGAATTGTTAACAAATGTTTCTACAGCTGTCTTTAAGGTTTTCTGTATAAAAGTAAAATACGTGAAACTAATGTAGTAGCAGTCATGTTGAGGGCTTTGTTTCTTCTAATGCTTGCTATTTTATTTAGGTAAAACTCTTAACATTCTTTTTTCGGAGAGAGGAGACTAGTGCGAATGCAGAGTAGGGAATGTTTGCTCACGGTTTCTCTTGTAAAAGAGAAAGATCATGAAAGTTTGATCCGTGAAAGATATGTCACTCTCTTAAAGTAGTGTTAAGTGTGTGTGTGTTAACTTCTTGCTGTTGGGCACTGTGCACAGAGTTGGGGTGTTTGTAGAGTGCTAGCACAGATTTATCCTTTTTTAGATATTACAGACCATGTGGAAGCACTTTGAAAGTCATGTTGCAAATAGGATTTCATCCTGCCTCCAGGCTTTGTTCTGTCAGTGTTGGACAGGGGCTCCAGTAGCTGCTCAGTCATTGTGCTTTGAGGATGCTGTACTGCAAACAGATTTAATGTTATCGAAAGGTTTTCTACGTTGGCACAGTTTTTGAAGCTCTTCCTGTGCTACATCTGCAGCTGATCCTTATTGTTAGTTGAAGTCCATAAGGGTGCTGTTGGATTTTGAGCAAATCTGATGCATCTATGGACTGTCTTCATTTTGGTAGAGAAGATGCTCTGTGGAAAGTATTGGCAAAATTCCTATTACATTGCTGCTTTAAAATTCAGGGAAGTGGATTTGGTGCACAGTTGGTTCTCTCCAGTGCTGTGCTCATAAATTTGGAGGTGGTGATAATCCTGGGCGCATACTGTTACTTTTAGGCAATAACACTTTGTTTTTGTTTTTTGTTTAACAGTCTGTTTTGCCACTACTTGGAGTGGCTGTGTTATATGTAACCAGCCACTGATCATATTTTCTCAGTCATCTTAGTGTGTGTAGGATGTATTTACAGATAGCTCTTCACTGTGTTGGAAATCCAACCACGCTTGAGGTGGTAATCTGACACATACAAAATAGAGCCTTGGAATGGCTACTGACTTTCCTGCAGTGCTCTTCTTCATAAACTGCTGTGAATCTGCTAACGTTGTATTGAAAGAAGAGCCAGGATGCTGCAGCGTACCACTGAATGTTTGTTTTTGCACCCTACTGCATCAGCAGAGAGACAGGTGCCTGTCAGCAAAGGTATGAAAAGGATGTTAAACTTGTGTTTAGACAAGTGTGACTTGCAGACTTTTGCTATTCCATTGGGGACATAATGGTATTGCTCTCCTAACTTTTGTGGTGTGGAGGCATGATACATTGCAGCTTTTATAGATGTACTCAGAGTTGCCCTGTTATTAAATGTGGCACTGTTACAGCTGCTGGAAAATCTGTGCAGAAGTATATTATCAGGGGCGAATTCCTTTCCACTGTCCTAACAGACTAAAAAGTAACTACTGTGTTTTAGTAGTGAATCCTCCCTCTGAGAGAAAAACTGTGCCAGATACACGTGATGTGTAAGAGACTTAGATGAAGACATTGTATTTAAAACTATTCAGAAGTAGATTATTCTAACAGACATTATAGCCTCACTTATCAGTGCTATAATTTATCTTTACACAATCTTTATACGTCATAATTGCAAAAAATGAAGTTCATTGACATACACATTTTCAAACTTGCTTTCTTGCTCCAGACGCTACCTCACTGAGAACATGCAGCTGTTCTATGTTTTAATGACTAAAATATTTGACACTAGGGCTTCTTTTGTCTGAAATGCCTTTTCGAATGTCCCTCTGGGTAAGTAGTTTTTATTCATACAAATGCACTTTAGAGTAACTGGCCTGTGAAATTTATATTGGAAAAATTAGGTCATTTCCCTCTACTTCACAGAACTAAACAAACCAAACATTTGTAAGTTTTTGGTGGTTCTAACCAACCGGATGTGTTAAACAGAATATTAACAGCTGATTCCTACCTGTGATTCTAGAAGATGCAACAGTCACATTTATCTTGGATTAATTAAATTAGTTTTATTCTGTTACTTTCATGGTTTTGGTGGTCAGTCTCTTTTGACCTTAAGGCGTCTAAGGCTACTGTTGCCTGTAGCCTGCAAGTTTACCTGTGTATTTTATTCTGTTTATTCCAACTGGGAGACTAAAGATATCAGTGAAAAAAGCCCATGTAGAAGAGCAACAAACCGCATTTGTATTTTTGAATTTGAAGTCCAGGATTTGCTGCTGAGTGCCTGGTATCATGTGAGTTAGCCTTTCCACTGAATCTTGATTTCTGTGTTAGTGTTGACAAATAAAAATTGTATGGATACAGTTGTACATTCACACATAAAAGAATTGACTTTTCAGAGTAAATACTCTACAACCATTTCCTATCTAGCCCTTGCTTTGGTGGGAGATGTTTGGAGGACACCGTATCGCTCTGTATTGAAGCAGAGATAGAAGAAAAGGGAACAACTTGCGCCGAGCCCTGTAGAGTATCCTCACTGGAACCTGTGAGTGTCAGTTCTCATCCCTGCGGTCCCTGTGACCTAGCAGCGTGTTATGTCGTTAGGCCATACATGGCCCTGCTGAAACTGCTATCAGTAGGAAATAGACCATTTCTGTCACTTCGCTGTGTGCTCTCACACCACTAGTATCTGCCCAGTTGTCCTCTTCAGTTTTTGAATTGATGTATTGACCTTTATTGCTTAGTGTCAAATTTATAAATCTCATATTAAAAAATAACTTCTTATTTTTAATCAGTTTATAAATACAGCTTGCATGCCATTCTGTTCCTCCAGATCAGAAAAACTGCTACTCGGCACAGGTAACTGTGGCTTTTACGTCTTAAATGCACTTCTAGTTGGAAATAATAGAAGCTGTGAAAGCGTTTACCAGCATGTTGATGCTGAAGTGCCTTTAAGTTAGGCATGATATTTTTGACTGTGAAAGCTTGAGATGCTTGAATAGTCTTTGGAAACTATGTTAAGTATTTTTAAGAAGTTAATGTGACAAATCTGCTGATTTCTGAAATGTTGCACAGCCTTACGCATTGAACATTACAAATCCCTGCCTATTAAGGCATGAACTGATGTTAGCGATGAAAAATAACCATTCCTATTGAATGCTAACCCAGCAGCAAGCAAAGGTACATTTTTAAAATCCTGCAGCATTTAAGATCACAGGGAAAAAAGCTTGAAGACAGCTAATTACAAAAGAATGGTAATTATAACAGAAGGTGTGAGACTTGCCTCCAATATATTCCAATACATTTCTGTCATGATTAAAAGGAATGTAATGCAATCCCTAATCTTTAAACTGTTCGCACTTGTGTCCAAGCCTTAGTTTTGTTTGAATAGCATTGCAAACCAGAAGCTTTAAATGAAGATTCTTACTCAGTTTTAAAACCCTCCTGTCTTTGGCAGAGGTCAAATTCTTAAATTGTTTAGTAAACTTCAAATTGTTTTAAAGATATGACTATTAATGTTTAGAGCCATAAAAATAGTTTGGATGCCCTTGCTGAAATATTTCTTTTAAATGTAATTTAGGTGTTGGAAATCAAAATGTTTTCATTGGGTTATATTTTTTAATTCTGTGTGTTTTGTTTTTCAAAACTAGGGGATTTCCAGTGTCATAAATAGAAACTGAATTTTTTGCGGGACTTGAAGAAAAGGTACAATGTGCACCTGTGCAGTGTGTTTATAAAACTTTGTGCTATCAACACGTGGTTTTCTTTTATTTTCTTTTTTCAAGAAAATTTTAAATTTGTTTACTAACACTGAACTCCCGGAAAAGTAGGAATTGTGCATCAGAGTGGACAATTGAAAACCTAAGTCTGACAGTACGTATGTGAAGCTGTAAAGGGGCTAGGAGAAATAGTGGGTTTAAGCCTCATCAAGGGAAATTTAGGATGGGCATTAACAACAACAACTCAGCAAAACAACCTCCCTTTCTAACAGTGAGGCATGTAAGCTGCAGAGTATAAGGTCTACCCCGTTGATCTCCAGTTACAGAAATGTCATAATACTTCCAGGCTGACTTCTCTGATGTAGATGTGGAAGTAGATCCTGCCTTGAGGCAAGCGCTGTCCTACATAACCTCCTGAGTTCCTTCTCTGCCTTGTTTTAGGGGTTTGTGAGAATACAAAGAATATAGCATTTGTGTATCCTGTATTGAGCTTTGCTACTTCATTCTTCCAGTCCTAACTGGAAATGTTTGTTATTCCCTCACAGTGTTGTTTCTGTTCACACTGATAAATATGATAGGAGAATCAGTAAGTGAAATGCACAGTATGCCTCTTAGGTGGGTGTGATGTGAAGGGACACGGAGAAGTACTGGTATAGATACTGCTTTGTTTTTAGAGTTAGATTATTTTGACCCATGCTATTCAGAGACATGTAGCAGTCATAGGCTGTTACAGCTCCTGTTTTGGGGGCTTTAATAAGTTGATGAGACATTTTCATTTCTGGTGACTTAGGGAGGCAGGAGAAGTTGGACCCTAAGGACACGTGTAGCATCGTAACTAACCTGTAGCTTTGACTAAGCAGAATACAGCTTAGTTTGTTTGTTTGATGCTTAATCATGGAGTTTCTGTTGTCTATGCTTCTACAGATCTGTCTAAGCAAACATCTGTTTCAAACTGATAAATTAAAAAAGCAGGAGCATTGGTGTGAGAGTAGAGAAATAAAGTATTGAACACTGGGGTGTAAATCTTACACAAGTCAGTGGAAAAGTAGCTCAGCTTTAACATGTACCCAGGCTTTCTGGATTTAAGCTTATGTCTAGTTGCAAGACAGCATTTTGCTGTGAAACTATGGAGCTCAGGCTTTAATTCTTGAGCAATACTAATTCCAGAAGCATATCTACACATGCAGATGCCAAGCAGTCAGTCTTACTGTTACGAATAATACCCCAGCTGTAGAGAATAGCACTGACACAGAGGAAGAAAGAGGAATGTTGCTGCCTCTACGAAAAATACCAAGGAAATGGTGGCGTGCTTTTCTCTATGGCGACTAGTTCCCTAGCATGGGACACCTTGGCCAAGACTTACAGTAAGCACATTGCCTGTAGCTGTCTAGTTTCAAAGGTAATCTGAAAAACCTATCTGCTATTGCAAATAAAGCAGCGCATGTGAACATAGAATCATAGAATAGTTTGGGTTGGAAGGGACCTTTAAAGGTCATCTAGTCCATCCCCCCTGCAATGAGCAGGGACATCTTCAACTAGGTCAGGTTGCTCAGAGCCCCATCCAGCCTGACCTTGGATGTTTCCAGGGATGGGGCATCTACCACCTCTCTGGGCAACCTGTTCCAGTGTTTCACCACACTCATTGTAAAAAAATTCTTCCTTATATCTAGTCTAAATCTACCCTCTTTTAGTTTAAAACCATTACCCCTTGTCCTATTGCAACAGGCCCTACTAAAAAGTCTGTCCTCATCTTTCTTATAAGCCCCCTTTTAAGTACTGAAAGGCTGCAATAAGGTCTCCCTGGAGCCTTCTCTTCTCTAGGCTAAATAACCCCAACTCTCTCAGCCTTTCCTCATAGGAGAGGTGTTCCATCACTCTGATAATTTTTGTGGCTCTCTTCTGGACCCGCTCCAACAGGTCCATGTCTTTCCTGTCCTTGAGGGTTCCAGAGCTGAACACAGTGCTCCAGATGGTGTCTCACCAGAGCAGAGTAGAGGGGCGGAATCACGTCCCTTGACCTGCTGGCCACGCTTCTTTTGATGCAGCCCAGGATATTGTTGGCCTTCCGGGCTGCGAGTGCACATTGCTGGCTCACATCCAGCTTTTCATCCACCAGTACCCCTCCTCGGCAGGGCTACTCTCAATCCCTTCATTCCCCCACCCTGTATTGATACCCAGGGTTGCCCCGACCCAGGTGCAGGTTCCCTGCACTTGGCCTTGTTGAACCTCATGAGGTTCACATGGGCCCTCTTGTCAAGCTTGCTCAGGTCCCTCTGGATGTCATCCTGTCCCTCAGGCATGTCAGCTGCACCACTCAGCTTGGCGTCATCTGCAAACTTGCTGAGGCGGCACTTGATCCCACTGTCTGTCATTGATGAAGATATTGAACAGCACTGGTCCCAGTACAGACCCCTGAGGGACACCACTTGTCACCGATCTCCATCTGGACATTGAGCCGTCATCTGCTACCCTCTGGATGTGACCATCCAATGAATTCCTCATCCACCAAACAGTCCACCCATCAAATCCATCTCTCTCCAATTT
Source organism: Platalea leucorodia (assembly GCF_965183815.1). Taxonomy (NCBI): domain Eukaryota; kingdom Metazoa; phylum Chordata; class Aves; order Pelecaniformes; family Threskiornithidae; genus Platalea; species Platalea leucorodia. The sequence goes on along the minus strand of NC_138829.1, from coordinate 41,687,036 downwards.
AGAGAGCAGGATGTTGTGGGGGACCATGTTGAAGGCCTTACAGAAGTCCAGACGGACAACATCCATAGGTCTTCCCTTGTCCACTGATGCAGTCACTCCATCACAGAAGGCCACTGGGTTCATCAGGCAGGGCTTGCCCTTGGTGAAGCCGTGCTGACTGTCTCAAATCACCTCCCTGTCCTCCATATGCCTTAGCATAGCTTCTAGGAGGATCTGTTCCATGATCTTCCCAGGCACAGAGGTGAGGCTGACATCTGCTGATACAGAGGGAACTTCAATGATTTGTGTAGCTTTGCCTGTTTGGAAGGAAGTCTGTAATAGCATATTACCGGGCTTGGAACAAACCAAACTGGCCTGAGTGAGTTGTCCCAGTGGAAGGAGTTCTGGTGAAGGATCTTTCTTTTTGCCAGCTATTACTGTTGAACTTTGAAATTTTGGAAACAGTCGGCCAAGTATTTATGAAAGAAATGAAAACAGAGAAAGAAGATCAGGTCAGTATTTTTTGTACTGGGACACAGATGGTAGATCTGTTTTTGTTTCTGACCAGTAATGTTTCTGACCTGATAGATCAGCCCTTGATCATAAATCGTTTAGGTTGGAAAAGACCTTTAAGATCATCAAGTCCAACTGTTAACCTAGCACTGCCAAGTCCGCCATTAAACCGTGTCCCTAAGCACCAGGTCTACCCGTCTTTTAAATGCCTCCAGGGATAGGGACTCCCCCACTTCCCTGGGCAGCCTGTTCCAGTGACTGACCACCCTTTCAGTCAAGAAATTTTTCCTAATATCCAGCCTAAACCTCCCCTGGCGCAGCTTGAGGCTGTTTCATCTCGTCCTGTAACTTGTTACTAGGGAGAAGAGACCGACCGCCACCTCGCTACAACCTCCTTTCAGGTAGTTGTAGAGAGCAATAAGGTCTCCCCTCAGCCTCCTCTTCTTCAGACTGAACAACCCCAGTTCCCTCAGCCGCTCCTCATAAGACTTGTGCTCTAGACCCTTCACCAACTTCGTTGCCCTTCTCTGGACACGCTCCAGCACCTCCATGTCCTTCTTGTAGTGAGGGGCCCAAAACTGAACACAGTATTTGAGGTGTGGCCTCACCTTAGGAGCAATTGCAATAGCGTGTTTTTGGGGAAAGGTAGTAGGAGAGCTTCACCAAAGACACTTGATATGTAACTTAAGTTGTTCCTTTTTAGATGAAGTTGGAAAAAGTTTAAAATGTTGAAAAAGAATAAAGTTTCTCAAGCACTTTTCAAGTTCTAAGGATGTTTTGATGTGTGCCAGTTTAACTTGTTCCTGTGTTGATTGCTTTCTGTTTGACTTGAGATTGATACTGAACACAGTCATCTGTGAAAGAGAACATAAAGCCCAGAGGCGAAGAGGGAAAGTTGTTGTGTTTTTTTTTTTTTTTTTTTTTTTTTATTACTTGCTGTACCATCATATCATCTTTTTTTTTTTTCTGAAAATGTTAATATAAGCAATACTTCTATTTAAAAATGTTTGTGCTAAGGGATTCTCCAAAAGCTCCTGAAAGTATTTTATTTGGATTAGAGCTTTTATTTTATGTTACTTTGTATGTGGACTCTGCCCACGAGGATTTTAGCTTTCTGTAAAAGCATTGGTGGTTAATTTCTGGTATCACAATTAAATCTCTTACAGAACACCTTATGGTTGGGAATTGCTGATGTCATGACTATCATTCATTGGTTGCTATGGAAATTAAGTAGGAATGCATTCAATATTAATACTGCATTCCTACTATGTGCACTTTCATGATGAAAAGTGCTCGCTTTTTCCCGGAATGCTAGCTGCAGTGATCCTTGTGACAAGGAGTGCTCTTTGCAGAACAGTAAGGAAGGGGGTACCCCGGACGTATTTGCAAAGTCATCAGGCACCCTGGTATGGTTTATGCAGTTCACATCGATCTTGTGCACTCAGTAATTACGTGTCCCAGTCCTTGAGTGTGTTTGTGGTAATGTGCCATGATGGATTTGCATGAGATTTTACTTATACAGGACAAGTCACTTCCCAGGCACTTCACAGTATGTTTCTTCTCCTTTAGTTTGAAAGGGAAATTCCTTTCAGAGATCCTGAAAGCTTGTGTATAGAAGTGTGGGATTTGTGTATCTGCTTTTTAAAGTGGTTTCCATGCAGTCTCTTTCCTGTGGCAGGACAACAGAGTTCAGTGATGGTTTATTTTTGTTAAGTCCTGGATTCTGGTGTTTGACTTCCGTTTCAGGCTGTAAGGAGCAGGCCATGTCTTACTCTAACTAGCAGCTGTATTTTCTTTCTCCTATTAAATTTTGAAATGTCATTCATAAAATGCTGTTGCACTAATAAGTTAAGCTAATATTTCAAATTTGAGGTTAGGTAGTGATATAATTACAATTTAACACTTCTGCTTAAAATGTAAGGCTACTAGCAAAGGTTTCAGTCTGCAGCAGAGCTGTTTGCCAAGTTTCCTGAAGAAATATTTACGTCTTTGATTATTACCCATTAGAAGTCAGATAGCTATTGTAGCACTGGTTAAATACAGGAGCCATGTATATCTACTCTCAGCCTGGTGGGGGAAAAAGTTTTTAGAAATAAGCCTGGAGACTTGGAAGGGGACCTGCTGCTTAAGGGAGACTTGGCTAAAACGAGGACCACAGCATTCTGCTTATACAGTTGAAAGTTATTTTTACAAGAAAGAAACTTAAAAATATATTGGTATCTATAAGGAATTAACACACCACCACCTCACCCTAGAAGAAAACCCGGGAAGAATTTTGAAACTGCTTGTAAAATGTACAAGGCCACTGGTACTGATAGCAATGAGCTGCTGGCTTCTGCAAAAATGGTGCAATGGGAAGAACAAGTTTTTTTTGATGAAGGGCTTAAAGTGTAAGTGCAAACAAAGCACCTTTTGTCCTCTATATCATAAAGAAGTATTGTGTGGCAGTGTAATTTCTTTTATAATTCAGAATTGATTGATGCTCGATGAGGTCTGTGGATTGTACCCTTTTGGTGTGGGTAGATGCACTTGATATGTACAATAATGTCCCCATTCACTGGAGTGGAAGTAGTATTGAAAACTGCAGCTAAACTTGCTGTCTCTAGCAGCAGTGGCATGACTGATTGCTGAAAGTTGGAGCATGGAACTTCAATAGAGGTTTGGCAACACAGGGGAAAATGGTTGTCTGTTTTGGAGTGTGACATGAGGCAATATTTACCCGGCTCGTTTCTCCCTTTTCCAAGCAAAAGGCAGGTTGCCAAGTACAGGGACTGAATGGTTTGGATCTCCAGTTGGAAACATTTTGCCTACACTGGGGTAAATGAGATGTGCAGATAGCTCAGGAAATCTGAAAGTTGTCCTCTATTTGTATGATACTTTACTTAATGGCCATGCAAACTAGATGGCTCATTCCATTCATATATCTTTTTATCTGTCCTCTATAAACCTCAGCTTTGTTCCTGTCTATATCCCTCCCTTTTTAAAGAGAAGTTCACAAACTTTCTTAAGTTACTAAACCCAAAGCTTTCCTATGACAAATATAAACAACCACAGAATTTCTGCATCTCTGGAACTTCCAGAGGAGTCATGGTAGAACCAAAGATCCATCTACAATAGCTGTTGATATAAATATTTACTTCCAGACACATAGTAAATGCATCTTTAGTTGTTACTATTTGTGTATTTTTAGGATTAAAATTTTCTAGTCAGTGTGTGTTCTGGAGAAATGAAGATCTTGCGCAAGTGTTCAGCAGGCCCAGCTGAGGGAGTACAGTTGCTGTTTTGGCAGCTCCAGCATTCAATTATGAGGCTTCAGCCTCACAGAGCTCATTTTGAAAAAGCTCTAAAGTGTCAGGTCTCTTTTATTTACCTTATACTTTCTATGCAATTTATTTTTCAAGCTGTTCTCCAGCTGTGAGGGCTGGTTTAAATGAAATTCTTGCAGAATTGTTCCATCCAGATTTACTCTGTTTTAGAAATGCCACATAGTGAGACTTAATGTTAAAGCCGTCTGTCACTTAAGATCTTTTAAATCTTTCAGCAGCTTAACGGTATGTAGGGTGATACGTAGAGTCTCTTCTTTTGGAGCATCTTGCCTTGTATGAAAAAGCCCCTCAACTTCCAAATTTCTATTAAATCTTCAAAACAGTCTGAGTTTGTCCATTTAGTTGAATCTATTGTTATTCTGATAGAACGCTTTGATATGGTGCTAAGGAGTGAAATCTCTTTTTGTCCATCTAGTTAAGTATGGTATCCTAATTAATGAAACAAAAACTGGGAGATTTCGGATAACTCATGACAGAATATTTGTGATGGAGTGGGACTTCTCAATAGAGAAAATAGGTTTAATAATATATTGAGATTATAGGTTTACCACTGCATTAAGTGACACAAGTATTGATTCTGATATTTTAAAACCATTTCTTCACTCTAGCTAGTCTAGAATATAAATGCTGAATTGCATGCAATTCTTACAATGCCACGTATATTGGGGTAAGTTTCTTTGACCTATACTTCTTATTACAAAACTTCAGAAAGCTTTTATTTAATAGTTTCTATGGTTTTCTTCAAGAGTTAAGTACTTTGAATAAGGATATGAAAGCTTCTGAGAGAACATTTCCTTCCCCTATGAAAAAGAGCTACGGTTGGATAAGGTAGGGAGAAATTGGAAAACTTAGAACTTCCTCCCCCCCCAAATGTAAAATGAATCTATCGACAGTACCTTGAGCACTACACTCCGATGTATTTCTTGAAATTGCTTTCTCTATAGGCTAATATTATTCTGGGTTATTAACTTAAAAGCTTTGAAACTTGCAGTTTCTATTCACTGTTGTTTTGCTGTTTTTTTTTTTAAGTAGTGCTTGATAAGATGAATATACAGAAAACTGATATATTTTAAAAAACTTTTTGTGAGAATGATGAATATTTCAGTGTCCACATAAGAGCCTGGTGTTGTAATGAAGATAAACAATGTCGGTTTACAATTTTGAAAAAAAGGGGGAGGGGGGGAAGAAGGATGTTTTCTGTTTGCAACATTGAAATTTCTTGGGTTTGAACATGAACATTCAAATATATTTGGTAATCTTACTATGTAGTATAATTCAGTTTTTGATCCTGAATATATTTTTCATTATTCAAAAATAATTTATTTACAGTCATCTCTATATTGACTTAAGGTTTTCATGCTATGCTGGTAAAAAAAAAAGGGACTAAAGCTCATGCTGAATAAGTAGTAAAATACAGTTCTACTTTTCAATTTCTTTTTTTCACGTGAGTAAGGAAAGTCTGTCTTTCCCTCCAAATTTCTAGATGTATTATGCTTTTCTACTGATTCTGGTGCCCCATATAAATACAGAATCCAGCCTCCAAATACAGGTTTCAAACGAAGGCTAGCAAAGTGCTCTTACTGTCTGTCATCTCAGCTGTACTGAGATGAATTCAGAGATCGGATTTTTTAAACCTCGGGACTTTAAGGAGCAGCTATTAAGCTTTCCTCCCTGTACTCTCTTTCCTGCAGTACTTGGGACATGTCGAAGTGGATGAATCCAGAGGAATGCATATCTGTGAAGATGCTGTGAAGAGACTGAAATCTGTACGTATATTTGTTTCATAAAAAAGTTGGCTTTGGGGCTGTGAGCATTATTGGAAAAGGTCCATTCGGCAGCAGTGCCCCAACTAAAGACTGAACTTTTGACCCATGCTAGGAGAACAGTTGGCTGGTTTGAGAGCGCTGCTGCGGTTAGGGGGACATGCTAATCTGATGATGAGAGGGAGAGAGTTACAACTGTTCTTTCTACTTGCAGAAACTATTTGCAAAGCAAATGTGTAAAAATCCTCTGTGACCCTTGAGACTAAGTTGGTACCCACATGGGACTTCAGCCATTGTTTTTTAACAGTTCTTTTCCCCTCTCTCTTTTCCTCTCCCTCTCTCTCTCCCTCTGTTGCCTGCCACTTTAATAGTGACTTAATTCACCATTATTATACAAAATATTACTTGATGTAGGCTGCTTTTTTCTAATGCACTGCAACATTGTAGTCACGCATGAAATAATCTGGCTTGCATCTGCTCAAAGTGGCCTGAAGGCTGCCTAATTCTGATGTGTCATGAAGTGGGCTGCTCTTAGTTTGGCTTCTGTGAACGTTTGCTCCTGTAAATGGCACTCGTTCAAAGCTCTTTGTATTTCTGTGGCTCATTTGAAGAGGTCTTGTCCTCTCTTTCCTGCAGTAGTAATATCACAAAATCCTGTGGAAATAGCAAACTCCAGAAGGGCAGTGATCAGTCTGTCAAGGAACTGAGGCTAAAACAGCATTGAAGAGAACAGAAGGAGAAAGGACATTTAAATTTGAAGTCTGAATGGAGACAGAGAACTGTAATCCTTTTCATCACTTCTCTTATGTGTTTTAGCTGTACACATTCTTCAGTGATGCCTCTAGTGGAAGAAACTCTTGTATCCTTGTAGCTCAACAAAATTACTGAAAGTACATCAAACACTTCTACTGCACCTTTGCTAACTTAAGTTATCTGCTACTGGACATAGTTTTTTTTTTTTCCCCTCACCAAATGTGAGAGCTCAAATGGCTTGCAACTAAACCGGTTCTTCCCTTCTTCCTAGCACGAACAGAGGATTATAGGTTATCCTTTCTTCCTTCTGTTGTGCTGTAAAGTTTCTGAATTGGTTTAGTGCTCTGATTAAAGTCAAGTCTTTTCATTCTTTTCTCTCTCAGCTAATGTATAGCAACCTGTTAAAGCTGCATCCCATCTGTTCCCATTCAGTCCAACAGTGATTGGTGATTGATTTTTATTAAAAAGGGCCACACAAAATATAAATGAGTTTCTTTGTTCTATGGATTTAGTTTACGTAGCTAAAAGTGCAAGTACTGACCACATAATGAATTGCATCCGTTTTTGTTTCGTTCTGGTTTTTGTGCTATCAGAATACTTTCTATTAGCACACCAAATAACCTTGCAGTATCTATTTTATGCAACTTCTCTCATTCTCTTCTCTGGGGAGCTATGCTGTGAAGTATTTGTTCTCTAGGTTTTTTTTATAAACTTGAAGGCCACAAGCCAGTTAAGTGTAGCTAAGCTTATAAATAATGAGACTCAGTAAAAGCATAGTGCCCAGTTTCTGCTGGAATCTGGATAATTCCAGGATTGTGATTCTTGATCACCTGAATTATTGATTCAAATGTCAGACTTGGATACCTAACTTCTACAGTGCATTCTCTGGAAGTAAATAATTTCATTTCCCTATTCTGTGCTATGTCATTGTTCCAAATTGTGAATGGCATCAATTTACCCGTTCTCATAAATTCAACATTTTTCGTCAGATAATTTTGATTTCTTCTGCTGTTTGAAGTTTTTGACGTCTATATATAAATTACACACAAGCGCATGTTGCTTAAGATTGCTATTTGCATTGTCTCCTTTGTCAGTGTTGGAAGTTGAGAAGCAGGGGTGAAATTCTCATTGGGCCCCAAGAGGAAGATTCAGATTACTGAAAGTACTTTGTAGGCTTTAGTTGATAGACTCCATCAGATCCAAGGTTCATTTGGAGCTGCTCACTGCAATTCAACCCCTGCCCCCCACCCCCAGCCTGTAGGCTTTAAACTGGGGGCATTGCTTTAGGACTCTACTGTTACTGAAAGCTCTTTTCTGTACAATATGCTCTCTTAATTAGCAAAAGCCAAACCACTGGATGATGTTTCAGCATGCAAGGAATGATAAGAAAACAGTTTGTTCTCTTGGTAGTCTCTTGCTTCCACAGTGCTTGGTTATTTTGATGGGCTTTCTCTTGATCTTGAAAGAATTACAAGTTTGAGCTGCAGTGCTCAAACTGAAAGACTAGCTTAAGGGAAATGGGACTTCACTTTTCATATGGTTAAACTACATCAAAATGTATGTGGCCTATTTTAATCTTTACAGTTTTCTTTGCAGGTAATGTGTAGGTTTTATAAATCCAGTCAATAAATAATAGTTCTGTTCTCTTAGACAGAATTGTTGAATACTTGTATCTTGTAGCTTCTAAAAATGAAGTTCTGTCTGTCTTTACTTATTTTTATAGATATACTTTTTTCTCTTAATTCTTGTTCTCCAACAGTTGGCAATTCATTTGGGGAACTGAAGTCTGTTCTTTTTTAGGGTTGACTAATGGATTTTAAAACACTTTATGGGATTTGTCAAGAAGAATATAGAGCAGTGTTAATCTTGGTTTAGAATAGCTTAATTTCAGCTTTGCTTTTTAAAAGAAAAGATGCAAACAAATCTTTCTCTTTATTGTGGGAAATAACCTTTCAGGTTTTTTTTTTTTTATTACCTGCTCGTTTAATGTGGCGTAATTGTTTGAGCTCTGCATCTTGCAGAACTTGAAACCAGATGATGGCGAGCATTTTATTCAGGTATTGTTTAATTGACAACTGAGTAAAAGAAGCCACTTTTAGCTAGACAATCCCTCATCCATACTGTATTCTGTTGTTATAGCTTTATAGCTCTGAAATTGCACACCAACAATGCTATAATGTGCAGGTTATAATATTGTCTAGAATGAATGAAGACAAACTTGAGTTATGTCCCTGTTTTCTGTCTGATGAAATGGCACCACAGTCTCATGAATAGATCAGAAACCCAGGTATTCAGCTATCAGTCTATTATTAACATGGGTTTATATTACCAACGGAGCTTGCATTTTTCCCTTAGTAGGATATTACCAATGTAGCTTACATTTTTCCCTTAATAGGGATATATTACTAACTGTGTATACACTTTGTATCTGGTAGGATCCTTGTATTTGGACACTAAGCACTAAATGGTTTCTTCAGAACCATTTCACTGAAGCTAAAATATTTAGTGCAAACTGGAAAAAACTTTGTAAGGGCCCTGTAAGTGTATTTGATTCAGATACAGGAACATCATATAAAGACAAAAGTATACTCTCTCATGTCATGTTTTAATTTTAAATCAGCTTTAGCGTGTAGTATTGGTTTCTAACTTGCCACTTTTTGTTTTAAATGATGCATTTGTTTTAATATATGTTCTTGTTTTAGCAGGTAAAGAGGCATAATTTAATATTTTAAAACATGCATTAGTTATCTCTAAACTACATTAACTTAGTGTTGTTTAAAACCCATTTTGCATGATACCTTTTCCATTAACCTTTCCTAGTTTATTAAAAAAAATAATCTTGTTTAACAAGCATTTTGCTGAGAGCAAAATTAACCATCACCTAAATATGAGGTAGCTTCTGGTGAATCTCTTTAGCTTTTGCTATCTTTAAAAAGCTGTTATTTAGTGTAATGCAATAGTCATTGCTCAACTTGGCAGCAGCATCCAACCCCTTCTCATTATGTACACAACACTGTGATTAATCCATTAGTTCCCCTCCTAGTGTTCAGCATATCCTGTCCAAATACATAACCATTCCTGCCTCTAAAAATTGTTAAGCTTTTCAGCTGACTGAACTTAGAGATGTTCTTTTATACAGTGTCTGAGTTGACATAAATATGTTACAGATACTCGGTAAAAAGCTCTGTGGAAGGACGTCAGGCAGGGAGGCACACAGCAGCAGAAGTCAGGAAATGCAAAGTCGAGATTGACACTCCCTTCTTAACTTTGTGTTTCCTGGCTTTTGTTGGCCTGCGTCAGAACCATAGCTTTGTTTTAAATACAACCTTGTTTATCAATCAATTCTTGAGACACTGCCTCAGGATATTTGTAATAATATTTTTAATATAGTATTGTTATCAGTGATCAACATGTTGGAATTGCACGGTGTTAATTTGGGGTCGGGGGCAGTCACAAAGACGCTCGCCGTCTCATCTGCAATTCTCCACCTCCTCCCCGTTACTGCTATACCACAGGTTTTTTTCTTACAAGCGAAACAATTTGGAAAGATAGCAGGAACAGTGATACGCTTCGTGCCAGTGTCCCTCAACTGTGGAGCAGCATGTGGCTGCGCTCACAGAGCACCAGGCCTGGTGAAGTGTTCCCTCAGGAGAGCAGTTCAGATCTTGCAGTTTTCTTTTCACAGTCTGGTAACAAAATAAAGCCAGTAAACTAAACTGCATGCAAATATGCTTAAAATCATGTGCTGCCTTTTTCTTAATGTGAATTGGGCAATCGGTGTAATTGCTTCCAGGCTGAAGAAATTTAGGAAGTTGTACTTCAGCTCTTGGTATCTTTGCGCTTGCTTAACTGTCCGGCCCTGTCTGAGCTGACTTTAAAGGGGTCTTGTTCAACCTATCAATTCAGAGTTGTAGAATGAATATCTAGTGTTTGTATCAATATTGTATAAAGCCTTGGAAGGCCTCAGAGAGAGTGAAAGAGGAAGGGATGTCATTTGTGGTTTAGTTGTACCACAAGGTAAGATAAAATTCCTCACTCTGCAGAGAAGACTGCATAAGATGTGAAGTGTAAGAGCAGCATGTAAACCAAAGCAACAAATAAATGGAATAAAATGAAGCAGTGTTTAACCCTGCTTTATACCAGCCACACATGCTTCTCCAGCTTACAAAGCATTTGCTTTGGGAAAGAGTGATCAATGCAGAGCAAACTTGACTGTAATTCTGGAGACAGAACTTTGCATTTCACAAGAACCTGCACAGTATTTTAGTTGTTTAACCACCATGTCTGCTGCCAAGTTTGATTTATAATCTAACTAAAAGGGACTAAATAAGGGAGAGTGAAAATAAAGTAACCACTTTGCATGAAATTGGGGCTGAGGTTCTTTTCTTTCCACCAATTTCAGGGCAGTAGCTTGTTAGAGCTGTGTGCGTGCCCTTTGATCTGCATTTTCATGGGATTATTTTCACATTTGCCTGTCGCACCTTCTCATGGATAACTCTAAAAACCCCTTCCTTTCCCTCCAAACCCTATTCTTGTGTGTGCTTGTTGGTTTGAAACCCTGGGACATTTTAGCTACCTACAGTAATAGCGCTCGACTTGTCCCCCCTGTTCCTCCAGGAAAGGAAGTTCTTCAAAGGCTTCTTTGGAAAAGTAAGTTTAATCCCTCATTTGTGCTTGCACTATAAGGAGTTACATCCCTGGTATAGCACTGCCATAAAATCGGGGTGTTGAGAGTCCGCTAATCCATTTCAGAATATTTGCTTCTAAAATAGACTTGGAAATATGTTCATCAAACAATGAATATGGTTAAAAAAACAACCTGAAACAGAACCTTAATCTGTATGGACTGTATCGGAAATCCAGTGTTCTGAAGCGATTTGGTCTTCCTGAAAAAAATGCGATTTGTCCTTTTAAACACGTAAACTTGTGCTGGCCTACATCACCTGGGCAAATATCTACAGAGCAGTTGGGGTCTGTGCCTTGTAAGTGCTTCGTGATCGGCTGCCTGGCACCATGAGTTGACCCAAATGCTAGTGTGCCTACGCATACTATCTCTTAAAATCTTATCTTTTTTGGGCACAGTTCTAATTTGAAGGTATGTGAAGATGAGACCAGGCATTTATCTACTATGTTTTTCTATTTGCAACTCAACTGTATAACTGAAAAACTTACTGTTTCTATCATTGCTCTTGTTTTCATGAGGACAGTGTCTTAGGCACGAAGGGAAGCAACTGTTTGTGCTTATTAAGAATGTGCTGTACTGGCGGCTGGGTGGTTTTATTCCTGCTGTCGACATCTCTGCAAGGCAGTGCCTGTAGACCTCTGAAAAAGCTCGCTCTCTTTTACCTCTCATCTCTTCCCTACCTCTGCGTTTAAAATTCCTGTAAAACATTTTAATTTAGTTTTCATATGGAGTTAATCCAAGATATGGCTTCTGAAGTATCTTGTTATAAAGTGAATCTTGGCTCAAATAGGAAGTAACAGGTTTGTAACTTCCATACATACAAAAATAGGTTGGAGCAGATTATTCTCTGGTAACAAATTTGTTTTGGTTTTGCTTAGGGAGTAAATAAAGCTTTTTTTTCCAGCTGCTCCTTTTTCACCTTTCACTCAGATAGCGATGCATGTCACAGAGGAACAGCTGTTTCCCCAATTCAGATTTCTTCCTATGATCTGGGAAAGCACACATCTAAAGTGTAGTGATAGTCAAGGCCCAAAATACCATAGGTAGGAGATCTGTCAGATTAATCAGATCATTTCTACGTGTTAACAAAATTTAAGAGCTGGAATCTACAAAGACTGGAGTGAAAACATGCTGTTTGCTTTACAATTGAAAATGCTAAATACTACTTACAATTTGTTTAAAACAAACAAACAAACAGAACCCCCACACACCTCAACTTGATCAGATATGTTAGATTTCTTTCTGCTTGCTGGTATTAAAAGTAAAGATGTAAAAGGACAGAGCTTTGCATAGCACTTAATCTGACTTTGACTTTTTTAGTTATCTATTAAATATGCCAGCTTCCCTATTACATCTTAGTGGCTTTTTTATGAAGTCCAGTACTTTGCCACAGCCTTGTAGACTTGCTTTGCCTTTTATTATAATATTTTGCCAAAGAGGGATCTACTTCTACTTCAGCCTGTGAAGTTTCATTAGTTAGCACTGAAACCACTTAAATCCATAGTGTTTAGATATCCCCATAGTGTCAATATGGCAGTGCCTTTATTACAGCTTTGGCCTGCAACAGTAGGCCAAATCTAGGGGGAAAACTGCAAAAAAAGGGACAGCCGCTCTCTTATTAATATTTGAGAAATACTAATAACTGCAATATCTTTTGGCTGTCTCCATCTATAAATTCTCTGCAGATACCTTGCATTGGGATTAATATAATATTCCAAACTGCAGAGCTGCTTAAAATGCCCTACCAGCTTTTGAAAAGTCAATCTAGACAGGCTTGCTTCTTTCCCTGTCCATATTTTCTCCCCCTAAAAGGTAAATCTGATGGATTTGTGTCCAGAAATGTTCAAGTGTTTAGTATTGAAAAATACTCTCTTTTCAGCTTTAAATAAAAATGAGTGTCTGGTGATAGCGCCAGGTTAGGCTTCTACAGTTTTATTTTGTGTAGCGTACACAACGTAACCAAATCAACTGCCTTTTTGGGCAGCTCTTCGTATTTTAAAACTAAAGCTTTTCTGTTGTAATGAATAGTTGTACAGATTCAGTGATCTTTCTCATGTTTTGCTTCCACTGAGTGCATGTATCTCTCATCATGCAATGTTTTATACAGAGTCTGAAATGAAAAAAATTCTTTTTTATATACCTCAGGCTCCAGATATATTGTACAGCTGTTTGTAAGTGCCAGGACAGAATAAAATAGACAGAAAGACTAGAAACGATTTAGAAATATTTAAAAAATGCATTATGGGGCAACTTGAATTCTGCTCTGGTATCCTTAAAACTTTATTTTCCAGTTTACAATATAGCTGCTACTTATCTCCATATTCCTATCATTTCTAACAGTTAAATTGTCATGACCAGCACTGCTGATCAGAAAATGTGCATTTCAGATATAGTCCACTTTTTTTTTTTTGGTGGATGCCCAAATTCATTGGAGAGGTTTCCCTTGTGCCCAGCCTGCAGTGATCCTGCTTTGTCTTTGGGCCTCATCATCTGTTAGGATGAATGCGTCACCCTCCCTCCTGGAGACCTCTGAGGACTCTGAAATTAGTCCAGATAACGAATCTTGTATTGGAGCAGATTACTGACCTCCTAAGAAGTGTTCAGCGGTGAGGTTTCTATCAGGGCTGACTCAGCACTGACAAATTGGGCTCCTGGGAGTCAGTGCCACGTGTGGCTCTTCTCCAGCAGTGCTGTCATCCAAACTCTCTTGAATATGAAGACAAGCTGCTGATGTGGATGTCTAGATGAGTCCCTTGGTAGCAACATTTAAGACCACACTGTTCCAGTGGGTATTGGCCATTTGCTTTAAATACTTTTGTTTGGAGTCACCTGTACCTTTCAGTGTTTATTACACAAGGTGCGATTCTGTGTTGGAGTTCACTTCCCACGCACTATCTTGCATCTGGTCTGATCTTTGTCCAGTGTGTGCCAGGAACGCAAATGCTCATATCTACTTTCTAATCACGATATATTTGGCAATATCCCACCCATAATAGAGTAGTACTTTGATTTGAATAGCCAATATAAATTGATTTGGAGAAGTATGTTCCTTTATACATTACTTGTAGGCCCAGATAAGCTGAGGATTCAGTAGATGGGAAAATCATATGTTGCCCAACAGTAGTAGCTGTGGGTTTGGTATATAGACTGTAAGGACTTACCCCTTCTAAGTGCTGCATCCACCATAAATCTAGAAGAAGGAATTGGGAGATAAAAGTGTGTTTTTTCTTCTCTTAGTGTAGCAAACCCATGTTTGGTTATCTTGCATGAGGAACCTTATGTTTCCAGTGGGAGAGGAGGACTTAGACAGCCCTTTAGACTTTCCATTTTATTCTGAGAAACGTGAAGTTCCATGTCCTAGCTATTTCTAAATCCTCATTGAGTAAAATAGCAAGTGAGGAGTAGCTCTGCTGCAAGATCAGTACTGCTTTATGAAGTACCCAGCTCAGTTAAACTTGACTTGTTTAATACAAACTTCAGGAACTGTGTGCTATTTCTGCAGAAACAAGGGTTTTATTGTTTGCTGGGGAAAGACATGTATCTCAGTTTCTAATGATGGTAATCTAAACCAAACCGTTACCTGCAGGCATTGTCTTCTCTTGATTGTTTGCATTTTCTTGAAATAAAGATTTTAGAGACTGTTAGCAGCTTATAAGAAACTGGTACTCCTTTTTAAAACAGTTCAAGGAGACAGACCTCCACAAACCATTTGGTTTTGGGATTAATAGGGACTTTTAGGCTATGGAAGCTAGCTGAGTATTGAAAATATAGACTATATTTTGTGGGTATCAATATTTACTGCCTTTTAAGACCAAATATTAAAGTGACTTCTAAATGCTGCAATATTTTTTTTAACACTATGATGGTAAATTTAAGTACATTATACTCTTTCCATTAGGCATTCCAGAATCTGGCAGTTTTACTTTAAACCTTCTCTGGGGTATCCAGCAGGCTGGATGGACGTTTAGAAACTTGCTTCTGCAAGCACTTCTCCGTAGCTTGCTTTTCATGCTGTGCTTATTTTCCTCTCTTTTCTCTTTTAATCACTCTTCTGTACAAGTCAGTGCCATTCTCTGTTCTCACCAAGCTTTTTGAAAATGCTTGGGTTGTCATTGCTGCTTCCGAAATTGGGACAGATAGTTCCTCCCCAAAACCAAACAGAAGTCCTGCCAGGCCTGTTTTCTTCACACTTGCTGCTTTCTCTGAGAATTAAACCAATGTGATCTAACAGGAGACTTTTCACTCCAAGATATTTCATCCTTACAGTGTTAAAATCAGTGTTGCAGACTTGGAACATGTGGTAGCTTATGCCAGAATGTGTCCTTGCTCCATTACTTGCCGTATAAATATAAGTTATATACATCTGCAATGAACTACTTAAAAAAAAAAAAAAAAATTCAATTCTTGCATGAAGCTAGTAGTTGATACCCCCTCATCTTTTTTTTTTTTTTTTTTTTTTGTTGTTGTTGCTCTTCAATCCCTGCAGTGGTCTGTGGTGGGTGCCATTAGCAGCCACAAACTATGTAAACCCAGTGCTTCAAAAAAAGTTATAGGGAGAATAGTTTATTAGCTGGCTTAAAGTATAGCGCTTGTGAATTAAAGTAACACATTTAAAAAAAAAAAAAAAATTATTTTTCTAGTAGTACTTCTCTGTAACAACCAATAAAATTATCTTGACATCTTGTACCTATTTTCTGTTCAGTGAATTAGTTTCAGAAGAATATTGTGTCAAGTGTTTATACTGTTTTCTGTAACTTTCCCTTAAAAAGTAAACAGTCTAGAAAGAATCTGTAGTTTAAATGGCTCCTGAAGCCTTCCTGTGTTTCCCACTTTTACTTACCCTCAGCTTGTGGCTGCTGAAAGTTCCCACAGTCAGATCTTGGATAAAAGCCAGACCGCTCCACCGCTGCGTCAGCCTGCCACACACCATTGCTTTTTCAAGATACACACCAAATGGTTAAGAAATCATATTTTTCTACTCCTCTTCCGAGATGTGACATTTAGCTTTTAATAAGTTAGTGAAACATGTTTGGATGATTGATCTTAGCATTAAGCTCAATACACAGTAACTGATGATTTTTGGGTGCTTTTAACACTAGTTTAAGGTGATGCCATGATTCTGCCATGCGACTATTGGGGCAGAGGGTGGGGCTGGTGGAAACATCAGGTAAGAATTTTCCTATGTTTAAACTTGTGCTAAAGAAGCTACCTGTGGTGTAACTCCTTATGAATTAGTGTTTTCTGACTCTTTAGTGGAATTCTTCACCCACTTGGTCAGTCTTGAATTCTTTACTGTCAGTGGACGTACACCCTATTTTTGCCTCCACCTGTCCTGTGCCCTCTCCCTGTCCCCACAATGTGCTGTTTCTGAAATACTGGCTTTGGCTTGGTTCTCTGAATGTTTTGCAACTTGGATTGAATATCTGGCTTTGGGCACCCTACTGACCATGGACTTCATCTACACTTAACGTTACGGTTCTTGGAAAGGGGAAGCGGGTGGCAGTCTGATGCTGTTGGCATAAAACTGGTTCTTTTCTTTCTTTTTTTTTTTTTTTTTTTTTTTTTTTTTTTTTTTTTTTAAGTCTGGGAAGAAAGCCGTTAAAGCAGTCCTGTGGGTTTCGGCGGATGGACTCAGAGTTGTAGATGAGAAAACAAAGGTTAGATTTCCATGGACAAAAATTTTAAATCTCTCTCTAATAAAGTATGTGCTATAACGTTAAATGGACACCAATCTTAATGCAAATGTTGGTATTTGAAAGGAAGACTGAAATGTATAATTAGTTTAATAATTTCTTGCTTTGTACACATATGTATGCCTGCTATCCCCCCCCCCAGTTAATTCCACACTACTCTCAAGACGCATTTCATAAAATGTGGCAGGTAGCACAAGCTTGGACTATTTTTTTTGTTGCATTTACCAGAAGAACCATTTTTTTTCCTGATAAGTTCTGTTGACAGTGAACTTGCAGAGTCCCTTGACTTTGTTCTGCACGACTGCAGAAGGCTGCTATAGTAATACATGAGCAAACTCATGTTAATCAATAATAATTTTCAGTGCATCCAAATCCTAGAATGGGTCGGAATGAACAAGAGCTAGCCTCTAAAAATGCAATGAGGAGAATAAATGAAATAGGGGGGTTGTGCATTCAGACTCAAGCTAAATAGTAACTGAGTATCAAATTCAATAATTTCTAATTCTAAGCTGTTGGTCTGAAATGGAAGACTAATGTAGCTTGTTTTATTTTATTTTTTTCTTTAATTGTGAAATAGCACAGTATGTACCACCAAAGCACCTGTGTGCAAGTAACAGCTTGGTTTTATCTAGATGTAGGCAATTAGACATAAAAGCTTTAGGCTTGCCTCTATAAGCATACTAGTATTTTAAAAGATGGCATGGCTATCGGAAAAATTTTAGTCCCAACCTAAAAGATGATTTCTGCAAGACAACACTGAGAAGCAGGTAGAGATCATTCATATCCCTCTGCAGTATGACTGCCTGTCAAATACCTGCTCTGTGGCTAGACTTCTCCAGGGCTGCTGTTATGGTATGGTTCATCAGCACTAAAGTTAACTGTCTCATAAGAATTCAGTTTCTAATACAAACATAATGACAGAGGTGAAATCAGTCTACTGATTGCCTCATTAAAAAATAATACATATATTATTTTTAGAAATGTAACTGCATATACCTAGTCTTTTAAAATTGAATTTTAATAAGTTGTGCAGACCCTGGAGGTGATTAAAAGTATAGGACTTAAAAAGAGAATATACTATTGCCTCCTGGTGGTTGAATACATTAGCACAGGTGCCAAGTACTAACCACCAACCGAAAGAAACAATCTTGGAAAAAAAAAGTGGAAAAAAAAATTTTTTTATGAAGATGGCATAGTTCTTAAAGTATACTATCTCCTTTTTAGAAACACTTCTCTCATCAATCTATGGGAACAAATCAGGGGTGTTTGAAACTACCAGTGCTGCTGGTGCTTTTCCATTGCATCCCTGCTTAGCTAATTGGCAGATTGGCTTTTGCTTTTCATGTAGCAGCTGCTAGACCTTTTCACACTTGCAGACCTCTCCCATAAGTTTCAGCATTGTATTTTAACAACACTAAAGATTTTTTGATTGCAAGACTACTGGAGCTGTTGTAAAAATAAAATAAAACAGAAATGTGAGCTCCATAGTCTAGAGGAGAAATCTTAGGAATTGTTTGGGTCCCTAAATTCTTAAATGGTGCCTTGGCACACTTCTGCCAAAGGTGGCTGGTGGAAAATGTCATCTGTCCTTTTTGTTTCATACTGGGAGCAGATTCTGAATGGTGAATTCATTGACAGAATTGTAGCCACATCAGGTTATCTTCTTTTTAGTATCACTCCTCTTCTTGCAGTTAACACTGAATATGACTTTTTCAAGTGTTTCTCCATATTTCCTCACATTTCTTTTATTGGGGGGGGGGGGGGATTTTTTTTCCCTCTAGGATCTTATAGTTGATCAGACAATAGAGAAGGTTTCTTTCTGCGCACCAGACAGGAACTTTGACCGGGCGTTCTCATACATCTGTCGAGATGGCACAACGAGACGCTGGATATGCCACTGCTTTATGGCTGTAAAGGACACGGTAAGTTTAATATGGTGTGTGTCCAACTCTTCCAGCTTCTAGCTGGAAGTTATGCTCAGAAAAATTAACTACCTAGAATACTGCAATATGTTTTGACTTCAGCTAAAATAGTACTTAGTCCTTGAAAATTATTTTAGTTCTTTATATCTGAATTATTTGCCATCCCTCTGTGGTGTCATCTTGTGGAGAGAAACGGTGCCCAGTATGTGTATAAAAGGAATGCAGTCAGCCTCAGATATCTCTAGCAATAGGGAGCTACTCTTCTAAAAATAGACAGAAGATATTCTCATCTACAAATGTACACAGCCAAAAACCCAAACAGCAATGACAGTTTTTTCTAGGATAAAATCATAGTGAGTAAATACAGACTGGTTACGAATGCAGCCTCTTGTATGCGAATGTTATCTTGAATGGAAAGTCATCTGAATGTTAAGGGATGGAGCTAAACTGAATTAAATTAGCATCCTGTTTGCTTCAAAGTGATGGAGATTTTTCCAGTAGAAGGTTTGAAAGTAAGTTACCTCTATCAGTCTCTTGCTGTGTAGACTTAAGTTATTTAACTCCCTGATCTGGCTTTTTCCTCTTTCTGCTTTTTGTTGAATCCCGCCTATATTATCCAAAGCGCTTGAAACCTCATGTAAATTCATTGCGTGAGCTCCACATAGCTGCATGTTCAGAGCAATTGTACTTGACAATTTATCATTTTTCTTCAAAGAGAAACAATGAAGTTAGAAATTCCCAGTTAAACTTATGTTAGAGCTGGAGCATTTCTATTTTCCTCTGTGAATAACAGGTCAATTCACTTACTGATTATAACAGACGAGTTGAGCTACTGGTAGTAATAGGGCCTCTGACTCAGCTGCAGCCACCATATCAGCTGGACTGCTGGGCTTCCTCTGGCTTGGATTTCCCTTCCTTATCACAGTTATTGGATAGTGGATCCTTTTGACCTCACTGGTTAAAAATGGAAGTGCTTTTCAGAAGGCACTCTTAATACTAACTTGTGCGTTTGGTCGGGGCCATTAAGAGGTGTAAGTAGTCACCATTGTACTTTTAATTTTCATGCTTGCATACAATGGTAGTGTCTCCCTGAGCCCTCTGTAAACTTTCTCCCTCTGAGAATAGCACTTACCTGTCCCTCAGGACTTACACCTGCTTAAGATGGCTTCACAAGAGTTTCTTTGTGCACAGATGTATCCAGAGGCAAGGGATCAGCGCAGGCACGTTATCACACTAGCATCTTAGCAGCAGTTGAACTAAACAGATTATCCGACAATCTCTTTCATTTCTGGGTGGCCTTCTTGAACACGGCTTGTGCATTAGTACTTGGGAGTCTTTAGATACCAGGTTTAATTTTAGAGCCATACAAAAGGTGGCCAATTACAGTAGTTCTCTTTAATACCTTAATTAGATTCCTCTTGTAAAGGCAGGTTATCACTTTGCGATGCTTGAAGCACATGTATGTTTCTGTTCCAGTTACTGTATGATGCAATGTTGTCTTGTGCAGGGGGAAAGGTTGAGTCATGCCGTGGGCTGTGCATTTGCAGCATGCCTGGAGCGAAAGCAGAAGCGAGAGAAGGAGTGTGGAGTGACTGCCACCTTTGATGCCAGCAGAACCACATTCACTAGAGAGGGGTCATTCAGGGTCACTACAGCTACTGAACAAGCAGAGAGAGAGGAAGTTATGAGACAGATGCCGGATGCTAAAGGTACGGGCTGCAACTTAAACAATCATCCACAGCGAGCAAAAGCAGCACTGAGGTGAATTGGAGCCTGTGCAAGGATTGAGGCTTAACGTCCTTGCACCATTGCCTCTCTTGAACCTTATTATGTACAAATCATATTCCCAGACACTTGTCACTTCACAAGATGAAAGATGCTCCCAGATTCGCTTGTAGCACATTTTCCCGCATCCTCTGTAGAAAAAGTACAAGTGGCTTCGTATGTGAAAGCTGCTCCTGCTTTGTTTTGTCAGCCTGCTTTATGGCAAAGAACACCGTAGGTACCATACTAAAAGGCCTTGTTAGAAAAATGTTGTAGAACAAATTTGCCAGACATGAAGTAGTCCTTTTTGTTGTCTAAAGCTTATGGTAAACGAACAGAAAATAATATGCGCTTTTATTAGAAAATAATGTATCTTTGTTTTTAAGGCAGGTTACAAAGTGTATGTATAGAGTTATGTTGCATGAGGGAAGAACAGATCAATCACAGCGTGCTTTCTAAAAAAAAAAACAAACAAACAAACAAAAAAAAACAAAAAAACAAACCAAAACAACAACCCCCTCCTCATAAAACACAACTGTTGCACTGCTAATTACATTAAAAACTAGTAGCTAACTGATTTGAGAGGAGTTGGTTTTTAGTTTTTACTTTTTAGCCATTTAAAAGGCCATTTAAAGTGTTCTGAAATTCAAGTGAAAGTAGAACTTCTTACTCGGGTTTTATTACAAGTAGTGGAGTTCTACAGCTAACAGAAAAAAAAGTATTATAAATATTGTTCATAGCCTTCTTTACAGTGGAGCTGAACTTTTGTTTCAGAGGGTTCCACAGCAAGTTTTATGCTGCAACTTGATTGCAAAACTTTAATCTTCGTTTTCATCATCCATCTGCTTGTTCCCATACATTAGTTTTAGAATGTGCTCAATGAAGCTTAAACACAAGGCCTTTGTTACTTGAGGGCATGAGTCAAAGTCTTGACTCAATGAAGGTGTGTGAAATCCTTTCCAAGAAAGACTGATTAGAAAAGTTTCACTTGAACGAGCAGCTGCAACTCATGGGTACTGAAGCTTGCAAGACAACATAATTAGTTCCTCCTACCATTCCAGCTCCTCAGAAATCTCTAGTGTGACTCCTCTCTCTACCAGCCTTCTAGTTATGCTGTTGATGTGTCAACAAAAAAGTCATTGTTTTTCCTAAAATATTTTGAAAGCAATATAGGTAAAATATTCACACCAGGATAGTGAGATTTCCCGTTCTCCTGCTGTGTTGATGAGCTGTGTTTATTGCCCCCAAAGCCAATTCACTTATCACGTGAGAGAGAGAGTTTTCCTAGAGATGCAAAAATCCCCACTGCTATTCTAATCATAAGTGTCATGATTTAAACTAGGCTTAATCTTATATTTCTACCATTAGGCCTGGTTGACAGAAGCATTGTGGTGCTATGCAAAATCCTGCACAATGAAGCAGCTGACTTTAAGTTGGAGGAGCTTCCAGTGCAACTAACTAGGGATTGGGTGGTAACATTACGGCTACTTTCAGTTAAAGAAATGACACAGGAATTCTCTGTGAATGTGCCTGGCGTTAGCAAGGTCTGTCGGCTTGGAGGCTGGATCTGCCTTGCAGCACACTCCCATCTATCTCTAATGTATTTATTTCCAGGAGGAGCTGGGGAGCTGCAGCCTGAGCACTGAATGCAGCCTAACCTGTTAAATGCTGCTGCTACCTTTGGCCTGCTGAAGCTTGTGCAGTGTGTTTGGCTACTGCTGCCGATTCTGCAGGTCTAGAAGGGTGGCTGTTAAAAGAAAGTCCCAGAACTGGGTTCTGTTCCCTGCTGGTGCTGAGCTATGCTACCCTAAGTCACTTAATACAGTTTGTAGTAATATTTTGGCCATAGTTCTGTGTGAGGCAAAGTAAACGTCTCAAACATGCAATACACTTTTTCAGTCTTAATCATAAATGAATTGCAAATATTTGTAGAGCTGGGGTGTCAGGAATAGCTAGAAAGAATACATATATCAGGCCAACATTTCTATGAAATGGCTAGCCTTAGTATGCTTTGCTTTGGAGGCTGGATGTATGTAAAGTGACGTGGTAAAGACAATGAAGGTATACAGAAATTATTTTTCTGCTGTGGTATTAGAAACTCGTTTGGAAGAGTACTAGTTATGCAAATTCCTGCAATTTCTCTTTTCAAAACAAATGGGAGTAGGGGTAGGCAGTTGAACGCTACTTTGCTTTACTCTTCTAACCTCACCCTATTTCCTCCAGCAGTTGAAACAGAAGTGAAAACAGTAGCACCAGGTGCTGCACCAAACAATACTGCCCCCTCTTCTGGCTCACCAACCTCTCCTACTGCTGAAGTTGCTGCCTCTCTGGATAAAGAAATGAGCAATCCCCACGCTATTCCACGGAGGCATGCCCCTATAGAACAGCTTGCCAGGCAAGGGTCTTTCAGGGGCTTCCCTGCCCTTAGCCAAAAGATGTCTCCTTTTAAACGCCAGTTGTCTTTACGAATAAATGAGCTGCCTTCAACAGTGCAAAGGAAGACCGATTTCCCCGTGAAAAACTCAGGTAAAACCAAATGGTTCCAGTGAAACGTTATCTTAAATCGTCTCTTCCTCCTTTTCTTCTCTGTGGCTTCAAATAACTCCTTAATTTCTAGTAAATCCTTCTTCCTGCCTCATGTGGATCATTTCTCATGAACAACCATCACCACGTCAGAAAAATTCTTCTTTGAGAATAGGCAAGAATTTCAAATGCAGTGTTCCCATGCAGAAGACAAACAGTTCTAATCACTATCTGAAATATTGGACCACAGCTTGAAGTGCTCCAGGAATGGGTGTTGGTGAAACAGTAGGTGCTGGCTCTTCCCTCTGAGTCACTGAACCAGTTCCTCCACTTAATGCCAGGGCATCTTGAGAGACAAATCCCTTCGGGGCCTTAACCACTTGTCATGGGATCATGTGATGCTTTTCTGCAGTCTGTCCTTCTGCCTGTCTGAATTCTTCTTTTTGAGAGCAATGAAATGTCTTTTCATCTTGCATTAAAAAAAACTTTACTGTTTAGGTGGTACAGCTGGCTGTATCAGTAACGCGTGGTACCGTTTTCAAATGATGGTAGTGGGGTTTTCTAGGGTCATCCCAACATAAACACCTGGGGTGCTCAGTATCTTGCATAATGTCCTAGAATCCCCTTAGCCAAGTTATCCTGCAGGCCAGCTGTACTCTCACTTGGCCACAGAGCTAGTTTTAGGGTTCTAAGCTTTAAAGTAACAATCATTGTGGCAAAGGCAAAACCCAAGAAAAATACCTAGTCTGACTTCTCTTATGATTCTTATTTGGTGACCTGTGCTTTAATACCAGCACCGAGTTTATCAGTTTTACAGTAACAGCACACTGCTGGCTAGTGATACTCACTGAGCACGCTACAATCTGAGTTTTTCCATCATTCAGAACATTTCTGATGCATGTTCCCATGTCTGCCACTGCCAGTGCTGCTTACTGTCACACCACATGCGCTGTATTGGAATATCCCTCAAAAAATCAATTTTTGGGCATGCCTCCCCCTGAATTTTAGATATGGTGCATGTTGTGTCCAGACCTCTTATGTTTTTTATACTATTTGTGCTTAATTATGCCTGCTGATGTCACTTCTGTGCAATGAAGGACTGATGATCAGTACTTTTGAAAAGCAGTGCAATTAGTAATAATGAGAACATCTGGTAAGTTGGCAGTTTTACTCCAGATGTTACATTATCCACGTTATGCTGATACTTGGTTTAAAACTGAGTGTCCATTTTATTTGAGCATTCAGCTTTTGCTTTTCATAATTCTGCCACAGGAGCTAGGGATTTCAGCTACTGCTGAACTGGAGCAATCAACACTCTAACTCTAGACTTAACTTGCCACTGTGCATTGCTGTCAGCACATTTAAAATTCGTCTAGTTACTGTGGAAGTATGTTGTTGGAATACTTAAATCTATCATAAGTATTTTCATTTCACAGAGTGCCAGATCTTAGTGCCAAATCCTTGATAGGTTTAGCACTTTAATACTGAAAGATTTAGATCTCTACTAAAGCTATAGAAAGCCCTTTTATTTTCTGAAATGAACATCCTCTTGCGTTAACACAGAGAAGCAGGAATAACTGACTTAAAATCTGGAATGCTGATCTCCTTACCCTCTTGACTTAGTCACAAAATACACTAATGTGGTGTTCTATTTCAGGTCAGGTCTTCAACACTAATTTTAAAAAAAGCTGTCATGCAAATCAGTAGCAGGAACATCTAGGACATAAGGGAACTAAATAGATTTCAATTTCACATTGGTATTTGTAGATTGTTTCTGTATCCTTTAAACTTCCAATTTAATGAATTTTGTTTATGTTTTAGTCCCTGAGGTAGAAGGGGAAACGGACAGCATTAGTGCCCTGTGCTCTCAGATCACCAGTGCTTTCAGCGCACCATCAGAAGATCCTTTCTCTTCAGCCCCCATGACAAAACCAGTGACAGCAGTCGCACCACAGTCTCCTGCCTTTCAAGGTTTGTGATTTCTTTGCGTGCTGTAGTCACGCTGGGTGAGGCTTAATGCACATAATGTTGCTTTCCAGTAACACACAGTCTAAATTGCTTGTGCAAGTCCTGTTATCAGTATTTTGGGCGAATGCATCCTGCTTTATTCATCTTGTCTGTTTAGTTTTTCTGTGTTTTTGTTTTTAACAAAAAGTTCATGCACCTACCACACGATAGTTACCTGCAAAAGGGACTGGCTTTGAGGTAGTGGCTATTTTAACATTCTGCCTCCTGAACTGCAAAAACCTTACCAACTGTGTGTTGCAGGAACCAAATTCCGCAATGGAGGAGATTTTGTGCCACCACGATTACTGTTTTTCACACAAACTCTGAGATAAGTTGTGGAGAGATGCCAACTATAGAACTCATAGCAGCCTCTAATCTTTGTTTCCCTGATACGCTTTTATAAAAGTTGTGTGAAAAAAGAACCTCTCTTTGTTAAATGTAGTTATTGTTACTTTGCATCTAAAATCTGTTCTTCTTTTGAATCTAAAATTAATCATACAGTAACTTCTGGTGAGCCATATCTCTTCTCTATAAAACCGACAAATTTAACTTCAGTTGGTCATCAGAACTCCAGGTCTCATCAAATAGATAAAAATCCACCATCCCACAGTTCTGTTAACAGGCATTGGCTTGGTGAAATGGAATTCACTAGCTTTATCAACTGTCAGTCCAATTTGTCTAACTTACACAAACTGCTGTCATGTGGAAGTGTCTAAAGTTGTTGTATGTTGATAGGTATGACATGGCCCACTAATATTCCAGTCACGTGCATGCCTTGCATGAATTAATTGCACTGATGTTGTCTGCTCCCATTTTAGTTAATGGCACTGCCTCTGCCTTCTGTGTGCTTGCTGCTAAACCATCCCAAGCTGCTGTAGTGTCCACAGCTATGCCAGTTCGTGAAACCAATCCTTGGGCTCATGCTCCTGCTGCTAATACTGGAGCTGCAGCCATGGTCGCTGGTAAGATTGGAAGTAGATCCGGTATATTGCTATGAGAACTTGGATCAAAAGGATAATTGAGCCCTTGAGACAATTCTCAATGCCACTAAATGACAAGTGGAAGGAACGCTAACAAAAGCCGGAAGTAGTAGCCTTTTGCAGAAGTGGATGGAGGGAAGCGATGAACTCACTGGTTCTGGGTCTATAAGCTGGACTGATTCTTGTTTTGGCAGCATTTTAGAAAATCCAGTGCTTAAAAAGGAAGTAATGAAATAGTGTGTGTTTGGGGATGAAGGGGAAGGAATCTGTATGTGTAGCCAAGATAATTTTTGGGCGTTCTTCCCACTGATGTACATAAGAAGAGATTAAGTTGGTTGCTTAAAGCCTTCAGAGGTTCATTTCTTCTGTTTAGTGTTTAGTCTGTCCCTTCAGTCCTTGTCTATAGTTACATACAATGTAAGGTGGTACTTCAAATGGCTGTCACCCATGTGGGCATGTATGTGAGAAGGCTACAATCAAACTAACATCATTTCCTGGTGTAAACTCAGCTCGGAAAGAGAAACTTTGCTAGTGAAATAGTAGGTTCTGCTTGGCCTTGTGTACCAGACCTGTTTTCAGTAAGTCTTCCCCCATAAGAGAGAGTCCCTAAGCCCTGTCTCCAACAGTTCCCACTGTAAAAACAACAGTAAACTGATCTTTAGACGGTGTTTAACTAGATCAGGCTGAACGAAGACTACTGAGAAGTAATGGCTTTCCACTTCTCCAAAACACCAAATAACACATGAATCGCAGAGCCATCTCTGGCATTCCTGGTTGCTTTCCTTATCACATTGGAAACCTGGCAAAGCCCTATGGGAGGGAAAGAGAATTTGAAACTGTAGGGAGAAGGAAAACTAGAATTCAGCTGGTGGGAGATAGTTCTGAAACTGTGGGTGGAATGGAGATGATTGAAGGTGATTCCCCCCCCCCCCCCCCCCCCCCCCCAATCATTGAAGATAAATGAGTTAAAATCAGAGCTGGTTTTGTAGAAAAGTCTAAAATGCTAAATGTTGAACATTGCAAAAGAGTTTGAGAGATTAACAGCCTGAATTATATATGAAAAGAGTAAGGGAAGAGTGAGTGGAGATGGAGGAAGAATATAAAGGAGGCATAGTAAGTACAGTTTACATATCATATAATAATTCGATTAGATATATTGCCTTAAATGTTCATGTATATTGTAGTGACTACTCACACTTCAATGTGTATGGGACAGAAAAATGAATGTTGTCTTGACCTCCCAGTACCATTACATTACTGTCCTTTAGAGGGTAAGGCCTTAATTTAGGAAACAGAGCAAACAAGTCTTAAAAACGGTTTCTTACAGCCTTGTGTTCTAACTGTCCACCAGTCCTGAGCTGTACATTTGGAAACTGATACTCCCCAGTCAGAGGAATTAGTGGTTATGGACAAGATCATTGCCACTAACTTTTGAGTGCAGGCAGCAGCTCTCCTGCATGCCTTAAAATCTCAGATGTCTGCTATGAAGAAAAACAAACAAACAAAGAAATCTGCATTTTAGTGAAGAAACTCTTCTCTACCCCTTCTTGACCAATGTCTTCCTATAACAGAGCAGTACAGTGGATGCATAAAGATGTTTCCAGTGTCGGTAGCAGTCTTTCAGCTGTGGAGGGAGGCAGCCTGTCTGTTCTTGTGTACATCCTCCAGCCTTTCTAACTGATAAAAAGGTAAGGAGTGGAAATATTAATGACTTCCCTATGCTTTCCTTCCCAGGCACTGAATGGAGCAGCACCTCCTCAGGTGCGGCCTCACCAAGTCTCTTCCAAGGAAATCACAGACGTACTCCCTCAGAGGCAGACCGCTGGTTGGAAGAGGTCTCAAAGACTGTCAGAGCCCAACAGCAGCCAACCCCAGCCCCAGCCCCACAGCCACTACTACAGCCTCCTCCAGCAGCTTCCCAGTCAGCACCAGCCTTCCCAGTCAGCACCTTCATTGCGCCTCAGCCTGTGCCGGTGGGTGTGGTACCGCCCATGCAGCCAGCATTTATTCCAGCTCAGCCCTATGCTGTAGCAAATGGCATGACCTATGCAGCCCCAAGCGTACCTGTGGTTGGAATCACACCTTCCCAGATGGTGGCCAACGTCTTTGGCACTGCAAGCCACACTCCAGCAGCCCATCCGCATCAGTCACCCAGTCTTGTCAAACAGCAGACGTTCCCTCAGTATGAAAGCAACAGTGCTACGACCAGCCCTTTCTTCAGTCCACCCGCGCAGCACAACGGCTCCGCAGCTTTCAATGGAGTTGATGGTGGCAAATGGGCTGCAGAGGACAAGCATTCGCAGCCTCCCGCAGCTGCTCCGCAGGTAGACCCATTTGAAGCACAGTGGGCAGCACTCGAGAGCAAGGCAAAGCAGCGCACCAATCCCTCTCCAACTAACCCCTTCTCAAGTGATTTACAGAAGACATTTGAGATTGAACTTTAGGCAGTCCCATGGGGGGTGGATAAATTGTACATTAGAATAGAGGGATAAAGGGAGCAGAGGGGACTGTTTCTGATCAGTTTGCTTTGATAATCCCAAAGGTCCCTTCAAACAAAAATGAGTTAGAAAGAGGGAGCAATTATGGGGAGGACATAAAAGTACAGAGAATTTAATGTGCAGTTCTTAAAAGGAATCCTGGAGCCACCCCAGTCTGCATTCCCTCCTCCCTTGGAAAGCTGGAAGTCAAACAGAGCAGAGAAAGGCACCCAGTCCCGACGCCTGTTCTGCAGAAACATCAATTATCTCACAGAAAGGCAGGCAGATTTTGTACCCGTGTCCTTCTGGTGCCCTGCGAGTCCTGGACGTTCCCCCTCAGGGAAAAAAACGGGGTGGGGGGTGGATATGGGCGGGAGACTGTCACCTGCTTAACAAAAGCTAGGTCTGTGGAAAAAGTTGAGCTTCCATTTTGAGTAACAAAGTGAATATTATATGTAAAGAATAAAGTAAAGCCAAAATCTTTATTTTTATGCATTTAGAATATTTTAAATAGTTGGATATTAAAAGCTGTATGAGTTGTAAGTAATCTTGCCAAAGGTTAAAAAAAAGGGGGTTGGATGTAAGAAATTGTACATAAGATTGATTTATCTCTGATTCTTATTGTAAGTAATATTGGGGGGGGTGGAAAAAGGGGCTCTAGCTTGTTCTTGTATCTGTTCATTGTAAGTAGCATATTGCAACAACAATCACAACCAATAAGTCATTATATTGTAGTTTTAAATAAAGAAAATTAAAGAACAGTATTGTCATGGTTTGAAAACCATGGGGAAAATGTACTGTTTTGTTTTTTTTTTTTAATTGGAATCAAGCTACATATTATATATAGTATGGGTTTTTTCCTTTCATGTATTGCTGCAGTTTCTTTGTCTTAATCTATTGGTTCTAACACTACTGTGACAACTTACTGTAATCATATCTACATCCTGGGGCTACCTGGGAAACCATTTTATGTTTGTCTGTCAATAGATCTTCAGAGGTTTTTAACTTTGGTTTTATTTTTTCCCACTGATTTGTGAAACCTTGTGGTTAAGGCTGCAGCTGGTCCAGGTTCTGCCTCTGGTGACTTGTGAAAACCATCTCATTTTAACTTTACTTTTAAACTTTGGCCTTACAAGCAAATGTAAGTTATATATATTTGTACTGATGATTTATAATCTGCTTTAACAGAAATAAATGTTGGTGGTAGAAGTGCTGTCTGTGAAAACTTTATTTCCCCTCCGCCCCATGCAGTTTGCAGGATTTGCCCTTCCTGGGTATCATCTTCTGTGTTACTAGGTGAACGGGGGTGAGCCCTGCTTGCCAACCTAGAAGCTTAGTAATGGTATCTTAACACTTTGCATTTTGTACACCATGTTAGGTTACCTTGAACTTTAAGACTGAACTTGCAAATCTCCTTGCGACCTGTAACGATTTCAAGCTCTGAAGTGGAGGGCTTGACTGAAAACATCAGATTTTGGGTTTGCATCACTGTTTTCTAACATTGAATATTTACATGCAGACAAAGATGAAGATGCTAACATTCGAAAAGGAAAACTGACTTTGGTTTTCTTTCCCCTGCTACTAAAAGGAGTGAAGATCCTAAGAGCCACATGATAAGACTGTATTTTCACTCCTTTTCTGTTCCCCCCATAAGTTGATACCTACCCTGTTAGTACGACTGTTTCTTACTGCATTCTTATGTGCACCATGTCATTTTAGACATAGGGAAAAGTCAGACTTTGTAAGCTGGATGGGAAGAAATGCTCCCTTTGTTTGGCCCTATTTTCCAGCAGTTTCCCTTTCCAGGCAAGTACAGCCTCACAGTGATATGGTCTAGGAAACCAGGGCTGCTTTTCTTTACAGATTCTTACCTGTTTTCAGTATGATACAAATAGCAATGGCCAATGTTCCCTATGCTATTTGAGTGGGTACTGATGCTTTTTTTCAGCTTTCAAAAAGTAAGTAAATAGTTGTAGACATTTACGCTAGAATAAGCTATACATGCTTTCTTTCCTATTAGTTCTGTATCTCTCACAGCAGTGCCCTAAGATCAGCTGAAAAGAGCCCAGTGTAGCTACACCCTTCCCCTGCCCTGGAGATACCATAAAGGCGATACGGCCTTCCTACAAGCCAGTGTTTAGGGAAGGAAATGAACATCTTGATTCTCAAATCAAAAAAAAAAGTAAACATTCAGTTAGGCAGCGAAGTGGCACTATATAGAGGGGAAAGCTCAGCTTGCCAAACAGAAGAAATGTAAAAAGACCCTTTAGTTAACATTTACAGCAGTGAGCTGCGTGCCTTCAACTACCGCCCTTACTGCCGTGGTTATGCAGCTGAAAGGAGGCCGGCGAATAAACCCTCGCCCAACTGAAGCACCTTCAGTGCTGCAGTCCTGCCCATCAGGCTACAGGTGGCTGTTACAGCCCTCGTGAGTCTCGAGAAAGCGCTCCCTGGCCACGTCTTGTATAACCCCACAGCTTAAATGAGAGCTGACCACACAGAGTATTTAAATATTCTAAAAATAGAGCCTCTGACCTAGAGAGAGGGATATTATAGAACTGACTGCTTATTCTGGGACAAAAGGGTCTGATACAGCTACAATCAACTGCTACCGTACTTCTGAGCTGGTCCACAGATCTTGACTACCCGCTCTGCCTGCTACGTGTGAACTGAGAGGTCTTCACTGACGCTGGAATTTACACAGTCTGTGATTCGTCCCTGGTCTCAAAAGGCAAAGTCATACTGTATACTAAAATACTAATATCCTACACACACACACACAAAAAAAGGTGCTGGGCTGAGATGTTTGTTAAATGCAAAATTATGTACAAACGCAATTAGAAGTTCTCAGGACCATCTCATCGTTCTTAAATCCCCAATGATGGCAACATTCAGACCTTACACTGTAACACCTACCATGACTGACCGCAGAGGAAGTTTTCTCTAATCAAATTACAGCATCTTAACTGCAAAAAATAAGTATTTTTGTCTTTCTTTTCTAGCAAGCAGAATCTATCAGACCACAGAAAGATCCACTCCCAAATAGCTGGTAACTGTCACCTCTCGCTCCTTTACTGGATTGCTTCTAGACTTTTCAGTTTGTTCACATCTTAAAGCAGTGTGTCCAGTCCTGAAGCCATACCTGTGCTGAAGAGAGTGCAACCGTTAGGTTAGAGATTCTTATTTTTAGGTGCAGCTGAACTGATTTACCGGATTTAGAATCCAAACCAGCTTTAGGCTGTCAAGCCTGGGGATTTGCACCTATGTATTACTGCTGCCCTGAGTACTGAGTCTGGACCAGAGGAGAGGAGAGTGGTATGAGCACAGTCCTGAATTAGCTGCCTGCTTTAGGAGCCTTAAAGTAACGGGGGGGGGGAAGCCAATCCTCCACCCCCCCCAACCAAAACATCAACTCTACACCCCAGCCTACTAGTTTATAGCTACATCTATGCAAATAATCAATGGGTGATGGTGCTACTCAATATGGTTAACCTGTCCAAGTCTCAGCAGGGAGTTTGGAATGAGGAAAAGGGGGGCTGGTAGGGCTGATGCTAGGGTACAACAATGCTGTGGAGGCTGTAAAAAATGTTTTTGCTCAGAAGTTGTTATAATTCCAGGTTTTTTTGAGATACTGAAGACACCCGAGGCCCTTTCCAGGTTTAACAAATCATTACATAATCTCACCTCCCCCCTACACCCCTTAATGCCTGAACATTGCTCTATTAGAGCCTCATACGCATGCTCGCTGCCACTCACTCTTAGTCTTGAACTGAAGGATGCTTTTCAGCTATAGCTGCTCCGCATCTGGAAGGCCTCGCTTGCTTGTTAGCCCATAGCAGCGGGAATCAGCCCAGGCCACATGCAGAGCCAGGCTCTCCTGGAGCTAACTGAGACTAGAGCAGATCATTGGGAGGTTTATTCTGGCAAGTCAAATGCCCCTGCACGTATTTCTATGTGTGTATTATTATACGTGTATACAGCGCAACGCTACCACAGAGCCCAGCTTTGCAATTAAATCAACAGCACAGTTCTGGCTCAGAAAAAAAATAAAATGATCTGCTGAGCCTTCCCAGAGCCAGTGATATCTCAGACCAGACAACAGTGTTGGTATATTAATCTAAATTACCCCTAACATTCAGGAAGGGCTAAAAGTATCCTTGTATTTTGTCTTCAGCTTTCTATGAAGCGTTGCTTCTGCATTTCACTCCAAAGCTCATTACAGTCAAGTAGAAACCAAACTGACCCAGCCAGAAATTTGTCTAAGGTCTACTGGAATAAAACAGCTACAGTATCGTGACATTATACAGCTGCACCCCTAGAGCTAGTAATCTCATAGGACCTGAACGCTGATTTTATATGCATCAAGCTCTTTCTCACGGCCAGAGTCCTTCGCATTTAGATGGAAAGTGCTCCCCAGGATTA
Organism: Platalea leucorodia; assembly: GCF_965183815.1. NCBI lineage: Eukaryota > Metazoa > Chordata > Aves > Pelecaniformes > Threskiornithidae > Platalea > Platalea leucorodia. The sequence goes on along the minus strand of NC_138829.1, from coordinate 41,654,230 downwards.
CAAATGTTCATCGCCTATTAGTGCTTTGGTTAAGCCAGTTCAGGCCCATCTTCAAACACTTCAGAGATTTTTTTTTTTTTAAGAGCACTTCTCTCTCATGCTTGTATGAAGAATTGGTCTCTCCCTCTTTCATGCTGGTTATCTGCCTTCTCTAAAGTAACAGCATCCTTACGTTCCCAGTGTCATCTCGTTCTGTGAATGACAGCAACTCCCCTTAAGCGAAGAGATGGATTAGCTACAGCAAGGCATACGGGGGGGAAAAGAAGTTTGCAATAAACTCGAGGGTGGTGGGTCTCCCACCTTTGAGCAGTTACACCCACTACACTCTGTTCAATTCACCCTCTTGAGCTTTCCAGCAGGGCAGAGCTCCCGGAACAGTTTCATGCAGTAAAATGACAGAGTTCAGACTTCCAGCCTTGTAATCGGTCACCTGTAGTTTCACGTGGCCGTGGAGGCGTCTGTCACCCGCGGTGACGGGGAGGGCTGGCCGGCGGCTGGTAGCGAGAGCAGCTAGCGCAGCAGAAGCTGGAGTAGTACTCGTTACTGCAGAGCTGGGCCTGCAGGATCAGGTCGCAGTTGGCGAGGTGCGGCTGGTCCACGCACTCTCTGCTCAGGTCCACGACGTGATTCACAGTAGCTGCAGCCAAGCAGAAGTTGAAGCAGCTGTAAATACACTGCCAAGGCTTATCCTCAGCTTTTGTTTCCCTCCCAAAAGACACAGCACTTTCCTGCTTTCTCCACCCTGCCAGTTCTAAGGGGATGGTTTTAAATATAGTCCAACATCAAGGATGAGAGAGAAACTGATATCTCTGGTGAGATACAGGAGGAGAATGCAGTTTCTGGGGCTGATCTCCTAAGGAGACACCATTCTACACCCGTGTAGAGCCAGCTGGATGGTGTCCAAATATGAATCTTACAGCCAACTATTTGGTCAACCAACTATGGCATTTTGGCCTTGGGAAGTTAATTAGGCTCCCAGTGCCCTGGAGGGTGTGTGTGGGTGTGGGTCCTGCTTTTCTGCCCAGGGAAAGCAGGGCTCCTCGGGTAGCACGACGCAGGGGCTACTGCTGCTCCCCAAAGCCCGAGGTCGGCGGTGGATAGACACGTGCAATGGGCAGACTTATAATAGCGGCCAAGAGGCAGGCGCTGTGCCGGGAGAGGCAGGGAGGACAGGTTGTACTCACTGCTAGGCCGGCTCCTCAGCACCTTCACCTCCGTGCTGGCACTGACGGAGTTGCTGCTGCTGTAGGCACTGCATGTGTAGGATCCCTCATCAGCCTCTTGAACGTTGCTTATGATCAGGCTTCCATCCTGGGAGAGGTGGATGTGGTGGCCATCTGCCCGCATGGGGACCCCATTCCTGTAGCAAAAAACATTTTGTGTCTATATTCCCACCCATGGGGGCTAAAGGAGCTCTCTGTGCGCTTTGGGAACTGATGTTCTGTGAAAGGGGGGAATTTTTACAAATTCAGCAGGAAGGAAGAAGAAATCTCCTGTTGCCACGACCTGGCTCTGCAATTGGGTAGTAACAGGAGCCTGAGTGAGTCTGCATCCGCCAGCCCATTGTCTGCGTGGGAGGTAGCTAGCTGTGTGCTCCGTAGACAGACATTGCCTTTTCTGCTATTACACATTTTTGAGGTTTGAGGAACTAAGAGAAAATCCAGGGTGCCGTTCCGTCTCTCCAGGTTGTGGTCTGGCAGTGCTTGTTTGGCTGGCATTGATAGCAGCGCATATTGCTTGAGGAACATATGGGGTAGTGAGCAATGCGCCCTCTTTCCTCTCCCTTAAAAGTTTGTTGAAAAAAATGTTTAAAATACCAGCAAGATTATGTCTGTTCTGTTCCTCCTGGAATACTCTGTGCCCAACAGGAAAACTGCCTGAATTATGAACTCCTAGTTACCAAGGAAATGAAATTTGTTTCGCTGAAAAGGGTTTCATTCAGACTCTGAAACTTGCATCATTTTGTTAACTCAAATACCAAACTTACATATGGAAGAAAAGCTCTCTTTGTGAGATGGCCCACTTCAGTCCTACCCCTTGGAGTAGAGGGATTGAAACAATTACCAGTCCATCTCTCTGGATCCTTTGCAAGAAGGCTCCAAAACAGAACTGATTATTTTCAAATAGGAAAAAAAAAAAAACAAAAAACAAACAACAAAAAACAAAACACAAAACACTTGCACGAATTCGGAGTTTCACTGTAAACCACCACGAGAAGAGGACACAGCTTTTTCTTTACCTTGATTAAAACACTTTAAATTCTCCTTTGCTCCCACTTGACAGCAGAGGAAGAGAACTGTCGCAGCAGGAAGCTGGGAGAAGAGTCGTCGTTATTGTAGGGGCTAAAATGTTTGCCAGGGACAGTTTTATAAAGATCAACTAAAGGTCTTCCTCTGGTTACTCCTTTTTAGTTTTTGCTCTTGTAATGTCACTAGCTTTCCAGCATGAAGCCCTCCTGAACTCCATGAAATCTTAGCTTAAAGTCTGCTTTCCGCCTCATTTGGCTGGAACATGAACTTGGTGACCCCAACACCCCACAGGGATCTTGCCCAGGATTTTTAGGGTAACAGGCGCATTGATTAGAAAAGGGTAGGTGATGCTAGCTGGGGCTGAGAACTGTGGGTCTCTCTCTTACCTGGCAGGCATCCTGCATTATTATTTGGAGGGTAAAGTGAGGAGGTTCAGGAAGAGAAGGAAAGGGAAGTTCTGTCTCATTTTTGCTCACCTTGACCATCTTATATTCACATTGTTGCCAGTCACTGTACAATGAAGCTGAGCAGTCCCTCCCTCAGGTACCATGATGCTTGGCAGAAGACCAGTGATCCTCAGCTCTCCTAAACCAGAAGGGAAATCATTGCTAGCAGGAATACAATGCCATGCTTGCCCTGGTAGCAGGAGCATTCCCTCATGGGAAAAGTCCAACGTATGCTATGATGAGCTATGAGCCCCTAGGCCTTGAAATAGCATCTTTGGAGCTGTGATGCTGTTGCTGTGGGGAATGTGGATTTCCGAAGGGCTTTGGCCCAAGCAAGGGCAAGTAGCAGAGGCCTCAAAGAGCTTTTTCCCTCAGCTGGACACAAGCACATCACATGCACAGAAGAACCATCTCCTTAGTTCCTCTTGTTCCTATACCCATTCCACACCAGTGTCCCAGAAACAAGGCCCTGAGTGTCACTCTTACTGTGCTATTAGTCCTTCTTCCCAGCTGCCTGGAGCACCATGGTCTACTAGACACATGCAGATTACCATTGGGTAAAACAACTCACTCTTCCCTTGCCCTCAAGCTGCCTGTTAAACATCAGGTGTGAAGTCAAGAGGCATGGCCAGCCAAGAAACCCACACTGCCCAGCCGTTCCCCGCTTGTGTGCACACACGTGTGTGTGTACAGACATGCCATGCATGCCTCCATCCATCTAGTACCTAGAGGTCGGAACAGGACCTGACGCTGGTCCTGGTCACGTCCATTCGAGGCAATGCAGGTAAAGAAGCCGACGTCTTCAGAGCTGACCCGGCTGATCACCAGGGCCCCATCGGACTGTTGTCTGTGTCTGGGGAACAAAACCAGAAAGCCCCTCAGCCTGTGCTTGCATCAGGTTGGGACTCCAGCCACCAGAGCTGAAGCTGAGCCTCATGCACAACTCTGTAGTAACACTGAGCAAAGGCTTAGCAGCAGCTCAGTTCAACCTGTAACGCAAGCCCTGGTCCTCAAATCCCAGCACTAGCGCTGTAGGCTCTGGAAAAGCTCACTGCTAGAGCAGGCTTCTGGGAGCAGAGGGTGAGGGGAGCTGCAGGAGAGCAGCACTAGTAGCTATGGAAGTTCACTGCAGGCACACTGATCTCTCTCTTTGCTGTGAACCTCTGCCCTGGCTCACAGACCAGCTGCTTTTTGGCAAATTTGCTTGCCATGTGTCCTCTTTCTGCTAATCTTGTAGATGAACAAATTTCAGCTTCAGCTCACTTGTAGACCCTGTGTCATAGCTGTTCACTTGCGAGTTCAATGTTCAGACTTTGATCTGTGAGTGAGGCTAGGGCAGTCAGGCAGTACAGTCTGGCCCTGATGGAAGAAGCAGGCCAGCATAAAGCGGGACGGGCCCTAGCTGCATGGCCAGCAGCTCCGTTCTCTCAGGGAGGAGACAGGGATGGCAAGGCAAGGAGGAGGCTCTCCTCCACAGGAACCTGCCTGTGGGTATGGTGGGGCTGCCTGGGAGCTCACCTGGGAGAGGAGAGGGGCTGCCCATCTTTCTGCCACTCAATGGTGAGAGCCGGCGATGCTTCCACTGTGCAGGGCAGTCTGACTCTCTCCCCGACGTTGGCCTCCACTACCGAGGGCTCGCTCTTATCCATTCTCAATCTGCAAAGTCCACAAGCACAGCAAAAGATGCAGAAACTTCCTCGTAGAGCATTTGACCTTCAGCACAAGGCTTTTTTAATCACAACCCTTATTTTTTGCCTCCAATGGGAAAGGGCGGTCTCTGCACTCCCATTACCAACATTCACTCAAACATTCAGAAAAGAGAAGCCTCCATCCAATCCTGCTCCAGTTCAGCACACTTGGTGCTGCACTGCTGCCAGCCAGCTTAACCCTTTAGAGACAGCAACCCTGTTTCTTATGGCATCCCTCTGGATAACAGCCTAGGAAGCGTTAACAACATAAGCACATGGCAAATGGTACAAAGTCCTGAACAGGGCACCAAGCAAGTTTCTCCCAAAGTGCTTGTCTGGCACACAAAAATGAGCAGATTTTTTTTTTGGGTGTGAAGAGCCCATTGCAATCACCTGACTGCTCGCGAGGCCCAGGAGCTGCCCATCCGCTTCATGCGGCAGAAAGGTTGAGGTCAGGCCCTCAACACCACTCATCTCCTTGTGCTCTTTGCTCCCCTATAACTGCAGCTAAACACCATTTTAGAAGGGAACTAAACCATGATGTTCCCAGAGTCAAATAAAACAACATCTCCCCCACCCCCATTCTCTGACCTGAATTCTTGATCTCAAAAAACAAAACCAAAGAGCCTTAATTCAATGCTCTTAATTCAATGAATCACTTCTTTTTGCTTTTAGGCAGAAGCAGCTAAGGAGGTTGCTGGGGAGTTCAGCAGATTGGCTGGGGTTTAGGTTGTAAACTCAAAAGAAGGGAGGGATCAGATCATGGTCCCGTTTAAGCTGGAGCCCCAACATGCTGCATTTAAGGCAAAAATAATTTGTACCCTTTTATTTCTGTGGGGCCTAGAAGCACCAAAGAAACATGCAAGAAGCTACAAAATATGCCACCCAGTACATGAGGAGATAGTTTTGAGTCAAATTGGTTTGTTCACAAAATATTTAAAATAAATGGGTGGGGGCTAAAGTAACTGGAGCTTCAATATGAATATGTCTATTCTGTACTAGTTAAGCAGTTCCTATTTGCTTTGCTTTTTTCCAGAACAGGTTTCTCTTTCTGCCTACACTAACTTGAACAGCTAAGGATGCTGCCCCTGATATTTCTACTTTCATTTGAACTTAGCTCCTTTGCTGTCAGCCTCCCTGCACGTCTTTGCTCAGAATATGCTTCTTTCAAGAGACCCTCGGGGAGGACAGAAGACAGCTTGTGCCTGGGATCTTCGCCCATCCCTGTTGTCAGCAGTTCAGTACCGCTTGCTTCCCAACCGTGCCCCAGAACAGCTGACCCAGGACCTTTCCAATCTTCAGCTTTTCTACATGACGAGATGCCATATGGTTCATCAGCTGGGCAGGACGGACAAACTGTTGCTGTATGTGAACTTACCTGTATGTGAATTGCTGATGCACAGAGGAACCGGCTGCCTGTACAACCTTCCTGCTTCTGGACAGCTCTCGATGCTGCTGATTTTCCTTGTGAAGGACCTGACCTCTCTCACCCTCTGCCAGAACAGCGCTCTGGTACTCTATTCAAAATAAAATGCCATATGTGAATAAAGGGACCCTTCTTACTGTGACCTCTTGCGTAGGGTTTCTATGAGCTTGGGAGAGCTTGCTGAACTGGAGCCAGAGAGCCCTTCAGCCATCTGTTTTCTGGCTGACTAGTGCAGTAAGCCTGCACTGTCTACTAATGGGAGTCACAGACCTGCAGGCAGGCAATTTTAGACTCCTTTCTCTCCTCTGTCAGTGAACGTGTTGCAGCATCCCTTAGGCCACAATGCCTTCTGCCCCATGTGCCATTGCTGTGACAAAGTACACTTCTGAGATTGAAGGCTACAGGGTGCCTTGCTAGCCCATCTTTTGAGACTAGTCTTTCACATTTTTTTGCTTTTGTTTCTTAAATAAGGCACATTTTTTCAGAACAGGGAACTGTTTGTTACCCAGCAGGACCTGTTTGGGCAAAACACAAATGCACCAGCACAGACATTTATGTCAGACTGCTCACATTATAGTGTGAGATGGAGGACCCAAGGCTGCAGAAAACCCCTCTTCTGGAGCCTCCTTTCTGGCATCAGGAGGTAGCCGATGGCTCTCAGGGAGGAAGACATGCTCGCTGTGCTGGAAATGGGGCAGGTTACAGGCAAGCCACAACTCCGGTTATGGGGTGGCACTGCAGGGGAGCGAGTGCTTTAGGGCTAAGGCTTTATCATGAGGCAACACCAAAAGAAGGCTTGCTGCCTCCATGCTCCTGCTTGGCACCCCTACAGCGGAGGAGGCCAACTGCTTTGACTAGCTCTTGGGACACCGCTGCCATGGAGTGAAGGCACTGCTGCTAGCACAGTGTGGCAGCGGAGGAGGTCTGCTCCTGGAGCTGGCTTTATTGCTCCTGTTGTCAATAGCCATTAATGAGGAGCCCGGATCTACCTCTTTGGTCTTAAGTGGGAGGTAAGTCACCTATGATCTGTAACTGAATCTGTCGGCTCTCTGTCCTCCCGTCAGAAATGAGGCATGTGTAAGTCCCGGTGTCCTCCAGCTTGACGTGGCTGATCACTAAGGAGCTGTCAGACTGGTAGGTGTGCCTGCAACAGGAGCAAGGATTAACTGCCTCTGCCTGGCCACGGAGAGCAACTGGCCAAGGCAGAGCAGGCCGTCGTGCTGATGTTACATAAACCCTCCCCGGCTTCGAAAAAAACAAAACTCTGTTGACTACAGAGGGGTCACAGGCAGGGGAAATAACTGCAGCAGAAAGGAGGTCAAGAGAGGAAACCGAGATGGGAAAACAGGGAACCGCTTTCAGCAACCCTCTCCCACGAGGAGGCAAAACTGCCCTTCCAGGCAGAAGCTTGAGCCCCAGCAGTCATCTGCAAACAGAAAAGCAGAACTGGGCTTTTCTTAACTGTGATTTTCATAACACAAAGTGACTGTCTGGCTCCAAACTGCTGCTGGAAACAGACTTCCAGGGAAAAATAGGCTTTAAAAGTAGTTTTTAAAAAAATTGTATCTTAGATGGGAGTGCCAGAAACTTCCAGCCAGAGGAACTCTGAGTTATTTGGCTACAAGCTTCACCCTGGACTACTGACTTAGTGCTGCCCCAAGATGAATCCAACAAAGACAATATTTTTTTGTATCACTACCCACATGTCAGCTTCCACCAGTGCCTTGTTACGGGACAGCACCTGTTCTGCCCCATAACACCAGCCAATGCCTCAGTACTATTGCAGACTGTATCTGTTTCTGCTGTGCGCAGACCAGGTGGACAGTTCATGCTCTTAGGTCAATACCTGGGCTCGTTTATTTATTCATCCTTTTTTTTTTTTTTTTTTTTTTTTTTTAAGAACGTTAACAGTAAGATTACAAAGAAAGCGGGCAAGCACATTTGGCACTCGGCTCAGCAAGGAGCCCATCTGCTCTACAATGAAGGGAGCTCAGCTCACCTGTCAGAGGAGACCGGTCGGCCATCCTTCATCCACTCCACTCTGGAGAAGGAGGACATGCCTGTCTTGCAGACCAGCTGGATGTTTTGTCCCACAACTGCTGTCAGAAGGGAGGGCTTGGCTTCCTCCAGGATGGCTCTGAAAGAGAAAGCGATTCCACTAGCATCTCTGATGCCCTCCTCTCCTCTGGGTCCTCTAATGTGACTCTGGATGAGTCACAACCATAGGGCAAAGTAGGACCGGCTGCCCATTTGGCTCTGAGCAGATGGCCTTTCCTGCATGGCAAAGGGTGCTCTGGACAGACTGAATGCTACAATACCTCCAGGTAGAGAGAGGTATTGTAGCAACCCCTCTCTTCTGAAGGAACTAGGTTCAGCTCAGCAGACAGACACAGATCCAGTGCATACACATTTAGATCTAGCTCTATGCATTCCTGATTTTCAGGGTGACACTGTCTGGATCCTGACCCAAACTCTGCATCTTAAAAGTCTTCCCTAAAACAACCCACTGCTGCTCCATGCAGTGCTGGCATAAAGGCTCTGAAGTCAGAGAGTCAGCTAAATTTGTTGGTCAGAACAAGAAAAACACCTATGGATTCTCATTTACGGTGTAAGAATGCCTCCCAGACAAAGACCCCAGGATCCTGCAGTCTTTTCACACACCATACTTCCAGTGCTGTAAGAGAGCAGGGACAGTGCAAGGAAAGAGACAGCAGGTAACTCCAGGGCCTGAATAACCTGATTTACCAAAGGGCCACAAGTATAACCAATCCATTGCGCAGTATTCCCAGTTAGCTGGTCCCGGCTGGGGCAACACTTTCACTCCAGAGGAAGCTGCACTGATGCTTCACAATGAGCTGGCAGAACAGAAGAAAAAAAAAAATCCTCACCTGTGCAGAGCCCGCGCTGGGAACAAGTCTGCAGACACCTGGTGCCCAAATCCCTCCGTCATGGAAACATCTGCTCCAAAAGCCTTATGCCACTGCTTGCCTTCATGAGGCAGCATCTGCTGGCCACTGCTGCTCTGCCTCTCTGAGGGCCCAGGCACTGCTGCCTCCCCCAAGTGCAGCTGGCTCAGGCTGTCCAATCTGCTTTGCTGGGTGCCCCAGCGCTGGCTCTCCAGCACACCAGTCCTTGGCAAAGACTCTGGCAGCACCTCAGTTCTCCAGCTGTCCTGTCTGTGGCTGCCTTGTGTGGGGTGTGAAGCCCCATAGACTCTTCCTTCTTGGCTGCGACTTGCAGACTCTCTCTGGGGTGGCTGCTGCTGACCCCGAGCATCCCCTGTATGAGAGCGGGAGCCAGTGTGCTGGTGTTGCAGGGCTCCTGTGCCAGAAGAGGGCTGGTGCTCCAGAGGACTGACCCCCACAGAGTTGTGGCACGCTCTCATGCACTCCTCCTCTGAGGCAAAGCTGTTTTTATTGCCATGACAGCCGCCGTACCAAAAACGGTTGCACTTGCCGACAACAGTCACAAAGTACCAGCGAGTGGTCCAGTTCGTGCAGGGGCCGTGGGCACTGGGCAGCAGGCATATGACAGGATACGCTACCAAAAAGAGCAGAACAGAGGGAGATGTGAGGGCATGAAGCACAAAGGTCCGGGTGCTTCAAGCCACTTATCTAGATGATCTGATGGATCTTGTGGGCAGAGGGCAGGTGGGAAAGTAGGACACCTGAGTTTTTCACCCAGGTGTGAAATTGCTTTGAATTTGGGCTGCTTTTCTGCTTGAAAATTTTCTGCTTTGAAATTGGGCAGCTGCTCACATGTTTCTTTCTGCTCCAGTTTTGCCACTGGTGGAAGGAGAATCAACCTCAGAGAGATTTCTGAATCTAGATACTAGATGGATGCTTAACAGCCCTTCTCAAGGAATTGTGCAGCTGCAAGGTTGGCTCTGGGGCTTCCTCTCCTGCAAGGGGCATGTAGCTGTCGTTTGCACATTTCCAGCCCACAAAGCAAGTGGATTAGACCCAGTTGTGAAGCCTCATGCATTACAGAATACCCCTTTACACACTGATATAAAGAGGAGCACAGCCCAACGTGTCTACAAACCAAGCCCTGTGCTCTGAGTCACAGGTATCACAGCCACATGCTGACAAACACTGGATGCAGGGCTCCGACCGAGGGGTCCTTTGCCAAGCTGTGGTTGAGCAGAGAGGATCCAGAGAGCTTTCCCTTTCCCCAGGGCAGCCCCAAAGGGCTAGCCACCAAGCAATCTCTGTGCTGTGGCAAAAGGGAAAGGCAATGCAGCAGCAATCATAGAATCATAGAATGGCTTGGGTTGGAAGGGACCTTAAAGGTCATCTAGTCCCAACCCCCCTGCCACGGGCAGGGACACCTTCCACTAGACCAGGTTGCTAAAAGCTCCAACCTGGCCTTGAACACTTCCAGGGACGGGGCATCAACAACTCTGGGCAGCCTGTTCCACTGCCTCACCATCCTCATAGTGAAGAATTTCTTCCTTATATCGAATCTAAATCTACCCTCTTTCAGTTTAAAGCCATTACCACTTGTCCTATCACTACATATCCTTGTAAAAAGTCCAATGTGCCTGCAGAGGATACAGCTGGGAACTAAAGGAACAGAGATGCTTTTGCCCAACAGCTCTAGTGCCCTCATAGTACAGGAGGCACTGTATTGAACTCTGCTGGCTGAAAGCATCCGTGCAGCCCTGAGCAACACCTCCATCCTCAGCTGCAGGTCTCATTCCACCCCTGTCCATAGGCTGTCTGAATGCTGAGCATGGACTTGATTCCTCAGAGAGGCCCTACTTCTCCTAAACCCAGGTAATTAATTTGGAGCACTCCAGGCTGCATCATATTGTCTTCTCAGGGATAAACAGCTCCCCAGAAATCCTACAGACTGACAGAGATCACACAAACACACTTCTGTCCAACTATCAGCAGAGGACAACAAGAATGTCTGCAGTAGCTGACAGAACTGAACCATCTGGCTGCTCTTCTACACTGCCTCCAAGCTTCCCCTGCCCCAGCCACCAGGCAGAATTTCTTTTCAAAGAGATAATTTACTACATTTTACAGAGAGCAGAACCTCTACACAGGAAGCTTCCATATGCTACTGGATTCTGTAGGACTCTCCCTACATTTCTAAACCAAGAAGCCAAAGCATCACTTACGGTAGTTGGGCCTATTGAGACATCCTTCACCTTGAGGACCTGAAGCTGAAGCGACATTGTCAAAACAGCAGCCGTACACGGAACTGCGGCACTCGCCCAAGGGGTGCTGCTGGGACAAGGCTTGGCTTGCCTTAGAGACAGGAATTGAAAGCCAAAAGTTATCATGCATACATGAGGACAGTAGCACATGCAAGGCACCATGTCCAAGCTGTTGGCTGTAGAAGGCCAGCTGTTAGAGGAACCACTGTTTGTTTGCCTCCTAGAGGCTTTCATGCTGGGACGGGCTGGGAAACTTGGCTGTCAGCCATGGAGCCAGGGCTGCACCTCTCTGCAAGACAGACCTAACCAGCCCAGCAGCAGGCCATTTTTTTCAGCTGGCCCCACCAAGCACCCCAAGCTATGAGGGGAATTACCTCCCTGACTATTTTGCCCTCAATTAATCTGCAGAGTTGACAAAGGCAATTATTAGTGGCCACGTTTTTCCCATTTTTTCTCCTAGAAATCAGATGCCAAGTTTCTGACCAACAGAAATTTGATTACTCATGATTATTCAATCAGTTCTACACAGGATGGTTGTCTATTTCTCGGACATCTCCCAACCACCCACTCTGTCCCTGCTTACAGGGGATTACAGGTGGATGCCCCAGGATGAACAGGAGCGAAGTGGGCCAAAGGGCTTGATGCCATGCCTGGAGTATTGGTTCTCCAGCATTACTGGCTGAGATGAAGCACAACAGAAATGCAGAATCTGAGTCCCTGGGGTCAAATCTGAATCTTCGTATCTGATGGACAGCTAAAATGCAAAGGGGTTTTGTACTTACTGTTGGAGCAGCCGCAGTGGGCCAATTTCTGCTCACTTGAACATCACGGGAATATTGTGGGCATCCCATGCTGTTTGGACCCTGGGCAGCCGATACACCATCAGGACAGCATCCATACCTACAGGCAGAAGGCAGAAGGGCTGCAGCAACACCTGAACTGCCCAGCTCAACAGGCACAGGCTGTAAATTTCAGTAAGCCCCCAGGAAAGGCAATGCCTCCCTGCTCAGGCCTATCTACTTCCAGCTACCTGTTTCGGTGACAAGTGCTGAAGGGGCAACCTCTCCCCAAAGGGCCTGAAGCCGGAGTGTGCCCGTCTGAACAGCAGCCGTGTGGGCTCCGATGACAGTCCTGAGAGCTGGTCCCTGCAGTGGGGTCCTGGGAGAAGCTGAGCTGATGGGAACCTGAAGAGCGTGACTGGGGTTCCCAGCGAACAGGCAATAAGTTGATGCCATGGTCCTTGGTGGATAGGATGTGGTGATTCCCAGAGGTACTACGGATCGTGGAGCTCCCAGGGAGCATCCTTTCATCACCAGAATCTGAGGAGAGAACTCCTTAAAGCATGCAGGTGAGCTTCAAAATCTGGTCAGTTTTCCTCATCTCTGCTCTCCTTCCCCTGCTCAAGGCTAGACGGCAGGCTTTTCCATACCAGGATTTCACCTGAATATGTGTCTTCTGGCCTGCTCTTCTGGATTTGGTTGTCCTGAGGTTCTTTTGCTCACTGCCCTGACCATTCTTCCTGTTGTCCCATGAGAAACCACCTGCCACATTTCTGTGGTCCCCTCACATGATCCTTTCTTCTTCCTATGATCTGCTTTGGGCAGCATTTCTCTCAGCCAGCACTTAAGTCATGCTGCCAGAGCCTGGGATCTATATACTGTACAGTCTCTTCTGCATGGACAGATTCAGACACTGCTCGCTATCATGTAAAAGAATCTACGCTTTGTCCCTGGCTCCACAGATTCCTAGAAGCCCATGAAATGAACAAGAGAAATGAAGAAAAGGAGGAACCTTTCGCTTACCACACCCTGTTTCAAGTCCACCATCACCAAAAACCCAAAGTAACAAAATTCTTCCAAACCTGTGGCAGGGCTGTTTGGGTTGTAACGTGTCAGTGAGGACTGGCGAGTCACGTCGTATCCCATAGTGTCCTGCATACTGGGGACCTCTGCAAAGAGAGACATACACAAAATAAGTGCAGTTAGTCCAGCCCCTATGTTCTAATAATTGCAAATGCATCCAAGAGCCAACAGGAGAGTAAAGTTGATGGAAATGTTTCTCTTCTTCTGGAACAGCTGCTGAGCAGCAACTGGATTCGATTGGATTGTTAGGACAGTGACCTGCGATGGGAAGGCTGACAAAAGTCAGCATTTCAGCTCTGGCATGGAGACTAGACACAGACAGCAAGCAAAATCTTTTGAGCAGTTGTGCCTCCTTTATAGCTGGTCCACAGAGGGATGAGAGTTGGCTATAGTTTTTAGCTGCTGAGCCTGCCCGGGTTGCCATCCTTCTTGACTGGGAGTCCTGGGGTCAGTCTGCAGCACACACTGGGACAGAGCCATCACAGAACACTGAATTCAAAATGGACACACACCAATGTTGTTCTCAAGCCTGTTACATACATTTCAAACAGCACAGGTACTGGGACTCTGAAGATGCCGTGGTTATGTGCACAAAACATAAACGCATAGGATGGAGACAGGCTGGCAAGAAGCTGAGAACATAAGCTGATGCAGGGCTGGGAATTTCTACTCCTAAACAAAAGCACTTTAGGAAAAGCTATGTGTGCAGCAATACCACTCACGCTGTGGCAGGTAGCAGGGCTGCATGTTGCAGCTACCCAGGGTGGCTGGTTTCTGTGGCTGGATGGCCTTGCATGTCTCAGGACTGTAGAATTTGGAGTCGCCGTCAGCGCAGATGACTTGGCGTGTCCGGATGCCTGAATTGCAGCTCTTCGAACACTTGGGCACAGAGACAAGGCAAGTGAGCAGGCAGCAGAGGCCGAATGCAGAAACCCCGCAGACCAGAAGTGTGGAACAGCTGCATGATTAGCTGCAGGCTGAGCACAGCTTCCTCCACCAAGACAAAGCAAGCAATACTTCAGCTGGATTCATCTGAACAATTAGAAAACCATACTTTAAACCATTTTACCAAATGTCGCACCCAGCCCTGAAGCATTAGGCTCTGAGCCGTGCTCAGCCTGTAACATCCAGATGAGCTGCTGTCGCCCAGAGTGGCGTGGCAGGGAGCTGGAGTGAATTGTTTCAGCCTGACCTGAAGGCATCTCAATTCTCTTGGGATCCACCAGCTGTGAGGGTCAGTTTTGAACTGCGCATTCAAGAACAACAGTTTACAACAGGAAAGAAAACTGGTGGCTTTCTTGTAAGCAGCTAACTAGAGTTCCTCTAACTGGAAGCTGTGGATGAAGAGGGAGCAATGAGCAGCAGCTCAAGGGAGGGGAGAGGATGAGGTATCTGTGTAACCCATCTGCTTGGGGCAAGCTCTACAAACACTAGGAGAGTATTTCTCTCTCTTATTCAGATGCAGGTAGGAGCCCTTCTGATATCGGAAAGCCAGGGGCCAGGAAAGATCAGATTAAGGTATGCAACTTCTTTAGCTGTTTCTAAAACTTGGCCCACATCTCATGAAGAACCAGATGTAACATGTTTTAACTCAGAACATGCTGGTCTGGCTAGCACAGAAGGGAAAAAGTGTGTTTGGAAGTCACCTGCTGGCATTGGATCTATCCTTATCTCCTTCCCCCTGCACTTTTCCCAGGTTGAACACAGTCTGGCTCTCTCCACAAAGACAAGACTAATCCAGCTGAAGCACAGTTTATCTGAACAATTACAAAAATGTACTTTAAACCGTATCACCAAACGCAATGACCAGTCCTGAAGCCTGGAGCTCTAAGCCATAATCAGCCAGAGAGCTGTTCTTGCTATTCACAGAGATGGAGCGAAGAATTGGGAATAAGCAGCAAGAGTGGATTGTTTCAGCTTATTGGCTGCATTTTGCCACTGTCACTGAAACTATAATCCTCCCCTCAGAAGGGTTTATTTTTGTAGCAGCTGCATACAAAGCAGGCAGCAGATTAACTGGAGCATTACTAGTGCCAGTTACAACACAACTGTGAGCCAAGGGACTGGTAATGAAGCAGTACATGCTCCCAGCCTCAGCCAACGTGCAGACTGCACGCATCAAAGCTTGTCTGCGAGGAGGACAGCAATATAATCGGTTCTTTCTGAACCATGAAAGTGTGATGCTCACCAGGCCCCAGTCTCCAACATGCCAGCCAATTTCCTGGATGCAGTTCTCCTTAAGGCAGGGCTGGGTGGCCGACGGCTTTGGCTCCATTAGGCAAGCGAAGTCCTGAGCCTGAGAGCCCTGCTGCGTTCTGCAGGTGACGGTCCGGGTCTGGACCCCTTCCCCACAGCTGGCTGAGCACTGCAGAAAGGGGGCCAACAATTACAAGGAAGCACCTGGTTTCCACTTGCAGTTCCAGGCTGTGCTCCCTAACGCTGGGGCAGAGCACCATTTTGAGATTACCTAAAACCACCAACCATCTTTAAAATAATCTTCTGGGCTGGGAGTTAGCAGAGTAGTTGTTTATGCTGTAGAAGAGACAACAAGGCATGGTGGGTAGGGTCTGGGAGATCTGGAGCTCACTGGATGATTTTGGCCTAGTCATATCATTTCTCTTCATCTCTACCAAAGAAGACGGGGAGAATGATTTTGGAAAGATAGCAATACTGCGGAACACATTGAGGACAATAAATGTCAGAAAATGCCTGGAACCTCATGTTATTTACTCCTGATTAAAATCAGCTCAAGGTAAAGAATTCAAGGGAAGATAAAAAGATTAGGTTCTTGTGCTCATGTCTTCTGCCTGAAGACCTTGCGCTCCATTTTTATGGTGTGGAGCTGTGACACAACTTCTATACTAGTAACTGGTTTGTGACATTTTCAACGCCCCCTTAAATTCACAGTGGTGTTTCCTGGAATCCAGCCTGCTTCTCCGTGAATTACGAAGGTCTCTTACAGAGACCATTAACTTGGGGACAGTCTGAATTACTTTAGATAAGCTTCCCAGCTGAGTTTCAGCCACTCATTCGCTAGAGTGACCTTTTATCTCTGAGAGTACACGAAACACAGTCGCTTTTGAGAACCCCGGAATGAATCACTTAGGAATCAGTTTGTAAGAACATGACACTTGGTGCCTTCCCCAAACAGTGCTCTTACTCCACAACCCTGAAGTCATCTCAATATTCACACCTCACATCTCACAAGAGGGGAAAAAAAAAGAAAGAAAAAAAAAAAAAATGGACTTTACAGTCTAGGTTATAATGCCTCGAAGTTGCATTTTATGCTGCCGCATCACTCAGACAAAGTACCACCACAAGATCATAAGTCAAATGTTGCAAGCACGCATGTACTTCTTTTAACAGAGGAAAATTGACTTGTGCTTTAGGGACTGAGTAGACACTACCTTTACTTTCTAAGCCCTTGGAACGTAAGATGCCTTCTAAATGCCTGGCTGGCAGCACTGAGCACATACAGTTTGAACAGTTATATCTATCCTGGAGATATAAATGCACACAGACATCAAAAATGCACCACACAGCTGTGTTCGGAGAAGCCCTGCACTGACACATAGCAAGCGGCATGTCACCAGTGTTTCAAGAGTATCTTGCTTACCAACTGTTGCAATTTTAGTACTGCTGTCCAGGGCTAGTAATGCTGAGGCAGCAATATGCATGGAAATAAACAGCACAGGCAGGAGCCATGAGCTCCTGTTTTACAGAGGAGGGAGTGTTACTGCACATCATCAGCTGATGGACCGCAGCTCTCATGCCTGCCCTCTGCCTTCACCAGGCCTGACTCAGAAACTCAGCCAGTGCCAGGTCTGGCGGATCTGATAAAAACACAGGAGTGGGGAAAGGACTGGGAGCCCAGAGAAGAGAGAACATGCAATGAGAAGAGGAGGGGTGCAGGGGTATGCACAGTTTTGAGGAACAGGGATGTGTTTATAGGAGTGCATAGCTGCTAGCTAGCTGGAGAACTTGTTTGGAGGACTGCAGGGATAAGTCCTATATCTCTGCACGCCACCTATCCAGGGACACAACTTTTACAGTTCCCGAAAAGGAGCCTGGCTTTTTATCCCCAAGCTTTGGCAGATCCTCCTTCAATATGTGCCAAGAGGCAATTGCCTCCCCTACACAAACTCACCTCTGACCAGGGCCCTGTGCTCCAGGTCGCGCACTGTCTCATGTTGCAGGGCTGACTGCTGCGAGGCTGCTGTGCGAAGGCCATGCACTCAGCGTTATCCACCACCCCTTGGGAGCTCTGACCATCGAATGCCACACAGTAAACGGAGCGAGTCTGGGTGCCCCCACCACAGGTAGCTGAGCAGGATCCCCACTCCCCCGTTTTCCACCTGCAGGTCACAGAATCAAGCAAACACATGTAAGCCCAGCTAAACTGCCCAGAGGCGCAGGGGAGGTCAGTGCCTCATGCCTGTTGTCATCAGACAAGGAAAATGTCCCTTTGCAGCACAGAGTCAGAGGTGAATTCCCATTTGACCAAGTGCTGCCCAGCTTAAATGGCAATGCAGAGCATGAGTCCCACTCCAGAGACAAATCCCCAACCACAAAACACTTGTTTCTCTGGAAGTGCAGAGGCTCTCCCAGAGGGGGAAGATTTTTCTCCATGGCTTTTGGTCTCTTGACATCTGCAAAAATGTCATGCCTGAATGGAACACCAAGGAAAAAAAGATAAAAAAAAAAAAGAAGAAAAAAAGAAAACAATCCAGATCAGCTAAAAGAAAAGCAACCCACACCAGCCTAACCACCCATTACACTTCAGCCATTATCAGAAACAGTAAAACCAAGCCAAGACCTCACTCTGCCTGCAAACCATGCCAGACACTCAGAAGTGCTTGTGAACTTTTCGCTGACAGCCAGTAGAAAGCTGGTTTCCTCCTCCCTTTGGCCAAATTCTCTAACAGCAGCGCACACAAAAAAGCCCCAAAAACTTTAAATAGATTTTGCCCTGTGTTTGGTTGCTGAAGCTGTCACAGAAATGATACACCCTTGCTAATGGAAGGAGGAATGTCCACAAAACAGCCTGACTGTTTGGATGCTAAAATCCCTGCCCTCGTCCACTCCCATGTCTCAGAGCTGCCCAGGTAGCTGGGAGCACAGCTTACATGGCCTGGCTTCAGGGACAACATGATGTTTCATTCCCGACTCCAGCATGCTGTGCAGTCTAATGGCACTGGTGGTGCAGGGGGAGCATCATGGTGATCTGCTTGCCAGCTGCTACCTCCCTTTGCAGTCAAGTAAGCCCCAGCCAGGGCGTGAAGGCGGTTCATGTTTTCTCCCTTAGCCTTCCAGCTGCTTCCCTGGTCTGCCCTCACCACCCCTAAACTGAGTTTCAGCCAGCCAATTCACATTCACACCCTACCAGAAACTCCACAGCAGACTCAGCCAAGAGAAGACATGTTCGTCTCCTTAAGATACCCTTCTTTCCTGTTAAAGGTACAAATATCAGTCCAAAACTAAATGGCCTTTGCTATAAAATAAGATGTTCCCTTTGGAAAAGAAACAACTACAGCAAGTAGAAGCCACTTAGAGCGATGTGTTTGCAGGGTTCAAAACAAATTCGTTGATCAAGATTTTTCAGAAGCTCCAGTGGGGATAAAAAAAAAAACCCCAAAGTGTATTCTGCTGACTGTAAAGCAAATGTACAGTTCTAGAAAGGCTGAATGGGCTCACCTACAGCCTCCTTCAATTGTAAGTCAAGACACCTTATGTGATACTTATTTCATTTCCTTTGTAAGAAAAGGTCAACCATAAGGCTGGGATCCTCATCAGAGGGCAATGCATTGCAAGTCTTAAACTGTTAGCAGTTTGCTGAAGGACAACTGTTTTCGTTTTGATCTTTTTTACTTCTCATACCTCAGAGTACATTGTAAGTATTGTATCTGTCACATCCTTGTACTCGTCACAGTACATAGGCACTTTTCTGCCCGCTGTAGGGCCCATGCCAAAGAAAGAAGATCTTTTGAGGAACTCTGAGGCTTTTGCTATGGCACTCGGCGATCCTGGCCAATGTTTCAATCTCCCAATCCATCGTGCTTCTTTTCCTTTCTGTTCTTTTATTTATCTTGATAGATCAAACAAAAATCTAGAACATACCATCACCTCTCTACCCTGATTCCAGAGAAAAAACAATTATCATGATAAGCAGCCAAAAGCTATGAAAAAACATGTCCCCTTCTCAGTCCCATAAGAGCCAAGTTGCCAGAAGCACGCACAACCACCTAAGCAAAGCTGCCAGCCAGCACCCTCCACCATCTTTTTCATTGGCAAGAATCAAAAGCAAAGCACCACCCACTGCTACCACCAGCGCCAAAGAGGAAAGCTCCCACATCCCCACAGACTTCAGTGGGCAGGTAGGTGGAGAGCAGAAGAGAGCAGCTGCCTTCCTGTGCTTTCTGTAACCTCCTTCTCCTCGTTACCTCTTCGTCTGAGAGCTCCGTGCTCCACTGTGACTCCAGGCTTGTGGCAGATAGACGTAAGAAGTCCTTTATACACAGAACAAAGGATTTAAAGAACTTTAAGCAAGTAGCTACAGGCTACCGTGTATTCAGAAACACTCCCAGGTTTCCAAGTGCCCTCTCACTCACAACAGCACTCTCACAGGCCTCCACTGCACCCACCAGACACAGTGAGATACACAGTTAAGGCTCTGGTTACAGCTCTGGATGCCCACATAAGAGCCAAGTGAAGCCAACTGCAAGGCTAAATCAGCAAGGGACAAAGTGAAAATGGCTGGGTAAAGGGGTTTGAAAATGCTGGAGAACAAAAAGATTCCAGGATTCAGCCCTTTTTAAGAGCAAGGACACTGGGAATGCAGAAATGACATAAACTGACACCAGCTCTGACCTACTCCTCTGCTTTTGCTGGCTCCAGTTAAAGAGAACAAAACCCAAATAATCTGTTTCCTATCTCCTACATGGGCTAGAAGACTATCTTCCACAATCACATACTGAAAAGCAAGTTTAATTGGTCTATAAAATGAACATAGGACTTATAAAGCCTTGTGCACACAGAAATGCTCATCACGGTGTTATCACCATTCTTTGTCTTGGGCTTTCTCTAAGAAGTGAAACATTTCCTTGGAGAGCATCAAGCTGGTAGAAAGGAGCAGTGAGAGTCATTCTTTTTCCTGGTTCCAAAAGCATCTAAGGAAGAAGTCAGAGTCCAGAAGAGGAAAGGAAATCTTACCGTTTTGTCTGGGGACAAGCCTGATGGCCACATGTCCGGTTATTGTCTGGCTGTGGTTTATTCCTGCACAGATAGTCTGGATAAATTTCATTGTCTATGGTACAAAACACCAAGCGGGATTGGAAACCTAAAGGAGAAGCAAGAGAGTATCTTGGTCAATGCAAGCCACCCAGGACTAGGTTTGAAATGCACTGGTGTTGGCAAGACAAGTTTCTAAAGTCATGCAGAATCCACACCTGCCCCAGCCAAGCTGGAAAAGTCAGGTGCAGTTCTGGGTCTGTCACTATATGTGCGAATGGTGCGTCCCCACAGTACGAGTCCACTGGAAGAGCAAGAGAGACAGAACAGTCCCGTGGAGCTGAGGGGCATTTTCCTGTTACTCGAGTGGACTGTGACTCACAAGGGAAGCGCCATATCCATATATTGCTCATCAAGGAACCCTGCATGGTGTGTGCAGTATACAGCAGCAGAGCTGGGGGCCTCCTGTTAGACCCAGAAGGTCAGTCTTGTGAAGACTGGACACTGGAGAAAAAACTTGCAGCTCTTCATGCTTCCTGCAGGATAAGAGTGCTCAGCAAAGACAATATCAGCTCCAACAACACAATATGGCAAAAGCTATTGAAATGGCCATCAGCACCGAAGACCAGAAGAGGCTGATAGAAATTCTACATACTATCAGCTGGAGGATTTTATTTATTTGATAGGGGCTGTTTTGTTTTGTTTTGTTTTGTTTTCAGCTTAAAAACCATAACTTTGCTCATGGAAGAATTTGTAAACTGAACATGATGTGACACCCCAGGAGATCTGACAGTCCCCCTGCAGAGAGGGAATCTTCCAGGCTATGGTAGAGGGGAATGATGCAACTCAGTTACGCAGGCCAGGTCAGCTTGGAGAGGACCTCTCAAGTGGTTGAAAAGGCCTGAGAAGGACATAAAGAACTGAAGCAGAACAACATAAAACAAAGGCTACCTATGAAGAGCCTCAACAGATCCTAGTAACAAGTCTGAGGACTAGGACATGGAAAACGAGACAGGACAAGGCATGGGACACAGTCCTGTTGTGACTCCATGTGTGACTGTCCCTCGACAGAACCTTAGCTGCCCCCTGTAGACACTTGTGCTGCCTTCCAGCAGGAGACTGCTGGGACACAGCTGCAGAGGGCAGCACACAGTCACACTGTCTTCAGGGTGTGGATATAAACCCCACACCAGCCCAGATACCAGGTCCTGTCCCCTTACCTCCTCCACACGCAGCGCTGCACTCACTCCAGGAGCCATAGCTCCAGCTGTAGCCTGAGGCCTGTCCTTGGACGGGCAGGTAGTACTCATACTGTACTCCTGGGTTTGGCTCCTGGCTGATGAGCTGTGAAAGCATGGGATAAAGTCAAGGAAATAACAGCAGCAGCACTTCTCCCCTTTGCAGCATTTCCCCACCATGTCTGGGGGTTCAAGTTGACCTGCTTCCCTCCTGTTCAAGAAGCACTTATTCTCTATGCTGCATTTTCTTCTTGCCTTCTATGCTACTCTAGAGAGCATTATTTTTCAAAGAAGGGTGCATTCATCCCTCTCAGAGACAGAAGATCCGGCTGCTCCTATAACAGTAAGTACCCTTGCCTGGCCTGCAGCACTCTATAACAAGCAGTGCCCTAGAGCCTGTCCTTGCCCCAACCCCATTTGGTGCTGACTCGACTCTCCCTTAAAGTCAGAGCCCAAGGGAACAAGCAGGAAGGCAACATCAAGCCTTGCCTTGCTCTTTTCTGGGCAACAGAACCAGAGCCCCCTGTGGGACCCGTCACTTCTCCAGTCTTCCCCATGTAGTCCCCACCAATGCATTCCCACTGCACAAAGCAAGGGCTGCTACACAAAACGAGAGAGCAAGAGCATCAGCGGGGGGCAGGCAGAGCCGCTTACCTCAATGACGAGGGGTTCTGTGGTGGGGCCCCGGGCGTGGAGGAGCTCTGGGGCCAGATCACCCTCCGAGCCACGGTCATAGTGCATAACCGTGCTGGCTACATGCAGCGCTCGGCTGAAGTCAATCGTCCAATGCCCGTTCAGATAGTACTCCCCTCGCACGTTCTTGACAGCTGGACAAACCCACGCGCCAGGGAAGAAAAGGCAGTAAATTAACACACCTGTAACCCGACGGCTGGGTCCAGATACCACAAGACAGGGCCTGCTCTAGACTTTCAGGGTATTGGCAATCCACAGAGCTCTCAGCTCCACCATTTGAACCCCAGCTCCTTTACATCAATATTGTAACCTTTTAAGTGTGGCGACAAACTATTATGGCAGCATCTACCAACACGGCATAAATTCACACATCGAAAGAGGACTGTAAGAACTCAACAGGGATGCTCCTGTTTCCACTCAATGCTGCATCGCAGGTGTGGCAAAAAAATGAGACCATCATCCTCCAATAGTGCTGCCCCCCCTGTAATGCTCTCTTGCCAGAATCTGCTCCACGTTCAGACAGTGCTTCTTTCCAGCTTTGCAGCAGACCAAGCACTTTTTTGCTGCACAATCAAATGCCTCCGGTATATTCCAGCCCTGTCTCTGCATTCCCCACTGTTAGTCACTGAGGCACAGCCTATGTCAGCCTATGTCCCGCTTGCCATTAAGATGTGGGATTAACAGCCCACTGCCTCTACACCACTATCCTGTTCATCAGGCATTCTATTCAGAAGACAAAGACTTTGGTGCTGCATTCTCTTTTCTACAAAGGAAAACCATCAGACTGATGTGTCCAAAGCATTGGGCAATGGAAGAGTCAGAAAGCAGAAGAGTATTTGCTTTCTCCACTGGAATTTCCTCAGCCCTGCCCAGAAAGCTAGGTGAGGACATTCCCTCCTTTTTGCCCTCTGCAGCATGACCAGAGTTTGATGTTCTACAGACAAACAACCAAAAGATACCTATGGGGAAAAGAAGCCCATCCCAAACTTCTGGGTGACAGGAGGAGTTAGGGTTTAAATCCACTAAGCAAACAGCAGAACTCATCGCCAAATTTTGCTATATCAACTAAATTTCATGTAAGTTCCAGGCAGGAAGTCTGAACATGGTTTGGATCTTTTTATTCCCCACCCAACAGCAAGATCACCACAGGAGAGAAAATGAGGCAAGCCTGAAGGCCAGAGTGGAGCATCACTAACACTTCAAGGATACTCAATATTCAGATCCTGATTTTCAGAGAGTTTTTCCCTCTGCCATATCATGCCCTCAAGGTAAACATCCCAAAGCCCAGCATACCTGAAAACCAAATTTTAACGCAATGGCTGGAACCCAAATGGACTGAAACACAGGTTCTGACATCAGTCTTACCCAGAAAGTTCCTGCTGGGCATAACCTCCTTAATGCGGATGCTTGTGGCTCCCACGGGGATGATGAAGATTTGATTGTACCCTGGAAAAAAAAGGAAGGGGATTATTCAATATCTGTCTGTGGGTGCCACACAGTCACTCTTCTGTGCCAAAGATGCTCCTGGTTTTATTGGTGCCTGAACAACTGGACGAGCTTTTTGATGGTGGCTTGAAGCATTTCAGCTATCACTTTACCTGCGTTCTGAATAGCTTCACCCAAAACTATCCACAGGTCAGTCCATGTGTAAAGAGTTCCAACTACACCTCAGAAAAGTAAGCACGGGGGTCAGTGCAATGTCCATTTTTTAAATTTTAAAATCTTTGGAATTTCAGCAAGTATCATATTGGAGCCCAACACAGGGAGATTTGACCACAAGTGCAGTTGTTATCTTGAAATGACTCAAAACTGGCCAAATGCAGAAGATGCAGTCCCATTTCTAGCCTTGCACCAATCCTAGTGGGGCTGTCAAGACACTGGACAGGGGCGCAGCCTTATAAAGGAGGTATATAACTACATTCGTATGGCACATTTACAGCACCTGCTGGAGACTGAGCAGGGAAAAGACACCAGCAGCATGCCAAGTACATCCATCTGTACTGAGACTAAGGAAGTGATTCCCAGGATAAGGCCATGGATACAATATATATTCTGATGCTAAAGCAGCTAAAGAGCCACATGCCATACAGACATTTGAAGTGAACATCCAAGCCTGCCTACAACAATCACGTGAGCAGGTGTGTCCACCAGCCCTTGTAGGAGCTTGAGTTTAGGTTTAACTCTCCCCTTCTCACCTGCCCAAACTACCTAGATCATTTGTACCTTTGGGGAGGCTGCGCACATCAAAAGTGCCCTTCACACCATAGCAGGTGCTGCCATCTCCTCCACACTGCAGGCACTTGTCCTCCTTCTTGGCAGACTCCAGCATGTTATCACAGCCAACGGCCTGTCAGAGCACAGGAGCATTGATATGAATAAACCATAACGACAGAGGAAAGAATGAAACAATAGCCAAATGCTCAACTCATCTAATGAGAAAGCCTGAATCTAGGGAGTCTGGGAAGTCAGGACAGGGCAGGGAAGGAGTTGTCAGAGAAAAGACAGAGTTGGCATCTTCTATTTCACAGTCAGAGAGATAAATGCTGTCCACGTGCTCCTCAGCACCTTGCAAACTGAATGACTCTCCTTTTCTGGTGCTATTATGACCAAGTAGAACAAAGGGAAGCAACAGAAAGACTGACAGTCATGACAGTAAATGAAGGAAGGAACAAGATGACTAACCTGACAAGCTCCCTCTACACAGATGTCCCGCTTGCCAGGTTCACAGGTAGTCCCATCTACCACTGCTTCCTTGTGCCTGTAGTAGAAGTTTTCTCCCTTGGGAATACAGTTTAACTCACACTTATTAGGTGCTGGTAGGAGAGAAAAAACAAACATTATATAGTATGGCTAATAGCTTGATAATGCATCAGGAGCCTGGTTTTAGATCACAGGAGCAGAAACAGAGGGGTGGACTGATATTAAGTGGCAGATATTGAAGAAATTTCTGGGTCACAGACTGCTGGGGGCTGGGAAAATACCCTGGTAAAGCCTCACTGCATGCAACCATTTCCTCAGGTACCTTGGCTCAGTGGTGGAGGGGGGACATTGGGCCAGGTGGATATTTGGTTATTCCTTAGTAGGACTGTTCTTATGCACCCTTGGAGTACAAGGCTTTCTAGAATGAGAACAAGCCCTCGTACAGAACACAGGGGAGCTGTTATCTTAACAGCCAACAAACAAAACTTTAAATCCATCTTGAAATCCCTTGTAATTTGTTAAACCACTGTGAATGATAACATATCAAAGCTCAGAGCAAGGACGTCTGGTTCCTACACCTGCCTTCTGAGTTGGTTCCTCAAGAAAACATGGGCCAATTGAAAGAGATGTCGTATTTTCTGAAGCACTCATTAATTACATGCATTTGTTTCTCCTGTGCCCTGCTAATATTCTTTTGCCAATACTGTAAAACACAGCAGAGCTTCTGCTTCTCTAATACTTTAGCTGCAACCAGTTCCAGCTTTCTTGAGCAATGTTTCAGAAAGAATGGCTGTTAAAAGAGACAATTATGTATTTCTGCAATGGCAGCTGTCTCTTGGCCCATGCATCCACTGTCTTCATGAGAGCAATGCTATACTGCTGGCAAAAAGATTTTTTTCTATGCCACCCCCTGCCCCTCCACTCCAGCTAAGGAAGTACCCTACGAGGATGTCAAAAACATTACAGTCACTTCAAAACATACTGTTGATAGTTAGGGATGAAGTGTAACCCTACATGTTTATCATTACCTCCATAATATGGAAGCCACTTGTATTTCTTTCCTTGGAATTCTGTCCCATCAAACTCTGCACATTGCTCTGCCCGGAAATCCTGGGAGCCTTCTGGGCAGCTCTGTTTGGAGGAGAAGGTGTTTGTATTGGGCCATTATAAAAAGGACGAAAATTAAGTGTACAACAAAAAATTGGTTTTTATTTGTTATTACTCCCATATAAAATCAGGGGCATAAATGCAATATGGTTTTGAAAGGGTACTGTTGATGAACTGCATTCACTAGTAATGCCAGAGAAAGAGAAACTAATAATGACATATTACTTCTGAAGAAGAATGATGTTTGTCTGGAGAAAAGGAGCAATAAGCAAGCAAAAACAAAAAAAGGAGCACAAACAGAGCACTGTACCTGAACGTTGCATGACCGATAGCTTCGAGTTGGTCCAACACAACTGGAAGTACCTTCTGTCCTGAAAGACAGAAAACCAACATGAAGCTCTGAAGAATACACACGCAAAAAATCATCTCATGGCAGACATTACACATCACCTTCACATCGAGCATATCACCCTCACATAGTTTCCTGAAACAGCAAAATAACTAAAATGCACTTCTTTTCCACTAAAGCAAGCTGGCATCTTCTAGTGCCATTTTCTCTTATGGTTTGCCTTCTGGCATGAATGAGACACACCATGAACGACTGCAGTATTATATATATATATATATATATATATAAATATATATATAAAATATATATATAAAATAATATAATAATATATCTAATATATATATATACACACACACACTTCAGGGTCATGTTTCAACTAAATAAGGGAAGCAGAGCTTTTAGTCCTTTGTCCACCAGCAAACAGTCGAGGTGTCCATACCAGAACCACGTTACGAGCAGCAGGAGGGCAGTGGCCAATTCAGAATAGGTACGCACATCATCTATCATGCTGTTTACGTGCGCACTAGGCCCATTAGCAGGAAGAGCTAAACATGCCTATGGAAAGTGTGCAACACCCTCATTCCAGTCAAATGTCTAATATCTCAGCATTCGTAAAATGGAGAGACAGGCCCCCAGGGATTCTGGCAGGTGTCTACCATAACACACAGGTGTATATCATAATGGGCAGCCTTCAAAAGAGGCCTGCCTTTATTCTGGGAGGGAAGAAACAGTGCTCCATAACTCTGGATTCTTCTATTTAAAAAAAACCTCTAATTTCTCTAAACATAAAGAGGCTGGGTTTTTTTCAGGATATTATTGAGAGTCTGGCTTTTTTTTCCCCTTTTCTTTGTTTTTATCCTCAACAGGATCTCTCAGGTCCATCATTCCCAATAGGTGCGGTCCCTGTCATCGCCCTCACTGCATCTAACCCAGATGCAAATGAGATGGCACAGCACTATTGCTGCTTGAGCCAACTCCACTCTTCTGTTTCTTCTGGGGCAATTTACCTTCCTGGGAATCACAAGCCTGAGAAAATCTTGGCACAGTCACCGGCTCTCGGGAGAGAAACCTACAGCTCTGGACTGTTCTCCCTCTCCCCCAGGCCTGCCACACTAGACCTGATTGAACAGTTGCTGCCATACCAATCACCTGATTGCACAGCCTCAGATCTCACAGAGACACCACTGTGCTCTAGTGAAGGAACCAAAGCAAGCATGTGTTGAAGAGAGCGCTATTCAAACAGCAGTGACGAGACTGAGGCTGAGGATCATCTCAAAGTGGACTCAGGTGACTTATTCCCCTGGAATCAAACACTAGGTTGTTTTTGTTCTGGATGTATATTGGAACATGAGTGCGAGAGCTCAGTAACAGAAAGTACATTTAAAGGAAGAAAAAGGAGGTTAGCCCTCACCTTTGGGAATAGCAGCGCCGTTGCCGAAAGCTGACTCCACCACCACAGCTCCGACTGCACTTGCCCCATTCACCCCAGCTCCCCCAGACATCAATCTGCCGTTTCATCCGGTGGCCCTGTGAATAAAAAACCCCACAGACATATCAAATGGACATGGCAACACAGGAATAAAACAACGAAAATGAAGCAGAGCTCCTATGTGTTCTCTTGCAAAAGAGACTGTCTTGCTGGGCTGTATTCCTAGCATGAAAAGTGGCAGAGAATAATACATCAGAAATGTCAAGCCTCTAATATCTAGGAGTATTAGCTTCCTGAAGACATATAGCACATCCAGCTTTATAATCTCCCTTAAACTGTTACTGTTTGTCTATTCACGGAATCTCAGCACTTTTGAATAACTATCTGAAAAAGGATAACATCTCCCTCTCAGCAAGGCAGCAAAGGTAAATCAGGGACTTCAGGCACTATGAGCACTGTCACTCCACACCAGATCAACAGAGCCACTTAATCCCAAATCCTTGGCTCCAAGCCCGATACTTAAGAGAAATAAAGGAAGCAGTAAGGAAACCCTTGGAACACACTTTTTACTGCAACAAAATTCCATACATGGACCTTTTTTCCCCCTACCCAACTGTGTCCAGTGATGAGGTCAAGGTCTGGGCCATCATTAGCTACAACCTTAATTAATATTGTGTTTAGAAAGTCTGAATGGATACTGACATTAAGAGAAATAAGCATGATAATATAGACAAGAAGTTACAAGTCCAATGGAACCAAACAAAATACACTGTCTTAGAAGCACATGAAATAACATATTTTCAGGAAAAAAGGGCCTACTGCAGCTGATGGGATCCACATACAGCAGGACATGGGGGTTTAGCAGAAAGAACAGCAATATCCCAAGAAAAAAGAATAATTGCAAGATGCAACAGGATTAATTCAGCTTGGGAAAAGAAGGTAAATGCAGGGTTACACAGACAGTGATGCTGTAAAATCAGGGTTTGCTCTGCAGCTGCACCTGTAGGGCAGTTCATGTATATACTATACAACTGAGGAGGTAATGTGTACCACGTGGGCACTTAGACATGTGGGGTAGTGAAGAGTGGTCAGGCAGAGAAACAAAAGGTAAAAGATTATTGAGACGTCGTCTAATTCCTTTCCACACACACAGTATCCCACCAAATCTACATAACCCCTGGGTCTGGGTCCCAGTTCATCCGCTAGTTTCACGCAGCTGCTTTTGACTTGAACACAGCACCCTACGTTCCCATCCTCCACATTTCCCCGCTTGTGCTCTCTTTCCATTCCTTCCTGTTGTTCCTCCTGCATCCTCGGGTAAGCTACTCCCTGATGATCACCCAGTTACTAAGTGCCATGGTAAGGGTTTTCTGCTGGAGTGGAGGAACATCCTAGAAATAGAGAATTTCACCATAGCAGGGATATTAACCCTACTCAGCAAGCACTTTCCACCCACCCAGGTCACTTTCCAAGGCCTACAGAGAAGGCACAAGCTCCTTGCTTTAAGAGCCTAATTTTCACTTCAGTTAGCTGATAACTGCTTTTACATAAGACATCCAGGTCTCTGCTAGAAATAGGAGCTAGCCCAATAAATTATCCAGTGAATCCAACTCAGGCAAGATGCATGGGTTAATCCTCCCTTGCCACTTAAACAGTTTTTGTAATTTTCTACACATACTCCCTGCCTGACCATAAGTCCCTGAGTTACAGTCGTGTTTCTCTCTTTCACCCTCTTTTAAGGAATAATTCCCTGCTGCTGGCAGAGCAACAGTCAGAGATATTAGCCGATCATATTTATGCACTTACTACCAAATTACCCACAACTAGCTAGCTGCAGAGTCACCCCGAATTCTTCCTGCCTATTACCTATATTGCTCTAATGTGAAACACCTTCTTCCTGGCCCATGCTATTTGATTTCTTCACACAAGTTTTGTGCAACTCTTTCTAATACCTCTGCAAGCAAAATCCTTCAGGATAGGTTTCCTGGTTCAGACTAACTCTGTTTGCTTTCACCCTGCTCACTCAATGGCACTACCCAGGTTACAGCCACTTCTACATACCTTCTCTCTGCCAAGTCAACATCTCCCTGACGCCTTGCCAAACCCTTCTCCCATTCTTCCATACCAGATATTGAGCTCAGTGTTTGTCTTCTGCATTCTCATTTGCCTTTCCGGGAGTGATCCCATCAATAGAGTTTTAGCTTCCAACAAGGCATCTTATTTTCCCAAGTTTTTCTTTCAGACACCTAATTCCTCTCCCTGTAATCCTTCCTCCCTTACTCTCAAAAGAATGAAACATGCTACCACTCCGCTTCTCTGCAGTCTTATTCCTCTACATCAACCAACTGATTTAGGAACAGGATTAGCTCACCCTGGAAACAAGGGACCTTTCAGTCAGCATAAGGGAGAAAACATGTCGATAAAAATCCAAAGGAAGAGCATCTGAAAGTCAGATTACTGGAAGGCAATTAGGATAGAAAGCCCTTCCCTGACACACACACCAACCTGATAAATATTCCAATATCTCTCCTACAGAAGTAGCATTCTTTATTCCTTCTATAGAGACTAAAATCTGCAGGGACTCTTTGTCATAAGGTTTATGCATCCGCAGAGTGCAGGAACAATAATTTTCTCAGTATCACTCCATTTATGTATACCCCAAAAGCAGCATCAGCCAGAATAATCTTCCTAAAGCTGTACAGTGTTAGAAGAACATTTTACTAGGGGCCAAACTCCAGCATTCAGAAATCTGTGCACAGTCCTCGTTACTTCAGTAACTGCATGCATGTATATGCAGTCAAATATAAAGCTTCATATTTATAACAAATAAGCAATGTATTATCACATAAGCTAATAACAAGATGTTTTTAGATGCTATCAGCTAGTTTCTGTTCCAAAAGCCTCCTTCTGCTCTCTTCAGGCTCTGGAAGGCTTTTGTCAGTTGTCAGCCAGGACTACTAAATCCCAGTCCCTCCTGGACCCCAGAACTAAAAATCTACAAACTTCATCACTGTTACCAATTCATTCGGCTCCATTCCCCCCTTGCTTCAACCTAGTACACATACAAGAACACAGTTCCTTTATCTGCAATAGGTATCTATTTTAATATTTCAGGAAAAGCCAGAGAACGCATACAACTATCTTGTCTTCTAAAAACTCCAGAATGGACAGTCAGTTAATGCCTAACTGCTCTGTCTAGTTTTATTGCCTGTTAAGACAACAGAAATGCATACCTTCTGGGGATATTGATGATGCACGTGACCCTGGCACCACGTGCTCTCAGTGCTCAGTAGTAAACAGGCTGCTGTGATATGAAAGTTTAGAAGGCCAGTGATTTCATTTTTATGAACACTGCATTGCTTTCATCAGTTCCTAGACAGATGCATTGCTGATGTAGCTGCAGCATCTGCCGTTATCAGGCCAACTGTATCTGATATAATTGGCAACTAAAAAAGCTATGCCTCTGAGTCACTAGAGCTCCAGACTTTGCCTTTAAAGAAAATTCCAGTATGCAGCAGACACAAACAAAAGAATTCTGGAAAAGGGCCCTAGATAGCATAATATATACCATCTAATATTTATTTTTATATATGAAACCTGCACTGGAAAAGCAGTTATGAATAGGACTCGACTCAGAAAGAAAATGTTCGCAGTACGTAGGAACACTTTAAAAAGGGTCCTTGAAGACTTCTCAGTCAGTCTGATGAGACGGATAGGAAACTATGCATGGGAAGAGGACTGTGCTTCCCAGACAGATGCACTGCAGGCATGTGGTGATCCACCAAGTTCATATAACCAAATGTGGACTAGCAATTCAGCATGAATAATTTCCTAGTGCCTTGTTGCAACTCAAATACTAGCAAGCTATCAAAGCAAACATCAATTTACTATACAGTCCAAAGTGAGCGGTGAAGGTCTGCAGTCACAGGTCCAAACAACCTAAATGCCAGCCAGATTCTTAGCCCTAGGGTTTCCCTTACTTCTTGGGCACCTTTGAGGGCCTAGGGATAGTCAATCTGAATTATTCTGTGATTCTTTGTGCTGCCTTTCCAGACTGACAAGCAGCAACAAAACATCATGTTACACCACTCCAACAGTCGCTGCTCAAAGCACATGGTTACTGATATCCACGCTATGCCCGAGAGGTTTTGGACAATGCTAGTGCTTGCTTTTAGCTCAGCAGGTCACATAGCTTTGGTCCATTGAGCTGCAATTGAAGCATCTTTTTGGACACTGAAAAGTTTTTACTGTGATTTCCTGAGCTGCATCACATAGTTACTAGACTCCATTCAGATCTGATACAAATCTCGGTGCCAACGCTGAGGACATGGTGGGAAATCCTTGACATTGGAAGTTGACTACAAAGCCCTATACAATTGTTACCCACCAAAAATAGATATTGCTGTCAATGATGAGTAATGTGAGGTTGATTCCCCAGGTGTCACTGTTATTTTATGCAGCATTTTCGTGGCTTAAAACTATAGTAAAAATCAGACTCTCTCTTTCTTAGTATTTCTCAAACAACACTACATCCTTTTATTTGGTAAATATCTGCTTTCTGGGGTTTACAGTTTCTGACATAAGGTTAATTTTTATTTTGACACACCCCTAAACTGTAGCCCCATTGATGAAACATGTATGAAAGAAGGGTGAAAACCAAACACTTTACAGAAGAAACTTATCACCACAGTCATTTATTCCGTAATGGTTTCATTGCCAAAATCTTGGCAAGTAAGAAGTCTCCAGTGAAAAATGCAGCTTTGCTAAGTTTGAATTATAATTGCTTAGAGAAAAGTTAATTGCTTAGAGAAAAGTTAATAAGGGAGGGGAAAAAAAAAGAAAACTGTCAAGGTACCCTGAGGGCTGGCTGCTCCCTGTGGGCTGGGGGCCAGTAGCACGGGGCTCTTCCAGGGCGACAGGGCAAGCCAGGGAGCGGGGCAGGCTGGGCGACACCCCCAGTCCTGGGAATTGGGCACCTCCGGCCAAAGCCAGGCCAGGACGTGGGACCGCAGGTGGGCCTGGCTCCTCAGGGCCCATGGCCAGGCCGGGCAGGGCTGTGGGGAGCTGGAGACCAGCCCTGCTGCAGCATCACTGGGGCAGGGGCTGATGGCCCTGGGGCAGCTGCAATGGGGTCCTGGGCTTTGGGCAGGGTCAGGTGAGGCCAGTCAAGGCCAGTAAAGCCTAGCAGTGCTGTGAGGACCCTGACAAAAACAACCCACGTGGAGGGTATCTTAGACTATGTGCTTTTCAGGACATGAACCATTTCCTTCTCCTTTCTATATCCAGAAGACCTACCCAGTACTACAATGATGATCACCTATAATGTTTCTATATAGCTAAGCCCTGCAAGACATATGGCATTCAACACTCACACTTAATTGAAAGGGAGTTGAAAACATTCAGTGTATCTCACACATCTATAATGTAGATAGATGCTACTATTCCAATAGATGCATTTTCAAGATAAATCCATCTGCAACTGGCTATGTTATTAGCCAAAAATGCAACAAAAAATAAGCGAATGAATCAGACCCACATCAGGAAAGCATTTTTTATAATTCTGTCTTAACCATTGATCTTGGCTGAGACACGGCAGGCTTGCAAAGAGCTTTGAAGGTGAAGAATGCCAAGTACCATTTTTATGAATAATGAATAAGCAATCAAAGAATTGCATTTGAGCAAAACTAGAAAAACAAGAATGAAAGTGAACAAGATGGTGACAGCAGGAAGCAAAATACAAAATGGTGCAGAAGAAGAGAGTATCTTATTAAGACAAATTGCTTCACAAAGAAAAGAAAAAAACCCAAGGCTTCATTAGTTTTAATGGCTTGTGGTTTTTACACTCACTGTGTATATCTCCTTTCATTCCCCTCTACCACCCTAGCCGTGGCTTGTTAGCATGGCTAACAAACCCACTAAAATCCATCATTTCCCTGACATCTTCAGCTCCCCAAAACACTTCAGGTTCTCCGTACATCACTTAACCCGTTGTTCCCAACTCTTTTCCACGTTCCCTTTGTTCACCTCCCCCCATCACTGCTCACTTTTCTGCCTCTTTATGGGCTGCCCCACCATATACCCCTCTCCTTCCACATCCCCTGCTTTCCTGTCAGCTGGGCAGGACGCGGTGCGTGCCTCACCTACTGCAGAACCGGGTACGTGCTGCCCCACGGGACTCTGCTGGCTTGCTGCCTAGCGGGCACAGCAGGTAAGTTACTTTTCAGAAATGGAAAGCCTTCCAGAAACGCTGGGTGGCCTGGAGCTGACTAGGGTATAGAAAGAGCTCTCTAAAAAGATACAGCCATTGCAGAGAAGTCAATGGAATTCTTGGAATCCTTGTGGAAGAAACTACGGACATTCAGAAAACTCCACAAAGAGGGGGATTGTGAGAAAACTCTATGACCCCAAACTTATTTGGAAAAGTGGACAAAACACACAGTATGAAGTCACCAGAAGTTGTTTATCCAAGGGATCTAACAGGAACTCAAGGCTGAAATGGATGAACTGTTAAATACTAGCAGACAACCCTCAGCTAAAACCACTTTGGCATCTGATTATTGGAAAGTGGAAAATCTGACACCAGTTTACAAAAGGATCCCAGGGGAACCTAAGGAACTGTACACCCACATAGTGTAAAACTGACATCTACTGATAAATTAATGGAAATGACAATAAAGAACAGAATTAGCAGGCACCTGCATAAATACAGTATATTTGGGAAAAAGTCAACAAGGCTTTTTTAAAGGCAAATCCTTCTAAGACTATTGCAGTTCTTTGAGAGATTCACAAACATGTCAACAAGGGTAACCTGTCAGATACACTCAGATTTCAGAAAAGCTTTCAACAAAATCCTTCACCTAAAGCTTTGAAAGAAGCTAAGCAGCCAGAAGGAAAGTCCTTGCATGGATGATGAGCAGGTGGCCCAAAGACAAAAACAAAGGTAGGAGTGAAATCTCCATCCGCTGCAAGAACTGACATTTGCAGCAGAATTCTGTAAGGAACCTGAACTGCCCAACACATTTATAAGCTACACCGAAACCACAGAAGTAATGAAGGCAGCCAATGAGACAGACTGCAAAGAACTATGGAAGGACATTATAGTATAAGTGACTTGTCACTAAAATGACAGTTGAGATTTCATGTAGGTAACTTAAGTGATGCACAGGAGAAAACACAAATCCTATCCTAACAAATAAAATTATGACATACGAGCTGATCTTTACCACTCAAGAGCAGGATCTTGGTGTTATGATAGAAATGCTGTGATGCTAAAGGTCTACATGCCTTCAAGGAGATGCTGACCAAATTCAGGGAAGAGAAACAGAGATGTCTGCAGCTCAAAGGGTTCATAAACTACAAATGACTGGAGACTGGAAGCGTATTGGGGGAAATTGTACTTACTTACCAATCTTTTTATAGTTTTTTTCTAGACATGTGTTTGTGACATAGCTGGAGAAAGGATATAGGGCAAAATGAACTGGTCCTTCCCAGTTCAATTATTCTTGTGCACTTTTTCTACCTTTCCCTCAAAAGGAACATTGATAAAATCTCCTTCTCTTTCTCCCTCCTCGCAGTAATTTTCACTGTTTCTGTCTGACCTTAACTTTGAGGTCCTTCTGCACCTTCCACCCTTTCTGTCAGATCTGGTTAAGGGGTTTAGAAGTTTAGCCAATAGATTGTGTTTCAACAATAACAATGTTCATTTCTTTAGAAGAAATTAAAACCAGCATTTTAACCTAGAAATGCAGACCCATAGAAAGCAATACTGTCCAGATGAAATGTATTTGAATATGATTTTCAGCCAAGCCTCAGACCAGCCTTCACTTTAAGCACACCTGCAGTACAATCTAGGAGCAAATATAAGTATTGGATATGATCTAACTATCAGCTAATGCCTACAGATCATAAAAGATTAAATTAGACCCGTCCCCTG
The DNA here is from genome assembly GCF_965183815.1 of Platalea leucorodia. Lineage (NCBI taxonomy): Eukaryota > Metazoa > Chordata > Aves > Pelecaniformes > Threskiornithidae > Platalea > Platalea leucorodia. Next base: position 41,618,716 of record NC_138829.1, on the reverse strand, counting down.
ATGAATAGCTTTTCTTTGTCCCATGGTATGGGCAGGTAAGACACTTCCAGTTTGGAAAGAAGGAATTCCAAATGCAAAAAATGGCCAACATGAAATCACACTTGTAGAAGAGAAATTGAGGCAGAGAGAAATCTGACCAATGTCATGTTTACTAAACATAAGGCAACCCCAAAGCATACAATACATACACATAATCATGCCAAATACATGCACGCAACAATAACAGAAGTTATTCGCATGGAAAACCGTCAGAATTTATTTTCTCTAAATCACCAGAAGCAGCATTCTATCAGCAGTAGCACTAATGGACAGGGCTCAGGCAGTTTTACATCATTTCATCCTTCCCTGAAAACACAGGAAAATCATGAAAAAAAACACTTGAACCTGACATTTTCCATTATTGCCACTGTTCACAACCTTCCTAGAAGTAATGACAGGATGGCCTGAAATTGCACTAGACTCTTCTGTCTCAGTTCTGCATTAACAGCTAGGGTATAAGATGGAGAGACATCCATACATAAGATGGAGAGACATCTTTGTTTTCTGTTTGTATAGCCCCTAAACACAACTCCTCCTGACCATCCAGCTGTAGTTTCTAGTACTACCACAGTGCAAGCAATAAAGGACCTGCAAGTAATGGGTGACCTCCTTTTCCAGATCCTTCAAAGCCTGGTGAAAAGGGACAGACACCGCAGGTGCTGTATGGTAGGACCCTCTCCATGTTCTAGCAGGAAAGAAGGGAAGAAGAGTCTAGTGGGTCCCACCAAGGATCGGATGCAGGAAATTCTCAGCAGCCAGTGGCTTTGACAAGCAGGAGTCCCTCTCTTGCTCCTTAATGCTGCCTGCCATGTCTGGCAGATAAACCAGCTGCTCTCAGACTGCGAGCAGAGAGAAGATGTAGGCAATAGTCTCAGATGCTCTTAAAGTCTCAGCCCGGTCAACATTTCTGCCCTTATTCTGCTTGCTGCTTTCCCTAGCATTACAATCAATACAGTAAAACCAAGTTCAGCTACTCCACCCCAAAAGTAGGAGAAGAGATGAAAAACAGCAGGCATCAATCTACACCCTTTAATCACAAGCAGACATGAATCCCTGTAGACCCATCTCCATCCTTGTGTAAGCCTGCAGTTCACACGTTTATAGCTGTACTCCCATTAGCACTATCAGTCTGTGTGTTTTCAAGTTCAAGCTTTCCTGCTTCTGGGACAAAAGGTGTCCAATCATTGTTTGCATCAGTGGACAGGATGGATCTTAGAGGTAAGTGGTTCATTCTGGAATAAAACCCATGCGTGCTAGTCTGTGCCTTTTCTGCCGTTTTTAGTTCTCCCACCACCACCTTCTTCTTCCTCGGGTGTATACTATTCACTGTATAGCTGGAGGTGACCCACCTTTCTACCCATGTGCTGCTATACTGACAGCTCATTTGATACCAAAATCAAAACAATTGCTGCTGTCTCAGCTGCAAGGCTGCTCTGGATCTAATATTTAGCACAGTTAAAGTGACAGAGCCTCAATTTCTCAGCAATATGCCACCATTCATGAAAGGAAGTGTTTCTCCTTCGGTGTGGGGAAACGCACCGTGCCACCTGACAATCTCTTATACCTCTGTCACTGGGAATTACAAAAGAACAGGACAGGGAAGGGACCTTTTCAGTGCTATGTGACATGGATTAAAGTTATTTTTCAAGAAGCCTGCCATCTCAAGTGAAGCCCTAAAGGACTGGAGAATGGTGTAGAACAGTCAGCAATTCTCCAGCTTACTTTCCCACCGTGCAGTATTCCCTGCCTCAGTTTTCAGTCTCACCGTCTCCTTCCCTTCCTTTCTCCCACCACATATGTACAAAATTTGCATTGATACCAGCAGGGCTACCACTCCTCTTCTGCAGCAGGGAAACAGAGGCATGCAGGCACTGCTTTTCCAGAGCTGTCCAACCTGTGGGAGTTCAGGCAGCTCCACTACTTTTTGGTGCATAGCCTGATCTAGCACAGACTTGAGTTGCCATCACTGCAATCAGCCCTGCCAGCTCCAGCTCTCACAAGCTGACCGTCTCTTGTTATGGTTCAGCCTACTTTCATTAGCCAGTAGGGAATGACCCATATGAAACTTTGCTGGTTTTGGCTGGGATAGAGCTAATTTTCTTTGTAGTAGCTAGTATGAGGCTACGTTTTGGATTTGTGCTGAAAACAGTGTGGATAATACAGGGATGTTTTTGTTACTGCTGAGCAGCGCTGACACAGAGTCAAGGCCTTTTCTGCTTCTCACCCCACCCCACCAGCACGCAGGCTGGGGGTGCACAAGAAGTTGGGAGGGGACACAGCTGGGACAGCTGACCCCAACTGACCAAAGGGCTATTCCACACCATATGACATCACGCTCAGCATATAAAGCTGGGGGAAGAAGAAGGGAAGGTGGGACGTTCAGAGTGATGGCGTTTGTTTTCCCAAGTAAGTGTTACACGTGATGGAGCCCTGCTTTCCTGGAGATGGCTGAACACCTGCCTGCCGAGGGAAAGCAGTGAATGAATTCCTTGTTTTGCTTTGCTTGCATGCACGTCTTTTGCTTTACCTATTAAACTGTCTTTATCTCAACCCATGAATTTTCTCACTTTTACTCTTCTGATTCTCCTCCCTGTCCCACTGGGGGGGAGTGAGCAAGTGGCTGTGTGGTGCTTAGTTGCCGGCTGAGGTTAAACCATGACAGAAACAAACACCGTTTATCTCTTCTGCCCCAGAAAAAAAATTGGAGAATTACCACAGCAGAGTGCGTCAGTGCTGCTGGATCTTCCTGCTTCCTCATGGCTTGGACAGATCCAGCATGTCAGGGAAACTGAAATTAAGTGGTGGCTAAGCAAAACCTTCACTCCCTTCATTCAGCATGCCTTCAAGAGGAGCTACTGATTGCACGCGGTGGACAGAGTCTAACGCTACAGAGAAATGTCAGTCTTCACAGTTCAGGGTGTTTCAGTCATTTCCCTTCCAAAAAATCACCAGGCTGGAGATAGGCAGGTGAACAGATGAACTGAGTATAGTATATTCTGGTTCTTTTAACATACAGTACCATCTTCTATTAGATGTGAGATAGCAAGATTTCATTTAAGCATATTTCCATCTGTAAGACAGGAAATCTATGACGACTAACAAACTCTGCCTGATTTCTGGCCTCTCATCCCTGATCTTCAAAGAAGGCCTAGAAAGCATTTGCAAATACTGAATCTGGGAACAGAAATTCATAATTGTACTAAAGATTAAAAGTTATGGACTCATTAATTTTAATGGCATATTTATAATTCCTCACTACTGCCACAAAACACTTACTCCAGGTGCTAATTACCTCTTTTTTTCCCCCCTCTCTGTTCCTTTACACCTAACAAACATATCACGTCTTCCTTTGCTAACACATCCACTCTATTCAGCATGTCACCTTTTACCTCAGATGTCCAACTCATTAATATAATTGAAGTTAAAGTCAGAGGAACTGTTCTCAAACTGCATTTACTTCAGAAAGATCCTACTTCTCTCTCAGAAAGGAAGAGGAATCCCAGTTCCTACTGGCCGTGTTCTTTTTCTGACAATATCAAATTGGCTTAACATAAAGATTACCTCCCCCAGTACAGCTAAACCATATGGCTTAGACCACTGAGACCAAAGAAAAGAGGAAGACCAGCTAACCAAAGAGTCATTCTTTTTACTTCAAATGACAACCCTCTGTAGCTTTGAAGTAGAAGACAGCAATTACTGCTTTGCGGATAACACCCCTAGAGCCAAAGGCACTACCAGAATTTTGTTATTTAATTGCCATGTTAGACTTTTCGTAACATGTACCACAGTAGGCCTGACGACCTGAACCCATTCACTCTTTCAGGAATACTTTCTACAAAATACTTGAGTTACAGATCTTGACAGTCCTTAACAGAAATATCTTTCATTTCTTGTAACAGTGTTCAGAAAAGCTTTTACTTACTGAAAATGCAGAAGGTGGCATCATTGCTAGCGTGAGCAGGAGTAACAAGTTCTTCATCTCTGCCTGTGGGAACAGAAAGATTATTGATCAGAATTGCTTGCTTCTTTGCTGCTTGTATGGCAGAAAAGCTAAGATACTATACAGTAAAAATGGAGGTGGAACTAAAATCAAGGTAAGAGAAGAAAAAGAGTTTTATCACTACACTCCCTGGATACATGAAGGCAACTGCAAAGACTGAAATTACCCTGCACAGAAAGCCAGAATGTAATTACTGAGTGCAAATATTTCCCTGAACTTTCCTCTGGTATTATGAGAACATCATCCCCGGGCACAGTGGAAGATGCATGCTGTTGCATGTCTGCCCTCCCACCCTTTTACATATACGCATGATAAAATACTTGAAGATTGCAATGACTTCAACCAACCCAAGGTAAGAAATTCCACAGTTAACATTTCTGTACCCTATATTAATCCCATGTGACTTGGTGAAGCTTCATGTCTGTCTTTGTGTGATCTTGCTTGTTTAAAATCCAACACATCATCATGGACAGCTATAGCTAGATTCAACCATCAGTACTTATATCCTTTCTGCAGAGCTAGAAGGGAGATCAGGCCACACAGACTGGTATGGCAGCATACAACAGGATACAACAGTTCCTGAAAATCAGGGCATTATGCACATTTGGGACCATAATACTTCATTGGTGCATTGCCTGTTGCTACTTTATCCTTCCTCTTTCGAGTTGCAGCAACCAAGCCTATGCCAATCACCACTCACCAATGTTTACAGCTGTGACCACAGACACTTCAGCCACTAGAGACTGCCTGTTTCTCAGGACCATTTTCTCGTGACCTCATGACCAGTTGATTGAGCCCAGAAAGAAGAGATGGACTAGATATTCCTACCATAGTTTTATCTAGTCTAAGCTTCTTTCTAACTTGGGAAAGGAAAGGGAAAAGGAATGATAGAGAAATCTTCCTTTCACAGTGCAGAAAAGCATCAAGGAAGAAATGTTTATCTCATCAGTCATTGTAACAACATCTGTTTTAATATTAAAACTTCATATATAGCTCCTTTAGTGTGGCCTATTAAATCCAGATAAAATATAGAACATGTATCACCATTAACAATTATGATATTGATATAAAATCATTGTTGCATGAGAATATCAAATCAGAAACAAAATATACCCAGAATGAAACCTGTTTGATCTAGCATTTGCATATTTCAGGTTACTTTATGATGGGCAACCATTTTTCTCATAGTGCTAGGCCTCACTGAATCACAGCTCATTACAACTCTAAGTCCATATATACCATGGATTTTGACACTCCCAACACTCACAGTGCTGGGGATAAAAAGTTGTTCTTTAATGTTTTTCCTTTTGGATATAAAAACTACTAAAGTGCCGAAAATCCAGTTGCACCAAGTTCTGTGCGCAAAATAGCAATGAACAGGGAAAATGTAATTGGGAAAACAAGCGCTCATAAGCTTCTCTCCCTATACACTGAGTGCCAGTCATATGATTCATAAGAAAATGAAGCTACAGGAGCTTTTTATATGAATAGACTTTCATTAATTTTGGATTAGTCCTTCTTAGGAAACTGAGGGAAGACTACGTACCCTCTATCACCCACTCATGTTACTACTCTTCCCATTCAAGTCAAGGAAGAAACAACCTGGAGATGCCCTCCACAAGAGGTCAAGTACACTCTATGCTGTAGAGGCCAACAGCCAAAACATAAGCTAGATCTGTGTCACAACCCTGTCCAACTGCCAAAGCCTTTCAGAGGGGAAGGACATCCAGGAGAGACCCTTTTGCTGCAAGTTCCACGCACACAAACAGCGAAGCCTTCCTGAAGCAGCCTATAACATCCTCACAGCACTAGCAAAGGGCACTGTGAGAACAGCATCTTCCTTGAATGGTGTTGGTGTCAAACAGAGGTAAATCTTTGAGATTGATCAGCTCCTCTCCTACTGCCCAGAGAAAAAAAAATATCTCTTCCCCAGCACTCCTCTCTCACATCTTCCATTCCAGGCACCTCTCAGGTTCACAGAGATGGCTGTGGAAGTCACATCCCTTGCTCCAGCAGCCTTGCTCTGCTGCTAATGGGCTGCCTACTCAGCTCCTTCTGGCATCTGAGCCAAGAGGCAGACAGGGAGCTGGGCCCAAACCACATGAGGCTCCTGGAGAAGAGGCTAGAGAAGCAGCTGACCAGGGCTAGCAGTGCTCCCATTCCCCAAGTAGTACCTTGTAGGTTTTTAGCCAGATAAGATAAAAAGATTTTGTGGGGAGACAGCTAGAGACAGCACCCAATGTTTAGGAAAATCCCATGCATCAAAGCACCAAGAGGTTACAGCTCTGGTGCTTGCTTGTATTTTTGTGCCATTGCACTTGCATGGGAATTGCTGTCATATGTCCCAAATTAAGCATTAAAAAGTTTAGACCATCCAGCTCTATTAAAGTAGTCAACAGATTCCAGGAAGGATTGTCAGAAGGAAGAACAGGGCCTTCTGTACCCTATTAAATCCCCCACTGCAAAACAAAGCTTGTGTCTGATTCTCTGAGCTTCAACAAACTTGTTATTTTTAAAAGCTTCCTCATGTAGTATTCAGCATAGATCCCTTTTGCCTTATTTTCATCCAGAAACAACACAGATGGGACTGGGGAATCTGTCTGAAACCTTGGAAAAAAGGTCAAGTTCTGTTTCCATATTTAACAGCTCTTTCACTCTTTGTAGGACCTGGGATACAGCAGCATATGTTTATTCTGCTTGTTTGCCATTCTTCTTACTGAAGGCTGGGTACGCGGGGGAAGGAATGAAAGGGACAGTGTTTTGCGGTGCTTTCACTTGTAACAGCACCAGCTGCTGCTCCCTGTGCCTCCTGCCCTTCTTCAATTCTCTTCAGCCCTCCCCAGCTCCCTTTTCCCACTGTGTGCTAGAACAGCATTTCCAGCCCTCTCCACCCCAAAACAGCAGTAGGGCCTGAGGGGAAATGGTGACTTTATGCTCAAGATATGGAACAGCTGCTGGAAAGCTTGCATGGAGGAATTCCTGCCATAGTGCTAAAATATGAAGTTATCTCAGTGAGAAGGATTATAAGAATCAGTTCACAGTAAGTAAGGAACAAGCAGAATCTTCAACCAGAACTAGAGGTATGCCCAGCTAAAACCTCCATTTCATACACGAGAAGAGATTCAAATTGTCTAGCCAACCACATCTGGCATTAACTGCTCAGGTTAGATAAATAGAAGGATTGAAGTGGTGACCAGTTCCAGCCATCTGTAAGCTTGATCAAAAAGAGTCAGTCCAGATCTGAACTATGAAGCTGTTTTCTCTAAGAGAGGCTGACCCAAGCTCCTCTGAACACTGGAGAAGTTCAAACTTGACTTTAGCAGCTCAGGACCCTTACTTCTATTCCAAAACAGTATGGATCAAATCACATTTTGTGGAAATTTCAGAAACTTCTGAAAGGATGTTCTGGTGCCCTCTCTGAATAGCCTCCACAGCACCTGCTTCTCCCTGGCACCATGGACAGGAGGGTCAGAGGGCCACAAAGTAGATGGCTGGAATTTCATAACTCTAGACAGAACGCAAGAGCTCCAGTACAACTGAAAAGTGGGATAAGCACCCTTATTTCAGGGCTTAACACTGAACCCACTCAGAAAAGAAGCTTTTGCCTTAACAAATAGAAGGTGGGCAGCCTTGGAGATTTCTCCATAGTGGACCCAGCAGTGAACTGCTGTAAAAATATTTTATTTAGTTACAAACTCTTATCCAGGGTCACGCAGACTTAGCAAGATCAGTCAAATCTTCACTAAGACCAGGAGTATGTTTCAGAATCAAGGATAGTTTTAATGACTCCTATATTTACTTTTTGTGTGCAAATGCTGCCTTCCAATGCACAAACAAGGTTCAAGATTGCTTACTTAAACTTTGCCTCTTTTCCAAATAACCTCTCAACATCCATGTTCCTAGGGAAACAAGACCTACATTGCCTGTATATATATGTAAAAATAACTTTGAATCAGCTGGCTAATTACAAGGTTTCAAAAGCATAAAGTTAACTTTTGTTTGAGGGAAACTGGGCCGGGATGAAGAGACATATTGGACTTTTAACCCATTTAGATGATGACTTTTTCTTTTCAACAGGAGGGAATCCAAACTTGAAAGAGATGTTACAGGTAACTCAGCCTTGCTTAAACAAGAGCTTAAGCTGTTTAGACACTACAGAATCAAATCACAGAATAAAATAAGTTTCATGAGTTCCATCGCTCACAGATTTATCGGTCTGGGTTCTTCTGTATTCATTTTGAAATTAATTGGACAGTCAGTGCTGTGTTGTTCTTCTCTGTTTAGCACATAAGACAGACCAGTCTTCTTTTGCCTGTGAACCACATTTCTAAATCACCCTTTGGCCAAAGACACATACCACATACATGGGTCAGGGACTGTTCTGTGAGTGGTTCACAGGCAAAAGATAAAAAGTCCCCTTTGGGGTTCCCACTTTTCTATTGCCAGATGAGATTTAGCTAGGCATGCAGGTAAGTGGCAAAGCCACCCAGCAATACCAGCTTCAGCAGGTCCTTGCAGCTCATTTCATCTCCCAGCTGGGGGTTTGAATTACCCCATGTGGACCTATTATTCCCATCTGAGGTAGCCCTGACACAGAAGCTGCCTTTGCACAGCTTGCGAGCCACAGGTTGGCCATCCCTGCAATAAATATTTGCCTGTTGCAATATAGATAGAAATTGGTTATTGTAAAGTTTAGCACATCCAGCACTAAAGCAGAAGTTGCCGCGGTGATCCTGCTACTTGCGCCTTTTCAGAATTTCCTTCCCTTTCCTTCACTCCCAATTCCACCCCCCTTTAACACATCATATCTCACTCAGTTGTTATATTTTTAGAAGTTTGGTTGAAGGAGGTGGGAAGTCAGAAAGGATGATGGTTTATTGCCCAGTTATCCACTGGCATAAATTTTTTTAGCCATTGACTCAAAGTCTTTTAGCTTTTAGACTCATTACATTTTCTAAAGACATAATGATTTTTGTTTTGCTCTCAAAACACCCAGCATATCTTGGTTCCAGCTTGCTTTTTTTTGCCTTGTCTACTGAGAAGCACCTTTTAAGTTGTTGGTGGAAGAGTTAAAAAGGGAAAATATACACATACAGCAAAAAGATCAGATGAAGGCGGGGAGAGAAAGAGGCTCCTTGGAGCAGGGATCAAGGGTAGGGAAAAAGCTCCTTTTACTTAGGCTGGGAGCAGAGCTGGGAGAGCATGAGGACCACATCACCCAGCCCAGAGGAACCAAGAAACCAACCATCCCTTTAGGCAGAGGTTATCACATTCAACATACTTCTTAATATGCCTGTTTTCTCCCCCAACTATAGTAAACCATCTTTTGTTTGGCATTTTTCCAAACAAAATCCTGGGCCTGATGCCCTCTGGGCTAGGGTAGATAAGCCAATTAATGTGCATGCGCATGTTAAAGTAGGAGGATGCTGAACTTCCTTTGCCTTGACCACACGATGAGCCACATTCATAAAGAGCTGTTTATATACAAAGCAGGGGATAAATGTTTATAAACATGTTTAAATACAAGACTGGTTGAAAGGGCTTAGTGGGAAAGGAGAAACAATAAAGAAAAACAACACACCAGTTGTCTGAGTAAAAGTTTAATGGAGATATCTTTACCATTGGTATCCAGATTTATTAATTCACTCTAAATACATGTTAGGAGTTGAAGAATCCTCATCAAGAAAGTAATCCTGCTAAGATATACTTTCAGCCATATCATGCATATTATGAAAGATAAACTTTCAGCTAGAATAACTTTGAAATTCACCTTGTTAAACGAAAAAAAGTTACAAAAACTTACTAATGAGAAGAGCAGAGCACCAGCTGGCTGGAGAACTGAGTAGTGGTAACATATCTTCTATAGTAAAGTATTTTCTAGACTGCTCTATCAATAGGCTTTCATCTCAGCCTTCAGCGTGATTCGTAACAGGCACATAAATCTGCACCGGGCCATCGCTTAATGTGGCTGACTCAGACTGACAATGTTTTTACAGAACACTTCTACAGCAATGCCAAGTTCAGCAACACCTGGGGAAGCTACAGCAGCCTCTGTCAAACAGTTTTAATCTGAATGCCAAAATCACACAAAACTGTAGCTGAAAAATCATCAGGTGCAAGAGCAAGACCAGACTATGAAGCACACAGAAGTTCTAGTAAGACCTCACACCATACCCTAAAGGGGGATAGGTGAAGAGGCAGATCTGCTTCTTTCCCACAATCCACAATGAAGTACCTAAGGTTTAGGTCAGTGAAGCAGCATCTGCCAAGTAAATGTGGTCACTCTACCAGCCCTTTACAGGAGCTAATACAGTATTTCATGAGGACAACTTTCTGTCTACCTATTAATATTAGCTGAGATTCAATTTTCTGCAACCAGCCTCCTACTATTATGTTTGCAGCTAGAGATTTATTATAAGGAGTAAAGATAGGATTCTGCCTTCTATTTTGGTAGTCTCACTGTGCTTAGCTGTTAATTAAATCTGGGAGCACATAGGGATAAAAACAAGTGCACACAGACTAATTTAGACAGTTAACATTGCAACAGGAAGCCACACGCTGCCTATGGAAAATACATGACAAGGATATAATATCCCAAACACTAACATAATTGAAGAGGAATGGCTAACAACCTTTTACATTTACTACTGTCCTGTCACAGCTCAGGCTTTACTTGTACGAGTTATTTAGCCTGATCTGAAATATTACCCAACACTGAGCACTGTTGCTGTTTACAAGCATGTTAGCCAGCTGAGACTAATCACTTCTGACTCAAATTTTGGAGAATTCTTTAGGAAAATAAAGGATTTCAATGCTGGAAAATTACTTCCAATTTTATTTAACTTCATTCCATCCTAAATATAAAAATGGCAATCTTCTGTGCTGTGCAAGGGGTTAAAAAATAAAAATAAAAAATGAGCGTTATCTCAAAAGGAAATTTTAAAACAATACAAATTGTTTTCTGCCTCCCTTTGCAAGATCTACATCTGTTCACTGAGAGGATGTTAGCGCTACATTCAACAGTATACTTGTAGTATACATAGGGAACACCTGTGTTACCTTTAAATAAATTTGCTTGGGGACTAATAACATAGACAGGAAAACATGAGAGTATTTACCCTGAACCTCATGTGGGTTTTGATTGCTGCTGCCTCTATGTTGTTTCTGGAACCTAAGATACTTTTTTTTTTTTTAGCTAACTCAGTTTTAACTATATATATATATATCTATATATATCTATAAACATGCCAAGCATGCCACACTTGCATGAGTACATCTCTTCCCTAAGGAATCACCCTTACTGACTGTGATGCAGACATACCTTCGGTGGTATGAAGCAGGAATTCCCCCAGAGAAGTCAGTGGGCTTACTCACATTACTCTGCACGGGAAAGACGACTAACATGAGGAGAACTAAAAGAAATTAAAAGGGGGAGAAAAACCAAAACAAAACACAGAACTTTTGACTAACAAACTTAAGAGGCAGAACGTGTGCTAGCGGAATCAGGGCTGCAGTCTCTAAGGATACCAGCCCTAGCATCTTTCATCTGTCACTAAAAATTAACTTCATAAAAATGATCTTAGGAGGGTGCGATCGCACTGCAGTGCCTGGAGAGATCTCAAAGGAAGCACATGCTCGACTGTGTGATCACAGCAAAATGACAACAGTGTGATCTAAAAATAAATTGGTTCTTTGCTCTGAAGCTGGTTTCTCCCACAGATGCCTAAACCAGAGCCTCCAATTACTACTTTAAGGGCTAGGCAGAGAAATAAACAAGCCGTAGATGGTACTTGTTTTCTATACATCATGACTGCATGTCAAGAAGGCGAGGTTATTGCTGTGCAAGAAAGCCTAAACAAGCGGTTTGTACATAGACTATGCATATGAGTAGGTACCCACTCAAATCCTTTAATATAAAAGTCCCTTCTCAAGCATCTAGTAATGATTATTATTCATAGTCCAAGACAAGACTGGACCACAACAAATCACATTTCAGATCCAAGAGTGTTAAAAAACGAGACAGTGAAACTGTATCCAGCAGAGTATCATTTCCAGTGAAATAAGTTCTTTTGACAAGTCCATCATACCATGGGCATAACTGCAAATGACTGTACTGCATCAGAGCAATCATCCATCACTGTCTAGGCTCAGTAGCTATGCTAGGTACACTGAGGGGTTTGTCATGAGTTTTGTATAATCCTTCCCACAGACCTAAAAGTGAAGTAACTTATTTCTTCTGTAGTTTACTGAGCATCAACATGCCACTATGATAACATTTGCCCCTTCACTCAGTTAATGACAAGCCTGTAACATGAATTGCAAGGACTACTGTAATTGCATCTTATGTATTCTAGGTGCTGTTCTTATACAAAACAACAGCTCTTATCCTCTTATAAAAAAAGCTATTTGTTTGCTGTGTGTTGATGACTCACAAGGTACATACATGATCTAATAAAATGGTTAACATTTTATTAACATTTAAAGCCCCCCTCTGAACAAAGGGAAAGCCTTCTGGCAGCCTAAGCCCTACCTGTTCTGAGGCACAGAACAGTATTTTGCCTTATTTACATTGCATTCAGAAGAAGGGGTCCTCAGTCAAGATCGGAGAGTTTTTTTCCCCAGGTTCCCCATTTTAACAGAAGATCTGTGTTTCTTCAGAATAAAATTTGCTCTTTTAACTCAAACTCAAGTACCACCAGGAAAACCAGTTGCAACAACATAACTGCTTTCCCATTTCCTAAACGCTTTCAGCAAGTTAGGGCACAGCCGTTCACACAGACTCCAACTGAATCTTGGTGCGTAATTTGTGAGGCAAGTAATCCTTTAAGCAACTAGATTAGATGAGCTCTACCGGCATTCTCTTTTACCAAGCAGGTAAGTAGCTGGATCTGAGAGAGAGCCCAACCCAAAAACAGATACAGATCTGCATCAAAAAGTACTGCACTTACTGAACAGCAACATTTGAGATCACCAATTCTCCAACTTCTCTATAGCATTATAGTACCATAATGATTACTACTTCCCCTTTGAAATTAAGACAACCTAGTTTGTTTTATACATAACACTATTTTTATGTATATGCAGAGAGAGACCAGCAAACAAAACCCTACACCCTTGCTTGAAAATCACCTCAAATCATTTGCCACACACCTTCTCTCAAATGCGTGGACTTTTCTCAAATGAGTGGACTGTTTACTAGTAGACAGATTTGGAATATGCAAATACTACAGCGACTACCCCAACTCCAGCATTTCTGTGAAGCCATCAAGCATTTACACTCATGAGGCAAGATATTTTAAAAACAAACACCTCTGAGGTGTCAGGATGCTCCACAGCGTGCAAGAACCTGAAAATATGCTTGAAAAAGAAGTCTCAATTATCTCACACTGGAGATAAAGTGTGAGAAAGGAAAACATGCTAAAAGCAAAACTTCCAGAGACAGCAAATTTGCTCTATGGTTTGGGGTTTTTTTTTCACTTTATTAATCTTGGCATTTACTAACATTAACAAATATTAGTTTAAACTAGTGCCATGCCAAAGATACATGGTCCTACCTACCTGTGTTGCACATCACAAACACCTCCCTTTGCTCCCTGTAGCAGCAGAGCATTTGTCCTGAAAGTCCAGAACGAGGTTGTCCAACGCACACGTGGCTGCGTAGCATGTCAGCTCACCAACACGCTACACATCAGAAAGAATAGTTTTTCACAGCTGCTCTATCTACACAGACTGGGAAATGCTCTGGCATTACAGAGGGCGGTACATCTCTAAGAAGCCAGAAGAGAAATATTTAAGTGAGAAGCCAGATTACAGAGAAGCTGTTGAAGGGCCCTCATAAGTGCAATGCAGAAGGAATAAAACAAACTCCCAGTGTTGTGAAGATACTTCCAAAAGTAACAAGCAAAAGCGTTTACAAACCCTCTTTATGGTCTCTAAAGACAGACTTAAAGAGACATACCATATCCCTAACCTCCTGTACTAACACCAGTTATTCCCAGTCCTAGGAACTCCATTCAAGGCTGACGTTACCTTCACCAAAGCTTTGAAACTCCGTTTTTAAATCAACTGCTCCTCTATCTCCACCTGACCACCCACAAGGAACACCAGGGCATCAGGCAAATCCACCGCCCTGCCACATTGCTACCGGCCCATTACCATCTCCATGCAAGGACGGGTCCCTGAAGCTGCCTTCTTGGCCTGCCTCACACATCAGACTTCCTCAGGGATGAGAGATCCAGTCCTGCAAACTTCCCCTCTCACAAACAGGTCCGTTGACTCTGACAACATCATTTGGGTGGGGAGAGCCTCCAAAACAGATCCTGTCTCACACAGCTGAAAGCAATGCAAGGCTGATTAGGAGACACTCCCTCCCCTCAGCACCTGCTAGCACATGAACAGAAGCAGCTGAGCCCTCCAGGGGTGATAATTAGGGGGTACAAGAGTCTTAGCACCTAGGCAGGCTTTTATTCATATCAGCAAAAAGTATGTTTCTCCAGTCAATGTCCCTGCTACATTTCTCTCTCTTTCTGCATTCTTTCTGGCAGAGGACATAAGTCTGATCCCAGCAGGCTCATCCAGCATCCTATCAAACTGGTACCTTCCCCTTCCACTCCCCTGCTCCCCCCAACCACACCATCAGGAACAGCAGTTTTGATTACATTAAGTCTCAGTGTAATTAACTGCGAGTGAAAGGCATTAATGTTCACCAAACACATAGAGTGTCTTCTTCCTTCCCTCCTAGGAAATAAAATTTTGCAGTCATAAGGACTCTGGTCTCTCCTCTCCCCTGTACCCTTTTAATTCAAAGAAAAAAATGGTGGGAAATAAGAAACAGTTTTAAAAGCACAAACAGCACTGAAAAGACTAATAGAAAATAGATATCCAGGTAGAGGGATCAGGAGACAGCCCAGAACACAAAGTCAACTCTTACCTTCTGCGTGTACCTGTGAAAGGTCAGTGCAAAAGTTGGAGACACTTACGCCACTCTGCAGCCAAGCTCCAAAAACCACTTTCCTAATCTTTCTGGTTCAAACAGTGGCTCTTAAGTGCTCTACTCTCCAGCTTCTGTTTGGTTACTGTTTGGTTAATCCTTACTGCACAGGAAAAGGAGAGTTGTATTTCATTTAACCCCTTCACCCTCTAAGTTTCTTCACAAGAGTTTTCACTTTTGCTTGGGAAAGCCAGAGTCGTAAGCATGAACGCACGCACGCTTTGGAATTGTTTCCAGCTCCTGTAGTCTGTGTGCGAGCACACGCATTAGCTCTAAACTGTGCCTTAAGTTATTGCAGGGGTGGGGCCCTTTGTAACTAGTTTTATTTTAGCTGTAGGCGGCATATCAAAAGAGAGACAGTTATCCACAGATCCCTTCAGTATTCATTTTCAGTAAGTTCCTAACTCTAAAAAAAAAATTATTTAGCTTAATATTTACTTTAAAACTAAAGCCTAAATCACAGTTCACAAATATGCTTTTGACCAAAGAAAGTTTGAACTTACTTAAATACAATTCACAGCTAGATCTGGCTCTAGGCAGAGTTAAGCAGATCCCTAAGGTCTGAAAATACCAGCACTTTGGATACAGACCTGAATTTAACCAAAGACAATGGCAGCTCAGGTTTCTCTATTTTTTCCTGTAACAAATGCCATGCAATTCAGAAACGCTCTGAAAAATCCCATGAAGGAACAATTTAGCAATAGAAAAACTGTTAAGGGAAAAGGAATCTAGTTGGATGCATTACAAGGAAAAACTTGTGCTGTTAATCACTTGGATACTAGAGAAATCATTGCATAACAACTTATGTGTTGCTGTTGTTGTTTTATCTTGAAAACAGATAATTCCCTCCTCCCCCATTGATTTTGTCCTCTGCTTAGTATAAAACAAGTAAATATTGAAATACAGAGACCAACTAGTCTATAAAAATAGATTCTGGTCCAGCAATTATAACAGCTACCAGTACTTCAACCCTACTTAATATTATGACCGAGGTCTCAAAGATTATGAAAATAGCTTTAAAGTCTTAAGTTTGGGTTGGTCTTTTTGTTTGCCTTCCAGTTTTAGAGTCCTTTTTTATCAGTAGTTTATCTGAAACTGTGAGAAATAGAACCTTGCTTTCAAAAGGAAAGATGAAGCTTCTGCCTTCAGGTAACTCCATGTGCTGGATCTTCCAAGGAAGACATCAAGATGTGCAATGAAATCTCTAGAACTGGTATCACTACTCTCTTCTTGGCCACGTTACTGCTTTAGATGATAGAGACAATATCCTTGGCAACTGTTGACAAGCCCAGACACACACAGCTCCGAATGGAAAAGAAAGTTTCTAGCAGCTTCCTAAATGCACCAGGTGACACAGAAGCAATTTTATTCTAGGGCTACAGCTCTTTTCATCCCTGCTGGTCAATTCCCATCTAGCAACTAGCCGTGAAAGGCACACATACTCAAATCCTACCATTACACATCCCACAGAGGACAGAGTTCAAATAAAAGTCATATCTTTTCCACACACAAAAGCAATCCTGTACTTTTCTATCCAAGCTAACTCTGCCACAATAAACAAGAATAAACCCTAACAGGAGAACCAACACAAAATGGCAACACCTCCACCAAGAAGCAGGGGAACCCCAAAAGGCTGAAAGATAGAACACACCCCAGAAGAATGTCTAATGGTGGTGCTGATGCACGGCTACCTATGTTCCCCTTGTCAGGAGAGACCACAATTGGACATTGTTAATGCCTAATTAAGAATATAGAGATTATGGTCTTGCCCCTTTAGATTCAAATTTTCCTTTAAGAAAATAAATTCCAGCCTTGGGCCAAGCTGAGGGCCCTCCTTTTTCATCAGAAAGAAGTTACATCAGCACATGCTTTTTTTTTATTCCCCCATAGTCTCAACTGGCCATTGGCTACTGCCATCCTGCCAGCTGTCACAGTTACATCCTAAGCTTCGTGATATTTGATCAAACCACAACCTGAACCCTTGGCCTTATGTGAATAAACCACACTTTCAGATCAGTTTAAAGCTTTTAGCCTGTATCATTGGCAAGAAAAGGCTCGAAATCCAATCCCAAAGGTTCAAAAGCTAGTAGGCAAAAAAACCACAACTCCAGATGAATTTATAAATACCTGATTCTTAAAATTTCTTCTCACAGCAGCGGGACTCTCAATGAATGTTTTTTTGGAAATACCAAGCTTAGTAATGTTCTTGTGGTTCTTCTGTTTTTGTTGATAGTTAAAACTACAAGGGAGGTCAGAGACAGGGAAAATGTGACTGCTCATGTTGGAATCTAGCCAGGATTCATCCGAAAAACAGCTGTGCCTACTGCATTAAAGCAGATACTGCGTAAACACATCTGGATTCAGTTTTAACCCTATAAAGACTTAATAGATAACCTCCTGAGATGCTGAAATAAAACAAGAAGTGACCAGACTTTCACCACAACTAAGCAACCTGAAACATTGATGACGCTCCTTTTATTAACACAAGGAAAGAAAAATCCGTTCATACTTCTTCCTGGTTCCAGCAGAGACATTACAAAATCAGAGGTTATTAGTGTGGGATTTGAACTCGAGGCCAGTCCTTACCATGAAAAACACAATGCAAATATGAAGTAAACCTTTGCCCTGTAGTTTCACAGAAAGTTTTGCCTATGTACGTGTTCTCTGGGAGAAAGGACATGATCCCTGTGTTGAAATTGTTTTCAACATCTACTATTTAGCGAAAGTAAGATAATCCACTGATTCAAGACCATTCTCGTCCCTTGGTAAGACACTCACAGTTCACTATGGAGTGAATACAGTCAGGACCACAGGCATTTGCCTCTTGCCACTAGCTCTATCCAGTGGCTAGCCTGGAGACAACAGCATCTGGGTGTCACAGATGTGATCATCAAGAAGAAACAGTTGAGGTGAATGCATAGTAAATGGATACTGCTGGACAAGATACCCCTTCTAAACCCATCAGTGAAGTGCTTTTGGCAAGAAGCAACCTCTACAGGAGCTGTGATACTGGGATTTCAACAGTTACATGGCCAGAGGTCAGTAGTAAGACTTCTGCTTTTTCTTTTCTTATACTCCAGAAGTACCTTTCATGGAAACAAACCACCAGGATTTCTTAACGCCAGAGGCTGTTTTCAAAGACTGTCTAAAGATTTGCATGCTTTACTGGACACGGCTCCAGTCTAACTAGTTATGGCTGTCTAACACTTACAGCATTGTGGTGGGTCGACCTTGGCTGGTCACCAGATGCCCACCAAGCTGCTCTATCACTCCTCATCCTCAACAGGACAGAGGAAAAAAATATGATGGAAAAGCCTATCAGTCGCGACAAAGACAGGGAGATCACTCACCAGTTACTGTCATGGGCAAAACAGACTTGACTTCAGGGCAAATTAGTGAGAAATAAGAACAAAACTAAAAATACCTTCTCCCCACCCCTCCTTCTTCCCAGGGGGGAACTTCACTCCTAACTCTTCTACATCCTCTCCCCTCCTCCTGAGTGGCATCCAAGAAATTCAGACAAGACTCACAAAGCCTCCAGAAGAGAAGCTGGTCTCAGTGGCTTGCGCATTCACCTAAGGAACTGAAGGACCTGTGTTCAGTTTGTTTAGGAGATCTGAACCTCCTAGGAGATTATTGTGATCAGGAAACCATGGTGTAGAAACACATTACAAACTGGTGTTCTTGATCACTCCCTTAGTCATTTAGCCAAAGAGCAGGGATCTGTGATTTTATGGTTATGGTTGGGTCACATGCTTAAAAATGGGATGTTTGCTTTGCTTTGCTTTCAGATTAATATCCAGTTTCTTAGATACGTGCAGTAGCCTAATCAAGGGAAATGCACAGCCATTCACGTATTTTAGCCTACTACTTCGGGCATTTTATTCAGGGGATATGCTCAAATTCTTCTGAGCACAGGATAACACTGAACAGTAACCTGACATCCCAGGTAAATGTGCTGATGACTGAATGACAAGGTGAAGAAATAAGGGTCTCTGGGATGTCGAACCAAGTCCACTGCTACTGGGGACACTACAGCGTATCACTCCTTCCATCTGCTGCACAAGGGTCTGAAAACAGGAAGCTTCAGCTCACTCAGAAAAGAATGCATCTTTTGACATACTGAATTTTGTCTTATTTTTTAAGAAAAGGCAGAAAAGTAAAATTTGATTCAATCTGAACTCACCTTTTTTCAAACTTGAATAGCGCACCAATAACTCCATTCTTCCCAGACTCTCACTCACTGTTGTAGGATAGGCATGTCCTTTAGCCCTCTGAATCACAGCCTCTCACTATATAGAATGAACCCTTGCCAATCCTTCAGGAAAAAAAGCTCAATTTCATGTCCAGGAGACATTACAAAGTCCTTAGAGGGAAGGTGGAAAGCACATTACACACCGATGAGCTCTGCTGTACAACTTAACTGCATCAAAGCCTGTTATCCTCTTGCAGTAACTCTTACACTGGTCTATATCTGCTCCAGAGACCTTACCACCCAGGAACTCTTTCAAGCGCTGAGGACTGTTGCAGAGGAGCTGACCCTGTACAACTTTTGCACAGATCCTGCTGCTAGCAGAGACAATTTTATTGTGGTTTGCCAGCATGCAGCCACTGAACTCAGCAATGCAAGAGAGCAAATTGGAGTAAGATATATGGAGAACAGACTCCAGTATTAAGAGTTATTGGGACATAACTCAAGGTGCCCTAAGCCAGGGCTTTGAGGACTGCAAAACTACACTATAGAGAACTAGACACATACAGACCTAGACCAGACTTCTGAAACAATCACCTTCTGTATTGTATTCACATTTCCACATGATTTTTAGTCTAGAGGATCAAACTCCATTCACAAGTTCTCCTGGAGACACTGTATTTCTAAAATCTGGAGATCTTTCCAAAGGCAGGTTTTCATGAGCAGTGATAGGTAATGAAATAAGTATCACATAGGGCTCTCTCACTTCTTCCATGCAGGGGCCTTAGAGGCATGCTTTCATGAAGTTTTGGGGACTTTTAGTCCACTTTGGGGAGGTTTTCCTTATGTTTTCCTGGCTGCACAGAAGCAGCCCTCTTTCGATTGTTCAATAAGCGAGTACTCCCCAACAAATTTGTGTTTCTCTTCACTTACACTCCTTACGAATCCCAGGATACCTCTATCTTCTACTTCTGATTCACCAACATGGTTTCTTGTCCATTGTGAGCTACTAGCCCATCCATCAGCTCATATGCATCATTAAACTCCCTCCCCCTCCGCCTCGCCTAAGCACATTCTTGCTGAATGTCAGAGAAAGAGAGATATCAGCTTCATTCCCATCCAGTCATCCTTCTTGCACACTTCCATATAATGCAGCCCAGAACAGTGAAAACCAATGCAATCATCAGTATTTTGCTATAATCTACTCCAGGAACAGACCAACTCACAGGGACTTGGTCCAACTGGGTCCTCTTCTCTTAGTCTCTTCTTGACAACTGAGCCAATTGTGCTGTGCTCTCCAAGAGAGCCTTCAAACAAATTGACTTTTTGTATTCAAAGAATTAGATACCTCTCTTCATCCTTTTCCAAGATGAGGAAAATGGTAAGCCCATCACTTCATATTTATTTTGATTCTCACCCAAATCAGGCGAGACTTTTATTCAGGCCAGCTTTCAGAACAAGCTGATGATGCTACACACAAGTTTCAGCTCTTCATCCTTACGCCATTTAAAGAAGAAAAGCAGCATGCACTGACAATGTCGGTGTTCAAAAAGCAAAACCAACTTCAAAGTGCTGTGACTAATTCCATGCAAACTTTGTTGTGAAAGGCACTCCAATACACTGCACCTCAGGATACAAGTGAAGGCACTAATCTATTGGTAAGACTATACTTGGATACACAAAGATTTGCATATAGAAAACAGAGGACCTACATGTAATGGAATGCACATCAATTTTACACAAGCCCAACTACTCCCAAGTCTAACCTGTGTAAGCAAAACCAGGACACAACTGAGTCTATTGGAAGGGAACGGGTGTTATACTAATTTTTTCTAACTGTGGTGGTTTGACCCTGGCTGGATGCCAGGTGCCCACCAAAACAACTCTGTCAGTCCCCTCCTCAGCAGGACAGGGGAGAGAAAATATAATAAAAAGCTCATGGGTCAAGATAAGGACAGGGAGAGATCACTCTGCAATTACCATCATGGGCAAAACAGACTTGACTTGGGGAAATTAGCTTAATTTATTACCAATCAAATCAGAGTAGGATAATGAGAAATAAAACCAAATCTTAAAAACACTTCCCCCACCCCGCCCCTTTCTTCCTGGGCTCAACTTTATTCCCGATTTCTCTGCCTCCTCCCCCTGAGCAGCACAGGGGGATGGGGAATGGGGGTTGCGGTCAATGGGGGCTGCGGTCAGTTCATCATATGTTGTATCTGCCGCTCCTTCCTCGTCAGGGGGAGGACTCCTCACACTCTTCCCCTGCTCCAGCATGGTGTCCCTCTCACAGGAGACAGTCCTCCATGAACTTCTCCAATGAGGGTCCTTCCCACGGGCTGCAGTTCTTCGTGAACTGCTCCAGCGTGGGTCCCTTCCATGGGGTGCAGTCCTTCAGGAACAGACTGCTCCAGCGTGGGTCCCCCATGGGGTCACAAGTCCTGCCAGCAAACCTGCTCCAGCGTGGGCTCCTCTGTCTCCATGGGTCCACAGGTCCTGCCAGGAGCCTGCTCCAGCATGGGCTCTTCACAGGGTCACAACCTCCTTCAGGCGCATCCCCCTGCTCCAGCGTGGGGTCCTCCACGGGCTGCAGGTGGGTATCTGCTCCGCCATTAACATCCATGGGCTGCAGGGGCACAGCCTGCCTCATCACGGTCTTCACCACAGGCTGCAGGGGAATCTCTGCTCCGGCGCCTGGAGCACCTCCTCCCCCTCCTTCTTCACTGACCTGGGTGTCTGCAGGGCTGTTCCTCTCGCATATTCTGCCTCCTCTCTCTGGCTGCAGTTGCACAGGTTTTTTTTCCCCCTTCTTAAATATGTTATCCCAGAGGTGCTACCACCATCACTGATGGGCTCGGCCTTGGCCAGTGGTGGGTCCGTCTTGGGGCCGGCTGGCGCTGGCTCTGTCAGACATAGGGGATGCTTCTAGCAGCTTCTCACAGAAGCCGCCCCTGTAGCCCCCCACTGCCAAAACCTTGCCATGCAAACCCAGTACATTAGCACTGGATAACGCATCCAGTTTTTCAAATGCCCCACCCCAAATCTTAGGATATTTACATGAAATCATTCTCACAGCTTTCCTTAAAATTAGACACTTTCAATCCTGCTAATTATTAAGAAACTGATCATAAGGACACTGCAATCCCATTTTCTTTTTCTGCATCATGGATTTAAATATTGCGTAGGGTGAACTTGGCAGCCACACAGAGAATCTCATTTAGAGAGATTAACCTGGGAACACAGAGAGATCTGGAGGGTCTCAATTAGTCCATTCCTTGCTGCACAGGATTGAAACAGGAATAATTATATTTGGCAATCATAAACACACACACTCAAAAAATAACATGTACATGCATTAAATGTACGTGCCTTATCCACAACAGACACTCACTCAGCTGTTTGTTTTTCTTTTATTGTTGGTTTTACATTTTAATGATATATAAAAAGTAGAAGAAATCACAGGTGGTAAGCAGATTTGAGCTAGAGAATTAATTTCAAGAGAAAATATTTAGTTTTTATACAAACAAGTATAGTGATTAATGTTGATTTTTGTGCTCCCCAAGCTGTCACTGGTGAGCAAGGAGCAAAGGGTCAAGGCTGGTCATTAGCATTCAGATTACATTTTAAAACATAAAGGACAGTCTCTGATCTCCCAAATGTTTTCTAGCTATTCCAATCTGCTCTACCCAAAATAGCAAAAAATAAAAATCTAGATCACACAAATTTAACAAAACATGTCACAGCTCCCACTTAGAGCGATTCACAGAAAAAGCTGTTCCCCATGGATGTCCCAGTGCTTTGTTTGCCACGCAAACATCAGCCCCGTGCTCAGAAGGTCTGGTCCAGAGCTCAGTCAAATTAATGGGAAGATTTTAATTTCCAGAGGCTTTGGATCAGGCCTAGACTGGTGTGGCAGAGGGGAGGGCAGAGAAGGAACTATAACTAGCTAATTCTAGGCCTGATCTCAGTATTTTTATAATCAATGACAAAACTACAATTATTTTCACCAGTGCTGGACTGAGTCCTAAGAGAAGGTCTTGCTGAACTGTTCTGCCCCTGCCTGAACCTCTGTGGGGAAACCAAAGCAGCCAGGTTTCCCTTTCCCCCTGGGCTGACTCCCCGCTCTCCATGTGGTTAGTCCCCTCCATCCCCACACAGTGTGCCTGGGCTCCTGGTGCCACAGAGACCCCGAGCCCATCAGGGACGGAAACAGCTTCCCTGCTTCTCCCAAACGTCAGCCCTCACGGGGAAGGGGAAGCTTGCCGGGCAGAGATAACAACACAGCAAGGCTTGGGAGGGGAGAAGGAAGCTGGCTACATCACAGCCAACATGAAGAAAGATCCTCCTGGAACTACTCCAGCTATTCTCCGTTTAAACATTCAGGCTTTTTCTCCATTTAAACATTCAGGATTTTTCTCTCAGCACTCTCTCCACACTCCCTCCAGAGATCTACCGCTATTCACTGTGGAGTCAAAAGTCACCTGCTCTTAGCTGGGCTTGGCACTGACTACCCCAAATGCTGCTTAGGAGAGACAGGAGAAGAGAGAAGACTTGAAAGCAAAACCTCTGACAAGCAATTCTCAGCCCCACGCCCCACATACTTTTATCCCTCCTAATTCCTGGTCCATTTATACACATTACTTCTGCTTAAGAAAAGTAAATCCAGTGCCAAAACATAGCTCTCCGGTTAAAAAAGTGTTACATTCAGCAGAGGTTTAACTCTAGCATACTAAACATGGAGTCATTAGGATTTAATGCTATTGAAATGGAAATCGAGACAGAAACCTTTCCAGTTCTTATGCTTCACTTTGGAATTGGAAGAGGACAACACCGACTGTAATAGCATTAAAAGATCCTCTGGACCAACATGCCCTTGATAGCAAGTACTTGGAAGCATGAGGCACGACGTAAGCTCTTGCTGATGTCTTCCAGCGTCAGGCAGCAAGGAAGCTGACACCCTACTAAGGACAGCATCACAGCCTCGCTGTGCAACAGAGGAACGAAACAGAGGAACGAAACAGAGCAACAGGGGCTGTCAAGACGGTGGTCCTTCTCTCCATCTCGGCAGACTCTCGTGGCACAGCTCTCTCCAGCGGCTCAAGGCAGAGACAGTTCTTTTCCCGGGCTCTGTCCTTGTGCAGCCCCCCCAGGGCATGAGAAGGTGCCCAGATCCTGGCAGCCGTTGCTGTATGCCTATGGCTCAGATCTCTGACAGGGTTTCTGGAATGAGATTTCCCTCCCAGCATAATGAGGTATTTAGTCATTAACAAAGGAGCCTTCTGGGGCAGAATTCCAGCTGCGCCTGAGATCTTGCCTCCACAAAGAGACCTTTTTTTCCAGCACACAGGTTTAGTCTGAGGAGGAAGGGAAAGGGTTGCTTTAAAATACTGATCCAGGGATTTTCGGTTGCAGCAGTTGAAGGTTTCCGTTTACTCTTAGATCAGGTTAAGAAATCTCTTGCTTTTCTTTCCTGCCGCTTCACAGCTGCCGGTTGAGCTTCTGTGCTTGTCGCTCCTTTGCCTCAAAGGCAAACTTGGTGTCCTGCAGCTGGGCAATGGCCTCCTTGGCCTCCTTCAGGTCCTGACAGATGTGTTCATACTTCTCTGTCAGCTCCCTGTTCTCCCGGCGCAGCTCCTGTACCACCTGGTTCACCTCTTCCGTCTGCTTGGTGCAGTGGATCTTCAGCTGCTCTACCTCAGAGAGCATGATCTCCATGTTCTTGACCAGTGACTCCAGTTTCTCTTTGGACATGGCGTCAGGATCAGCTCTATTCAGTCTGCCTAACCCAAACCCAAAAGGGACAAAGAAAGCCACCCTGTGTAACATGCACCAGGAAGCCTGGCACTCACAGTCTTATGGTCTCTTTTTATACTCCCTCCTGCTCATCCTCCTCCCTTCCCTTTCCTTCCCCAAAGTGTCTCTAATCTTCTTTGCTTGGTTAATCTACTTATTTTTATTGCGCTGTAGAAATCTACTGAAGGGCTGACAACTCCGCAGTAACATATGTGCTGTGCAGCAAAAGCCAGAGCAATAATGAGAATCTATGCAGCCTGCCCAGAGAAAAACAGCTTTCATCCGAAGAATTCTCTTGGGAACCCCTTGCAGTGCCCATTAAAGTACAAAGAAACCTCTTCAAGCCAGACGCCTAGTCTTGCGCACCCAGTCCCAAGAGCACAGCCTCACTTTCAGCTTACATATATTGAGGTAATCAAGCTTACAGCAATGTAAGTCAACCATAGGCAAAGAGGAGAATTAGCCTCAGTTTCTCTTCCTCTCTCCTAATCTTATGTTTGGGCAAGATGGAAGGAACATCTCTTCCTTTTTTTTTTCAGGAGAAGTTCTATCCAACAACTGACTCCACAACAGTCTGTACCCCATCTTCTGTTGAAGGAGTTCACAATGGTTATAACCATCAGTGGCAACCACAGTTACTGGGCCATGTACCACTTGAAGGTGGCTTGTGTTCTGTCAGAGAAATGCAGGCTAGAGATTTTAAACCCTGGTCCCATTCCCCTCCTGAAGTCACTTCTGCTTTATCAGTAACATTGGCCCCAGAAGTTAGACAAAAACTTCTTCCTGGACACACATGCCACCCACAACAGAGTCTCGAACTGCTGCTGAACGCTACCATGAACCTGTGAGAATCAGGACTGAGACATGCCAGTCTGACAGTACACTGATTACTCAGGTCACACCAGGCAGCTGGATGATCCCAGCCGCCACAAGGGATTGAGAGAGTCTAGCCGACTTTCTGAAGTTTGACCCAGACTTTCTTATGTATCCAGTTAATTAATGCACTTGCCTAGACAATAAGAATCATTAATTAGCCAGGGATCTGATGAAACAATAATCACCCCTGAGAAATTAATTTGGCTGAAAAGAAGGTGTTATTGCATGTGGCTCTCCAGGAAAGAACCCATGCAATTTAGCACTGATTATCTGGTCAGAGGGCATAGACCACAGCAGAGACAAGAATACAGGCTAGCCTCGGATAACTTGCGAAGTCAGGACAGAAAAGAGTGTCTCTCTCCTTCCTCCCCACGTCAGGAACATTTCCTCCAGGCTGAGTCTGCACCTTTTCAAAAGCCCTCAGCCTGTTCCACACACCCACAGAAATGCACAGTCTCATTTGCCATATATCACATACCGACAGGGATCTGTCCTCACTGTATTCACCTCACAGAATTATGTTCCAGTGCATAGTGTTGCGTAATGGCCTTTATTCTTGCACGCTGTTTTGCAATTCCAGTTCCCTTAAAAAAGACACCTAGATAAGATCCTGTAGTTCCATCACACACATTCAATACCAGGTTGAGAGAGAATAGATGTATTCACATGCATAGCTCCCACTAATACATTTTTCCTCCATTTTCCTCCACAAAACATTGCTTTTTTTCATCTATGGAGAGTTTCAGATGCTTCATCCCGCAACTCATTCTCCCTTTTCCCCTGCTAGGCTCAGAGAAATGAAGCTCTTTCTTCCAGGGAATTTTACATCTCCTCCAGCACTGGATGAAAACACTGCTGGACACTGGCCAAGCTCTGACAGTGTTCAAAGGCCTGGGACTTCTCACAGCTGGAGGTTAAAGAGTCACTCACAAAGCCAGCCATCCTACTGCCTCTCACGCAAGTGCACCAGTGGGCCCTCACATGCTGGCAGATGGAGCGCTTTGCACCGCACTTTGAAATGAGCAGAGAGAGTGACATCCTTCAGATGAAAAGAGAGTGGGAGAATCTAAACATAATTAGAATATGTCCTAAAGTCCTTGAAGAAACATTTGCACTGGCTGGCAGCCCAGATCCCACGTGATGCACATGGCACTGGAATAGGCTGGAACACGTTGCAGCATTACAAAACAGCAGGTCTTCATTAGTGAGGAATCTTCCCTGTCTCCACAACTGTACGCACGGCACCCAAACATTTTAAATCGAGCAGAATTACAATGATGCATAAAGGGAGTGCCACAGAGGTCATTCACTGGGATATTAGTAATTGATACATCACCTCTCACTATCTTACTCTCAAAATTATTTAAGTTGCCTTGGATACAGACAGAATCTTGGCAACAGAAACTGGGTAAGAGACACTACTGAAATAACAATGTAAAATGAAAACGGAGTAGCGTGAGAGGAGTTTCTAACAAAGAAAGATGGCAACCATTACTAGGGTTGGCTTGATTCAAAATATTCTTTGATGAAGTAAGAAGCAGGAATTAAAAACATGCTCATGAAAATTGCAGTGGAAGAATGATGCAAACATCACTAGAGCTAGAGAAATACAGCAATGAGACTTTAACGTGAACTGTAGTTTGTTACCTTTATTCAATGCTGGACTCTGCTGTTGCAGAAGAAGCGGAGGCAGAGGCAAACACCAACAAGAGTGAATTCATCTGGGAAAAATGCAGAACAGCATACCTGAGAAAAGCAATTCAAACCACAAGAACACACAGCAAACAGCAGTGTTAGGAGTGTTGGGGAAATAGCATGTTAGACAGAAATTTGTGACACAACATAGCAGGGGAAAATCATAAAGCACTGCTAGGCTGTATTACATAGACGCATTGCACCACGGGGGGATGAAGTACCTTCAGCTTCTCCCTCCCTCCCTCCACCCCACTGGAGGTGAAATGTAGTGTTTCGTTTGGACATCCTGTTATAAAGGGGCCAAAAAAAGTTTGAAACTTAGACAAGTGTCCAGAGAAGATGCCGATTTCAAAACATGCAGACTCTAGGAACCGGTTTTAGGAAGAAGGATTGAAAACTGCATGACAAGATATTTCTCAGACTATTTTGCAGTCATGCCCTGGTCCTCTGCACATCCTAGGGAAGAAAGCTCAGCGGGAGGAATGGTTCTGTAATCATTAAGGGCCTGACTGTGCAATCGTCATTTTGAAAACACCAGTGATTTCTATGCACTCAGCCAAATGGTCATTTCATACCCATGTTAAATCAGGAAAACTTGGTGTTAAACCTCTCACTACACTACACACTACACTGAGAGACATCATTGCTAAATCTATTAGCCCCCTCCTGTGTGTTCTTCCTCTGTTCCACCTTTCCCTCATGCACGTGGATTTGAGATACATGAAAGCAGGAAAGGCAGAGCTAATTGAGGACAAAACAGGGGAGCAAACCCTGGGAACACCCACTCCTGGTTTTGTGGATGGCAGGAAAATTGTAGAAAGTGGCACAGGTGGAAGTGAAACTTCTGGTGCTTTCCCATTACAACTGGCAGCTACCACACCTGACTGCAATACCATACTCAACTATGCTGGTTTTAGCACTAGAAGCAAATGACAGTATGAGGCTGCCAAGCTGAGGATGGTTCTTGTGAGACATATCTTCTTCACAGGTCTCCGAGCCAAAGAGAATCAACTGCTCCTCTCACCGAGAGACACACACAAGCCAGAAACGCAGGTTTCCTATCATGTGCCTACCTCTGTGAGTCTGAGGAGGAGACGCAAAAATCATACCCTTTAAGTACCCCTTTGAAAGCAGACCACAGGCATTCCAGTTTCTAGCTTATTTCAAAGCGGTCCTGGGAACATTTGTGGAATGAATCAGTAAGCTATCTCACTTTCTCGGGGCTTTTCTCAGCAACACAAGGGGGACAATTCACCAGCCTAGATTTTTAAATGGGAAGAAAAAACTGCAAACCCCAACAAGAATGGCTTCTAAATAACTGCTCAGGTTGTCAAAGCAAACCACTCAGTATAAACCCTGGGGAATAAGAAGTAAAGCTACAAAACACACACCTCATCTTCTCAGGCACACGTTTACAATGCTATATCTATTTCTAGTGTTATCAGCCACAGACACCAATACCCAATGCAACATTCAGAGAACTGCAGTGCGAGGCAGCACTTTACCGTCTCACAGCAGCTACTTTAAGGTTATCATCCCCAGCTAGCAATGGTCACTATTTTAACACTATTTTTTAAAACATTCAGTGTGACACTAACTCTAGTAATAGAGTTAGAGCTTTCCACACTGTTCTCACGAAGCCTTTTCACTTATCCCAGGTTTATCCCCAGCAGCATGTCTAGCAGCCAGCGCAGCCTGCGCAAGCTCTGTGCTTCACCGTCTAGGAAGTCCACTTGGGTAAATACATTACACAAACAAACTCATTACAAGATTAAGCATAAAGAGCTCTCATCTCTATAATTATAGTAAAACCATTTGGGAAAAAAAAAAACCACTGAAGATCAAGCAGCACCTGGAGGCACTGACCATTCCTGTAACAGAGAGTGGGAGATGTTTGTACCCAGCTGTTCAATTTGTTTCTAATAAAAGAAAAACACCATTACTATGTGTGTCAAAATACTCAGCACTGTATAAAACATTGACATAATGATGATCTCACCCTGCAGAGCTTAAGAGACTATTGATCAAATCTGCTTTCTTATTAAAACATTAAATTTAATTTTAGCTACTATTCTAAGTATTAATCGTAACTTAGGCAATTTGGCAGAACTTGAGCTGGACGTAAAACTACATGATGTACAGGTTTTTATCTAAAATACTGCAGCGAAAGGATACCCACCTAAAATTAAGATCAAAATCCTTGACAAAAATTAAAATAATATGCCTCAATATTGTAAGTGTCTACAGAGGTATTAATGAATATAGAGGTACTTTTTTTCCATTCGGCCTCCATCTACTCACCAGTCAGATCAAAACATTTAAGAATTAATTTACTATAATACAGCTCAGCAAATAAAAATTTATACCTTTAACAGAGTTATCCCCAAACTGGGTTGATTTCTTGCTAAAAAATACAAAAAAACCTGAATAAAACCCCTCTACTAGCATTTTTACCATCTAAGAAGAGGAAAGAAACAGTTGTCTTATGCCATAAAATTACGGAGGATTTGTGGTGAAAAACCTTCCAAAGTGGGGCAAAGTGTTGAAACCTTCAGATTAAACAAAATAGTGAAAAATCTGAATTACTATCTTTAAATGTTAAGAATGTTTCAAAACAGAAGCTGTTTTAAAATAAGAACTTTGTTTTGTTCAGAGTGTCAAATTGGAAAGTTTCCAAAGCCCCTCCAAACAGCAACACAAACAGTTCTGCTGGGAAGACATCCTCCATCCCACCTAACCAGTCTTCTGGTAAGGACCCTATACGGGACACCTCGGCGGGCTGAGGGGATTTCATCCCCACAGTGGGGTCCTTGGCCTGTGCCCCATCTCGGGGGTGTTCACTGCTCCCTCCCCACAGTGCCTGAAGCCAACACTGTGAAAAGGAAGAAACCTCCTTCCCCCATCCCTCAGTGCGGATGGGGGTCAGCCAGCACCTCCAAAGCCTGCAAGGGCAGATCAAATGCACAGGACTCAAATGATGGTCTGGGTCACCCAGTGAGCAAGGCACCCTGAGGTGTAATTAGATCTGATGAAAAGGTTTAGTGGTAGCACCAGGCATCAAACAAAAGTCACTAAAGGGGTACTTAGTTATTCAAAACTGCTATGGCATTTCAGTCAAGAGAGTGCTGCAGAATTTTTGCAGTAACTGGCCAGCTCCCCTTTAATACCAGGAACTCATCCACAGACAGAGGGACAGGAATAATAGTCAATGGTTTGTTTAACAAATCTTTCCATGTCATGTTGAACTAAAGGCTGCTGGAAAGGAGGGGAAGGAGCAAAAAAAACCCATTACCCATGATCAAAGCTTTATAGAGGGGAAATCAAATATATATTTTTTTTAAACTTGCAAATAAATAACTAACCTTGGAAACATTCTTTCATTTACTCTGTCGTGTGATTTGTCCTAAAGACTGAGTGTCCATCCAGCCAGAACACGCAGACTTCAGGAAAATAAACAAATAAAAATCCCCAAACTGTTGCTATTATTCAGTACATATGGGTCGAAATACCGGTTCAAAGAAAAGATGCGTTTTGCTTATTTGCAGGACGTACGGTTATGTAATCCGGTACTGTAACCAGACTACACCAAACAAATTGGCAGTGGCACAGATGTCAGTAATTACTGAGAAATCTGATCTGGTGAGGAGGAAGGTCTCTTTTAGTTCTAGATACACATGAATAAATGTTCATGTCATTTTTGGTTCAGGAAGCCAAATTCTGTTATAATGATTACCTTGACATGGCATTTAAAATTCTCCCTACTTAGCTAAACTGATCTCCAAAAAACAGTTGAAGAACCTATCCATTTTCTGCGGATTTCTCTTGACTACCTATTGTACATTTAGGAATAAGTCACCCTGCATTATCCAAATACTTCAAAGCATTTTTAATTGCGTTAACTTTTCAGGGACTATAGACTTTATAGCAGTCTGTTTGGGAAGGCTCAGAGACTCTAACGAATGGAAGCACTGAGGATGGAAGGACTTCCTCAAAAAGGATGCTTTTAAACTACGGGAGATCCATGGTAGTGGCAAGCTCTTGCCCAGAACTACCTAGAAACAGTTTCATTTAACCACGACAACAAGTTGTCAATGCCAAAACTCTGGTATAAATGAAGGCCAGCTTCCCAGGTGACTGTTCTCCTACTAGCTTGTCATAAAATCTGTCTCTCAGCAAATCCTAGTCAAACACTATCAAAGCAGACAAAAAGCACTAAACTTTGTGGGGGCAACAAGTAGCATCTTCTTGGTGCTGTACCCCTAGTTCCCTGTCACATAAACAGCCTTGACAATCTTTAAGCAGATTAAGTACACAACAGCTTCACCTCCACAGGAAGCGGGATTAAAAGGTTTATTGCTACTATGACAACAGCCAGGTTCTGCTGTTCTTAAAATAGTTTTGAAACCTTAGCAGTGACTGGAAATGCATACATGCCTCCCCTACAGGATTCATCATGTACTAAATACAGCCCTTCAAAAGGAAATCATATTTTATAACAGTCTACTTTTTTTCAGCGTATATTTTTATCATGCTCTTTAATCCCTTGTTACGAGCACTAAGAATAGAAAGCAGTAAAAAAGGCACAGTGCTGCCATGTGGCTGTGATTACAGTTCTAGAAGTGATTATTGCTGGGAGCTGGCTGCAGACGCCAGGACAGGCACTGCGCTCTCACTTCTGCTCCAAGGCAGCGTTTGTTTCTCGCCCCCAGACAGCAATCGGCCCCCTTGCTGAAACGGGGCACGCTGGGCACTAACCAGCCCTCTGGCTGCTCTGTGCTGCCAGACACCAGCCATTTCCCGTCTTCCAAATCTCCCCCTTGACACCCGCGGGTATTCTGTTGCATCGAAGTCTGAATTAATTCGTTCCTCATAAGTAACAACTGGAAGTAGAATTTGTCACACAGTTCATCACCAAAGAGTATAAGTTACGTTTGTGCCCAGGGCGTAAGTCTGCCAAGAACTAGATGGTAGCAGGACATTCTTCATTTGAGTGTGCTATTGTATCAGTAATTAGTACTTTATTGTTGAGAATGGCTAAATAAACAACTGATTCAATTGAACATGAAGCTACTACATTTGATGAACATCCAGCTGCGCTCTGAGGCATTCTCCAAGTACGTTCATGCTGTCTTGTACAACAAAACCAGTAAGAAGTACAACGCTTAATTCTGACAGCAGCACTACCCAGATCAAAGCGGGTAATCCTTATCTAAAACTACTGAAATCAGAAAATTAATATGAACGCAGAAGTCTATTCATTACTCCAGTCAGTTTAGATTAAAAGCACATTTCAAAACAAAGAAAAAGCAAATCTAATCCAATTACACTGGTACTACCCATCAGCGTCTCTTGATGCCAAGCTGAAATCACCTTCTTGCAGCAAATCGGGCTTTAAAAAGAACAGAACCAAATTCGGGTTGTAAAACCCGGGAAGCAATTGATTGTTTCCTTATCCAAACCCCAGTTCTGTTAGCTCCTGTCAATGCAGGCTGGTTCTTTTCTCTATAGACTTCACAAATTCCTGACATTTGCAGACCAGAATTTGGCCTTAAACATACCTTTAATCGAGATTTCTCAGTAATTTAAAAATACCTAGCAGTGACTGCTACAGACCAAGCCAAATTCTCCATGAGAGCTGATGCTGTCAATAAAAGAAACTTATCTACCTATCCCCAAGAGATTACATTGAAACCAGAATGAAGTAAGAAAACAAATGGGTAATTAAATTAGCATATTAGAATCATATCTCCAAGTTCAGTATTTAACCTCAGTAAGATAAAATAGTACTAAGATGGAAACCAAATTAAGTCCCAAGTCTCGCTTGTAGAACAGGTTTTAGCTCCTAGTTCCAAAAACTATTTCTATTCCTGAAACGTTTCATCATATCACACCTCAGAACTAGATCAGAATTAAGAAATCCATATATTCTGGTACAGTTTTGTAGCCCTGCACTGAACTCGCTCCAGCAAGTCCCATTTTCCTTGTACTGGGGAGCCCAGAATTAAGAGACAGCACTTCAGATGTGGCCTCACCAGTGCGGAGCAGAGAGGGAGGATCACCTCCCTTAACCTGCTGGCAACTCTCCTCCTGATGCAGCCCAGGATGCTGCTGACCTCCTTTGCTGTGAGGGCGCACTGCTGGCTCGTGGTCAGCTTGCTGTCCACCAGGACCCTGAGGTCCTTCTCTGAAGAGCTGCCTTCCAGCTGGTCAGACCCCAGCACATACCGGGGTTACTCCTCCCCAGATGCACGGCTTTGCGTTTCCCCTTTTTAAACTTAATGAGATTCCTTTCTGCCCAGTTGTCCAGCCTGTTGAGGTTCCTCTAAATGGCTGCACAGTCATCTGGTCTATCAGCCACTCCTTCCATTTTTCTATCATCTGCAAACCTGCTGAGGGTGCACTCCATTCCATCATCCAGATCATTAATGAGGAAGTTGAACAGTATTGACCCCAGTATTGAGCCCTGTGGTACACCACTAGTGACTTGCCTCCAATTGGACTTTGTGCTGCTGATCACAACCCTGTGGGCCCAAGCATTGTGCCAGTTTTCAGTCCTTCTCACTATCCACTTATCTAACCCATACTTTGTCTGCTTGTCTATGATGATATGGGAGATGGTGTGAAAAGCTTTACAAAAGTCGAAGTAAACAACATCAACTGCTCTCCCCTCATCCAGCAAGCCAGTCACCTCATTGTAGAAGGCAATGAGGTTGGTCAAGCATGATTTCCCCTTTGTAAATCCAGGCTAACTACTCCCAATCACCCTCTTGTCCCTCATGCATTTGGAAGAGCCTTCCAGGATGATTTTCAGTGTCAGCTTCCCAGGGACTGAGGTGAGGCTGACTGGCCTGCAGCTCCCACATTCTTCTATTCTCAAGAAGAGCAGGAAAGGAGAGAAATTTGCTCTCTTCCAGTCTTCAGGAACCTCTCCCAGCTGCCATGACCACGCAAAGACAACTGAGAGTGGCCTCACAATGACATCAGCCAGCTCCCTCAGCACTCAGAGGTGCAACCTGTCAGGCCTCACAGACTTAAGTACATCCAGTTTGTTTACGTGCTCCCTAACCTGGCCTCTTCCACTTAACCAAGGTTAAGTCTACCTTGTTCCAGACTTTCTCTCTGGTCTCAGGGGTATGGGATTCCTTAAGGCCAGTCTTACAATAAAGACTGAGGCAAGGAAGGCAACAAGTACCTCAGACCTCTCCATGTCATTTGTCACAAGTTCCCCTGCCCCGTTCAGCAGGGGAGGACACCTTTTTTCCCTAGTCTTCCTCTTGCTGTTATATAGTTGTAGAATCCTTTCTTCTTGCCCTTCTCATCCCTTGCCAGATTCAACTCCAGAGGGCCCTCAGCTTTCTTAACCCTATCCCTGCAAGATCAGAAAGCAACTGTACGCTTCTTTTGGGTCATCTGCCCCTGCTTCTACCTCTTCTGCACTTCCTGTTTGGGGTCAGTCAGGAGCTCCTGGCTCATCCATGCAGGCCTCCTACCACCTGTGCTTGACTTTCTGCTTCTCGGGATGGACCTTTCTTTAGGTCTTCCATGCAGGCCTTCCATGCAGAGACAAGGCAATCCCCCAAAGAAACATCTTCAATAGCAGTCAGCCAACTCAGACAAAGTTGAACTTTGCGGTGAATGCTTCTCCAAAAGAACAAAAAAAAATGCTGTGGGAAAAGCTCTTTTTCAATCGTATTGGTATGAAATCAACACCAAAATAACAATACACACTACTGTTCGTGAAGTGTTTTCTTTCTGAGCACCCTGTGTATTTATCTGGGTAACACTGATCTTCATTGTGCCAGGGGGTGTTTCAGTATAATCTCATACCATTTTTTCATGCCTTAATTATACCTTATGGGTGCTTTTGCAACAGGGTTTGACCAACTCTTTAAATGAACACAAAAAGTAGCTTTTAGAAGTAAGTACGTCTATAGAAATCAGTTTGAAGCTCTTCTGCTGAGAAATAAAGCAGCTACTTAAGTGTCTTGAAACAGGAATCTTACTCATTATATGTTGAATAAAAATAGCTACAGTGTTTAGGCCTCCAACAGCTTTAAGTGGTGGCTTTAAAACAATATAGTAAAGGCAAGAAAAGTCAGGATCCATGCAACTTTTATTTTAATAATTAGACAAATACAGTAAAATTTGCAATAATCTATCAAAAACATATCTTATCAAGAACTGGAAAGGTGTTTAAAAAACATTCACATTCAATTCAGATTATGTACAAACCAGTGTTTGTAAAAAAGAAAACAGCAAATGCTTTGAGTGTAAAAGAATTCCATCCTAGTTCATGTTTCAGCTTTCCCAATGACCAAGTTACCACTGAGATGCCATCACAGTGCAGACATGTTCCACAGTCTATTAAACTCGTTTCAACAGCATCATTGCCAAAAGTAATTTTTTTTTTTTAAAATAAAGCATTTTGACAAGTTCCATCATACAGTACCATCCACCCAAAATGTACTTCTGCATATTTAATTCTGGACTGCACTAATGGCAGAACAGTTGTCATCTACAGGCCCAGAGTACAAATAATATATATCTACATCTCTATAGGTACAGATATATATCTATATATCCAAGAAGCACCAGTCTCCTATGCCTGAAATAGTCAGGGTCTGCTTTGTACATTGAGGAGATTAGTCATTTTTAGTGGAGCACAGCCCTTGATTATTTGGCTCAAAGAAGTCATCATCTGCCCAGTCAGAACTATTCTGAATGTGTTGCAGTATCACACGCGTACCTTGGAGACTCACCTCACACAGATGACATCTGAATTTGAGTGCCACCATAATAGCCATACATAGATATGACAGCATGGTACACCTTTGCTCTAAGACCAGCTTCCAGAATCTCTCTTTTTTGCTCTGGATTAAATCCCCCAACAGAAGAAGAAAAAAAAAAAAAAAAAAAAAAAAAGAGAGAGAGAAATAAAGTGGCTGGTTTTTAGGCAAATCTGTAACTTGGTATTATGTTTTCTCATTTATTTCTTTGAAGCTTAGCCACAGAAGGAGACTAATCATTGATGTAAGCTGAAAGGGGAGAGAAAGCTATCATGATTCAGTTTCAAAGTATGAATACTGAAACAGTCACACAACAGTTACCAGTCAGTCTGCTTGGGCACAAAAGAGATGAATCTAGCTACAAGGGTTACACAATAGTTCTTTCAGAGCTACAGTCTAATGTGCTGTCATTAACATACTAATTTAATAATAACAAAAACTCTCTCAAAAATGCAGACTACATATAAGAAGTCTTTCAGTTATACCAAGCTAACCAAGCTGAAACGGTGCATGATCTCAAATTAGATTGGTGTTCTAAGACAAAGGAAAGAAAAGTGACACAACCTTCACATTTATGTATTAACAACACAAATGCAAACAAAAACTATTCTCAACTGAACCTTATGGACCCAAGTACTGAGATGATCTTCAGTTGCAAGATCTCATTTGGAGCATAAACTACCATAACTTGGCATAAGAGGGCAAACCTGGAAAATTTCATCTGGTTTTTGAAGGTGCATGTAAGACTTGGTAATAAGCAGTGTACTTTAACATATATTGGCCTGGGCTTGAAAAGCAATTTCCCTTCTGAATTTACTTTGAGATTCAAATACATAAACTTCAACAGTTTCTGTAAATATAGATTTTATAGTCTCCACACTAGCTCAGAAGTTAAAACTTCAGGATAGTAGAAGCAGCTCTGGGGAGCGGAAGACCGGCAATTTAGTGTTTGAAGATTCTGAGCTCTTCCTTGGGTTGTACATCTAACACCCATTCAAGTACATGGAAAGGCTTTTGCGCATTTCTATAGATTCTAAAGCAACTCTTAATGGACCTAGTGCTCCCATGGTGCATATTCAAGCCAAAAAAACAAACAATAAAGAGGACTGCTGCATTTAAGTAACAACTCCTAACTGAAAGTCAGCTCAGATATGCAAACAGATGCTAGTGATGCCAACTCTTAGCAAACCTGTTCTATACAATGAAACAATAGTTAGGATGCCCGATAAAACACACAAGGGAATTTTCTTAGATACAATGCTCAGGAAAGGGACAAGTTACAATAGTATAAAAACAACTCAAAGTCTTGTAAAAAAACAAAACAAAAAACCACCAACCTGTTTTAAGTCAGGCTTCATTGCAGCAAAATATGGAACAGTGATTTAAGGTAGAAAACACAAGCAAGTTTGACTTGAAAAGTCAGTGTAAGCAATTTTGATATGGTTAGTTTACTAATGCTATCCACGACGAATCAGCACACAAATGAGATGAATAAAAGTACTTTAGAGGAGACAAGACAATATATTTTATGAAAATGTAAATGCTAATGCTACAGTTAGCAAGTCATACTGGAAGAGACACAGACGTTTCCAAGGACAATCAAAGCAAGCCTTTCTTGGTTTTAAAGCAGATTTATACATCACAGCCTTTCTTCCCTTATTTGGGCAATGGTTGGGCAGCATCTATGATGTCTCAGTCCTTTGAATCTACAGGCACTGAAACAAAGCTCGAGAAAAAAGGTAAAAGGAGCTTGCATCAGGATTTTGACAGTTGTTCTACTTGGCAAGGACTCCAGTATCAAGATGCAAGTAAAATGGAATGCCCGTCAATAGTATCCACTCCCTACGCTTCCCTCAGAAAAAAAAAAAAAAAAAAAAGACTTGTACAGAGTAAGAGCCTACAGCAAAAACTTCATCTCACACAAGTCTCATTTCCAAGCAA
Organism: Platalea leucorodia; assembly: GCF_965183815.1. Lineage (NCBI taxonomy): Eukaryota > Metazoa > Chordata > Aves > Pelecaniformes > Threskiornithidae > Platalea > Platalea leucorodia. Next base: position 41,580,404 of record NC_138829.1, on the reverse strand, counting down.
TTATTCATAAACAAGTTCTTTCAAATGAAGAAGAAAATAAGAGTTTAGCAGTTTTAAGGTTTGAATCGATTCTTTTCCTTGTAAGTTCAAAATCCCGTATCTTCTTTTCTGTGATTTTGAGTTGTCTTTCATTTCTCCAGTCTTCAGTTCCTCACGGGAGAGGTAATTAAAGTGAAAAGAGCCACAGATTTTGCTCCTTGGTAACATTAAGTAATGTGTCACCTAACTTAAGTATCCCCACCAATAAAGATACTGCATGAAAAAAAAATCCCTGCCCAACCTGAGGTGTTAGATGGTTGAGTGATCAATACTTCAGGTCAACAGAACTGTAAACCACATTTTTGAAGAGGAAAAATTTCAATGATGCGTTACAAGTGCTACTAACAGCACTTTGGCCTCTAGATCTGCCAAGCTAAACTCCATCTGGGATTGCTGCAAATGTCTACTTATTTCATAAGAATTTCAATAGAAGGAGCATATACCAACAATGCCGTCTGTGCTGTTAGTGACTATTCTCAAACACAGGGTTTGAAATGGTGTTCTAGCAAAACGATTTGCAAGAGCACAAACAGTAAGTCCTGAAAATGCTTTTTAATGTAGTTTATTAGCCTTTTAGAATCTAAGATCCAAATTAGGACCTTATGATCCACTAATGCCAAATAATTCAGTCCAAGTCTAAGTAGCTACATAAACTGGAGCAGGTGTACAGAAGGTGCACTCCATGCTTGAGGATACAAAGTATTAAAACTGAGAAGAGGCTCTAGTTCCGGGGGGGGGGGGGGGGGGGAACTTTTAAATTTACTAAACCAAGCACACTCAGGCACAGAGGCTATGAAGTGGTGGAGCACTCTTAGAGTGATAGTACTTTCTCCCTTTGTCGAATTGCTACAAAGTCCTTTCTCATTACACAAAGCAGAGTCAAGACTCCACTGTCAAAAAATCACTGCTGAAGAAATCTGAATTGGGTTCTCTCTCTTCAAGCGGTTACAGGGACAAGTTCCATGGGATTTGTCAGCTTCCTCTGTTAACATCAAGGAAGTCCTGAGCACCCTTAATGCTGTGAAAATAATCAACCTGTGGTAAGAGATCACATTGCTGGTGGAAGCATTAGCAGTTTTCACACAAGTGGTCCTTACCAGAGATATGTATATCAGATTACCTCTGATATAATAGCACCCGGTTTAGACCAGCCATCAGGAAGAAGCCACTTTCACACAGGAAAATTCATATGGTGCCCAGTGCAGCAGTTGTCTCAGGAAAAAAAAAACAAAACACCATCGGAGGAACTTGTAATGATTCAGGCTTGGAATCTTGAGTATTAAACTTCAGTCTCACTTGAGAACTGAGGGAAAAACATTTTTCCTCCTCCCAGATTTGCTACAAATATCCATAGAATACCAGCATCGAGTGTGCTAGATATAAAACTGATGGAACGCTAGCTGGTCCATAAAGGGTTGCACCAAGTTATCTGTAGCAAAGTAAAAAACTAGCCCAAAAGTTATGGAGATTGGAAGAGCTGGTAAGGCCTTCTTAAAGATGGCAAGAAGCAGAAGTGTAAGGCACAGACCCTGAGGGGAAGAAAACAAAACAAAACACAAAGGGAGAAATTAGGGAACTCTGACAAGCAAAAGATTTATATATATAAACATGAATCCCACAGAAATACAAGACACAGTTCATGCCTTCCTAAACTAAAGGCTTACATGACAGATGTACAGCCAATGAAGATCACAGCTAAAGCCCTCATCAGTTTTCAGTCTGGCCACCAAATAAATGAATTTCAAAGAAAAAAATGTAGCAGTTATGACTTTGTTCCCAATGAACAACAGAAACCACCCTCATTGTAACAATATATTATACTCACAATTAATATGGCTACAAAACACGCTAAAGTTGTATTCCAGTCCCCGCTTGCTGTTGCAGAGGCTTTGCCAACAAGAACACTGTAGAAAATGAAGTCTCCTAAACCTAGCTTTACTCCTCCTGCAAAAGTGAATATATGGCAGCATTAAGTATCAGTCAGTCTACTAATATTACATATCAGTAATTGTCAGAGAATAATACAGATTTACATTAAGTATCAACAAGACTTGCTAATAAGAACATTTTATTTTCAAAACTAGTACCACTCGGAATCAAGTAATAAAGAAAAACTCTCGTGAAACAAGATGGCTTAGGAATGTTACACCACTCAATTAATTCATCCTATAATTAGAATTTTTCTATATTCCTAGTCTCCTGTACAGACAAATGCAATATATACAAACTCAGGTATTTGTAATTATATTTGTTGGGAAGGTGTCCATTTTTCTTTTTCAAGTCATATTCAACAGAATATTGAAATACAATTCCTTTAAGCTGGCTGAGGGAGGGGGAAAACAAACAAGTCCCTTGCAGATGATGTTTTATTTGCCAGTTAGAAACCTATAACCAGCAAAATATTCCACTGCCCTCCCAATTTTCCTACAGAATTCTTACTAAGGTAGTTCTAAAAAGCACTTGTGCATAATTACAGAGCATATCACAGAGGCAAAAAACCCAACGTATTTAGTCCAAGATGTGAGGTTTAGGAAAACTCATGAGTTAATGTCTTATTCTTTTAAATAGTAATTAACACCTTAGCAACAACTCTGGGAGCACAATACTCAATTATTTCTGCAAACAAAATAATGAAGATTTCCTGAATGCCAGTTCACTTTCTGAGGTTTTAGTCCAAGATACTAAGACAGAGAGGCCAACATCAGGTCACCAGCTGTTTTCATTTGGCCTATCATTTACTTTGTCACCTGATTACAGTCCAGCCCAAAACTCACTTTAGAGTTCTAAGAGCATCAAAACAGAGGTGTATGCCTGGTTGATCATTGGGGGAAAAAAAGAAAAAAGAAAAAAGACAAAAAAAAGAAAAAAAAAAGGGGGAAAAGAAAAAAGATGGAAGGCAACCCTACTCTCTGTCAGCAGGGCTTCAATATATGGTCTAGAACAGTGCAGTCATGCAAAGCTCTTAAGCACTAAAACACCCTTTAACTGCTGAAACAAAACTTGGATGCTTGGTTTCAGCGTGACAGAACAGTAAGCAAAGGCAACTGCTAGATAACTCTTTCCATACAAGTGAACCCTCTAAATTTCTAATAAACCACTCCAAACTTCTAGTCAGCTAATGCTGGCTGACAAGTCTGACTGGATCACTGCACATCTGTCATTACTATTCACTGTAGGAATACAGGAAGGAGAAAATTATTAGTCTGGCCAGACAAGAGTTTTAATTAACCAGTTAACTAACTAAAATAGCCCAATTCCTAAAATTTTTGCATCTTAATGTTATTTTTCTAAGCTCTAGAAATGAAAATGGATTTGCAACACACTCTGAATTTGGAATTTTTGAGATAAAGTAAATTCTAAAATTGTTCTTAAAGTAGAAATCTCTGTATTCTTAAACAGAGGAGCACCTGAGAATCAGAGGAAGCAGTTGCACCTGCTAAATATGGCAGCATCACATGGGGAGAGCAGTTTATTAGACAGGCAGACCCTAATTTATTTAGAGCTTTGCAAATCTAATAACAGCTTAAACTCCAACTGGAAATCACGAGTCTGTTAAAACAGATACCTGAGTATTGATGTCATATGCTCTCCAAAGATACTGCACCTCAGCAAGATGCTGGAGAAAAACAAGCAAGCCCATGGCATTCTGCATTCATTTCAGTCTCCAATTAGGTTTTAAACATTGCTTTCTACAGAGTGGATTACAGTAGTTTAATCTTGAGGCAAAAAAAACGTTAATGACTGCATTTACAGGGCCTAAAATCCAAAAGAGGTGATACACAGCAGAACATTGTGTGAAAAAGACAGAAACTAATGCAACTGACTGTATAATGGTCTGAAAGCAGCTTGTGCTATTTAAGTTTTGAGTCTGTGTATCAAACTGAAGATCAGTTTGGCCAATATTACTCAGTCCTGCAGCAAAACCAAAAGCTACCAAAAAAACAACTCCATCTATTTCTATGAGGCATGTCAGTATTGATCATGAGCAAGAGCAGCTCTTCAGCTTGCTATTAGCTCACAGCATACTACATCTGTGCAGTCAGGATGACTAAGACTGACTAACTAGCTTCAGATTTACTAAGTCTTTCAGACACAGTACTCCATACTCACGTTCTTCAGGGTCTTCACTTGTTTGAGAGTTACTGGGTAGAGCCTGAACAGCAGCACGTGATTCAGGTGTTGATTCAATAGGTCCTATTCTATTGTCCCTTTGTTGCTGCCATTCCTGACTAAAGCCGCCATCATCTGCTTCAGCATCTTCATTCTGAGTCTGGTTTGCTGGAGCTCAAAGGAAGAAAGGCATTTAAGATCTCCTTCAAAAATGTACCTTCTAAAACATGACAATCTCTCCACATGTAAGATCATAGAAAAATGAGGGGAAAAAGAAGTATTGCGTAATATTTAGTAACATCTAACATTGGCACACACCATTACAAGACATTCTCACTTAGGATTTTAATATTTAAACAATCAGGAGTCAATGTGCACTCCGCAGTCACAGCATCTGCATGCTGCACTCAAGTCCTAGTATTCAGGAGTACTTCGACATAACAGAGTGGAAGTTCTGTGGTGATCTAATTTAAAGATTACAGTTTAAGGAATAATCTTTCATCTAATATTACATTAGCTTCTTTAGTCAACATTGACAGCTTAATTTTCCAGTGAAATAGAAAACTTTATTGCAAGTTACATACACACACCCCTTCATGTTAAATTCAGAAACTCTCCTCTGCTTTAATAATACATGTAAACACCCCCACCCACATGTTTTTAGACACTAGCTACATAGCCAAGAGGGCTAGACACATTTCTGTTTAATAGAAACATAAATGAGCTAGCATTATACTGTATCATCGCAATTTGACAAGCAATTGAGCTCAGTCAATAGCTGTCTATTGAGAGTCATTTCATCACCAACATCTTGGACGCCAGAAAAATGAATGCGAGAACATTAACTGCATAATAAGTAAGCAATTGTTTAAGTCTTGACAGATTCACCATTCCTAATAAGGTCTCCATGCTTTCGTTCTTCTACAGCAACCAGGACACTTAAAAAGCTAAAAACCGAAGTATCCATAAAGATGTATTCCGCTAAAAGGACAACTATAAAGGCTTTTCAAAGAAATATTCACCTTGTTTATCATAAGTGGAGTTTTTGGAAGCTTTCCGTTGGGCTTCTGGATCTTCCTCAGCCATGTTCACTAGCCATATCATTGTTGCTATTAAAAAAAAAAAGCATAGCTAATCATACCTTCAGATGTATGCAATTCTGAGATAGTGCTGACATCAATCCTTTTTTTTTTCTTTTTTTGATACAACTATCTTTTGCAACAGGCAACTTTACTCTTATTAAAGCACAGTAATATCTGGAACACAGCCAGTACCAGCTACAACACGCACTTAAAGAATGTGGCGAATAGAAGTTTTATTTCAACTAGATGCTGAAAAAAATGGCAACAGCTGTTGCCAGAGAAATTACTTCTATATATGAGGCCCACTCTGAAAATCGGAATTAAGGATTTCTTTACTTTTTTCCATTAATCAGTTCTTTTATCTGCAAGCAAAAAGGTCTATTAAGACTGGTACTGAGGTACATCAATTCAGAGGCAGTATCTGCATCAAAGTTAATTGTTCTCTGCCCCCACCATCACAAAGAATTCTCCAATCTGGTGGTAATGAAATGTTGTCACATTTAAATGGTGTATTTTAATGCAAGTTTGTGGTTTCTCAGTGCTAACCTCTCCTCTGACAAAACAAAAAAACAGGCAGCTATGAGTAGTATCAGCAAAACACAGCAAGAGTGACAGATAAAAGAAACGCCTCCCCTTTCTCCCCTGTAAACTTGTCCCTGAAGCAGCCAGTCCGTCTACAACACGATTCCTGCTTCCAAATGCAGGCCTTTGTGGAGCACCAGTAGCATAATGATTTGTGATTAACCTGTTTCACTGTTTGTCCATATGATTACGACTAGCAACACGGAACTTCAGAAACAGTGGAATTATGTACTAATTGATACACAGGTGATAACAGCAATTTGCATTCAGCAGGTTATTTTTGCAACTGCAGGGAGAAACAATGTATCAAAAAAGACAAGCCCTGGAGAAAATAGTTCTGCAAACTAACTTCTTCCTGGCAATTTCTCCCTTCCCTTCCAGTAACACACAGGTTATTTAAGCACTGAAAGCTGATAAATATTTTCTGAAACAAATGCTCCCTTTGAATAGGCTTAATTCACAGTCCAATGACATACTTTTTTGGCCAAAACAAGGTATATTACCATTTTTCCTGTTTGTATTTTGTAGCAAAACATGCTGGTTTTTATCTTGAAAGATCTTGGCCAGAAGATGTTCTACATTTTTGAGTCAACAGTGAAAGGAAAACTGAGGCCCAAGCGAACAGACTAAGAATTCCAGCTGACAAGCATCATGTTAAAACACAGAAAAATGAGAAAAATCACTTCAGCTGAGTGGGTGACTGTAAGTTTAAAGTATTTAATGAAATGTACTTACAGGAGTAAATAAGCGCTGGGAAGAGAGTTTCATTTCTCTCTTGAGCTGTTTCAACTAGCATACGAAGAGGACCTTTAGGACACAGGACAGCAACCAAATCTGAAAGAAGAGTGAACACATCTTACATCACTGCAGGCATAAGAAGTTTTTTCTAGAACACTTGCAGCGACTGGTAATAAGATAAAATGCTACCATGAACATAGACTTCTGAGAGCATCATTGGCCACAAGTCAGTATCCTACAGGAATACTTTTTAATTTTCTCAGTTATACAACCTATTTTACATATTACTGTAATATGTATACAAATTTAAAAAATGTGTGTTCCTCACTTAAGATATTATGCAACTGCAAATGTATCCGTGTCTGTATGTTGACTTGCAAGTTGAAAGCAAATAATTCACAAAAGCTACTATTCAACTAACATCTTGGAAATACCCAAGCTTGCTTTCTATTATCAAAGCTTTTCTTAACCCAAGGTTAATGCTAAAACAAATTTTAAGACAACAGGTAAGTGAGGCTTACATAACTTCTGTGAAGTACACATGACTGCCAATTTATTTCCCACTTCTTAAAGAGGAAAAAAAAGTGAATGTGCATGTGAAGAGGAAAAAAAAACAGGTTTATTAAGCATTGCAGAAAAATGCTGTGTTTGCATAGATTTGAGAGGTGTTCAAAGCATATTTAGCATAAGACAACAACAGCAGCTTTTTATCGCTTCCCTCAATTCTTGTTCATGGGACAGTATATGAAACTGGGTGAACAAGTAAAAAATAACTGAAAAGCAATCATTTACAAAATAGGATGACTGTACAAGTTACTCATACAGATCAAAGCACAGCATTAAGAAAAAACAATCTATCAGATGCTCCATTTGCTTTCTCACCTGAATGTTGATGGTTTGTTAATGTTATTTGCAACTCCACAAGCAACCTCAGCTGCTTTTCCCTTGTCTTGCATATTTGGACTGAAAGCTGTAAACATTTACATATTAACCTTGCTACTACCTTTTGCAGTTGTCCACTCACTCTTCGAGGACATGGTTTAGTGGTGGACTTGGCAGTGATAGGTTAACGGTTGGACTCTATGATCTTAAGGGTCTTTTCCAACCTTAACGGTTCTATGATTCTATGATATGTCTTTACATTCATTTGAAACAAAATCTGACACCGAAAGGAACAGCTTACTTGTCAGGAGCTGTACGTTGCACAGAGCAGGCCTTCTGCACCTGAACTAACTGCCCCAGCACGACTGCCGGTCCTGCTCAAGTAAAGAATTCTTAGCGTGGGGTCACAGGCTTTGAAACTTACCTCCCCTTTACTCAAAACAACCACATTACTGTCTTGGAATATGATCTGAAGAGTAATTTTGTTTTGCAATCACTGAATGAAGGCTGAATGCTTGGAATAGTCAGATTTGTTCCAGTCATATGAAGGGTGGAAGTGAGGAGGGGGGGATGGGAAGGTTTTCTTAACGTGCCTCATGATCCATAAGCATACACATGAGGGACATTATTCCTCCCTCTGAAGGAAGAGGACCCCTAAGGAGTACACTGACCTACCAGAGCTAATAAAATCTTATTAACCCCTGCACTTCTACAACTGGACAGATTCTCAGTCTTTATAATTATCAGTGACCTTCAGAGTACACATTCATCACACTTACATGCTTCCAAAAAAATTCAAGTTAGGAGCACACCTTCATGCATACACTTTGCTGTAATGTTTTAATTATGTCTAAGTAACTGGATTTTAGTCTCGCCTGAGAACTAAATCTGTATTTGGGATATAGAGTGATCTTCTTACCAAAAGTGTCCAGTGCCCTCTAAAGCTTTATGAAAAAACTACATCTAGGTATCTCTCAGTCATCATTCTGAAAAACTGTAATATGCAATAATTCAAATGAATTTTCTTTTTATTTAAAAAAAAAAATCAAGGAAACAGATCTCACAACTATATCCTTCTAAATGTAAAATGACTTTGAGCAACGAAAACTGCCTTTAATCCTTCCTTGCTTCCTCATTATGTTATTAGGCATGGATCAGGGAGTTGTTTCTATGTCCACAAATATGAGCAATTTGTAGGTTGGGCAGATCTATACCTGTATGGGACTGTACCCAAACAACAAGCTCCTAAATTCTGAACATAGGATAGTTTCGAAGGATTCTTGGGGAAAATGAGAAGCCAAAAGCTCTCCACCTTCATAGAAGAGATCAAAATGGCAACATAGGTGTCTTACATCCTCCTCTCTTGAATTATTTCAATTCTCCTCCCCAAAGAATCTAGGAAGTCCAGAAAAAATGAAGGAAGATGGCACCACACAGTCATACAAAGCCCTTAGCTGCAGGGGACCGATCTCAGTTTAGATCGTGATCTTATTTCTGAAGTGTATAATCACTTTATCCACTACTTTGGACGATTCCCCCCTTTTTTCTTTTTTTAAGGTCTAGTCAGACAAACGGAAAAATCAGGGAATTCCCACCATAATACCTGTTACTATGCCTTGCCCCAGACCTTACCATACACTGAAATGACAGCCAGGATAAGCCACGCAGTCCATTCAGGAAGGTACTTAATGAACACCAAGGCCATGAGAGCGCTTATCATAATGAGATACGCCTGCTGGAGCCGAAGCGGACCCTTCCAATGAATACAAATCATTCCCACAACACCAAAGTTCCAGATCATGAGTGCCACCGTAATGTAGTCCATGGCAACGTTATACGTCTTAAACACCTCACTAAAAAAAAAAAAATATGGAAAAGAATACAGACTGCATTTGCTTAAAACAATGGAAACAAGTTACAGATGCAAGCTTCAGAATATTTTGTTTTAAAAATTTTCCTATTCTATGTAGTGACACAAATGTAAAATTCCATCTCCAATTAGTACTTAACAAAGTACTTAACAAAGGGGACAATTTTACCAGTGTTTGCTTCACACCAACTCCTTTACTTTTCTGAAAATTTTCATTAATATTCTATTTCCTTCTCAATTAAAGCAGAAACTGACAGGAAAGGACTTTACTGCAAAACCAGTCATTTTGATTATGCTCATGATTTTTAAAAATCAGAAGAACTTGTGAGGTTATAATGGATCCTTAAAGGCATGCAAACAGATCTCTCTACTTACCTGCTGCCTGTGGAATGGAAACACTTTGCTAACTTCAAAGCAAGACATACGTGGTTATTCTGTGTTATTCTTTGTCATAAACACTAAAGTAAAAAGCTTTCTTTTTGGATGAACCGTCTCACGTCTGTCACACCAAATACTATAAACTAATTAAGACCCTCGATAAGTAAAACCAAAATAGACACATACATTGTCACCAAGTCACAGGTGATTTCCACTGACCCAGGGAAGAAATGGTTGTGATGGCTTTTGCAGATTCTGCTGCTACCAACTCAGCAAGCCACTAAGAATCTTGTAATTTGCATGATACTTTCCTCCAGGAAATTTGTCTTCCCTAGTTGTTAGCTGGCCTTTGAGATGTACAGTGTTAACAGGATGCCCCTTACTGCCATCACATACAATTGGTCTACAAACTCCCTCCTCACTCACGGGACCCCTGCAAAAGGGAGGCAGCAGGGACAGATGAAGGAAAGCACAGTGCCAGGAAAGCCTTCAGTACCTCTCCTCACATATGCTCATGGAAGAGTGCCAGCGCCGATCCAAACCCTAAGGAAGTGAGCTTGGAAACTTGTCTCCACCCAGACGACACTGCACTCGTGCAGCACACATTGCCTTGTATTTCAAAAGTCATTATTAAAGTTAGAGAAAATACTGACCAAAAAAGGCATCACAGATCACTTCTGGAAAAAATTAGTGACTGAAGGAACACCATTTTCTCCCCCCAGAGACCAAATTAAATAAGCTTCTTCAAAGAAAAGTGTATCTGTCATCAGGAGGTACAAAAATATACACAGTATAATAATTTCACGGCATAACTCTAGTTACAAACCGTGATCAGGTTGCCCATTTTAGAGAATACCGAGTATTATGTACAACTTTGCTTGATGTCTGGATAAAGGCATGCTTCCAAAATTGAAAACAAAACCACTGAATGTATTTTGGTGAGAGTAGATTCTTTACAGTCGATTCTCCCACTCCCATGCAAACGGCCTTTGCATATACAGCTCACCATCAAAGCCATGATGTAAACAACTGCCCTTGAGTCATACGGCTATGAAAAATTAAGTTATCAGAAGATATGCTAGCAGAATAAGCTACCCTGTCGAAGATAGCTCATTCTGATGATGCATGTGATGGACAGCTTCTGTACAATATTCAATGCACTATAAACCCATAAATATCTCTTTTATGTGTACTCTATAAACGTATATAAAACTAAACATTTTATTGCAATAGCTTACTCACTATCATTCTTCTTAAGATTTAAGGGCTAGTTCTAAAATAAATACATACACAAAGCGATACATGAAAAACAGCATATTAATGCTTTAGTTCACTTACCCCAGGTAGATGAATGAGAAAAAGAAAAGCAGCAAAAGAGAAGAAATGATAAGCCAGCCATGGATCACCTGGAAAAAACGATTTCAATACAGATGTTTTTTAGATTTGTTATTTTAAAGTTAATATCTACTTAAAAATGCTTTTAAGGTTATTTTCCCTTTTGATTAAAGCAAGAAAATTATATTCAGATATGTCTGTCTTTGGTTGTTGTTAAATTCCTATTTAGTTTATACACATTATTGTATTTCAATTTACACTTACGAATTTTAAGTGCTTTGCGGTCTTTAAATAGAAGTTCTATGCAATGAAAACTACTGTTGGTATATTTTTAGGCCATTTTGATAACAGTGGTATATAACATAGCAGACATATCCAGCATTACACAGATGGAAAACATGATTAATTTTTGCACAATTAAAAAGCCTGCTCTGATTCCAAATAATTTTCAGAATACAGTTATAGAATTAAATGCTGGAACACAGAAAAACCTTCAGTGCTTATCTGTTGGAGCTCAGAATTAGCATGTCATCGATGAATGACTATATAAGGATTTCTGTATTCTCTATCAATCATCTATAGACATAATACCTAATTTTGATATGAGAGCAGATATACATGCCCAACAATTTAACAAAAAACAGTTCAGGGTTGTACTCAGCGGGGACATGCACAGATTTAAACTTGGAAATGACAGGCACTCAGACTTTGTACTGACAAAAGTGCATACCACTCTTGTATATTACATGTAACTGTGCCAAATTAAAAATTAAGATTGAAGAGCCCTGTAACTTTGGTAATCTCTGAACTGAGAATGAAACATATATTTGTCAAATTCCCAGTACAGAACCTTATATATAAAACCAGACCCAACATCATAAGTAGATAGCCAGTCAGAAGCAATAATCTAGACATTCAAGCTGCATAAGAAATCCTGCTTCGAATAGACATGCTCAGTGGAAAATTAACTGGTTAAATTAGCTATATATGTACACCAGATCGAAGTATTCAGAAACTGTTTAGAAATTGTGCTATCTATTTCTCTTCTTCTGAAAGATGTGTAGTAGGATGCATCTTATGCTATAGTTTTTAAAATATTTTGAAAGAATATTTCCTATTAAATATTAATAAATAAAAAATTAAATTAATTTTAATATGAAATATTGTAAAGCCCATATGCACACAGACTAAAGGAATCACATTTACATGAGGCAACCAGGACTTCCCAGCAAATTAAGAATCTAGCTATTACAATTAGTAATTTAGTACATTTAGTCTAATACTAAATTTTTCATAGGCATTTTTAAAATTCTCAGCAATTTTGGAAACATTCGTTCTCCTCCTTCACACTGTCTGTCTTTCAAAACGGGTTCAAATTTAACCTTCAACCTAATAAAACCTGTCATTTAACTTCCTAATCTAACAGATTGGCTTTCCATATTTGCTAGTGTATTCTCAAAAAGACTTAAGAATTTCCCACATGTAATGAGCATGGTGCCTGTAAAGATCCTGCAGGAAAACTGCCAAAGTATCTGTCTCAGTCCATCAAACTGTCAGCACTCATAGCAAGTGGGGGGGGATAAACATACTAAAGCTGAAGACTGATAGGTACCTGAAACAGAATCCAACTTTTAAACAACTTGTAAAGCTACCTGTGTATCTAAGTCGTGACCTAACAAGAGTAATTTTATTTCTCCGTAAAACTAGTTGAAACCATTTTAAGAAAAATGGCAAAGAAAGCTGTGCCATTGCTTTTAATAATAACATGACTTCTATCTGTAGTTCTTCTATTTGTAGTATAAGCTCTTAAACTTTCTTACCACTTAAGAAAATAACATGAATACTAATGTTTCATTCTAGCCAAGTGCTAACAATGTCAAACACCAAGGCCATAGTCCAGTAAATGCTTACACACACTTTTCCTAACTACTGTCAACAGTACTAAAGGAGGTAGTTTCAAGAGTAGACATAAGTGGGCATTTTACACACAGATGTTTGTTTTATCCACCGTATGTATCTCACTTGCTACAGCATTTTCCAGATCACCGGCCTCTTTTCATACAAGTGATTTTTCCAAAGTATTTCTTGTAAGTTTTGGCCAGTGTTTTCCTAGCAAGATACCATGACAGGTTTGTTGCCCTCTAATTAAAGAATTTTCATTCTTCATTTGACAACCACTTCAACACTAATTGATTGCTGGTACAGAGTCAGCTTTTCCTGCTACAACTTCAATAAGAACTAAGGATTGCAGAATGCAGAGAATTAAAATGAGCTACAGCTGCCAGATTTTGGTTAGGCAAACTAAAACAATGAAGAATGCAGAGAATAATATGTTAAAAAGAAAAGCTAGTCAAATAGAATCACCTCTGAAGATGCTGTTTCTGGTTAGATTTAGGAGCTAGAATCAGGACCATGCTTAACTTATCACGTACAGGAGAAACATAGGAAACTAACAGCAGTAAAGCTGAAATTGTATTTTCTTTCTTCAAAGGAGTTTTCAGATAAAAATCTTGTGAAAATAAGCAAGTTATCGCTACCAGTTGGAGGCCTAACGTTCTTTCATTGTAAGTTCCATTCCCGATAATTTAGACTCCGTTCTACAAATAGAACTACATGTTAAACAGAATTCAATGGACAGGTAACTACATTTTACAGCATTCTGGTACAGCGGCATACAAATACTCTGTTAGCAATTCCAAAAATAAGAAGTTAATTGTTTCTTTTAATTAACGTAAAATATAACTACAGGAAATTTCTGTTTTCTAATCATTCTAATTTTTTAGTACAACAATTATTTTTGTTTGGAGAACATGCAGTGCTTTCTGAGGTTAAGAGGGAAGCCAGAAATGTGAAAAGCTTAGTAAAAACTAGTTGATGCCTTCAGCACCTGAGGAGAACTGACTGGCTGCCAAGGAACCTAGCTGAAGTACATCTATTTGACTTCATTAGAATGAACAGAACCAACAGTTTATAAAGAAAACTTTGTCAGTTCAGATTTAACACCACACTGTGATAAAAGAGAAGGTCCATACTTTAAAAAACACTATTCCGAGCTGTATGCAGACCCAGGCAGAAATCATTTCCCCAGTCACTCCACAGATATTTTGTAAAGGGGTTTCACCCGCAACTGTGAAGATCAAAACCATTTTCCCCTCTTGAAAACAAAATAAAGCAGAGCAAAGCTATGTGCCAGTGCATGGATCCCACAGCCTGTTTTACAACTATGAAATGCATTCAAGGTTCTGGCTGCACACTGGGAAGTTTTATTATGCCAAGCCTTGTCAAATGAGTCTTTAAGATCAAAAGACAACCAGGAATTTTCATGAACTCCTCCTCCCAGGCAGGTGACATTGCAATTATTTATGCCGAGCCTGGACTTGCCTAGATTACATCATTATATGATTGAAGTCTTTCACAAAAGAGCCTTGGAGCCTCTGTCTTTGCTATAAGGATATTGCCTGGCGTGTACAGCCACGCACACATCACACTCTTGGGAGACTTTTATACTGGGGGCAGGGTGGGGAGAGGGGAGCCCTTAGAAAGCCCCTGAAGTCCCGAATAGCTTTCCAGTTGTAGGACCCGTTCTGTACTTTGTCGTTCTTGACCACAGGAAGATTTCAGTACATGGTACATTTCACAGGTATAGGAAGCAATGCCGCCCTAATTGTAACGGACAAAACAGCCAGCAGTGTTAGCACTGGGCCTTTGCTCCCGCATTGTGTCAAAGGAACAGAAGCCACAAAATTGAAACAGTGAACTGAATCACCAATTCTGCTACTTCTGCTCACTCATCCTTGATAACCCTTCATTTTGTTAATTCTTGATAATCTGTACTAATAAATAAAACTAGCACAATTACTCAAGTCAATTATAATTATACTCACCTTGTAGCACCTGTATTTATAAAGTACAACCAGGAGTATGGTCATGACAATGATAACGCTGATCATGATAGCGGCGTTGAGAATTGAATTCAGGGCTCTCTGTCCTACTGTCTCTGTCTCTTCTGTGAAAGGAGTGTAGATGCTACAACAACAAAGAGTCAACTGAAATGCCACTGAATGTACAGATGTTTCTGATATGCGAGGCCAACATCAAATGAAATTGCAGTAATCTTTCAATTCAGAGCTGTAAAAGCAACAGCTATTTTCTACTTCATCAAAATTTGAAAGGCAGCATAGTATCATATTAGGCAAACTTTAATTAAAAAAAAAAAAATTCCTTAAAAGACTTGCCTTTCCTACATTCTTAAGATTACCACTATTTTCTACTTTGTAAAACAAACAAAAAACAGAACTCCACCTTGTTTGATGCAATTACTCACATGCTATGAATCATTAGACTGTTACTGCAGCTAGATGTTTATAAGCACACCATCTAGTGGATTTACAGTCAAAGGTTCCCCAGTGATTTCAACAAAACAATGTATGGGCTCAACTCTCTTTCTCTTAAAGAAATACAACCTGGGGCAAAAAACACTTCATGATGGGGAAGGGGGTGGCAGGGCGAGAAAACACCATAAATAAAATCTCAAGAAAAATAATTCCTTGATCAACAATTTTGATAGTGAAAAAGAACTCTGTGTTTTATTGAAACATTTTATGACATTCTCATATTACACAAACATTTCAAAGCCACACACACTTTGAATCATTTTGTCTAAACGTTTTCGCAGTGGAACACTTAGACTGATTTGCTGCAGGTTCCGACAGGCTCAGTGTTCTTCCTTTGTCTCCTTTCTCTCAAATCAGCTTTCACTGAAATTGCTTTTTTTTGGCAACATTAATTCTTTGCCAAAAAAAAAAAAAAATTCTATACAGGAAACCTGCTAGGAAAGTTTCTGTAACTGCAACAGAAGTGAACCTCATAAAGCTATCTTCCTCTTGCATTTGAATTTCTTTATCAAACAGCATAGGCGAACCAGAATTTGGCATATATGTTACTTCATTTAAACTAGTAGGTTTTTTTCCTTTTCCAAAACCTTTGTATTCTAGCAGAGTACAACTGAAATGGCTTTGGCTCAGGATTGAGTTTATTTTATAAATACCACAGGGCACAACAAAGTATTAAAATGAGGACCTGGGATTTGAATCAAGCAGTAACAACCAAGATATTATCCCAACTGGTCACCAGACAGACAACAGATGTCAATAGTACCACGAATATAGAGTCTGGTTTCTGGACGGAATAAAACAAAACTATCTCTGGGGTGGTGGAGGGGGAAAGGGAGGCAAGAGGGAGTTCACTGCTTGAATTAGACTCCTGAAGAAATGAAGATTACAGAAAATTATCTAAGTGAGTCCATTGAAAAGATAGGGGAAAAAAATGATACATACAGCTGTCCATCCTTGCGTGTATAAAAGCTGACAGACTTGATGGTTGCAACAACGACCACCATGCAAAGTGTGACAGGTACAAACAACATAATCACATGTTTTGCCCCATATTTCAGTGTCAGCTCCTCATCTTCCTCTTCGTCTTGTTCCACCACTTGCTGAACGTTGTTTTGTGGCTGCCCATTGGTCTCAGACTCGGGACTGTCATTTCTTCTGCGCTCACTGTTATCATGGCGACGTCTTTCGCTGTTGTCATTCTGCAATACGTAAGAAAAAGTTTCCTCAGCAACTATCCACAATCATATTCTTGTACACTAAGCTAAAGGTGATCTCAAGGGGGAAACATGTAAGGTAATATTTACTGTCAAGAACACTTGCCGTAGCAAGGACTTAAAAAGTAGTAATTAATTGCACGACATAGTTATCAAAAGAATGGGAGCACAAGGTTATGTTAGAAGCATTTATATTAAAAACAGCAGCAGCTGAAGGTAGCTCTGGTTGCATCAAACAGCCTATGTCGCCCTTCCTTTAAGCAGAATTTTAAAAGCCGAATAAAGACAGACAGCTTTTTCCCTTGGTCCAAACTACAATTGATACAAGGGTGCATGACAGTAGATTACTCACAGCTTGACAAGGATTAACTGTATCTGTTCCTAGAAATAATGCCAAACAGACATTTATGAACCTTACTCCGTGAACGTCCCAAGAAAATTTCTACTTTCCTTACCATGTTACTCCCACTACAGTACACTAACTAGAATATAAATTAAAATGGAGTTTCACGAGGTATGGTGTTCCCACATTTTTAGCAAGAAGAATGACACAGAAACAGCGATCAAACTCAGGTAATTCTCAGTCTTTCCACTGAAATTTGATCCCAAAGTTTTAGTGTGATGAGCTAAGCGTGCGGATTCTTTCGCTCCTTTCCCGAGGATACTACTGCCACATCCTTTCACTGACACTAAAGAAATTCCACCACCCTTGTCAACAAATATGAAAGAGTCTCCTAGGCTTCCTGATACTGCTACATGAAACATCACGGGTATAATTCAAACACAAGGACAGAGGTAAACTTTCAATGGAATTAAGATTAACCACAAGCAAAAACACAAACTGGGAACACCACCTACAAGTAAATGATCAGGTCTGCACTGCTGTTGCCACAACCCTTTTGCCCCCTCTCCGAGAAGCCCTGTCAGCAGGGGGCATTCAGCCTTTTATATGTGGTGTGCACATACAGAGAACATAACAGGAGAGTGAGCTATGCCTCACCTGTTCTGGACCGCAAAGAAATGAAAGCATTTTACATTTACCAGTCACTCTAAACAATCCCTAAAATGCAACAGTTCATACAGTCTACTCTTTTTTTTTGCTGTATTACTACATCCAAAGTCAATGCTGTACTGTTCCCACTTCCTCCACTCAAAAGGTTTAACATAAAAGAGATGTAACACAAAGATTTTTGATTCCTTACAAAATTAATGTCATTTCTTTAGAACCACTTCATTTACAAACAGTTCAGTTTGAGTAAGTGCACTAAAGCAGCTTTAGATTGAAATGTACAATAAACTGAAGGAAGATACCATTTGCAATACCTTTAAAATACCACTCAGTTTTAGTAAAATTGCTCTAGATGTAAGATAGGGCATTGAAAATAACCTAATGTATTTCTGCTTAAGTACTCTTATCCAGGTAATTTTTTCCTTAAACATGCAATGTTAAAGTCTTATTACCTGTTCTTAATAGCATTTCCAAACATAACTGCTGACTTGTATCTCATCAACTCACTGCAGTTTTTTGATAAATCAATAGTAATTTTGGAGATTCTTTACAGACAATTTTCCCAGCCCCACCCTCAGAAAAGATAAGATGTTAAGTACACACTCAGGAACTCATAGTGGGGTTTTGAAAAGCACTTAAGTGATTACGGAGTACAAGGGACTGGACTTTGAACTGCAAACACTGACACTGCTAAAATCTTGGTTGAAGCTTTACAACTTCCCCAACTCATGGAAAATTAGCTTTTACAAAACATTACAAAGTAACAATACACATCAAATGTTTTGCCTATTTACTCCTTTTTTGTGGTATCGTCAGGATCAAGTTGAGCAGCGTTTCAAAAACTGTCCTCTAAGAAAATTTACTTTATTTTTCAAAGAGGAAACTGAATATAAGGGGAGGAAAAAAAAAAAAAATCTAAAATTGTCTTCATTAAGCAATTAAAACTAGCAGGCAAACAGATTTTTAGAATTAAGGTTTTAACTTTAATTTCAATTTAGTATCATTAACTTAAAATATGTCCTGAAAAAGATTTTGGGCTCAATATTATTTCTTACTAAACGAAAGATTCATTATAAATGACTTGGCATTTTGCATAAAGTCCTCACACACAATTATTGAAAGTCAGACAGAAACAGGAGTATGAGAGAACGCAAATAAAGAGATCATATTTAATTGTTCTGAAACGCTGGCTGCAACTGGACCTTCTTCTGTACAGATTATAGCTAAAATGTAACATTTTTCACTTTGATAGTGAAACAATAAGCTTACCTGTCTAAATAAACTGCCTAAGATGATCATAAGTAACACTACGTTGGAGATGATCAGAGCCTTGGAACACTTCACAAGTAAAGCTGACCTAGTGTTTAGGTTTCTGCACACTTGCAGAATACATTGCTCTTTCTCTGCTGTAATAGCAGTCCTGAATGAGGGAGCACTTACACCTATCATAGGCACAGAAATGTAAAAAGTAGAATAAAAATCTACAGCTTTGCAAAGCAAACACAAAAACAGCCAAAGGAAAAGCCTGATTAACTTGCACACCACTACAAGAAACTGCAAAATCAAACATAAAGAGAAAAATTGAAGAAATTAGACCAATACGTGCCATTTTATTCCCTCCACTAGTTAGGAACAAAGACACAATCACAAAATGCCTTCACATATTAAAACACAGCGCATGAAAACCAGACCAGCATCAAAAGAGTTAAGAGTTATTCTCTCATTCGCTGTTAAAACTAGAAAAAAGTTGTCCTTTCAGGCTACTAAAGCGTAGCTAAATGTGACATGCGCGTGCCCCTCTGCTTAAAAGAACAAAGTGCACTCATATCCTACCTGATGAGTATTAAACAGAGCAGAGGCCATGGACTCTTGCTGAAGTGGAAGCAAAGGAACAGACTCTTCACTTTCCTCAGACATAGTTAAAAGTGAAAATTCTGAAGCTAAAAAGTCAGTAACACCTGTTGTAACACCGTAAGCAAACGTAAGTTACGAACTACGCGCTTTCAGGTGAATAAACAATATCAAAAGCAAATGATAGGGTTTTTTTTTCCTATCAGGAAAATAGTTAATAGCAAACCCAGAGCAATGCCCCTGAACCAAGAGATAAAAACCTACCATATTTGATAAAAAGTTTTTATTTATTAAATCCAGATTTATACATCAGGAGCAGACCCCCTTGCCTGACAGTGGGCACAGACTTTGTTAGTTCTCACATACACCATTTATGTTCAAAGGTCATTATACAGTGACAGATATTGAAGACTGGGCTGAACTCTTGGTGTGTGATTGAAAGAAGAGATGTCAACTTATAGTACTTAGTGGTTTCACATGCTGACTGCTAGCCACAGAAGCTAGATATACTTAAGCAGGAAAGAAATTTTGTACATATGTACAAAAACAAAGCGGATGTGTGTAGGGGAGAAAAATCATTACAACTAAGTATTGAAACTACACCTAGAGTTACACTTAAACATGGAAAGAAAAAGCACAAGTAGTAGTTATTCATCTGTACAATCTGTCAGTGAGAAGTAAATAGAACCATCCGTCCCTCATTGCTGGGAAAGAGCATCACCAAGCTATCTGTAAGGATGGTGAGCCCACAGCTTATCGCTGAGCTCTGCCTTTTTAATCTGGCAGTAGTGTTCAAAAGAAGTTAATCTCTCACCTGTCCAAGATGAAAAGAACTCTTTTTCATTCCCTCTGCATCAAAAGCACAAAGGATGCAGTAGGAAAGTTTTCACTTTTCTAGTTTTATTAACAGTTTCTATAATCAGTAAGGTCTTAAGTCATTGACTTCTTAATTTAAAAATAAATTTTCAAATGTTTTGCATTTTTACTGATATAGCAGGATGCTGATCTGAGATAAAGACAAGGCTTTTTCAAAATTCTACTTAAACTGCTGGGTTGTATAGAAGAGTGAGGGCAGGGATCAAAATATTCTCTTGAGTCACTGCCATAAACATGGCTACAAGTGGCCCAGCCTCACAAGAGCATTTCTGTGTCACAAGGAAACCTGATATTCAAGAGCTATAGCAGGAACAAAGAACTGAGCATGACAAATCCAAGAGCCTGAGCACCACACCCAAGTACATCATCTAAACTTGGTTTTAGCAAAACACATGCAGTACAATGAGTACAGTTTTAGCAACAATTACGTGCTTAGGTCTTTCAAAGCAATCATATAAAACTTTATGGTTTGAGTGCCCCTTCCCCCGCAAAACCTCAAGAACTCTGACAGCACCTTGACAATTATTCACAAGTGAGACCGTGCTGCTCTTCCTGCATAGTAGTCCTCCAGCAGTAGCAACAACAAAACCCAAGCTTCAAGCTCTACCTAGACTAAAATTAATTCTGTGACTGAGAGACCTGTGAATCACGCAGACCACAGCCAGGCTAGATCAAGAGAGCTCACTAAATCCCCTAAGGGCCAATGTTTGACAGGGAAGCATCCCACCCATTTTCTTATTTTTCTTCAGGACTTGGTCACCCCAACACCACTTTAAAATGGGAGATGTCTTATCTCTATATAAAAATGAGTTTAGAACATCAGATATTTTACAGAATATTTCAGCACTGCTTATCACCACAACAGTCCAGATAGAGAAAACTACTCCCAACAAACAGATTTCTAGATTTCTGAACTGTATTTTCATCCACACTCATTATTCATCCTGATTTAACTGCTACCAGGTAATAAAATTTTGTTACATACAGTGTTGCTGAGGTGGTTATCAGGGAAGTTTTCTGTCAGCTGCCCATGCTGAAACTGGGGTAAATGTGCAGACAGTTCTGTCATTGGGGCTGTCCTCTGGAAATCGCTTATTTCTGCACAAAACGGATCTTTCCTCTTGAGATGCTGAAAGGAAAAAGATGTGTAAAAAGCCTTTGTTCTTATATGACTAAGTTCTCCATCTCCTCCCTACCCCAATTTTTAGAGTTCACGCAGACCAAAGATAACCATTTTCTGTCTACACCATGATACTGAGCTGTATCGCATCTTCACTAAGAGGTCATAATAGGGATTTTCCAGCATAAAAATAAGAGCGTCTAGGCGTTATCAAATTAGTTCATCAGCCACGGAAGTAAGCCAGCAACAAACTAATCATTCAAAACAATTCTCCATTCCTTCTTGTGCAATAAATGAGAAATACTGCACGCTTGCTCAGAGAACAACTTGGATGTTTTTATCTCAGCAGAGTACAATTGCTCCAAGTTGTTCGGTTTTGGATTGCTGATAAGCTCAAGGGGAATCTTCAAGCAAGGATGACTGAGTTACACTTGATCATTTAAAATCTGGATGTATCTTTAATACTGTAATGCCCTAAGAGCGACCTAGAGCTACACAAAACAGTATTTCAGCTGAGCCGCGAGAACTAATGTGCATTCATTTCCCCTAGTGGTAGGTTTTATGTATTAGCTAAACATACATAAACATGCCATATGCTTGTAACAGCTTTATACATTCTTCCATAAAAAAGTCACATGCTAACATTTTCCTATGGAAACATGAATAAGCCATGTGCTCCATAGGAAAGGAGGATAAAGCAATATAGGTGAAAGAGGAAGAAGGGTGACGTCACTACATAAGTTTCAGAAAAAACATAATTTTAAGAAACAATGAGTAGGCCTAGATAAATCACTGGCTTGGTTACACAAAACATAGGGAAGTGAATAAATCACTGCCCGAAGGGTGGAGTGCCAGTCCCCACTTCCATCCCAAGTGGCTCCTGCTCCTACCTTGTACCAATTCTAGCACTCATCAGTCCTCTTTACAGTAGATTTTACTCACTAAAACGGAAGAAAACAAATCCAGGAAAAGAAAACAAAAATATTTTTCTGCTGTTTTAGTATACTCAACTGATGTACGGAGGGATCTCGAAAAACTCATACAAGGGAGGACATCACAAAGCAAGGCCTCTCACTTTTGGCAGCAGCAAGCCACAAGTGCTGCAAGACGGCATCTTAAAGAGGGAGTTAAGCTTGTTTTCATAAGTACTAAGATGCAGAAGCTGTTTCTCTACTTACAAATAAATACATGTCTTACAAGACTAGCGCATAGTGCTTACTAACTTCAACAGGGACGTAGCTTACACTAAAGAACCATTAGGCAGCAATGCCAATTTAGCAAGTCTAGTGGGAGTGTGCAAACTGTTTGGAAAAAGAAAGACAACATAGTATTCACTAGAATGGCTCTCTTCCACATTTATAATTAAAAATCAAGCACATCTAATTTAAAATATAATGAAATGTAAGATTAGATGAAAATAAATAGGCATTACGTTGCTTTTACTTTTAAAGTTTTTGCTCTAATTCTTTGGTTGGGCTACAGAATATAAACAATATTGTTTTGGTAAAAATTCTCAGTGACAGGGCCACCATAGAGGAAAAAGTTGAGTATTTTTATCCAAATGTGGAGTATCAGAACGAGATTTTTCACATAGCAGCATGTCAAAATTCTAAATAAATTACAGGAGAAAGAAAAAAACAACCAAACAAACACAAAAAAACAAAACACCAACTCACAAAATCCTATTTAAAGAATCCTAGTAAAGAAAACCACCACAAACTCACCAAACAAAAAAACCAGCTACTGAGGGACAGAGGGAAACTGAAGAGGGAGGAGTAACTGACAGCAGAGCTGCACCAAAGCCTGAATGACCGTGTCTAACAGACCTCAAAACTCACGGCTTGTTAAAACAATCCCTTTTGAAAACTCAAGAGCTCAGAAAATGGATTCAGGACATTTTCCCAAGCAACTTTATTTTCTATTTTGAAATAAATGAACACTCCCAAGTTTGAAATTTAACTATGAATGACTGAAATCTAGAAATGAACTGTGCATAAGCAGACACAAATTAAAGTTTTGACTTGTTGTACCTGAAAAGGGACTCACCGAAACGTTTTTCTAATGAAGCTGTTAATATTAAAATAGCTTATCTAAAAACGTTCTTCCCTGCTTCCTTTGGCGTTCCTTAGTAAGAACAGCAGGAGTTACAACTGCAGTTTTCGTGCGTTTACATGTACCCTCGTAAGTAGAGGTAGCCCTTAAGTAAGCTCAGTAACGTTTTCTCTGCTCAGAAGAGAAGGCACAGCAAGCACCGATCAGCCACACGCAGCAAGCGCGGCGCGGCCCGGTTAACCCCTGCCTTCTCTCTCAGACGGGCACCGAGCAGCAGCCGCGGCGTTCCCGGGGGAACGCCGGACGCCCCGCGGAGCTCGCCTCAGCCCCGGCCGGAGCAGCCCCGCCGCAGCCAGGGCCCCCGCTCTCCCCCGGCCGCTGCCGAGCCGGCACGGGGCCCCAGGCGAGGCGAGCGGCTCCCAGAAAGGCGGCGAGGCCCCCGCCCGGCCTCACCAGCCCCCCCCGGGCCGGAGCAGCCCGACCGACCGCGGCCCCACTCGTGCCCACCCCCGCCCACCCCAGCCCCGCTCCGCCCGGCCGGGGGAGCGGCCAGGGATCCCGTCCCGGCCCCGGCGCCAGCCCGCGGGCGTGTGGCGCAGGGCTGGCACAAACCCCGGGCCCCCCCCCCCCCCCCCCCCCCCCCCCCCCCCCCCCGCCGCCCCGGCCCCCGGCTGCCCCGCCGCCGCCCGGCCTAAGGGGCGCCCCCGGCCCGGCTCCGGGTGGCGCCGCACGCGCTGCCCGGCCCGGCGGGCGACGGGCGCCCGCGCCCCCGCGCTCGCCCCGAGGCCGGCGGCGGCGGGACCGGCGCTGCCCCGGGCCGCCAGGCGCGGCCGCTGACAGACCGACCTGCAGGGCGCCCCTCCCGCGGGCTCCGCCACCGGCTCCTCGCCGCCCCGCAGCCCGGCCCCACTCGCTTCCGGCCCGCGCCCCGCCCGCCGCGACCTCACTTCCGACGGCGGCGGCCGGCAGCCGCGGAGGAGCGGCGGCGCCAGCCCCGGGCAGCCGCCGCGCCCCCGGCCGCCCGGCGCTCCACGGCGGCGGCCGAGGGGCCCCTCGGTGCCGGGAGGCGCGGGCCCCCGCCGCCCCGCAGGAAGGAGCGCTTCCGAAAGAGCAGGCCGAGCGCTTGCCGCCAAGCAAAACCTGAAATCGAGAGGCGGCGATGGCAACCGAAGGGAAAGAAAAAATTGACGGCTGTGGAGCAGGCGGCGGGGCGGCAGGAGCGACGGGAGCGGTCTTGCAAGGGAGGCCCGGCTTGTCCTGCTGAAGCTGGGAAGAGATGGTACCGAGTAAAGAGCGGGGCATTATGAGAAAATACACTTCTTGCTTGTTTTGAATTAAAGTCATTTATAAGCTAGTAACCCTGGTTTAAAATAGGCCCACAAGAAAGCATTATGAAAATAACTTGAAGGGATCCTTGCATTTCAAAATAATCTAAAGTCAATGGGGCATCTTTTCAAGAAGCCTCTAGTAGAGCCGTGACTCATTCGTGGAAGAACACAAGCCAATTTCGAACCTGAAACTTACCTTGCTATCCGTGATATTTGAAGAGTAATCCACAATTCCTTTTTAAAAATGCAGAACCTAACGGGGTTATAACATACACAGAGTGCTATGATACACGTAATCATTCCTAAAATAAAAAAAAAAGTAAAATCTCCGAGGGACCATGTAATTCTGCATGTTTAAAACAGATGTATTTCACTACTCCACTACACTACAGGAAGATCTATGGGAAAATGAAGTGGCACAAAAGTATCACGCATAAAAGTTAGGTTTTACATAATCATTTTCACACAACTACCGAGTTTCAGTAGGTCGTATGCATGTGAAATGCATCTAAAAGAAGCTGTTTTTAGACCGAAAGTGGTGCCTAACCATTAACCAAATAAAACTATGTTATTTTAAGAGGAAAAAATCCCCCCAAACATGGACATACAGCTGTACCAGACTATCCTCTATTTATGTTATTGACATCAGTTTGGTCCACGATGAAATGTCTTATTAACAATACCTCATACTGCTCACACTGCATGACTGTGTACTAATTTGTAAGTCTGCATGTATGACACCCTATGTTCCTACTCAGGAAAATGTATAGAATATGAATAAGTGTGACCCCATTGTAATATAAAAGCCAACAACTTCCAGTTTTAAGTGTATCCACTTTCTAAAATACCGCTCCTGCAGGCAGCTATCTAGCAACACCATTCAGTAAAAGCATGAAAGGTCTAATGCTTCCCTCTCGGTAACAGGAAAGCATTAGTAGGAAGAAATACGAACTCAGTAAGAAACTAAACGTACTGTTTGGGGCCCTCCCCTGCCCACATTTAAAGCCACAAGCATCTAGCTAGATGGTTATTTTTAGTGCAGGCTCCTGTTTAAAGAGGAGGAAGGAAACGCCCAGAATTAGAAAAAACAAATCAGTATGTGAACAGATTAAGTATTCTAAAAACAAAAAAAGTCTCTTACCAAATTAACAGTAATATAAAAATATATCATTCTTGGTAATGGATCTTACTTGTTCATGGTTTCCCATTTCTTTTCAGTGCATGCTAATGAAAACAATGATACTTTATATTTTGTACTCACGTATTCCAAGTCACACTGAATGGCAGTTATGCAGAATGATTACCAGGAGACTAAGGGCACATGTTGAAGTGTAAAGCCTCATTCCGCAGTAAAGTCCAGATCAATGACTACATCCAGTTCTGTTGTATAAACAGATATTTTTTTCCCCCCCTCTATGCACTATATGTAACTTTTGAAGTACTTTTCTGTCACAGAACAGATCATACTATGGCATGCTGCACTGAACACCCCGTGGCAATATACATCGTTTGCTAACTGATCTCATTCTCAGCATACTCTTTATCTATGCAGTCACTAATATAACACACATGTGTATTAAAATCGCATATTCAGACAGTAAAGTGTTGCAATGTTGGCAAAAAAAGGCTTTTTCTACCCCAAATTTTCCAAGTTTATCTTGAAATAACTCTGTTACTGCATGTTGGAAGAAAAACAGTTAACAAAGGAAAGTTACTTTCTATATTAAGAACCTCTCAGGAGCATGTAATTTGAGTTCTACCCCCCAGCATCACAGACACAAAATATACTGTTATCACTGAGAAGTAATAACACTAATTTGAGTAAGAGGTAAACTTAAGTAAGTAAACACTAGAAGTGACTTTATAAAGCAACATTTTGCATTGTGAAAGAGGAAAATTTGTTGAAGTACTTGCATAAGCCAAGCCAGAGATGCTATAGTGAACGTTCCTTCCTCCTTCCACTACTGAAGAAAACCTCAACTTCTACAAAATTATTTTATTTAATGTCACAACTGCTTCTAAATACTTATTTACCTGGATATTTAACACTCCAGCTTAAATTTTAGATGTCTTCCTCACCCAGATGCCTTCAGTCTCCTTAGGAAAGGAAGAGTACAAGCTTATGTCCAATGCATAAATAATATAATAGATGAATATACAGCTTTAGTTTAGGGCAGAAGAAAATAAGCTTAAGTTTCACAACTTGAGCTTTCACTGAAGAATCTCAACAAGGACGTTAGGCAATCTGTCACACAGATGCAATTGTTGCATTTGTCTTGTCTAACTCCTGCTAACGACAGAGAGAGAATGCCATATTAGCAGGACAAAAAGCACTCATGAAGTTCACTCTCCCTCTTCTCTGTATTGTATACTACAAGCAGAGCAAGTTTTGAATTTATTTAGAATTTGGAGAATTTTTGGTAAATGCTGATGCAAAACTGTATGGGCAGAATGGAGAAGTAATTTCTTAGGGTAACATCAAGTTGCAGAAAAAAAAAGAGGAAGGTTGCAGCATATAAGTACGTAAAACAAAACATTCTCATGCAAACTCAAGCACAACATAAAAGTAACATCTAAGCATTACACGCCAAGTTAAAAAAAGAACATTTTGTGGTGTGTAGTATTACAGGGATGAGAAAGAACATATTGGGATCACATCTGCATTTGCAGGCTTCTAGTCACCTGACATAAAGCAGGAGGTAGTTTTAAAAGAAACCCACCCCTAATTTGTGAACACTCGATTCAGAAAGCAGGGTTAAATACAACTGCATGCTGCACAAGACTCCAAAAGAATGTCAGCCCTTAAATCAAATATATACATTTTTAATATCTGAAATATTTACATGGTGGAACCTTTACACGATCCCGTTTGTTAAGAACAGTGTTTTCAAGTGTCCTCTCCAGATACAAAGAACTAGTAACTCAAGGTCATAGTTATGTTTTCTGAACAGGTCAACCTGTATCCTTCAGTTAAATACAATATAGAGATACTAGAACACCTTTACTTAATTTGTTTGCTATTAAGAATTGTGTTTAAAAATTAAAAATGTTTTTGAGACAGTTTGCTCCCTGGAACACAGTCCTCCTGCAATCAAAACAGCTCATAGCACATTATCGATTTGTCTTCTTACCCAGGTATGAGATAAAAAATGCAGTTTACAGTACATCTCATCATTTATACCATATCAACCTATTTATAAAAACCCATACAAACAAGGCAGGAAAATATCACCTTCTTTTTGTGGACAACAGACTGCTTACAGTAGAAAACAAAAGTTGGGTCCAGTTTAACAGTATGGATAAAAACAAGACTTCGGCATTGTTTGAAAATTTATGGTTCAGTTTTTGTCAACTGCTATGGTCAGTTACATCCAAACAGGTATTTTTTTTCTAAATACTAAAAAAATGTTTTTTAAAATAATTTCTTTTAAAAAAAATTTGTCTGATTATTCTGGAGACAGAAGGGATAATAGGGAAGGGCTAAAATGAAATTCTGCAGAAGATATCCTAGGTTTAAAAAAAAAAAAATCATCAAATAGCACTTACTGAATTGAGGTCCTGCTCTTGTTTTAACTGAGCAAAGAATAAAAAACTTTCTGCAATTTGCACTTTCTAGGAAAGATGCAGAGCATCTGCAGGAGACTAAGCTCCCAGCTTCGTTAGTAATTCTAAATGGGCAACAAAGTACCAAGACTGCTGCGGGTTCACATTAGAATGAAAAGTCTGAGGGAACTCCTTTTCCAGAGTCAGATAAGGGGACCAAATGAACACACAAAGCTGTTCCGTGAAAGCAGCTCAAGCCACTTACTTTTAAATTGTATTCTGATTGTTCCTTAAATAAAAAGAGGGAGAGTATGCAAAAAAAAAAAAGCGCTGACAAATTTGCAGTAAAATAATTTGTCTTCATCTGTAACTGATATAGTTCCACACTAAGTGCAAATGTTTTGCAAAACAGGGGCTTTTTTTTTTTTTTTTCCCCTTAATATTTACAAGAATCAGAGTAACATAACAAAATTACCAGAGAGCGTGTACAGTAGCTGCAGCTTGTAAAACATACCGGTAATTGTACCTTGTGAATTATAAAGAGAACCAATGCAGGATTCAGATAACTAACTGAGAAGGGTAAAGGGGGCCTCAGAGCAGAGGACAAAAAAATTCACATTTTCTACATAAAAAAATACAGGTCTCAAGTCTCTGAGAACAGAGAAAATTCAAAGTCTTTGAATGATGGAAAAAAAAAAAAAGCCCAAAATTGAAATGGAACCCTAGAAGCAAGGAGAGTGCTTTATTTCACTAGACCAATCTTCTTCGCTTCTGTCTCGTATATCAACAACCTCCACATTTTGACTATGAAAACTTCAGCTTCTTCATCTAGTACCTGTAGGAAATACACATTTTATAGATTATTTTTTTAGGTTAGGCATTCCAGTTATAAAAACTAATTCTAGACACATCAGAAATACAAAGTGGAGGTAGTGTAATCCAAGTTAAGCCTTTGAACGAGGCAGTGGATAAAACTTCAGTGCATTTGTCTGTCCTGCACTTACCACCTGACTTGACTGGGCTTTAACGATATACTTGTATAATGCAGCTGTTGGGCACTGAGAGATTAAAGTACCAGTATCCTAGTCTCCAAAAGTGGCTTGGAAAGAGGCAAAAAATGCCAGGCTTGGGAAGAATGCAAGAACAGGACATACACATGTGGTATTCTCCCTTAATTCTCTCCTAGTCTCTGCTCATTTTCAGCTTGGAACTTCCTTAGATAATTTATTAAGTAATCCCTCGATGGATTTCTCTTCCTTGAACTTATTATCCAGGCTGTTCTTAAATCCATGCAAACTTTTAGCATGCACAATACCTCTCAGGAAGTTCCCTAGGTCACCTACTAGTCACAACAAGAACAACCTACTACCTCCTGCTATGAATCTGGCTTCTACCAACTTTGCCTCCAAGTTTCCTTATTGGAAGAGAGTGAACAATGAGTTTTTATTCACCTTTCAGTGTATGAAAACATGGTGAAACAGTAGCATTATTTCAAAAAGTTTCTATCTTCCAACACCAGGCAAAAAAATCTTTTACTCTTCTAGAGAAAAATCACCTTTTGCTCATTAATTAGGAACAGACCTATTAAACTACTAATTATAAAAATCTAGTTACAAGAATGAGACGGAATAAAAGTTTATATTTCTGATGCAGTTCTGTTATTGTTGATTCTTACCTCTACTGTT
The DNA here is from genome assembly GCF_965183815.1 of Platalea leucorodia. Classification (NCBI taxonomy): domain Eukaryota; kingdom Metazoa; phylum Chordata; class Aves; order Pelecaniformes; family Threskiornithidae; genus Platalea; species Platalea leucorodia. Next base: position 41,550,316 of record NC_138829.1, on the reverse strand, counting down.
AGGGACAGAATCTTTGTTCCACACTTCTGAATACTGAGAAATTCTGAACAGAGATCAGTAATTTCTACCTAGATGCTCCAACTGCAAAATCATGCCTGTGCTAGCATGATCTATTTAATCAAAACAGCTTTCATATCTAATGCACGTCTTCTATGCATGTTCTATGAACACCAAATATGTCTGTTACGGACTCCTATTTCACACAATTGACTATTAGCTTCAGTATAATGTAGGAGGTGTATCAGTTACACAATTTCTGCTTACCATGGCAACATCATCCAGTATGCTCTGTGGCGAGCTGTGAGCCATAACCTGAAAGAAAGAAACGTTTTTAGACTGAAAACTCAGAGTAAATCATATAAACATCTTTGGACAAAAGCCAGTTACTTCTAAAGGATTTTGAACACTTTGCACATGCAAAAAGGATGTCCTGTTAATTAGTTCCCAGCATTAGCCAGGGCAAAAATTACTACTAAACAACATCAGATTCCATCATAGTGAGTGCTAGTTTATGGCTAGTTACTGAGGAACAAGTTCCAGGAAGCTCCAGAGATTCAACAGGTTCTGTATTTGCTGGCTATTCTTGCATCTCCAATTAAGCTGTCCCAATTTCAGGAATGAGCTCTCCTTCCTTCAACAATGAATTCCTAATGGAATACCAAGACAAAATTCTCCCTGTATCACTCTTCATAACTGAATTTTTCATCTGCCTGTTTCAAATTATTTTTTTCAGAACCAAATAAGTTGTCTTTCAATACTAGAAAACTACATTTATTTCTTACATATATATAATTTAAGCTTGGCAAATATTAAACTTCTGCTTTTCACTTTCTACTAACCACCTGTGCCACAAAACTATCACTTGCTTTGCCTCTCATACAGTAGCCCTAAAAGATAAACTGAGACAAGCCATTATGAACTTGAGTACCATGAAAGCTGAAATGAGTTTTTGAAACTCCCTGTTGATGAAAAGCCATAGAGTTGTCATAACAGATTTAAAGGCAAGTTACTAGAGTTTAGTAACAAGTCATGCAATGGCTAAAAGGTATAGCAGAATGACTTCTAAGGCTAACTCTAAAACCTTAGTATTTGCTTACTACTAAAGCAACAACAGCATCTAAAAAGCTTTTTAAAAAGTTAATCTAGTTAATCAAAAAATGTACGTAAAATCAAGCTACTGGCTTTTTTCCCCGATTTCACACAAATCCTATTTTTAAGTTAAAAATGTTAATAGTCAATGAGGTATTAACTCTGCAATCTAATGATAAAACTATCAGTTAAAACAGCTGCTCTTGTCAACTGCTCATTTCTTCAATCCAGTTCCATACATTTATCTAACAGATAACAGAGAGCATCTAGCACGTACATATTGTGCGCAAGCGTTAAAGGAGGTAACTTGTAGAACACTAGGGTACATATTGATTCCAAGTACACCGTCTCTGCTGACCAATATCATTGATTACAGAGAAGCTAAGAACAGACTGCCTTCAAATACAGATACTGCAGTCATCACTGCAGCTTAAATAGAGAGCAAAACTCAGACTTCACAAAGGAATTGGAAGATATTAACCTTAGAACAAACAAAGTCAACTAGCGTGGCTTCTTCTTCACCAATATATTCTATTATTTTCTTGTTGATCCACGGTCTAATTCGACGTTCCATTAGTGTCTGGGGAGGGGGGGGAAAAAAAAAAAAAAACAACACATAATTTCCATAAACTTTACTGTCTTGAAACAATACCGCCAGATAAACAGCCAGAAGACCCAAACAACTATTTAGCAAAAGATACATTTTGTTATCAATGAGATAACCCTTAGTGATTTGGCATCTGCAAGTGTTTCTGACAGCCATTCAAACATGTTTTTACAGGACCTTTTTTCCCCCCTGTCCATAAAACTGTTAGACAATTTGTAGCAACAATTCAGGAGACCAAACAAAAATAAGCAGGCATACTTCAGAATAAGTATTATACATGGACAATAAATACAGTACTTAAGTTTGATTTCCATTTGATAATGATGCTTCAATCCACTGGGGTCCCAGGAACATTGGTTTTCTATTCAATTCCATAGTTTGTTTGGAAAAATTATGCTTTTTTGTGAATGGTTAAAAGAAATAAACTTACTGAATCCACAATTGACCAGTCAAGAGGATAAGCAAAGAGCTCTGGTTTTGCTGTGGGAATCTTCTCAATGAGACTCTTAATATGTTTGCGTTTTTCTTCTGTATTGACACTGCCTTTGATATTGCTTTTATCTTCTTCTCCATAATCCAGGGGGACAAGTTTCCTTTTCCGGGGCACATCATCACTGTCTTCATCATCAAATTTATTGAAAACACTATCCACAGCAAGCTTCTTCCTTTTAACAGCATTGGGCTGATTAGGACTATTGCAGGCACCTACAACCCAAAAGACAGAATAACATATTCATAAACTGCAACTGAAGCTAGTTTGCTCTTCACACATTTCTTGAGGTATATCGGTTTATATGCTATATAAATGTCGGTGAATGCCTAACATCAGCATTTTAATCTCTCAAACTCGGTTATAAAATTGGCAAAAGAGGTAAAGATCTCAAACTCAGTTTGTTTGAGACTTTTGAAAAGTAGGGTCGTCTTTCTTTGTTCTGAAACCAATTAGCACCCTCACTGAGGGAGGACTACAGCATGAGTTCAAATCTTAGCAGAGGCAGAGCACAGAAATGAAAGGTTGCAATGAATCTAGCTGCAGGAAAAGTGTTAATCAGTTAGCCTAATACCATACAGTCTCTCCTCATTCAAGATCTAACACAGTGTGAGCTCAAACTGCAGCCCCAGTATAATTTAATCAAAATAATAAATGCACAAACCTTCTGGAATACAAATATCCTTAGTTCTGCTGCTCAGAATAATTTTTTTTTTTTAAAACACCAGAAAATTGCTAAAGTATTAAGGAACTCTACACTCATGTTCCATTTGCAATTGTCATCAATTCACTGTGCTACTCTAAGAGGAAGAAAAAAAAAAAAATCTAATTTTCAGTTTTTTCCTTTTAAAAGGGTCTTTGTGAATAAATATAAGAAGTATCTAGGGCTTAAACCTAACACATACTTACATCAATGAAAAGTAGCAATGAGTTTTAAAAGAGATATTTAGAAATCTATTAAGCTGAAAAAGCATGTGGAAATAGCTAATCCCAGCTCAGAGCACCCCTTAAAAAATTAAGCCTTGAGGATGCCAAAACTTCCCTCTGTTTTTCCCTTCCAGATTTTGGAAGAAGAGAGATCTATAAAAGGTATCTTCTGGAGAGAAGAAATCAAGCAGAGCATCTGGATAGCAAAAACTTGATATGTCAAAACATGCAATATATTTGGAAAACTGTGTGGCTACTCAGCTTGGCATTTTTTCATTCTGATCCCATATGGAACGTTAAGATAAAATGTAAACTTGCCCAATTTGAGGCTAAGTCCTATTTTGGGCCGATGCTCCTCCGGCTGCTGTTGATCAGGTGAATTTTCATGAGGGATAATAATGCCACAGGGAGATTCATCACCAGGTGTGTTAGGGGTTGCATTTCCACTAGCAGAAGAAACAGACGGGGCAGAACTAATGGGTCGTAAAGTTGGTTTAAGGCAGGGCTTTTGTTCAGGCTCCTCCTCCTCTTCCTCTGGCTCTTCTCTTTTTTCCTCTTTTTCCGCCTTTTCTTCCTCTTCCTCCTCAGACTCTGGCTCTTGTTTTATTTGTGGCTGCCTACGCCGCTCAGCCTCCTGCTCCATCTACAATGAAACAGACAATTAGCAAAAAAGCAGCTTTCTCAAAAACAGCGCTGTTTGAAAAGAATCTAAAGATCCTTTGTTTCCTAAAGAAGTCTCTGTTAGTCAAGAACAAATACATGCAACTACTGCCATTATAATCAGAATTACTGATTAATCCAAATTTGTTTTTGAACTCCATCCAAGCATAGATCTGGAAAGTTATTTTTTGTTTCCCGTGTTTTTACTGCTTATCTGAACTTCTTTTTAAGAAAAAGTGAACAGACCAAATATTAACTATCAGCTCTCTTACACAATTTTGCTCAATACTACCAGAATACCAAGGGCTCTTTTTTTTCCTGTCAGACCAACAGCTACTTACCCTCTGGAGTTCTGCATCTGGATCTGGATGTCCTTCTGCGAGAAGGCGCTGCCTAATTTCTTCTAATTCTTCCTTTTCCCTTTTCCTATCCCGTTCATCTGCTTCCATCTCTTTCTCCCTGTCTCGTAGCCTCTTCTGAAGAGCACTACCCCTACAAAAGATACGGATTTTGTACTTCAAAGAACATTCCAATGAGAACCTTTTACCACAATACAAGAAATACCTGACACACATATATCTCCCACTAAATGAAAATAAGATTCATAAGAGCATCTGGTGTGCTCTATTTTTGTAACAGAGAAATCTAAGATACCAGTTCCCTACATTACTATACAGAATTTACCCCATCACATTAAAACAGATGTAGAGAATGTGACTGCCAATCTTCTTAGAAAAGAGTCAAATTATTTTATAGGTTTTTCACTTGACAAGAACCAGTTCTGCTAAATTAGTTTGATGCAAATTTTAGTTAGTCCCATGCTGAAGGATCTTCCCCATCCTTTACAGAGTTAATGAGCTTGTTCTTCATACAATTTACAGCTTCCTTATAGTGAATTTTTTGAGAGGCATGCTTGATCCTTTCTCTCCACCCCCACCACCTTATCTTGGCATTACACTGACCTCTGCTCCACCTCACCCACAAGTTAAGTCATAGGAAGGAGCAGCTACTCCCAAGCATTAACAAGTAGCAGCAAGGAATTTCCCTTTTCCCTCTAGCACTTATCAAGTGACACTGAAATGATTTAGATAGTCATATGACCCTTACATCGCCACATAATCACTCAAATATAAACTCCATAAGCCTCTGCCAACAAACCCCACAATTGTGTTAAAATGAACAGTGAAGATTTTATTGTTAGGGATCAAAGACATACCTATAGTATTTTGGATCATCTCTGTCATCATCATAATCCTCTAAGAATTCTTTTAACCGTTTGGCTTCTTTTGCCTGCAAGAAATTGAAACATAAGTAATGTTATAAAATGATTCCTGGTTTTCTTTCTAAGAGTTTAAAATTTAGTAATATTATTAGTAAGTTAATTTAAAATCTACTATGCTTCAAACTAAAAATACAGAGTTTTCCAGACAGAAAATGGAGAGGTTTAGAATTGCATCCTCTTCCAGGGATCTGTCACCTTGCTATCGTATGTTCAATAGCAGATAGTACATCCACTAGGTCCACTGGGATCATGTCTCTGATTTGCAGACTACTGTTCTGTTATTAGCATTTCAAAGGGTGTTTAAATATACCCCACCCCTCCTTTTTTTACCTCACAAAAGAAGAGGATCAAAGTTCCTGTTCTTCAAATCCATAAGTCTGGTATTGGATATTTTAACATGGCAGCTTAAGTGTACTTTATCAGTACTGTTTTGTTTCAAGAGCTGTGCTTCTTAAAAAAGATTTAGTTATGCACAGAAACAAATCTAATGGATACTTCTAGAATAAGCACTCTCCTGCTGTGTTACTAATCCAAACCATGTGGCACTGTATTAATGCACAGGCCTAAAACTTAAGGGGGCGAGTGGGATAGAGAGGAGATTTCCCCCCCGCCCCGATAAAATGAAAAAGAAAAAAAAAAAATAAAGCAGTTCTTTGAAGAGAATATAAATAAGGACATTCTAACCTGTATCTAAGCAATATCTTTAAGCCAACAGTAAGGTATTTCTATGCTAATGACTTCGAGAAACAAATTATGATTATGGTTGTAAAGTCAGCACAAAATTTAACACTGCTCTCTACAACTGCCATCCATAGCCAGCATCCAGGAGGATCATGAACAGAAAATATCCTTGAGTCATTCTCAAACATTTTTCCCCCCTCAAGCATTTAGGGGGAAAAGTTAGATTTCACGTAAAACAATGTATTTTCTAATTTTCTATTCTTTTATCCTGTGTCTCTTAGCATATTTTGCTTTGAAGCAATTCCCAATACATCTCCTACTTAGAACTCTCTCACATCTTCTCTCCTTTTCTGGGAGAATTATGAAGTGAAATAACACCACCGTAATTTAAAATAACTTCTTTATGCTTTAGCACAAAACTATGAGTATCTATCTGCCAAAGGTGTCTTTTCAGACAAAACTTCCAAGTGTTACATTGATAACTGTGATAATTTCACAACTAATGAACTAAACACAGCGATTTACAAAGTGCTTAGATATATTATAGAATATTATAACATACATTATAGAAGGTTCAGGCACATGAGCAGGTTGGAAGTATAAAGACTGGTCTAGTTTCACCTGCATGACACAGAATGTATAGTAGGTTTTGCTACAAATCTGACACAAATACAGGTTACAGATGTAATAGTGCATGACGATCAAACCACAGTATTTTGCACGTGCCTACTTCTCATTCTTTTGCCTTCACAAGATCAAGCCACTAGGCTTGTTTTCCAGACTCTCAATAGTACTCCCACTTATTAGATATCTTCTGTTTCAAGTCTATTAACTCTTTTTTTTTTTTTTTTGTATGAAAACATACACGGTGCTTATACAAAATGAGAGTTCTATCACTATACATAAAGATAGCAGTAGAATGTGCCATTCTAAATGGGACACACAGAACAAGGGAGAAAAATTACAAGTAAAACTATAAGCCTTACCATTTCCCTTCTTCTTTCTTCTTCCCTTTCAGCCTCTTTTTCATATTCTCGACTTTTCTTCCGTTCTCTGATTTCCCAGTTTTTAAGACGCTACAACAGAAGAAAAAACACACACTCCAATCTCAAGAACGTTAAAGAACGGTAGTACTACTTTGAAGTTAGTTTGTATTATTGTTTAAAACCAACTGCTTTAAAATTAAGCAAATTATTCATTTATAATTTAAAATGCAGAAATAAGAAGTCCAAAGTTGTTCTGACAGTGACTTACATATTCTGCCCCAATTCATGTAGTCAAAGGATTAAAAATTTATTTAGGAAAAGGAGAGGGAGAAGGAATGATGTATTTTATAGTGGAAGACTTATTGTAACAATTTTTTCCTTAAGGAACCTTAAAAAATCCCAACCTACCTCTTGATATGCAGCTTCTTTTTCCCGCAGTTTCCTCTCTAGTTTTCGGCGTTCGTAGGCATCTTCTTCATCTTCTTCTCGGTCTCTCTTCTTATCCTTCTCCCGTTCTCGTTCCCGCTCGCGTTCTCTTTCCCGTTCCCGCTCTCGTTCTCTTTCCCTCTCTCGTTCCCGTTCTCTTTCCCGTTCCCGTTCTCTTTCCCTGTCTCTGCTTTTTTCTCTGAAGGAAGGAAGAAGTCCAAAGTTAAGTACAGAGCCTGCCTCTCCACTCAATCAAATGATTTAACTTCAAATGCATAATGGACTATTTATAGCATCTTGCAAGCTATTCTTCTTCTGCAGTTGTACAAGATGATTAGCTGATATAGCAATAGGCATAAATCGATACTTCTAATATATTGAAAAACCCATTTATCTAAAAGTAGTTGTTTGAGCACTAACCGTTAAATAGTGATATTTACGGAAACTAAGTATGAGCACATGAAAATTCTTATCAGACTGTAGTTCTCCATAAATAAGTGACAGCTAAAAACCCCACAAATGAAGGGTATGCTTAATAAATCCTTCATGTTTACATGGCTTACAGACAACTTGAACCCTGCAAGATGATTCAAAGTGAAACAGCTATTTTTTCTATGGCACAGAAGGAAAAAGCAGCATCTAGAGCCTGACATGATTAGTCACAGTTTAAGACTGAAAGACGAATCCCCCCTTGCCCTTATTACTACCCCCCCCAAAAAAAACCAAACCAAACAAACAAAAAAAACCAAAAAGCAACCAAAAAGCCCCCACATAACAAAGAAAAAGGTAAAACCTACTTAAGCTAAAAGATACTGCAGACATAATAGAACCTCAAGTAGGAATAAAGCTACCCATGAAAAAATAGATTTGAGATAAAACCTGTATGCTAAAGTCATGGTTGGGTGGTTGCTTACTGCATATTGCAGTCCTTATATTCCTGTGCCATGGAGGGGATCAAGTATTCTTCCAATTTGTGTAAATGCAAAATTTTCTAAAATTTTGATTTCCTGTTTTTACTCTGATCTTCCAAAAGGACCATTCTCTTTTGAATGGCAGCTAATCTGCTGAACTATATACACTTAGTAAACAGCACTAGGAAAAACTGAAATAAACAGCAACTCAAGTGCACTTACCTTGATCTGCTCCGATCCTTGTTGCGATCAGAACTCCTTTCACGATCTCTGTCACGATCTCGGTCTCGTTCGCGGTCTCTGTCTCGGTCCTTAGTTCGGTCACGATCCCTATCTCGCTCTCGTTCACGCTCCCGTTCCTTCTCCTTCTCTCGTTCACGCTCCCTCTCTCTTTCACGCTCCCTCCTTTCTCGTTCACGCTCCCGTTCCCTTTCTCTTTCTCTGCGTTCTTTTTCAATTTCCTGTCTTTCTTTCTCCTTTTTGCCTTTTTCCTCCTCCAGTTTCTAAAAACCAACAAGAGAACTTTCATAGTTAATTTTGTAGTTATAGGAACTGGATATTCCCGGCGCAACACACAAGGCTGGTAATGGAAATACCAAAACCGCCACTGATTTTAAAATATTAAATAGGGTTTGGTGGGTATTTTTTTGGAACTCATAAGTAAGAAATCAAAATGCAGCAATCACAAGACTAAGTTTCGTGCAAAAGCATAGATCTACACAGACCAGCAATCTCCAACCTTAGCAGAGCAGGGCTGGCCTCATATTATAAGCTGACTAAACTGCACATACACAGTGCACTGCCAGTCACGATTCAGGTGGGCCACAAATTCCATCGGCCCTATAAGCCACTCGGGTACAAGCAAAGTGAATTCTAGCTGATAAAATTAATTCTGTTCAACTAGGAAAATATATTTCAGTGGAATGCTTACTGGGACAGTGAGTTGTTACCCAAAAAGTCTTGGCAGACTAAAACCGTCCTGTATGAAAACTTGGGTAAAGAAATTTATCCACTTACACGTGGTGCATGTGGTTAAACAGTGAAGAGAGCTGCAACCTTTCCCCTTTTCCCTCCCTAAAAAAGTTCTAACAGTTCATTGGTAAGAACTGGACTCTGCAGAATGGAATCCTTAACTTCCACCACTGCAAGATGGAGAGAGTTAAAAAAAAAGGTTGGAAATAGCTCTTTTGAAACACAGAAACTAATGGGTTACCTGCTACAGTTTTACTAAAAATTGTACAAAATTGCCACTTTTTTTTCAATTAGAAACAGTTCCTATGACCAGAATTCCTATAAGACAATAGAAAATACATCAACAGAATGATAGATAAATCCATCCTTGGAAGCAATTGTTATGTGTTAACTTACAGATGCTGTGCTAGGACATGGACCGCCAACACTGGATTAACCTTGCCTATAAGCTATGTTTCTGGGAGGAAGAGCAAGTACACGGTTCACAAATATACCAAATAACAACCAAATATACCAAATTTCAACCTGATGGATGCCAGAATACCACTCTTTTGAACAAATATTGAGCAGAATAAACAGGTTTATCCCCTTTGGCTCCACATTTACCATCACTGAAATGAAATCAAAAACTGGAACAATGAAACAGCATTTTCTCTGGTTTGTTTTTTTTTTTTCTTTTCTTTTCAACAAAGCATTTAAGACAACTTTAAAAAGCAATCTTACCTGATAAGTGTTCTTCGCCATAGGCACAGGGACCAGAGAACCGACAAAGGATTACAGAAATAAAGCTAATTCACTAGTGATTAATGTATCCAGTGAAACTACGCTGCATTGATAGCACAATACAGGCAAACCAATGTTGGATACATTGAAATCACAAAAGGAAAAAGGGACTAAAAATGGTAGGAATTGGTAGAAAACTGATATGAAAAAGCAAAACTTAGATTCTGCAATATACACTGGGCTGAAAACCAATTTCTAAAGGACTGTATTTCACAGGAGCTTTACAGTGTTAAACCTCAGTACGGTCAGATGTTAAACTAAGTTGTCAACTTTTAAAAATCCAACTTACCTCAAATTTCATATACTTTTAAAGAAAAGTTTACATACTGAAGTGGTTGATACTTACAGGTTATCTTAGATGTTCCAATAGAAATTTCTTTGGTTGAACTCCTGCTTTTTTGCCACTCTCAAAAACTTTGTTTGTGGTGAGATTTCTCAAGAGAGTGGGTTTCTTTTTTTCTTTTTTTTTTTTTTTTAATATGTTCACACGAGTGTAAATATACACACACAAGTCTCAGTGTATTAAAATCCATTTTGTAGGTCCGCTTTCATAAAATCCAATTGAAAAAATAAATTGGTCTATTTTATAATCAAAATCTGACCTCATCAACTTCTATCAGCCTAAATAAGAGGATCTGAAAGGGTAATGGGATGGGAACGGTATCAGATAAATTGAAGTAATGAACAGAAATGAACAGGTAGAAGAATTGTAAATTTTACCTTGAGCTCTCTTCAGACTCGTCCGTGCTGTAAATGGACGCCCCCTGCAATGCTGATACCCTGACAGTCTGTGGTTATTGTTTTATAAAACTCATACCAAAAACATGCAAAGGTTCACTGTGCTCACTAGCCAGCTGCTAAAGATTCAACAGCCCCTTTTAAACATATCCAATATATACAATGACTGCTTTCAGTTGATTTTTAATGTTAAGAAACCCAAAATAGCCCCCCCAATAATATAGATTAAAGGCAGTAAAATGCCCAACAGCTTCTGAAACAATGAAGCATGTTTTTTGTTTGGTTGTTTTGTTTTAAAAACTTATTCCTTGTTTGCATCTTAGTACCAGTGACAGCTTGGGGCTCGGAATTAAACACATTTCTACTGAAGTTTCACCACTGACCAGTTTCATGTTCAATTGCTGAGTTTCTCCAGATGGTTTCTTCTAGAATTTTTCCCCAGGTTTTTATCTCCAACAACTTCAGTCAAGAGAAAAACTGAATACGTGTACATACAACAATGTGTAGTCACTTGTGTTTACACTGATACAGTTGCGTGAAACCATGGTACCACCCCCGGTGACTGCATGTGGTAAAGCTAAATAACACGGGCATACTTCACCTTGCTGTACCTTCAACATTTTCTTTAACGTCGATTTGGGGGTATTTTGAAATAAAAGTGTGTGCTCAAAAGAGGAGCTTGCTGATACTTCCCTAGGCCAAGGACCATTCCAGTCTTGTTGGGGAAAAAATAATACCAACTTTAAGCTAAACATTAAAATAAGAACATTACATGCATAGTTGTGCTTTACTATCCACAAGTACCATTTTCCAAAGCAGAAACATTCACGGATGCACTAGCATTAGTGGAAACTTCTGTAAGTGGGAATCCTGAGGTGGGACTTGATATGCACAAACATTTCCAAGCCAGTTACCCCTTTGCATATTTTTCTGAGGGGGCATCCATAAGTATAATAAAAAACAGAAGCTCATACTTACATCCTATTCCATGTTACTTTCCAAGCTGTGAGTTTCATCTTGCATTAGTCACCATATGATCTCTATCATAATGGTGGGGGTCAATGAATAGATTAGCTTTATGGGAATTTACAGTTCTTCCATGCATCTAAAGTTTGGTAAGTCTGGTAACCACTGACCTAGTTTTAATCTTCCCCCACTCTTAACTTAGAACTATTAAAATAAAAGACTTAAATTTAATTCAAGTTTCAACTCTTCATAAAATCTTGGATTATGTTACAAATCTACCTACAGAAACACACTCAAGTGTATGTCTTATACTGCAGCCCCGTTTAGCCTTTAGTTATAAATATCTTGACTTAATGTATGTGTAGAAACTTAAGTTGCCTTTATTCATGTTAAAGTGAGAAGACTGCAAAATACTCAGTAGCAATCAAAGTCTTAGCATAAAGATGTCAAGGGCCACTTTAACGTGGTAGTTGTCTTTTTTTGACTCGTAAAGAACTATATGTATATTAAACCTAATATAAACATCATTTTACGTGATATTGCAATGTAATGCTAAATTTTATAATAGTGTTTTTTTTGGATTTTGAAAAAGCCTAATTTGTATCAAGTGCAAAAACAAGAATACTACCTTGTGTGTGTCTCTGAATTTACTGATCTCTCTTGATATCAGGTCTCTTTTGTCTTCCTCCATTTCTATAGCATTTATATCCTCCTAAAAAACAAGGGGGACAGGAGGAAAAACATTAAGAGCCATCTGTACAGACATAGGAGAACAAGAGAAAAGCTGAAGGTTAGAAGTTTTCAACCAGTCTTGCAAGAGATAAATAAAGTCCTTCTGCAGTACCAAACCTGACAGTCTGATGTTAATGAGTGAAAAAAAAAAAAAAAAATCAGATGGACAAGAGTCACAAATCTGGCAACTAGCAGTAAACATAGTCATTGTCAAAGCCTACAATGTAAACGAACCTTGGTGATGAGTGGATAAGGTATCAGTGGGGCCACTGGAAATCTGCGGAAAATCTGCGGAAAAATCCACGGAGATTTTTTTTTTTAAAAATAGATTGCACACTACTCTGAAAAACAATGTTTTGTATGTTTGCACTACAAAGCAATATTGTATTGCTGTGATCTCATTCCTTTGATTCAACAAAATTACAGAAGAACCTCGCTAATTCTCCCTTCTCTGAACTACTTAAAATACATAGTGAGGTCTCATATTAGTAAGACTTCACTGAATTACAGGTATACTACAGGATATTAGTACACTATGGTAGCATCATAAACAAGACTAAGCTACACTTGCCAATATAAATGATCAGTATATTTGCGGTGGGTATGTCTTGATTTTATTTACTCGCTAATTCGCAAAATTTGGTAGATTGCACCTACTAACTAATAGTTAGTGCGAATTAGCGAGGTTCCCCCGTGCTTGAAATTGAAAACCAGATTCCACTCACTCTCAGTTCCCCGCACACATTTTCAACTCCCCCACATCAGTCATGCCTTCATCCAGAAGAGCTAACAACAGACTCTGCTGCTAACACCAGCAGGAGTCTTCTTCACACCAAACCCTTCAGGGCACAACAGACCCAAAGCTGGCAAGTTTCCCCGCACCCCCCCCGCCCAAACACATATATCTGCATCCATCTTCCCTTTCCCCCCACCCTCCACAGTCCTTCTCTCCCCTCTCCTTTAAGGAAAAGAGAGCAACGAGCTCGGACCATCTCTTCACTCCCACCTCTATCCACACAGGCCAAAGATGGCAACTTCCAAGTTTCTTTTCTTCCTTCCCAGTATGGGAGGGATGATGTGGTGTAATTTCAACCCACAAGTGCTATGAATTTAAAAAGAGCTTATTTGTCTACTTGACTAGCTCAAATTGCTCAAATTCTACATCATACAGAGCTAGCAGAATATCCCTCTGTCCCAGGGACATACTCAGCACCCAGCTCTTCCAAGACTGCAATGGTCTCTTACAATGTTTAACTACCTGGCATTATTCATGGCCATATATATATATATATATATGTACCCACAGGACAACACACATTGTAACAACGCTTGTAACAAAAAATACAGCTGATAGCATTAGACAGTGACTCATTTGTAAATTCTCATCCAAGAAAGCATCTTCTCCCAAAGGGAGGGAGAGGAAAGAAAAACAAATTCTCAGCTCAGCACTCTTATACTTCGGGTCAGCCATGGCTAACAATGTTGTGGGGAAGATACACTTGCTCCCTGAGGGAGATGTTGCTTCTTGCACCACACTTAAACTCCATAAGCATTTGAAACTGCATTATTGCCTTGGAATAGGTACTTTGCAGAAGACTTAAGTGGGTAAAAATCTTGGTCACGCAATTTTCCAATCTTTTTCATATTAGGTGCAGAATGGTAGGTGTGAAAGCCCGTTTTCCCATGGTTAGAAACTTGGCTGAAAAGCTAAGTCTGAGTTTGCTCATTCTTATTCCCCTTTCTCCAGTTTGTTTTAATCCATAAAAAGGTCATCGACAGAAGCAGGTCTAAACCAGAACATTCATTCCTGCTTAACAGGGTTTTCTTGCATTACACAATATATGAAAACCAGCTGATCAAATCCAGCCGAAATTGAGATATGTGTGAAAAAGTGATTTTGTAAGGCAGGAAGATTACAATATGCCTTTCATCCCTGAAGGATCCCTCCAAGGTTTGTGAGGTATACATATATACAACTAATGAAGTGCTTCCACATCTGGAGAGACAGCTGCAACCAGCTGGATCAAGGCGCACTACAAGAATGCATACTATAAGCACAGAGAGAAGAATTTTGTCAAAAATTACCAGAGCAAATTCCTGCCATTACAAAAGCGCCCTGGCATCTTCCAATAGAAACAGACTTTACAGTTGTTTTTTAAGTTCTCATCGGAAAAATCCTACATGCACATACAGATTAAACTGCACAAAATTCAGTATTTCCACCTTCAGAGGGATGAAAGGTCGGTTCAATCCTGCCCAGATTCAAACCTGTTGTTCCAAGAAGTCTAGGTGCTTAGATGCCTAAACCATCCTGAAGGGATGGTGTCTATAACTGACTAGCTTTCAGCTTAAAAAAGTGAAACTGCTGCTGACATCAATGCTTGTTGATTTGTTTTCTCATCAGAAGTTTAAGTTTAAAGTATTTGCACAAGGTTTGGCCATTATATAAAGGTGAGTTGAAGAAAAATCTGTTTTGTCCAAAATCAAAACACATACGTCCTCCTTCTTTTCCTTTTTCTTCTTCCTGGGGTGAGAGTCAGATTCCTGGGAGGGGGCATTGAGCTCGCTGGAATATTCTCGTATTAAGACTTCAATGGCCCCTTTAATTATCTGATCTCTTCTCTTCGTTTCCTCATCCAGTGCTTCATCGTCATCATTTGTTGTCTCTGGTCTGGAGTTCTAAGGAAAAATTGCAAAGTAATAGGAATCAACAAATTGAGAATAATATTAGTTTTATTTCAGAAGTTCACCTTTGATCATCACATTCATGCCCCTACAGCATTTACTAAAAAAAAACCCAAAACAAACAAACAAAAAAAAACCAACAAAAAAACCCTCACAAAAACCAAACCACCTACAAGTAGTTATCAATTACAGTCAGATCTTTTCACACTGGCAACACCATAAGGACGACATAGTTTTGTGTGTGGAATGGCTGCAGAGAGCAAGTGTAGGATTGCATAATAAAATAGAACAGATAAATGGTGATTAAGGTGGTAGGCAGGAAAAGAGAATGCACACGCACGCTCACAGAAAGGCAATCACTATAGTCCGGCTCTTGTTCAAAACTTTCTGCCTTGTATCCTCCAGAACTTCAAGTCATTTCAACAGCAGTTCCTCAAAGCCTTCTACGTAAGTGCCATGCAATACAAATGCCTACCTATAACTTTCAAGCTGCAACTTATAATGGGAGAACTGTATTAAAGAAACATTATTAGGGAAAACATTCCTTGCACGGCAAACATTTTCTTATTATTGTTAATCATTTACTTCATAGTTCCTCATCTTTTTGCCCTTTCCACCTTGTAGGGAGGAAAGGGAACACACACAAAGAAGTGCATTTCACTAAATGTTACATGAAAGGGTAGAACAATGATCTGCATACTGAGCAAGGTAGCCCACCTCTTGATCCCCTGAATCTTTTAAAAAAATGGAATCTCACCTGAGAATCCAGCTGGGTATCCCGTCAAGCGATAGGTGGTGGGTGGAGTGAGGGGGAGGGAAGGGTCTGATGGAGCAGCAGCTAAGAATGAGGGGGAAGGGAGGATTCAGTTGGAGCTGAAGAGGCTGCCAGGCCAAGGAGGAGCAGGCTGAAAAGAGCTAGAAGGCAGTGACAGGGAGTGGAATTGAAGAGGTCCAGGGAGAAGAAGTGATCAGGGAGAGGAGCTAATTATATAAAGGTTTGCTTGGTGTGCCTCTGTAAGAAATTGTGTTGTAGCGTACACGTTTGATTTCTTAAAAAAGATGAAAGTTGCGACTTTTGGATCTGAGTGGCACCAGCACATCAATGATGGTATGAAAGGAATCGCAAGCAGTATGATTACAATATGCTTCATCAATATTCCTTGGCAATTCACAGCCTTTCTTTGCACCACCACAGACAAAAAACACCAGTTGGAGCTAATCTCACTCTACAGTTCAACGGAATCGGCACATAGTGTTGTCTTCACCAAAGCCACAAACAGTACCCTCTGCTTTATTACAATCAATCCCCCAGGATTGATTGTAACCCACAGGAGCTCCCAGAAAACAAAATTCATGAGAGAGATGTACAAGAACTCCACTGATACTTTAAGCTCGTTTATAATATCAGCTGCGAAGCACGGTATTACAGGTGACGCCAACAGGAAACAAGGAAGTACGGAATGGAAGGGGCTGTCAAATCAAACCCTTACCTAGGTTAACAGCTAGTACATTACTCCATTCAAAACCTATGAAGTTAGCACTCTGCTTTACTGAGACATTGCATTTAATCCCATACACCGGGTACACAGTCAAAAATGCGTCACGTACTTCAAGTCAGCATTTGCCTCTAGTTCTGGTTAAATAAAATGAAATAAAAGTACTTGTGTTCCCACTGTATTTTACACACCTTTAAGAACAATTCCAAATAGGAATTTTAAAAATTTGCCAGCTACAGTGTGATTAGTATTTTTAGTTTTCTGAGCAAGAGCCTCTCTCACTTGCATTTTATAGAAAATAATCTTTTGAAGTAATATCTTAAGGCATATGCAGAACCTTAAAATAGTTAAGAGACTAAGCCCAACAACTTTATTGTGATGTGAAATATATTGTTCATTTTAATGCAAATTTGTCAGTTAAGTATCTTTGTATCTCACAGGAATTCAACATACCAAATATCTGCAATTATTCCAGAACAGATCCTTAGCTCTAGAAAGGAATGGTACAAAACCAATTTCCCCATCTACTAAATGTCTGTAAGCTGCCCACTGCCTGATAACTGCATCATCTACTGAATGATCTACTTTTCCTTGTCATTAATTTGTTCTAGATCATCATCAGTGGAGGGGAAAGAAACTCCAATTGTCTTCAGACAGATGATTTACAGACTCTGACAGAGTAACAATTACTTCTAGAGTTTGTTTACTTTCAAGAGTTTCTAAACAAAAATGAAGCAACGGAATCATAAGGTACAGAACATATTACTACACTTCAGAATGAATTACAGAATTAATTCCAGAGATTCAGTTGTAGCTTACAAATAAGTTTGAATGCTGGTAAATTAAGAGCTTACACTTCACTGCCTTTCAACATATCTTCACTTATTAATGTGATCCTGGCGAAATCCTAAAATGAACTAATGGCAGAGACAAGAATAGAAACTAAGAGGCACGCTCACGATCTGATCTAGCAAGTATGTTACATTGCCCTCCTGTCAAAATAACACAAGTCACAAATTATATACATACCCCATTAGAAGCCTTTTTCTTTGCTTTCCATTCATCTAGCTGAGCCTTTGTCTTTGCATCAACTTTGACTAGCAGCTTCTTCTCTCCAATCTGGAGGTCATGGAGTAGTCTCAGTGCTCGTAGTGTGGATTCTGGCTCTTTGTACTCACAAAATCCAAAGGCTGGAATGGGCAATTGAAATGAAAAGTAAAAGTGGTAAAGGCTCTTCAGGCACAATTTATTTTGTGTAAAAAACATGTTTTGAATCAATAAAATTGGAACATAGGCACTTCTTTTTTTAAAACCAGGAGTACACATCATAAAAAGTCAGAAAGATCATTCATTGCATTAGTCTTTGATATAAGGAAACGGCCTCAAGCTGCACCAGGGGAGGTTTAGGTTGGATATTAGAAAAAACTTCTTCACCGAAAGGGTGTTCAGGCATTGGAACAGGCTGCCCAGGGGAGTGGTTCAGTCTCCATCCCTGGGGGTATTTAAAACAAGGGTAGACACGGTGCTCGAGGACATGGTTTAGTGGTGGACTTGGCAATGCTAGGTTAATGGTTGGACTTGATGATCTTAAGGGTCTTTTCCAACCTTAACGATTCTATGATTCTAGGATATAACTAACGGCCCAGCAAATAAGGTGAAAGCAATACATACATTGTAGATGCCTCATCCCTGGAAACATTCAAGGCCAGGCTGGATGGGGCTCTGAGCAACCTGATCTAGTTGAAGATGTCCCTGCCCACTGCAGGGGGGTTGGACTAGATGACCTTTAAAGGTCCCTTCCAACCCAAACTATTCCATGATTGTGTTTGTAAAGATTTTGAATGCAGTCTACATGAAGACATGTCTCAGATGGATTTGCAATTGTCTGAAGACCAAGGGCATCAATTAACAGCTCATTGTTAACCTACAGGGAGGGGTATTTCAAACTAGATTCTTCACAACAGTTACAGAAAGTTGTAAATGAGAAAAACACCTTATGAGAGCAAAATAAACAAAACATGACGTATAAGAAAGCTGGAGAAACTGAATTGCATATTAAAAAAAGAAAAAAAACAACCTAGAGAAGATACGAAAACACTAACAGCAAAAAATAGTAACCAAAATTGTTTCCTGTATCCACTGGAGAAAGGTCACAAGAAAAAAAATAAATCAGTTCACTTTGACAATAGGGAAGGAAGATAAATTTTACAACAGGAAAACCTCCTTAACAGAGAAGTATAATACATAGTCATGGAAGAGACTATTAACAGTGTTGCAAATATGCTCCTTTGGAGGCTAAATGCAAACTGGTAAACCTTTCTCAAGGATGGTCTATGAACTCCTGATTCAGCCTCAGAACAGAAAGGTGAGCAAAATTAGGCCCCCAAGACATTCTCCCATTTAACCTTTCTCAATTTTGTTTTTCCTCATTCTGTCTTGATTCCAAGGACAGAAATAATAGCCCTTTACTAGGAAGTATTTAGCAGTTAAGTATCATATACAATATCTTAAACTGTAAAAGTATTAATAGCAATGTGTCAGACATTTGAAAAGCTGCCAGGTAATAAAAACAAGAGTCTGCGAGAGATTTTGAAAAGTATGAACAATTACCTTGAAGTTTTCCAGATGCCCCTTGTACTCTCTTCCAACTCAAAACCAAGCCACATTTCTGCATTAAAGATAAATATTATTAAAGCATTATGTTCAAAACATTACAAAAATTTAACCACTTTCTGCAAAAGATGACATGTAAAAAGGGTAAATTCTACTAAAAATAAAATATGTCTATATTCACTGACATCTACAACTTAAAAAAACTGTACTCTTCACTTACTGATACTAAACTCAAGTGTAATGAACTGCTATTCCAGTTAGTGGGACTAACTCTACTTTCAGTTTCAATCCACTGCTTGTGGGTCATTACTTCTTCCATCAGCCAGGGATGAAATTTAACAAGCAGTCCACTGTACTTACTGCTAGAAGCTGCCGTATGAGCATGTCCGAGGCCTTCTCAGAAATGTTGCCTACAAAAACGGTGGTAGTGGGACCGCTGTTTTCATCATTTTCTTTGTTCTTTAAGCCAGGATGTTCTTTTCTGGCTCCCAAATGTTTTCCAACCATAGACACTGTGGTAGGAACTAATACCTAGAAAGAGGAGAAGCGGGTATAAAATAAAGCATTGGGTTGGTTTTGTTTTTATTTAAATCTGTAAGATGAAAGAGTTGGGGATGTATACATATTTCAAAACTAAATTTTCATACAAACCTTAGTTAGGCTTACAGAGTGAGACACCAATAAATGGTTCAGGCTTTAACACTTCATACAATGCAAAAAAAGACTGCCATTTTCTGGCAAAGACAGACAGAAAAAAAAAGTGTACCTGTACATGGCTACTGGAAGGTCTCAAGGTGAGCATACAGTAACATTAGGTATTATTTCTTCTACAAATAACTAATATGCAACATTTGAGTCACTGAAGTTGAAGTATCTTACCTAACAGTGTAAAAAGCAAGCTGCAAATAGAAAAGTAACTCTGACTCAAAAGGCTTCAATGGACACATGACAGGTCTTAAAGCTTTCACAGAGTGAACAAACACTACTGCTTTATTTAATCAATACACAACCCAAAGCCTCTTTGGGTTAAGAAGCAAACATTTGTAAAATAAACCATACAGATACACGCATGATCATCTATTCCATTTCGCTGCACCTCTCTCCTTCCACCTAAGATTTAATGATGCATATGCATGGAATCCCTCTTCTCAAAAGACCATTCTAGAAGTGTCACTTAATAAAAATAATTTTACTCAGAAAAACTGAATAATGCATTTCTTCCAGTATCTTTGTCTTAAATACATCGGTTACCATGAACATATTCTCCTGTAACAGATAATACAAGCTATCAAAAAATTCAGTATTTTGGGGAGATTTCACTTATGCAAAAGCATAGAAATGGTAATTCACCTTGAAGCCCAGAAGTAACCTTTGTATTTTAAAGAGCACTTTTTTCCACCTCATAAACCATAAACCTTCCTTCCAACTAGAAATTAGTAAGACCTTTCTCTCATATACTCTTCTATAGATGCATATTACATGCATCTATTCCTTCCCCTGCAACATGGGGAAAAAGAGCTTGTTTGTAAGCTTGTCAACGCACATCTTTCTGGCCAACTCAGCAGTGCTGCATGACGGCCTTATAAACCTGAATGAGGTGATGCCTCCAGAGCACTCTGTTAGGCCAACAAACTCAAAAGCAAGAGACCTGGAATCTAACTGATCTAACTGTACTGCATAGGAAGATCATGCATGACCCGAAGGCAAAGCCTAAAACCTTTTATTTGAGAGAAGTACATCTTCTTGCAAGAACAGAAATTGCTTCACCTTTGCAGCTAGCAGCTCCAGACATTACTTCAAACTTTGTCTAGGTCAGAAATTAGCATATTTGCATAATAGTTGCATTTAAAGTGAAGTATTTCCTTTCGTAGTAGGAATTCTGATGGAGTAGAGCAAAACAAAAATACTGCTGACAACTACTAAGATTTACTCTCCATTTTATTTTGGTATCATCTCATCCCCACTGTAATACTTACAGTCGGAGCAGGAGCCATAATGCCCATTGGTACAGGAATCATAGGGGTCCCTGAGAAAGACAAGACATTAATATTAATCTGCCCTGTTGAGACTACTGATGAATACAAATGAACTGATCGCAGACATCATTTCCAAACCAGACAGCAATTTTGGTCAAATAAGAATTTCACAGTACTGATTACCAGTAATTCCTTAAGCATTCAAGCATAGCCTGAGTACACTAACATACCATGTGCATCCTGGTCACTTTTATCATATTACCATTTCAACTTCGTCACAAACAAATTATTTTTAAAGCACATTCAAACCACAGTATTGTTCTAGAAAAGATAGCCATGTGATGAGTGAGGCAGGGAATTCCACAGAGAGCAAAAGCAGATGAAATCCTACAGATGATAATCTCATTCCTGACTTGCTCAAGTCACATAGCACAATCGATTCCACATACAGCTTAGGAGTGAGGTGCTATAGAGAATGCCACCAGGCTTCACGCGACTATTTATGGAATAGCTTAATAAAGGCGCCATAGAAAACCTCAATCCAGAAGCTCCCTCCCTGCTCAATACTTGACTTCGCAGCCTCTAAAACTTAATTTAAAACAATATTTAATCAGGTGAAACCATGTAATACCCTCTGTCCCACTATCAAATTCACCGGCAGCTTTAAGTACTATCATGTGAGCCAATATCTGATCGTCATAAAGGCTGTTTCTCTTTCCATGCCAACTTCTAGAGGAGATTAAAGATATTAAGTGAATGGATTTCAAAACTACTTGCTGGCCAGTAAAGACATTGAGACTCCAGAACAATGAAGTCAATCTCATGTTCTTCAGAGAAATACCCTCTAGGGATCCTAGATATCTTTTTTTCATTCTACAAAAAACTTTCTTTGTCTTTGACTCTCAGTCCTTCCCTTTTGATCCTTCCTTTCTCCAGCTCTCTTACTGCTGTATTCATAAAATCCTAGCCAAGCTTCTGCAACCTACTGTTCCTGCACTTGTTCCCCCACTTTCTCCAGTGCTTAGTCCTAAAACAACACTACTTCTCAGACACCCTCTCCAGCTTTCTCCTCATCCATTCCGGTTTTGCTTTGATTCCATCATTTATTTTCTCCATCACTCAATCCTCTTCCTCAGTCCCTTCACATTAAAGTCATACTACCTCCTATCCCTCCAAACTGTTCAGAGAATCAAAAGGTGTATTGTTCTCCCATGCTCCCAGTTTTAATGCACCATGGCATCTCACAGACTGGAGGAACCACTCCAAGACAAGACCCTGGTTGTGCAGCCCTATAACTATTATAACTATAATTACCACGATGCTCAACTTGGATTTTAAAGTTCCAACTCCATAAAGATACTCGTGTTATCACTGACAGTTCTCTGAAATTATCAGCCCAATGCTCAGCAGAAGCAAAAAAAAAAAAATCCACTAAAGCATTGGGCATCATCAGCAAACACCTGATGATCAAGATCACAGGCACCATTTAGCTGCTATACAAAAACCTGGTGCACCTATACTTTGACTACTGCCTACAGACCTGGTCTCTGCAACCCAAGGACAACGCAGCCTTAGAGAAGAGCAACTACATGACTAAAGTGTTGAAGCAGCTGCTTTACTAGGGAAGACTCTACACTCTGAGACTCTTCAAGTGTGGAGGTTTGCAAGGCATGAAACATGACTGAGGTGTACCAAACCACAGAACACAGCTCACTGAACTCCAACATCAGAACTGGGCCAGGAGGGGGACACTAAGTAGGCAATGCATTGAAAGACAGACATAAGAAAGTAGCACTCTACACAGTGGTTAATGAACTTCTCAAACATCCCTAACGCTACAGTTGTATGAGGGAACAGACTCAGAAAGCAGATACATGCCCACCCTAAATACCATCTTGTATTCCCACTACCCAGACAATGCATCAGGCTATATGGACTGCTGGTCTGACCCACTACAGCATTTCTTACATACAAACCGTAATTTTTTTACATCTTAACGGTATCCGACAATCTTCAGAGATGACAAGACTCATAAGAATCATCTCCTTGTCAAATCTTCCACACTTAAAGAGATGGAAAGGCTAGAACTTCTTATTTTTAACAGCTGTATTTTTAAGCAAAGCAAAACGCTTTTCCTAACTTCATTCTTACACAAGCAAACCGTTCTAGCTTTTCAAAAAGCTACAGGCTGAATAAGATAATTAGAATGTGAAATTTTAGCCAAACAGCTAGCTAAAGATTATTATTATTATTAGCCACTAAAATTGTGATCTTACATATGGAATAACTTCAGAGTAGACTATCATGAAGTCACTGTAGCATTTTCAACTCTATTGATACACTTGTGCTAAGAAGTGAGAGATCCCTATCCTCTACATGTCAAAATATGTTACCTGCACAGTTAAGCAAATCATGCTTGTAGTGTGCAGAGAAAAATTTAATTCTCACTTAATACCAGGCTCCTCCACTCTACATACTGTTTGGATTATAATACTGAAACGAGACTATTTATATAAAAAGTCAAACCTAACAAGAGAACAAAAAGATCTTTGTTGCACATGTTAAGAAGCAAATGTTCAGAGCAGAAACTCGTATCAGGCATTTAAAAATATTCTTCAGAAAGTTATTTTTAAAAGTATCTGGTGTTTTTCACACTAGTATATATATAAACTGGAGCTAGTAAAGATAAGAGGTATGGTTTTAAAATTTAACCTGAAATTTTTGATGGCAGAGCGCTACCTAATCAAGAACTCTGCCTTTAGCAGAAAATAGATAGCATCTCATGGATCTCAGGAAAAAAAAGTTTAGAAAAAGTAATGCAAGTAAGGATTAGCCTGATGAATGGATGTGCACAAATGACTCCCGAGTTCAGCCATCTGGTTTTTGAATGCCTTTATTGTCTACAAAACACTTGTGTACAACACAGCTTAAGACAGACAGCAGTTATTTTCTGCAGCCCTTGTGATGAATTTTAAAGGGGTAATTCTCTTACATATTCCTCTCTCCCACTCACTCTGTGGTCTCCTGCCGTCAGTCACTGTTATCTATACTGGCAAGTGGTTCCAGACCAGCGAATTAAAGTCTCAATGCAAAAAACAGGGGCTGATCTTACAGATGAACAAAGGAAAAAAGGTGGGATTAATTTTGGGAAGATTAGAAGGAATGAGGAATGTAACACTAAGTTTGCAAGATGTGTGGAGGAAAGTATGTAAGAAGCAGAATAAAACAAAGAGGGACTTATAAAAAAGTGGAGAAAAAAGTTGGACCTTCTCTGAAAGTTACTCCTATATTTTCACACCACACGTACTCAGTGTTTCCAAAGTCTATTACAATGGCTTATCTGAAAGAAATTGAAAATCATAGTCTACTGTCAAAACAGTAGCTCTTAGAATACCTAATGTTAACAAAAATCACCACATAGCTTCAGTCTTGAAAAAAAGGTTCAAGACAAAGTCCAGTATTGTTTCTAATGGTTTGATTTCTGGTAAGAAGTAAGCAGCTTTTGGTAGACCAAAAGGAGCTTGCTCACATGACATGATCTGTGGGTAAACTAGAAACTCAATTGCAATGTACACAAATCAGAGTTATTGAAATACATTAAGAGCCAGTAACTTCTGTAAATACTACAATTCATAATAATAAAAGGAAATTTAGTTCTACAACACTTCCATATACTAACATAACTTACCAGGAGGTACAGGTGGAGGAAAGCCAGGAAACTGTGGAGGTGGGATCCCGGGGGGAAGCGTTGGGATTCCCATAGGAGGGCGATTCAAATGAGGTGGAAAAGACATTCTTCCAGTCACAATCTGTCAAAAAGATAGAAAAGGAAACTTGTACTAGTCAGTTCCCAAACATGAATTACAAAAGCAGTGCAAATTATAAGCATCCATAATGATTTTAAATCTTTATATGGACATTCAACTACAAACTAAAACTATTTTTAACTCTTTTTCCCCAGCTGTTAAGTTACATATGTAGTAGAAGTCTTCTTTCACAATGAAAAACAGCACTTCCAGGAAAGTGCTTCAGAATGAAGTGAAAGAGAAAACCACATCTGACTCCTCATACTAATGGTTTACAAGGAGTGCGAATTAAACAGCATTTAACAGTTTGTACAGATTCTTTGAAATAAAGCTATCTTTTGCAGCATCTGAAAACAGAAGTAGTCTTGTAATACATTTTCAATAAGGCAAGTAGCTCTCTTGTACAAGAAATGATCACACACAATACAACTGTGGAACTAGATGAGAGAAAGAACTGGGCCATCCCAATGCTCAGCATTAATGGAAACTGTACTTCAGACGACACTGGGGAGATCCCCGAATTCCAGCACAGAGACAGTTAAAAGCTTGGAAGAGGGTTCACTGATCTATTTTTAAGTTTCCAGTTCACACATTTCTAGAGCTCAACTTGGACGATAGCCCATGAGCTGCGAGTCAATACGCTACCATGGAGAGTAAAGACTGTTTTAACATCATTTGCTATTCAGATGGTTATTATTACGTGCACATTACTGACCCTGTAACAGACACCACCCAATAATAAAACACTCAAGATCACTCTTAACACAACTAACAAGGCATGTACTCCTGCTTCCAATATTATCTCAGCAACCCTACATGGTAAGTCTTCAAAAAAGGTTGGCCCCGAGTCCTAAAAAAACCCAAAATTGGTCACCAATATTCCTGTTGAGCATACAGGCACATTCACGCTGCAGTGAGGAAGCACTAGAGGAACTTCAAACACACTGGACTGTGTGGATACGAATCATGAAGACACCATATCACAAGTGACAAGAGTCCAGTTAGCTGTCCGCACAAACATTTGCACTTTTCAAAGGGACTGTACAGACTGCTTTACAGCCTACAATACCATATCTTCACTGCAACTGTTTTCCAAAGAGGCAACCACGAGTCAAAACCAAAGCAGGCTTTGAGAAAAAGGGTTATGATAAGCAAAATTTTGCTACGTACAACAGATCTGTCAATGATAAGATGCTTTCCCCAGTTTCCTGTTACTGAACACACAAGAAACAGGCTTTGCTGGAGACAGATGTGCCTTCCAGTAGTGAAACGACAGTCTTTAATACTACAAGTAAGAGCCAATATGAGGACTCTACCATAATAGCAGATATATTTGAAAGAGCTAAAAAATGATAATAAGAGAATCACGTAGCACAACTTTATTCCCACAGAGTCTGGAAACAACTATGAGAGATAAATATATATACAGGACCGGAGAGGATGAAAGGGAAACCCAAATGTATTTGGTAATACCTTTGAACATCAAAACTTATTTATTCTGTTATAAGAACACATATATAACCCTATAGCATAATTCACCCAAAGACATATTTACAACTACATCAATTACAAGAGGTTTGTGATGATGGCATTCATTAATTGGCCCCAAAGGGCATTCATCAACATCTTACCAGGAGAAAAGATAAACGCTCCTGTGACACAAGGTCTAAGACGGTAGAAGAAACAAGCCAGCAAACACAAGCATTCCTCCAACAGTTCAATAAAGATTATTTTATACAAAATAATAAACATAAAACCTCTCCCCCCTTAGAATCCATATGCCTAAGAACACACTTTCCTTCTGTAATTCTTGACTTTCTAAAACTGAATGGGCAAAGAAAAGCAGCAAAGGTGTACTGCCAAAACATTTTATTTGGAAGAACATTGTTTATTGCCTTTTCAGACTACATGCACATCGGCTGACATTCCTCTAGAATCTGAAACCTGGGTGGTATGGAAGGGAACAGAACTCCATTATCCACCCTGATATCACTATTTGAAACTTTTTCACCAAAAAAACCAGCCAAGGGTCCCAGGAAAGGCAGAAAATTAAGATCTCTAATGCTCTCAGTCCTTACCTATATTGTAAGCTGATAGACAATTGGACAAAATTCAAAGCTTTGGGGCAGTATGGTAGAGCAATAAGCTCTGAGGTGGTTCTAAACAGGCTGCAATAGCGTTACACCATCTGAGGCCCACAAGACATTAAGGAGTGGTCTGTTAAACAAAAAAAGAACAACTGGGGGAGTAATTTTCCTGACTGCCTGTAGGTGCAGTCCCTTCTCTTGCTCTGATAAGCACTTTATCTGAGACACCATTTTGGAGAAGCTAAAAAAAAAGCCTATGGACTAAGAGGTGAAACAGTTCTTTGAAATAAAGGATGCTGAAACATAGTGTACTCAAGGGATGTTACATATGGACACAGGCACTTTTTTTTTTAATTTAAATAAAAAGTGCAAAGATTTAGCAGTCAGTGAAGTAACTGTTACTGCATAAAAGGAAGAAGAATGGATCAAATTTAGTCTTTCAATCTTCTAGTCAGATGGACATGAAATACATCATTATCTGTAACAATCCATTTTACTTGAAGCACTCTGTTCTTATTTCTTCCATATTTGTACAGTTATTTTCACAGCAGCTAGAAAGCTGCCCTGTTACTGACTTAATTCTTGCACAGACCAATCCTAGCACCTCTGCTGCCTGTGACACTGAAGATCAACACTAGAATTAAAGAAAGCCTTGGTCTCTTTCTTGCTACTATATGTAACTACCAATGCGAAAACAGCAAAGAGAACAGTTTAATTCTGTTTCTGTTACGAAAACTGTGAGGATCAACAGATACCAAGATTGAAACTGCTCACTGGAGAAGTGAGAGATCTGGATGAGAGAAAAAGATGCGTCCAGTTCCTTGCAGCAGCCAAGACACTACAATGACGGGAACCGCGTAGCACATTTTTTCTCTCAGGAGCTAGAGAACACGCAAGAAACGTACATGCTCTTCCAATGGTCAGAGGGGCCTCTGACATCAAATTTATAAGCAACTAGAAACCAAGAGTTAGGTATGGAAAGTTAAGAGATGCTAAGCTAGGTCTAGGTAGAATACGCTTGTAGAAATCACAGGAACAGTATCTTGAACTTCTCCGCAAACTGTCCTACTACCCTGTCAGTTCAGTGATCAGTGTCTGATATATTTACTGAGGTCTCAGTATTGTATATGGTGATCTTCAAATTTCCCCAATATATTCAAATGTGTAAGTAAGGAACTAACCAGTCCTGAGATATTTTTAAAGCCTAAGTTGACTTATGAAATTATTACCTTAAGTGAAATTGGATGTAAGCAGCGTTCCTGACAGCTGCATTTTAACTAGCAGCTCTAAGTGAGAGATTAGTTTGTGTGGATGTTACAGTGATCACAAAGCTACAAGGGCAAGAAAAGCAGCGAGCATCTAGCCTGAGACCATTCAAAATACCGAAATAATGGCATCTTCGGCCCTCAAAATGATGGATTTGTGTCAGGTCTCTCTCAATTTACGCTATGTCCGTGCCAGCAAGCAGGGTGTACAACAGGAGCAGGTCTGTTAAAATAGATGAAGCTGAGACCACAGCTGAGCTAATGTCCACACTACGCAATTTGGGGGGGTTCACCCCACTGGAACGAATGCCCATTTCCAGGTAAGAGCGCATTTTTCAATATATTTTCATCCAAAAGGAATCCAGTTCATCCACTAGAATAGCGCAAACCAACGTGAAAAAAGGTTTCCCAAGTGAAGATATCTGCGAGACTTCCTTCAAAAGCACACTCCTGATCTGAGTTAACACGGTAATGTAGGTGCACACTTTATTAGCCTTAGGCAATTTTTGTAAGCTGAAGATTAATGATGTCATGGATGGCAAAACATCTAAGCTTACCATAAGCAGACCCAGCTCAAATCCAGCCTGAGCTATTAACTAAAGCAAGTGCTACACAAACACAGCTGTAATATTCCAGGTTCAACTTTGGCCTAGAAGGAGTTCAGTTGCTTTCATACACGGCTATTCTGAGTTAATAAGTCCTGGTGGAACCCAATGCCATGCAGAGCCAGCTGCACCAATCTTCTGAAACTTGGAGGGAGTACAGGAATACCCACATGGCTCTAAGGTTTGGTAAAATCCACTGAGACTTGTTAATTCTGACTCGGTGCTATCCCTGCTGGGCCGGAGCTCTGCCCGTTAGAAGCACGCTAGCTCTGATGCACAACTAAACAAGTGCACAGGACTGGCCCTGGGGCATGCTGGACTCAAGTGTCTGAGACCACACAGAACTCAGAATTACTATGAAATAAGGGTCACTGTCATTCAGATATTGCTGCCCCATGCTTCTTTATTATCTCCGACTCCCAAAAGTCCCAATAGGAGGGGACTCACTATATGAGAAGATTGTACTGGTCTGGCTGCACTGTTGATGTAATCTTTTTAAAATCATAGTATTCTTTAAACCTTTTTTATTTATTCCATTTTTTTAATAAAGGAGTGAAGAGATATGTCATAAACAGAAAGTAAGTTTATTAAAAATCACTGGTGACTAATGTATTTTAAAGTGACAATTATATCACCTACTCAGGGCAGCATCATAATTCTACCAGTGTCACAGGATTTATCTCCTTAGCATCTCTGTGTTTACACATCATAACTTTTATTTAAAAACCTGCAGAACATTTTAACCATTTTCAAAACAGTTAAGTTCTCTATGAAACAAACAATTGCAATACTTACTGTTGAGCTGCCGTTATACTAAACAAAGTTAAAATTAACTATAAAAATGCTGAAGTCTTAATGCATAAACAAACTCAATGTGTTTTAAGAATACATACATGTAGTCTCATAACAGCAGTGACAGTATGGCTGATCTAGCCTGATTTCATTTTGTCTGATTTTAACCTCTCTTCAACATTTTCCCAATACAACTCTTCTGCACCACAAAAAATCTGTACGCTTAGTCTAGACTAAGTTGCACAAAATAGCTGCGCAAGCTAGTCCCTCAAATACAGGAGCAGTAAGTGCAAAACTTGTTTGGAATTTTTTTTTAATTAACTACAATTCAGCTTTGATTATAATCTTAATATTTAGATTATTACAAGAGTGCCTGACAAAATCCACACCTATGGTAAGTGTGTAACACTATGCTATTTAGTAACACCCTGGTTAAAGAGATGTTACACAAAGACATTTGATTTGTATATCCACATTATTACGTTTCACTGAAATGTCCCTATAAAAAAGCTTTCACACATAAAAATGTTTCTAATGCTTTTTAAGAATTAGAGTAATCCCTATTAAGAACCATAAAATGTTTTGGCATTTGATTCTAATGTCAATACCCAGGCAGCAACAGAGAGTGAATAATAATTTCCTCTAATTTGTGACAAAGTATTTTTTATATTTTGTGTCACATGATGGGTGCAGCCAAGCAACAAAAGCATTCTCAGAAAAAACTGGACAAAACGTGCGGTAAACCAACCTATTAAAGTCAGTACTATCACATGGGCTTTTACATCAGTCTCTACACGATGCATGGATTTTTAAGCTGTTCCATTATAAAAATAACTAACCCCATAGTTTGTCAACGATTGGAAATGCTGTTTATATTATTGCTTCTCACAAGAAAAAGTTCCCTAAAAGAAAAATTGTTATTTCAAGTCCACTGATTCTCTAAGTGAAAATACCCACTTTCTACAGTTTTCTCCAAAATTGCCTGCAAGCTAAGCAAGGCTTCAATGTCAAACACAACAGACATGGGGACAGATAAAACAGATTACAGATTTTCTATTTATTTCTGAACAAACAAAACTAGTATTTGCTCAAGCCTGTTTTTCCAGAGGTGACCTAGAAAGTGTTCACTAACCTCCATGAAATAAGTTGAATCCCAAAATATTATGGAGCTACCCAAAAAGCAACATGCTTATCCAAACCAAGGCCTCAGTCCGAAAGCCCTTTAACTAGGGCTCCATTAAACATATCACCAGAACTTTATGATCTGTGATTTAGTTCCTAATCTAATCCTGTGTCTCTGCGCCCACATAAAGCCCTAGTCAGTCAAATAAATGACTGTCCACTCTAACTTTGCTGTTAACTCTTCCCAAAACACAAACACGGCTGTGGCATTACAACGTTTATGTGAATGGGCACTTGAGAAACAGAAGCAGAGAAATGTGAAGAGCTATGTACAATGCCACCCCTTTACAGGGCAAGTAAGAAACCATCCTGTTCTTCCTTCTTCGACTTTGTTCTGGACCATCTTCCACAGATGCTGATGCAATACCTGAAGCAATGCTTTCCTGCCCCACAAAAAATTACTAAAAATCCGTGTGCATGCATTTTAATCTGAATAGACTGAGAACTATAAATCTTTAAGACTTCACTTCCTGTAAGACCTACTACAAAAAAAAGTTAGTTGTGTTCGGGATGTTCGCTGTACTTAAACACAAAAACCTCTTTTCCTTCAGGCAGACAAAGGTCTTTTTCTATAATGGAAAAAGACATCATGAGAAAAACATGCGAATATACGCATCACAGCTGTTACCGACACGGATGAATCATTCTGGTGCTTTTATGCACAAGCTGCTGACGCGTGTTTTAAGATGACCGCCCCAGTCCACGCTAAGGACATTAACTTCCCTGCCGCGATACCGTCGAAAGACGTTTCCTCGCAAGACCCGCTTCCTCGGCATCGAAAAGTGAAATCCCACCCGCAGCCAGAGGCGGCCCGGCGCGGCCCAGGCCGGGCAGCAGCTGCGGGCGCCGGCAGACGCTCCGCCAGGGGCTCGTCCGCTCCCACCCGAGAGGCGCAGGGCCTCGTCCCGGCCGTGCGATGGGCTCCCCTCGCCTTCCGCGGAGCCGCTCGCCGCCCCGCCCGCCCGCCGCGCCTCCGGGAGGCGGAAGGGGCTCCCACGCCTCCTGGGCGGGAGAGGAAGCGAAGGGCCCCCGCCGCCCGCCCGCGAGCGCCTCCCCGAGGCCGCGCTCCCCTCCCACCCCGCCACTAGGCCCGCGCCGGCTCCCGCCGAGGCGCGGGCCGCGGCCGGCGAGAGGCCGCCGGCGCCTGCCACGGCCCAGGGTGCGGGGCGCGGCAGAGCGGCCTCGGCCCGGCCCCGGCCGCGCCTCCTCTCAGCAGGCGGCTGAAGCGCCGCCGCCGCCTTCCCTCCCCCTCTCATCCCCCCGCCGCCCCTCGCTTCTCACCCCTTCGCCGCGGAGCAGGAGCCGCGTCCGGAGCGCCGCCGCGGCCCCTCCAAGCCGCGCGGGTCGGGGGTGGTGCAGGGGGACGCCGCTCGGCCGCCTGAGGCCCAGCTGGGAGGCCCCGGGGCGCCACTAGGCCGCGAACACACCGCGCCGCGCCGCCGCCGCCGCGCTGCGCGGGGTCATGTGACCCGCCCCTTCCGTCAGCGGCCCGACCTGCACCGCGCCGCGCGACCATAGAGGCGGCCGTGCCAGAGCGCCCTTCCGCGCCGCACCCAGACAATAACGCGCCCAACCATAGAGCGGCGGCGGCCAGAGGGGCAGGGAGAGAGAAAGAAGGCGTCCGGGCTGCCGCCATTTTCGCTGGGGGCGGGCGATGCGGCGCCTTGACCCAGCCCGAGCCTCGCCATCTTTGAGGTCAAACACCGCCGCTCGGGGCTGCTGGCGGCTGCAGGCCCTGGAAAGCCGCCCGCGTTGGGCTGGCACCGGCTCCTCCCCCGGCTGCTGGCCTGCGCCCCCCACCCGCCCGCACCCCCTCGGTTACAGCGGGGCGCCCTCCCCGCTGCCGCGCTCTGCGGCCGGGCTTCGCTGCGGCCCAGCTGTGAGGGTGGTAGGTGCCGGCGACACCCGCGGGCGCAGCCGCGTGGGAAATACGCCTCTTGCTTTGAACAGCCTGCTGATAAGGAGGGACCACATCTTGTGGCTGCCTTTAGGAAATTCTGAGGGCCTAGAAAGCTAAACCAAAAAGCAATCTTGCAGTCAGGAGATGTAAAGATACAGAATCATAGAATAGTTTGGGTTGGAAGGGACCTTTAAAGGTCATCTAGTCCACCCCCCTGCAATGAGCAGGGACATCTTCAACTAGGTCAGGTTGCTCAGAGCCCCGTGCAGCCTGACCTTGGATGTTTCCAGGGATGGGGCATCTAACACCTCTCTGGGCAACCTGTTCCAGTGTTTCACCACCCACATTGTGAAAAATGGCTTCCTTATACCTAGTCTAAATATTTTAGTTCAAAACCATTACCCCTTGTCCTATCACAACAGGCCCTGCTGAAAAGTTTGTCCCCATCTTTCTTATAAGCCCCCTTTAAGTACTGAAAGGCCGCAATAAGGTTTCCCCACAGCCTTCTCCAGGCTAAATAACCCCAACTTTCTCAGCCTTTCCTCATAAGAGAGATGCTCCAGCCCTCTGACCATTTTTGTGGCCCTCCTCTGGACCGGCACCAACAGGTGCACTTCTTTCCTCTGCTTGGAGGCCCCAGAGCTGGACGCAGTACTCCAGGTGGGGTCTCACCAGAGCAGAGGAGCAGAATCGCCTCCCTCAACCTGCTGGCCATGCTTCTTTTGATGCAGCCCAGGATAAAGTTGGCTTTCATGGAAGGTTGTATCTCCGCTGAAAAAACTATGGATTTACAGGGCAAAAAGAGCAAACACCAGTGTCTTAGGCAGCCATATGCTCAGCAAAAAGATCTTGCTGTGCTATAAAGCAGTTGGGCCTAGCCATGGTCTACAGCTGGTAGTTTCCCTCACCTACTTCCAGCATTTAAGACTACATTAGAAGACAATTTTAAACATACAGTTCCCCCCAACATTACATGCGAGACAGTAATTGCTGTAGTTACCACAATGATGGCAAGCAATTGCAAATGGGAAGAGAAAGTGGCTGTGAATGGAAGGAAGGTGGTCTTACAGATGGTTATGAGGTAGACAACAACACGAGCATATGTGCACAAAACTGTTTAAAACATTTTGGATCAGCTAGGGAAAAAAAGTCGTACTACCTCTATATTACATTTTCCACTGTTTATATACACTGTTTAAGGAAAAGTGCTCAAAAGACCAGATTCTAATGACAAACAATCCCCTCCACCTGTAATGGCAAGAAAAACTTGCGAAGCAGACACTGTTGACTTCTGCAGTACAGAGCAGATTAAATCTACCTGACTGATGTCATACATGCTACTCAATGGTCAACAGCTGAGCTGGAACTAAGGTCCAGTTCATCACCTTGCTTTACAAGATGATGTGCAAGGGTAAATATTTTAGCAGTAGCAGATTTAGGACATACTTCAAGATTTAATGCAATTCCTTCCCCTTTCAGAAACAGCATTTTTGCTTTCTATCAATTACAACTCATTCCATGCAGCCTGCATATCTCCCTTCAACTAATACGTATTTAGTAACTGCAATACTGACTACTGTTAATATTTTGAATAATTTATAAACATACCTAGGCAGGTAAAAGTGGTACTCATTTTGCAGCTTGAAGGAAAACCAAGGAAAAGAGAAAGGGCATAAAAAGAATCTTCTCAGTTTCCTATTTCTATGCTGCTGTCTCAGATTGAAACTGTTACCTGCTTGAAAAAGAAATGTGAAATCGGAATTCACTCATACTGCTGTTACAAGCCCTTTTGTTTACAGGAAACATTGCAAAGGCTTTCCTGATTTAGATGTTCATCTATTTTGTTTAGCCAAAGAAACAGACTGTTTTGCATTTACTCCCCTTGTACATGTCATGAACTTTAGTCTTCAGTATCCTTCCTAATCGAGGAAGAACAGCATCAGAAGCATCCAGTAAAAATAGCTACTTCCACATCTCTCTCTTGCTGCTATTGAATTTTAGAATTACCTACCCCTAAACCTATCTATGTTATCTTCTTACCCTTCAGTTGTGAAACTGGGATCCCACTTTCCAGATACTGACCACAGTTCCCTTTATTCAGTTCCTTGCTGCGGACTCCAGAGTTTCATGCTCAAGCCAATCAAGAAGAGCACAGTAGATAGCTTTTAAAATTAAGGCCGAAATTAAAAGAAGTGCTTTTTATGCCTGCCCTTCGGCTGGGGCTGCACGGCTAGAAGGCGCGTCCCCTGGGTGGTGGATAGGGGATCCCTCTCTGGAGGGTGCACCGGATAAAATTGAAGAAGGTGCCGCGAACCAACGCAGCCTAAGGGAAGGCCACCCTGACCGAAAAACCACTGGCCCTCCAAGTCATGGGGGTTGGGCAGGAGGCCAACTACCTCCTCCCGGAAAAAAAATTGAAAGTTGCAGAAACGACGAGCATCAACTTTCAGAGATGGAGAAAATCAGTAATGAAGTGAGGAGGAGGAGATGGAGCTGGATCGGTCATGTCTTGAGGAAAAAACCAACAGAAGACTGCGCTGTGGCCCTTGGGACTCCAGAGCACGCAGCCGCAGACCGATCGAAGTTGAAGAACGATGTTTGCACCTTGTGTGCCTCCTGGCACTGAGAGAATTCAGATTCAGATTTTTATGCCTGCAGATTGTTTTGCATTTCAGGCCTGAGAAATAATTCTAAACATGCTAGGCAGCATCTCAGGGTACAGAGGTCAGGTTGTTTCTGGACTGTGCACCATGTTAAATGTTTTATGGGTGGAACAGAGTTCTAGTCCACAGCTCCAGAATCACTGGGTAAAAAGGATCTACTACAGCGGTGAAGGAGTACAGTTTTTATAAAACTGTGACTAATCCCTGGGATTCTGGATCCTTACTGCTTATCTGCTCTATCCAATGCAGGTTTCTGTCTCGTCAGTATATGCTATGTTACTCCCATGGAAATCAGTAAAACTTGTTTTCAAGGAGCAGCTGGAATTGATTTTTTACATATAGCACAACCAAATTTATGGTTATAAGCAGGGCATTTAGAAGAGGAATTAAATCTACACTTCCGATTCCAGGAGGAGCAGTGCTGCACTTTTTCTAAGAGAGAGAAGTAGTAAACAGTGGAGGATGAAAGTTTAGGCTTTATGCAGAAAGTAATAACTAGTGCAACTTTGTAGATTTTGTAATATTTTAAATAAAAGTAGCCTGCAAGTGTACTTTTTTAACACCACAAAACGAATAATTACATTTTGTCTTCTCTTCCTCATACCCTTTAATCGCTCCCTCTGTCACATTACCAGTCTAAATACAGCCACTTAGGGGAAGATCCCTTAGATTTGATTTGATTCCTTGGCTCCCCATGAATAGCACTGTGAGATTTAAAAGTTTCTACCTTCTATGTATTAAATATATACACTACCCAGGATTTTTTTACTCTGAAGACATTTGGTTCAGCGAAAGTTTATTGCTATAGATGTCAGTCCATTTAGTTAATCTTTTTGATTAATCTTTTCTGCAAAATACTGAGTGAAAATACATTATCGTAATAGTATGAAAGAGAACAGGGAAGACAGTTACTGTGCCAATCTTCAGTCATTCATCATCACTAAACTGCATAGAAGAGAAATAGATAAACCACATATATGCCTAGTTACACAAATATATATAGTAGAATCTGGTAGAGCAAAAGTACTTCAGCAATACACTTGAATTCTGACAGGGCCTCGGTCACTCATAGTGTTAGGAACTTCACCGACGTCTCATTTTTGTGGTAATTGGACCTGTTGACTCAGTTTTGTGAAATGATGATACTTCACCTTACTGAAGGTAAACTTGCCATCACTGCTGTCTACATGAATATCCAGGTATGTAATTTGTCTCCCTCTCGAAGTTATTAGTACACGACCAAACAACAGGGTACTTTACAGCTGCCCTCCCATGGTTATCAACGTGTGAAGTGCACTGAAGTGAAACAGTGCATCTCCTTCCTCCAGGGAGGTAACCATTAGCATCCGATCCAAGCATCCAGCCAAAAACTCTGGTTACTTTAGAAGAGAAATTGCACTGGCTATGCTACAACAACGATATTTTTGCCTATTATCTAAATCATATATTTTCATATACATGTACAGCCAATGAAAAATAACTTGGCCTTTTCTGGTAGCACCCTGCCCTTTCCAGCCAGTACCACGAGCCAAAAGCTCACTGGAGCCGCTGCTGGCTGAGGTTGTTTCCTCACCACGGGGCTTCTTTCACCATCTCTGTCCGCATCCACCGCCCGTTTCCGCAGCTCCAGTTTCTGACCACGATTCTGCTTTTTTTTGGCAGTCGTGTGCCTCTATTTCAGATCTGCAGCCTCTTTCAGCTAAGTAAATGGTGGCGGTTCACCCATCGGCTGTAGCTACCGTCACGAAGAAGAAAAAGGGCGACAATTATAGCGACCGGTGGCACTGCTCGTCCAGACGCCGTTCAAACGCGTGCGTGGCTCCGGCGAGCTCGCTCTCAGGCGAACACCGCGACCCACTTATTCGCCAGGCCTGGGGCCCTGGGAGCGGCTGCTTGGTCGCCCTCCAGGAGATGGAAGGAGCGAGCTTTGCCACCGATTCCTTCCCTCGAACGCCTGCCGGGGCTTGTTCCCCTCCTCCGGCGCCGGGTGGCCCGTAGCTCTGCCCGCCCGCCCTCGGGGAGCCCGGCAGCGTCCGGCGGCGCCACCGAGAGCCGCCAGCCGCGGGGCAGGGGACAAAAACGGAGCAAGGGAAAAAGCGAACCCCGCGGGGCGGCGAAGGGGCCGGCAGCACCGCGCCTCCCCGCCGACGCCCCCGGGGGCGGGCGGCGGCAGCGCCGCCTCAGGGCACGGCCGCCGGGGCAGCGGCCCCCCCGCCCCGCCCTCGCAACGCCCCCGGCGGCGCAGCGCCCTCAGCCCCGCCGCCGCCGTCACCCGCCGCCGCCCCGCTGACCTCCCGGCTCCGCCCCGGGGACGACCTGTCGGGCCCCGCCCGGCGGCCCGGGAACTACGCCTCCCAGCAGGCGCCAGGGCGGGCCCCGCGGCGGCGCGTCGTCCGCCGGCGCCTCTCCGTGAGGCGGCGCCGGGCCCCCGGACTACGCCTCCCGGCGTGCCAGCGCCGCCCCGCCTCCCGCCTCCCCGTCTCGGCGGCGAGCAGACCGCCCCGAAGTTCCCCACGATCAGCTGATCCCGGCCGACGGGGAGGGGAGCGGAGCGGGCGGAGGGCGGCGGGGGCGCGGGTCCTGCCCTGCCCTGCCGGGCGCCTCGCCTGCATGGTCGGGTCGCCGCCCCGGCCCCTGGGGGAGGAGAACCGGGACGCCCCCCCGGGCGCGGAGGGGGCGGGGAGGAGGAGGAGAAGGAGGAGGAAGCCGCGGCCGGGACCCGACTCCTTAGTCACCGGCTGCCGGCGGGAGGAAGGGGAAGAGAGGTGGCCGCCGGCTTGTAAACAATAGCCCGGCTCGCGGCGCCCGGTGCCGCGCCGCCTTTGTTCCCGGCCCCGGCGCAGCTCCCCGCCCGCTGCCGCCGCTCGGTAGGGGCTCCCCGCTTCCTCCCCGGCCGCTGCTCGCAGCGCGACGGCGCGGCGCTGGGCGCAGCCCCAGGTAGGTGCGGGGCGCGGGAGCGAGGCGCCGGCTGGCACCGGCGTTGCGTAACTGCCGCCGGCGGGCGGGGGGCGCCCGCCGCCCTCGCCGGGCCCCGGGGCGGCCGAGCCACAAGTGCCGGCGGGCGGCGCGGCGTCCCGGCCGGTTGCCCGGCGCCCGGCGCGGGCGGTCGCTGGCAGCCGGGTCCGCGGAAGCCGCCGGAGGGTCGGGCCGGAGCGGGAGCGGCGGCGTGCGGGCTGGGGAGGCGGCCGAGGGCCGGCGCGGGGAGGCAGGGCCGGGGCCGGGCGGCAGCGGGTCGAGACAAAGGCGGGCCGGTGCGCAGCCGGCCCGCAGCGGGCGCTGGCCTCGGCAGCCTGCGCGGGCAGCTCGGGTCGCGGAGGGAGGGGATCCGTCGCCTGTCAGCCCGGCGGCGGCAGCGATCGTCACCCCGCGTTGCTAGAAGGAGCGCACAAAGAGAGCGGATTTCTGTTTATCTGGCGAAGCACATCAGGAAATTCCCAGCAAATAAATACTGTGAACTCTGAAGGAGGAGCTTAGCTGGGGAGCGAAAGCAGAGAATTTTCTAGTATTGACACAGTCCTCTCTCTGTGCGGGTACATGTACGTGCACTTGTGCGTTTCTAGTGCCTTTTTTGCCTCTGTGTCACCACCTGTCTCCCTCTGTTCTCTGCTTCAGGGAAATACTTGCCCTATCTGCTGCAGTACACCAGACTGGGGTTTTTTTCTCATCGCTGAAAATATGTTATACAGCTAAGCAGAGAAAGAATGTATACCAGCATTTGGGTATAACAATACATGAAACCAGCCACGTTGTTTAAGTTTATTTTGAGGAAAGAAACCTTTGTCTGCGCTTAACAAGACTCTTCCTGAGAAGCAGGTCAGTGTATGAATCTTACAGAAACATCTATTAATTATTTAAAATTAAGTGCCGACAGAATTCCTGTTGTGTTTCTTTTCCCTGAAAAAATACTAAATTTGCAAATGACTCTTAAACGTATCATTGTTCAAAACAGAAACAGGAGGGAAAAGCATTGCTTTAAAGAAATCTGAAGATGAGCGCCCACACACAAACTGCAGAGAAAGGACAGAACACGACACTCCTGTGCCAGGAAAGCTATGTTTGCAGTGGGACAGATGAAGCAATCTTTGAGTGTGACGAGTGCAGGAGCCTACAGTGCCAGCGTTGTGAAGAAGAGCTGCATCAGCCGGAAAGGTTACGGAACCACGAACGGACCCGTATAAGACCCGGCCATGTCCCGTACTGTGACTCCTGCAAAGGTGCCAATGGGAACATAATGCACGCCAGTATGACGGGCTCGAGGCAGATAGCAGCAGTGAGGTGCCAGGTGTGCAAAATCAACCTCTGCGTGGAGTGTCAGAAGAGAACACATGCTGGGGGGAACAGAAGAAAGCACCCTGTCACCGTGTACCATGCTGGCAAAGCCCAAGACCAGGAGGAGGAGGAGGGGATGGATGAGGAGACCAAGAGAAGGAAGATGACAGAGAAAGTTGTGAGTTTCCTCTTGGTGGATGAAACTGAGGAGATTCAGGTAAGAACTGCTGTGGTTTGTTTGAATGGGCGAGATCCTTTAGTTTCTGTCTTAGTCTAACGGGCTGCTGTGATGCATGATTAATACTTGAAGTGTAACTGGCAGCAACGGTAACAAAATGAGGATAGCCGGTTAAGTGGCACTAAGTGAGTATCTTGGACCAAAAAGACACAGTGCCTTGGAGCGGCCTTGCTCACGAGTTCCTCAAAAGGTCAAGTTCATTAAAACCTTATGTGTGCCAAGAGCCTCCTCTAAGAGGCTTGGTAAGCGAAGCTGGTGAAAGAATTGACTCTGTACTGAGACGTGCACAACTAAGATAAGAGCTCTCTGTGCAGGATGCTGATCATTCCTGAACAAAATTGAACTGAGAGGATTGCAGTAGGTACCCTGCAAATGGGAGTGCTGGCAGCTAATCTCCTACCGTATGACTAGGAGTAGGCACTGTACCAAGCAGTGCTAATGCAAGACTACAGACCCCCGCTACCCTCCTTTAGCATCGGTAAATCCATCTGGTTTTTAGGTATAGGATAAAGTAGAAATAAGGGTCCAAAGTGTGCCATCCAAGTCCTACAGACACCATGGTTAAGCTATATTGCTTGTCACAAATATTATTCCATGTTAGCCTTTTGCTG
Organism: Platalea leucorodia; assembly: GCF_965183815.1. Lineage (NCBI taxonomy): Eukaryota > Metazoa > Chordata > Aves > Pelecaniformes > Threskiornithidae > Platalea > Platalea leucorodia. Next base: position 41,509,878 of record NC_138829.1, on the reverse strand, counting down.
GAAGAGGGCAAAATTGACCATCAATTTGGAGTAGGCCTGCTGCTAATAATGATACAAATACTAGTTGACTAGGAACAGCCTCTCTGGAGGCATTGTTTTAGAGAGCCTAGCATTTAATATATGCAGTTAATTAACCCTTCTGTTGGCCCCTACATTTGGTAAGTGTAAGCACTTTACAATGCAAAAATACTTTACAAATGTAAAAACAGCAACGTGTGAAATTTGCAGAGCAGGTTAGTTACACAACTAAAAATTCAGCTTCGTCTTCTGGCTTCCAGTTTGCATCCTGTGTGTTAAACCTCATTCAGGTGACACTGAAAGAAAATGTATAGTCACCTGACGACTCAGTATCTGGTTGCTCTAGTTTAACATATTCATGCTACCAGTGGTAAAAAGAATTGCAATGATATTCTGATTGTTGGTAGATTAGTTATTTGTGTCCAGCATAGTGACAGTCGATGTGTCTGCCATGCATTGCAAGGAAACATGACTTAAGTGTCTTGTATCTATTCTATACTATAGAACAGTGTGTGTATATATATGTACACTGTAATTATACTATAGCATAGAATAGATGCAAGGAACTTGGGTCACATTTTGGGCAGTTCAGGTATACTGATTGACAAATTCTCGTGGCTTTTGGAGGGGAAAGGGAGGAAAGGATGACAGTCTTTATGATGCACTGACGCAGAAGACACACTATGCAGGACACCAGTGACTGTAAATTGAGTGATTGAGTTTCAGGTGTAGTGGCAGTCCTAAGTTTGTATGCCTCTCCTAAGCACCCACACATTTCCTTGTAATGCATGGCAGATGCAACTATTACTTTAAGATGCAGACTTTTCAATAATCTTCATCTAGCCACTAGAGCAAGCTCTGAAGTGCCTTAGAACAGGGCTGTCCTGGAAAGCTGCTCACAAGCTGTGGCTGTGTGTGGTTGTACCGGTTTAAGTTATCTCTGTACTCATGAATCTGTAAGCCTTATTGAGGCAGACTTTTGGCTGCCTCTTGCAAGCAAGTGCATTGCTATTTAAATATCATGGGCAATAAAGCCAACTTCCTTATTGGGACAGCAGTGGTCCTTTATCAGATCATAGCAATTTGATCAGAACAGGGTTGAAAAAGCTCTCCGAAAATGATCTTGCTTCACTATCAAGATGTTGAATCAGAGCTCTTCCATCTGGAGTGATCTTCTCTTTCTCATAGCTGAATACTTACATGACCATCTCACAGCCAGTCTCAAAGCAGTTTGAGAGTTTTCAATTAAAATACTTTCTGGCAGCCAGAACTTAGAGTGCTTGCTATTATAGTGATGTTTCTGCTAATGAGCGTGAGGACCTTTTATTTAGAGAGGGCTGTCAGATGACTAGCTAGCTCTGAAGACATCTTCTGTAGCATCTTTTGCTCTTGATAATACTGAACAGCCAATTGAGCTATAGGAAAGTGATCCTCAGTCTTTTCTTTTGTGCTTGTCATTAGCAAGATTTTTGCTGATTACTTGGGAAGAAATCCTTAATGTTCTTTATTTAAGCCAACTTTTTGTCCAAAAATGCCAAAACAGTAATAACAGGGTTTGCGGGTGTGTGGCTTTTTAAGCTTGAGCAGACAGGAGAAGGATTTGTCAGAATTATGGAGTCCAGCTACCCTTAACCACCTGTTTTCTGACCTTTGGAACTTGAAGATTGTTGCATTAGTTAGGAAATAAGAGAGGAAACTACTGGTTTGCTGTCAGTGGTAGATTCTGCCGTAGCAATGTTAAATGCTAGTCCTACAAAATTAGGCAGAACTAGTTATGCTGCTGAGCAAACACAATGGATTGAGATACTTGCTGATATATACGTGTTTACAAACCTCTAACTTGAAAGTAGTTCAATGAGATGGGAACACAAGGCAAAGAGATTTCCTTTTTAGTTTCCTTTGGAACTTGGAGTTGTTAAGCTCAAGTGGTTATGTTTCATCTGATTGTTCCTGTTGGCTTCTTGGAGGTGGTAGCTCTGAAACTGAAGGACATTTATAGTGTGTAAGCAATGGCTGAGCTAGCTCCAGATCCAGAAGCAATGTAGATTAATCCATAAGGAGCTGTGCCTGAGCAAATTAGTTTAGCTGAGAGGTGGAAATTCTCAGCTTGGGCTCGGCACTGCACTGACACAGCTATGATAATTCTGGGATCTGTGTAATTGTTTTTGTGCCATGTTGCACAGATGTGCTGGCCTGCTCAGAGCTAGTTTGGAGCTTTTTGTGCTTTGCAGACATAACCATAAGCTCAGAAAGCTGAGGACTTCTTGTACTTGTTTTGAATCCACTTAGTCTGGAAAAGTCTCATTTTAAACCACTGCTTGTGAAGCAGTTGTTTGTAGAGAACTGATGGTAGCTTAAGTTTGTATCTGTGAACTACAGGCTTCTCTGTGATGTTCATCATAACAGCACTATATCTGAACACCTCAAAAAGAGATTGGTTATCTCATGTTAAGAAAATGCCATTAAAGGTTAAATCCAAGTTTGCACTGCACGTCTGTGGAAGAACCAGAGAGAAAGGTTGTTCCTTATGGAGCCCAACCCCAGCTGTCTCACACACCACACAGCATGATGCTTCGTGACTCTTCTAAGTTAGTCCCCAGCCATCTTGACCTACACCACAAATTTTCCTTTCCTTCTTCCAGGGCTTATCACCTCTCAGAAGACCATATTGAGTTATTCTATAAGAAAATAAATCTTGTCCACGTTTTACAAATTGGCGTCACCTGCAGTTTAAACACCACTCTAGATCCTTTTTCTCAGGCTGTAGTATGCAGTTTCTCTTTACACTGTATTAAACTTTTGGCCTTATCTAGCGCATATCTAAAGCTGAGACTTCAATCAAATTTTTCTTGATAACTGCAGCATCTGTTTGTTAATTGGCTCCGACATAATCTATCTTCCTTGCTTATCTCTACTCAGAATGATATTGTGGGGATTGCTTCCTCAGTCAATTGCTTCAGTCTTGTCACTGCTCTTGTTACATCTTCCACACCTCCTCTTTGCTGTGTTAGACTCAAACGGCATGCCTTCTTTTATGTGTGCAAATCCCCCACCTGAGTCTCCTGAACTGCTCTGTCAGGATGTCAGCTTTCCTTTCTTATCTCTAACTCGCTGAATTTTCAAACAAGCATAATTTTCATCACAAGCATCACTAGTGCTACCCCTTGCACACAGGAGGCACTTCCCTTAAGAACTTATTCGTTGATCTTGTGTAAAACTCCCCTATACCCGTGGATCTATTAAGAAAAGCACAGCAAAATACAACAATAAAAACATGACTCGGGTTGGGATAGTTGTTTTGAGTCCTGATACTGTCTTGCTGTCTCTTGAACTTTTCCACTGGTCTGTATCTGTCTTTGTCTCTTGTACTTATGTTTATGCAGTTTCTGGAACAGCGTCCATTTTTGCTTTGTCTTTACACAACACCTTTGCAATAGAGCTCTTTTGCATAAAGCAGAGAGCTGTGTATCAGTCGTACAGTGAACTTTATTTACTACTGCTACTGAGGTAGGGGAGAAGAAATGCCTAACAAGGCATAACAATTTGATATTTTTATCTTGGGGAACAGATGTTGAGAGTTCTTACCACAGGATCAGATCTTGGTTGCAATGTCAGTAGTGGCTGCTATGATAACACTTTGTCCAAAGCCCTAATTAAGGACTCAGCACATATACTTTATAGAAGCAGAGAAAGTCTTTCATTGACCCTGGAAGACAGGAGACATGCTTGATTGTTATTAGTCTGCCTTAAAGAGTTCACTGATCTTTGACCAGAAACTAGCTCTGTCACAAGAAAGTACCTAGTCTCTGGGTTGCAAAGAAAAATAGAAAGTACTGACTTTGTAGCCTGCCTTATGAAGGAGACAGGAAACAAAGTAAGTTTTTTCCTCTAGCTAGTCACAAAAATAGTATCCCCCGCAGTACAATTTTATGTGGGAGAAAGGAGTGTACATTTATTACTGTCTCCCCTGAGACACCCACTATGAGCTCCCTTTCTTCAGTTAGCAGGGTCTTTTTGTTTTGCCAATAGACATCTCAATTTCCTAAATCCAGCCCTGTTCCTTGAGTTCTTTTTATTCCTGCTAGCAGGGTTAGACACCTAAAGGATTAAGCTCTTTCCCTCAGTAAATACTGAGCAGGATCTATATAATGCTTTGCAGTCAGTTTCGATGACGCAGAATGACCCGTAACCCTTATTTAAATGCAGACCATTTTATACAGTCATTAAATAACCAGCCTCTGACAGCATAACAGTCCATGTGTCCTCCCCTGTCCCCTCTTGTTAAAAAGTTACAGAGTGACAACTCTTTAGGGGTGCTAGCTGCTTTGCTTTTCTCACTCCCACTGTAAAGCTGATGAAAGTATTGTGATTTTTTTTTTTTTCCTTATTACCTACTGATTTGAGCCTGGCCAAAGCCTAGGGATGAGAGAATGGAGAGTCACTAGGAATGCTTTTTCTAATCAAGTATTCTTTGTCAGACAATGCAAGCTAACGGTGTCTTCTCTCCTAAGAGAAGATCACCATCTCTTAAGTCTTATTGCTTGCCATTGTAGTAGAAAAGCATTTGTATAGCAAATAGTACTAGTTCCTATGACACTCTTGCTTGATTTGCCGTTGGGGAAATGTTTTTGTTTCGTGCTTTAGGGTAGCATAGTCAGCTGTAAGTTTCTGGGAATTTTAGTCCACATCCTGTAAACTGAAGAGTCACAGCTGGTATATTTTCCATGGATGTAAAGGAGGAAAAGTGTAGAAGCATTCAAGTTTTTTAGGTCAGTGTGATCTGTCGGATCAGGATATATAATTTCTAGTCCCTCATCACTGTTGCTGTACTATTGATGAGTTTTCCTCCTTTGTGCTTCAGAGAGGTTTTCTTGCCAAGGTATTTTTGGGAGTTTGCTGTCCTACACTCCAGGAATTTTTCTCTTATTACTTTGCTATTTTTCAGTATTCCTCCCATCTCAGTCTGTTATCAGTTTTGCAGTTCCCTCTCCTACACTAAAGTGCACTGTTTTTCTGTCCTTGGAATAAAGTAGTAGAAAAACTACTTAGCAATTGCTGGTTAGGAGTGTTCTTTCTTCCACTGGACATATACCAGTATTTTGAAGAGTATTTTTAGAAGATGGGAGAGGAGCCATCCGTTCAACAAATGCACAGCTCCTTTAACAGTCTCAGGCTGACTCCTAGCTAATTTGAACATAGCCACTTACAAATATCACTTTTCCCTGGAACTGCTCTTGCACCTTCTTCACGATGCAGCTGTCCTGGGCCGTAATTAAAATCAAATCACTTGATTCCTGTCTATTTTGTCCATATACTGAAATGAATGCAGGTGTGGAAGCAAAGGAGAGCCTGTCACAGGTGAGACAAGCTGGTAGCAAGCCACTCTGGAATTACCCACTGTTTGATTTGAGGTGTTCCTGAACTTAGTTCAGTTCCCAAACTAAGTAGGGTTGGTGGGGGGAAGGGGGTGTTCTAGTGCTTCCTTTGCTGTACCCCTCTTTCGACTTATCCAATGAATCCTTTTGGGCTCCTTGGGTGCTGCCAGAAGGAGCAGGATGTGAGTGCTTTGCGGTGCCTTCGAGAAAGAAAAGGGAGCCGGCAGCTTGCTATCCTCCAGCCCTTCTGTCCTTTCCATCTCCTCCACTTTCTCACTTCTGCAGGGGTCACTGGGAGGCAGTTGTTGCTGCGGTACACCTTTTACTTTTTTACCTGTGTTGTTAATGCCTTGCTTTAGGATTGCATAAAGGCAGAAGTTTGACAGTCCTTTGGCCTACCTGTCAAAACACCCTGTATTTGGGAAAATAACCAGAGTAACTATTTTCTGGGAAGAGTGGAACTGTAATACAAATAAGTTTGTAAATGCCCCTCTTAACGAGGACTGTGGTATAAAGTAGTGTCCACACAGGTAATCTGGTTACCCTTAGTGTTGAGGAAGACTAATAGTTACAGCAGGAACTCGCTCACTGACTTGCTGTCTTCTGGGCAAGTCTCTTCACCTGGATGTGGTCTCTGCTGCTACAGCTGTGGCATTGGGGTGGTAATTGGTAGCTGTGTGGCCAAATTAACCTCCATGGAGAACTTGAAAAGTACTTAGGGTACAGAATAATGATTTCTGCTTCATTGTTTACTGTTCTCTTTAAGAGTTAGATGACACTCCTAAATTAGTATTATTTCTGCAGCAATTGCATTTACGTTGAAGTCTTCATTAGTTTTCAGTTCTTGCAAAAGTAGTTTTTCAGCTAGCAAACGGGTTAGTGGGCTGTCTAGTCTTCTGCCTTCAGCAGTTTCATATAACTCAGCTGTCATCTACAAGGGTAACTTACTGGTAATAGCAATATTTTGGTCAATATTGCCTCTTGGTTTAGGGAGGGGTCCAATCAAATTGAATTACCTCCCATCTGCTTATGTTTTTTCCACCACTGTCTTAAAACCTTTGAAATAGGGCCTCTCTCTTTGGGTAGGGTTGTTAAGCAGGATTTAACTCTTATCTCTTTGTCTCTTTCAGGAAAGTGTCCTGTAATAGACATGGGCTTTAGACGTGGGCAGCCTCCACCCTTCATTGCAGGGACCTGTGGGTCATGTTGAGACTTACTCTGTTAGGCTCTGTACAAACCCATGAAAATACTGTCCCAGAGCTGTTGGAAGGAACAGGATAACTTTGGTCTGAAAAAGATATTCAGTCTAGGGACACTATTTTCATGGGTGTGTACAGAGCCTAATAGAACAAATCTCAACCAAACTCATAGGTGGAACTGCAGTGAAGGCAAATAAGCAGGTACAAAAGAACTTCAGCTTAGAAAACACCCCTAATACAAATGCTTCCCTTTGCTTGAGCCAGACCTGCACCCAGCATGGGACGTAAGACCAAAACTAGCTGAAGCTGAAGAGGAGTGTTGGAATCTACCCTTAAATCCTCAGCGTGTGTCTGTCCCCTCCTTTGTTTTCCCCTCCCTGCATCTGGTGTCAGTCACTCCATTTGGACTTCAGGCTCTGTAGGACTCTCTTCCTGAAAATGCTGATCTCCACTGTCAGCTTGGCTGAAGTTTAGGAGATTACTGAGGACAATAATGATAAATATATTTAAGTGTTTGCTGGGTGGATGATTAATAACTTACTCCTGAATATCAGATTGTAACTACTGGTATGACATACACAATTTTCTAAACTAATCCATTGACACAGCCCTTGTGGGAAAACTCTTCCAAGCTACCATAATATATTTACATTACAGTAAGAGATACAAGTAACTCTTTGAGCAGTGGAATTAATGAAGTCTGATTTCTGAGATGTCTGCCTCCCATTATCCAGTGCTTATCCACGTCTTCTGTCTTTTGGGTAAGAAGCAGTATGTGTACTATCATGCACCAGCCAGCATGCTTACTGGCGAGCAAGTATGGGCATGACTGCTAAGCTTAGTACTGTATCTTGGTGGCTGTGTGGAGTGGACAAGAGACAAGCTTTTTCCTCAGAGAGGTTATTAGAGTATTTTCTACTCTGCTGTTTATTTTCATCAGACTTTTAGGAAATGTATGTTTTGGGGGCACTTGTTTCTGTATCAATTAAGTCTGTGTAATTGGATTATGGATTTTAAGTTATATGTGGAAGACTCGAGTAATGGCATAAATGACATTTTTCCATGGGAAGTCATGCAGAAGGAAAGGTATAGGAGACAAACTAAGGTAGGAAACTAGAGCTGCTTGGACTTTTAAGTCAGCCTTGATTCTTCTTGAGCACCTGCTTATGATCAAAATCGTCTCTCCTGTTTGGAGGCCTCTAAAAGCTGGAAGGGAGTATTGACCTTCTGAAGTCCCTTCCAGCCTGAATTAGTCTATGATCTTAGCGGAAACAGGGTTTGAATTATGATAGTCTAGAGCCCCTCTCACGGCTCTACTGATGTCATGGGTTTCATCGAAGAGAGTTTCTCTTCCTACAGGGAGCCACCCAATCCTTTTTCTCACTTAGTAGCAAGAAACATTTGGGAATAGCAACAAAAGTTTCTCCTGGGGCAGAAGCAGGGAGTTGTCAGCTGCTTTTGTAATAGCCTGTTGCACTTGAGTTGCTGGCGTAAGCCAGCTGTGCTGCCTTGCATCCGTACACTGCCTTTCTGGGAGTGATTGCGAGGAGCTCTGCAGAGATGTGAATTTTGGTCACAGCACTGTGCTGTGGTGCAGGTTATTCTTCTCGGATTTGTCTTATAGGCTTTATAGATTTCTCTTGTTTGTTTTCAATGCACACTGAAATTCTGATGTAATGACCTAATGACAGGACCTGGGGCTGCACCCAGGAGACTTTTGTTAATCTACCTCTGGATAGGAACTCAAGTTTTTTAGAGTTAAAACACAACTGCCAAAATTTAGAAGCTGTGTCATAAAGAACTGGTCTGTGTTGAGGTGGGCTGATATGACAGGTCTGTTCTGTTTCCAGGTTTAATGCTTGATATGATAACTCGGTCCTTAAGATCAATTACCTAAAATTGTCTCAGTTTGTGTGTTAGAAGTTCAGGGCTGCTTTAAAAGGTTGCAGATCTTGTTTTAGCTTGCTTTTCTGTTTCTCCCTCTGATTTCAGGTGTTAGTTTGAATTCTTGTAAGCATTATCTTTTAAAAAAGTTTTCTGAACTATGAGCAGAATTGCTTGTATTGCCAGTGTTAAGTAATGCTTTAAGGGAAATAATATTTTTTTTTCCACTTGATTGTTTTGACCGCTTGTGCTTGAAGACTGATTTGTTCCAGATGTTTGCAATTTTATGCTGGTATATATTTAGATAAGCTGTTACAAATCTTGTAGCTTATTTTTCCATTCATTGAAAAGTGTGTTAAATTTATATCCTCTTTATTGATTTAGTGGTTGTGTATCAGAAGATATTGTCATGTGCTGGTTGTCAGACAAGTCTAATGACTCATAAACTTAATTATTTATATGATTGTATTCTTTTTTGATTGCAGAAAATGTATTTTAGTTATTAAAAATACTCTGTTAAAATCAGGTCAAGCAAAGAGGAAGATTTCAAAACACAACAACAAAAGTACCAGTGTAAGTCAAAATGACAGCGTAAGACTAGCAAATGAAGGCGCTCTGATGAATACTATGCCAAGTACTCTTGATTTTTTGTTTTGTTTTGTTTTGAGCTATTGTGTTGTCGTGGCACAGCTCTGGCTTTGTGCACTGCTTCCATGAATGTTAGCAAGCCTTAAAGGGTTCATAAAGAGTTTTAAAAGGAGAAAACTGTGGTAAAAATGTCTGATTCACTTAATGTGTTTGTTTTGCCTGGAGGCAGAGTTAAAGTTGTATGAGCACAGGTCATTGGAAACTCCATTCTATTTTATGGATTTTGTTCCTAAGCTTTTAACATGTTATTGTTTTAATAACATTGTTTCCAAGAAATTCACAGACAGGAATGTTGTTTTAGTAGTTCTTGTTTCTTGTCTCTTCCTAAACAGTTCTACTTTTATTATGGCTCAGATCTAGGAAACTTATGTTAGGTATAATAGATTCCCAAGTATGGGTGACAATGAGGCTTCAGATCTAAATGTGTTCCATGGCAGCATGGTATGAGTTTGTGTCCTCCTTAGAGGGGACTTTAGCTGTGAAGTTCTCTGTTTTTTCCTGCTGAAGACCTTCACTTTCAGTTCAGCTCAGCTTGGATGGAGCGACTGCATCGCAGGCTGGATGACAGTTGCTAACAGAAATGTAGTTAAAACCATAAAAGAAGGCTAACCATGATTCTAACCTATGATGGAGTAAAAACTATTCTTTCTAGAAGAGAATCTTCTTCTAAGATCTATAACAAAAGTGTAAATGAGTCTCTGATACTAGAAATGGTAAAATAGAGAAGGGGCTGGAGAGATATGCCTCTTGTCTTAGGTTAGACATACAAAGTTTTCATTCTTAATTGACATTGCTGTGCAATTTAAGGAAGGTTTCATATTTACCCTCTGCTGTTCATGTCAGAGATGTGGAGCTCTTGGGCAACGTGGGAGTGGACACAGCTATGGAAACATGAGTCCTTTACACATGCAGGAGAAGGTGGTACCATGCAAACTTCTTTAGACATGAGAAGCAAAACGGAGAAGTGGGACTTCAGCCCAATAGGGATTAGTACTTCGACACACTTATTACACCCACACTGACTTTAAATGTCTTAAAGGAACTTGCTCAAGGGAAATAAATTTGACTACTGATACAAGGATTGTTGTGGATGGTTCTTTCAGAGTATCGTCCCTGTGCTCAGCAGCTGTTAAAGAAGATGGGTGCACAAGAGCAAGGAACACCCGTGACATACAAGCATATTCAACAAAAGGAAGGCGTTTGTTTGTGTGGTTTTTTTTTTGTTTTTTTTTTTTTTTTGTTCTATCCCCACGTGGAATTTATTGTAACAGGATGTTGCAGGATCCAAAACTATGACTAGGTTCACAAAGGGGTTAGACAACCTCTTAGAGGATAGATCTACTGGTTCTCTACCAAACATGAGCATCTAGATGCAACCACTGCTCAGGAGGTTCTTTGACATCTGACTACTGAAAGGTGGTAAAACATGCTAGGAAATATTTACTTGTTTCATGTCTAAGTTCTTTTTCACCCATTACTGAGTCCTGTGAAACACAACATTGGGCTAGCTGGACTTTGGTATATTCTTGTGCTCCTGGGTGACTCGCTTGTCCGAATCACTCCTGAGTTCTGTCTTCCAGGGAAGTCTGAAAGAGCCTAGAGCCTTAGAAGGGGCTAACAGCTCAGTGCTTTGGGTGTCTGATTTGATTTTCAGAGTAACTTTTCTGCTGGAGTGATCTGGATTATTGATCTGGAACCAACTTTTCTTCTGTCTGGCTCAGCAATCCAACTCTTCTTCCCACAATAAGTTGGCCTGGCATCAGCAGTTGTTTAAAGTACATTGAATGCAAAAGAAGGCTGGTGGTGTGGACATTTGCATTAGCTCAGCTTGGGACAATTTCAACTGCAGTGGAGTTTGTGTGAGTTGACTCCTGTTTCTTACTGGTGGGAATGCATTGCAGAGTTACTCTTATCCCTGTGGTCCCTATTGTCCTTTGTGTCTTCTGACATTACTAACTCGGCCCCTTCCACATACTCTCCCAAACTGATACTAGTGCTGCCTGAAAGATGTTAGTTATTAGTTGTCCTGCCAATACTTAAGCAGCTGTTTGAAGACTGATATTTCTTTGGGCTGTCCAGGGAGTCCATAACCAGAATGATCGGGTCTGGTCAGGCACTGACTCGGGCAAAAAGAGGGTCTGCCACCCTTATGGTAAGAAGTCTGGGAGGTGGGAGTTAAAACCAAAACAATCTGGAGAAGAAATTGTCATATTCCTTTTTTCTTACATACACATAACATTATTATATTATCAAATCTGTGAATGTTTTTAGGAGCTATCCCATGGACCAAGAACTTCCTTTAATCCAGAGACACTAAGAGAAACTGTATCTGTCATCTAAACTACCTTCCTGATGACAAGCTAATAATCACAGCTACCAAAAAAGCAGACCCTCTCTTGTGCACATGTAACTTGAGCGTATCTTGATGGTCTCCCACAGACACCAGAAAAGATTCTCTTGAGAGCATTTTGATTTCTCTATTTCCTGTTTTTCTTGTGAGGCTGTCTTGAGTGCTACTGCAGCCCCACAGTCCACAGTTTTTCTTTCTGAATGCTGTTCCCAACCACAATCTGGCACACTGGTTATTTTTTAATTTTTGGAACACTGGCTGTTTTTTATTTTCCTTCAAAGTCTGGATGTTGCTGATAGATTTGACCAAAGCAAATGGGGCTGGCTGAGCCTTAAACTAATTTGCTGATCTAAGAATAAACTTGTTCAAAGAAACCATTTATTACCTCATGGCCTCTGTGGATCGTGTATCACGAGACCTTCCAACTGTACTTGTCCGGGGGGAGATAGCCAAGGAGCTTCCAGAAGTTGAGAGGCTGGCAAGAGGGGATGGAAGCCCTGCTCCTTTCAGCTGACAGGGATTCTTTGGGGAGGGAATTGTGATGGAGGAGGTGAATTTAATCCTTCTCAAAAAGTGCTTCTGTCATATTCTTCTCTGTCACATGGATAATACCTTTTGGAAGAAGAAAAAGCAAATGATGAACAACCATAGCCAGAAGCATGAAACCTTTGAAAGCCAAGGCTCTACTCTGCAACGAAAACAAGGCAGGCTCTCGTACAGAGCCCTAACCTGTTTCATTGCTTGTTTATCTGTTCCCTGTTGCTCTAGTATCTGAACAGTAAATGCCCTATTCTCTAACCTAAATAGATTAAATGACAAGTGCCATGCTATGTGAAGCCAAAGAGAAGTTACCTGCTGAAGGCTGTCTACCCTCTTTTGGGTTTGTGTGTGTGTGTTTTATTTGGTTTTGGGTTTGTTGGTTTTTTTTTTTTTTAATGAAAGCACAATACAGTAAATTATTAAATGGAGCATTGAGGTAGTTGTGGCACTTCTGTAAAAGCCAGTTTGACCTGCTTCGACCACCTGACTCTGGTGCACAACTTCACTTTCTTCTTTTCTGCCCCTCTTTCCAGCTGAAGGATCTATCAGCTGGAGAGCAGCGTCAGTGGGACAGGCTGTGCCTGAGAGCCCCCGGCTGTGGATAGATGGCAGCACAGCGGCACAGAGGAGCTTTTTCTCCCTAAACAGGTGCTCAGCCTCTGTGGATGAGGCAAGTTAAGGTGACAAAAGCACTCCACTGTTTTGCACCTAAATTTGGATGCTTACCAGGAGACCAATGCTACTGAGAGTGTCTGCCATGCTCCAAGTAGCTGTTCTGGCAGACTTGGAAGTAGGGTTGTGCTCCCTTTTCTGAAAGGACTGCTGCAGGGAATGGGGTGAGGTACATGAGGTTTCACTAGACAGGTAATCACAGTGAGGTATCACTTCCAAAACAGCTACGTGATGGAACAGCCTAAATCCCATTGATGCATCCATGTTACAAAACTGCTTTAATATTTTGCTTTGGACTTCTTGATGTTTCAGAAACTTATGTTGAAATCTAAACAGGCAGTAATCACTCTCGTTAATCTTATGAATCCTGAAACCAGCCGTGTTTTCAGTGTTGTCTACTCTAATTGCATAGATATAAGATTCTTCTCTTTTTTTTTTTTTTCTTTTTTTTTGGAAGGTAAGGAATGAAGAAGACTTTATTAAGAAACTGGACTGCAGTCCTGACCAGCATCTAAAGGTAGTGTCCATCTTTGGGAACACAGGGGATGGCAAGTCTCACACCCTTAACCACACTTTCTTCTATGGCCGGGAAGTCTTCAAGACGTCTCCAGCCCAAGAGTCTTGCACAGTTGGAGTCTGGGCAGCCTATGACCCTGTCCGCAAAGTGGTGGTAATTGATACAGAAGGCCTCCTGGGGGCCACTGTGAACCTGAGCCAGAGAACACGGCTGCTGCTGAAGGTCCTGGCCATCTCTGACCTTGTCATCTACCGTACTCGTGCTGACAGGCTCCACAATGATCTCTTCAAATTCCTTGGTGATGCCTCGGAGGCTTATTTAAAACATTTCACCAAGGAGCTAAAAGCTACCACAGCCCGCTGTGGCCTAGATGTTCCTCTGTCAACTTTGGGTCCAGGTGTCATCATCTTTCACGAGACTGTGTACACCAAGCTACTGGGCTCTGGTGAGTAGGCAGTAAGAAACTGAATTGCAGTGTGCTAAATGTTATCTATAAATTGTCAGGTTGCATTGAATATTCAGTGTTCCTTACTACCACGTAGAAGATGTGGTTTGGGTTTTGCTCTCGCTTGTTCCAGTCTGGGAGCCAGGCTATGGAAATAGTAGAGCATTCCCTGATGGCAATCTGACTATCCCAGATCAGCTAGAATAATCCTCTTAGCCAGCTGGATGTCGGTACTGACTAGTCATGATGTGACTTCTGCCAGCCGTAGGAGGGGTCATCGTGCAAGATCATGAGCATGGGTGATATGGCAGGCGAAGGTGAAAACTGAGACACCCCGTGATTTTGGCAGGGATATACAGGATCCTGTTGCAAAAAAATAAAATAAAACTGTATGTAGAAACTAGGATGGGCAAGAATAATGAAACTGATGAACTTGAATACTCACAGTATCCTCGTTCTACTATTTTAAATTCTGTGGACTGACATTGTTCTGAGGCTGGTGTGAGTTTGGGACTGAGGTTGTGGTGGCACAGAGCTGATGGTTTAACACCACTTTTCTCTGTGCAGGTATCTGATACAGCCAAAGCTCCAGGCCCGGCACACTATTATTTCCATTGTTTTCAGTGTTCTTCACTTTCAGGTCTTTCAACTTGGCTCGTGTTGTACTGGATTATGGATATTTAAATTGTGTACTTTATTTCTATGTCTGAGTGAAATGCACTGTCCTACGGAAGTCGAGGCACATTTTGGTTTTGACTGTACAGGGATGTGAATTTCTTCTCCTGGCCCTATTTTTTCCATATTTCCAAAGGCATGATGAAACCTTTCTTCATTCTGTCAGTTTCTGATGCTTTGATCAGCAAGGGCCCTAATGAATTGGCCTGCAGCGTCTGAGGCTCAGTCCTGCTGTCTGTGAACATCTGGGAGTCTTCTGCTGTGTAATACCACAGCAGCTCCCTGCTGGCCCACATTCTCATTTTAACTTTTCTAACCAGTGAGGTCTTGAGCTAGTAGAAGAACTTGGCATTCTTTCTGGTTATTATTAGAGTGCTGCCTTAATTACTTTTAACTTACCTGCCAAGGCAGTTCGTTTTCTTACATACCAATTTGCTCATCAGCAATTTAGAGTTTCATATAGTTGTTGAAATTTGCTGTTTCAGCAGGTTGGATTTAGTGACCCATAATGGTAGTTGCACCTGTGTGCAAAGTCAGGGTAATAAAAAAATTATATTTTTATGATCGCTTCTGATCATGGTAGGAATAGGAAAGAAACCTCTTAGCAGGTGGATTTGCAGCAAGCTGTAACCATCTGTCTCGATGGATAATTGAGATAAGTGAGTTTAGGGCAGGGAAGAAGGGGCCTGCCTTATTCTGAAGTGTACAGCAGGTACTTGGAAGCAGGCAGAAGAATGTAGTCAGCTCTGTGGAGCTTGACCTGATGTGGCCAGTTCTGAAGTGTTTCAAAGTGTACAAAGGGTTGATAGAGGCTTGGTCTTCCTTGCTACGGGGTTGGCATAGAGAATAAGCAGCCCATGTAAGGTTCATGTCCTCCACTTACCAGGTGCTATGACCAAGTTATGGTCTGGTGAGAAGAGATAACAAGTGTGTTGACATGGAGTTTCCTTATATTATGTCACAAATTGCTTCTTATTCTGGATATCTGTGTTTCCAAATCTAGACGTTTCCGGTTTTACCTGTGGTACTTGGTCTTAGAATCTAAAGCTGTGTATCAAAAAACAGAGACTGCTTTTGGAAACAGTTTATTTCTTTTCCTACTTGTGAAATATGATAAGTGCATTCCAGATGTATTAGAAGGTTTAATTAGAAAAACTAGCACTGTGTTGCGTGTGAAAGCACTGTGCAATTTAAATATTATTTTAAACAATCAGTTGTTTATGTACTTGCTGGTACTCTTATATATAGATCATCCTTCTGAGGTTCCCGAGAAGCTCATTCAGGATCGGTTTCGGAAGCTAAGCTGTTTTCCTGAGGCTTTCAGCTCAATCCACTACAAGGGAACAAGGACATACAATCCTCCAACAGATTTCTCTGGACTTAGGCGAGCTGTGGAGCAGCAGCTGGAGAACAATACCACTCGGTCACCTAGACAGCCTGGGGTTATCTACAAAGCACTAAAAGTAAGTAGAGATGAGTTCATCACAATCTTTATTTGTATCGCTGTTGCTAGTAACTGTCAGTTGCAGCTAATAAAGGTAGAGCATGTGAACCAGTGATGAACACTTGCAGATATCTGGAGATAAAGCAAGTCTTCCATGAAGATGATGATTTTTGTGTAACAGCCAGGTAGGCTGGGTAGTTTTTTTACTTTAAAACAAACACACACGTTAGCGAAGACCCTGAAAGGTCAAGAAAAGTTGAAGAGCAAAACAGAGCAAAATCAAAAAACTGAGCCAGGAAGAAACTGACTGGGGAAGAAAAAAATAACTGATGTTGTGAGTGACAAGCACTTAATGACAATGATTTACAAAGAGGAGGCCCAGAAGGAGTTATTGGTGAAATTCCTAAGGATGGCCTCAGCACAAGGGAAGGGAATGCAAGAGACTTGGAGGGAGTTAATGGTTGGCAAAACCTAGCACTGAGTGTAGTGTAACCCAAGGTCCAGGAGGCAAAAAGGAGGAAGAAGATGTGTTGGCAGCTAGCAAACAAGATGGGATCAAGCCAAATGATGTATCATTTCAGAGATGCAGCATCAGATCAGAAGGCTGATGAAAAGGAATTAGAGAGAGCCACTGGTGATTTTCTTAGAAGGTTCACCTTGCGAGGATGTCAGAGGGATTTTCTGGTCTTCAAATTTGCAGTCTGTCCTACAAGTTTCCACACATTGCTACCACTATGTGATTAGCATCATATTTTCATTGGCCTGAAGAGCACAGCTGTCATCAGGGAGGGGCGTGCAGAGCTGGGGCATATCTGCAGAAGAAGGTAGTGTTAGCAGTCTTTTCTGATGTTAGTCACAGCTGTTGGAACAGATAATTCCAGCTGCTCTGTATTTGGGGTAGCTGAAGCTCAGAAGGAAGTGAAACAGACAGGCAGCAAGGAGAAAACAGCTGGAGTGGTTAATTCAAGTTTAATTTCTAGGAGTTTATTGCAATAATCAAGTAATGCAGTTTCAGATATAGCTGCTAGTATACTTAAATTCATGTCCAGTAAAGTGGTTGCTGTGTTCAGATCACTGCTGACTACAAATTAACGTTTTTTGCTTCACTTCCTAGAAGCCTAGGGGCTTGCTAGAGATGTCTGTCCATCTCCTCTAACTTTTGAATCCATCGGCCAGTATCAGTCAAGCTTGAAAGAGGTGTTAAAGCTAACTTCTTTGAAATTCTGTGAAATCAGATGTCTATGTAGAGATCTTATCTGAGAGAAGCTGTGGTGAGAGATACATGGATGTCTGTGTATATGCAGTCAACCCTTGTTAGACAGCAGAGATGCTCCCTTCTCTACTCCCTGGGAGGGGAGAGAGAGGAAGAGAAAGAAAGGCAGCCACTGTAGTTACCTCAGCTGTAGGAAGCGTTTCAGTTAGACCTTATGCCTTCAAAGATCTCCATCAAGAAGAACCCTAACCATCTGCCCATCTGCTTTGTTCCAGTGCTTACTCTTTTTTTTTTTTTTTTTTTTTTTTTTTTTTTTTTTAACATAACACCCAAAA
This sequence comes from Platalea leucorodia, assembly GCF_965183815.1. NCBI lineage: Eukaryota > Metazoa > Chordata > Aves > Pelecaniformes > Threskiornithidae > Platalea > Platalea leucorodia. The sequence goes on along the minus strand of NC_138829.1, from coordinate 41,492,563 downwards.
GAACTAAGAAGTTAAGTGTGCCAAGGCTAAGGACTGACTTGATATGAGAACAGATGCTCCCAGGAAAGGGAACAAATCCCTTTGTGTCAGTCTTGCAGTTTCACCAGAGAACAGCAATTGTTCAAGGGGCCAGAGGAAAGCTCAGGGCAGCACTTTCTGAGCTGAGGGACAAAGAATGTGTCCTCACGTACTGTGAGAAATGACTCTTTCAGTTTCCTTCTAGAGTTTTCTAGAATGCAAAGCCCTTTTAGCAAGCACCCGCTATTTTGGGTGTGGGTTATACGCACAGAGGTGGATGCAATCTTCTACCACCCATTTCTGCTATAAAATTCAAAGTACGGGCAAGAGGAGAGGAGAAGAGTAAGTATCTTACAAGTATTCAGGTCACTTCCATACAAGTGCAAGATTGTATTCTTGCTTGATTTCTAATCCTTGTCTTGGTTTCCAGGTTAGTAAGACATTATTTGTTAGCTGTGTACTCTCTCTCTGCCTCTCCTTCCAGTAGAGGAACCCATGCTTTTGCTTGCAAAAGCTTTCATAAAATGTCTACATTGCTCTCAGTCCCTTACCAGTTCATTCTTTTCTGTTTGACAGGCTCTAAGTGACCGGTTCAGTGGGGAAATCCCCGATGACCAGATGGCTCACAGCTCCTTCTTTCCAGATGAATATTTCACATGCTCCTCTGTGTGCCTCAGCTGTGGGTAAGTAGATGAGAAATGCACCCTCATCCTTCTGGCAGATAGTGCTGCCCTGGTCTGCAGCCATAGAACATATGTCTGTGATGTCTGTGACATCTTGACACCTGACATCACCTGTCATCAGCTAGTACTTCCAGGCAGAATTTGCTTGAAATTCAACTCTTAAGTGAATTGGGTGGCTGTTATTGCTGCATCCCAGCTGGATGCATGGTCTTTGCCTACTCTATTTTTGTGTATGGCTACAAACCTGTTCTGCCCATATCTTTTCCCTGATGCACACAGGGCAGGAAGAAAGGAGTGTCTAAAGAAATCCCCCAAAATTTCCTATGATGATTTTTCCTGCCATTTTTATTACCTAAACAGTATAAACAGTCCTAAAGCACGCATCATCATGGGCCTGGGCTGTGTTCAGTAACTAGATCTAAGTGAAGCCCCAGGTTTGTTTAGAGCTTGCCTCATAGCTCTCTGGGAAGAGCCCAAAGATTGAGCCTGGAAGGGCGGTACATGGCAGTCAGTGCTCTGAGTCTGTGAGGTACAATAGCAGCGTGGTATTATGGTTGATTATGCTTCTGGAAGCATTTTCTCTCAAATGTGATATAGTGCTATGTTCCTCCTCTTTTATGCTCTAGAGAGTTTCTAGCAGCTCCTTGCAAAATCTGCAGTGTTAACTCTGTCCCGATCAATTTCCAAACTTGGTTAGTCTTTCTTAAAATTCTCCGTGAAATTTAAATTGTCTACAGTCATCATTTCCTGCACTGAACTGTGGTGTGTTGCTACTTTGTGCTGTGAAACAGTTGCTACACCTCCTTCCAAAGAGCCTGCCTTTCAATGATAAATGCTGTCATTGTTGTATGTACAGTTGTGAAAATGGTTTGGGGTTACAACGCCTATACAAATGCAAGATAGTAACATAAATGAACTCTTGGTGACATCTGTCCTGTATCTAACAGCATCAGCTCATCGTTTGCTTTTGCATACTCAGGTGTGGCTGTAAGAAGAGCATGAACCATGCAAAGGAAGGAGTCCCTCATGAATCCAAAAGTCGATGCAGATATTCTCACCAGTATGATAACAGAGTCTACACTTGCAAGGTGAGTAGTGACACAAGGACAAGGTCTGAAGAATGGAGAAGGAAACGATGGCCCAATAAATGAGGAATATCACAGGCACGTGCCTGTTTTCTTGCATTTTTTCAAATGGGAGAGGTGCTCATGGCCTTGACAGGAAAAATTGATCCCCATTGAACTTGTATTTTTGCTTGGAGAGGTCATCAGCTCTGTGTGCTCTGTGTCATTTGCTAGCTAAATTGTGAACCCAGCTGCTCCCAACCTGAGTGATGTTGACCTTCTACACGCTTGATGTGGTTACTCTTCTTATTTGGTTATGCCCATTGCTTGGTGTTAGCCAATTTTTCTGAAGGATGTGTGCAGGAGACAGGAAAATTTTCAGCTACTGTTATGTTTTTTATTGTTGTAGAAATATTTGCCTGATGTCATTATTGATAGTGGGTTTGGTTTTGTTTTTAAATCAGTTCTGATGAGTGCTCTCCTTTGCTGTGGAGACCACTGTATGCCAATTATATGCTTTATGTGGCCAAACAGGTGCAAGACCTGGAGTCTGGGATTCCCAAGAATGCAGTTTTAATTGAGCCTTTGTGTTACAGGCCTGTTACGAACGAGGGATGGAGGTCAGTGTCGTGCCAAAAACCTCTGCTTCCACTGACTCCCCTTGGCTGGGCCTTGCCAAGTATGCCTGGTCAGGGTGAGTACTGCAGCTAAGATATCTCTGCTCTCTAATGCCTCTATGCTGCCTGGTGCACTGGACTTCCAGTATCTCACTGAGGTAACCCATCTTCCTCTTCTGCAGATACGTGATTGAGTGTCCCAACTGTGGGGTGGTGTACCGCAGCCGACAGTACTGGTTTGGCAACCAAGATCCTGTGAACACTGTAGTGAGGACAGAAATTGAGCATGTCTGGCCAGGGGTAAGTCTGGTTGCTGGATAGTCTTTGTGTATGTGTGCAGCCATGCACATGTTTACGTTGGTTCTTCTGCACATTGATGGAGAAAATAGGTTGGCTTTCATTAGAGCCAGTCTCTATCTCTGCTGTTTAAAAGAACCTTTGCAAGGGCTTTCAGTCGTCTTTTGGCTATCTTGAAATGGCTAAGTTGCCAGTTTATGAACACTTTGTGTGAATGATACGCCATTAAAACCTACCCGTGTTTCAAAGCAGGGCTGGTGAATTTTTTCTCATGCTTGCCCTCCAGTTTAACAGGAGCAGTGGGTTGCAGAGCCATCTGCTTCTAAAAAAAATGAGATTTCCCTGGTTTTATTCTCAAATGAATATCCATTTCATTCCAGACCGATGGATTTCTGAAAGACAACAACAATGCAGCCCAGCGTTTGTTGGATGGGATGAATTTCATGGCACAATCAGTATCTGAACTTAGCCTGGGACCCACAAAAGCTGTGACCTCCTGGTTGACAGACCAGATTGCCCCAGCTTACTGGAGACCCAACTCTCAGATCCTGGTAAATCGCAGCTGCTGTAGAGAAAAGCTTTGCATAGCTTGAAAACCCTTTTCCTCACCTTTTAAGTAATATAGTATTTTGCAGATTCCAAATGCTTCTTGTTTTATTTCAGCAAGCCCTTCTCCTTCTATTTTGAGAAAACTGAAATGCTTTCAGCTCTTCCCATTCTTGACTCAGCCAGAGAAAGTATGAACAGAGATTCTGCCCAGCCCTGCTAAAGAGACCGTTTCCTCCCTACTTTTTGTGACCTCCTCTCCCAGCAGTATCACAGAAAATCCTGGCTTGCATGAACTTGCTCTTCAAAGCAAAGAATCAACATCTTAAATCTGGCTACTGCAGTCGATAGTACTATTTTTATAGGTGCAGAGATTAAACTCTGGTTTCATACCTGATGCAAAAAGCTGGCCCCAACAATTCAACTAGAAAAGGATTCACTGTGTCTTGCAGGAAACAGATACTTCTTCAATGAAAACTGCCTTCTGAATTCTTACCCCCCACAAAGATCAAATAGCCACCATTCAGCCCTGCATGATGTGGCTGTAATTATTTGTGATTGTGAATGAAGGGATCATAGCAATCTATCGGCTTAACCACGTACATCTCCCTGTCTGAATCACTTCCCTAGGGTAAAGTTATGGGACTGGTAGCACCCAAGTCTTGGGTGGAACTATATTTTTCACAGTTTCAGTCTGAGTCTTGCCATCCTGGGATTCTGCTCTCTATTTTTCTATTCAGGAAGATCAAACTAACAGTTTTTCTTCCTTTGTTTTTCTGATTAGAGTTGTAATAAGTGCAACACGCCTTTTAAAGATAACGACACTAAACATCACTGCCGGGCCTGTGGAGAGGGCTTCTGTGATGGCTGTTCTTCCAAGACCCGTCCAGTGCCTGAGCGAGGCTGGGGACCAGCACCAGTGCGCGTGTGTGACAACTGCTATGAAAACAGGGGCATCCAGTTAGGTAATTCTGAGTTGATTGTGACAGAATTATCCCTGGGCAATAGTCTGAAGTCTTTGTCCCTGGCTTCTGGATCACAACCATTCCCACTGGGTGTAGACAGTGTTGTTCAAACTGGGCTTTGCACAGAGTTTTTAGTAGGGAAGCTCAAGAGCTCAATGTCTTTTGGTAGGAAGATGGCCCTTGAAATGAGCTACCAGATATCTGACCCGCTAAGAAAATTATTTTCTAACTGGATCTTTATTTTTCTGGCACCTGCTGATGGTGTGAAGCTAGCATCAGAGCAGGGAAGCTGCTGTTTCAGCAAACTGTGTATTTTGTCCATTATTGCTGAAATGGAAGTAAAAACTCTGCAATTCAAGATTGGAGATGTGGGAGATAAAGGCTGAGGAGAGGCTCCAAGCTGCCTTTTGGGTTTGCTGCTGGTTTTTGCTAATGTAAATTAACTGAAACTTGGCAGAAATTGTGCTGGACTTAAGTGTTGAAACCTTTACTCTTGTGTCACACAGATGTGGCTGAGCTGCCTTCAGATGAGGAAGGGGGGACACTTATTGCCAGGAAGGTGGGGGAAGCTGTGCAGAACACTCTTGGAGCAGTGGTAACAGCCATGGACATTCCCTTAGGTGAGCTCTGTTCTCTTCTTATGGATTTTTTTTGTTTAGAGGCATTTCTGTTTTCACAGAGCAAAACTTCTGATTAAACTTCAAGAGTTTGTGTGGCAGGCTGGCACCTCCGCTATGATACCACTGTTGGCTGAGAGTTCTACAGCTCCCTGCACCTCTCTCATTTGATGTTTCCTCTTGGTTTTCACCACATTGTTTCTGCAGTTCATACCTTCTTTTTTCTCCCTGTCGTGCAAATCTGTGTGCACCAAGCTGTGAGTAATTCATGCTCCCCTGATGCATCACTGCAGTGACCTGCCAGATGGAGTTCCCTAAAGACTGGCCAATTAGGAAGCATTTTATCAGGTTTGGTTTTCTTCCAGAGATGCTGAGTGCCTTTTAAGTGTGTTCATGGATACTGCTGGCACTTGGTACTTCTGCAAGGGAGGGCTGAGAATCTGAAGCTGTCCAGGTTGGTAATGACGGGAAAGTAATCAGTAACGTGATCTTTAATGGTGAGCTTAGTACAGTGAAAGTTTGCTGCTCTTTCATGTGCTGGGTAGTAGTTCAGGTATGTCAGCAAACACTTTGCATTTGAATCTTCTGTTATTGGACCTGACTTCCTACTCATTTCCCAGATCATCATTCCACTGCTTTGCCTACAGCATGTCCTGCCATCACCCTTTGTGGGTGGTGTTGTCTGACTCAATGAAAGGAAGAATAAATCCCTTTCTCAGTTCAGACAGTACATGTGTTTTTGAATGTTTGGTTTGGTGACTGTGGTTTTTTTTGGCCACAGTTGAAACTGAAGGTAGGGAAAAGCAAGTGTCTCATCCTCTGGAAGAGTCTGAGTAAGGGAAGGTGCCACCATTTAAGGAGAACCAGTCTATCCCTTTGAAGAGAGGCAGAATGTGGGAGAATGGCAGAATGGCCTAAATGGCTACCCGTTGCACTGAAGAGTTCTGTCAGTAGGTCTTCTTCCCCTTAGTGGCAGTGGTGTGACTTGCAGTGTGTGAGTACTTCCACTGGAGTACATTCTTGACATGCTCATGTTCACAGATTATTTTCTTCTCCCTCTTTCTCATCCCCCCACCTCACTTCCTCCATAGGACTGGTAAAAGATGCTGCCCGACCTGCATACTGGGTACCAGACCATGAAATCCTGCACTGCCACAACTGCCGGAAGGAATTCAGTATCAAACTCTCCAAACATCACTGTCGGGCCTGTGGCCAGGGATTCTGTGACGAATGCTCACACGACCGCAGAGCGGTTCCCTCTCGTGGATGGGATCACCCAGTCCGAGTTTGCTTTAACTGCAATAAAAAGCCTGGTGACCTTTAACCCCAGGCTCTTCTCCAGATCTCTGCAATTCCTTATGTTCTCAGGGTTACAAATGAAAATATCTGGTCTCCCTTTCACCTCTTAACCTGTTGCAGCCAGAGTGCATGCTTCCAGTTTCTGGCCTCCTCTCGTGTTATATCCATCTTGGAACGCTGGGAATGAGCTTACATTCAGCCTCTAGGTTTTAATTTCAAAATAACTGGGGAAGGGAGGGAGCTCCCTTGTAAATGAGCAAACCAAAATCCAGTGTATTTTATTCCAATTAAAAAAAAATATATATCTCTATATATCTATGTATAATTTAGTATATTAAGAACGCGGTTGGCTAATGAAGCTTTGAGTATTCCTAGTTCAAATGATGGATGGTGTTGTTCCTTACTATATTGGATCAGACTTATGGCCTTCTGATTCTTCTTTTGGAACGTCTTGCTGATCACGATGTCCTGTGAGGAAGGTTTGGACTCTGTGTTGCCAGGAAATCTCCAATGTTGATGCATGAATTACACCTGGTAATTCAACCAGCCCTACATCTGGAGGTGCTGTACTTCTGGCCATGGAAGATTAAACTCAGATTCATTAGCGAGTTTGTTTGAACTGTGATATGGGCAGTGGTCTTACAGCGCAAGAGGTATCAAGTTGAAATAGACCCCCTGGTAGAGACCAGTAGCGCTCCGAAAGGTAAAGCAAATCATATGGCACAAGGCAAAGCATTCTGATTTTGCCGTTTCGACTTCAATACCAGATCAAAAGGTAGCAGGGTCTTGCTTTCCCTGACAATGTTCTCGTGTACTCAGGTTTTCTTCAAGTTTCTCTGCCAGCTTGTTTCAGTTAAAAGTTTTGTCCAGAGCAGAACAAGAGAACACATTGTGTAGGCAATTCTGAAATATGAAGTTTGAGTTGTTTGGGTTGTGATGACTTTTCGTTTCCCCCATTTTTTAAGTGATCCCGGAGTCTCTGGAGCCTCTGTGTTCTCAGACGTGGTTACATAGAAACTGCACAGATTTGACTTACCTTTTTTCTAATAATATGAACTTACAAATCCACCTGGAAAATGGGAACCTTTCTTCTTTGCTCCTAGCAACTGGCACTCGCTGGACTTCATCCTTTTATTAAAGGACTGCAATGAATTCACTGATTCTGTGATCAAAACCACCACTTAACCTAACTAATACTGTCTTGTACTGTGGATTTGTGGTTCCAGTTATAAGAAGTAAGAGACCATTGTGGATTGAACTGCCTAAAATTCTCCCTTCTTGGCTTACATAGACAAGAATTCTTCCACCACATGAGAGTTGTCTCCTTTTGGAGTGGCTGGACTTTGATGCAATGTCCTGGAACTGTGGTATTTTTTTCCCCAGCTTATTAAATGTGCTCTTGTGTAGATGAGTGCCCAACACCCTGTTTCTGGACTGTATTATTAAATTAACTGCTATAAAAAGACTTTATCTACTGAACAAGTGTACTGACTTTTTCCTTGTAACAAGCAGTTCTCACTTTGTCTCTGAAAGAACATACTCACAAAGTGATTGCCCCTACGCAACTACATCCAGCCTGCACACGGAAGTAGACTTGGAAGACGTTCCAGGACACCTTCGGTACTGGCCGAGTTTACCGGGGACTGTCTAATGTTTTTGTAAGCAAAGTCTGCCATAAACAGACAGTTGCCTAAGGGAGGGCATGAGTAGGTAGAAATCCTCTCTTAAAAGACATTCTGCACATCCAGCATAATTCTGTGCTTCAAAGTATTTTTATTTTTTTAATGGGTGAGCAATGTGTTCTTGGTTTGTAGGCTGTGCCCTGTGTGCTGTTAATGCATGTAGCTTTACTACCATGTTAATGCACAAAGAGAAAGCAGCCATGACATTCCTTGTATAAAATCTTTGGCATCTGTTTCAACAACTTGTCTGATTTTTTTTTTTTTTTCCTTGTCACAGACAAAATTACTACTCAGTCAAAGAGGAAATATTGTCTAAACATTTTTAGTATATATATGATCTTAGTAACTTAGCAACCTGTCAATATGCAGAGTCCATTCTTGATTGATTATCCTGGAGCTGAATCTTTTATGCTGTTGCTCAACAAAGCAAAATCTTATGTGATGCTTAAACTGCAGCAGGCTTGGTGTTACTCTTTCTGGACAATGTTGAGAGGATTATTTGGGTTCTTTGTTTTCCAAAATGAAAAAAATATCGGTAAGGTTTGAGTTCACTGCTGTTTTCTGTACGCAAGAACTTTTGTTTTTTCTGGTGGTATTGGGTGCTGTGGGTACGCAGAGTATAGAATATGGTTATTAAATGGATTAACTATTTAAAGGGGATAGATACATATTTTAGCAGAGCCCAACGCTATTTGGTACTAACACATCAGCATTCAATAAACAAAAGGGCTCCGAACAATGTCTGTGGGCAGAAAGCTCCACAGGAAACTTAAATGAAGGAAATAGAAATCCTGAAAAAAATCACTAGAGCAAGTAACATGGGAGCATCTTGTGCTTGGGGTGGGACTGTCAGCCTGAAGACAAGGGTTAATCCCAGCAGTAGAAACCTGTGAGAGTTTTATTCCTAAACTCTTAGGAGAGATGCTTCACATGCAGAGGTATTGGTAGCGTCTAGCCAGAATGAGTCTTTGCAAAACCTGTCAGCAGTTAACAGCAATCTTGTTGGAGCTCTGCAAAAGCCCAAACTGTGAGTGTTTCCTAACTGCAGTATGAGACGGGTCTGATACTCTAATGCAACTCCTGTGCGAAAAAGTCTTGCTTATCTACAAGGGCAGGGATAGGAGGGGACTGTTTTCCAGGAAATTTCCAGAAGATCACTTTGTGTGTTTCACCGAAGACAAATTACTTCCCAGCAAATTGCAGTTGGTCAAGATGATGGTGTATCCTTTGGATCAACTGAAGTTCACTGTAATGTTAATATTTCAGTAGTTAAAATCAGTGCACTGACTTGGTAAGATAATGAATTCAATTGGTCTTGGATGTGGCACGATAAAAGCATGTTCTGAGTTACAGAATGAAGTTGACTGATGTAAATCTCTTGCCAGAAAAATGATGTCAGATTGATTATTGGCAGATCGAGCAGCGTCTTCACCTCTTCTGATTAGGAAATGCTCTGAAAAACATCAAGTAAAATAAGAATCATGTGAATTAACTGATGTGCAAAGATGTGCCCCAGTGAAAAACTAATTCCTCACCCAAAGCACCACAAAACGTGCCTAGATTTGTAGAGGAAAAAACATCTGATATGATTGCTTTATTCTGATGGATTGTGGGTACATATGCCAATTCAGCATAAAGATTCATCTTCAGATAGGTGATGTGGGTTTTCCTCTCCTTCTGTGAAGCAGATATATATGAGCTTCATATAGATGTGCACCCTTTTAGACTCCTTACCCAAAACCTTTAGGCCAAACTTGGCTTAAGCGTATACCAGGTGCACATTGCACCTGAGACTTGCAGCTAGGGAAACAGATGGCAGAACAGCATGGCTGTAACACGTAGCTATTGTCAGGGTAGCAGCAGGCTACAAGAAAAACGGCTTTGTCTTTCACTTCCCCACCCCCCCGGTGGTTTTCCTGCTCGTTCATCCTCCTGCCCAGTTCCCCACAGGTGAAGTTGCACTTGCTGAAGTTGGCCAAGGTATCCCGTATGTTCCTGCCTGTGTCACTTCCGAATTGGACCTTTGGTTGTGTTCTGGAGAACATGACAAGCCTCGCTAGGTTTTGATGTCAACAAGAGTTTATTTGTTGAAATAAATGCCATTGTTATGTTAGATCTGCCTTGCATTTATGCTAGGTGTCTGCCTGCTGTGGCTGTGCTGGGACATTCACAAATGCCCCGTTGCTTTGGGTAGCCTGTGCTTTAACATTGCAGGACTCTGGCTTCCCACCTGGTCATACAGACCTTGCTCTTCATCTTTTTCCTTCCAGCATAACCAGCCCAATGAGGTTTAAGTACTACTATCTCACTGTATTTTGCAGCCTCTTGTTTTCATGTTTCATTGTCAACTGATGCTGTCAGTCACTGTAGCTCCACATATTGTGGCATTGTCCTTGCATGTGATTTATTGCTGATGGCTGTAATATAATTTGGCATCAACAGATATGTCTTCGCCTGCCAGTAATTTGAGAACAGAGAGTGATTTGGACAAGCAATAGAACTGTCTGGTTTTTGTCGTCCGAGTCCTGTCCCCGCCCCCCGTGTCAGCTTGAGCACTCTTTCTTGGTAAAGCAGTGTTGGTGTGTATATTCTGTCAGTCACAGTACATAGTATGTCATAAATGTTTTTGTTTGTAGTGCGGGCACATCAACAATGAAATCATGGCAATGCCAAAATAAATAAAAACTTACTATGAGGGCTTTCAAAATCAACAGTATAATGTGACAAAGACAAAGCTAAAGTAGAATGGCAGCTAGTCAGTTATCTTAGGCCAAAATTAACCTGCATTCAGCTTTTTACCTTAATTTTTATTGGATATAACTTGAGGAAAAAAATAAAGCAATACAGATACAAGGTTTTTTTTACATATATAGATATATAAAAGAAGTCCTCATGTAGGAAATGTCTCAATTGTGGCATTACAGAAATTCTGTCAAGAATGCCTGCAGATTTTGAAACACTCTGATTTCTGACATTTTGAAAAGTTGGCTAAATCTTTCTTGTTCTGCTTAAAAGGCAGTTTTGCAGCAGCACTGGAGGGAAGCAGTAGTGTATGTACGATAATGTACAGATGATGACTTGTCAGGAAGGCATCAGGAGTGCTTCACAGCTACCATGATATTAATAGAACTGCAGATAGAAAAAAAGTTGTTTGAACAAGAAAAGGCAGGTGCTCTTGATTATATTTTCAGACATTATCTAAAATGGTTTATCAACTTTGTGCCTTGGCTTCCATTTTTGAAACACGAAACGAATTCGTAAAGTGCTTTAAGCACTAGGGTCAAGCATCTTTTAACCCCCAGCCCCTCTCTCCAGAACCCCTGTCTAGAAAGTACTTTGGGTGGGTATTGACTGCTTGATTTAGCTCACAGTATATGTAGTATATGCAAGCAGCCACCAGCAACTGAAGGTTTGGGGACCAAAGCTGAATTGTCCACTGCCAAATTATAACTTTTCTGAAAGCAGCTACTGTAAGGGGACATCTCGAGACTATGTACGCATTCCGGTTTGAATTCTCACTTCCTCGCAACGCATGCTGAATTTTCTAGTACTGTTAGAATAGGTCCCTATTAAGCTCAAAAATGTAAGAATGCCAGAGTGAAAATTGTGACTAGTAAATTGATTTTTTTAACCTCTTAGTTTCAGTATTCATCAGGATAATAGAGGAGGAATGACCATGAAGCCATGCAGGGCAATAAATCATGGTCAACAGAAAGACATAACCCCCACCACCACAGAAGACCCAAAAGCAAATCCCTTCCCTGCTTTAGACACTTGAAGGTAAAACTGTAGAAGTTTAAGTTTCTACCAGTTATGTCTAAGAACCTCATGTGGCCTAAAGGCTTTTATGTGGAAAGAGCCTTTTTAATCAGGGTTGAGAGATGACTAATAGAAGCAGGGTATATGGAAGAGAACAAGGATGAGACTCTGCGGCTTCTGAAACAATCGCGTTGATGGGAGGGACTGGCAGTTGGGTCAGCGAGGAGAGCCTGGTGCTCTGCTCTGAGCCTTGCGCCACTGAGCAAAAGGGACCAAACAAATCGTGCCTGCTGGATGAGGGGTGCTGCAACCTATCTTGGAGGGCAGGCTTGGCCTTTCTGAAGTTTTCTACTAGAGTCGGTACTTGCTGAGAAGCTGAGGCAAAGAAATACCGTATTTTGATGCTGTAGCAGAGGGGAAGAGTGCTGCAGTTCCTTACTTTTTAGCTGCCTTAGGGTCCTAGCTATTGCTGCATAATGAAATGGTTGCTTTAATATACTTTAGCCACTGCCTGCAGGCTGCTTGCTGTTTGTCACTGAAGCCAAATTGCCTCTCTTCTTGCCCTGCTTCCCCTCTCCTTTCATACTGCTCTTGCAGGCGTAATGAGAAGCGTTGGCTGCCAAAGCCCTCGTTGGGTGAATGGGTTTGCAGGGACATGTGTGTGCATTTGGCTCCTGGAAACAACAGAAAGCAAATGAGTATCTTTTGTTTTATGAGTTTTGCCTAAAAGGGAACAAAGAAAAGAAACTATCTTCAGTTATGTAAGATGCCTTTCTGCCACAATTCCTAGTTTGTGCTTCCCACGGTAACTGGGCACAATTGCTGCACGGCCTTGTTCTTGCAGAACAGGCATTACTGGAGTTAAGAGCACTGGAAAGAGTTTACATGCTAATTCAAATTTTGGAATTAATGCTGATTTAAGGGAGTTCATGATCCTTGTGGTTTGCTACCTGCAAGTGTTTGAACCACACGTGTTTACTAGCGAGAATATCAATATAAAGTATGTTCCAACTCAACTCTGAGTTGGTTATCAGAGGTAACATTAGGAGTTTGCAGTGGGATGGGGTTAGCTACATTTCTGTTTCCTGAACAGATGCTTAGTTGCAGTATGCATTATTAACTCAGTCAATGCAAATGCTTTTGAAAGTTGTGCTGCATCTATTAATCACTGTGCCTGCAACAGAAAATGTCCCAAATTAACATAACTAATCAAGACAAATTGTAGAGTATTTTCTCAAATTGAAAAGAAAAGCAAGCCAGGAATCAGTGACCACACTAGCCAAACTGGTCTCTTGGTTTCCAAGGGTAGTAGGGGGAATGGGAAGAGCCTGCAAGACTTACCATCTGAGGAGAACAGAGGACCTTTGGCCTTATAAACAAGTTCTGTAGAAAGAAGGGGCAGCACACAGTATGCTGTGAGCGGCATCCACTCTGAGCTGTGTGAGAAAGAAGGCTCTGCAGAGAAACGCTAAAGCCAGATGCATCAGGGGAGCCGTAGTTGTAAGGAATTCACAGCTCAATCTGCCTATGGGGAAATGGGAGATGGCTGTTAATGGGATACAAGAAAGACTTGGGGGTTTTGAATGTATACTCAGACAGGGAAGAAACCGTTCTGAATATTTGCTGGGATTCATCTTTCATCTTCACTACTCTTGCAACAGCTATTTCATATAGAATATATTCACACTGCTCCCAAGAGGAGAGTTTTCCTGCTCTGTTGTCTTCTATATAGATTAACGCGTAAAGGAAATACAAAGAAAGGGAAGGAGATCGGCACACATAACATTGCAGCGTGGTGAGCAATAAGAGCTGCTGAGAAGAAAGGCCAGTTTCCTAGAGCAGCACATTGCTTAGGCCTGAAGGTTATGAGAGGATGGGAAGAAATGAGTGTGGAGTCCTGCAGGACAGAGAGGATTCTCACTAGGGCCAACCCTTCCTGGCACCTGTATTTGAATAATTCCCTCTTATCCAAAGTCATTGGAAATATGGAAGGAAAGGAGAGAGGAGCACATTGGAAACAAACCAAACCACCACAGGATATGCTGAGGCGTGCACTGGTCTCGTGAAGGGAATCTCCCTGTGTTGGACTTGCAATGCAGGGCACTTGTGATGCTTCCTTTTGGAGGAAGCCAACCAGAAACACAGTCATGAAGTGTGCTCGATGAGCTCAGGCCACTAGCGGGGATGCAAGAAGGGATGAACTGGCCACACCACCAAGTCCTTGGTGTGCTCTTAGAGAGCTCGCGCCACAACCGTGACTGTCTCATCCCTGTTAACAGTGCTGTGCTCATGCTGCAGCTCACACTCTTCTCCCAGAAAAACATTTTGTGACTGATTGAACAGTTTTGCCAACCCACTTGTTTAGCCACAAATACTCCTGCTCAGTTACAGCCTAAAAGAGCTTTCCCTGCACGTGCACAGGTGTGAGGTGGAATGGAGCTGATGGCACATCATGATGAAGGTGGTGGGGTGCAATCCCTCCATAAATAGGTTACTCTGGCCAAAAGCTTTAGGTGCAAAAGAATAATAATATCTGCTGAGAAATAAAAGAGCTAGAAACCTTTGTGGCATGCCTAGGAGGGTAGTGGTGAAGGTTTTCTCTGAGGGCAGGAACAGGATTGCTTGGTACCCTGCTGTACCTGATAAACCAACAGAGCATCTCTCGCCTCCTTTGGGCTGTAGCACTACTACAATAGCTCTTCAACATACCTACAGTTACCCCTACATGGAGAGCACATACTCTGCTGGAGTACTGCTGCTGGAAAATGTGCTTCTGCTACTTGATGCCTTCCCTGCCCCTTTGGGAATCCCTGGAAGGATTTCAGAGACAGCACTACAGGCTCAGGACAACACACAGCAAAGTCACAAGGGCCTTGGAAAACAAATTATGCCTGCTCAAAAAATATGGTGGAGTGAATGGGGTAAGCCGTCAAGAGACAGGTATTAGTCCTGTTTCTTTTTATTCCTGGAATGCAATTTACTGAAGCAGAAAAGCTTCGATGGGAACCTGCAAACCCCTTCCTTCCCAGGATGCTCAGTACTGTTGCACCCCCCTGCAATGAAGACACAGACGGTATCTGAGGTGTGAGCGCTGTGCTGGGTACTCCCAACTGTAGGCCACACCTATAGTCACCAGCAACACTTACCTTTGTGCGCCTCTGCAGCTTATACCCGATTTCAGAAGGCACCTGGAACGTAGACACCCAGCCTGGCTCTCAGGCTCGGCCATCGCACTGAGCTCCTTCCTGACATGCTGTGCAGCAAGGATGCGATGGTAGCCTGGTTGTGTGTTCACCTGCTGACCTGGCAGGACCCCATGGGAAGTAGCGTCTCCGATAACACAGTTATACATCTGAATGCTCTAAGCAGATCCCAGGATGGAAAGGTGGTTCCTGCATTCCTTTTCCAAGAATTTTGGAAAACCGGAGCACAGCATGTCTTTCCTGTGAAGCCCATCAGTGGCCCCACCTAGTTCATGAGGGCCTTCAGCCCCTGTAGGCTCCCGATCTTGTCAGCGCTTCCTACGTATGCTAGCTGTAGGATGGTCTTGCCCAACCCGGGCTGGTTACCAGCAAGGAGCTGGAGGTAATGAGGCTCCATGGGAGGATAATTGTTCTCAAATACAGGTACAGGCTCCTGAAGCGTCACCCAGTTACCCTGAGCTGGTGCTACAACTTTGCAGCTGAGGGCCCAGTTGTACCTCGGTATGCAAAAGCCCTGACTGCACGGGTGATCTCATATCCCAGGCAGGATGTGGTCTGTCCAGGCTGGGCTCGTCTCCTGCTACAGCTGCATAAGCAAGCCTGCCTTTCCAGACTGCTGACCGAACTCCAGGTTAGGGGGGTGGACTTGGTCAGGCAACACCTAATAAATTAACAGGGACTTTCTGCCTGGCTACTGCACCAGGAAAGGGGCTTTGTTCTACGCATGCTGCCTTGTAAAGGGAATGGTGGCAGGGCAGTGGCACGCTACCATCATCTGAAAAGGACAAAGTTTAGCATGGCCCAGCTCAAAGGACTGACAGTGAGTGGGGAAACAGCTGTTCCTTGAACTGCGTCCAACCACAGATGCAGCAGACAGCTGATGCGGGGACCCAGACCAAAGCTACTCC
Source organism: Platalea leucorodia (assembly GCF_965183815.1). Lineage (NCBI taxonomy): Eukaryota > Metazoa > Chordata > Aves > Pelecaniformes > Threskiornithidae > Platalea > Platalea leucorodia. The sequence continues at coordinate 41,476,905 of NC_138829.1, read as the reverse complement.
AAACAGCCCCAGAACACCTCTAGTGTCAGCTTCTCAACACCAGCTACTTCACTCTGCTAATCCACTCTGTTGCACCAGCCTACTTGCTCATGTAGATGTAACCACAGCTAAGTGGTTATATGACCAAACTAGGACTAAGTTAGAGCAGCCTTTCGGCAGCAAATTCAGCTAGCATGAGTCAGGCCCTTGCTGCACGTTATCAGCTTTTCAAAGCTTATAGCTAGATTTCAAAGAGGCTGAATATTGTCCAAGAAGTTAATCAGCATTCAGCTTTTATTTACAAAATGTCTCAGATGTATACAGCAAGATTTGCTGAACCTGCTGAAGGAGGTTCAGAATTTCATGGGTAAAGCAGATGCAATAGCAGCACTTAGTGACTCAACAGCATGGTGACTGATGCAAAAATTTTGAAGTCGTGTATAGTCTGGCAGCTTTGTAGACCAGGTCTGAGGAGAATATTGCGTCAGTTATAGGAGAAGTGGTACAGATCCTGTTTGACAGCCATGAGTAAGCCAGGAACTCCTCGGCTACCCCCAAGTCTTGAAGAAAACACCACACTGGGAATGGCATCTTTGGAGGATGGATGGGGAGAAGGGATGGTTCTAAGCAGATGGGCATCTTGGAGACTCCAAATTCTGGTGTAGCAATCCTGACCAACTGGAAAGGAAAGGACACCAAAATTCAGCATCGCACAAAAAGTACTTCACACAGCTCTGCAAGATTATCATCACAGAAGGTCTATGGGGAAAAACCCCTGACCATTTCTACACACACTAGAGGCAAAGTGCTTATCAATCCTTTATGAAACAGAAATTCTGCGCTGGATACTGCAAATGTGGGAAAAATGTGCATTTCCTATTAGGCAATAAAAGGTATGATATATCAGTATTCAGAGTGCTTTCCTCATTATCAAGCTCCTAAGCCAAAAAAGGGGAGGAAAAGCTCACTGTCAAATTAACAAGTATTCTTCTCATTGTTCGTCACTTATTGACAAATCCAAGGAGAGGAGGTCAATATGTTTACAGTGACACTGTGAAACTTGGCTATACTTTGCTTTGTTTATTGTTACCGCTCCTCCCCTGACACCCCCGCCCCCCAAAAGTCTCAGACTGTAGCCAAGTATATTCGAAATGAATCTGAGTGGTATAGACAGTTTACAAGGAATGATGCTTACACACCAATGCTTCAGTCCATCACCACACTACCCACTTAAGCACCAAATAAACATATACACGGTCGTTAGTCTCTATATAAAGTTATCACCAAGTCTCCCATTTATATGTTGTTTCCCTGAATTTCAAAATCAAATGTTTTCCATTCTGCTCTTGAGACACACTGTGGAAAGGATAATGGGACTTCTGCAGCACACAGCAGAGAAAGCCGTTAAGTGCTACACAGGAGTCATTAAAGTAGGTGTGTATCCATAACATTATTTCTTAATTTTCATAGTATATTACAGTATGTCTAAGGCTAAATTTCTTCTGAATTTTAAAGAATTAATAGCTTTACAGCTTCCAACAGCTGTAGCTAAGAAACGCTCCTCAGGCCTAAGGAAATCACTGCCATGCACTCTACAAGTAGAGGGAAAACAAGTCAACCCACCTGCTGTAAGAAGTCCTTCCTCCTCATTTACATGCAAAGGGAGAATAGCATATTCATTGTGATGACCTTTGTACTGTTTCACACACTTTGCCGTTCTCAGGTCCCACAGTTTTATCTGCAAGTTGAAGTAATTGTTTGAAAGAGGATATATTAACAAAGCAGAGAGCACTTGATGGTTGATAAATAAGTGGATCTGGAAGAGGACCTATATATGGGACTACCACCCAGTTCCATACTACCCCCCTAAAGAACAGGCATCCGCGCTCGGGACTGGGATAAGCACCTGTCAATGCCCGGACACTAAAAGGAACAGAATACTCTAAATGCAACAAAACCATACCTTTCCAGCCATATCTGCTGCCATGACATAATGTTCAGCCTCAAGAAGGCGAATAGATGTAACTGCTGAGTCATGGAAGAAACGAATTGCTTTCCAGCTCTGGCCCTTTCGGTTGCGTTGACGCACATCAATGCTGAAAATCTCACCTGAACGGCAGCCGTTGTACAGCACTGGGGTCTGGAAGAATCCCAGAGAAAGAAGCGTACTATGTAACATCTGAAAGGATGTTACAGGTTATACAGACAGAAGCTATGTCGAGCTTTTGAGCTCTCTGGTGCAGTTGTCAAATTATTTTATTAGCAGGGCCATTGAGAACCAGAATTTTTATTACACACTGCAACATTTTTTCCTCAACCAGCTCATTAGTTCCATTCAAACCTCAACTACTTACTTCAGCTGTAAAAGTTCAGCTATGTAAGTAGGAACTTACGTCTAACGTAACAGCAAAACAGGAACTGGCATTCTCATATTCTGATTTCACCCCTCTCACTAGATCTTTGTGGACAAGTTCATTAGTTTATATAGGGGTCGTCTTCTTTTTGATGGAGACAATACACTGAGTGTTAACAAAATGAGGTCATTTGCCAAAAACAAAACAATTTTACAACACGTTATTACTGTGCTCTTTGTACTTCCTTAATTTCCTTCTTACCTCTGTACAATTAACAAAAATTACCCCTGTTGCCAGAGAGTTTGAAATCAGTTAATTTTTTTGTTGCTATTCAGTTGTGTCCAAGCATCAGACCCCATCAGCTCTGTCATGGAACAGCTGTCCAACATTAACTGTAACCACAACCTTGTGCGCAGCATGATGAGTCCCATCACAAACAGAACAAAAACGCCCACCGATGAGGCAGCGCTCTGAAATAATGAAGGGTGTATGGTTCTTTTTACCTGCGTGGCGAACTGTTGTGCTAATACATCGCTACTGGTTCCAAATGTCTGTCGATGCCCTGTCACTACGTTGGTCACAAGAACTCGTCGTGTCAGGCCTAAGGAAGACAGATGATGTTCTTTTAGCTGCGATTTGGGTAGCAGCTGGGAGATTAATGCAAGAAGTCGTTCCCACTGAGACAGAAGGGGTTGCTAGCCTTGCAGATCACCTGTGCTGAAGCAGTTGTCTGCTTGGGGATTAAGGCACCAAGCACAGGACCAGGCAGTGGATATCTTGAAGCTGCACAGCATTCCAGGTCTATCTCCTAGGAGAGAGGAGCAACACATGAAGTGTCCATAAAATGTTAGGACAGGATGGTAACTCAGAAAGCTGATCTGGATTTCCATACTTCTTTCAACATTACAATCTGAAGCAGAGAAAATGTTACCCAGGTAGTGGCCCTGTGCTCAAGAGACAGCAAACAACAGTGGGACTTCATGACTGTAAGCTGAAGACTTATAGTCTATATAGATAGATGATTGTGAGAGACTGAAATTTATTCAGTAGTCAGAGGGCTGACCATGGCAGGAAAGAGAAAAATAACACTTGCCTTACAGCACTAGGTAAGCCATTTTTTAAAAATAAGTGGGCTAGAAACACAAAACATTTACTTTATAAGCTGTAGATTAGCCAAAACCTAACCTGTAAACTCTTGGCCTGCCTATTTTAAAAAAATGGTTTGAGTAAGTAACAATACCCTAGATTTGACCCTTACTCATGTAGCTCCTGCACAAAGTCTAATTGACATAAAATTTAAGTCCTCAGTTTTCCCTTGCTTCAGGGCACATCCACCATGATCATACCTATGTCAGGCAGCACAGGTGACATGTCTAAAACATGGTTTTAGACAGCTTAAGTTCTACTTTGCTCCCAGCATCCACTTAGCAAGGTTCCCTCAAACCAACAATTTAGGAGTGAAGCAAGTCAATAAACTTGGGAATACCTAAAACAGTCAATCAGAAATACTAGATGGGAGAACTCTGGTGGAACTCAGGGCATCTGATTATGGTGAAGGGCTTAAAATGTTCTACAGAGCAACTGGGCACACTGGCCTAGTGGCCATCCATCTTCAGTGACTCTTCCAAGTTCATGCTAATGCTATGCATTTTTTTTTAATGGCTGCATAAATAGCATGACATTAAAAATTTAAAATAGGTACGTAACTCTTCTCTATCACAGATTTCCTCTGTATAAACTTAACTGATCATGTCTGAATGGAAACCAGGTTAGAGGACTGTACTGTGTGACCTGAAGAAGCATGGTTCTGACATATATCAAGAAAGTCCAATCAATAAAGTTCTGACCCCAAGAACATTGAACAAACAAATATGTAAAGATACAGCTACAGCCATCAATCAGACAGAATTCTCTAAATCAATCATGCTTACACACAACTGAGCATGAACTTGTACAAGGAGCTATAGGCTGAGACATTTACCAGCTTTCCACCTTTGATTAATCCACTGAGCACACTTGAGTAGCTACTATGAGAAGGGATTCTGCAATGATTCCAGATAGTCTATAAGGACATTTGAGTACTTCTTGTATGCAACTTCTGAGTATTAGTTACAAGCCAAGCTACTCATGAAAAATCCCAAACATTTACAAGTGAGGTGTTCTCCTGCCAAAGTCAAGTACTACATCAGCAGCAGCTAAAAATAAACTAGTGCTTTGAATACTGCTTGTTAATTAATTCTTAAGATAAGTTCTTTTATCTGTTCACTTCTTAAACCGTTTCAGGCTTTCTAAATTTTACAAGAATACAACAGTCTCACCAACAACTGAAAAGTGTGGAAATAATCCTTCCTTTGTGCTCTTTTCATACCATAACTGCTATCGAAAATTGGAGGAAAAAAAACCCAAACAACAGAAACACCCTACCTGGGTTAGCGCTGCTGAACAATGATGCTGGAAGAAGACTGGCACAGCCTGGTGTTTCTGCAATTCCCATGAGACACAGCTTGCTGAAGTGAGTTAAGGAAAACAAAGATTTCTCCCTAGAATGGAACAGGCTGCCTAACATTTATAGCTGGGAAAAGCAAGGTGCTCTGACACAGCCACAGCCCACAACACTTTCCCTTTGAGACCCTGATGTGCCTTACAGTTTACAATTAAGTCTTGGCTCTTCCTTTTCTTTCATAGGAAAGGGCTAGAAAGAACTCCCATTCTTGTTTGTGTATTTTCATTACCAGAAAGACAAGATAAGAGGAATACTAAGGCATCTTTCTAGTGATAAAAAACCAACATGCATGGCCTACATGGATCATTCTTCTCATCTTTACATGCTGATGATGCTGCATTAATATAGATCTGTTTTTCATGGAGATAAGTTGGAAAAAGGGGAGCACACATTGGGGAGGCAAGGAAGATTCACTTTAGATTACATTAAAATACTTTCTAGAGATTATACCAGGTATAAATAGGATTTGAAAGCTGCATTTCAAGTTCAGTGGGGTAAATCTGCAATATGACTAGAGGAAAGCACAAAATAACCAAACCAAACAATCCCCAATTCCTAACCAGCTGTGAACAAGCCTGATGAACGCCTGCCACCTTCTGGATCAGTCCTGAATTGCTTGGCTTTTCCCATGAGCCATTACATAGACTTGTATGTAATTTCCTCTCTTTTGGCACTTTACTAGCACATCTGTTGCCTGCCATCTCCCATGTTAGAATGCCCTCTTCTTCCTCTCTTCTGGATTCAGCATTGTCCATTACTGCTTCTTCTACTATACCACCAACCTTCCTCTTCTGAGACAGATCTGCAGAACATGCTCCAAAAGTTGCAGAGCATGATGCCAATGAATTGCTCCCATTCTCCTCTTGCCCCAACCAATATGGGGGATGGCTTACACCAGAAACCAACCAACCCACTTTCAAAGAGGTCCACTTCAAAGAGGAAGTTAGTTGCCTTAACCCTCTCTCTTGTTCTTTTGCCCCAGCCAGTTTCTAAACATCAGATAATTTTGGATGTGGCATCTACGCTATTAATGAAGTGGGAAGTCTCCAGGGCAATAAACATGGTCTTTCACCTACTATTACACTGCAACAATTCTACATATATCTATAACAGAACCACACATCTGTTTCACTAGCTCCAACACCTTTCAACTTTTATAACTTTCTCTGTTTTCCAGAAAACTTAATTTCTGGGGCAACTCCATGAGATGTCTTCCTGGAAGTTAGTTGTTCTGTGCAGCCTGATGCAGACTTGTGAAAGCTGAACTGAAATTTCGCTTTTTTTAAAAGGATATAAAACATGAGAATCTGGATGAGTCAATGATGCCCAGCACACAGAATTCACCTTCAGACACAAGAAGACATACTATTTTTGTGATCTCTTATTCAATTCATGAAAGGGTATTTCCATGCAAAGATGACATAAAACTATGCGCTGGGCACACTTCCTTAGGCCACTGAATAGCCCAGTAATGGGTCACGAGCATTTTAGCCTTATACTCCTCTTAAAGGTACAAGACAGAGCAGCATTGAGAAGTCTGTCCAAACATGGACTGAGGCACCAAGCATGTCCTATTATTTAAGAGATCATCCTTAAAAGAATATGAGCATGACGAGATTATGAAAGCCTGTTTTAAATATTCTTCATGTTCAAGGATAAAAATAATTTTGGGAAAATGTGTTTAAGAAAGAAGCATGCAAATCTTAAGTCATTTCTGGCCCTCAACATCAGTTTTGTCAGCTATGGCCAAGTGCAACTCTGAAGTAAGGACTATCCTTGGAAGCTGGTGCTTCTACATAGCCTTCTGATACAATTGTAGCATAACATTCCTGAGAACTCACACTGGTACTGAGGACTTTCAGAAAGTTTTCCTGTGATTCTGCATTTATCCAAGCTTCACATGGCTAGATTCTTCCATTCTCTCTTCCTAACCCCTTCCCCAACCCTCATGCAGTTCCACCTGTGCCTCCCAAGGAACAGCGTTCTGAGAATGCAATAACTGAAGGAAGCAGGAACAGAACACAGTACTTTGCGGTTTGTGAAGTAGAGGTTGTCATACATCTCCACAGCGAGAGACTCCTTCCCCAAACCACTGAGGTTGATGATACCATATTTACATCCTCCATGCTCTACATCATTCACAGTGAATATCCGTTCACAAGCAACATCTGCCTGTAAAATAAAAGCTTATTGGTCACACTTACTGGAAACTTACAGGAAAAAACAGCTTGAGGGAGCTGCATTAAGTCTAAAATGAAACAACACATTAATTTCTGATCCCTTTAACACCATCTGCTTTCCATTCACCTCGAAAAACAGTGACCAACCCCTCTTTATATGCATGCACAGAAAAAACACAAGAAAAGGATTTAGCCTTGAGTAACAATAAATACTCTTTCCAATTATATAAGTTCTAGACACTTACTCTGGCTGATTAGTAAACACAGACTGGTATTGGTAGAGGACTCAAAACAAAAATTTAAATCTTATCAAAAGTGAACGTGGAATTCTCCTGCTGTTGGATCACAGCAAAAAGGCTGGTCCTATATTTCAGCTTTTCTTTTATGACACGAAGTTTCTGAATCCCTTCTGGCTCCAGCTACCTATGCAGTGCCCTGTGTACAAGCCCAGGAGCTGGTCCTGGAGAGATTCCTACATAGACTATAGAAGATATTTGCTCCAGAGACCTCTCCTGCACATACAGTACCATCAAAACCAGTAGAAACTGCCACCAGATCACGAGACGCAAGATGATTACTGATGTTTACACAGACTCTCTGGACCACAGACTTTGCCACTCCCCAAATTCTTCTCTTCCATTTTCTTCTTCTCTCTCAATCCTCTCCACTCCCTGTCGCCCCCCCACCCCCAGCCCCACACTAATTATCCACTCAACTCCTGTTTATTTCCAAGAGAACATGTTGATCAGCTTAAAAAAAAATCACTTTCATATCTAACCTTTTCATCATTTTCCTTTCTAGGAAAGGAACAGCCTCCTCCTACCTGCTTAAAATTACCAAGCACAGATTTTGAGAACTGACACAACAGGAATAACACATCTTTGAAAGCAAAATTTGACCTATGGGATTTAATTACAAGATCCTGAACTTTCACTGAAGATTGGCTCTCCTTATCCTAAAGACTTAACAGTTCTTATAACATACCACAATTATTTTAAAATTGTTGGTTCCAGCAACTGAGGAATCTGGACTGTGAATTTCTATCTTCCTCCTCTGCATGCAATTCACTTTTAGTTCATGGACCAGCCTGTAAAAGAAGGGGGAGGGGGTGGGGAGAAGAGACAATTCAGGTAAGCCTAGGTTTAATGCCAATGAAAAGAATTCTGGATAGGATATCCAGAACTGCCTCTCAATCACAGAAGATAAAATGCCTGAACTAGCATGCTGCAATTTCACTTATACAACCCAGGAACACGTGCATCTTCCACATTCATGGAATTTCATCGTGTTATTTTGAACCCCAGCACATCTTCAGTAGCAGAAACAACAACATAGCAAGTCACTAACTTGCCTTCTGCACCGTTACTGAATCTGAGCATAGCAATTCTAATGGGGGGCAGGGGGAACGTTCATGTCAGTTGAAGACCATTCATCCAGAGAAAAGCTGCACTGTATTCATAAAGCACAATGTGACAAAACAGCATATATTGAAAACAAAGTGAAGTTTTAAACTCCAGTTATCTGCATTGGGAAGCCTCTTCTTCATTTGAACTCTCCTCACTCTAGTACTCTCATTATAAAAGAATATCACTATTTTTTTATTACAGGACAAAGAGTAACATATTACTTAAGTGGAACAGTAAGAAATACAAAAAACCTGACAGGAACAGTTGCACTAATAGCAGAACTTGGTATTGCAAACAGAAGACAAATCAAATTATTGTACCTGCAATAACTTGTGGAGCTCAGCAAACCCAGCTGCCTTTTCTGTAACAGCATAGATGAGTTCAGTCCAGCCCTTGTTGTTTTCTGGAAGAGAATATCATGAAAGCATACTCAGTTATTTGCTTGTTTAAGAGTCAAACATCGCTGTGCATCTTAGATGTCTGGGATATTTAGGTAACTTTTTCCTCTAGCCTACATACATTAAAATTTTCAGAATGCCTATAAAACACATTCCAGCACCATCTCCCTGGCCTACTACAGTAAGCAGACAAGAAAGAGACAAGAATATACTCCTGTGAGATGTGGGGTGCTTCTGTAAGTACAAAAACTGGAGACAGAAAAAAAAAAAACAAAACCAACAGCCATTCAGCCATTGTTTTCACTTGACACAATCAGCAGTACCACCTTGAGGTGTGAAGTTACCTTCTGGTTTCACTATAACACCTTAAATTCTTATTATACAGCAAAACTTTCTGTCACAACAAGACTGCTATTAACTATGCGGTCTTACTGCTGCACTAAACTACTTTTCCAGTCATCATTTTTTAAAATTTCACGCAAACGCTTTCTGGGGAGACCAAAGGATAGAGTACTTTGCAGAGTTACGGAGTAAGAAATGTTTCTGATAATGCTCTGACAAAGCAAGTATTTAAGGGTCAAAATGTTCTTATCTGGGAGCCTAATTCAGATGTCTGATTCAATAGCCAGATTTTGAGAAGAGATGTATGTCCACATTTCCCATTAACAGCAATGTGGCCAGCAGCTGTTAGGTATCTATGAAACCTAAACTGCCCATGGAAACAGATAAAAGAAGCACAAAAAAAAAAAAAAAAAAAAAGCCCAAACCAACCCAACAGCAGCACTTCCACGGTGAAGACTCAAGAGCTGAATAGCTGGTTAAATTGAGAACTTCATTACCTAAGTAGAAAAATACTGCTTGCTTCTTCCAAATGACAGCACATTTAAGCTGAGCTGTGATTTGTAAAGTTATAAGACATGGCTTTCAGGTAATTAAAAAACATTCTTCTTAGGTATTTTACCCAGGTTACCAATATGCAGCATCAGCATTAACTCTGCCGTAACACTTCATGATGAAAAGCATACAGACTTTCCAGGCATATACATAGGACCTGCCTTGATTTTACCTGTCCAAAAAAATTCTTCATGAAAAAGCTGTTTCCACTAAGTACCATTAGTATTGTTTCTTCAGGGTCCAGGAATATGATCAATACATTTATAAAACATGTGTAAAACTTAAAATCAAGACCGCGCTTTGCCAATTCAAGGCAGGCATTTGAAACCTGGCATCCAATGTCCTGACTCAAGTGTAACTGTTGGACAGTCTGCAATTCTGAGCATAGTTCCTGTCTCTTTACTAGTTTTTTGTCTGTAGTGACTTGCTTTCATTCCTGTGTGGAACAGCCAAAAAACAGGCTTCAAGGACTCTAAATTCTCAGCAAAAAGAAATTTTCATTTCTTCAGACAGCTTAGGGAACTGTACCACAGGCAGAATTGAAAGGCTTTAGGTTATAATTTGTCCTGGGCCAGAGTACAATAAAGCCTAATTGCAATCTTTTTCAGAATGTACCTTCTTCTGTTTTTCTTCCTCTTCTAAGAGTCTCAGTCTTTTGCATTCCATTGCCTTGTACTGAATGCTCTCCTTGGTGAGTGGGTTGTAGTTATTATGTCCAGGCAGTAGGCGAAAATAGCGGTTCTTTTCTGAGTCATAGTAAAATCCTGGCAGTTCTTTAAAAAAAGAAAGTGTCAAAACCCAGGCAAAGTCAGATGGATAACTAAGTTTCTTTATTGCTCTTTGACATCCCACATTTTTATGGGAATGTCAGAGTCATGAGACTCAAAGCTCTTGCTCCCAGCAGGTCCCAAGCTTGATACACAGACTAGGAACAGATGACAGCCACTTAAAGGAAAAAAAAGATTATTTATAGTTTTCAAATGCAGTGCCATTATACAGGTACAGAAGGGATGCCACCCACTGACCAAGATGAAATTCAGACATATAAGCAGAGAGGAAAGATTTTGCTGCAGAACAAAAATTACCTTTCTTTATAAATCAATCATGAGGGGACATTCTTGGTTAAAAGACTAGGTAGGGCAGTCGTGTGCCCCCCCCCGCCCCCCCCAACCCCAACAAAACCCAAACCCCACTGACAATGAGGTATCACCCAAACCAAAATAAAGTGATCCACTTCTCGGAACAAGCCACTTTTTCTTCAACACATAGGAGAGATTTAGATACAATCAAGAATACATTTGGACAATACACAGAGGCTCCTTCCAAAGATGAACAGGGGTGAGAGAACTATTCAATTTTAGTGCTTCACTGCCTGGGTAAATTCAGAGAGGCAGACAGGCAAAATACTTTGACAGATTCATAACGGTACACTGTCTCAAGATGAGGGATTTTATTCAGAAGAGGTGAGTGCTAACATCTTCATTTCAAGAGTTTGTTTTTAAACCTTTATCTACTACCAGAAATTGCATTTGAAGTAACCTCTTTTTGCTGCTGCTTACAATTCAGCTCCTTGTCAGCATCTTTTAGGTTTCAGCTTAGCAACAAGTGACCAAGATTTATGCAGGTCAACAAAAATATGAAGTTAGTGAATGAATCAGTAAGGTTCATAAAAAGCACACTGCATTTAGTATACAGAATCTAATTACACAGCAATAAATGTTTTGCAGGATACATCTCTTAACATGCTCACAACCTCTTAGGCACAAAACGGTGATGTACCATAAAGGGCTCTTTAAACTCTGGCTTTGTTGTTAAGAGGTTCCCGAGTCAGTCATGTTTCAGGACTCTCCTGTTGTGGAAAAATACACGTTCCCACAGGCTTAGCTTTTGCTAGGGTTGTTTAATGAGTCAGGAAACAAGAATGCAAATGGGACATCTTCTTCAATAGCATTGCTACTGCATCAAGTCTGGTTTCACCAGCTGACTCCTTGATAATGAACAAACATTTAGCCAGAGAGTATTTCTTACAGACTACAAAATACACTGAAGGCATAAGAGAGATTATTTTCCCCGCCCCCATGAAGTGGTGGATTGTTGTATCTTTTAAAAGACCGAAAAACTGGATGAAAGTTATATTTTTTTACATGCTCTCTTATTTTCTTTGCTTATTTGATGTTTCTATTGAAAGATGTATTTTATAACATCCTCAGCACATATGAGAAAATAAACAAAGTTCATTTTCTTCCCAAAGCAACATTTCTGGAGGGAGAAACAGAATTCTATTTTTCCAGCTTATATCAGCTTGGCTAAGCACACAAGTTTTCAAACATGAGAAGCACTTGGGGGCCTGAAAGTTTATTTGGCCCTGCTCTCTAGATCCTCACTTGCTACATCTTTTTATATCACCCAATGTTACTTTTCTCTACAAACTTTACTGCTTATATCCTTCCTTTAACACCGTACTATTAATGCAGCTACTACTACTTTTTTTCATACAGTCAGTACATAGACACTGATTTTTGACCCGTAAACATGGTCTCTTACCTGGTACTACAGAGTTCTGTGTTAAATTGGATGAAGAAGGATCTCCGCTGCTGCTGGGGCCTGCATTCACTGGAGTCTGTGGTTCTTCCTGTTCCGGTCTAAAAAAATAGCATTGCCTTCAAGACAGACTCACAATTGTCCTACACATCTTTCCCACAAAGAATCTAGGAAGCAGCTTGTTACTGACACTAATGGAGTACAATTTTGCAGGGCTGTGATAAGTACACTGTGTATATCACCATACACTAAACTATGAAAATAAAACAGTAAAAATATTCAGTTTTAAAACCCCTCAATAACACTAGAGATACCAACATCTTAAAAGCCTTAATCACTTGCTAAAACATTAGAGGTGGCTGCTGATTCTGTAAGTGCCTTTAACTTTTTTCAGTGAGAGATTAATTCTGTGCATTTTACCATATCCCCTGATTAAAAGACAAGCCCACCCTTGAAAGCATGTAAGTCTTCACAGCATAAAGCTAGAGACAGCATGGGTAAAACACTGACGTCAGGTCAAAAATATTTTGCCATTCTCTTCATGACAAGAATTTCATTGATAAGGTTCACAAACATGCAAAATAAACAAAAGCTTAATGAAAACTCCAAGAAAGAAAATCTCTGCTTTTGTAATAAACATCGCAGTCAACAGAGTACCTGCAGCCACCTTCTTTTTGAAGTAATTTACATGGGCACATTCAGTACTGATGAGCAAAATTCCACTGGGATGTTTTCTGAATCACCCGTACAATTCTCTCTTTTTTAAGAGAGGTCTTATTATGTGTCATCTTAAAAGCATTAGGCCAAGATGTTTTGCAAGAGTTGTAATTTATTGAAAACAAAATGACAAAGAAATTCTAGTTCCAATACCAGCTCTGTTGCTGTTTGATTATACAGCTTTGAAAATAGTTAAAGAACATAACCAATCGGCAAGGGGAAGAACACCCCACACCAAACCCAAGCACTTCAATTTAAAGCTTTCTAATAAAATCCTTTTTTAATTCTATATTCACTAAATTAAGGCCCATTTGCATTTCTAACTTTTCTTACACAAATACAACTAACGGGGCAATTCATATATATGTATCTATCTCTAAAAATACATTTAAAAAAACGCTTAGAGTATTAAAGGAAAGAATTGGCCTCTTTTATTCCTGCAAGAGGCACTAAGGAAAGAACACGGGAAAGAGCCATAAAAACAGCTCAAAAACAGGCAAGTGTAAGTTCTAAAGTTTAAAATGTACTTTCCTGAAAGAATCAGTTTTCAAGGCAGTGGATTATTCCTGAGACTTTGTTTCAGTTTCCTGATCTGCTAGATGTGGTATTATTACCATATTACTTAACATGCTTTTAAACTTTCAGGAAGATCCTTTAAGGACAGTTTTTACACTAGTAGATACTGAGATATAAAATAAATGTGCAGGTGCAATGAAGTACTTACAAACATTTTTTTCCCCTGAACTATCTTTGCTTATTAATGAAGAGTTTATGGACAATCAGGCACACCTGAAAGGACTAGCTCATGGAACCACATCTCAGTTTAAAATCAACATACAGTTGTGGACATATGATAAACTTGCAGAAATGAATGCAATTCCACTCGCACTAGGGATGACAGATATACCAGAAACGCTGTCCACTAGATTTTTAGATGGCAATGCTACCAGTTCTAGGTAGCCACTGTTCTGCAAATTTAATTAGGCATAACATCTAACAGCTTAACCCATGCTACGCACAAGCTGCATATACTTGCCTTTCAGCATAGTTATTGGATCTTCTGTACCGATGGGGACGGCAGCTGTGTTTGCGATTGCTCCATCCATGCTTTTCTTTGCTTCTCCAGTAATTTCTCTTCATTTCCACCTATAAAGCAAATATACACACGTACTTCAATGCTACTTGCCTGGAACGGTCCAACATACAAGACAGCCTCTTACCACAGCTTCTTTTCAACCAGTTTCAAATAGCTTTGCGGTGGCCTAGAGATCAAAACTAGGCAGGCACATGGAAGCAAATAATTTAAAAAGAAACACTTTCAAGTCCAAACAGCATCAGATCTTAAAGGAAAGAAAGGCAGAAGAGCACCATCGGCAGGCTGAAGGGAGGCTGCAGTAAGCACGGTGCGGTGCTGACCCCCTCCTGCAGGGAGGGCTAACAAACATCCTTTTGCCAAGTTCCCACGGGCGCAGGGCCGAGAAGCCCTACAGCCCAGGGGAAGCCGGACGTTACCAACCGCCAGCTTTCCAGCGCAATACGCGTCCTCTTAAGCGGAGGGCCTCCCTCAGCACCGGGGCAAACCGAAGCGACCAACAGCGGCCTGCCCGCCTCCGCCGCGGGCCTGCCTGCGGGCCGGCCTGCCGCCCCGGGCCCAGGCATCGCGCTGCTCCCGCGGGGACACGGCGGTACGAGCAGGCGGCCGGCAGGAGCCGGCCGGAGGGGGCCTCCCCTCCACACGGCAGCCAGGCCGGACCGGCGGGCCGACACCCCCGGCCGCGGGTTTGTAAGCGACCAGGCCCGCGGACCGCCCGCACCACGGGCGCTTCCTTACGCTACCGACTATTGCCTTGCCTTCCCTGCCGGGCCGGGACCAGCTCCACAGCCCGCCCCGCCACACTGAAGCGAAAAGCCCCTAAGGCGGAGGCGCGATGACCAGACGCCCCCCACCACCTCACCAAACCACCCACCCTCACCGCTGCCGGGCCTCGCCGCTTTCCCCCCGCCGCCAAGGCTCCGCCCACGCCCCGATGGGCGCGCCTGATTGGCCCTCACCCGCGCCGGCCGCTCGACGGACGCCTCACTCAGCGTACCGCAGAAGGCTCAGCCGGCGCGTGCGCCCCGCGGAAGGGCGGGGCCACAGAGGCGGCTGGGCGGGGTCGGGGTCGGGTCCCGGGCGGCGCGGGCGCTGCGGCCGCCCCGGGGCGGGGCGGGCGGGCCCGGCAAATAAAGCCCGAGTGGGGGAGCGTGGTGGGGCAGGGATGGGGTTTGTGGTGGAAAGGTGGTGTGTGGTGCGGTGGGGAAGCAATGCCGAGCAGGGGGGTGGCAGCCTTCGGGGGGCTGAGGGGAGCTACAGGTTAGCGCTTCGGGGCGTGCTGCTGTGTGAGGGGCGGCCTCGGGCCCCGCCTGTAGGGCGGGAGGCGCTGGCGTGAGGCGGCGAACTGGCGGGGCGCCGCCGCCGCTGCTGCTGGTCAGTGCGGGGGGCGTCGAGGGGGGCGGCGAAGAGGGTCAATGGCTGAGCTCTGCGAGGGGCAGCACGTGTTTCCTCCAGGAGCTGGGATGGAAGGCAGCGGCCCTGCAGGCGTGGTGGGGGAAGGAGGCGGGGGGGTGTTTCTGGGGGGTGGGGTCGCTGAAAGGGCACCGCTGCTGCCTTCTCTGGGCCTCCCTCATTGACTAAAGGCCATCCTTTGGCTTTGGGGAGCTAGGAGCTGTTATCAACCTCTCTCAGTTTCTCAAGAATTTAGAAAAGAGAGTAGTGGCTCTAAAGTGACCCTTCTAGCTGAGGCCTCTTAATGCTTAAATGTTTTTTGAGCCTTCTGCTGCTGGGTGATGAACAGTCAGGTGGGTGATACTGAGGCATTAGTACTAGGACAGCTTTGGGAAGCATGCAGCAAATGGAGAAGGTGGGAGAAAAAATGCGGTGCTGCAGCAATCAGTAGTGGGAAGAGCTCCTTGGTTGGAAAAATCTGAAAGAGCAACACAAGGATGTAGTGGTTAACTACCGGTAATCTCTTTGCAGTCCTTGTAAGAAAGCCCTTTTCTTTTTGATCTTTTACTAAAGATGTCCTTAAGCTGGTTTTGTATTGTGGCCTTCCTCCTCTTTCTGCTTATACAGCATCTAGGAGTTAAAAAATGAAAACCAGTATGGTACAAATGTTAATTCCTGTAATGGATGATTAAGGTTACAGCAAAACATAAGCCATAGTTCACAAAAAATGTGGAAAAGCAGGGTTTTAGCCTTTTTCCTTCCAAAATGTTAGGGGTTTTTTTTTGTCACTTTAAATAAGAGAATGCTAGTACTGGGAAAATAGGCAATGGATTTTTACTTGGTCCTCCGAATGTTTAGACCTTGCACAAGTTTGTGATGGGTACTTGGCAGGAGAGTAATTTTTGGGAGATATTCTTTTGTTCTGTCTCTCACTTGGTCTGTGTTTTAAGTTCAAAATGCATAGAGTTAAAAATAGCCCAGGAAAGTATGCCTTTAAGGATGTGAACAGCTGGAGAATTCACCTGCAGCTTGTATAGTTTGTGAGCTCTCTTTCTCTGCATTTTCAAGGCAGACCACCAGCACAGTCTAATTCTAAGGCATTTTTTGTTGATTCGGCCTGCATCTCATAGTGGTTTAGTGATACTGATCTTTAGCTTTCACAAGATAATTTGAACTTTAATACAGTAACAGGAGAAGAATAAAAGTGCCTATAGAAAGCTTCATCAGCAGCCCTTTGTGTGAACTGTTGTTAATACTGTCACTGGTGTAGACTGGATTCAAAACTGGTTTATATGTGGTGGTGCAGCTGCCCCGGCCACCCTGAGATCTCAGGATCAGCCCTGTTGTGCTGTTATCTTGGTCACGAGTGCAGTGACTTGGGACTCTGGCCACACTTGGGCTATCTGCTGCCTGAATCAGGACCACCCTGAGATCTCAGGGTAAGCCATGCATGCTTTGGGAAAGGCTCCCGTTGTGCTGCTACCTTGGTTGCAAGTGCAGTAGCCTGGGGCTGGGGTGGCCAGGCATCCCCTGGTCACACCTGGCCCATCTGTTGCCTGAACTGTATGCTGGAATGACTAGCACGAATTGTGGCCGGAATGGAAAATACTGACCAAAGCCAATCATCTCGAGATGCTATAAACAGCAATCCAGAAGTTTACCTTTTGAGCTCTCTGGGACCACAGTAGGCTGTGACCCAGTATCTGCCCCTGAGCTGGGATGCCTCTCAGGGTAGGTTTCACGAGGATCGAAGGACTGGCCATCAAGGATTTCGCGAGGACTCGAAGGCCTGATTTCGAGGTTCGCTGTCTGTCCGTTGATGAATGCCAGCACTTTAAAGTGAGTAATTCATGAAACTTGCAAAAAGGGAAATTTTAATGACAGGTTAACCTCTCCGTGTGTGTGTGTGCATGCACGCAATTTGATTCAGAACTGTTTGTCTCTGTGTGTGATTTGATTTACACCCTGTCTGTGTGTACAACCCTGCTGTAAGTTTCAGGTGAGCCTTGCCACTCTTGAATCTTTACTGAAGTCGCTATTTTGGTGGTAACAAATTCCATTGAACTGCTCTGTTAAATTGGCTGATGTTTAAGTGCTGTTAAGAATTACACAACCTAATTTTGTGATCTGTGTCAAAAATATTAACAAATCCTAAATTGCTGCTAAACCAAAGCTGTGTAAAAAATCGTGTTCTTGAGAGTGATATAAAGGATTGATTGCACATATGTAATCCTTTAGACATGAACGACTGACCAAGTCTGGGACTAGGATTGGATCCAGCTGTGCCTAGACTCCTCTCTGAGGAAGGAGTTTAGAAAGCAAGGGGGTCCTTTCTGAACCTCGTGACTCAACGGGAGGGTTTCCATGACAGTTTTGTCTGACCCTGTCCTCTATGCAGTAAGTAATTGAGTGTACCTTGCCATCAAATCTTGTTAAACCGCTGTCACATTTACCATTGGACCTTGTTAACTCACTGGTTTATAGTAATGAAGTATATTTTTGCTTCTCTCTCACTCTGTCTGTGACAAATTGGCACAGTCAGCAGGATGGCAAGTAGTATCACCGATTACTTACGAAGGCATGGTATTAATCTGAACCCTGGCTTCTCAAGAGAATGGACCTGTGATAACTGGTATAATTGGGAACAGTAGAGAAGCAGCTAAGTGCTGCAAGGTGTTTGACTTAAGATGGGAAAGATAAGGGTATAATCTGCAAAATGTTGGGAACATGCTTAGAAGCTGCATGTAGAGAAAGAAGGGGAACAACCCTTAAAATGCAAGATCTGCAGGATGAAATAGAGGGACATAAAACTACCAAACTGCTACTATCAGTAAAAATAGAACACCTGCAAAAAAACAACTTAAGGAAGCTCAATTGAAAGAGCAAAAATTAGGAGAACATGTTGAAATGATGTTAATGCAAGCTCCAAAACCTCCCGACATAGTTCAAATCAGAAAACTGATAGTATCCCCTGAGAGCTGGGACAGTAATATTTGGAATAATTCTGATATACATCTCGGATGAGGATGACCCCCTGTATCTGCCTGAACCTCTTCAGTTTATGGCCAGACCCGTTATAAAAACTGAACTGCAAACAGGTCCACAGGGAGAGTGAGGTCCAAGTACTCGCAAAGCAATCCCATTCGGCCTGATTAACAAGAACATTATGGCTGTAAGCCAGTAGAAACTGCAACTGAATACCTATGGAGAACGTGTCTTACTGGGGGAGGTAAAATTTTACTGAATGCTGACGAGGCTAATGCCTGCTGGGACCCTGGTGTCTTTTTGAATGCCTGTGCTGATACCCCCCCACCCCCCGGCGAATGATCCCCTTTCAGTAATGAGTAGGATGGCATACTGGGCTGGTGGAATAGATACATTGGTGAGAGGAGAACCTTTGTTAATACCAGTTACATCTTTGGATGAGCTCTCCACAGTTACTACAAAAGCTGCCTGTATTCAGGCCATGCATGAATGTGGTTCCCTTGATGCTCTCCTCTCGGCAACTGTAGACCACGCTATGCTAAAGGTGTTAAAGGCAGCCCCTGCTGTGCTCAAACCTTATTGCAAAACAAGACGAGTTCAAGAGGGACACAGATTTTAATGCTCTGTTAGCCATAAGAGAT
Source organism: Platalea leucorodia (assembly GCF_965183815.1). Classification (NCBI taxonomy): domain Eukaryota; kingdom Metazoa; phylum Chordata; class Aves; order Pelecaniformes; family Threskiornithidae; genus Platalea; species Platalea leucorodia. The sequence goes on along the minus strand of NC_138829.1, from coordinate 41,457,822 downwards.
GTTGTCAGTGATGAAGATGACCAGGAAGCAACCTTACTCTGAAGAAACCTCCCCACTTGGGCAGGATTAATGCATGATATCATAAATCATGGATGAGAAATGGGGTGATGTGTCCAGTGGAATATAAAATATAGGTCGAAATGTTAGGTTAAGCAAACACCTCAGAGTGACTCTTAAGAACCAGGACCCATTAATCAACAATCAAGAGCCCAGGAAGAGAGAAATGAATTATGGAAACAAGCCCTGGAAATGGGTATTCCCAGAGTTGCTATTCATAGACAACTGGCTAGAGTTATTCTAGGCTTGATAAAGCTTTTTGAAAGCGAGGCATAGCTCTGTCACATGCTACTGCCCCCCCTTCTGCAGGACCTCCTAATCCTTTCTTCCCTTTGGGAAGGGAGTTGAGGGAATCACAGAAATGGGAACCAAAAAACAGGTAAACCTCAGATGGTTATTGGGCCTGCCTGTCCAGAAAATTGATATTCATCAATGGATAAGTGATGATGGCCCTTATATTATGCTTCCTATAGGTCCTCACCAAAAACCAACTAAATTTCTGATAGATACAGGAGCACAAATGTCTATGCTTACCCAAACTGATGTGATCACCTTAGGATTACGACCAGGCCAACCTAAAGTTAAATTAACTGGCATTAATGGTGGCAGCAAACTATGCTCGACTGTTAAAGTAAAAATTTGGCTTCCTGGCAAAAAATGAATAACCTTGTTTTGCTTTGCAGTAAAAGATCACTATGAAAACATACTGAGGTCTGATGTTTTAATGGGACGAACCTGGTGGCTACCAAATGGTGGTAATATGGCCATTTGTCTCTGGAAGTCTTGGGGTGGAATCTGCTGACAGCTGCCTTTTGTGAGTGGCACCTGCACTCCCTGCCTCCAGTCTCGCTGATGTTCCCCAGTATTTGGTGTCAGCTGCCGCCAAAGATGGAGTTTCGGCTGTTATTGTGGACTTGGAGTCTCAGCAAATTATTTTTAGGACGGCTCCTTTAGATAACCCTCTAGATAATGCGCATATCTGGCCTTCAACGAAACCAGGACAACCCGTCATGGTAAAACTACCATCCATTGGTACTGTGCATGTGACTTTAACTAAACCTCATGGCCCACTTGCCTGGGAAGCTACTGTTAGCCGTGGTGCAAAACATAGAATTAGTGTACGATGGATTTTTTCCTTCTTTTTAATGGGGTAACTTGTTCGGACTTTCCCTGCCAAAACAAGTATCCCTTTCTCTTACAGCACCCTGCAGGATGACAAACAGAAATGCTGTGTTCATGTTACTATTCCAAACCCTAACAATGCTGCTTATACTCATTGCGGTCTTCTCTATTAGCATTGGGAACTAACCAATGGCTCTTATCTGATATATTATCTCAGTGAGAAAGAATTGGAGACCACCATTTGACTGTAGGTGCACTTGGTACAGCCCAAAATAATGTTTCTCTAGCTCTTAGTTGTATCCAAGCTCAACTGTGGATGTAATCTGTGGTAGCAGCTATTATAAGAGATGGTGAAGAGGGCACCTTACCCACTGAAATTTTAAAGGTAGTTTGGGATAATGCAACCAAATTCAAGAAGGAATTCCAGTCCTGGTGGTATTTAGTCAATTGCACTTATGACCCCATCAACAATAAGGCCGCAGCTTTTGTCTTAACCATATGCAATGCTTCGGTATATACTATATACCCAATCATTGTGTTAGGATTAAATCACAATGGAACTATACTCTGGCCATTAGAATGTGGAGTGTGGGCCCAACGACATGGAAACAAATGGCAAACTGCAACGCATACATTGTATGGGAACAACAAGGATTTATTTGTGAGAGTAACAATGCCCGAGACGTTTGTCTTGACACTGAACAAAATATTTGGCACTTTGAAATGCATCTCAATGAGGTTCCTAAAACTATAGTTACATATATTGGAAAGGGATGTGTATGTATGAGAACATTGTGTGAATCCTCGTTAATAGATGATTTTGTTCACAACGTAACCAGCCACTCTTAATTTATGTGTGTGTAACTTTTCTATGGTCATTGGTTGTGATTCCAATTTTTCTGTACCAATAAGTACTTTACGAAAATTCGTCTTTTAATTACATGCTCTGTTGCGGGCTGCAACCAATGCCTACTGGAATGAATCTGACTTCAGTCAAGCAACTCCTCCACCATCCTGATTTGATAAACCTCCTGCAACAAGCACAGAAAATGGGACAAAAAACCCTCTTGTTACAGTCCATCATGATGGGGAAGAAACACATTGAGTATTGGAAAAAGCTAAAAGGGATGGAGAACGTCAGTGGTGGGAAGTCCTGTTTGGATTGTTTCCAAGAGCAACTGGAGCGCTGAACCTGATGCTGCACCCCACCGTGATTTTACTGACTCTTGCTGTATTATGCTTATTGTTAAACATTGTTTTATACATAACAGTTTGGAGAATGGCTAAATGAGTTCTACTAATGCAAGGACCCCTCCGCATATATAATGTTGTCTAACCACATTTAATGAAGCTTTAATAGGTGCATTTGCCGTTGAACCTTGTTAACTAACTGGTTTATATTAATGAAGTATATTTTTGCTTCTCACTCCATCTGCGACAATATGGTATTGGTACTTGATCATCTGTATGTAAATTTGATGCTGATGCACCTATGGACAGGATTCTAGGCAATGGTGTTTTTCCTGTTTGCTGGCTCGGGGGTAGTAATTCAGAATGTCTCATGTTTTACATGTAACATTATACTCTGCTTCTTCCGTTGGCTTCGTTTCATCTTTTTAATTTCTGATGCCAGTGAGCAATGTTTCAGGTTCTGTGACCAATATGCTGCTGGTAAGCTGTGGGTTTGACTTGACTGAAATAGAATTACCATCGGGGCAGAAGTATGTTAAATGATGTCTTTTCTTACTTGTATTGTGTATACTTACTATGGAAATTCATAGACAAGGATAGACTGGAAGATATTTCAGAGATCACTGGTTTTCTGTGTATATATGTATGTATTTAAATGAAATATACAAATATATAAATAAAATACAGCACCCCTACATTGTTCCTTAGAAATTGTTTGTCTAACCTCTTCTTCAAGCCGTTTGGTTTGTTCTCATGATTTTATTATATCTCTCACTGGAAGATTGTCTGATGTGTTATCTGAATGCTTGTTGCTGCAATTTAAAACCATTACTGCTGTTCCTTCTGTCTTCTGTGGATCTAGAAAGCTATTTATTACCTTGCTCTCTGGAACCACATTACAGATTTGAAAACTGGTAATGCTGTCCCACTTGAGTCTTTTTCTCTAGAATTGGCATTCTTTAGCTACTCTTTAATCACTTGGATATTACAGATGACAACTTTTAGCTTTGATCGTTCTTGCTTCCTTTTTGGACACTTTCCCTGAGGTACGCTTTTTTCCTTGAAGCGTGTTCCCAAAATCTGGATATACCACTACTTAGTTGAGGCCTTCCTAGTGCTGAGTGCTTTTGCAGGCTGTATTCACGTTTGAGAGCTGCATGATGTTTTACAGCTGCACGACAGTGTTAACTTCTGTAAATCTTACGGCCAAAAGGGATGGGGGAGTTTCAGTTTGAGAACTGCTATGTGATCCGTTGTTTTGGTCTGGGTTTGTGGAGTGGGCTGTGCCAGGGCTGATTGCAATTGAATGCTGCTCTTCTCAGGCGGGTGCTTGGAGTGGGCAAGGCCATCCTGACCTGCAGAATGGACTCTGCCATCCCATTGTGCCCTCTGGTTGTCTGCTTATTTAACTTGAGGGACTGGGTTTATACCTGTGTAGTCCATTAAATACATATGTTCAGGCTATATTTACTTAGTTTGTTAGTGAAGTTTAAAATATAATTGTGAATTGCATTAAAACATTCTGTAAAGACCAAACTTTGTTAACAACATTTGAATTTATGGTTTGGGCATAGGCTTAGGATTATTGCAGTTCAGTGAGTTGCCTTTCAGCTGAACTGCAGTACCTGAACCTCTGTTCATTCTTAGCAGTCACGTCTGAAAACGAAAATTAGTTTGCTTAAACTCTTTTTGTTTAAGCTTAAGCTATGTATTTTATCTCCTGCTTGTTGGGGGCTAAAACTGTGCATTCTGCCAGTTGAAGCTTACCTTACATAAGGCAACTCATTAAGCTTTGGTAAAGGCTGGGCCCATGATTTAAGCTGGCCTTCTGCAGGGTAATCAAAAGCAGGATTTTGTCTGACAGTAAAATCTGTCCTTGTTCTAATGCTACTGAAATCAAAGTAATTGTGTTAAGAGTCTGTGTAACTTTGTATGCTTATTCTTTGCATGACGAGCTGCAGTAGTCCTGCAGTAGTAATGTCAAAGCTTTTAGGTATTTTTTTGAATGTGAAAGTTGCTGTGTGACTTTTTATCTTAGTTCTCTGAATATTTTGCTGTCCCACAGGCTAGCTCTGCTGTTGATGCTGAAAATCACTTTTGGCTTCTCCTGCATCAGGTCACAGAGGAAGGAACAAACTGCTGTAGCCTTTAAGGTGATGAATTATCGCGGTTTATATAATGATCAATAACTTGCTGCGTTTATTCTGTGTGTGTGTGGTTTACTTTTTTAATTTTCTTTTTTCGTTTTAACTCTCGAGCTCCCAAAGCAGTCCTGATGGTCTTGGAGGCGCAGCTCCCTTCAGGCCCTGCTGGGTGGTGTAAGTACGGGAGCAGATCTGATCCGCCCCAGGAGAGGGCAGCAGTGCACTTGCACAAAACCGCTGTCTCTGGGCTCTGTAGGGTATTTCTTTTGGATCTCTTTAGCACCAAGTATCGAATTCCTATAAAAATCAATTTAAAAAGCAGAAGTACACCAACGAATCCCTTTGCAACACTACTTAAAGTGTATTTATTTGTATTTATAGCTCAAAGGTCCAGGGGCACTGATGTTACATATTTTAACCAGACTTCTTTCCAAGTAAGAAGGTGAAGCTTCTTTCTCCTGATATATCAGCTTTGTCTCCCCTGTAGGTCGGAGGTCGTGAAAAAAACCCTGAAAAGTTGACAAATGAAACTGAACTTTCATAGTTTATGTCATTGGATTAGCTAAGAGGTTGTTTTTTTTTTTTTTTTTAAATCCAATACTTCTGGCTGTTCATATGGCAAGGAGTACTTGTATGCTAATAAGTGACTCCTGGAAATGTTGTGATAGGTTCTGTATATATCAGCTCTTAGTATTTTATATATATGCATATGTATTTTTTTAAGTTATCAGTTGATATAAATTCAAATTGTGCTCTGAGACTGTCTGCAGTCTTTTCCTTTCAGGTATCCTTAGCAGTGAGAAATATTCTGGTCAAACCTTGCCTTCTCTTCAGTGCTGCTGTTCTTAATGGAAGCGTTCAGATATGATTTACTGAATATTCTGCTGATTAATGAATTAATCTTATCTTTTCTTTTTCCTGTGGGATCAAAAGGAATAAAAAGTCTCAACAATTTTTATGAAAAACTTAACAGAATTAAGTCCCACTTTAAAATTATTTAGGTACTTAGGAAGTGTTCACTAAAACGGAGTTATAAAGATATTTAGGCTATACTTTTGCTGGCGCTGGTGGAGGGACTTTATGGCTTCTGATTATAATCAGAAGACTGACTGCAGAATATGCAGGCATAAGTAGGTGACCACGGTTTAGTGGTTTGTATATTGGTAGAAATGGAGCTGTGGTATTATGGGTCTCATTAGATAGGCTGGCACGTTCCAGGAGATTAGTCTCTAGTAAAAACCCATCTCTGACACCTTCTACTTGTCATCTTCTGCTCTCTCCCGTGGGAGGCACGGATGACGGGGCTGTGTCTGCTGCCTCAGTGACTGCACGTCCCTTCCTGTGGCTGCAGTGGCCCAGCACAGAGCTGTGTTGCTGCTGCCGCCACTTGGAGCTGACTGGGGGAAACAAACCAAACAAAACCCCCAAAACACAACAACAACCAAACAAAAAACCCAACCCTGAATCCTATTAGACTTGAAGGGAACAGTTGCAGGGAAACTCCTAATCCACGTAGCAGCAACCTAGTGAGTGCAGAATGGCAAGTCTGGTGGCTGCTGTTGCCAATTTGTTAGAGAAATGCAAGTGTTTATCACATGTGAGCTTTTGCTGCTGTAGCTTCTATGGGTATTACAACCCAAGAATCCAAGGTATATTATTACTAGGCTGCTATACTTGTATATAAAATCTGTTACTGCAGGACAGGCATGGTCTTAGATATATGGAGAAGATGTCCCTGTACTTGCTAATATCAACAGGTTGGCTCTGTTGTGTATAGTCAAATGACTGAAGAGACCTTATTGCTCTCTACAACTGCCTGAAAGGAGGTTGTAGCAAGGTGGTGGTCGGTCTCTTTTCCCTAGTAACAAGCAATAGGACGAGAGGAAACGGCCTCAAGCTGCGCCAGGGGAGGTTTAGGTTGGATATTAGAAAAAGCTTCTTCACCAAAAGGGTGGTCAGGCACTGGAACAGGCTGCCCAGGGGAGTGGTGGAGTCCCCATCCCTGGAGGCATCTAAAAGAAGGGCAGATGTGGTGCTTGAGGACATGGTTTAGTGGTGGACTTAGCAGTGATAGGTTAATGGTTGGACTCGATGATCTTAAAGGTCTTTTCCAACCTTAACGATTCTATGATATGTCTACTGCGTTACCTTCTAGAGTGAAAAAACAGTCCAAGATTGGGAATTCAGAAGATAAGGCTCTCTACTGTGACAGTAACTCACTACCATTGTGCATATGTGGATTTATATTTGAAATCTCTCTCCCTAGAAAGACAAGCTGAAATCCAAACTCTGGTGCTAAACTTCATGCAGGTTACTGTGTATATCTTAAAGTAGCTCCTGTTGACTCTGATTCTGAAGGGATATTAAAGAACCTTTAGTTTTTGCTTTAAAAAGAAGGGTTTACTTTGCTGTTCTGGTTCAGACTTGCTACTCCTGTGATGCAGCACAGGCTTCTGTGCCCCAGCCAGTTTTTCTAAGTCTCTGTTCCAGAAATAGCTGCACTTTAATACCACGTTTTTCTTTCAAAATAGCATGCTGCCTTTCAGATGGCAAAGTGCTAGATATCTGTGAAGTCCTTTTGAACATTTTTGATGTCTTAGCTAAATATCTTAAATATTATTTATGTGCAGTATGAACAGTTACCCAACACTGTAAAATGTCTCTTGTTTTTTTTGACTTCTGCCATTATTACTTGTGGGCCCAATCAAAGAACTATTAAATAATGTAACAATATTCACCTCTCCTGCTGGTGGTGTAAGTACATGTAAATTGCGTGTGTATACACACATAGATGAACGTATCTCAGTCTACAAACCCAGGACTTCATTACCACATATCTGTGTATGGGTGGAGAGAATGCTAATTTGAAGGCATGAGATTTGCAAATTATTTTAACCACAGAGGTGTCTGTGTTCTGCCATGTTTCCTGTGGTGCTCTGGGTCTGACATCTGTCAGTTCAAAACAAAAACTGGCTCTGTTGTTAATAATTTTGGTGCTTTTGTGGAATCTTTTTTTTAGTAAAAGATCATGTCTCCAGATGGTAAAATGATGTGTCAAGCAGGTAGGGATGGTAACAAGGCTTTACACTGCCAGAACACAGAACCGCAACTGGACCTTATATTCCTTGCAGAGCCATTGTAGAGTAGAATATCCTGATGGTGTGTTTTTTGAAGAAACCTGTGTTGAATAATGCTGTCCTGCCTCTTCACAACTTAGGATCTGCATTGGAAGGTTAAGTTTATGATATAAATAATATTGTCTTTAGAGCAGTGGCAGCTGGCAGCTTTTTCATTTTTTCCTCCAGACTCATTTGTTCAGCTTATGGGTCTCTAATACACAAAATGCTTGTAGTTACAAGATTGATTTCTAGCCTCATATTTAAAAACTGACAGTGAAAAGAACTGGTCTGCATCTCCAAGGAAGTATTTTCTTTGGGGTCAAAATCTTGTGTGCTGCTTCATATTCTCCCTTGTCTGCTTTCGATGTAAGGTTGTAGTTTTACACAGAGGGAGGTGAACTGTTTTGCTTTTACATATCAATAGCAGATGTCAGGGTTCTGACAGTTGATTTCCCACTGCAAGAAAAATTGGTGATATAGACCATAGGAATCATATTTTTAGTAGATTTTTTTAATATTAAATACATAAGGCTTTGAACAGATGTAGAGATGAATGATAGTGCAGGGGGAAAAAACCCTTTTCCAGAAATGTCAATCTGGAAATCAGTGTTTTGCTTTCGGGAAGCAACACTTTATCTTTGAAGTTTATAGCAACTTAACTAAAGACACAGTGTCACAGGGCTACTAACACCTCATTTCTCAAAGTCTATATCCTGCTCACATCCAAAGGAAAGTAATTGGTGAGACTTGTGTGCAGGAAGCATTATAATCATGTGAGTGTGGTTCTCAGAAATGCACAATAAATGAACACAGTGCTGTCTTGGAGCATGAGCTTCCTCAGTCATCTTGTATGCGCTGTGTGCTGTAGATGTACCCTTGGTAAAAGTACTGTTCGAATGATGCAAGAGTGACTTGCTTAGTCTCCCTTCCCCCGCCCTTGTCATCTTTGAAGATGCGTGGTGGAATTTCTTGTTTCAAGTGTTGTTGGTTTTTTGGTTTTGTTTTTGTTTTTAAGAAAATGGAATGAAAGTTTTATGAGATAAGAATTCTTCCTTCTGAATCCTCTCTCAGGGAGAACACGGCAGGAGGAGGAAGCTCAGCCCAGCGTATGCAGCCTGGTGTGGGAGGCTTCCTGTTATTGAGGTGTAAAGTATCACGAGTAAGTCGAGGTCTTTCAGGAGCACATCCTGAAGGAAGAAGGGTGGGAGGAGGGAAGGTTACCATGGGAAAGCAGTCTCCATATATCAGTATGTTCTGTGTGGGTTCTTTGATTTGTTTGTTTGGTGGCGGGGGAAGGATTTGAAGGAAAGTTAAAGATACCAATCTACAGATACCTAGTCTCATAATGATACTGTATATCATTTACTCATGTCTTGATTACTATTTATATGCTGTTTCATATTCTGGATACTTCCAGATGTATCATTGTGGCCTCAGTCTTAAATTTTATTCTTCGACTACTGTGCCTTTGGTCATTCTAATTGCATGTGTATACTGATATTTATGATTGACCTTGGTGTTGCCTTCAGTCCTCTGGAATGCCTGCTTCACATCTCATAGATGGCTCCATAGATGCTCTGCTTCATGGAGCCCTTCTAGGACCTGGTTTTCAGACTGCTTCTCTTCTGGGCACTGAATAGAAGCCAGGAACAGTGAACTGTGGTCAGTCGTAATTACCAGTGTAGACATCAGCCTGTTTGTGATCTGTCATTTCTGTGTACCTGCAGAAAAAACTGAAATGAAAAGGTATTTTAGACCAAGACATACAACACTTATGCGGAAATAATGAACTCTTTCTGGAAAGAAATATTAGATAAATCACTAAATTAAAACAAAACTGCAGATAAGGTAGTCTTATTCTTAGCAGTATTTTGTCAGAAGGTCTTCAAAAGTCTAAAGACAACTGAAACTGTGTGCTTTGTGGAACTGAAGCAGTAATTGTTTCACATACAAGATGTAATATATCAGTTTGCAGTTCCAGGAAAAAAAAACCCCAACCAACAAAACTTTAGTGCTCAGCTTAATTGGATGGAAATCGAAAGAGGAGGTAGGATACAGAAGATGGTTTATGGGTTTGGTTGAGCTACCATTTCCTTGAGCAAAGCGCTCTCTAATTGGGAGCTGGAAAGCTCTGCAGGTCCCAGGGAAAGAAGAATACCTAAAGTAACTGGATGGATGGTAATACAAATTCTGTGCTATAACCTTGTGGGAAATCAGGAAGGATGACAGAACTCTGTATGAAATGTTTAAGAGCTTCCAGAGGCTTTAAGAGGCTACCAGATCATGGGGTTTAAGCTGTATTAATTACCCAGCGAGATGTAAATGTGTGTGGTGTGTAGTTTTTGGTTTGGTTGTTTTGGTGTTGGGGTTTTTTTTTTCTTCCCTACCTGGGTAACAATTAAGTGTAAGTTGACTAATAGCAATAACTTTATTTATTAATAGCGTTTTCTTTATAAAACATTCCTCCTTTCCTAAAGCTAACAGACAGTGCAATTATGTCAGCTGGTAGAGCATCCTCACCTTGAATACTTTATCACCTCAGTTCAGAATGCCAAGTGTGAAAGAAAAGGAAAATACAGATGATCAGCAAGTGTGTAAGGTCAAGGTCTAGGAGAACTTCTGTGAGAGAAGTAACATAAAGCGTGAGCGTTGTACAGTGACAAGTCAGTGAAGTAAAACTTCTCCCACAGGTTCTGGATAAAATTAAAATAGCAGATGAATGTCTATACAGTATAGCTCTGCATGTATACTGTGTCCAACAGAGAAGTACTTCTGACTTGAGGAGATTGTCCTCTAAAATCTTCTTCTAGGAGGAATACAAGTAACCTTTCTCACAGGCAGTTGCATCCATTCATGCAGTCATCAGTCTCAGCCCTGTGAAATGAGGGAGGATCCTTTTTGGTAGAAATTTTAGGAACAATTCTTTTGACAAGTTTCTTTCTCAAAAAAAAAAGTTAAATGGAGATGAAAGAAATAAGGGAAAAATATTTTGAGGGTCATCTATATTCTGTTTTGGAATTCTTTTTGACCTTCGTGTCTATGGATCTTTCAATTTGAAATAGCAGAGATTGATTAAATCAGTAGGTGGTGGGTTGCAAAGTAATATTTGTCTCTGAAAAACAGTCTTAGGTTCTAGAAATGAAATTAAAATTTTAAATTTATTAAAATTTTGTGCCTTGCCTTTACAGTATAGAATATTATGGTACTTAAGCGTATGGTTGCATCTAGGCCAGTATGTTGTTTCTACCTGTTACCCAGTACAGGGAAGACAGTGACGTTCTGAATGTGAACTGGTGTCTTCTGTCTTATGCATCTAGTGGCCCAGGGTCTCATCCAGAAAAATTTAAAAATTTTTCATCCAGGAAGATTTAAAAAGTCATTGATGTATTTTTACTGCATGAAACCATTTTATTTTTTTTTTAGTGCGTGCATATTTTTTGCAGGCACAGCACCTTCTGACATGGAATTCCATAACTTAATTGTTAACTACATGAAGAAGTACTGCCTGTGTTAATTTTGAACCTGCCTTTTAGAAATTTTAACACAAAAAAAATCCTTGTTTTAGCACAGATTGCAAATGCTATGGCCCTTCTGGCAGTCATGACATTATAGACTTCTAATATAACCCACCTCAGCCATCTCTTCCAGCCTGAGGAGTCAACATCTTTTTTTTAACTTTTTTTTTTGTACAAATTGACTGTACAGGAACTGTTCTGTACCTTTGACCATCCTTGTCATCCTTCTTTGTGTCTTTTCTAGCTCTAATAAACTGTAGAGAATATTGAGGAATTGGGCACTATAGCTTCTTATGTTGTAGCACGGTGCCTGGAGTGTGCTGTCTTTGACTTGTGGTTAAATAGTGAGCTGTTCTCAAATAATTCCTGGTTATACCTCAACATCTTGTTCTTGACTGGTAATAAGTAGTTAGAATTTTTTAATGTATGTCACTTTGTCACACATTTTACATGCAATTTCATGTCTTATGAGTCAGTTTCTCTCCCCTCATCTCCTTCTGAAAACCTCCAAAACAAAAAATGGGAAAGGTGACTCCTACTGAGTTCAGTTATGGATAGAAGAAGGATAAAGTTCAGTTCCCAAGCTTCTGTGCAAGCCAATTGGAAATAGTCGCTAAGACCCTCTACCACCTTACAATGCCCTCTCAGTAGGTGGACTGGGGGGAGCTTGCTTCAGGGGAGAGCTTGGAAAAAAATCCATTACTTCCAGGTTCCCAGTTCTAGTGCTGATGAAATAACTTGGCATGTGCTAGAAATGTAATATGACTGATATTAAATGGTTACAGGCTTTCTGAATTAGTGCAAAATGGTTTGATGGAAAGAAAAAGTTTCACTGGGAAGAGGTTACTAAGTGGCCCTGACTTCTTTCTGACTGTTGCTGGTAGTGGCAAGCAATGCTACAGGAACTGGAAAAGATGTTATTAAAAGTTTTGTATGCAGCATATCCACAAAGAATGTGGCTGTCCCTGAGGAGGATAAGAGCTTGGTGCATGCAGTTAAAAATAATCTATTCAGGCTTAGCTAATGCTGCAGAATCTGGGGGTCTGTTGTGCTGCTGGCCTGTGGTGAGCTGCAGTATGCAAGGTGTGGTGTAGAAGAAATGTGTAGCTTTCCGATTGCTTGCTGAATGTGTGCCATGAATGCATTCTGTTAGTTGTGTTACAGTAGATACAATCTAAGGATATAAGCAGTGCCATAAAGGTATTGTTGTATCTAAACTGTACTAGTCTTAACGTGTTAGATGTATCCTACCCATTAGGAGGAGTGAACAATGTTCCAATTTAAATCACCTCTGTAGTATTTCTTAAAACATTATTAACAGGTTATGCTGGCTTGTGAAACCAACTGTTTCCTCTTCCATTTTCTAAGTTCAGAGATATGACCAGCATTTATGTTGTGTTTGCGTGAAAGCTTTGTGATGATGGCACCAGTGGAAGGGTAGCTAAGTCAGCATCAACCTCTGGCTCCATAACTAGCACTGCTATACCTGCATGGAACAGCGCCTGAGACAATAAATCCTGTTCTGGCGCAGCAGCTCCTTTCTTGTGCCGAGTTACGTGCAGCTTTGTTCACCTGTAAAGCTTACAGTAAGCATGACACTTGCCTAGTGTAGTTTGTTGTGGTAACTTGGCCCAGCTTGCTCAGCTGGGCAACCAAGCAAGCTGTAGACAGCTCCAGATTTGCTGTGCGTCATGGTGTAGCTAACGAGTAGGCAAGACTGGCCGTGGAGTAGGAAAACACACCTTGATAGATCTGATGCAAAGCCTATTTAATTCTCTAGAATTATTTTTATGGAATGTGGATTAGGTGCTAAATCCTGGAATGGCATTTAAAGGTTTCTTATCTAAGAACATTCAAATCTCCTGAGAGACACAAAGTGCACCTCTTCAGTTATTTTGCTGAGCCAAACCAAACCCATTGACTTAAAGTATGAAAATAATATGCATGTTACAATTTTTGGTAATTCATAAGTATTCTGGGTCAGACTTGTGATGTGACTACCTAAGTTAATCTGAGGTATGAATCAGGCACTGTCTTGTTATTTTTGGGCGTAGTAACTTGGCTATGTCCTTTAATATTCCTGATGTTAATGGACAAATTACAAGACTTCATTTATTTGGCTTGTCCATTGCATTTTGTTTCAACCTGCCATGCCACCTGCTTTCCTGTAAGAGACTTTTTGCATGTGCATCGCTTTTTGTGGACAGTGGTCTGGGTTGGTTACTGCCACTGGCTTTTTGTCAGGCTGGATGGCAGGTAGGACATCACCCTACCCTGCCACCCATCTGTGGCTGGCTGTGGTGTGAGGGGTTGGGAGCCTTGAGTGGAAAAGCAGGAATTTGCTCTGTATTAGTGTGACAGCAGAAGTGTCCTGCCCAGCTTCCAAAATGCTTGAGAATAGTGCGGGGTGCACTAATGCCACGGCCACTGACAAAATGTTTCACCATGGTATCCTTTTCACAGGGCCATCCTTCAAGCTATGTCCACTTCAGTAGAAGTTGGGCCAAGTGGAAGGACTTGAGATGTTTAGGCTGCTAAAGAATTTTTTTTTTTCTTCCCTGTGGAGACCACTGGTTGGGCTGAATGTTTTGTTTACCCTTTGTTCTTGGAGGAAGAAATCTTTGTAGTCTGGTGAGGGAGGGGGGGAAAAAAAAAAAAAAGCATTAACTGTTGATTTTTTTTTTTTTCCTGCTTTAAGGAAAGATCTGTCCATAATAAGCTTGAAACTACTTTGATGGCTGGAAACAGTGGCATAATGTATGGACTCTTAAGAAATATCTGATTTTGAAATCATTAGTTTGCATTTGTCAAGGATTTCCACTGGCTGATATTGTTGGTTTTGGCTTGGTTTTGGCTTTTTGGGGAGTGATTTAAACTGAGTGACACTTTTTCATATTTGTGAAATAAATCAGTTTAAATACTGTAGCTGGCTTCTTTGTGATATAAGACTTGAACTAACTAAATGTCTTGTATGCTTCTTTGGCTCTATAGGCTGTGACTAACAAGTCCCCTGTAAATCCTGAGTGACCCCAACTACAGGTTGTTAATCTTTCTTTAAAGATCATTGTATGGTGAAAAAATATTAAACTTCATAGAGACAATGTCTTGTATGTTTTTTGTCCTTCTCTTACCTCACTTTTCCTGACTAAAAATTTTGGCATGAAAATAGTACTTTCTGTGTAGATGTTCCTCTGATCCTTCTGTTTCGTTCTTCACCTGAAGCAGCAGCATCATCCCTGTAAAAATCAGAGTTGGCTGCTGTATGAATAATTAAAGTGTTACAAATAGAACTATGATTTCAAGTGAGCAGAGCAAAAGCAGATAAAACACTTCAAAAAAAAAAAAAAAATTGCTTTACTAGTATAGAGATATTCCTTGAAAGCCAAAGTGAAAAGAAAAACTAATACTGTGTATATAGCACTGATTATTTCTTTTTTTTAAAGTTGTTTTCCGATGTAGTTTTGTCCCAAGGCTTCCAGCCTGACTTCAAAGGTTAAATGAGTCTCTCTAGATCTGTGATCATGCTTGCATGTGCATGCCCAAATGCTGGAGAGGGACTGTGTGTGTACATACAAAGAATGGTCAAAATAGAAGTCTTGAGGTGTAACCTGGTGCTAGTACGTGCGTTCAGTGTTGTGGGGAAAAGCAGAATGGTACACAACAGTCCTTCACAGCTCTATATAGATATAATACCATATATCCAATCTATTAAACAATAAAAGTAGCATCAAGGTTGCAAAGTTAAGCCCTCAAAAAATTTAGGAGATGCCAGAACGAAGGTTTTCTTCAGAGTTTTAATTCAGCTCCATTAGGTGGATTGCATTATTATATGATTTTTGGTTGTGGGGCTGAGTCCTGTCTCCCACTCGCCTCTCCTCTGCCCTGCTGCCCTCGTACATTAGCAGAGAAAATACAGAGAGCAGAAGAGCGCTGGTCTTCCCTCCCTGCTGCCTGATGCAACAGTAACTTCTGGGTGAGCAATAAATACTGCAAAAATGCAGGTGGAATCCTTGGGACTTCAGTTGCCACATCCCAACAGGCTTCTGATGGTATTTTTCATGGCTTAGGCAGTTGTGGGTGTTTTTTCCACTGAAAATTGGTAAAGCCAAAATACACCAAATTCACTGAGTTGTCTGAATTTCAAAGCCATGAAGTCATACGGTCACTTAACTGTATTGTTGTTGGATTTAAGATACCTCGTTTGTTCTCACTGTTGGAAATGCTTAAATGGTTCAAATGCCAGAACTTTAAAAACTCCTTTATCCCGTTTACCCTCTCCCATCTTTAAAAAACAAAACGCACTCCCTGCCTCAAACCCCCACAGCCTTCTCAAGGGAAGCCTTTGGGCTAGGAAGCGCCGGCGACCGCAGGCGCTGGCCGTGGGGCCTGGGCTCCGCGCGCCCCTGCGCCGCGCCGCGCCGCGCCGCGTAGAGGGGACGCTCCAGCCGTGGGGACGCTTCCCGCGCGCGGCCGCGCCTGGTAACGCACCGGTACGGCTGCCCGCCGGGAAACCCGTGAGCACACACGGCTCTGCCGGCGTCTGCCGAGGGATCGCGTACCCGCCACAGCAGAGAGGGAGCGCGGGCGGGCGGGCGGGCGGGGCGGCCTATTTACCCCTGCGCTTGGCTCCCAGCCTGACGGGGCGCTGACGGGGCGGGGAGCGGCCCGGCGCCGGCACCGCGGCGAGCCGCCAGGGGGCGGCGCAGGGCCGGGCCCCGCGCGCCGCCCGCCCGCCCGCGCCGCCAGGTGAGCCCGGGCGCTGCGCTGGCGGGGTGAAGCGGGGAGGAATGCGCCGGCGAGCGTTTTCCGTGACCCGCAACGATTCACGCCCATAGGTAGTCACTGCACGTAACACACATCGAGTTTTAATTCTGACACACCCACTTGTGTCGTATATTTGGGGAGTTAGCAGGTAAATCCAGTAATTGCTGTGTAGTACCACAGAATTGCACGTGTGCTGCTGTCAGCAGATTTCTTTCAGAGTGTCTTTTTTTATTAAGACCATGCTTTCATAAAAAAATACCATATACAGGCCAAATTCTGCACTTATGGATATAAATAAATGCTAATTCTTTTCAGGTCAGGACTTTTAACCCTGACTTTAGACAGTACCAATTTCTCTGCTGGGATGACTTTATGAAAACAGTATATGAAAATTTGCACAGAAGATTTCAATGGCAGCATGCATATGTTTTAAAACTTCTATATAAACATAGATGATGTTCTGCTTTAGTTCACACCACTATAAATGCAGAATAAATCTTACTGGCAGTATAAACTGGGCTTGATGGTGACAATGTTGGACAACCCTTCTTCCTGTTGAAGCCAACTTTGGCAGAACCAAGCCTTTAGGTTAGAATTGCATATTACAAATGGGAACAGAATCTGACTGGCAGGGATTTTTCTGTTTGTTTGTTTTTAACGTCTGTTGCCCAAACATTCAGCCTTAAGGAGACTAAAGCTAGGCCCTTGAATCCAATAACTCCCAGAGTTACCGAATAGGAAACACTAGGCACAGGGACCCATATGGAATTTAGGCTATGTGAATCTAGGCTTACACAGCTATATTGCAGCGCTCAAAAATACTCCAGCTGCTTCTTCAAGGTGTCCTATAGTTATGGGCTCTTAGCCCTTAGTGACTGTGCGTTAGCTATATAATCCTACTCTGATGCTAGATGCTTTCTTTACAATATCCAAGTCTCAGCAGCCATTGCTTCCTAAATTATTTTCCAGTCCTGTCCGATACCTGTGTTGCTTTTCTTCCCAGTCTTGTTTCCACGAGGTATTCAATAGTATAGCTTGCCTTTGGCAAATGATGGTATCGATGATTATGCATAGACAAATGTTTTACCGTCTTGCTGAGCTAGCACCTAATTTTCTTGATATGATTTTTGAAAACAGCATAGGGCTTCCATAAGCCTTTAAGCAGAGGTATTAGGATATTTGTGTAAGAATATGGCCTGGAAACAAAGCTTTGCTGGTGGGTTAGACTATATATTCAGGGGGAAAAAAATTAAATATGCAGTAACTGCAAAATAAATGCTATTGTCCCAGCATTCTTGATGCTGTGCGAACAAGTAGGCCAGACTTGGATGTCCCCAGCAGTCCAGTTTGGAATAGCGCCCAGCTTTGGAATATAACATGCTTACGTTTGTATCTGGAATACAAGTGGGATTCTCATGTTCAATAATCAGAAGGAGGGAGTGTGAGTGAGGGAAACAGCTGCATGTCTCTGGCACCAGGCTTTGCATACTGACCCTTGTTGTGTAACCTCCGTGCTCCAGAAGTTTGAATCCATTTCAGGAGGTGGGCATTTATTTAGCTGGGAAAAAGTGTTAGCTAGTGAATTATTCCAAGTGTATAAATAGAGTAAGGGACTCCATCGCTTGTATGATAGGAGAGCGATCTTAAGCAATAAGCACCTCTCACCCACAGCAAATGCAAGTACGTTTCAGATCGTTCTGTGCTGTCCTTCCCCCTAAGCGGATTTGGCCAATGCCTATGTCTAGAAGAACAACGAGAGTGGATGGTCTGACCGCTGGGAGAAATTATTTTAATAAAATGAACTTGGAGAAGAACTAGCCAATGGCTGGAATGGTAAGAAGCTGTTGCAGGGCCAACGGGGAGAGTTATGCTTGCTGATACCATTTCTGAAGAGTTGTAAACTGGGTAAGGATCAATGGTAAGGCTTTATTTTGTGGCCATTGGCGGCACAGGGTTCCTGAAAGCTGAATTCCCACTGCTTGCATTTTGTAGTGAGATGCTGATGCTTGCAAGAGCCAGGCAGGGAGAATCTCCCCTAAGAAAATAATTTGGTAAGCTATTCTACTTTGTGCAAGCTGGAGCACTGCAGCAGCAGCTGCAATATTGTTCTTTGTAGATGTTTTTATTCTGTCAAAGTTGTTCTAATGCCTTTAAATCATGTTTCATAAGGGCTTTAGCCATAGACACCAGATGGGAGGGAGCATTCTGCTATGTGTGAGATGGGCAAACCTTTTGGGTTTTGCAAGTGAGCACAGAATTCAACAAATATAAGTCTGTCCTTAGTAGGTGACTGATCTTACACCTAGTTTTACAAAGTTTTGCTCAGTTTAAAAACTGCTTGATCACTCCTGAGCATGACAGGTGCCAAAACATTCTAAACACTATAAGTTTTCCTCGGGTATGTTTGGTGGGAATTTTTCTGATGTTGAAGATGCCTGTGCCTTCTTTTTTCAAACGTACAGGCTGGCATGCCCCTAGCTGGCTGCTGACCTTTCAAACAAACAAAAAGCCAAACCTTGCAAGCAGGCACTGGAAGGAATAGCGAGGTAGGGAACTTGGATTTTCTGCATGTGGCACAGATGGCATGATGAAGAGCGTAAGCTTTATGTGATGATGTTGTATTTAGACTTGTATTCTGCTCTCAGCTCTTGGGTAGCAATCCTTTCTGTCCTGCCAGCCTGAGATCTGAAGATGGAGTAAACAGGTAGTAAATACTAGTGCTACTTGTAGCAATATGGAGGAAAGAGTGTGTGGTTCATGGGCATATAGGTTAGAAAGCTTGAGCCTCTATAGCCCACTTGAGCTCACTGGTAACAGCTGTTAACTGTGGGTTTTGGAATGATGCCTGTATAAACCTACTCTTATGGATATTGGGGTGAATAGTAGCAGTAGTGCTGCTGAAGTCAGCAGGCCTATATTAGTAATACACATAAAAGATATGGCCCGATGTGCATGCCTGGTAAATCCTGCACTAGGCAGTCTTTCTTGGAATGGCACAAGGACTCTACAGGATAGTCCTAGAAACAGCCTAATAAGCAGCATCAGCGGTAGCAAAAATACGGGCCTTGCATCAAGCAGTGTCCCATCAGCCTTTTTCTTTGCTTGGAATTTCATAATAAACTTTGACAAGTTCTTCGTAGCTGCTTTCTGTTGAGGCAGCACAGAATAACAGCGTCAGCAAAGGCCTGTCAACTCAAGCAGAAGCCTGAGCTTTTGTAGAAGACTTGACACAAGGGCTTAGATGTGCGAGAAGAATGGCTGGGACAAGAGTTGCGTGGCAGAGCCTCCTGCTGGAGAGGTGGCCTCTGCATTAGAAAGAGATGCCCTGACAGCAAAGCTGCTCCACCCTTGTTTAAAAACAAAAGAACAAGAAAACAAACAAAAAACCCCAACAAATAACGCACCACCCTTGGCAGCACTGTTTCTATGTAAGGGATTTTACCAATGTGGCTACCTCTGTTAAAAAGTATCAGCGGAATTATTCTGAAGGGGAGAATTCTGGCCTGAGAGCCTGTTTGGTTTGGGGAAATTTGTACCAGATTAGCTCCACAGGCACGAGTTGTTGGGGGGATTTGGGGGCAAGTAAATGGGGGCTGGCTCCACTGTGACATTGACTGCAATAGCTTACTCTCATACAGGATCAGTTTGTGTTATACCAGTACCACACGTGTTCACTGAAATGTGCGGTCGTCAACTTTTAAAGTTAGGCTTGACCTGTACTGATATTTTAGGCAGGTCAGTCTGTACCTTTCTGTTGTTTCCCTCCTCTACCAAAGTGAAGTTGGATGGGAAATGGAAAAACAATTCCGTGACACTTTTAAAGCTGTTTCTATTTAGCAGGATTTAAAGCACAGCTAAACAAAAGGAGTCTTATTTCCCCCTTACTTGCATTTTCTTCTGGTGTTTGGCCAATCAATGCAATAAAATGAGCTAGTGCCTTCTTATTCCCTCACTAATTCCAAACTACTGTTTATGTGGATGTTTTCCTTTCCACCTCAACCACCCCATCAGGTTTTATTTTTCTTACTCTGAACTTTTACAAAGTGGAAGATATTTTAAGTTACAGATTGTTTTGAAAATAATGGAACAAAACAGAAGGAAAGAAAAAAATTAAAAGCCGCAACACTGGAATTCTTTTGTATTCATATGGAAGAGGGAGTGAAACCATTGAAGATGTTATTTCACAAATAATACTCAAAAACTCAAAAAAAGTTAGCAGGTGAGACATTTTCTGGCTAAATCTAATTGTCAGTGTAGTTAAAAAAAAATAGACTGGTTTTGTTGTAAGCTGTATAACTCCTGTATGTGCTACAAAAGTAGCTTACTTATGATAGTGTTTGTTCCCTTAGCCTTATAAAAACCAAAGTACATTTTATAAACAAGGACTTGAATACTGAAAGAAAACAAGTTACTCTCAAGCTGTGTCTGGACAGCTCACTTCTGCCTAATCTATTAAAAATAAATTCTCCATAGTGGAGTCAGCAGATAGTCACAGCGAAATATTCATTCCTTTCTTTGAGGTGGTCTCATCAGTAATGAAGGAAAGGTGAAGCTGTTCAACAGCAAAATTCAAAGTTAACACTTTGTTTGGATGAATGTGGCAGTTTATGTTTTTCTCAGGGCTGTTAATTTTCTCCGGTAGAGTGCTATTCATTATGCTCAATCCAAATGTTAAAGCTGTCTTAGAATCATAATTACAGTGTGTGTTCTGTGCTTATTAGAGATAAGATTGATTAGCAAGGTATGACATTCTGTTTTCTACTCATGGGCAAGAGGAAGTCATGTTGCAGCACTCTTAGGCTACATTTGAAATCTGTGTTTAAAGGTGGTTAAAACTGTGGGTAGTTACAGTCCCCAGACTCCATCCATAGTGGTGACGAGGAACTTTTTTGGTCAAATCTGTCCGTGTAATTATGCCCTAATCTATACAATCTGCTCCCTCCAAGATTCAAGGCACTTTAGAAAGTCCCTTTCAGGCTGCAGTAGGAATAGATGGAGACAGGAGACACGGCATTATCTCAGATGAAGCAGGGTACCACCATTGATGGATATAGATGTAGAAATACTTTTCCCTACCTTTAATGCAGGGAAGAGTGAAAAGGAGTCCTAAAGGGTTCACTTTTTTCTTTTTTTTTTCCTCCTTTTTCTTCTTTTTTCCCCAGCTAGTTATTCACTTAAGAAATAAGGCAGGCAGACCTGTGACTCTAGATGTGTAAATCTTGTGCTTCATGATGGGAACTCAGTTTTGTCCCGCCTAAATTGTAACAATGACTCCGCTCATGGAGAGGACAACCATCGTTACTGTATGCGTGTTCTTCAGAGCATGTGTCTATCTGTATTACTAGATTCCTTTTCCTACTATTACTGTGGTACTGCAATGGCTACCATACAGATTTGTATTCTCCTTTTGAGGCAGTTTGTGCATAACGTTATGTTCTGATGGGGGGGGAATTTATGAACAATCTATGGTAACATAAAGAATTTTCTAGCAACCACACTAAATAGATTTTCAGCAGTTTGTTAAATTGGGGACAGTCTTGAGCCAGAATCTGGAACCTTAAACAACTTCTGTCTCCCCAGACTTTTGAAAGCTTCAGACCAAGGCCTCAATGTACTTCTTAATAGTAGAGGCTCCTCTCTGGTGTTAAAATATATTTATTTTATCAGAACGTCCCATTAAAAAATAAAGGGGCTTGAGTCCAGACCTCAGCATAGATGTAATTCAGGTGTAATGCGATAGAAAACTGAATAGTGAATACAAAATTAAAACTTTGGGAAGCCAGAATCAGGCCTGAAATCAAGATAGCCTAAAGGCATCCAAAAATTGTTGCTATAGCTATAGAGGGGAATTTTGCTTAAAAAATAAAAAAAAAAATTGAGGTCACCTTTTAAGAATGCGATTCCCAAAGTTGCAAAGAATGAATCATTGGCGCCAATTTTTACGCTGTGTAGCTCCATAGTTATCTTTGTTATGCTGACTGCATAAAATTTTTGGTGATGTGTCTGTAGAGGGCTGGTGTTGAGTCTGTAACATTGACACTCTGATTATCTTTCCCTCCTCTTTCAGCTAACCAACTATTGGTAAAGATCAAAGAAAGTGAGGAGGAGGGCTGACAAGAAACAGTGTATGAGAGATGCCTGCACAGCTTTAAATAAATAAAAAGGGGTTAAGACTTCAAATCTGTTGCAAGATATCTGTGCATGTGGGGCCCTGTTTTGCTGTAACGAGCTACGTTAACAGCACACAGAGCATGCTGTCATATTTAGACCTGTATGAATCTGGTCCTTTGAATATTAATGTATTTGAAGAAAATAAAGTTGTATATCACTAGAAATATCTGGGAACATTAAAGCTGAAAAAAACCCACGTGGTTTCTGGTAGACTAACATCTCTTTGTCTTTTACATTTCCCTCCATAGCAAAATTAGATTTGTGGCTTTCAATGTCAGTGTCTAGTTTGTTTCACTTTCCAATTCATGAGAGTTGAGGAATGTGTAAGTGAGAGCCTGACTTTCCTTCCCTCCAGAAAAGAACAACTCTACATTAAGACTTAACAAGATAAAAAGGAAAGCAGGAGACAATAAATACAGGGTAAAAACTCTTCCACAGTGAAAGATCGTCAGCCAAAAATAAGGCTTTGCAGGGTGAGCAGGAGTATTTTTGACACCTCACAGAAAGTATCAATACATTATGTAAACAGTAAAAATGTTTGAAATAGAGGTGGATCAGGAAGGCAGCAATATGATCTGTGGGACACAACACTTCCCAATGTAGTGAAAAGAAATGACAGTGTTTTTCTTCTACTTGGGCAGAGACCAGCTGCAGTTCCATATAGGGGACCGGAGGTGAGGCAGTGGATTCTGCCTTCTAAAGCCCTGCTCACTCTAACCCCATAGAGGCAGCATGCTTAGGCCTTGTGTTAATGCTATAGATTTTACCCCAACAGTTTTATGTCAAAACTTACCTTCCTTTTTTAAATTTAAATGCTGGCTGTCCAAACAGTTGGCAACCTCTCATTAAAAATATGCCCACCTAGGTTTTTTATGCCAAATATTTTTACAGTATGTATATTTTCTCGCAGCCTCCTTGTTATGTTTCAGGTGGGTCCGAATAAAACTATCAGAAGCTAAGTAGGAATGTAAAAATCTTGAAGTTGGAACTTAGTATATAGGTAACTGAGTGTGTTTCAGATGTGTGGGTCTTGTGTTGGAGTGTAAAATAACAGTAACACTATTGATGAGTGACTTTTTAGTAGCCTAAAACCAGAAGAAAAACTGGTTCTAAATCAAAAATCTAGAAAATCTCAAAATTTAGTTCATAAATGATCGCTTGATGATGGACTGGTGTGTATGTGAAAATGGACTTAACTATGGTGTGGCATAAAAGTTCTATTAACGTTGGCTTGTGAAGGTCCCCTTACTGGCAAATAGTGAATATATGAATAAGTTATGTAGTTGTTCCAGGTGAAATGCCACTCAGTGCTCTGTGCCTTTTTTCCAGCTAAAATGGTAATCTAACTGTTGTGGAATTCTACATGAAACACAGTAGAGGAAAATTGTACGGGCACATGAGTGAAGCCTGGTGTCTCTGTTACCACGGGTGAGACTTCCCACAGTTGTGATACGGCAGCTCTGTCCTTGGGCGTCCTGGAGATTCCTCTGAGCGAGGCGGTGCTGTTGACTGGTTCTCCTGGCCAGTAACGTGGGGTCTGACTGGGAAAAGGGCTGTCAACAATCCAAGGTCATCTGTGGCTGTTCTCACTGCTTGTTGCTGTTGCTGGTAGCTGATAAAGGCCCAATGTCTGAATAACAGGAGCAGCAAGGGAAGCACGTGTGGCTTAATCCCATTTTTGCAATGCGCTCCCTGCCAAGCTGTGCCAAGAGCTCTTTGCCTGCAGAGCAGGAATGGGCCTATATATCCAACCAAACAGGACCAAAGGGACTTATTAAACTCCTAAAAATGACCTCAACCATTTCTTTTAATTCTCTGAAAATGTCACCAGTTTGCATTAGAATATCTCAGGGCTTGGCTGAATTTTGGTGCCTTCTCTCTCAGTGGCACCGATCTGCTTTGAGTTCTGCAGTGCGATATGGTTCTAGGCTATTTTTTCTTTCACGTAAAGCAAAGTCGTTGTTACCCCACAAGTCAATATTGCCTATCCTAGGGTAAATGCTAAAATTTGATTGATGTGTTTGCCATTAGGTGAATAGCATGGCAATAAGAAAAGTCAAAGCAGAAATCCTCATAATAGTGAGATGTGATATAGGTCACTAGTTCAGAGTCACCCGTTCAGGTGCATGCTGAGCCCTTCATTTCTTTGCAGCGTGTACCTCAGCTGCGTGCTTATGAACACTCGGCAGTTTGTGGTTAGCTTTTCCTGTGCACGGTGAGAGAGCGCCGAACAGGAGGGTCTGAAGTCACAGTCAATGTCACCTGGGCTACTACTGTATTAAATAATATAATGTAATATGATAATGGAAACATTCTTAAAGATTGCTTCCCAGAACTGTTTTGGGATAGATCTCAGCATCTTGGCAACTCTCCAGCTAACAGAAAGCTTACTTCTCCTAAGCAGTGCCTGTAACCAAATGGCTTAGATTGCTTTGATGGAAGAGACGATTCCCTCCGGGGATGTACGCTTGGCACAGTACCTAGGTTGACCTAGGAGCTGGAGTAGGCAGTGTTGTGGAAAAAGGGACCCTAGACAGATCTTAGAAAGTTTAACTTTTTGCAAACTTCTGATGAATCCTTAATGAATCGGAAAGTGATGCATTGCTCTCTTCTCTCCTCTTCTCTGTAGGTAATAATTTATCTGTCTGTTCTGCATCCCCCTTCCTTTTCTCTTCTGCCTCAGTATTGGAAAGTTTTATTTTGTCGAACAGTTAAAAGAGAGAGAGACTTTGGTTGTCTTCGCCTTTTAAAGTTCAGCCCACTAGCTCAGAAAGAGTGCTATTTCTGCTTCTGTTAACACCCGAATATCTCACAAACATCATTACTTCCATTCTTTTATTCATTAAGCTGTGAATCAAGTTGGTTCTGTAGTCTTCTCTCATTTGCCCGTTTCACAGCAGCACATTTTAACTGTCTTTAGTTGAGTTTCTTCTGGTTATATAAATGCAAAGAATGGCGGAGCAGGCTTGGGTTTGGTGGTGGTGGTTGTGTTTTTTAAAGGGATAGAGGATGCCCGAAGGGAGGCAAGACCTTTCAGAGAGAAGTATTAGGTGACGAAGCTTACATTAATATCAGAGAAGAAGAAAACTTCTTGGTCTGGCTCTGCTCCTGTTGACGCCTGGTTTACAGGGGTGTAAATTCGTGAACTTCAGCGGATTTACTTCGGAGCCCGAGTGAGATCGGGACTGGCACCGCTCAGACCACCGAGGTCCTGCCCCGCAGCTCGTTGCGAGCTCCCTTCGTGAGCTGCAGGTGAGCCCAGGCTGCCCGGAGCTTGCCGCCCGCCCGAAGCGGGCTCTGCCCCCGGCGCCCCGGGCCCGGCCTCCCGCCCGCGCCCGCCCCGCCCCGGTACGCGGCCGGTGAAGCGGGGGTCGGGGCTCTGCCCGCCGCGGCTCCCTCTGCCGAGGGCTGCGGGGCGGGCGGCCGGCTCCCGGCGCGCCAGAAGTCGCTCTGTGGGAGAGCCGGGCAGGGCAGGGCAGGGCAGGGCCGGTCGGTCGGTGTCTGTCGGTCGGTCCGGCCGCCGCGCGTTATGTAAGGGCGCAGGGGCTGCGGGCCGGGATGACTGACGGGGAGAGGGAAATTCCTGGGGGAGGGGGAGCGGGAGCGGCGCTGCCCGGCAGCCGCTGCCAGCGCCGGCAGCGCCCGGAGACCTGGCGGGGAGAGCGGCTTTGGAGAAAGGGAGACGGCCCGGGAAGGGCGCTCCCGGGGAGCGGGAGGGGCGAGCGGGGCGGCGCGGGCTGCTTTCCCCGGTGGGGCACGCCGCCTGGGGAACGAGGGGCAGCGGCGGCGGCGCGACGGGACTCGGAGCGCGCCCGGCTTTCCCTCTCCCGGCGCGGTGCGCTGGAGCCGGAGAGCGGCGGGGAAGCCTTCCGCCGCCCGCCCGCGCCCCCTCGGTGCCGGCGGCGGGCGCTGCCCCTTTAAGACCTGCTCGCCGCCAGTTCCAGGGAGAGGGAGTGACCTCTGGGCTTTGACAGCTCCCCTAATAACTAGCAGAGCCCCGGCTCCGCCCGCGGCGCCGGATTGGCCGGCGGGCCGGTATGCCGCGCCCTGATTGGCTGGCCGCTTCCCCTCAGCGAACCTTTAGAACTCCGAGACACAATATTCTGTTACATTGTAGCAAAATGGCGACTGTCATTCACAACCCCCTGAAAGCGTAAGTAGGAATCAAAAATGTACATATTCCGCGTGGTTTAAATATGAAAAAAGGCGCCTTTCCGGCGCCGGCTGCCAGCCTGAGCCGGGCGCCGGCAGCCTCCCGGCGGGTCCCTCCTCCCGCCCTCCTTTCTGCCCCAGCTGCTCGCCGCTTTTTTGTGCAACCCATCCCCGCGGCTCGCGCCGAAATTAACGAGGAAAAATTGCTCGGCTCGCGCGCCGGTTAATTGGCGCCCGGGCGCGGAGGGGGGCGGCGGGGCGGGGAGGCGGCGGCGGGGCTGCCCGCGGCTCCCGGAGCGCGGCGCGGGGCCGGGGCCGGGGCGGCGGCGTCCCGCGGGGCCCCCGCGGGGGTGCGCGCACTTGACAGCCGCCCGCCCCCGCGGCCCGGGCGGGCTGGCCCCGCCGGCGTCCGGCGGCGGGAGGAGCGGGCCGGGCCGGGCCGGGCCGGGGCGGCGGGGGGGGAGCTCGGTGCGCCCTGCCTCCGCGCTCCGGCCGCCGCTCGGAGTTGCCTCCGCAAATCTTTGCGGAGTTGGGATGACTTGAGGAGGGGGAGCCGAGCCGCCCCCTCGCCTCTCGGCGGAGCCGCGGGGGGAGGCGGGGGCGGCCGGGGAGCGGGGCGGCCGGGGCGCTGCCGGCGCACCCCGGCGTCCGTGCGGGAGGGAGGGAGGCGGGCGGGCGGGCTCGCCTGAAATGAATGACTCGGGGCTGGCGGTCGGGGATGTGGGGCAGGAAGTGCGGCGCTCTGTTTTGCATATGACAGGCTTTCGCTTTTCAAAGTGGCGAAGAGAGTGGATTGTGTTTCCATCCGGAGAGCGGGCACAAGCAGCCGAGGGCTGCTCGGGCGGGACCTGCCCCGCCGGCGGCGGGGCAGCGCGGGAGGGCGGGGGCAGGTGCTGCCCCCGCGGAGGCGTTGCGGGGCTGCGGGGCTGCGGACGCGGCCGGCTGGAGACGGGGACCGCCGCGGCCGGGTGTCGTCTGCTGGATCGCGTCCTGTATTTTCCTTGTGGTCTGCAGCGCACGCCGCTAATCCCTGAAGGCATTAGGGAGAGTGGGATTTGGCACCGTGTGCGGGGAGAGGAGCTGTCTTAACCTTTTTGAAACGACTTCTCCGCTAACGGGGGCAGCGCTCTTGCTATTAAAGCAGGGAAGCAGAGTACCTGGCGGTGACGCTTCGTTTGCACTTTCTGGCTGCGCTGAGTGGGTGTTTTTATATGTTCGAGTTTTCAGAGATGAAATTAGGGCTGCGAGGTTTTTCTTTTTCTTTTTTCTTTTTCTTTTTTTTCCTTTTTTTTCTTTTTCTTTTTTTTTTTCTTTTTCTTTTTCTTTTTTTTTTTTTTTTTCCCCCCCCCCGGACTCAAGTCTCTCCGGCTGGAGAGCTGGAAAAACACTTGAAGGTTTTTCCAGGGATTCCTGTCGCTGTCTCTCTGCGATCCGGACGGAAAGGAAAGCCTCGAGCCGGGAAAGGGTGCTGACATGTTTATCGGCTCTCCTGCTCCGTCCTGGCAGAAAACCTTCGCTTTCATTTCCCCGTCCTCCCGGTAGCACCTTATAAAAACCCGCGGGGAGAGCGGAGCGCAGTTGTCAGGGGTGGTCAAAGAAGCCCGAGTACCCTCACGGGGGGTGGTGGGCTCTGAAAACGGCGGGGAAGAGGCGGCGTGCCCCCCGCCCGACGGCAGGTTGAACGCTTGTGCAGGCGAGAGCAACTTCTCCCCGTGCCCCTCCGGGCCGCCGGGCGCTGCTCGGGCGCAGGCAGCGCACCCCCCGCACCCCGCGCACCCCCCGCACCCCGCGCAGCGCACGGACGGGGCCGCGCCGCACGGCTCCTCACCTGGGCCGGGAGGAGCCGCCTACGGTCGTGCCGTTCGCGGGTAGTGGCGGTAGCGAGGAAGCCCGGGCTCGGTGGCCGCTGGGGAGGGCGGGCGAGAGGCGGGGAGCTGCGGGGAAGCGGCCCGAGGAGCCGGGAGCCCCGCCGGGGGACGGGACCGCGCCTGGCACTTGGTGGCACCGTGGGGCTCCCGGCAGTCGCGGTCCGGTCTCCGGAGAGGGCGGCTCCTGCCCAAGGGCCGCCAGCACCGAAAGGAATCGGGGGCCCGATCCCGCTGCTGCTAAAGTCGGGGCGGGCAGGATTAGGCCCCTTATAATTAGCTCCCTTCTCCTCCCCTCGCCCCTGGGGGCTGTGAGAGGAGGAAACAATAGACATCAAGTGCTGGGCTCGCTTTTCTCTGTGTGCCTTTTAAAGTACTAATGCTATGTGGGGGAAACAGAACTGGTACTGGCTGTCTGACACCATCTGCGTTTTTTTATTAACAACTTGTTTAATAAAACATTTTATAATTTTCACTTATTCTTTAAAGTTGCTGATCGGGAAACAATACACATGTAAATAAATTATGCATGGGATAAATTAGGACAAAAGCAGTAGGACACATAATAGGGGAAGGGATGCAGTGCACAGTATTTTATCCTCATGTGTCCTTCCTGACAATGAAAGGGAGCTGAATGACATTTGCATTTCCTCTGTCTGCGTTTTGATTGTATCTCAAAACCCACAAACGCCCCCTACAGAAACTGGCCACACAAAGGTTTTGCTCTGAGATGGGGGACAATGTAGAGACCGAGAAATCCTAGCTCAGGTATCAAGCCGCTCCCTGTGTATGCCTGTGCATTTGAGTGTGTCCAATATTCAGTTTATCTCCGGCACTTGGACACATATGCGGCCTTGTTCATGCTAGACTAGTCTCTCGGGATAATGTATTCCAGTGTACCTGAGCATCTGTGGGAATACATTACATAGAATAGCTCAGTGCGCGGAGTCCCTTATTAACGCTTGGCACCTCCTCACACTCGGCTGGCCTCTTTCTCCGTCTAGCGCTCTCTTCTCACTTTCTGGTTCTCTTTTGGTGCTTTCATCCCTTTGCTCTTCTCCCCTTCACTTCCTCTGGTGATCCAATCAACCTGACACGACCGCCTATTATTTCTGCCATTTAATACCTTGTTGTTTACCAACATGGTGCTACAGGCACAAATACCAGAGATCTAAGTTTAACAGATCTGCAAGGGAAAGGCGGCAGGTGTCTGGATAAACGCATTCTTCTTCATCTGCAGAAAAGGCAGTATTCAGATAGCTTTGATGGGACAGCAGTAGATTTGAAGTGCTGGATTTGTTGGGTTGTTTTTTTCCACTAGCCTGCGTACCCATCTCCACAGTTTTTCTTTCCATCTTCTTCTCCTTTGGATGTCTTAATATGGAGACATTTGAGCGGTGCAGTAGGAGAAACAAATGCAGTTAGAAAGTATTCTGAATTACTTCAAATGTCAGTCAGAAATCTCAACGGACTTTGTAAACATTCATTAATTAAACCTCTCAGCACCCCTGTGAAGAAAGGATTATTGCCTTTGTTTTATGGATGGCTAAACTAGGACAAAGTGGTTCAGAAACTTTCTAATTCAAAGATCAAGTCTAGAATGCAGCCGTTCAACTTCCAGTCTTAGCATCTAGTCCCATTTCCTCCATCTCTGCCTTATTAGTGATGTGCATATGGTACCATAATGCATCTAATGTAATTAAGAGCTTGTAGTTTACAAAGTCTTGTCTAGAAGCAGAGCTGGTTTCCTCCCACCCCTTCTCTGTCTTTACTCCCACAGCTGACTTTTATTTCAGGTTGTCAATTAAACATACTCACTGGAACATGTTAGGCTATTGCCTTTTCTGCATGTGAGATTCCCTCGTGCCGTATAGTTCTCTACCTGGATGCTCACCAGAGGAACTGTTGCCTTCCAGTAGTTTGGCCTTGGAGTAGCAGTGCTGGTGCTCTCCCTTTCTTTTGCTCAAGGCAGCCTCTGGGACAAAAGAGGCTAACTCGGTCTCAAGTGCTAGGCTAGGTCACTTGCATGCTGGCTGTATTGTCAGATAACTTTGATGTGCTTGGGGACACTTATTCCCTGCCAGGTGTTTGGGGACCAGATCATTGCAGACTTGTGTGCACAGTGCTAGAGCTGACCTTATAAACCCTACCAGCCCTCTTCTGTCTCTGCGTTCCCACTGCAAACACAGCAGCGGTCGTGACGTTTTCCAATTGCTCTACCTTCTCAGATAAAATTGCCTTGACAGCCAGCTCCGGCCCCTGGGCTACCAAATCGCCATCCTTGTGATGATGAATTCTGTGGCATGAGACACCTGTGAAGAAATGCTCACATCCCTGTTTCATGTCGGCAACAGACCAGCGTAGGTCCTGGGGTCTTGCATGGCAAGAGTATTTCATTAACGATAACTCAGGCTTGAATTCAAGCTGCGGACTCTTGACTGGAAGGTCCCATATCCCGTTACCCATCCCTGAAACAGCCCTATGTCCTGATTAAGTGTTGATGAAGACTGATTTTTTTTTTTTAATGTTGTTGCATATGCATCTGTTTGCTGATTTTTAATATTAAAGTGAAAGTATAATGTGCAGTGCTGCTTTCAGCAGGTGGAAGCAATAAAATAGACGGACAGTTAGGTTGCCAGTTCAGTGTTTACAAGTGATGTGGAGGTGATTTTAATGTGGCTTTGCAGAAGGGAATTTTCTTTTGCTTGACAGAACAGTGTTGTTGGGCACATTAAATCATGTACCAAAATCTCTGCACCATTTCCAAGGTGGCTCCGAAGTCAACTAAAACCACAGATGAGCCCTAGTGTGACACATTTCAAACCCAAACTGTTGTCCACATGAAAACTATATTTTCTGTATCTCAGCACAAGCCTTCAGAGAAAATGAGGGATGAATGTTATTGTATTTACGTAAGGAAACGTGAGCATAAAACCAAAGTCATTGGAGGGCAGAGAAGCCAGGTTAGGAAGACCTGAGGATACACTGGTTAGAATATGAAAGAGTCTAATAAATGACATATTACTAGTTAAAATGTTATGTCTGGTTCCATGAGTTGCTTGTGCATGATTAGTTGTTGCACTGCTTTTGTAATTTTGTTTTGTTGGTGTTCTAGCCTTTCACAGTCTGTCCAGTTGTGTGGATGGACGGAGGTTGTATCACAAAATTGTCGCTGAAGAAAAAATTTTTAAAACATTATTTATGGTGTGTGAAAGCAATATTGAACTACCTGAGTTGGGCTACAGAGGCCCAAAGGTATGATTTTTTTGGAGGGTATAATAATTTCAAGGTAAGCACATGTCCAATGGGCTGGGTGCATAATGCCTGTTAGATTGGATTCACAGTGTCCGAGTGGGAGTAGTTTACCCAGACCATGCAGAAGTCCAGTACACAAAGCAAAACGGGGCTCTGTCTTCAGTCTGAGTCACAGTGGAGGCAATGTGTGGCTCATCCTTTGTGTAGTCTAATGAAAATTGATTTCTTCCTCTGCTTTCCTAAAACTGAAAGCGTGGTATTTGGAGGTGGCTCTCAAGAGCAGACTTTGTCCATCTTGTATATCTGTCTTCTGCAATTTATGACAGTTGGCTGTACCTCTTCTGGCCCGAAATGAGGCATTCCAATGCCGCCATTGGCTGCGGATAAACCACCTTTTAGGATTATCATTTGCCGAGTCTGGTGTTTTCTCACTCTGTTTTGTCTTTCATGTCAGAGCTGAATTTCTTTGCTTGGTAGACCAATTTTACAATCTCGGTATTTATTCTGGGCTCATCACTGTGTTGTCTGTATGTGATGTTGCCTTGAGCAAGAACCATTCCTGTATTGTTTATCCCCGAGGACTTGTAGGAGTGGAATGAATCTGTTTCGGGAGTTGACGTTTTTCTCCCTTGGACAGACAGATCTCTGATCTGAGGATTCCCAGTCTGGGGTGACATACTCCCACATGCAGAGAAGCAGCACCAAGGCAACATCGCTTAAGGCCTCTTCTGAGGGCTTCATTAGGACTGTGCTGCTCTTCTGGCTTTGCCTGGCAGTTTTGCCCAGGATGCAGAGGCTGAGGTGCGCCAATCGCTTCCTTAACGTAGGTCCCAGTTTTAGCACTGGTTTGTTACTTTGAAGGAAAGTTATCTCATCAACACAATCTAAAAGAAAGCATACTTTTAAAATCCTTCTTTTTTAAACAAATTTTTTCAGATGAAAGTGCTTCTTTCTTGTCTTTAAAAAACTTCTCTACAATTTGTGGAACAAACCCAAATACACTGGACTAGTGTGTGAGAAGTAGAAAGTGGTTTTCCTTTCTTCTTTCTTATTTCAAAAGAAAGAACAAAACTGCCCAGTGTATTTTCACTGAGTGACTGAGTGACATATAACACAAATATCACAAGTGAGTGCTTGAATACTAAATGTTTAAAATTCTTATTTATCTTTACTAGCCTAAATTATTAGAAGTATGATACTATTTTTTAAGTTGTTATATATGGTTTATTTCCCAGCAGAGCATATTTTAACCACAGATTCCCAGCAGATGTCTTGGAGAAGAATAATACAGTGTCTCAACGGCTGCTGGCAAATATCCTTCTCACGCCCCCATCCCCTCCAGTCTGGGAACAGCAGGAGTATGTCAGCATGCGTCTCAGTTTTCAGGTTACCTGCCTGAGCCGGGTGCGGTCAGAGAGTTGCAATTCCAGCCGCATGGAAGGTTGTACCGGCACCCCAGCACTGGCTGAGGGGAGGCTTCACAGGGAGTCAGTGGAGCAGCGAGAGCAGGGCAGGGATGGGTACTGATGAGTGTGCGCTAGGTGGCTGTGATCAGCAGCCTGTGCTTGCCAAAGCCTGAGTCATTAATTTCGCGTTCTGCTGAGCTGTAGCTGGGAGAGAGTCCCCTGCTCAGGTATTGATGGGGACACCGACTACATCAATGTTGCTCTTTTGGTGAGAAAGGCTGGAAGTGATATTTAATATTGCAGTCCCTTGCAACAGAACTGATCCAACCTAACTGAGGATCATCTCCCCATTCATACACCACCATGGGTTGTATCAGTCTTTGACATCTGGTAATACTGTCCTTGCTTTCTGATAATTTCTATAAATTAATATAAAATGCCAACTGTAACATTCGTATGAAATCTTAGTATGCGAAAGAAAGGAACCCCATATAACTTATAGTTTCTCCCCCTTATTTCTTCTCAGATTCCCCCTTGCGATGCAAGATACAAGGCCCTGGTTAAGACGTTGTGCTAAATTCTCTACAAACACATGGCTTAATGCTTCCTGCCTTGTAGGTCTCAAAAATCTAAATAGGTTGGATGGTGCAAAGAAAATCAGGTGCAGTGCAGTGAAATAAGGCCGTGTCCCGAGTTGGTTAATTCCAGTCTGCCCTACCGCATCAGCTGGCAGGGCTGATTTGATCTGATCAGATGTGGGCATGCTACTCCTGCCAAAATACAAAGTACAGTGCTTATGCTGCTTTTATGCTTTGAGTTGGCTTCATGCTAGCCACAGGAAGATGGATTACGCCTGTTGGAACAAAATTTCCTCTTGAAAACGTTTTGGGTGCTTTTCATGTTTTGGAAGAGTAAGTGAACACCAGTTCAGTGCTTTGTGTCACGTGGCTGTGAAATTTTTGGTCTGGTTCTAGGAACTTTGCAGTTTCTCGTGTTCCTGTGGATCCACAGCCTAATGTGATTAGTCACAGAGCTGGGAGAAAAATTGAAATGGCCAGAGTTATAGCCCAGATAGTTCACTATCCAGTGAACAGTGCTGTAAGGAAACTTATAATGCAGACACAAAGTTAGTATTATTTCTTCAAGGGAGAAGTAATGTCCATATTTCCATTTCCTTCAAGAACAGTTCTGAAGAAAGTCATCCCTGGATTTGTGACTGTTCAGGTATTTTGGCCTCAATATTGTTTCCTGAGAGACTGTGTTTAGTCAATGACGGGGACAAATATATTTTATGTTTATGACTACTTTAAAACCTACGCAATCTGAATAAGGAATAATGGGAACAGTGGTTCAGAAAGCTGTTTTACTGCTAAACTCCTTTGGTCTTGACCATGAATATAAACTGCATCATGTTTGAGGCTGCTATCCTATTGAGTGTTCAGATAAATCACTCACCAGTGTCCAATATCGGAAATTGTAACACGAGCCCACTTGTATCTACAAGCTTACCTTGATTGCTTTTGCTTTTTTTTTTTTTTTTAAACTACCAAAGGGTGTTTTGAAGACTGTAGGTTTTTGTGTTTTCTGTGGCCTCTTTATCCTTGAAGTTTTCAGTTCATTAGGATATACCTGTTGATGTGAAATATGGAATAAATCAGGAACACAATTTTAATTCAGAGATTAGTACCTTTTAAAGTTGGGGTAGTGCAGGTCAAGAGGCATGTGAGATGTGATGGGCGAGGGTTGGTGATGGGAAGACTCTGCAGTGAGCTCTTTCTCCTCGGGTGTGGTTCAATTGCAGCATTGAGATACTTCTTCTATTGCTTCATCATATCTGACTGACCCTTTAATTTTTAGGAGGTGCTTCTCCAAAAAGGATGTGGCCCTCTGTTAATTTTTGGTGATGTTAGTCCTCGGTGATCAAATGACATGTGGATGAAAGCGATGTTAATACCTCCCCAGGTAGAATGGGGCCCCAAAGACGTTCTCACTTCTCTCTCTTCTCCTGTGCCGACACAAATGAATGGAAACTTGGTCAGGTTAGCTGGTGTTATGTTGACAGCAAACAGGCATTCCTGAGGTTGAAATCTAACCAAAAAATGTTGATGGGGGAAGCATGTGGAAAACCCGCCTCAATTTTCTGTCACCAGATCTGATTTGTTTCTGTCGATAGTCTCAGCTAAATGTTTTATCTTCTCCCAGCTTTCCTCTCCTCCGCCTCCCAACCTCTTTCCCCCATTGACCTCTACTAGCGCAGTCCTAGCTGTTGATTTATCAGGGCAGGCTAGCTCAGCACTGTGTGGAGATTGCTTTTAATTAACTCTCTTCATTTTTTCCAACCTTCAGGGAGCAGCAACCCTTTAATGATTTTAATATTTTATCTGGATTTATATCCACCTTATGTGTTGTTTGTTGCTCTGCTTCCTCACATGTTCTTCCTGAGTCATTTCCCAAAATGAAACGTTTGTTTCAGGCCCCTCATACAGGATGAGGAGGAGAGTTTTTAATGGCTTCTGGACTGGGAGGATGGACTCTCTATGACCTACTCTGGTGTTTTGGAGGAGGATGGGGAGTGTGAGGTGATGCATTTTGGTGCTGTCTTGGAGCAAGACTCGTTTCAGTGTTCTGCCTCCGTGTGCAGGGAGAGGCAGTTTTGTTTCGTGGTTGCAGCATGGCAGATCAGAGCCTACTGAATTAAATTTGACCCCTGACTTGTTGTATGGGATAGATAAGTCATGAGCTTATTTTCACAGTCAGGTATGACTCTCATGCTAGTCAGGCTGAGTAGAGGAGGCAGTAATGTAATTACCTGTTGCTAAAATGTAGCTAGCTTCCTGTGCATGAATACAGGTCTGAAGGAGAGTCCCTCTTTACCTGCAAAAGACTACCTTTGCCTACTGTGAGTAGCTATACTAAGTGAGATTTCTTCAGACTAAGCAGAAAGCAGCTATATAAAATTTATCCCACATGGCATTTTCTCTTTATATATCCTACAATGAGGATTTCAGAAGGTTCCAGCATGAAAGAATTAGGAAAAATATATGTTATTTGTAATGTAAAGTATGTGGCACTTTCATGCCAGAGCAGGAAAATGCTTTATAATCATGCTTAAAGTAAGCATCACAGTCCCTTTTGTGGGATTATTTTCTCTGTTCTTCTGATGGGAGGAATGGCATGCACTGACTGACTTGGTGACGCTCATACTAGTCACACTGCCAGCCATTGACAGAATTGGAGGCTTAGAAGCCACATTGCTTTGCTTTTGGTGTTGAGTGTTAGACAGTATATGAGTGATGTGCTGAAAGTGAATGGGAATCCTTCCTTGGTACCACTTCCACGGCTGAGCTGAAATTGGGGGCATGGAGTAAGAGTGAGAAAGTGAGTTGAGACTGTCTGCCTGGTTCTGATGGAAGAAGTTCACTGATAAATATCACTAAACCATCCTTAATGGCACCGGTTTATGCATAGAGTTGATAAAGGCACTGCTGGGGTGCAAAGGTTTTACCACAGAAATGAACCGGATTACACCAAGTGGCAAGTAGTTTTGCATTTCAAAATATACATGCTGCACACCAGTCTGTTCAGTACAATTCATGCGTTGAATTCAAAGTCATTGGTGTGAGAACAGTTTGACTCAATTTATTTTACAAGGCTACTTGTAAGTATGTATAAGTGTATTTAAAGCCCCTTTGTTAAAATGGGAGAAGAAATGAAGAAGTTCCCAGATCTAGTCCTCCCTTACTGAGGAAAGTGACCCTGAGATACTAGCTGAAAGGAACACAGTCGTGGGTGCTACATATCAAAATATTGGCAGCGTATCACTGCATAAGATCATCTATGTCATCTGGTCTGTGGTTTGTGTTTGTGTCTTTCCTATCTTCCTCTGCAGTCCACTTTACTTGAAAAAAAAAATAATTGTTCGGGTGTATTTTTTTCCATGTTGTTGCTGCGATTCCACAGTAACTAACTCCTGGCATTCTCATCTGACCAGATTGCAAATGTATCTGGTTCAGGTATTCATTCTGCTGAGTAGATGTGAAAGTAAATTCCCCCCTCCCCTATTATTAACTTTCTAGTTTTGTTTCCACAACTAACTTATCCACAAAGTCCTAGGGTTAGGAGAGGCTGTCTCTCCTGACACATCTTCTGAATTCCTCACTGTTAAACACACACCATGCAAAGTCGAAACCTGGCTGACCCTCAAAGGGCAGTCTATTTCCCAGGCTGCTGTTTCCAGCTACCTTCTCCTCCATGCACCCTTCAGAGGGGAAGAGGAGAAACAGATGAGGGGTGAGCACTCTGCCTTTGGGAAAGGCTCTGACCTGAAAATGGATTGCAATTCCAGCCGAATGGTTCCTTCCCTTGGTAACAGAATTGCACGCCTAGGCTCTAAGCTCTTTGCATTAATTCTGTCTCTGCTAAACTTTCCCAGTCAATTAACCATGTCCATCTCCTGCTCTAGCAGCCACATGTGCCTTTTCTGCTGCAGCAGGGTTTTGGAACAGTAACTCCCTGCAGCCTCGCAGCAGTTTTCCTCCAGCAGATTCCCTCAAGCATGGTTATCAATCAGGACCTGTCAGGTTTTTCCCTCCGACACATCTATTTTCAGGGCTGTAGGACTTTGACCTTTTGCTTTTGTCTTTATAAGTACTATTTTTTCCAATAGGGGCCAGCTCAAATGCTGAGTGTTAGGTCTTTACGATGATAGAAAAGCTGCATGGGAAATTTCAGTTTTAGTGTGAGGAGATTCTGCTAAACCTGGATATTTCTTTTGGTTTCTGTCATTTTGCCTCCCCTGGGTTTTAATTTTGCTTGTCAAAAAGGCCTTGTTAAGCTGGCCAGTAGTTCTCGTGTGGTGTTCCAGGCAGCACCCGCAGTGCAGAGGTCTCCTCTGAGTAGGTGGCTAACAGGACTGGATGAAAGAGTACTGAGTTCTTGGAGGCTGAAGTGTCTGGGAGATGCTCACCCATGGGGTTTGATGTAGACTGCCTTTGAAGGGAATCCTGCACACACCTCTGCAGCTGGAAGAACGGTTTGGATGCTGGCACTAGTGGTCTCTTGGCAACGCACTTAAGGGACCATGACAGTGTCTTGAACATGATTTCCTTGCATGTTGTACTACCATCAAAGGTCAAGTTGGGTTAGAGTGCCTACTGAAGCAAGAGGCAGTGCTTAATATCTTGTCTTGAACATGTGGGTGAGCCTGGTCCTGTTTCTAGTGGGTAGGTACCTGTATCGTAAAGGCTGCCAGCCCAGTTGGCACTAATTGGTTCCTGTGTGGGTACTTTCAGGTGAGAAAGACAAAGACCAAATTGGCCACAGAGGCTCAATTAATAGAAGTGTAGGTTTAAAAGACGGTTCCTGGGTCTTATGTCCAGTCCCCTGGTACCATGTCAGATAATCCCTTTCATAAACTGAAAAGTCCTTGTCTTAAATCCCCACTTGGACTGTTTGTTCCCATTACTCCTCTTGGGAGGGTTCCAGAACCCACTGCTCTGATGGCTGGAAATAGCATTTTAATCCCTAGCCTAGCCCTACTTGTGACCAGTTTATACCCATTTGTGCTGGTGCCAGCATGGAGTTGTTAGTTTAAATACTATTGCTCCCTCCATGTCTTCCTCTCCACTATCATGCATTTGTATGACACTGTTACAAGCCCTCTTCAGTCTTTGTTTTGATATACTAAACTGTCTGTGCTATCTTTTCCTTTCCTTTAATTGCTGGAGTATTTCTTGTCTTTGCCTTCTCTGCTCCAGCTTGGATTACTCACATTCAACTTTCTTGAGTGCGAGTACACAGAATTGTACTCTGTTCCAGGTGAGGTTTTGCCCTCTACAATAACTTTATTTTTAATCTCTTCTGGGAGCACCTTGCTTTCACATTTGTGTGTGGTTGTATTGTGCTGGTGGCTCATAGTCATCCTGTGGTAGACTGATGCTGTTACGTTTCTTCTCCTGTCCTTTCAGCAGTTCTTGTTGAGATGATGATCTCTAGGGTATTAAGTGAAATTTATACAGAATTCGCTCCATCTAATTCTTCTTGCCTGATATATTCTTAATTTCCTTGATGTCCCTTCAACCTGTGTAAGAGGTTGAACTCTTTTATCAGCACACATACTTTTTGTGCCAAGGTCATTAATGGAAATACTGAATAAGATCAGTCCCCAGACCAATCCTTTCTGGAACTCCAGAAGTAACCTCCCATGAGCCAGTTGCTGTCTCTGTTAGGACTTTGCCAACCTTCTTTGGTAAAGAAGGTCCAACCTTTTTTCAGTAGTTTTTCAGTCATATCACCATTCTTGTACTAATCTTCATCTTCTCCATTTTCAGTAATTTCTCATATAATACTGCATGAAACATTTTTTGAAAGTCCAAATAGTGAAGAAGTTGTTATCTAGAATATCAGTATCTTTTGAAAGCAGGATGTCAAGTTACTCTGGCACAAGGTATGGATCTTGCATCTTAGTTGTTTCCTTGTTCAAGAGTGTCTTTGATTATTTTGCACTTAAACTGCATGTGAGTAAACTCTGGCTCAGTTAGCCTTTCTGCAATAATTTGCAAGGTTTGTGTTCTAAAACAATTCACAAAGAGTATTTTATTTTGCTTGCTATACTTCAGTAATATAGTAGTAACCGTGATTTGCAGTATCTGTTTAAAGAACTTGCTAGTAGATGTATGGTTTCATGTCACAGTTCTCGGGCAGAAATTATTCAGAATTTATGCCTTGACTGCACAAATGTCTTTGTGGCTTCCACCTCAGTCATCCCACTGAAGCACATCATTCCTTTAGTTCTTGGCCTATACCTACATTATGTTTAATCTAAGTACCATTCTAACTGCAAAACAGCTGAACTTTCTTTGATCGCTTTTATTTTGATGTCTGAAGAATATTACTATTTTTTAATAGCTTTTGCAAGTTCTAACTCTTGACTTTGGCAATTCTCCCTATACTTCCTGACCTTTAAGATCCCATTTTTTCTTCTGTTACTACTGATTTCTGTTCCTGAAGGGTGTCTGTTTAATTCTGATGTCCTTTTCCAAGGTAATTACTCAGCCAATAACTTCTCCAGTCTTTCCATACGAGTTTCAAACAATTCTTGCATTTTTCTCTTAAAGAAATGCCCCACGTTCTGCTGTATTCCACTCCTCCCATGCTTAAGGAGCGGGTTTGAAGCACTCAGGAACAGGTTTGAAGCACTTTGTGACGGTGATGGGAATTGTACAATTTTGTACCTATTCTTGGACTGCAAAAGACTTAGGCCATGTTGATCTAGGGCAAGCAGGTGCAATTCTGCTTAATATTAAGTTGTTTTACTTAATTAGATCATGCCTAAATGTGGCTTTTAAAAGTTCATCAATGTAAAACAATGTTGCATCTTTCACCAGAATTGCAACCATTAAGTAAAAATCCAAATGAGCAACATAAAGTTGATTTTTTTCTTAAATGACCTTGTTCCATTTTTCTCTGATGTTATTGGTCTTATTCAGAGAAAACTGTGTGTATGCATGATATATGTATTTTTGTGTGCGTGTATAATATAGGAAAGAAAGAATGTATTTACAGATGGTGTTTAGGAAAACATGGTATTATTCGTTAATCAATGTCTTGGCATTTTAAACATTTCTGTATACTTCTTACTGATTTATCGCAGTATCTGATTCAACTCTTTCCTACTGGTAGTTTCAAAAACTCATATAAATAGGAAAAAATGATACATATATATATTTTTTTCTTACTGGAGGGCTCTGGGAACTTTTAAAATATTACAGCACTCTTTGGATCAATGCATATCCCAGCAATCCCTTGCATAAGTGACCTAAAATCGTGTGATCAAACCTCTTCTCCCCTCCCTATCCCTAGAGAGATATTTGTAATTAGATAGAATGAGGACAGAATATGCATAAGTATCTGTTATGCTGGGATTCCTGCCCAGAAAGGAAACTAATGGCCTGAGCTGGCCATAATCTTTTGCACCCTGTGTACTATTGACAAGGCTACGGCTTGAGATGTTGGGAGTTCAGGAGCAGATTTTTGCTGCTGTCTTATGGTAACCTTTCTAAATTGACTTCTTTCCAAAACAAGTGGAATTACACAGCCTATATTTTACTCATCATTCATTGTCGGGGACATGTAAGAGGGGGCCTGATTCTTCAGTCTCATGCCTAATGCAGTGGAAGTGAGTGTAAATTATTGCTTCTGTGGTTTGGAACTATTGGGTTTTGCCCAGATGTAACTGCCCACATGAAGTGCAAGACAGTGGAGAACTGGGCCTGGAGTTGTTGGGTTTTTATTTCCATTTCATCTAGCAATTACTGCTTGTCTCTGGTTCTTCAGAGGAAGGGACAGTGGGATGCTGTGGGCAAATTCAGCTCTCTCTAATCCCACTAAGTAGCCCCTTTGAAGTTTGTGTGACATGTTGTCTAGTACTGTGATACTACACAATGCAAGAGGATCAGATAGGTGGTTCTTCAGAAGTCTGGAGGCTGCTTTATGTACTGTTGCCGTTTTCTTCTTTCTCCCAATGCGTATGGTAAGTGTAAGCTCACCCCTCACAAAATTCTCGTTTTTTAGTGCTCTGGTAGATTTGTGTTTTTTTGTCTTGTGACTTGGCAACAGTGAAACACAAACCCTGGGCACTTACAGATCTGTCTGTCTTCCTCAGATATCCCAGTTGTCAGTAAATCCATGAATGAAAAGCTTTTCTTGGAGCAGGCGAGCAGTCTGCATGCTAGTCTTCCTCTCTTGCTTTGCTTCAGTGTCCTTGGGGTAAATGTCAGTGGAAGTAAGAGAAGTGTTTTGATAAAAGGAGGGGCAAGGTCACCTAAAAAGCATGCCCTCCTGCACATTCCCAAGGAAGGTATCTATCCAGCATTTCCATTGCTCTGCCCGGTGTAGCTAAATCAGGAAGCAAGAGAGCCAAGGCCATGCTGAAATATGATTCTTTTTTTGAAATTATGTCCAGTTTGGCATCTTTTTGAGCTGAGGAAGTTTGGCTTGCTCTCCTTCTCCACTCACAGTAATTTGCAGAGTGGGAGATTTGGGGTGAATCTCTGTTTTCTGTGCTTACAAGGCAGCAGGAGCTTCTATGGCTGGGCTGGAATGTGTTGTTTCAACACACTGAATGTGAAAAAAAAACTTTAGCTTCATACAGACTGTGGTTTTTGTTTGTACTCAGTCAGTGTGATTTCACTGAAGTCCAAAAAGTAGTGCCAGTCTGAGAGACAAACAAAGTCTATGTTATTTCAAGACAACCGTACTACCAGAGAAAATTCCTTTTATTCTCCCCCTTAAATTTTCAGAATCTCTCTCCACCTCAGATATTCAGTAGCACCCAATGCTTATAATTTGGCAGCAAATGTTGACATCAACAGCCACCTATGAGATCCTTAGCAGAAGTCTATAGCTTAATGTGCAGGACAGGCAGCAGATGACTTCTTAGTAAGAGGGATGGGTCAGAAGAAAATCCTGGATCTCAGCACTTCTTGTGAGGTTCAAAGATTGAACCTGGATCTGAAGTTAAATGTCTTTAATGGGCAGGATCCAAACACCCACATGCTTTGGCAGAGCTCAGATCCAAATTTTGACTACCTAAAGAATCAAGGTTCTGTTTTCATGTAGATTCTTCTACTAGTGAGAAGCAAGGGAAGGGATAAGACAGAAAATATGACACATTGGCAAAATTGTTTTTCAATACTATGTTTTTCAAAGTTTTTTCCATGAGGCGTCAGCAGCTCTTAAAAATCACAAGGAGAGCGTACAGTTGTCAATAAGCCAGAATGGTTAAATGCTTTTAAATATTTGAGTTGGGTTATTCCTTCACCTTTCTTTCTCACAAACATGTCTGGTAAAACTCCAGTAATGAAAACACTTGCTTGGGGAGGGGGGAATAAAATCCTTTTCAGCAAGTAATGATGGTGACATTTTAATCACATCATAACAACACTGTTAGCAACAGTTTAGGTTTGGCATTGAACATATACACAACATTTGTTCTTTTATACAGTATTGGTATTACATAGTAAAAATAGCACAATTGCAAAACTCATTTGTTACCCTTGTGCCAACTTTGTTCAGCTGACAGTTGCTGCTTGAACTTTTAAAGCAACGTTTCATCCATATGTTACTACCAACTGTACAATTAATTATCTCTGCTTTCAAATGATCCTCTTGTGCCCTACAACCCTACGCGGTAGTTACTTCCCAGTTTGAGATACCTGCAGAACCATTTCTGTCAGATAAGCTGTGCTTACCCTGAGTGGTTCCACACTTTAAGATGGTAAAGAGCAGCCTCAGGACAGTAGCTGAAGAAAGATGCCCACAGCCTTTAAATTTCCTAGTACATTTCTACCTAGATGTTTGTTGTAGGCACTTAACGTCACTGAGACATTTCAGGATGGTGCTATTCAGAAATTTTCATCCTTCTAGTAAGAAATGTTTTGGATGCCATATATTGTCTCTGATTATTTGCTGTCTCTGAAGGATGCTTATTGCATAATTTC
Source organism: Platalea leucorodia (assembly GCF_965183815.1). NCBI lineage: Eukaryota > Metazoa > Chordata > Aves > Pelecaniformes > Threskiornithidae > Platalea > Platalea leucorodia. Next base: position 41,414,562 of record NC_138829.1, on the reverse strand, counting down.
TTAGTTTAGTTTAATATCAGGCTTTTGATTTTGGAAAACAAAGAAACAAAATCAAGAGGGCAAAACCAAGATCAAGAGCATCCATAAATGAACTCTACAAGTGGTGTTATGTAGTAACAGGTGGTATGTAGCTGGCATGGAAGTCTCCATTGGATCACACTAAACTAGTTTTGGATTAACAAAGTCAAAGAAAGCCCAGAAATGGGAAGGGGAAATAACTCTCCCTAGGTGAAATGGTGCTCCCTTGGGTAATTACTAGCAGGGAACAGGCTGACAAACAGATAGACTTGCTTCTGCATCCTACCAGAAGGTTAGAATTCAGCTAGAGAAGGCACAAATAGATTTTATTTTAAAACCTTTCGAATTCTTCCTTTTTCCTAGTGTTACAGTTAAACCACACTTTATTTTAGGAAGGTTGTTATTGTGTTCTGCATTTACTTCTTAACAGTTTCTTGGGTGGGGAACTCAAAATGGGTAAGAAAGAATCAATATGCAAGAGTTGTGTGTAGACTAGAACCTGGTCCCAGAGCGGGGAATCAGTGTGCTTTCAAGCTGGGGCAGGCATCAGAGGGGATACACTTGGAGACACCAGAGAGGAGCCAAAAGTGCCATTGATCCCTAAGAAGTACCACTTACCTAGGAGTTACGTGGAGTGGTTTTGTTTTCTGACAGGCCTGCTCAGAGTTTCACTCAATGTTTCCTTTTACATATTTATAAACATATAAAATATGACAGTGAGCTTGATTGTCATGACTGATAATAGACCCAACCCTTATTTGTTCCAAGATACCACTAAAGGCCCTGCGGTCGGCAGACCTTTGCTTAATTGGAGATTGTTTGAAGGGTGATGAAATTTACTTGATAATAAAATTGTAGTACACAGTAGGGGACAGTGCTTGTGTGAGACATTTGTTTTTCTGCTTTAAGTTGGCAGCACACTTATATAGCAATAATTCTTACAAAACCACTCCTCAGCATGCTTATGCAGGGTATCACCTACTCTGGTTGCACCGGTGCTCCCTGAGACTGCAGATGCCTGCGCTCTAAAGAGACTTGAGCCTTCCTGGCAGTGTGCCTCTCCAAGGATGAGGGGCCAAGGCCAGTGCTATTCCGGCTATGGGGAAGGATGAAGTAGGAAGAACTGGAATGGAGAACTGGGGGAGGACGAGGCCTGCTTCTCCTTTTGCTGCCGGGAGGGGAGGAGAGATGGGAATGGCACCTGCAGCTGGGGAGCAGAGCTTTCCTCCAGTGGCAGCCACTCCCACTCAGCAGCCACGGCGATGCTTAGCCTGGTTGCCAAATGGCTTTGATAATGCTCTTCTCTAGAAGCTTTTAAAGAAAGTAAGCTGCCTTGGGAAGGCCTCTGGAGGCACAGTTGGTTAAAACCCTGGAAACACAGGCTAGGAACAACTGTGTCACCTGTGGTCACCTGGATCAGTAATTGGGCCTGTGCTGCCTGATATTTGCACATGATCTGGAAAAGAAGGTGGAGAGGGAGGTGGCAAACTTAGCTGATAATACTAAGTATATTCCAGGTGAGAAAAATACAAGGCTGCTGCGAAGCGTTGAAGAAGGACCTCACGAAACTGAATGATTGGGCTCATTAAAATGGCTGATTATGTTCAGTTTAGATAAATGTAAATCAATGCATGTGGGGAAAAATAATCCCAAATTAACGTATACAGCAGTGGGGGCAGAAGTAGTTACTGCCACTGAAGAGAAAGGTTTTGGAGTTATAATAGATAGTTCTACCAAAATATGAGCTTTGTGCTCAATAACTGGGAAAGAGAATAATAAGGCAATAATACAAAGAAAGAAAGGGAGGCAGGCTGAATGTTAGGAGTTACTATGAAAGGAAAGAAAACAAACATCATTACTGTGGCACTATATAAATCCAGGGTTTGCTGCATGTTGAATACCGTGAGAAGTTTGGTCTCCTTGTCTTGAAAAGGATAAAATAAGCTTAAAGATGTACTGAGAAGGAAACAAGGATGATCAAAAGGAACAACTTCCATATGAGGAATTACTGAATTGATTTGGGTTTTCCAGCCTGTAAAACGATTTCTGAGGGATATATGGGAGAGGTTCATGAGATCAGGAGCATCATGGAAGGGGCAAATAGGGGACGGATGTTCATTCTCTCTCTTAAAGCCAGAAGTTAGGACTTCAAATGAGATTATCAAGAGGCTGGTTCAAAATGAACAAAAGAGGATACTTTTTCACAAAATAGTAAATAAAGCTGTGGAACTCTTTACAATGGGATGTACGGGATATTAAAGTTCACCTGGGTTCAAAAAGTGTCAGCTTCACAGAATGAAAATCCTTCGACAGTTATTGAATACCAAGATATCTGAATCACAGTTTACCAGAGGTTGAGAGAATATATCACTATATTTCCTGCAGAATATCACTATATCCTGTCTGTATTTTGCATGCCTCCTTAGGGATTCCTTATTGGCTGAAGTTTGGGACAGAGTCCTGGGTTAGATGGACCTTTGGTCTGACCTGGTATAGCCGTTTTTGTGTTTCAAGGGCTCTGGCAGTCGCATAGTACTTAGCAGTGTTGCAAGGAAGGCCTTGAGAAGTTTCAAAATAAGAGACCCAGAAATGCAAGATGGAGTTATGATTACTGGCTAAATAACCAGAGCTTTATTTTGTTCTTTGCAACATTTGCTCCTTCATGTCAACCCTAGGGGGAAATCTGTGTGCCAGTTCACCCAGGTCTTGCAACAACCTGAGACAACCTGTTTATTAAACATGCGCTTTGGCTGCTATACAGAGGAAATGGCATGATCCAGACTGGTAATGCAGAGACTTGCATTTAGTTTCTGCCTACACTGTTGACTTTCTGTATATATCCAGCCAAGTCCTGTGCCTTATTGTCCCTCTGTTTCCCTGTGCAAAAAATAGATAAAATCCTTTATACCTCTCCTTGAAGAGCAGTTTGAGATGAATGGTTGTAAAGTGCTAAAAAAGTGCTAGAAGTTGTGAGTGAATGCAAAGTTTGTTTGATGCTGATTTGTTTAATGGACATTTGCTATCTTCAATGTCTGTTCATAGGCCTCTTGTTCAGACTGGATAAGAAGTAAAACCTATATTCAGATTCATTGATTCATTCTAGAGGGAAAAAATCTGACTTAGTTGGTTCTATACTTATTAGTTATTTATTGGTTTGGGGCATGTATGTCAGAACTGGCAGGGTGAACCCCTGGGAAATCTGCAGTGGTCTGATCTGACTAGAGGAAGCGTTATTTTTTTGTCCTTTCTTTTTGTTTTTGTGCTCTCACTAGGTCACTGTTTATGGGATGAATTTTCTAGTCATGTCTCAGATTCACAATCATAGGTGACCTTTGCTCTTCCATGTGCTCTCTTTCTGCTCCTGTGGCCATTTGCAGATGTGTCTTGTAAGTAATTATTTATAATGAAAGGCAGCTGATGGCACTTGCACATAAGGTGGTTGTCCTCTCCTCATGCTGTGCAGTAGCAAACCTGAATCCTGATGAGAAGACAAAGAGATGCTCTTGTTCAAAATTACATGTATCAGAGGCCTCAGAACTTGCCTTAGCATTTGCTGCTGAGCTAGCTGGTATCACATTTCAGGGAGACATGCAAAAATTCTTGGTGTCCAGCTATTGTGTCCCAGGTAGCTGCTACTTGCTGCTTAAATCAGGTTTCAGCAGGGAGGTATATAGCCACGAACATCATAAATCCTGTTCCCAGCCTTCTCTACACACATTGTGAAAATGGAATGGATTATTTAAGGCTTTCCCTCCTTTGGACCGACTAAAATCTGTCAGGAGAGATGACTTGAATCTGCTTGATTCCTGAATTTCTGGGAAGTGGTTTGGTTCCTGGCTTTTGTTGCTATTACATCTGAATGCTATTCTGGTATAGTTGGGGTATATGGGTATTTCAGCTCTGCCTCTTCTCTTTCCCCGCTCACAAGCCCCATTTCACTCCCTTTTCTAGGGGAGTAGGCCTTCTAAATTGCTGCGTTCCCACACTGGGGCTCCTTCGCAGGAGACCTGTCTTTATACAGGAGTGGCTGCTGCCGTAGGTCGGCGGAATGATTAACAGTTGTATATTAGGCACTTGATCAGGCATCTGTAGATGTTTCCAGGATACTGTACACATTGGGTAAAAGACATTAAAAAAATCCATCTTTTTCAGTGTAGTAGCTAGGTATTAACACACCGTTCTACAGTCAGGAGGGAGCTCCAAGGTGCTGCTTTTATATATCAGCGTTAGAGTTCTTGGACATCACGTTTTTGAGAAATCTTTGGAGATGAAACACAAACTTTGGCGGCATGACCAAGAAGACCTATATGATTACCTTTACTACTGGGATTAAAATGCGGGGATTGCATCAGTCCTCTGCCTCAAAGCTGTTATGGGTCAGGAAGTGTTACGTTTCACTAATAAACTTCCAGACACTTTTCAAATGAAATAGCTGAGTCTGTGAGATTCCTATGGAGAACTTCGCCGCAGCAAAAGAAATTAGCAGCTCCTCTACAGTGCTTGTACGTGGAATATGTACAATAGCACATAGTTGGGTATGGGGGTAGTCACAATGTGAATGCAAGTCTCCATCCCAAATGTGGAGGCAAAAGATGTGCAATTGCTTCTTTATATTATTGCATGTTTCCAATGCTTGCTGATGGGTTCACAGGTGGCTGCTAGGAAGATGAGGATTGTGAGGAGAGGCTTGCAGTAAAAGAAGACACAGCATCCACCAGTTAGGATAGGACTGTCTGCAGGGTGACCTGTAGGGTCACACTGAGTGACCTGGCATAGAAGCACGGATGCCGCACTAAGTGGTGTTAATTGGCATTCCCTAAAGGCCATTCTTTTCCCCCAGTAAACTCTGCCCATGTCACGGTAATGCTCGGATGAATTCTGCCAGTGCTCTGCACCTAAGATTGCAATACTAAGCTGTCCAGATTTAATATAGTACCTTGCCCCATAGTTTTTATTTCATTCATGCAATTCACCCTGGAATTTGTTTCCATGTACACTCTAAGTCACTTGTGTGCCAGTTACAGCTACTTTTTGATTTGGAAAAAAATGATTATTTGAATGACAACGGTCTCTCTCTCAATTTTATATAGTTTCCCTCTCCACACACGTAAATTCTGTGTGAAGGCCACCACGGCCTTTTGCTCTTTGCATAAGTATTGAGAGGTACCTAAACATGACTTAGCAAACAGTTATTCTACGCTGTGCAAACAGTAGCTCTGTGCAAAGGGCATTCATCCCAGCCTGTGCTGCCAGTGATGATGCTCAGAGGGTGGTCCTGTCTCAGGCTTTCCTTGTTAACTTTACTTCTGATTCTCTGTGTACATTGCACTGCCGCACTATCTGCCCAGTGACTAAAGGCATCCAGTTATGAAGTAGAATAACTGATTAAACAAAAAACACACAAAAAACCACCCAGTATAGTTTAAGAGATGCCACCTTTTGAGCCAGGTACTGGGGGGTGTATTGAACACTTGAAGTGCCCATGAAAATGGAGCAAAATATGTTATACTAACGCAGAAAAACGAACTCTAATTCAGTATCAATATTTCAGTTTATGGGAGTATTGTACTTTAGTTTCACTTTCTACCTTCTCTGTGTGTAATCCCAGTTCTGGTTTTAGTTAAAGATTTTCTCTACTTTTTGGGTGTCTGAAAACTATCTTCTGGCAGTTTTAAGGTAGTTGATAACACTGTGAAAGTGTTAACTTTAAGAGTCCACTCCTGCAGTTTAACCCTTCTTTTTAAGGGGCCAAGGGACAGTCTACAAGTGACTTGCTAGTTTTCCAAGCTCAATCCTGGTTTTGCTCACCTGATGTTATTTTTAGTGGAAGAAAATAGAAATATTTCTAGTTCTTAGGATATTCTATTTCTTTAATTCCTGGAAAGGACAAAGTGAGATAGGGGAAGCCAAGCAAACCCTCAACAAAGTGAAGTGATGAGTTACCACTGTTGAAGCAGGGCAAGAGGTCAGGATTGAACGAAGAATTGGAAAGAAAATCTGTGTGTGTGTGTGTGTGTGTGCATACATCTGTGTGCTGCTTTGCTTTGAGAACAAGTCAGAGGAAAGGACTGCAGGTATGAAGGCATTCGATCCTTTAAAAGTTTTGTGGCATTTTGATTTGAAGAAACTGGTATTCCCATGGGACAGGGGGATGTATGCAGGGTTTTTTCCTCACTAAACTCTTGGTTTCCCTGTAATCGTAATAGGGACTCTTCCAAAACGTAAGTTCATGTGTCAGTGCTCTCCTCATATACTAATGAAGAGTAAGGTAGTGGTGGTGGGGGCAATCTTTCAAGTCCTGTGGATGGTGTGAAAACAGATATAAAGGCTGGCTACAAGTTGTGGTGACACAAGGAGACTCAGAGAACCACTGCCTGGATTCTAAGGCAGGAGTGTTTTACTGGAGGAGGGCTGATAAGGAAGGCTCTGCATGGGGAAGTGACTGGCAAAAGGACATTGGGGAATGAATAGGAAGCATGGTAGAGACATGGTAAGGTAGGAGAAGAGGTTTTGTAGGCCAGAAGGGAAATGAAGACACAAAAAGACAGACTGTAATACAAATTAAAGACATTTCCTTTAATTAATTCCTTTAAAAATCACTATTAACTAGAAGTCAGTATTGTAAGTAGCTCCCACTAGGCTGTGATTTCATTGCACTGACTGAGCAGTTTCTGACCCAAAGACCTTACAGCTGGCAGTTACCACTGCTCCTGGTCCCTGCTAAGTAACGGGATGGGCATACGTTAGCAAATGAAGAGCATGAGAGCAATTAGCTATCCACAGTGTTCCTTGGAGAGGATAGCTTGTGGGGCCTGATGTGATATCCTTGGGTGTAATGTTGGGATTTTGGATGAGAAGGCTCAGATCTGGAAGTACAGCAGCAAGACCTCTTTTTCAGGCCCAATGCGAAAACGTGGCAAGGGAGAGTTTGGGAAGGGTTGCAGTGGGAACAGTGGGAGGGCGCTCAGGGCAAAGGGGAGTAAAACACAGCTTTGGCAGTAGCTGCCAAAGTTGGTGATAATTGTATCCCTGTTCCTGAGCGGAGGTGTGAGGTGGAGACCCCTCTGTGCATTTGGGGTTTTAGAGACTAAATGGATACCCCAGCTCAGGGGATCTGATCACTTTTCCTCCCACTGGTAACGGAAGGAAATCCCTTTTCCTCCTATTCCTCCCACTGAAGAGTGGAGGCAGCAAATGCAGTGGCAGCCTTGCTGGAAAGGGCAAGAAACAATGTCAGGGAAACCTCTGCACGAGTGCATTGCAACGTGGAAAAAAAATTGCACAACTGTCACATTGAAGCTTGTGGGTTACTGTTCTGGGAGGAAGCAGAAGCAAGGATGCTTTTGCTCCGGTTCATAGACTTAACCCTTGGGTTGCTAAGCAGGATTTGTCATGCCAGATCAGACCTGTTATCTGCCTCATCCAGAATCCTATTCTGGCAACAGTTTTTGAAGCAGGATTTTTAGTGTCTTCGAGGGGTCTTCAGTGAAAGCTTTATCGTGAGAGCCAACCTGCTTAGGCTAAAGAGACAGCGTATGCTGTCTTCAGAGGTGCTGTCTGCTTCAACAGATTCCCTCTCCAGAGCCATTCCCACCCCCACTTCCTTCTCTTGGGAATCTGTAGGGACCGAGAAGATGTAATTGCTCATGGGTGCAGAATGGATTCTGTGCCCACTGAATTTGGCAAGGAGGTCCCGAGGGGAAGCCTCTGAGGGTAACTCCCTCTGGGCCTGCCTGCATGTGAGCGGCTAAACTGATGTGACCACCTCTTCTCCCTCCCTGCTCCTCTCAGACAGACTTTCTCCTCAAGTTCCTGCAGCCCTTGCGTGACCTGAAAGCATTCAGTCATTACTGCCCAACAACAGCTCTCAACGTACAGCATCACCAAATACAACAAAGGCAGTTTTCCACCCTTGCCATCAATTTGCGCTAGAGTAATTGGAGTAGTTCCCTATTTTGTGCGTTTTTTTCTGAATTGATCAGTATAAATGAGGACTCGGTAAGTGAGCTTCAGCCTCTGTTGTTTTCCCAACATGGTGGTTTGTTCACCGAGAGAGCATGTAAAATACTTCAGTTTGAAACCTGTCACATTTTGACCAGGTGTTAACAACAGCACAAGGTGTGCCAAGAGGGGTGAGACGGGCCTCGGGCTCTGTTGGTATATAAAATATTGGCTTAAGAATCAACTCTTTCATGTTGTCCTAAATGTCTGTTTCACCCTTGCATTCTCATTTTTGCGGCAGTGAGTAGCACATACAAGGCAAACATATTATTTTCTTTCACACCATAGATATGAGACAAAGGGATACAGAAGCCCAGCCCGTGACTCACGAGTGCATAAAAGTGGAGTGTAGGCATCATGCTGTTCATCTTCAGGGGGGAAGAATAAAAGCAGTTCAGTGTCAGGAAAGGTTTTCTAGAAGGTCAGCATTTGCAATCAGTGTTGCAGTGGTCCTAAGGACATCCTCTTCCAGTTATGGTTTGGAGTGGTGCTCATCTGTTGTGTGCAAAAAAACATACAAGAAGATGCTGTGTACTTTCTTGTAGAAATTTGGTGGATGACTTTACTGCCCTGCTTTGTTCTGCCCCCTGTCGAGGATAGGGCTTGAAAACTGGCACGGGACATTGTGCTGACAGCCAGGGCAGTTCTGCAGCAGGAGACCTCTGTATCCTGTGCGACGTGCCTCAGAGACTCCTTCCTCCGCTGCCACTATCCCAACACACCTCCTTAAGAAAAGAGCCACAACCTGCCCTATATTTGCCTCTGTTCATTACATACTTGGTGGTAAGGAAACACACCTCCTTATAGCCACTGCTTAAATACTACTGGGAGTTTCACTACATGCAGTGGAACTATGGGTGGGAGAGTAGTTTCATGAAAGCAGCTCTATTTTCAAGAACTGTGCTGAGGAATTTTGTGCAGCCCGTGAAGAGACTTACCAGGCTTTATACTGAATCCAGTGCGTGCTGGACAGGATTTTGCATGTTTCGTCACAGCTGTGTGACTGTGCGTGTAGTGCAGAAATAGGCAAAAAAGTGTGTAATTATGATACCACTCATTGTCCACTCTTCATGCCTTGAATTAAGGTGCTCAGAGTAGCAGTTCATAACTTCAAAGCACCGCACCAGTTCTAATACCGGAAATTCCTGTGATGGGGCCAAGCGATGCTATTCCCATTTTTTAAATTAGGGAAATGAAAGAGAGAGAGGAGTGAGAAGGAGGGAGAGAGAGGTGAAGTCACAGGCCTGGGACTTTAGAAAGATTTAAGTAACATTCAGGAGTTGCTGGCCCCTATGCTTGTGTTAAGCATGACAAAACATGCCTCTGTCTGGATATTATTTATGTAATCTTTATGTATATACATACTACAGTTCCTCATGACTGTCAGTCATCTTGGAGATGGAGCTTGTTAAGAGCCACACTGAGGTGTTCCTGATACAGATTCACCTGCTTGCATCATTTCATCAGACCCTCTCTGTGACCCTTGTCACAGGTGGCTGCTCCCCTGGCCTGTGCAACCTAGGAAGTACAAGAGTCTACCATAGTCTGAAAGGTGACATTTTTGACGTTCTGTCTTTTCAGTTTCTTCTACATAACAATGTTGAATATGAGAAACAATTAAAATAACTTTTTCTTAATGTTCTGAGAAATAACAATCTAATGGCATTAGATTGGAGAGATGAAGCCCTTCTATGAGGAGCGGCTGAGGGAACTGGGCAAGTTCAGGCTGGAGAAGAGACAACTTTGCAGGAACATAATAGCAGCCTTCCAATACTTACAGAGAGGTCTTCAGGGAGATGGAGCCAGGCTCTTTGCAGCACTGCATGGTGGGAGGATGAGAGACAATGAGTATAAGTTGAAACAAGAGATTCAGAATGGGTGTAAGGAAAAGCTTTTTCACCCTGAGGACAGTCAGGCAGTGAGAGAGGTTGCCCAGAGAGGTTGTGCAACCTCTATCCTTTGAGTTTTTCAAGACCAAACTGGACAAAGGTCTGAGAAACCTGGCCTGACCTCACAGCTGACCCTGGTTTGAGCAGGAGGTTGGACTGGAGACCTTTGGAGGTCTCTTCCAACCTGAATTATCCTTCGATTATTATGCAATATTTTGCCTCATGTGCTGCAAATCAGTGTTCACATTGAATTTCCAGAAGGCTATGTATGCTATGGAAGGGAATCTGAATGGAACAAACATGACAGCAGGGATGGTAGAGTAAAATATTGCCTGTTCCTGAAAAGTTTCTGGGTCCCTTCTGTTGTAATGGAGGTACACACTTAAAAAACACAAAAGAACTTGATGGAAAGGCTTGGTGACAGTCTTGTGCCCTGGAACTAGCAGTGGAAGAGCTCCTTTCAGCTTTCCACAGCTATAAAGAAGTAATCTCTTTCAGATGGCACACATAATTCCTGCTAACATTAAAGGGATGTAGCTCATTCTTCTCCCCTTCTCTCTCCTTCCCACCAGAAGCATTGCCTTGGGGTGACTATCTTTTACAGTTCATGGATGTGAGAAGAGGTGGAGGAAAGTCCTCACAGCTCCTTTCTCTGGGTGGAGCACAACAGTGTTTACTTACAACCCATGTTACCTCCAGTGACCATTGTTTGTGGTGTATGACATACATGTTTTCAAAAAATAATTTCTTTCCTAAACTGTATTTTTGACTAGGGTAAATGAAGACTGTCTAGGCCACAAGTGTTTGGTTTGGGGAATTTTTAATACACTCTAGAGAGAGATTTAATGGGAAAAATAATGGAGTTTTTGCAAATCTTACATTTTGTGACCAGACTAGTATTAATCACTTAATACCCTTTCCTTAGAAAGAAGAACACATGCAGTATGTTTAACTTCGTTAGATTTTCTTTGCTCAAAACTGTAGCTCTACTTTTGTTGATTTATTGGCACTATACTGTGTCAATGCAGCTACTTTAAGTGAGTGCTGGAAGCAGTCACTTTTGCGTGGGATAGGATGCTGTATATTTTTCATTTTTGATCATGTATTCTGAAGTGCCAAGACTTGAGTTTGAAATGGTTGTCCTTGAAAAAACTGCACTGTATGGAGAAATAAAAAGTCACAATCTAAGAAAAACATAATGCCAGAAAAAAAGGGTACAACTACAGAGTACTAATAGTTGAGCTGGATACACTGTACGTAGCGATGCAATGGTGGTTTCTGCCTGGAGCTCCTAATTTGGAAAGAACTTTATGAAGTCCTTACCACACTTCCCTTCACCCTTCTTTGCCCCACTTGGTGTCACTTTTTGAACATGTTGCCTAACTGTTCCCATTTTCTCTGAAAGCAAGACTTTTAAACTGGAACAGAACCTCTGACCCTCTCACCTGACACCTGGTAAAGGCAGATAGCATGAGGCTCTCCACTTGTCACTGAACACCTGAAGCTGTTAAAAGGACACCTCTCCTTTGCTATGTTGAGGCTCCAAAAACCTTAGCAATCTGTCCCTCTTGAACTCAGAGAATACCATTAGGACAGGAAAATTGAGGCTGAGATGTAAGTATATAAAAGAAGAGCCTCCTTCCTCTCCTCTGTCTAGTCAAGCTGGGCAGGAAAATCCTTTTGACAATTCAGATTATGTGTTTCCTGAAAATGTTAATGAACTCCGCAAGCTGCCTGGAGAAACTAGCATGAGAAGCATGCCTAGCAGTTAGATTTCAGGCATAATGAGTCAGAACACCCAACTTGTATTTGTTGCATCCTTAGTGTCCTTGGACAGGTTGTTTGACTACTCAGCAACTCAGTTTCCTTTCCTATATAAGGAGAACTATAAACCTCACATGCACTAATGGAGTGTTCAAGGGTTAGTTTATGCATACTTGTAAAAAGCCTTAAAAGGGCCTATTGAGAGACAAATTGTCATTATCATGTGCATCATGATTACCTGAGGTTGCTTCTATGTATGTACATGTATGCACACAATTGATTCAGGTACACAGTCTGCTGAGGGCGCCTGACCAGTAGCGGATTCAAAAAGGAGTTCTTAGATTTGGAAGGTGGAGGAGAAGTCTTCTGCTAATGTTAAATTACTTGCTTCAGTGGGAGTTGACATTTACTGAGGTATTAATTTTAGGCAAGGAGGGGGTGATGAAGGAGGAAAATAAATACTCCTCCTTATATTTTGGTGGTTGCAGGTTCTTTCCTTTATCTACAGCATGCTTACAGGCAAGATCTTACAAGACTCCCTCATTTTGCCTTAAAAAGATCAAGGGATCCTTCATTCAAAGGAATGAGAAGATATTTTATGCTCCACAACTCTTTTAAGCCTATGGCTTCTCTCCAAGGGAGGCAATTCTAATGGTGTTTCTAGTGATGTGCCTGCTTGTCCACAGGTAACTAAATTGAAACACCTCTCCCCCCCAGTTCACAAATGCCGTGCGCACCATGCATGTAAGAGTAGGTCGCTGTCATGAAGAGCTGTGTGGAAAAGGCAAAGATGAATTTTGGTGACTGTAGTTTTACAATAGGTGTTTAAGAGAGAAGTGTGGACTTTGCTTCAGTTCAGTGGTATTCAGTGGATCTTGGATGGGCAGACAAGACGTACAAAGAAATGAAAGGTGTGGTTGAAGGTGGAGTCTTTTAGTTAGGGCAGTTTCTTCCTTGTCTGGATTTCCCATGTATTTCTAGTTTTCTTGCTTCCGAGACCTTGAAAAGAAATGGAAGCCCTCAAAGAAATACTGCTTTATTTTTTAACTGAAATTTTTAGATATTCACGTCTATAATCAGAGTATGTCTAAGACCCATGTAAATCCAGGACTGGCCCTTCTAATTGAAGAAAGAGTTATCTGAACTCTCTTTAAATTGTTGCTTGAGCAGAATGCTGTGTGCTCAACTTGTGAGGTGGGTAGAGGGAGCAGGGAGTTTCTGGGGCAAGTATTTGAAAACTAGAGAAGACTGGGGAATTTTTTCACTGTCTGTTTTGGAGTGAATATGCCGATTCATCAAAACCAATCCAGTTCACAGAACACAGTTGATTTTTGATTAATTTCCTAAATCAAAGAATTGAAGTTGTTTTTCCAAAAAGTTTTAGAACATGTAGGAACATTCCATTTTGATATTTCCTGATTTATTTCTTTTTAAGTGGAAATTACTTAATAATTCAAAAGGCCCCAAAGGTTAAAATCAAAGTGAAGCACTGTAATTGACTTAAAGACTTTTTTTTATGTATTGTCAGTTTATGCACTTTTCTGAGATTTAAAATGTTTGTGCTGTTGTGGGAGAAGGCAACAAATCTCCAGATCACCAAAGGTGAGAAAATAATTTCGCAATCAGATTTAGTAACTGAGAGATGTGAATCCAAGAAGCTCTAATCATAATTCTCTGAATGTCTGTGCTGTATTGAACAAATCAGAAGCCTATACTATAACTGGGACTACTGCTGCTTAGGGCCACTGTATAGGGTTGCAGTACGGCTAATCTGAAAATTGTGACACAGAAAGTTGCTTTTCTTCTCTTCAGGAAGGTTAAAAATTATTATTTTTTTTTAATGCCTCTTTGAATGCCTATCTTTACATTTTGGGTGTTGAGCCTTTAGGGTACAAGTCCAAGGTATTCCCTGCAAATCCAAGAGTTAGAAACACTTTTATACCTATGAAAGCTGTGATTGTGTAAATCATATGGCTGTGGAGTTGAACTTTGAGGAAGATCACCACATTGCACAAAATGCGAAATCAAACCATGGGAACTGGTAAGAGCTGCTTTACACTTTTTGTGATATTGCAAGTGAGTTGAGAACTAGTGGCAGCTTCTGAGTATCAAGATAGGAACCTGACCATTCCCGACTCCTGTTTACGGACTGACTGACTGCATAGCAGGCATGTGAAAATGAATTCTTGCTTATAAAGTTCCCTGAAGTTGCAAAGAGAATGTGATTCGTGCAGATCTTATTAGCTGGCCTTTTTTTTCCCTGTGATGACAGCCTATCTCAAACTGCAACAAAGTGAGGCTCTTTCTTGTTTGCCAGAATATATTTAACTTCTCATAACTTATTGACCTGGTTTGGAAGCTAGCTTATTTGTTTTTTTCAGGAAAGGTGCCTGCTTTTGCCCCACTTTATGATGGGTAAACAAAAATGCAAGGAAGATGAGTGGCTGATACAAGGTCACCCACTGAATTAGCTGAGTTTAGCACTATAGACCAGTCTGACTCATGGTCAGGCGAATGAGGACCAGTAGTATTTATCTTCTTCTTCCTTCCTTTCTCCATTCCTTGCATGCAAATCAGCTCCCTCCATGGGCAGGGATCTCTTGCAGAATGGGGGCACTAACTCATGGGGTGTTTCCTGAGATTTGTGGCAGGCCTACTTCCAAACCCAAATGAGTGAATGAACAAAAACCAGATTGAAGACTGTATGAGGGACAGAGAGTCAGTTGTAGGGAGACCATGACTGGGCAGAGAACAACTGTCTTCAGCTAAATCATTCATGAATCAACAAATCAGTTATATCTTCAATCACAGGGTCTGGGATCATTGAAGCTTTTCAGTAGTCATGGAAGTAAAGCCTTTAGATGTGCTTGGTAGGACAGTGGGAGGACCTGTGGACACTCCAAAGACAGCTCTTTCTCTTTTTTACAGTTGTGTCTGAAGGCAAATGATTAACATTGACAAGGTTCTCTTAAAAACATATATACTTCATTGTGTGCAACTTAGTTTACAGAGTGGCTGTTAAAGATTAGGTTCACTGTGGAGGCTGAAGTGGGGAACTGCTGTTGATGTAGAGTGAATAAACTCCCTGGGCCCTTTGGAGGGGCAATTTGGATCTTCTCACTTGGTGTTTTTGCAGCATGCTGTTGGAATGGCACCTGCCTGGCTGCTGCTCTCCTAGCCTGATCCCTGCTCCTTCACCTAGGTCGCCGTTCCAGCTGGTGTTTTCTGTTGGGCAGATCAAACAGTATCCTGTTTTATCTGCTGTGCTTTATCTCCTGTCATGAAAATCAATTCTCCCCTCCCTGTCTGAGCATAGACAATTCCCATGTGAAATGCCTCATGCCTTTCTCCCTCAAACTCTTACTTTAACTTGTTTATGGTTTGACCAGGTAGTCTGTTATATTACCATATGTGGTTTATACAGCTGGGCCTCTCAGAGGGAAAGAACCCCCCCAAAACCTGCAGCTTACGTATCTTTTCTCCACCTTCTCTTCCTTCTCTCCTCCCTGCCCCCCACACCGGAAAAAAAATTCAACTAATCAACCGTTGCATCTATTAAAATATTAGTCTGTGGGATACTACATGCAAGAGCAAATCCTACAGAAACTTCTTGCACCTGCAGGGGAAATGTTCCATATACGGTATGGAGGCTGGCAGTCTCGATTCGGAATACAATTTAAATGATTCTGGTCGTTTTGCCACATCCTGTTTCTCTCATTTATGCATGCACTATTTTGATAACCAGCAAATAGTTCTCAGTTTGCTGTAGCTAAAGATAGCCTTGAATCGTAGCACTAGTATCCTGCTCCTTTGTAAGCGCTTGGGTTTTCTCCCCTGCAGAGATTGGGGCCGGCCTCAAAAACTGAGGCCAGCCCTAAGTTTCCTTCCTGGCTTTTCTTTAGGTTTAGCATGATTTCATAACTGCTTTTGAAGTGTTTCAGAGTAACCCAAACATGATGAGCTGTAGAGTTTCATTCTCTGGTTAGTCAAATGACCAGTATCATCTCTCTCTATTTCTTCAGTTGTGATCCTTTGTTTTGTATGGCATATGAAGTAGCAGGAGAAAAGCAATCAATATGCTTCAATTTCCTGACTCTGCCCGAGGGCCTTCCCTTGTTAACTCTGTTTCTAGCATTAGGGCTTTTTTGGCACGTGAACCATTCTGTACATCCCTTGGATGATTTCGGCACATCTTGTATTTACATCCTGTTTTATTCCCCTTAGAACATAGGTGTTTTAATACCAGAGAGAAAACTTGATCTTAAGAACACTGTCAGTGGCCACAGGAGCAATCCCCGTGTGGACACCTTGACTAACATGGCAGCTACACCACTTCCAGCAGTCTTCCTGCTGCTATCCCCGAGTACTGCGGCTCGCTCTGTAGCAACCTGTAGTGGTTCAGGGTGCTCCTCTAACCTATGGCCATGTTTGAATGGCCATGTTGTCTCCTCCACCTCTTCTGCAGACTCCAGTGGTAGCTGGATTTAGAATTCAAATAGCCAAGACACGTGCGTGTCCACCTACATCTTTCAAATTTGTAATGAAGAAGGGATGTGTCAAGAAGATGCATCAAAGCCCATTACTTGTTTGTAATTTTACTTGACTTAAAAAATTATTTGGTCTAAGTATATTTTGTACTGAAAAAGTGCATGCAGTCTGCTTTGGAAAAGCAATGGTGCTATCTGCATTGGAAAGAGTGACGCAGTTTTACCTTCAGTTAGTAAACCCACGCAGAGCTCAAATATGAGGAAAAATCTTGATGAAAACGTGTGGTTTTCTAGCCCAATAGCTGCTCAAGTGGTGAGTGGAACTTAGAGTTTTACCTTGATCTGATAACGTGTGTTAATAGTGTAAATGCTTTGTATAGAGCCTTTCCTTGGAATAGTGTTTTCCTAATGAAGAAAAGAGGTAGAAGATTACAAATCCAGTTGAATAACTGGCAGGGATTAAAGTGGGAAATTGGTGGCTTAACAGTGCTCCCCTGCTGGAAAATCCCAATCTGGGCTCCATGCAGAGTGCAGTTGGTGTGCACGCTCAGGAGCTTATGTGTGCCATTGCATCCAGCCTTTGTGGATACAGGCCTTCTCTTGAAACTGAGATCTAGTTAAACTTAATACTTGGTTACTCTCAAATTCAAAGAATGACCAGGCCAATACTTAGTGCAGTTCCATTGAACTTTTGAAAACAAAATTCTTCCTGACATTTGACATTTTCTGGGCCTTTCACATAATGTATGTTAAGCTGAATCAGACTTTGGTCTGTGCAGGCTGGTGTGCTTCCCAAGACAGATGGAAAAGATGTATGTTTTAACTAGATACTTATGGAAAGATTTTCAGAAGACAAAAGTGATAAGCACCTCCTTCTACAGGCTTAATACTTCTTCATGTTTCTTTTCCTTGGTCTATCTGGAGATGCTAACTGTCCTAATACACTACAACCATTTAAAATTGCACACAAAAATACTTGGCTGTCCAATGCCTGGTAGCGCAGAATGCCGCAGCTCCCATGTGGCCGCTGGGAGCCCAGCACCGGGCACACTAACCATTATCATCAGTTATTTGCTATTTGTAGATAAGTAGCATCCAGAGTAAGGATGAACTCAGCGAGACTGCTCAGGTGAGCAAGACTAGTATGTTGGGGTGCCTTGCTCTCATCAGCAATCCTGGAACTACTCAACTAAGCGAGGCTAATAACATTTGGCTGTGTGTGTGGAGAGTTGTGTTCTTTCCATTAAACAAAACGTGACCTCTACAGGTTCTCCTTTTCTGGTGTAAACACGAAGTCTACACCAACCAGGGAGCCTCTGTACTAGTGCTGCTGATTCCAAATAAAGTAATGGTGACAGGACCCTTCCCAGGAACTTACTCTGCCAAATTCATAATGCAGCAATGCACGAAAATGAACTCATTGGACCAGAGCCTCACAACTGTTGTAAATCTCGGTCACCTTATGGACTTTGCTGGAAGTGTGCCAGCGTACACCAGGGAACAAATGGGATTGTTCTCCTTCTTTATTCCCTACCACCACCATGTATATTTTATTTTACTTTTAGTATTTATATGCGACTGATGCTCTTTCTTGGAGGAAATCCTTTGCTTGCCTATTTTTTTCCTCAGTGGTGCTGCTGACCTTCTGCGAGCAGTTCTGCAGGGTAGAGATGTAGTTTGTTACCAAGTTTTAGCACGCATTGCCCATCCCTTCCCCCTCCTTCTCCGCTTTGTGGAGCAGATGGTGCTAATTCCCGTGGTGGCTCTTGATGCAGCTGAGGTCTCTTCCCTGATGCCTCTACTGTATCATGGAAACTCCCTGTGGTCTTTTTGGAGAAGAGAACACAGTTGATTATTGTCTTTTGTTTATGACTTTTAAGATCCTATTAGGATTATATTTCTTTTTGCTGTTCTCTTCCACCTCCCCTTCCAACCTGTCTCAAAGATCTTTGGTCTGAAAATCCCTGCAACTTGGGGAATATTGCTTTTCATAGTTATATTATTTTGCATTCCTACAGACACCTACCCACCACATGTTTACCTTTGTAAACATTCTCCCATTTTGATTGTATTTACATTTTTTTCAGGCAGAAATGCTGACTCTTTACATATAACAAAGGTCGTTCTATTGTTTCCTGTTTGAGTTTACAGGCTGAAGCACCGCTAATTGCCATTTTTAATTAGCCCGTTCTTTAGTGCCCCTTTTCTCATCCTTTGGGCCTCCCCCTCTCTTTTATTATACAACAGGACGATTGCTAAAAAACCACCTTCCTTTCCACTGGGCCAACAATGTATCCTGCCCACCTGTATCAGACTCCCTGTGATGTTTTTTGGTCTCCTCACCTGACTGTAGCACCATGTCCCTGTCTTCAGTGCGCTGCATTGCTCTCTCCAGAACTTTCTGATTCTTTTCGACCATATTCTTTCCTCTTTACAATTGAGTCAGGAGTTTTATATCTGATCGCTTTATTTCTTGTGCCAGCTTCTCTCCTAATTCAGCTTGCTGTGTTGCTCCAGCATCCTCCTGCCATAAATGTCTCTGTGCATTTTCATGTATCATATAATGATGCCTCCCCGACCCTGTGCATTGTGCTACTCAACTTTCCTCCAAACCACTCACAAAATCCACTCCTTTTAGGCTTGCCTTCCTTTGCTGTTCTCCACCCTTGCCTTTTATGCCAGATATGAAGCCAAATCCTGACGCTACTGAAGTCATTTGAACTGTTGCCATTTGCTTCACTGAGATGAAGACTGAATTCACTGTCTACAGATTTAAATATTATGAATGGGGGGGAAGTGGGGAATGAAGTGACATGAGAAAGAGAATCATTAAGTTCATTACGCCCGCTGAACAGATCCTGTGAGCTCTCACTGTTGTGGTATGTGTCCTCCTGTGCCGCTGTTTTTTGTCACCCTTGCTGTGCTATGCTTAATTTAGATTGTAAATTCCTCACATCAGACTCTTTCTGTTTCATTTCTCCTTAATGTGGCATGCCCACCTATGGCATTGTGGAAATGTAGTAACTCAAGGAGAAGATGTAGTCTTCTGAATATTTTGGCCAGTTTAAGCAATTTAGAAAAATAATAATAAATAAATCACCTTTTCATAGTACCAAACAGGAAACCTCTGAGCAGCGGTCAGGATCTCAGTGGAAAGTCTAGCTTCACTGTGTGACGGGACATGCGATGACCACAGTGAGGGCCAGGACAGAAGCCTGTGGAGGAACATGTTGTTCGTCAGCTTTGTATCTGTGCCAGGCTGAGGGGTATAAATCCTTAAAATTCTTTGTATGGGCAGGTGTAGTTTTCTTTTGAAAGTATGCACGCAGAAATAACCTCCGTAGGGTCTTCAGCAAGTACTTGTCCTGGTTCTGTATTATGGGACAGCACAAGCAGTGATCCTGTGTTTTTTCTTACAGTACTATGTGCAGTCTCCTGTATGCTGTCAGCCTCTCAGGTGAATCCTTAAAGGCCTGAGTTGTCCCAGTGACATAATGTTTGAGAGTAGCTGTTGTTTTGTAGAGAGCATTGGGTTTGGTCCAGGCAGTCCTAATGAAGTGCTGAGTGGTGGTGAAGTCCGAAACGGCAGAGGCAAGAAGTGCTGTGTACAGCTGCAGCTCGGGCTGGAGGTGGGGGAGCGGAGCAGGCTGCTTCTGGGGAGCTGCGTGACCCCGCTGTTCACCCCCTTGTTCATTAGTAAGTGGCCTGTGGCCTTCGTGAGATACAGAGCGATGTATTTCAGCTACATCAAACTCTGATACTGCCTGATAGCAATGGTGCAATGGATTCAACTTTATTTTACAGATATCACAAGCTAATTTCATTCTCACTGAAGTCACTGGCTAAACAAAGCCAACATTCCTCTCTGATATGTGTGAGATTACATTTTCCCCCCTCCTTTTTCTTTCTCTGCTTAAGGTTCACTTTAAAACACCGAATACCTGATTCTCCTCTTGCTCCTGGATTTCACTGGCTTAGTTCCTACAACTTGCACAGTTCTCTTAGTTCGGAGAGGTGATAAAAGAAAAGCAGAGTCTCTTTCATGTCATGTGACAAGGCCGTGGTGGCACGGTGCAGTGGGAAAGAGCTGCTCTGGGCATCAGCTAGCAGTGAAGGTCTGTCTGTCTTGCTGCATCTGTTTCTTTGATATTTGAACAGGACTCTTCTGAGACAATCTCTGGCACTCCTTAATTAGCCTGTCACTCCAGGGAGCGAAAAAAAACTCAACAAAAAAACCCCTGGGATGGGAATCTAATCTGGCTTTCCTGGATGACAGAACACAGCACAAGGCTGGCCAAAGAAATATGTATTTAAACAAATTGCTTCATATTTACACATTAACCCTTGAATGAGTGTCTTGCATTCCTTAAAAAAATCTACTTTGTAATTGATAAATTGACTAATTTCCTATCTTTTGCTAAGGCCAATGAAGGAGCACATCTGGGAGTCCAAACAATCACCTGTTTCTGCCATTATTCCTTCTATCCTGCCTTTCCTGTGCTAGAAATCCTCCTCTATCCCACTCCCAGACAAGTCTCTCAGAGTAGAAACCTCCTGTTCATCAATTCTTAGACTGTTCTTAGTGTCCTGTAGTCCAAGAAGTGATGGTGGGAAGTGGTTTCAGGCAGGAATCTCAGAACATCTCTCGTAAGCATAAAGATGCTCATGACAATAGTGGGGAAGGGAGACTGCGGTTGGGGATCTACAGCAAGAAGACCCTCTGCCATATGCTGTCCTCTAAGGGTGAAAGCACTGGATGGCTGATGGGGAATTTGTGCGTCTCCACATGATGGGCTCACTTGTACCTGAGAAACAGCTTAATGTACTGTCCTTAGGATCTCCACTGGAACACAAGGTATCACAGGAGTAAGTAAAAATATTAAACGAGGCTGGGATGTCCTGATGTGTGGGAGACAAGAGTTTTAGCGGGAGCCAGTCACAAGCTCCAGAACATGTTTGAGCCAAGGATAAGAATGGCCATTGTGGGAATTACAGCAAATGCAAAGCACAGGCTTGGTTATTGTTTCAGTCACTTCTGAACAGTCAGTAGTTCATTCATTTAACTCTTATGAACAGGTGTCTCTTTTTTTGCAAGAGACAAGAATTCATGCTCTCAAGTACATAGCTCTGTTACAGTGCTTTCACCTAGTATTTTTAGCTAATACAAATACAATTCCTCTGATACTCTGCAAAACAAGTGCTGAAGTCTTAGCATGTACATTGATTTTCTTCCTAAAGTCAGCTGCCACTTTAATTTCTCTATAACCTTGGTTTTCCTGCTAGAAAAGATACTTAACAGTTACACTGTGTGAAATGTCTTTTTGTTTTGTTCCTATAACATGGTATTTTCTCCAAACAATATTTAACTAGAGAGTTCATCTCTGGCATAACTCTGACTTCAC
Source organism: Platalea leucorodia (assembly GCF_965183815.1). Lineage (NCBI taxonomy): Eukaryota > Metazoa > Chordata > Aves > Pelecaniformes > Threskiornithidae > Platalea > Platalea leucorodia. The sequence continues at coordinate 41,393,001 of NC_138829.1, read as the reverse complement.
TGGAGTTAGAGCAGAAACAAATTTTGTCTCTAGAAACCAAGTAATGGATCAAAGATTTATAATTAGAATCTCTTGTACCCTGTGGTCCTGTAAACACTTTCCACATCAGAGGCAAGGTCTTCATGAAGATAAATGAGATAACACACTTTACTTCAGGCTTGTGGTAGCCATGTAGGCTTTTTTCTTTCCCCATTTAAACAGATCTAACTGGAGTTAGTTCTTGTTGCTGGATTTCCAGATCTGTTGACTTAAATCTCCTTCCTGATGAGCCTGTCCAATATTGTCAGCAGGAATGGAAACTTCCCCACAGGCTGTCCTGCCCATCTACACCAATACTAGGCCTTGACTATGTGAGATAACTGGATCCTTCTTATTCTTTCAGTTAGAAAGTAAATTGGTAAGTTCATTTAAGGTAAATCCATATATTACTAATCTAAAGCAAAATAAAGCCATCTAGAAAGACATTGAGTTAAACACATACATGTTTTAACCAGTGTAGTTAGTCCAGAAATGGACATCTTTTGATGGGAGATGTTGCAATTATAAGCTGCTTGTGACTTCCCTGCTTCCAGAAATTACTGCTTGCCCCAGCCTCCTGGCAGAGCAGTTTGTGTGCAACTGCTTTCATTTCAGGTGAAATCAGTTGGTTTAGTTCTGACTGCCAATTTAAACTATTTAAGCTAACTCAGTTTGTTTTGCTTGATGCAAATTAGGAACCTCCTTCAACAAAACTGGGGCAGTAACCTCTGATATGGTGCTGCTGTAACCATTCCAGCTGAAGCTAGATGAGGACTTATGGGCACAGCAGAAGGTGGTACAATTTCCTTAGGTGACTTGCTCTTCAGGGAAGTTCTTGGCACATGTGGTCCTGAAGAAATAGGTTCACTGTGGTACAGATGCTCATGGTATCATTTCTCTGGTTCCCCCCCCGGCCCTGTTTATTTCGAAATGTGGCTGAAAACTACAAATTTTGTTAGTCTTCACTGCTTCAGAACTGTTTGTACTTCACAAGGATGATATTACTTGCCAGTTAATCTTTTTGTTGATGGATCTTCATAGTTATCTATGAACCTTGTACAGAAAATATAATGGTCAAGGTATAGATTGACCTGCACCAACTGATGGTACTCCAGCATCTAACAGATTAAGCATAACTCCACATTCACTCCTCACTTGTCCCATTGGTATGAAGAACAAAAGTTACATTCAGAGGCAGTTGTACAACTTGTCGTTATTGCACTCTACATCAGGAGAACCCGTAGTAAGAATAGTACAAAAAAGTTCAGATTTAATAAGAAGCAACTTGAGCCTTTACTAGAATTGAACCATCTTGGATGACAAATTTCTGAAAAGTAAAAATTTCCTCCTCTATCACTTTCACATTCCAGCTTGCAAAAAGGAGTAGAAAAGCCAAAATAGTGTGAAAGTGCTCTTGTGGGATAGTGAGCCTGCTGGGAAGGCAGACATTTCTGTTGTCCCGGAGGAGGGCTGTGCTCAAGTGGAATCTTAGCTCAGTTGTGCCAGACCAGGCAGCTTGTGGCCAAATCGCAACTGAACTGATTTGCTAGTGAGATTCCAAGGTGGCTGGCTAGAGAGCTGTAATAAAATTTTCCAAAGCAGTGAATTAGTCCTGAAACAATTAGCCAGCTTTCCATGCCTGCCCCAAATGCAGGTGTTTGAGAGGAGGCTGTTTATTTTAGTTCACAGAGATGTCTATAGATTAAAATTTAGTTATGGATTTCCTATATAGGGCTTATTCAAGCATGAGTATATGTACATTATGAAATATTTGTAAGGATGGTTACAACATGGAAACATGTTGTCTGTTTCTGGCTGTACAAGTTTTGGAGGAAGAAGGTGGAAAAGTACTCTGAACTGCAGGAATTAAAGGGATTACTAGCATGAAACTCAAATTCAGTAGAAGATTCAGACATTAGATTTGCCTTATACTTGGTTTTTTAGTTGTTTTTCTATTTTTCATATAGGTTTTTCTCATCTGTTCTGTATGAAAGGTGTGAAAAACAGTGAGATCCAAGTATAAGAAAGGAATAGTCAAAGCTGCAGTGTAAGCAGAGGAGCATTAGCTTTTCTTTTTTTTTCCTAGTGTCTTCCTTACAGTGACCTTCTGTATGACTTATGTTAACAGGAGGTTAAAAACCTTCTGATAGGAATGTGACTTTGAAGTTGGTCGTGTTCCTTTTACTGACAGCTTTGTTACAAGAGACCCCCAGCCTTCCCACTCCACTGTAGAGAGGCCTGGCACTGCTGTGAGGTTTTTCTTGTGGATGGAACAGAAGGTGAGTGCTTTTCCCACGAGAGTTCATAGCCTAACGTGAGCGTTACAAAATCGCCACACAACTCCTCTTCTTTCTCCCCCTAGGAATAAGTTTCTCTTTTGTTTTCATGAGGTCATATTCACTGCGGAGTTTTAGTGGAGTGTGGTCTGCCCCTGGTGTGCATTTTACTCATATGATAAATTCTATAGGATCTCCAGCAATTATGGTGTGTCAGGACCTCCACCTCAGAGCTGATTTGGGCATCTGCACAGTGTTCCATTAACATCAAGTTTGGGCTTTGATTCAACAGTGACTCACTGAGGGCAGAGCATTGCTTCATGGAGTACCAGCTATGCACTCCGTACTGCCTGGGGTTTCAAACTAAGTCATGGAAACACAGCCCTCCTTTGAAATATGTGCCCAAGTAGTTCATAACACAGCAGTGTAAGGAGGGCAAATATTGGGGACCAGTAACCATACTGGTGAGAAATCTTTTATAATTGCGGAGCATCCCAGGAGATTCTCATTTATTTCTGGAGCCAGTGGGGCTTTGGCAGTTAGAGGCTTGTTCTGAGACCCTCCTCCTACTGGTGACATACGTGAGACCTCACTGATGGTACTTGGTGGTTGTATTGGATGCAGTGTGAGCTGATCCAGAAGAAGTTAAGGTTCTGTCTGTTTGTTTTAATGTGTCACAGAAGATTGTTGAGGCTACCAAGAGCACTGTAGAAGAATATTTATTTATTTATAGACACACTGTTTACATATCATAGCTTGATGAAAGGCTGAACTTGTTACACTTGAACTGAACATGTGACTGTAGTTATCTGCATCACGCTGGATGGCTGTAGGCCAAGGCAATATATGTACGTACTCTGAGCTGCTGTTGTGCAGCTGAAGCAGTTGTTCTCTTTCAGCTTGTCTTTGCCTCTCTGCTGAAAGTTAATGTCCCTTTGGTGTGCCAGCTAAGCTCCTCCTTTTAGATATCTCTTTAAAAAATAATTTAGATTAGCCTGAACAAATAACTTAAGCAGTAGATCTCTTCACTTGAGTTTATCTCAACTGGTGAAGGTTAGCGAATGCTTGCACAAGCTCTTTGACTCGCGGCAAGGGTGGTAACTTCTGGCTAAGGCCTTGGGGATTAAGTGGGAAGCAGCAGGCTCTATGTACCATGGTGGCACTTAGAGGACATGTGACAAAGGCATTTCCCTTCATAGTTCTTTATTTAAATCCTGTTTTGCCTAAGTAGTCTCCACTGGCAGCAACATTAATGGAAATGGAATACACTGTTCCTAAAGGTTTCGTTCTGAATCACCATTGCGATTTAGTATAATGAATTTCTGTAGTATGTGAAGGAGGAGAGAGGGGGTAAAAAGTCAAAGCAGATCCATTTCTGCTTCTAAGCAGCGTAAAGCTCCATCATATTCTGCTATGATGCATCCAGCGTGAATAATATCACAAGGGTTATACCTGCTGCTTATGAACGGTTCTTTTTGAGAGACACTTTTTTGCTGAGATGTTATGCTGACAAATGCACAAGAGTAACTGTGCTCCCCGTTGACAGGGTGGCTTATGAGTAGCACGCAGATTATCCATTTGGAAAGAATTTCTGTGCTGTCTCTCGGGTGGTGCTGTCTCACTAAACACTGCCTCTTTCTGCTTTGGAGGCTTTTCTATTGGTGCGCCTTCACAATATCATCTAAGTGAACAGGGAACCACATGTGGACTTGTGTCAAGGGTAATCTCTTAATGAGAGATCTAGTCATGTTTTTTATTATCTTTGCACTTGAATGTATGTTAATGACTTGCTTGCATACCAAGCAGAGAAACTGGACAGAGTGGATAGAAGGATGGTAGTGAAGGATGAGAGAAGAAAGTGGTAGAGTAACAGTGCTGCAAGAAGAAATAGCAGGAAAGTTGAACTTTGTGGCCTCATGGAAAGCCCAAGGTGGCAGGCACAGTAATATTGACTTGTCTGTTCCTGGGAAAACTGTCTTGTCCTCTTCAGAGCGTCTGTATGATCACACTTAATTTGCAGGTTAACTTTGAAGGCGCTAACAGAGTAAAATGAGATTGAAATAACAAGTTCATGACTTCTGAGGGTGAGGATGAAGATCCTTCAGATATGTTATAACAACAGAGACAACTCCTATAACCTCCTTGCTTCCATCTCTTTCAAAATATGAAAAAAATGACTGGATCAGTGAAGGATGAGTAGGACTTGCTGACTGATGGTGTAGGTCCGTAATTGGTTTAAGACAGTGCTGCAGTCTTGACCTCCAGCTGTCCCTGACTATATGTCCCAACCCCGACACTACCTTTTATTGTACCAGCCATGGAGTAGTTCAGGCCAGAGAACCAATTGCACTTAAAACATTTTTTTTTTTTTTTTTTTTACATCATTGTTTTACATTTAGTGATTATGCAAGATCTTGTGCTGGCATTAGGGGGAGAGCAGTGTGAGGGTGGGAACAGAGGCAAGAGAAGGGTAGAGGACATTTATTTTAAGGTCAGTGCTAGCTATTGCTGGCTTAAACTGATTGTGGGACTATGGCATAGAGTGACCATGTAGTAGGCAGGGAAGGAGATAAAGCATGTCTGGTTGATTAAAATAGTGCAGGTGTTAAAGCTAATGTAGCAGGTCCTGTGCTTGGAGACGGTTCATGTCATCCCTGTGCCTTTAGCTCCTCTATCAGCAAAAGTGCAGATAACTCCCTCAAGGGGCTCCCATGGGGTGTAATTCAGTAGGAGGGGAGGATCATAGAGATAGGCAGTGTTTGTAGATTGTAACCAGGTGCCTGTGCTGACCAAGAAAGTTTGCAGCATTTACACTTGGCTGGGGAGTGTGCAAGTTTCTCTGGCCTGGTGCAGACCTTCCTTCAGAAATGGGGATCCCGGCTTTGTAATGCTGGGTTTGTGCTGCATGTTCTGGCCTGAAGTGACGAAAAATAGGGCTAAGGCAGTGTGTGTTCAGAGGGACAATGCTTGCAAGAAAGGAAGTGCCACCTTAGCCTCAGTGATGTTTGCTGGTTGCAAATTTGTCCCTATGTAAGTGGTGGAGTATCAACTTTCACTGAGACTCTACCCTTAAGTAGATTATATCAGGTAGCACCTGCACCTGCATGATAGGGGAGATGGTATAAACCAATTGATCTGGCAGCCTCTCAGCTGGGAGAACAAGAGCAGGATGTTGTCTGAAAGGTCTTTAGTAGTGAAATTTGCTACTGGTTGCTTCCTTTTGGTATATAACCCTAGGCCCTGTCTAGTCTCCAGACTCTCCAGAAGGGGAAGAATAAGCCACAGCGACAGCAGGGAAAATTTGTTGATGATGCTGAGGGGTATGAAGAGGTGGTGTTTAATTTTATTTTGAATGGGGGCTATTGTAACATTAATGAAAGTGCACAGAGGTCTGGAAAAGGGGCCTACCTGCTGCTTGCTTGCTTCCCTGTAGCTCTGCTAAGCAGACATCTTTCTGATTACTCTTGGCTTTCCCCACTAAAAGTTCACACGTACAATAATTTTCTTTAGATATCTTTCTGTTGAAGAGGGCAAAGAAAGAGAGACCATTAGGTCCCCTAGAACATGCTAGGTATAGAGCAAAAGCTGAGGTCTTGGTTTTAAAAGAAGATTGATTCTTCAGTTTGCTTCTGTGTATGTCCAATGCTACTGATCAGTTATATGTCTCAAGTCACGTGTCATTTTACTATTTTAACATATTCTCAGGTCAAAAACTGCTCTTGAACATAGTGTTGACTATCATAGAATCATAGAATCATTTAGGTTGGAAAAGACCCTTAAGATCATTGAGTCCAACCATAAATGTAACACTGCCAAGTCCACCACTAAACCATGTCCCTAAGCGTGACATCTACACGTCTTTTAAATACCTCCAGGGATGGGGACTCAGCCACTTCCCTGGGCAGCCTGTTCCAGTGCTTGACAACCCTTTCGGTGAAGCAATTTTTCCTAATATCCAATCTAAACCTCCCCTGGCGCAACTTGAGGCCATTTCCTCTTGTCCTATTACTTGTTACTTGGGAAAAGAGACCAACACCATAAGGTAGCTTCCTCATGGAAGATTCCTTTTGTCTCCTTTTATCTACCAGTCATACAACAAAGGCACTTTTACCTTCCCTTGGCCAAGGAGATGGGGCATAACAATATTGTAAGCATGAATTTTTTTTTTGCAAAAATGTCCTGCTCACTAGTGTAACTTGAGTGAGCTCTGGCTTTGTGTCTGCATCTCTTTTGTTCTGGAGATGTTCCTGTCTTCCAGCACTACGCATGTGTGAGTGGAGGGGATGTCAAATACCATAATATTTGGAGTACTTCTATTTCTGGCTGTTCTTTGACTGTACATTTTAGTGCTTTTTCTTTAATGTTCTGATTCTTATAAGAACATCAACTCAAGTCACAGTTCTGTCTCAGAACAGCTTGTTACCACTATTTTAAAATAGTTCCCGAGATGGCCTTACCTCAGAAAAAATTATTTTAGTATTATTTTGCCCCACAGGTTGTTAACCTAACAGCACTTGACTGCACTTACTCTAACGGCATTCTTTGAGCAAGTTTTTAGTGTGTGCAGGAACAGTGGGAGAGAAGCAAACGTACAAAAGTTCTTGCAAGAGGAGATGGGATGAGAGGTGTGGGGCATCCTGCATGAGGTGCCTGCCTGGGGCTCTGCTAGACTCCCCATGCCTTGCCATGCTTCTTGGCCAAACCTGCCTGGCCCCCAGTTTAGTAGGAAGGACGAGCAGTTCATCAGCACTTTCACTCCTGGAGGTTTTCCACATAACGAAGCCTGTGGTGCTTCTGGGTCGGCTTCCTCTCTGCTTCTCATCTGATTTAAGTCAAAAAAGGATAAAAGGACAGAGTGATTTCTGCTGAAAAAATGGAAAGTATGAGAATAAACCTACCAGACATTGCTTTGACCAAAGCCAGAACAGGGGCAAGAGGAAGGGAAACTACTACTTCTTCTAGGAAATCAGAAGACATTAATCAAAAGGCAGTCCTGTGCATCCACCTGGCAGGAACACACAAGTTTATTTTTGTCCTGGGAAGCTGTTTTTGGATCTTTGAAATGTAACCCTTCTTATGGCAAGTTTGAGGAGTTTGCCGAGTATCAGAATGCTGAGGAATTTGCTTTGTTACATTTTTGTCTCCTTCCTTCTGCTCCTCCCCAGGAAGACATCTTTTTAAGCTCCTGCCCCCTCCCAAAATACCATTGTAATTCACCAACTTTGCCAGAAAATGTTTAGCACATTAGCGGGTTTAAGTGTCATAGTTGTAATTACTCAGAAGGCCACAGAGCTGCATAGATTTCATTCCAGTATCCTTTCCAGCTGGTGGCTTTTTGACAACACTCGGTGGGCAGAGTTACAAACTCACAAAGTCCGTGGTGCAGATGAAATATGAGTTGCTGCACTGCATGGAGAGGATAGTCATATATGTGTGGATGTGGCAGAGGGAGGAGGGTTATGAGATCAGCTGGGTGTCTGTAGTGAGAGAAGTGTGAAATGGCAAGGGTAAGTTTTCCATTACATAGTGTCCAAATAAAAATGGTTGTTATTATTGAGGTTCTCTGTTCTAGAGTAAAAGAAAGGGTCAGCACTGCCCTATCCAGCATTCTCTGTAAACAGGTTGTATTTATGCCCTGTTGTTTTGGCTGTCTTGGATGATTCCTGTCTCCTCTAACTTACTTCTGTAATTGCCTGTGGTCCAGATTCTGCTCACAGCTTCAGGAGCATGACATCAGGAACCGTCCCTCCCGAGTCAGTGGAGTTATGCCCATTTTTTTTCCTTTTAACCTGGTGCAACTGAGAGCACTTCTTGGTCACTGTCTGTATTAACACCTATTAGCAAGAACAGAGAGGCCCCCATGCTGCTGAATGGAGCCAGACAGCTGCTTATCTCTCTTGCAGATGTTCCTGTCTTTTTGTCTGTTTGGTGTGAGGAGGCATGATGGAGCACAGGAATGTGTCATATCCTTTCCATTCCCCTCCCTGCTGGTTTGGGGCAGCCAAAAATGAGAGGGGACTAGGGATCCATTAGCAAAGTGAGTGGGGGAATGCTTAATAATCTCCTATTTTCTTAAGCATGGAATCTGACTTTTTGGCTGTGGCTGCAGGCAGGGCTGCGAGTGGGGGATACATGCAGAGAGAATGCGTACCTCTACTTTCTCTTCCCAAAACTACCATACTGCAGGCTTTTGGTGTGCAAAAGCTGCTTGCAGGCTGCCTGCCTGCTTCACGCAGAGCCCGGCTCTCACCTTCCCCTCACAGGACCTTGTAGCAGGCTGGCTCAGGAGCTGCTACGTGATTGCAAAGGCAGACTGCTGATGGTCACACAGCTGACGGGCAGCACCTCGCTTCTTCAGAGCCAGTGGCCCAGTCCCAAGTTGTTTCCATCCTGGGAGCTTCTCCCTTGAACAGGGCAAATTGAACTTTTGCCTCCATGCAAAGCAGTCCCTTCCAGCTCCCTTTGCCTTTTGAGCTCCGCAGGAACCTGGATCCCTTCTCTCGCAAAGGTGGGATATTGCTGATCCTTTCCTGCACTCAGCAGTGCCACGTGCGAAGTTCAGCACTCACCCCAGCCTGTAACAGTGGTTTCTGGGCCTACACTAACTTAGCAACAGCTCTGAGCTCTCCTACAGAGGTTAAATGCTACCAACTGGGTGATCAGAGGTATCCTGCCTCATGTAAAGTAGGGGCTCCTGGATTCCCCTTCCAACTCTGAACACTAGATGAGGTCTGAATCCCATTAGGGAACAGTGCTCCAAGTGCTGGCCTGCAACATAGCCTGTCACTGCTGGGCCATAAATACCTTTAATAACTCTTCACATCGGCATTTCCTAGCTACAGAGCACAACCAGCTTGTAGCTCAGAGGAACCATGTCTGACCACACTGCAGGCAGGGAGGCTTTGCTAGAAACACACAGGCTTGAGCACAGCTGCACACAAGTGACATGGCAAGATCCTGCCAGGGCTGATCTTTGTTTTGTTAAAGAGTTTTTTTTAATCTTTGCTCATCACTTGGACACACAGCGTGCTGGAGTGGCTGGATATCCTCTGTGGAAGAAAAGGGGCTCAATCAGTCACGTCTACAGGGAGGAGCAGAGTCCACCTAGAACGAGCAAAGGAAGAGGTGATTATGTCAGTCTGCTTTTTCAAATACTCCTACCTGGTCCACTCTGTGGCCCAAGCGATACCATTGCTTACACCAGGTTGTAGTAGTTACCTACTCTTAAAAAAAAAAATCGAGGAGGAACATTTAGATTTTGCAGAATTGATAGGCCACTCCACTCCTTTTTGTTATTGTGGGACAAGAGCGAAGTGTCTAGTCCAACGTACTGTCTCTTAAAAACAAAGAGAAGAAGCAAAAAACCACAACTCCAGGTCTTTCTTCCAGTATTTCCCCAACATTGCATAACGCTACAAATGCAAGCGGCATGTTTTAAACAGGTGTCGAGTTGTGCCTCACTGCTTCCTGTACTTCAGTACCTGCTATCTGATTGGAACGAGAGTGCAGGTATTGAGTGCCTGTGTGCCCTGTGTCTTGGTAACACTTGATTATGCATTCACTGAATCACCAGCCCTTTGCTTTTCTTTGTCCAGCGCTGGAGTACGTCTCCATCCACCGTTGTCTCCCACTGCTTATATGCATGGTGCAGTCATGCACTGGGCTGAGCTCCTGCTTGTGCCAAATCCACCACGCCGTCAAAGGAGGATGCTACAGTGCTGGAACCAATTGCAGCATAAAGAAGCCAAGAAATGCATGAAAAAGGGAATTGTGTTTAAATCAACACATCAAATAAAAGAAAAACCCAAATAAATGTGAAGAGAACGTGAAATTTGCTCTTTGATGTTCTGTGCTGGGAAGGTTTCAATCTTTTTTAAAGCTCGTCTTCCACCCCCTTGCTTCTTATGGGATTGTATCCAATATTCCAATGTTCATGTAATGCCTTGACTTTGCTATCATTCTTCTCGGGATAATTATAGGTTAGTATAATGTACCTATTGTTCTGTTCCACAAAGCAGCACTGTCATACGGATGGCAGGGGTGGTGTGGGGGGGATCTCTGTGTGTTCTCCTGCATCCACACTGTGTCTTTAATTAGTGCTCTTCCTCATCCTTCCTTTTTTATTTTATTTTTTTTTCCCTTCCTTCCCATGGTGAATGCTGAGCACTTCCCCTTCTCAGACTGTTGGTCTCTTTTTCCAGTTACACCGGTGCCCTGTTTTTTGGTTTTGGCTGAGTTCATTCCCATCATAGCAGGTTTGCCTTTCAGATGAAAATAACATAAAACCCAAGGAATGAGCTATTGGTATTTACAGAGAAAGCAGATAAGTGATTCTTAACCAAATCAGTTGAATCTCTTGTATTATCTTGCATGATTTTTCCTAAATTCAGGAAGAAGAAAAAACCTACCCGGTGCCCAGGGGCTCCACTTTGCATTTGGGCCCTGCTGCACAAGGCACCGCATAAACATGTACTAACACAGTCCCTGACTCTGAGCACTCACATGTTTTTTTTGTAACAGCATTTGTCTTTGCCCTCCAGGTGCAGGTGGGGGAGACTGCTGTTGAGTGTTGTAAAGTGTTTTTGGTGCTGGGCCTTCGGTTGTGTTCGCTAGACAAGGTGCTGAGTATATTACTGGGTGCTTGAGAAATATTAAGGAAAGGCTGAAGAGCCCAGTTAAATGTCCGTTGTTGTACACAGGAGATAAATGTTGGTTCATAATTGGTGGAGAAGCTGTATAATCAGTTGCTCACTTTCTATTGTTGCCACCTCCAAGATAAATAATATTCAGGGCTGGTGCTGTATTTTAGCCAGTAAGGCTGTATAAGCAAATAGGTTCATCTTGATTAGCTGCTGTTTATTTTGCTGTAAACTACTTTTTGCCTTTGAGTCAAACAAGTGGTCTGGAGAGATGGTTCCTGACTAGCCCATCAAAGGAAAACAGTAGTGGGGTGGTTTTTTATTTTTCAGGACTTCACACAACTTCCTCCTCTTTGAATGTAGGTTTACCAGAATGATGAAATGGGAAACCTCCAGACTATTGCATTTTTAAAACCTATTGTTATAAAGGAGGGAATTGCAGATTTTGGAAGAATCTGGATTAAAACCCCTCTGCTAGCAATGAGTGTGCCTCAAGTACATGCAACTTCCCCGCCAGAAAATTGGACAAAAGCATGTTCAGAGGTCAGAACTCTGTCTCCTCTTCTGCAGCCCCTGGGCTTCCTCTTGCTTCTCATGCACAAAGCCAAAGTACACAGTTTTCACTTGAATGTCTCTTTTAAAATGTCTTATATGAATCTTGGAAAGACAGGAAGGTTCATCCAACGCTGTCATTGCTAGGTTGTGCTGCCACAGGAAATGACTTCTGGTGTGAACCCTTTAAAATCGTCAATGTCACTGCACACCTTTGTGGATTTGCAAATCTGAAAAAGCATAGTGTCCATCTGTGGGTGTGCGGAATGGAGGAAAAGGGACCTGGTGGATGGAAGTAGACTTCTTTCTGCGCCCTGAGAATGTGATCTTTTTAAAACAAAAATTAATATCTCTTTCATAAAGATAATTTGTAGAACTGTGTCTCCAAAACAAAAGAACCAACACAGATGCACAATTTCGCAAGCCGCAAATATTAAACAGCCAACCTCTTTCTCCCTGGTGTAATTCCATGGACTTCAAGGGAATTACACCAGTGGCAGCGAATCCAGCCTAAAAATGCCTTTGGCTAAAATTTGTTGTTTTATGTCTGGTGTCCTGAGTAATGCTGAATGAGATTTGATGTTTTAGCAATGGATGAAATCTCGTGTGTTCAGTGCAGCATGCTGAGAAACACACCCATGTGTGAGCACACACGCGGCCGCGCACGCGCGCGAATTGATTGCTTTCTGGGGATGTTCCCAGAACTGAGAGGCGCTTGCCAGGTGTGTTTGCAAGCCAGCTCTGGCTGCGGTGTGCATGCTGGAGAAGCACAGGGATGCTCCTTACAACTGCTGCTTGCCTTGCGCTTGCTTATTGTATTTCTCCTTTGTATCCTGAAGTGGAAACCACAGATTAATCCCAGTCAAATCCTGTAAATGATTGCCCCTGTTGGACCAGACCCAGAAAAATTCCTCCTGCTGGCTTAAGCGTATTTACATACCACAGGTCATTATAAGTTGGCGCTCACCTTTGTATTCATTCCCACATGTCAAAAGCACAGATATTGGTTCGTTTTTCTTTTTTCTCCAATATTTCTTCTATTTCCTAGGTTACCTTTTTTGCAGAAATAAGAAAGCCAAAGGAGTGATCCCCATGGGTCCTGACATCTGCTGCAGTCATGCTTACTGACTCAAAGGAGACCTAGGGAAGGAGAGGGAGCAGTCTGGCTGCAATCTCTTGTTTCTCTTTCGTGGGCCCCCACCCTGCACCCTCCTGGGCCTGCGATCCACTAACTAGCTCCTCCTGACTCCAGCTGTCATTTTTCCTTTTTATCTACTCCTCTCTCAAAGAACCAAATGTCATCTCTTGTTGTTCCCTTAGCTGGGGTCAGAGACTCCTTTATGTGCCTTACGCTGATCAAGGATTTTTAACTGGGAATGAGAGCGGTAATCAACTGCATGGTTGGGGAAGGGGAGAGATTAAACCCGAGAATTGCCAGTGATTGCCCCACGTGAGGAACAGCAGCTAGCAAAACACATGCTATCATTATGCTCTTATGATTATTTTATTCCCTTAGTGACAGTAAAATGCTATCTGTAGCAGAAAGGTAGGACAAAGTCCATCCTTGTTTAGCCTTGTGGTACTCAATGGATTTTCAGTGGGGTGGAATTGGGAAAATTTAGGTTTACAGTGAGGAGTGACTCATATTTTCAGATCCTCTCCCTTGGAGATTTCAAGAAAGGAAGAAGGCAAATCAAAGATATGTTTGCATTCTAAATTGAGGAGCCATTTTTGTTCAAAAAAGGGGCAGCCATTTTTATTTCCAGTCTTGACTCTGTAGCTATGGGGAAGTCATTGGAGGATGTAGTGGGATGTGACTTCTGTTGTGTCCTGACACTTCCACTTCATCAGCCAGTTTTGGGGCATGCTGGCTGAATAAAAGTGGGGACAGGAAGGGTTCCTGGTGCTGCTTCTGTCTCTGCCCATGGTTTATTTTTTTGGTTTATTCAAGACAGAATCAAGCTCCAGGGACTGCAACAGATAGATTGCAAACTGTTAAGTTTCATAGTCAAACCTAGGAAGGCAAAACAGTTAACAAACAGGCTAAATGATAAGAATTACCTTTGGAGTGATTAATTACTTTAATTTTAATAGCCTAAACTGTCTCCTTCAATATGCTCTTTTTAAAGTCTTGTCAGTCCGTCTAAAATGCCTTCTGTTGTTACAGAGCTATAGGAAGAACAGTACAAAGTGTCCTGATTCTCCTTTTGCACTGATGGAAGTCAAAAGTACTCTGAAGTACGCAGGAACTGAGTCAGCCCTCTTCCAGAAAAGCATTTTCTCCACAAGAGAAAAACAGGCTGTATTTAGAGTTTGTTTAATTAAGGGGGACCTGGCTGGTGGAGAAAGAGCTTTCACTGAACTCAGATTTCCAACTTTTGCTAAGATGTGTGTTAGGGACTAACATGCTGATATCATTCTGTGTTTATTCTCTAGGCATTTGACAGTGATTTTGTTGGTGCTTTCAAAATTTGTTACTTTCTTAGCAACTCCAGCTCCCAGAAGCCAGGGACTGCTTGAAAATTTCAGTTTTATAGCTGAAATTTCTGGCTCTGCTGGCTGTAGAAATATCTACATCTAAAATAATCTACCTGTTCAGAAACAGGACCCAACTCATGATTTTTTGAGTGGTTTGATTTGGAAATACTGTAAGTACCAGGTGCAGGTGGTAGCTGGAATACAGGAAGAAAGATGGGAATATCAGGATAAAAAAGACTTCTCTACCATAAGTCTGGGGTTAAGCTTCTTGAACTTGGACTTCATCCCCTTCCTGGCTATTTTTCCAGTTAAAATAGGAGATGTGCCTGAATCTCAAGTTTAAGTTGGAACGTATTGGTAAAGTTTCAGTCAAATACTACATTGTGAAACTCCCAAATGTGGGGAGATGTGGAGTTGTGCCTGACCTGACTTTTCCTGCTTCCCTCTACCATGATGTTTCAGCTCTAGCATTTGGAATGGGCCTTTTTATACAGTTTTGAGGTCTGATCATCCCTTGTATGTGTTGTGATATGAAAAGAAGGATGGATAGGAGGAGTCCACAGTCCTAGAGATGCTTGTCAACTGTCTTCTTGGTCTCCTCCTTTGCCTTTCTCTGTAGTATGGGGTATGGATCACCTCCTGGGACCACCCAAGCACATTCATCCCACAAATCCCTTGGAATTGTGCATGCCGTAGAACACTGATGATGCCCTTTTTCTCTTTCTGGGGAAGATTATAGTACTTCAGAGGCCTGGACTTTTTTACTATAGATCTTAAGGTTTTTTAGAATACTGGGAATTTGTACCCAGTATTTTGTGGACCTCTGTGTGCTAAATACCTTGTACATTATTTTCTGGGGTTGCTGGAGACTGGGCTCCATCTTTCTGTTTGTCATTTCCAGTCCTTTGTTGTTCAAAGACACACAGTCCCTGCTGTGTGCTGTTCCATTTACCGCTCCCTTTTCACTCTTTCCTTGCCATTTTTCCTTCCTTATGCAAATTTATCATTCCCAGTTGTATTGCTGTTTTTTTCAGTGGGAGTCATGATTAACAGTTTCCCCACTGGACTGATGTGGATTGACACCTGTCTTTTCAACCCAGCAGTCTTTGAACAAATCCCTTAGTACATAGGCAAATAGCAACACTGAAGCTGTGGCCTCATTCTTCTGCCATCTTGTACAGTCTTTTTACCTTAGCAAAGTGAGTGTAAAATACTAGGAGAAATCAGAATGGAGTGCTCAGTCTATGCAAACTTTAATGGCAATCAAGTGTACAATCACATGGGGAAATGATGTTTCTGAAGTTCAGATTTAGGCCTTAAATCCAAACCGAAGTTAAAATGTAATTTGTCATAATTTACTTGTCACTGCAATATTAAATGTTTTAGAAAATCAAATTGTATTTTTTCTGCTTCCACATTTTTTGCCGTACTATTGCTGTACTCAAATGTATTGACAGCTACAGCCACACGGAAAGATATTACTGCAGTAGCCAGTTTAGTCCTTCGCGACATAACATAAACATGTTCCTCAAGTGACTATAGAACATACAACCCTAAAGGAAGCAGATAATTGCAGAAATGAAGTACTATATTTTTACTGCCATTTTTGGAATACTAACAACTCTCTAAAAGGTGGGTATTGCTAGAATTTAGTCCTCTTCTTTCTGCAGAACCATGTGTTCTTCTCCAGTATTTTATCAAGATTTTCTCTTTTATGTAGGTAGAATTAACAGAAAACAGACAAGCAAACAAACCTAAGCAAAAGCATGCAGCATAAAGATTCTGAAAAGTGTCAGATTTTGGATATTAAAAACAATCTCAAAAACATGTCAGCCTATAGTACATTGTAACCATACCTGCTATCACCTCAAATCCTCTAGGAATTTTTACCACAGACGCTTCCCAGATGCTGCAGCTGTTTCCAGCTGTTTCTCCACTTTTGGATGCACCATGCAAAATTGAGAAACCTCATCAGCTGATGGACAAACTTATGAAGGGTAAAATGGTGTAGGAGCTGCTTACTGGGAACAGACAGAATTTCATCTAAGATGATGCTGACTGAAGACATAGATGCCAGCTCTTTATCAGCTGGCTTCATACTGAAGGTTCATTTTCCTTTAGCATGCTCTGTATTTATACTTCCCCTCCTTCCTTCAGTCTTTTGGCTTACTAGACCAAAAGAAGCAAGCCATGAAGTTATTCATATAAGTGTATCATTTTCTTATAATTGAACTTCTTTCTGGCAAGAAGTCACATGGAAAGCAAGAGAAGAGATCCTCCAGCTCTTCATTGCGCAGCAACAGGAATGACCTGGAAGGGATCGTATCTAACCACATAAAATGTCAAATAAACACCAGGCATTCTTTGCATTCAAAAACCAAACGTGAGTTCCTATAGCTCCTCCAAAGTAAAATATTCAAAGTCATTTATGGCAGACTTACAAACAAGAATCTCCATGTGGCAGTGATTCATTTGTAAGTATATGCAATCTGTCTGTGTACAGGCAACACTATAGATCAGTGATAGTCAAACCTGAAAAGTTTCGTTCTTGAATGGACTGAGAGAAAGCAACGTAATCACCAGGGTGTGGTAACCTGATGCTATGCTGTGCTGTGATGTGCTGTCTTTGATGCTTTGTCATCATTGATGGTAAGCTGGGAGCAGATGCCTTAGTGCAGTGTCAGATCATCTCACCATGATTAGCTTGTAGAACTCTGCAGTTGTGTTTTCTTCCTAACTGCTGGTGAAAAGAGTTGCTTCCCATCTCTCCATCTTTCTACCGCTCTCTTTGACTACATCAAAGAGTAAAGAACAATCTCAAGTGCTTTGCCTTCTTGTTTGTTGAGCAAAGAGAGGCTCTGATTAAGCCTACAGATCCCTCCAGAACCCACATGTGATGTTTTAAGGAGCTCAAGTGGAGCATCGCTGAGCTATGTAATATGTCATTAGACTATTTTCTGACTTCTGCAAAAATGTCCTGTGTTTCACTGAGTGACATGGTGCTATCTCCTAGTCTTTCTCTTTATGCTGAGAAAGATTCAGTGTGTAACTGTTTAGTGTATGTTACACAAAAAGGCTAAAGAAAGAATCTCTGAAGGGCTTTTCTCTCATAAGTCCCACCAAAGATGATGAGATTTTTTTTAGTATGCAATGCATATGGCTTGCGGTTCTCTTTGGGGAGAAGAGGGAAGAGTGTACATTTGGAGAGAAAGGAGATAATCATTCTGTTGTGCATGTGATAGAGCCAACAATGTTGCTGTCAAATAGTAGCAGTTCCTAAGCTAACCACAATGGAGAACCCCCAGTTGAGGGCAGAGGAGACATTTTACCTGCCTGCTTTGTGCTCAGTAGCAACTACACCAAGATGATTCATCTGTGTGTGATGGTCCTCAGAAGCAGAAGGCTTCCATACCCTCCCTATGTTGCAACCTTTTTGCAGATCCTTCCATTTTCTTCCCTTCTCAACTCCTGCCAGTGGAGGGACTCTTCCCTTCCCCCTTCCATTGCCTTGGAGCTGTTTTGCTTCTCCTGATGAATGTCAAGTGCTTTGGGCCTTCAGCCCTAATGGGTGGGGGCTAAGACTTGGATCTACCCCTGAGACAGAGTGGAGCCAGCAAAGATGGGTTATTTTAAATTGTGTGGTGACAAGCCTTTTTTTTTTGCTTTCCTTTTTGTTCCCAGAGGATAGCTGGGGAAGTTTGTTGTGCCAAATGCTTGGAATGTGGTTTTTCTCCTCTTCTTCCCCCTTCAAAACAGAAAGAGAAAACTTTATGCTGTGAATTGTGTTAATTGGGGAACATAAATCCAAACTGTAGTGCAGCATTGCTGGGCCTAGGCACCTATTGAAGTTTAATGAGGGAAGAGCAGATTTCTCTTGCCCTCCCCTCTTATGCTTTCCCCACATCAAACTCTTTCTTGTGGTACAGTCCTGCTCAGATGGGAGTATGGGAATGCCAGGGAGAGCATGTGCTTTGGTCCAAAGTTCTCACGGGTCTGAAAGCAATATGTGACTCCTTTAAAATAATGCAGCCAGAGTGAGGCATGGCCCTTCTCCCAGACCAAAGTTAGTTACATTGCCAGTGTAGAAGAAAGAGAGAGAGATTCCTCTGGCTACCTGTCAGAAGTGGCTGCAAGCCACTACAATTGAGGCAAATCCATGCTGCAACAGAGATTTGACGGTCTGTGTGCCCAGACCGTCCATTTCTGGACTGTGGACAGGGTCCCATGTGGGATGTTATATGACTTTTTACTCCTTGTGTCAGGCCTGATACTTTCTCAGAACTTCATGATGAAGTATTTCCTTACAATTACTAACTGGCTGAAGAGATGTCTCATTACATCCAGAACAGAAAATAAGAATCCTTCGCCCTGTCCCAGCCATGGTACTGGAAATAAATCGGTGCCCATCAGCTTGTATAGGATGTAATGGAGTCTCTTACACAAAAAGCCAACCTGGGAGGGCCTTGATCAGAGCGTGAATGGGAGTGTAACAACCCACTGAGTGTGATAAGATATACTTTAGCAGAGATGGACAAGTTCATCTGAAATGGCTCTGGAGTGAATGCCAAAAGCAAAAGCTTGTCTTTGGCACTGATATTTCAAGAAGAAAAGCAATTCATGTAGTGGAAGAAAGGTAGATTGGGAGAGTAACAGGAAGAGAGCTTAAATAGAGGGCCCTGTGAGTCCCAAAATTTATTAAAACCAATACTGACTGGCTCTGAGGTCTGCTGCAATAAAATAATAAAACTTACTCTCAGGTAAAAATGCTTCTCATGGTGGTGCAAGACCAGCATTCATCCTTCAGTTCTGGATAATATAACATTACTACAGGAGGTATTTTAACCTGCTGGTAATATTTTGCTGCTTTTGCCCACAAACTCATCAATGTTTGTGTAGCATTAAGCATTAAAACTCTTATTTTTATCAGCTTCACCAGCCCTTGCTGATGCAGCACTGGAAGTCTGGGAAGAACCGCTTGCTTTTGCTTTGAGAGATGGGATGAAAGGTTAGAGGGGGTGGATGGCGATTGCATGAGCAATGCAGGTCAGGTTACTGGTGGATTCCTCTTGCAAGATAAGTGAGAGCCCTCTGAAAGGTAATTATTGGAAAGCATAAATTCCTGAGATAACCTGTCCAAGAAGAAATACTGACAGGAGCAGGGGCCATGTGTTAAAGGCTAGCCATTACTCTAGGGCAATGGGTTAACCTCTCTCTCTTGTTTTTTGCGTAACCTCTCCTTGCTCTGACAATTGACTCCCTCAGTTCTTTTCCTTCAGTTACTTGTCAATCTTTTCCTGGTCCTGTTTATAGACCACTGTGACGCTCGTCTCCATTCTGCGCTAATTGGGGCGCAGACAAGTGGAGACTCAATATGCAGTTTAGTTCCATGTCCAAATTCTTGTTTCGTCTTTGCTTGTCATTGTCATTGTCACTGCAGTGTTCAGGTAGCTTTTACAGCATGTCTAGAAAAAAGAAAGGTTGCTCTTGTATTTCTTTAACTGATTTTTATATAGAAGAGCTTCAGCTAGCTTTCAGGGATGACGTGGAGTCAGCTTTGCCTCTGAATGAAGAAGATTGCTGGATTGCAGTTGGGGAAGGAAGTCTTGAAGAGTGAGAAAATGCATTTCAGAAGGAAAGATGGAGCAAAACTGGGAAATAAGAAAAGTGCCTTTTCTTTCTCTATGGCTTTGTTATGCAAACCTCTGTGTCTCATCTGTAATGTAGAGATAATGATATCTACCCAGCCCCTGTTTCCACTGGTTGATTGATTAATGACTGTCTCATGATCCCTAGATTACACTTTTGTGATCTACAGCTTTAACTACTGCAGTGTGTTACATCCCAGAAAGAAAATGGAAGTAATGTGTTAGCTCTGGCTAGTTCCAGCTAGGAAAACATGATAAACTGACCTGAACAGGCTTGCCCACATGTACCTGCTTCTAAGACCTCATTCTAAAAGTGCACTGAAGCACGTGCTGTCTGTTCAGCTGCCATCTCTGTTCAGCAAGACATTCAAGTATCTGCCTAACTTTGAATTGAAGGGGACCTGCACACTCAGTGAGGGGCTTTGCTGAACTGGGACCTGATGCTTGGTCACAGGCAGAGTTTCATCATAAGTCTTGGAAGACCTCAGTGAACACACAGGGCCAAAGACGGATCCGAGATCTGCCCTAGCATGATTAGGATAGGCGTTAAACAACCGGAGTCTTTAAGAATAGTGAAACTTGCTAAAAGAGTAAGTTGTCTGAGCAGCAGAGAGGATCTTTATTGTGCAGTGATAAACACAGCAACACACTTTAGTGTGCTTTGCTAACTGCTAAGTGAATTACAAGGCTTTTCTATTTGCTTTAACTGTTCTGCAGTAATAACCACCTCGATCTGATACTTGAGTTACGGTGGTGCTGAGAACAGGAGACAAGCCAGAAGAAAAACGCGTGCAAGGAAGGCTGGTGTATAGGGGAACAACCATCAGATATCTGAGTTTCTGAAAGCTAGTTGTGGCAAGTGCTTTTTCTTGACTTTATCAAACAGTTCCTCTTATATGCTGCGTAAGTATCTATAGAAACAAGGGCACAGGTGTTTGAAACATCACTTTTCAGAGTTAAAGCAACGTGTGTATTTGCAATGATGGTTTTCTCTGCTCCCATGGGATGTGCTCCAGCTGCAGAAGATCCTGTGCCTAGACCTTTGAGTTAGTTCAAGTGTGCTCTCAATACAGGGCATTCTTTACGCTGAGGGAACTGTGAGATTATGTGTTGGAGGGACACAGTGCATCTGTTTTACTTCTAACTTCTACTGTTTCTTTTTGAGGAGTAATAATGATACTTCAGCAGAGGAATGCCCGTAATCTGCCCTACTTCCATTTGCGGGTAGAACTGGGGGAAGGAGGCGAGAAAAGGAAATCTAATTCACAGTCCTCTTGGGAATTCCCCTATATAGCATGAGTCAAGTATATCCCTGCTGTACACCTGCTGAGGTCAGTAGATTTATACAAGTAACAGAATGATTGTTCCTGTGTATTCAGGAGAAATAATAACTCAAAGAAACATAACCTTAATTATCTAGGCTTAAGATGGCTTTTTAGACAACAGAAAATATTATTTCCCATTGTAAGTGTTTTGTGTGGTTAATAATTATTGACTGGGTAGAGTAGATTTTTCTGTTTTCTTACATGTGTATTCTATTTGTCATACGTATCGTGAGTGAGGAACTGAAAGTGCTACCCATTCAAGATTAGTAACTTTATCTTTAAAGTCTTGGCTATAGGTGATTTTTTTTTTTTCCAAGGCTGACCTCAGAGGCAAAGTAAACTCTAATAATTATGTGGTTTTATTTAGATCTATATAAATCTCTGCTTTGCTACTTGTGCGATCGTTTTCACCTGAGCAAAATGGATTGTTTCCTGTAGTGGGATTTCCTTTGCAGCAGGAGATACAAGGTTCCTACAAAAGAGGCAAGTCAGCAGAAAAATGTGAGCTCACTAACTCTTTCAAGTCAAAGGACAGGAGGTACCTAAAATATTAATGTAATTACAGTTCTGCGTGGTGGGGAAGCTTGCCTGCCATTTAGGAACATTTCTACTACTCTTCTACTTGCATGTTTATTTCAATCTCTTCTAAATTCTGCCATCTGGATTGAATGGCATTGTATATTTGTCTACTAAATAACTGCACAAGGTGCAGGGGAAATCCCAGCCTGGGAACTTCCAAGAAGGCTAACAGAGGTCATTCAGAACAGGACCATGCTGTAGAGCTTGGACAGTTGTGACTCTGACATGGCTAAAAGCATGCAAAACCCTTATGCTCTTTCCTGGCATCTCACTGCCTGTTGAGATCTGATGGAGATACATGGCTTCATGAAAGTTGAGACACATAGAGACATGTGAAAAGGAATGCTCTTGTCAGCTTAGCTGATGTCATTTGGGACGATGATGTAACTGTGGTGGTAGGGGAAAAACTCCTTCCATTTGTATATGCTGTGTCTCCCAAGAGGGCTGTGCTGACTGAGTGACATAGCTGTCGCCACTGATGGTGTGGACAGGCTTTTTCCCATTGCAAGCAAACAAGCATGCTACTTCAAGACTAACCCAAGCTGGTTGTACTGCTGGAGACTACCTCTGGTGCCAGGAGGGGTTTTGTGCGCTCGCCTTCAGTTTCTCCAGGCAGTGTCAGCTGGGTTTGCTCAAACAGATCAGATGGCCGTGCCTGAAGTAGATCAGGGAGCGCTCATGCAAGTATTGCTACTGGCGGGAGGTGCGGGAGCAGTAAGCTGTAGGAGACAAGCAGTGAAAAGCAGCAGGGTAGGAGGGAACGGGTGATATTTTTAGCCAGCACAGCTAGAGCTAGGAGAGGATGTCTGTTTATGATCTGAGCATCTTTTAGTATAGACAGTGCCTAAAGTAATGCACACGATTTATTAGTGAGGTAAGGGTAGGGTGTTACCCGTGTTCTGCAGGGGAACTGTTAAAGCTACAAAGGAAGTCGTGGCAGTCATGTGTAGAACTCTGGTTTGCTGGCTTCCTGGTGCCAGCTCGAGTGATAGATTACATTTTTTACTAATCTACCTTTCTCCTGGATGTAGGAATGCAAAAGAGAGGTCCACTGTGGGAAATCAGGACTGAGGGAGTTGAACAGATAGACTTTGTCTTTGACTACATCTGGCCCCTAAGGCTATGATTGCACTAAGCCAAACAGATTTCTGGTGACCCCAAGCCCCAGCAGCTTGAGATGCTTCTTTAAAAATATATATAAAAAAATCTCTTCGATGTTGTCATGTCCAATCTAATATTGTTGCTGAAGTTTTCATTAGTTCATTCCTTTAGTAATTGGAGAGAATTTCTGACCTTTTGTGGGAGGTTAGGACCAAGCAGAATTCTGACTGCTGTCTTCAGATACAAAAGAGATCTAGGTTATTACCTTTCACACCTGTTGTTCATTTAATTGGATGATGCTGCATCTCTTTAAAACAGAAACCCTGGCCTGAGAAAGAATAGATGCTCTGAGATATCCCCAAGGAGTCTGCCTCTGAGATTAACCTAATTGGTCACTGTGCTGAGCCTAATAGAGATTGTATGCAATGTCTGTCTATGGAAACACCTTAGATAGCCTGGTGTGTGGCATGGAAACTGCTGCTGTTACCTCTCCATGGAAATGGAGGAAAAGTAAGAGGAGAAGTGGACAAATGACCACAAGCACCATAGTATAATTGTTCACAGTCCAGTATATTTGAATGGGGCTGAGGAATTAATCTTCTGAAATACCTCATCTAAGCACACATCATCTTGTACCATACACAGATGCCTGTTGTATCTAGCCAACAACTCTGTATGTTAACTGCTGAGTAAGGTGGGCATAATGATCCCACCTTTTTGGCTTTGAGAGCTGGAAATGTTGCTGCAGGCCTTGTGCGGGCCCATGCGCTGCTGCAAGAAGAGGAACACCTCCAACTCTGGTCCTTCTCTTCCTGCACGAAGATGGCAGCAGCTCTTGACCCTGAAAGCCAAATTTTGCCTGCAGCTGCTGTCAGCAGAATACCCTGATGTACCACACTCTTCTTGGCAGTATTAACTTGTGCTGCTGTTTCTTTTCTTTAAATGGAAATGCTGGCAGAGCTCTCGTACTTCCACAATACTTGTGAGGATGGAGCTAATCAGATCAATTTTCCCCAAATTGTAAGCTATGCCTACCTTTTGTTGTTTTTCTTCAGAGACAGATTTTTCGCATGAGATGATACCTGTAGTTTCACGCTGGATTAAATTACAGTCTAAGACTGTTTCCAGAGTAGGGAATTTAGCTCACTCTATGATGCCAAGTTCTCTGGTATGATTCAGCATCACACCATGATTCAAGCAGTGAGAAGCCTGTCAATTCTGGCCACAAATAGCCAGTAGAGATTTTCCAACCCACCAGGGGAAATCTGCTGATAAATACCTGGCAAAAGGGGATTCCTTTGCCCTTCTACACATAGGAGATGGGCTAATGCTGGGTGCTCGGAGGAGGGTGCTGGAAAATCTCGCATTGCTCTTTCACTGATCTAAGATTCAACCTAGTCTCGTAGCTCAGGGCATCTCCTTGACTGCTGTAATGTCTGGGCTGTGCCAGTGCTGACTCAGGAACTTGTCATCAGCTCTCTGATGGCTCCTAATCTCTTGCACCACATACAGTCTATGCACCTGGCACAGTACTTTTGAACAAATGCTTGAAAGCTTGTCTGTTTTGACCTGGCTCTATGAGTTCTTCCAGCGAAAGGCATTAACTCTCCTTGCAAGCTTTTCCTTTCGTTTACCCTTTGATCATTGCTGCTCCAGCAACACTGTCTGTGCTTGCGACTGTATACTGCTTTGTGGTCTGATTTGTGTATTCTATCTACTACTGAAACAGTTTTGCTAGCCATTTTTTTTCTCGGACTCCCATGCTGGGGAAAGTTATACAGGCCTCTTTTTGTGCATCAGGTGAAATTATTTAATATGTATAGAAATGAAATAGATGTCTCAATGACTCTGGCTCTTGGAGAGTCTAGGATAGACATGTGTTTGTGGGTCTTTACAAAGCTGCCAAGTTTATGTTAAAAAACTGAAATCCCAGAAAGTTTGAGTCATTCTGTAGCCCATCTGGAAATCCTGTTTTGCCTTCGCTCATGTTCACACCCCTTACATCATTAGAAGATGTTGTGCAGGGACAGACGCAACTGACCGTTATGAGAAAACTGAATCTGCACATTCCTGCACTTTCTGGCTTGCCCTCAGAGTTTGTGGTAGGATTTTGAGCAATCTGTTACGCTTCACCTAACATCAGGAAAGCCATTCTGTATTTCTGTTGAGTCTTGGTATCCTACCTCTCTGCAGTTGCAAAGGGTGAATGATTGTAGCATTTGGGAGCTGCCTATAGACTGGAAGTTCCAGAGAGTACAGCCAAAGGAGGGGCCCAGCCAGTGCTTTGTTGTTCAGTGCTTAATAGTGGTCTGATACTCTTGAATATGTCATATTTTCTCTTGCTTGGATCTTTTGATGAATGTTGTGTTAGCGTCTTGCAATGTAACGTGAGGATGAGCAGAACAGAATACTGTAACTCTTCCGGGAAGATGCTCTGGAGCTGGAGGTCTGCTGTCTGAAGGCGCTGCGGGAGTCTGGTGATACCGGGCTCTGTTAAGCACAGGTTTCCAGTTGCATCTGCTGTCCTGGGTCTAGAAAGGAGAAGCAGCTGTTCAAGTGGCTTGGACTTAGCCCACTGTGCCCTTTGTGAAAACCAGTGATGTTTCAGAGTGTATGAGGAAAAGGCAGGAGGACAGGCTGGGGACTCCTGATCTCCTTGGCTTGCTTTGTGATAGGGTGGGTACCACAGTTTTGCAACTAGCTCTGTCTTCGTTGCTTATCTAGTCTAAGGTAGAGACTCATAGTAGGCCAGCCCAGACGAGAAAAACACACATAAGCATGGCCAGACCACTGCTTGAAAAGGGAATTATGCGGACTGGAGGGGGAGAGAGAGAGAGAGAGAGAAGGCGGCCCTTTTGATGATTGTGTCTATTAGATTGTCCACATTAGTGTCTGTCTTTGAATCATAAACAATGTTAGCTCATAGTTTGTAACATTTCCCACTCCCAGCCAGCCTCACTACTGTCTCTTCTGACTTCAGCCTCTGCCAGCCATGCTACCCTTGCTTTCAACACCGAGAGATTTGGGAGAGTGCTGTCTGCATGAGAGGGGAAAAGATACATAAAGCTGCGTGTCATCAATGTAATGGCTGGCATTGCTGCCCATATACTTCATCATATTCTCTGGAGGTTTTGCATAGATATTAAATAGAAGTGGTGGAAGAATTGAGCCCTGTGGCATTCTTCATGTCAAGGCTCATGGAGAGGAGAAGCAGCTGCCTGCCAGGGGCCTCCTGGGACCTGCTGGAAAGGAACGAGTGTAGCCAGTTCAGTGCAGTTCTCAGAGCACTTGCCAAGACATGCAGTTGGTCAAGCTGTACCTCTTGGTCTGCAGTGTCACAGGCAGCTGATAGCTCAGGTAGTGTCTGCATGATTTCTTAGTCTCTGTCCATCTTTGCGAGAAGGCCCGAGACCCTACTGATGCCTCATTTTCAGACTCATTCATGAATGTCTTCAAAAGGAGAGTGCAGTGTATTTTCTGAAGTCGCATTGCATCACTTGTTTCCCACCACTTCTCAGATCTTGCCCAGTTTGAAACTGGATGGCAGTGCTGCTGAAGAACAATTTCTGATTAAAAATGTCTTTCAGTCATCCTCAGTGTTCCTCACAGTATCAAATTATCTAAAATATAAGACTAGAGGCTAAAAGTATTGTAAATGAAAACTCTATGGTCTTGAGGAGAGCAAGTCCCACATTTTCGATCATGGCTGGGGACCATTGCAAACTTCAGAAGGAAAAGTCTGTTGCTTTCTGTTACGTGATTAGTCATTTCTTTCTGTGCTATCAGCTTTTTACTTGTCTAGTCATGTAGTGAGCATGGTTTTAGAGGGAAATGACTAGAAAGGAGCCTGGCCTCAGGAACTGGAGACAATCTGGATTCATACTCAAAGGATCTGGTGGAAATTTAAGAACTGCACTTAAGGGGGACTGATTCTTTGTTATATAATTTTTCCAGGGGCGATGTGGACCTGTAATCATGGCTGAGCTTGGCTGGTTATATGTCTTCAGTGAGTGCTCTCCTTCTCTGGATCCTAACCTGAAATGCGATAGGCACTGCAGGAGGGGTGCGCTAGATTCTGCCCATTTTGTAGCTTTTGTAAAAATTGTAGCACAACTCGAATAGCTGGCACTTTGCAGGATGGGCTGGAAAGTAGTGGTGGAGAGCTGCTCTGCTGCTTTCAGGGCCCATCAGGATCCCTTGTCAACAGAGAAACAAATGTCCTGAAAAAGCTGGAGGGAAGCCAGACTCTTGGTCCTTGTTGCTAACTTACGGGCTTATAAGCCAGGCCAGTTCTTGCTGGTTTTTTTTTTGTTTCAGGCATGCCTAGACAGAGGAGTCACAGCACTAGGTACTGTACAGAAAAGTACGGAGTCTGCTCAGAAATCTTCTGGTCTAGTTAGAGCAGGCAGGCAAAGGTTGAGAGAAGGGAAGGGTTGTTCTTCACCGACTTTGTTATTAGTGACATGATTCCATGATAGAAAAACCTCAGTTTCTTAATGCTTAAAAGGACAGTGACCTCATGAAAGTCACAGGGTCTGATCCTCCATCCTGGTGTATGCTCTCATGCCAGTGCCTACCTGCAAGGCTGCACAGAATCGCACCAGCCTCACATCGCTGTCTCAGTACCCACGGGGCCGGTGGTGCTTTCAGAGGGCTCACCTCCCTGTTCACGCTGCGCTTCCGCTGCTCCAAGTCTGCTGTTTAGTTTTAGTCCCACCCTTTTTCACCAAAAAAGAGTCCCTAACTGCTACTAGACATATACTCCACTATGCAGCCTTGCAGAATATTGTAATAGCATAGGTTATTCTTTTCCAAGCCAGGGAGCTTTTATTAGTCAGCCAAAACTGGGTTATTTTAGTATCCTCGGGCTGGAATGTAAATGCAAAGCCTACGCATATGCCAGCAGTGTCACCAGCCCGCCTGTCCCAAGCATCTGGGATTTCACCTGTGGCCCTGCACTGAGGGGCTGTGTGCTTTTTGCAGTGTGCTGACAACTTTATTCTGTATTTCAGTTGTGCTGCTTTCAGCATGATTTGCCTGCCTTGGCCACCAGTTGTTCATGTCTGCTCCTTGTTTTTCTTTCCCCAACATCTTTGAAATCTACGCATATGCTGATGATTTTGTGTCATTAATATCAATCTAGACAAGTCTGTGTGACCTTTCACTCCTGTGTCCAAAGGGAAGAATCGACCCTTGCAGTCAGTCACAGCACAGCACTGACTCATGCATACTTTTCATAAAAATAATGCAGAAATTCCCTATAGTTTTTACAGATATTTTTTCAGGAGATGAAGTGTAAGTCTTCCATAGCAACACAGCTTGGGAAAACGATGAAGCATGTAACATCAAATAATTAATCTTTCTGACAAATGACACACTTTTTACTATTAATGTTGTCTGTTTATTTTTTTCTCTTCGTATATCTCGCTTGCTCAAACTCAGCCAATCTGTTTGAGCTTCATTTGAGCTCGTGCTCTCCAGTCTTATTCCCACCCTTGTCTGTTCTCCAGCTCCATTGTAAGCCTCCTGGGAGGGAGCTGGGATCTGTCCCACCTCCATGACTCCACAGTGATGAGCACAACAGGACCGTACCTTCCCTTTTTTTTCCCGATTCTAATAATACTTTCTAGTTTTCCTGCATAAGATAAAATATGCTGTGTTTAGATATGTAGCACTGAAAACAAAGAAAAAAAATCTCTACATTTGAAGTTCCTTAAAAAAAACTAACTGAAACTTGGAACGAGTCAGAGTCACTCCAGTGAAGACTAATGGTAAAACCAAACAACCAACCACCCAAAAGTAATTGCAGGGAAGCTGTTTTCCACTGAGATATGACTGTCATAAGGAAATATTGTTTCCTTACTTTCCTATATTTGATTATTTGTCACTTTTAAAAATTCCATTTATAGTTAAAGTCAGGGCAAGTCCTCAAGGTCCCGGTATCTGAATACCTTTCCAGTGAATACTTAGGGGCTGGGGTTTTTGATCATGCTTGCTGTAGTGGAGCCAAGGCGAGGTCTCTTAAAGTACGGAGGTGACTAAATGCTTCTCTTAAATTATTATTTTTCTTTAAGGCAAAAGATGCATATTTAAAATCTTTAAAATAAATGTAATGAAACAGCTAGACTACAGGATTGTGTCAAGAGTGAATTTGACCCATCAACTTGGTAGCTTCTCTGTCATTAGGATCTCAAACCCCCTTTTCTCCCTCTTAGAAAAACCTGAAGTTTAATCTTACACCCTACTTGACAGTGTCATTTAAAGCCAAATACTTAACATTCTAAGATTTATAGTTATTTTCAGTCTTAGAAGTTGAGGGAAACTGAGGTCATCTCCAGATGGGGTTGCTGAGACGTATTGCTTTTGTTAATATGAATGCTTTATGGTGTGCATATTCTGATGACTGGAGTAATTTTTAGCATAAAGAAAACCTATGCAGTGGTGGCAGTTTGTTGTCACACAGCTGTGCTCTTCCAGTAAACTCCTTGGAGTTAGTGAGCATCCCTGGCTTAATATAGGGGGAACCTGACATAGCTCTGTGGAAGCTCAAGTGTTCATGGAAAGAGCTGTTAATCTTTGATCAGCTGGAGTCTCCTTGTTACTGACTTTGATTACACAAGTGTACAACTTTAATTACAGCTTTTAATAAGCTTTCATTTCTTCCTAGTCACATTCTTTGTATAGTAGTGCAGCTTATCTTTTCCTTTCTCCTCTGCTCCCCTTCCCTCCCCTCCCCCCGCCTTTTTATGGAAAAAGGGGTTTGAGGTCATTGCGGGGGATTCGGTGTCTGGAGGGATCTTGCTGTTCACGCTCTGCCCACGGCTCTGCCCTCCACTTGCTTGTACAGTCCGGAGAGCTCTCTTCTCCAGCTGCCCTGCAAAGATCCCCACACCGGCTGCTGCCCTCGAGTTGGTGGTCAGCCGGGGGTGGACAGGGCTGAGAGGCACCACATTCACACAGACGTTTACTGCTGCACAAAACCGCTGAACAACCCTTAGAAAGTCTCTGTAGCCAAAGGATGTGACTGACAATTCCTGCTTGTGGAGGACTGCCCCCTTCTCTCCCCTTTGGGGACACTCTGAAATGCGGCGGCTGAAGTCAGAGTGGCAGAGGGCAGCAGGAGGCTGGTGGGCTCCAGCATCCAGCCACGGTTCTCGTTCCACATCCAGGGGCTCAGTGTGCTGGATACCCTCTGCTCATTAGAGAAATGACCTGGTGGAAGCTTTGTGAGAGACTTAGAGACTAGCAATTGTAAATAATTGAGATATAGCTTAAAACAAGTATAAGGAAATGATTTTTCCATGTGACTCATATTTCAGCTGTGGAACTCATCGCCCCACGATGTTTTAGGTATGAAAAAGATAAGTGGGTTGAGGAGTTGGTTGGATAAATTCATGGAAGAAAGATTGATCAAGGTCTATTAAACATAATATCCCCACCATTGGGTAACCTGAGACTTGGGGAAGTCAAGTTCTGATCATCAGAAGTGAGAAGGGGGAACCAGAGGTGCCTTCCTCTGTATTTGCCCTGCTCTTGTGTTCCTCCCTGAGCCTCTGCTGTTGGCCTCTGTCAGTGAGAGGATATTGGGCCAGTACAGCCCAGGGGAAAAGAGTATGGCTCCCATGGAAGTCATAAGGTGCAACTGAGGAGTGACTTAAAAGACGTGAGTCGGAAAAAAGAAACAGATGGTAAAATAGTGCAATTTGCACCGATTTGACATTCAGAGGTGTGCAAAAAGAGTATACTTTTAAAATGCCAGTTGTGCCTACAGAAGAGGGTAGCGGGGAAAACGACTAATAGAAAAGGAAAGGGAGCCTCTTTTATCTCTGCACATGCATCCCTTCGGCTCCCTTGCTGTGCATGCTATACTCTTTTTGCACACTAATGAATATCAGAGTCAGAGCAAGTTATGCTATATATCACTCTACTCCTATTTTCTAATGAACTTGCCCCTAATGGGTAGCTTTCCTAGCTATTCACGTCACGACTGAATTTCACCTTGACAATAGATCAAGAATGAGGTTCAGCAGTGTGGCCCACCTACTTTGCAATGCTCCAGCATGACAGCTGCTTTGTGTCCTCAGGGTAGCTTTACTTTGATGCTTTTCCCTGTTTAGAAAAATTTGGAGGGAGGATTTTGGTAATCTCCAGCAGGCAGAGTTTTTAAACCTTTCTCAAGGGAAGATGAAGATTCTACAGAATTTTTGAACAAATAGTTATTTATGAAATAAGTGACATTGTCTTTAGAACTATTCCTCCCACTGGGCTCCAGAGGAAAGCAGCATTTGCCATGCTGGATCTTACCAGTCGCTGTTGTAGCCTGCTGCTGTTCATGCCTCAGGCTTGACTGTGGAAAACTCTGGAAGGGTTATGACAAAATGTCTAGTCTGACCATTGAAGACATGGCCCTAGTTGTTAAAAGGAGTGTGTTTTCATGCCTCAGATGCACACAATATGAGGACTATGTCCTTTGCTCTTATGGACTCTCTGGCACCAGAAATGCTGGAGTGAACTTCTTCTAAACGTGGCTGGCTTTCTGGTTGCTCAAACTACACTGCAGGAGTTGCTGTAACAGAGGATTGAAATGACTGGTTTGCTCAGTTGGCTGGACAAACTATGGGGGAAGAGAAACAATAGAATGAGTTCACCGTGGTGTATATGTTGCCTGACCCAGGATCATGGGCCAGTGTGGTTGCATCATTTGCTCATTGAGTAGCTATGCCACTACTGAAAAGATCTGTGTCAGGTTCCTGAGAGTCTGATCTTTTGGTGGCACTTTCTGCATGGTCTGCTTCAGCAATGTATCGTGTCAGCAAGCTTTGCGCGTGTTCAGGGAAAGTTTTTCTGCTTGTCCATTTTTAAACCAGCCTTACGTCCCCTTTTTCCTAGTCTTGTTTGAGGGGGCAGTGCAATCTTTCTTACTCTCTGCCCTGTCTCTTTTGGCAGACTTGGGGACCAGTTCTACAAAGAAGCAATCGAGCACTGTCGCAGCTATAACTCTCGGCTGTGTGCTGAGCGAAGCGTCCGCCTTCCCTTCCTGGATTCGCAAACTGGGGTAGCTCAGAACAACTGCTACATCTGGATGGAGAAGAGGCATAGGGGACCAGGTTGGTAGCATTGTGTCTGTGTATGCATGTGCATGTATGGAGCACTGGCCACTGAGCCCTCATGGGGTTTAATTAATAGGAGCTCAAACCTGCTACAGGCCACACAGAAGAGAAGCTGCCTAAACCTCTGTGCCTGCAGGGGATTTCCTTTGGTAACTGCAGAGAGCTCATCCTAATTATTCTGTCTCTACCCAAAGAAGTACCTGACATGGTAGTTTCTAAGGCCGCATCATTGTAGCTCTTTTAATGCTATTGATCCCAGGCTGTAGCAGAAGACACAATGCTCTGCTCTAAGCAGGATTGGAATTGTCTTCAGGGTGGAGAGATGGAGGCGGGAGTTTCTCAGATGAATGCTGAAAATCAGGAATTATATTGGGAAGGATTTAAAGCTGAGGT
The DNA here is from genome assembly GCF_965183815.1 of Platalea leucorodia. Taxonomy (NCBI): domain Eukaryota; kingdom Metazoa; phylum Chordata; class Aves; order Pelecaniformes; family Threskiornithidae; genus Platalea; species Platalea leucorodia. Next base: position 41,360,885 of record NC_138829.1, on the reverse strand, counting down.
AAAATATAGAAGAGTCCCGTTATTGGAATGAATGTTGTTCTGATGCTTAGAAATACAGCTATAACTCTTGGTTCTGCTTTGGACAAGTTACTTGGATGTCAGTTCTGGAGCTGCAGTTTCCTCAGGTGCAGAAAGAAGTTGATATATGTCCTTAAAGAGCTTTGGCTAATGCCTGTTCCAAAGCTCAGTGAAGCTCAAGGGAAAACAGCACTGTTATTTTTGTAGCCTTTGGTCAGTCTTTCCTTTGTTAGAGTAAATCCATCTGAAATCCTTGTTTGAAAGGCAAAGGACAGTCACCAGTTCAAAGACTGGAGATGTTACTCAGAGAGAAGTCCTCGTGAACCCCAGGGGGAATTTTGCTAGAGTATGGCTCAGAATCTGACTCACCATTAGCTCAGGGAACAGAACCCAGCACCAAACTGGGTTTGTTTTTTTTTTTTTTTTTTTTTCAGTGCAGACCAGAGAATCAAGGCAGGGATGGGGCTAGGGTGCATCGGCACCAGAAGCATGACATGCACACGTGCGCATGTACACATACCAGTTCCTGTAAACCATACTGAAAAAAACCCTGAAACTCCAGATCTGGAATTATGGGAAGGTGCAGCCTGCTCTTACCTCCTCCACTGGCCAGTTTGGAAGAGGTAGAGTGGGAGGATATTTTCCTCCCCTCCTGGGGGCAGACTAAGGAAGCGATTGCTGCCTCTGAAGAGTGCTTAGCTGAAACTTTCTCTCTCCCTTTCCTAGGACATACTGAGGGAAGGATCCTTGCACTGCTCCTATTCCTAAATATCCGAAGTAGATTTAGTATTGTCTTGCAGTACTATCAGAAAACTCTTTCTATAGTAAAATGCAGCCACTTCTGGTGCAGGAGACAACAGGTGTTTTACCAGCATTAAAAATACCCTGAGAATGTTTCAGCTGCCAAAACTGCTGGGGTAATCTGGGACTGCTGAATGTGGTTTACAAGCTGAGAGTTGTCTGAGGTTCTGGGCTAACCCTTCTTTTGTAGGTTGCTTCATGACCACAGCTGGGTTTTTGTTTCAGCTGAAAATTCCCCATTCGTAAGAGATTATGCTTTGGCAAAACTAGCTTTCCTTTTTTTTTGCTAATCCGTTTACCCAAGGAATTTCTGTTCTTGTAGCATCTCATTATGAGTAAGGTGCTGCTATTTTTATCCTTTTGAACACAGTCATAAGCAGGTATACATCCACTATATCCACAACTAATGGTTTGGCAAGAGCATCTGCTGCAAAGATAGACATAAATAGTCTTGTATGGGTTCATTGGTGTCTCCCCATTTACAGAAGAGGTCGTTATAACAGTGTTATGGCATCACACCAGGCACCATGAGGTCTTAACGCTTTGCCTTTCTCAACAACAAGCCCTCTGCACTACCTTGAGCAAATTCACTGTGCAAATCTTTCTTTCCTTACTTCTGATGGTGAACTGTTCAGCCGCTTACCCTGCAAGAGAGGATCAGTGGCAGTTCTCCTGTGGGGCTGCAGGGGGGACAAATGGTGGAACATTCCTCACAGAAAGTCTTTAAGTGAAACAAGCTTCCTTCATCTGCATCAGCCACCAAATCTGATGCCTTTGTTATTCTGAATTAGAATAATCAGTGCGAAATGAAGCAGCCCTCCTCCCCCATATTTGCTCTCCTCTTTCTTGATTTTTATTAGCCCATTTAGTGCTCCCTTGGGTCTCTGCATCATCTATTTCTTGTAGTATTATGGTGGGTCAAAGCATCCCTCTACAGTTTTAGCATGCCTGTTTTCAGGCTGTACACAATGCGCTTATGCCCATACTGAAGGGCTCTGAAAATTCTCTGCCAACCACCCTGGTGTCTGTCTTGTGTCCTGTGTTCACTGCCATTTACTATCCCTAACCTGAAAAACTGTATAAAGACAAATGGCAAAGCTCCAGGACCTCTTTTAACTTACAGAGGGCTTGAAAAACAGAGAGGAGAACCAGGATCTCAGTATATTAACCTGGTTTCTTGCTGTCCTCTTTGTTAAAGGAGTCAGAAAACTGCATCTCGTGATAAACAGTTCAGGGTTAATTTCACACAATACTGCACATAACTCCCTCCTTCTTTTCCCCTCCTCCCCCGGCCTTTCACACAAGCTTTGAGTTATGACTCTCCTACACTAATGAGATAAACAACATAACTCACTGCAGGTTCTGCTATTTCCTCTATAAGCAAATGGTTGGAACCTTCTCTGGTTGCCCTATAAGGCACCAGAGGGAGAGACAACTGAGCCACGACTGAAGACAGCAAGACCTGTGTATGCATGATTTCCATATGCACTGCAAGACTGCCTGTGGAGGGGCTAGATTCAAAGCATTCAGAACTGACCCTTTCCTTGTTGCCCCTCCTTTGTGTAAACAATCAAAGATCCACACTTCATGTGAGCCAGCACAGTGACAGATGGGGGTCAGGGTAGAGAACTGAAGGTAGCATTTGATGGGTTTGGATCAAGTGAAGGTCTGGTATGTATTTTAAGTTCATTGGATGGCTGTGTATTAATGAGCAAGGGTATTGTGAATAGGAACAGAGAGCTTACCTCAAGGGGTGCAGAGATGGATGTTGGATCATCCATCTCTTATTGATCTATCTGCCACCTGGAGTGGGCTGTATGTCCTCTAAGGAAAAGGCTTTCACACCTCTGTCTTTTCAAGGATACCTGCTTTGTTTCTTGTTGGGCTTTCAGCGTTTCTGGTTGGCTTTCACTGTCCTGGCTGAATCCAGAACTGCTAATTCATATTAGACCACTCAATAATTGAACCCACATTAACAGATACTCCCCCAAGACTGCAGTAGATCCTTGCTCCTCTCTGTCTGGAACAAATGCTCAAAGCTGTGGTGCTCGTTTCATTCAAATGACTCCTCTGTGGAGGCCTGTGCAATGAAGGGCTGATTCTCTGTCCTATTGCTGTTGCGGTCTAGCAACCACCATTTCAATGTCGTGAGCGAGTTCTTGCACAGGACCTGCTGTGAAAGGGTGATGCTTCTTCCCTCCACCTCTTTAATGACTCACATCAGAGCCAGGCACAATCCACCTCATCATAACAGCAATTGTTTGCAGTAGTTAATGTTTGCTAAGTGCCATGAAGAAGTGTGTCCAAACACTGTAGAAGTGCTAGTTATTCACATTTTTATTCCCAAACCAGTCCCAAGCGCCCTGCTCTGAAGTGTGTCCTTCTTGGGTGGGCATAATGCCCAGCAAGCTGTGCAGCAATGAAAGAAGGACGTGAAAAGCCCCAGTTCAGTAGCACTCTGTGCCCTGGAACAGCCAGGATCTCTGCAAATACTCCATCGCTCAGCCATACCCAGGCAGTGTGCAGTAGATGGTCTGTTTATGCACCAAGGCCTTGGAAGTAGGTGGAAAGTGCTGGGGTCTGAACTGGCATTCCCAACAGTTGAAATATTTCAAACCAGGAGCTTAGGCTTCACTTGCAGAATTTGATTAGCCCATTTTCTTGAGGTGAATAATGTTGTTGTGTCTTCCCCCCTCCAAGTAACAGGATATTGTTTTTTTCATTATCTTCATTTGGTTCAGTGAGTCAGTTTTGTTCCCAAGCTGGTACACTTTCCTGGCTGCTTCAGAAGGGATGGCTGAGAACTCTTGGGCCACCCTGCTGCCCTTGAGCTGTTCTGCTTTACTGGCACTGCTGTGGTGGTGCCCAGCTCTTCACTGTTGGTACGGTTTCAGATATGGTAACTCCACTCCTGTCCTCTAAGACTAACAGCAACAGCAGAAGGACAGAATAGCCATAGCAGGTGGATGGTGAGGGCAGGGGAAGCAGGGGAGAGAATTATATTCTTCCAACTTTTCTGTATCTTGCTGGGTATTTCTGTGTGTCATGAGTATCTGGGGCTGTCGAGGATACTTTGAAGCACTTGGCAGTGTGCTTCTGTGCCCCCAGTAGCGACACATTCACGAAGGCCTGCTGTGTTCTGAATACAAGAGAGCGAAGCATAGCTTGAACGTTGGCTAAGGGGTGTCTGTCAGGAGAGCCAGGGCAGCTCAGAAGCCAGTGATGCCAAATGTGATTCAATGGAGGATGCAGTAACATAAACGTTACTGCTGTATCTCCTCCCTCATTCAGGATGTTGGCATGTGGAGGTAATAACCAGAATGAAGAATCTGTCTTCAAACAAAAGTCCAGAATTTAAGCAAAAATACAGGGTCCAAATAACCAGACCTCATGAATCTTGGTTTGTTCCCACTTGGAAGACACAAATTTCCTGAGCTGCTCTGTGCATCAGGGCCTTATGATTTGCGTGTCGGAACTTCATCTCTTCTCTCCCAAGGGGCTTTCTCTGCCCGTGGAGGAGGCCTCACCCCTGTGACCCAGGAGAGTCTGAAATTCTATTTACCCTGAAGAAAGCACAAATTATTTATGTGCAGCTCTGGTTTCAGTGAGCTGAGTGAAGTGTATAAGTGAGACCTAGATTCTCTGTAGGCCTGATCCCAAGAGGTGCTGAGGAGCCTCAGGAGCCCTGGATGCCTTGAGTCCATAGTTCTGCCTCAGGATCTGCAGGACTGAACCCTCCAACAAGGAGACGCTGGAAGGGCAAGAACAAAGATGCTAGAGACAGTGCTTGTGGTTTACAAACTGAAATGTGATTATATTTAATTTTTGCCTTTAATCTTCAGGCCTGGCCCCAGGTCAGCTGTACACGTACCCAGCACGTTGCTGGCGCAAAAAGAGGCGTTTGCATCCCCCTGAGGATTCCAGGCTGAAGCTGCTGGAAATTAAACCTGGTAAGTATTTGTTTGCCTCTCTCTCTCTCTCCTGTGCTGCAGAGCAGCTGGCATACATGCAAACCTGGCATTTAGACCTTGGACTTTATCTTTGCCCTTCTCCAACCATTTTTCTTTGCATCCGTTACCTCTTACTTGATTTGCTGTAACAATAACCACCAAACCCTCTGCACTCAACTCATCCCTTACAGAAATGTGTACAACTTGTATTCAATACAATGGGAGCTGAATTTGCCTTCCATAGGGGCGAATCCTGGCCTCTGTTACCAAATTCATAAGGATGTAAAGGATCAATGTATTACTAATTACTGCCTCAGTGTGTTATTAATACAAAATCTCACTCTAGCATCTGCTGCCTAATCTTTGTGAAAAAGACCTCTGTGTGCATGGAACAGTACACTGATAAGATTTTTCATAATGGGATGGGGGACCAAGGGTGTGACCAGATTATAAATAGCAAATGATAAAAATTAGTAAGCATATGCCACATTTGTATATGTGTGTATGCCTGTATGTGTACCTTACTCCATTCTTCTTTCATTCTTGTTGTCCTTGGTACTCTTCCCCCACAATTAAAATATGTGAAGTGATGAGTCTGGATGCTGAATGAGTGACTGTAAAGCAGATGCAGGGGAGCTACAGCTGTGTCAGGTAGAGCACAGTGTTGTGCATTCTTCCCCGCAGTTAGTAATAAAGGCTTGCTGTCTTTGGGGTCAGCTGTTATGAGAGAGAGGGAACACACATGCTCACAGCTGTATGTGGTTTTTAAGAGGCGAGACACTGCCAGTATTAAAAGTACAGGAGAAAACCCCAAAATGTAAATTAAGAATATTTAAATAGCCTGTTTAACAGAAGAAGGTGTCTGGGAACTGAGCTACGCTCAGCCATACTGATGGCTTTGCTTCTATGCAGCATGTAGTGAAGAGAGAGGAAGGGACGATAGAGACAAGTTTTAAACCCAGTAAAATCAGAGGCAAAATTCATGTTGATTTTGGTAGAAACAGTTTTTGAAGGTTCTCTACCTTCAGTATAGGATATGTCAGCAGACAGTTGGACAAGAGGAAGAAATGCCTGTAACCATTCAGCTGGGGTTCAAACCAAGGGCAAAATCTCCATCAGCAAATAGAACCAGACCTCACAGCAGAGCTGATCCGAAAGAACTGGTGAAATCAGTGAGGTTACACTGATGGAAATGAGACTAGACTCTAGGAAGAGGATGATGTTGGCCCATAGAAACGTCTGCCTCAGACTTTGTGATGATGCAAACACTGCTGTGCCTTGGTAATTTAGTAAGGTAAAGCAGTAGTGTGGAGTTTGACTCTTCTTTGTTTGCATTATGTTTACTTGCTGTACTCACTGAATGCCAAATTAGTGCATCCTACATGCCGCAGGGCATGAAAGGCAATTGCCACAAAGTTATCAGATAAAGAGACCTCAGCATGTCGGTCTCTGTGTTGTTTTCTCTACTATAAAGATCTCCTCTGCATCTCAGGAGTGCTACTTTTGTTGCATTGCCAGTGGCAGCCAAATAAGGCAAGTTGTATTGCTCTGCCATTTAAATCTATTTTCCAACCAATTTCTATCTAGTGATTAACTTTCCTTATCAGTTACACCACAAAATAATTTCACTCCATCTGTGCATATCCAGAATAGACTCACTAGCCAAAAATGGGATTTTTCCTTTCTCTGATTTAAAAGTATAAAACCTGTGGAAAACATTGGATCTCCATTTAAAGGTAGCTTTTGACAATTTGAGAAAAAGATAGTGTGATTTATTTTCAACATGGACAGCAGAAATACTGTACATTTTGGAGTGGGACACTGTGGTAAAGCCTAATGCTGAACCTAGGAAGCTACCTTATGCTGGCCTCTTTATTCCTCAGTCAAACATTAGATGACTGTGTGGGGCAAAGATGTGGCAATTTAAGATCCCTTAAGAAGCACAGAGGTGACATGTGCAGGACATCTAAAATAAATTTGGAAGAAATCTAGTCTAAATGTTCCATAGTTTCACTCCACCTAGGGCTTGGCCATCCTAGTCATGGCTTACAGCTGTTCTCAGCAGTTAGAGAGTAGCTTGTGCTGGGTTAATATGCGAGTAGCTGATTTTTATACAGGAGGCTGTTGAATTGGTTATATGTTATATAACATATGCAAGCAATGCAATTCTACAACATCAAATTAGGGCTAAACCTTAGTTTTATTATGTTTTACATTTGTTAACTGTTTAGAAGTACTTCTAGTAAGACTGCCACTGTAACAAACGCAGAAGGGGATATTAGCTCCAAAAGCTGTCAATCCAGCAGCCAATGGGATCAGCATCAGGGCGTGTGAATCATTGCTTGGACTGCATCTGGGCTTTTCGAGTGGCTCATTATCGCGATAAGTCATATCCAGAAGTTCAAGACTTCTACATAACTCGGGAGATACATAGACCTAGGATTTTTGTTTTGTTCAGTAAACCAGTTCAACAGCCAGTCAGTAAGTAGAGTCAAGCTATTGTCTTGCTAGCAGTTCAGTGGTATAATAAATCATTTAGTAATAATATAGTATTTATAGTTACAACCTACTTTTGCAGGGTTGGTACCTTGCAGGTTTAGGTAGTGCATGGCCCAGCTCAGTGAGTGGGAGTTTCATATTTGGTAATACCAAAACCTAATGAAGAAAACGATCATGCTCCAACAGTCTCCTGTTTTTTGTAAAATGCAAGTGCACTATAACGTTTTTCTTGGGGTCAGTTGCTGCTTGCTTCTTAATAGAACATGGTGCTTTTATTGTCCTGGTCTGTTGCTTTTATTTGGTTTCAAGTAGAAGTGTTTGGCTTTAAGAATAGTTACAGCCAAAGTTGTAGAGATCAGAACATTGGAATAGGTGTTGCTGATGCAGCCTTTAGATGTGTATTTTCCTCTGCCACTGTACTCAGAGTTACGTGCATGGATTGCCGTAGTAAAGTTGTTTGATCAAGGGTCTAGCAATGTTCCAGTTTAACACTATTTCTAAGCATCCTCCATCCCATCCAGTAGCCTATCCAATAGATATGTGGTAGAAATAAAGTATTGCCAAAACTTACGTATGATAACTGCATCAGTGACAATACAGTCAATATTATTACCAGACCTTTAGGAATTACACTAAGTATTCCTGACATTTACTTTCACACGGGCTGGGCTTCATCTTTCAGTGGTACATTCATATCATCAGAACCAAGCATTATGGCTCAAGTACAACCAAGTTTTCCTTGTAATGGATATGAGCTGTTATGTGAGTCATTATAGTGTAGCAGTCAAGACTCCTATGAACTGTGGTATAGATTTGAAACAAATCCCCAGTCATGGACAATATATTGACATGTTGCTAACACTGTGATTTTCTAGGTACAGAGTGCTAAAGTTATTAGGTGTCAATACTTTCATAATATTCATGAAACTAGACTTCTGTTCAACCAAATATGGGCAAACCTGATTCTCTGCAGAACTGGGCAGTGGTATTTGCACGGCACTTCAGTGCGGAGCAGTGGGAGCGCTGGAAGCAGCTCGTGCTTCCACACTCACTCCTCAGCTGGCTGTTCTTCTACTCAGTAAAAGAGCAAGAGCAGAGCTCTGGTGCATGGGAGGTCTGTGAGTGTGGGAATGGGTGAAGGAGAGGGTTGGGCTGGGCTGTGTAGCCTGTTCTTCCAGAGGAATGGGAGAAGAAGGATAATTTCCAACTCTCTCACCACCACCTTGAACTGCAGGTGCCACCAAGGCAAGCAGTAGGGTTCTGGCCCTTAGTAATATCAGAGGAGCTGGAAAGATGAGGGTTAGAAATGGAAGAGATCCCTGATTACACCCAAGACCCCTTGAAATCTTAATTGCTCCTTGTCCTATATACTTAGTGGTTTTGTGGTTCTGGGTGGTATCATGATTCTGTGTTGGGTCAGGTATCAATATTGTGGACGTGGTATTACCTACAGTAAACCCTGCTGACAGTCAGGTATTACCCAAGCTTTGCAGCTATGCAGATGAGAACAGATAGGGTGCGTATGGCCAAAAACTCTGGTGGAATTTAAATTGGTAGTGTCCTACTTCAGTTTTACAGGATGACTAAATATAGATACGTACATACATACACACAGAGCTTTCATTTCATGTGCCATGTAAGTGTAAAGAATATGACTGGAAAGCTTTTGTCTCAATTCACTGCTGTCCTTTAGTTTTGGACTGAAAGCCAACAGTGAGGTCTCACAGCGGGCAGCCTTCCCACCCACTTGGAGGGTGTGGACTAGAGTTTGTGTGTGCTGCTACTCTGGTGAGAATGAGTGGGTGTCCTGTGCTAGTGCCTGTCCTGTTACTTCTCTCTGGGCAGTCTAGTGTTCAGCTGAACTACAGAAATGGCTTTTTTTTTTACCAGCTGTTGAAGAGGTAAAAGTAAACAAAAGTATTTTTCATTTGCTATGATGAACCATGATAGAATTATTTGAGACAAGTACTGATAAGAGATTTTTAGATGCCACTTAAACAATACCTGATCTGGTTTTAGTCTGACATATAGGATATAGCTATGTGAGTATGCTTGTGGATGAATGAATGGAATCCTTACAGATAAGCTATTATGTCTTTCAACCACCTCAATTTACCTTGTAGAGACTGTGTCTGATTGTACAAGGTGCTGTGTTTCTCCTGGGAAGTGATGAGTGCCCCCAGCTCTTGTGGAAGATGCTTAGCATGTCTGTGGAGGTCAGTGCTCTTTAAGATGGGGCACTTCACCAAGATAAAGTGAAGATGAAATTAAAAAGCAAAGGACAGGATTAGCATTAGTATCACTTGTATGATAGCCTCTAGAGACTCAAGCAACATGTTAGACCACCATCCTGGGGATCGTTGTGAAGGCTTCTTATACTCTCTGCTGTAGTCATATACTATAGCAGATCTTACAGTCCAAATATACAAAATATAGTAAAGGAAGTACTTTGATTCCAAAATGGAGAAATGAGTGACCAGGATGCTAAACTACTTGTATGAAGGTTTAATGGGAGGTTTGTGGTAGAGCTGGAAATCAAACCCAAGAACACAGAAAAAGCTCTGTTCTCCTGAGTTCCATATTCTTTTTTCTTTCCCTGATTGGTATGTCTAGTGTCACCCAAAGATATTACAGCCTAAAAATAATGCAAAATACTAACTTCATGAGAATTTCCTTTTATAATTTTTCTCAGATAGGCCAATTAATATTGGCTAGTTTCAATTTCAACAGTTTCTACACAGTCACACGTTGGTTCTCCTTCAGTACTACAAGACAGCAGTGTTGTTTCGCTATGAATGCTGTAAGGAAAGGCGCATTTTTTCTTAACAAAAAGTTTTGCTACTATTTAACATACATGGAAACTTCTCTGTGATTAAAGGTTAGGTTCCTGTTATATTATAAAGCCTGCCTATGGCTCCTCTTCAAGATCCATTAAGACTGTCTTAGGATCAAAACTGGCAGAATAATTCTGGTGCCAAATAAGAGTACTTCTGTAAAATTCAGATGAATTGGATACAATATTCCTGAAGAGGGCTATAATATCAATATAGCAATTGTTCAGACTTCTGACAGGTTTCTGCAGATGTGAATTTACCAAAGATATGTTTGTGTAGAGCTGATTTTATTTTCTTTAATTGTTCATGGCTTTTATAAACATTTGCTGTCATGACGCCTAAATTCGGGGCAGGTATGACATGACAGCCAGCAGACAGGAGCAACTTTTGTTCTCTGATGACTTGGTGTACATTCCTCACGTAAGATGGAGTTTGATAGCCTGTTATCAACTTTTGTGACTTTTGCTGTCTTGCCTCCAAAATCTTGAAATTAAAATGTTGTTTAAAATCTGCTTTTTATTCAAGTCTTTCTGCATTCTTAAGTACTTTGGCTTTTAAAATAACTCACCTCATCTTTTATTATATATTCTTTAGTACTTTAAAACATCACTGATTTTAGGATTTTTTTTTTCTAATTTTTTTTTTTTTTCTGTTCACATGCCTGATTCCACCTGCCGGGCGTTTAGTTGTGGGAGGATTGGAAGTGCGTATGCCTGCTTCTGTAGTCTGGCACCTGGAGGAGCCGGCGGTGCTGGGAGGCCAGCAGAGGGAGCAGTGAATAGTGTGTTCTCTGCAAGGGCCTGACTCCGCTTCACATTAACTGAAGTAAGCCAGGAGTTACCTCTGCAGAAATAAATGGAGCTCTGTGGGTGTAAACCTAGGGTAGGAGAGGAACTGAGCCTACTCCATGAGTCAACTTTTTAACAGATTTTATTCTGTGGCAGGAATGGCCTGTTTTTAAATTATTATTTGTTAGAAACAGGATTTGATTTTGGTAGGTGGTGCCAAAGCAACAGTCCTGCAGTGTATTTAGGTCAAGTGTTAGGCAAATATTAGGTCAAATGTCAAATAACTCAACGTCACAGAGTGTGGACGATGATGAGCTTCATATTTGAAGAAGCTGCATGACCCGTGTCAATTTTACTGAGCGGTTCCACATGGATCCTGTAGTTTCTGGTTGAGCTAGAGCAGATTTCATTTTCACCCATTCCCATCAATCTTAATTTTTGGCACCTCATGTAGAAGAAAACAAAAAAAAATACTTAACTCTTTGTGACAGGGAGGGTGGATAATTTTCAGTTCTCATTTGATGTGTTACTGTTCACATCTGCACGCTGGCCGTGCTGAATCCTGACGTTGGTCTATCATGTACCTATATATATGTCACATTTCTGTAGCACTTTGGAATAAAATGAAGCTTCATATTGTGAATCCAAATCTGGGAGCAGGAATGCTGGAAGGTGTTGAGTTTTTGGTTTGGGGTTTTTTTTAGCACTAGATAGGAAATTTCAATGTGTAAGAAAAAGGAAACATTCACCATGGCTGTAGGAATCCCTAAACACCTAAACGGTTTCTTTCCTATCATTTCTTTAGCAAATTGGGAAACTCTCATGCAAATGGGGGGAAAATTCATTTTTTACCAGGTCTAGCTTTTATTTATACCAAAATAAATATTGGTTTCTGCTGGGCCTTCTCTTTTGGGCTTCTTCTCCAGCAAAGAACCTAAGTAATGGCCTAAATTTAAGGAGGTGTTTATTCATCAGCTAAGCCTGCAGCTTCCAGATGAGTCCATCAATGCTACTGAATCAAAACAGTAGGTTCCAATTCTCCACTAATCTTGCCTTCAGATTGTTCACAGCAGGACATGGCACCACAGGCAAGAGCTGCTGCTCTATGGCTCTTACATATCCAGCTATGACTTGGGTTAGAAAAAGTGACTTTCTGTCACCAAGAGAAAACTCATCAGTGTGGGACCTCCTTGTGAATCAGCTTCTTCCTTTTACACACATATTTAACCAAACTCTATTCCATCTCATTCACCGCCTTTAAATTCTTCCTACAATGGGAAGCTTTGCTGGTCCAAATTTCTGGCCAGATAAAGTTTGCTTTCCTTTTCTTGCGTGACACTAAGACTACCAGAGAACCTGTCCCTTTCTGCATGTATTCACTGATGCCGAATCATGATGTAGAAGTCCTGCAGTGAAATATCTTTGTCCTATTGCCAGTCTGCAGTAGAGGTGCCACCCTCTGCATTTAATGTCCTGCCCCACTGTCACATACTTGCATCGCCTGTACCCTGTACAGGACTACACAGCACCAGGGACAATGGAATATCTCTTTTTCTCTCAGCTTCTCAGTGTGTGAAATGGGGGTGCTAAAACATTGATCTCATTTATCTGTCTCAGAGAAGTACCTAACAGATAGTTAATAAGTCTTTGTAGAGAGTTTGGGAGAGGTAGAGGCGACCTTTTTATTTAAAGGAATGTATGAATAAAGTGTGCCGCTTGCCAAGCCTTTAAAGTGCCAGTATTAAATGTTTTGGCCCTCAGCATAAAGCCTTGCAAAACTGGTATGAAAGTGTACCAGCTCTGGTGCAAAACCTGGGCTTATGTGTACCAGGATGGTGATGAAAAACAAGTAATTTGTTACACACCCATATATACAAATAAAGAGACGTACCATAGGTGAATTGTTGAGCCAGTTTTCACCAGGCTGACTGTGCAGTGTAAGTGTTAGAAGGATATCTCAGGTTTTGCACAGTTTAACTCTTCTTGCTTCTTTTTGGCCACCGATGAGCTGGCCTTCTGTGCGTCATGGCGGCCGGGCTGTGATAACTTCTCCTTCAAATCATGCACTGTTCTTGCTGGGTATTGTCAGATGTGATAAGCTGCAAATCCTTAGGCTAATTCAGTGCAGTAGGTTCAAGGATGTGAGTGAATATGTATTTTCCCCCAAATGGGATTTCATGATTTTACAGGTATGGAATTAAAACACACTCATTTCTAGAAAAGCAAATAATATTCTATAAATAGTCCAGTCAAGAAAACAAAAACATTGTCTCTGCTGCTTAACTCCACAGTCATGCTGCTAGAATTTACAGGATTAACTTTGTGTAAATAGTTTCTCTTTAATTTGTGGGATCTGGAACAGGTCACTACATGTATTTTATATGCACAGTTTTACCAGTGCTCATATGAATCACCTGGGATTACTCCTGGTTCTTGTGTGGCTGAGCCAGTTTGCATAATTAGGAGAAAGCTGAGTGAAGAAGCCACCAGGCTTTGGATCCTCTCCGGGTTTTGATCAAAAGCCTATTGAAGCCAGATCCCTCTGGCTCTAGTCATCAGGCTAAGGCAGAAGTCGCAACTGAACAAGATAAGGCAATTTTGGAAACTGTTAAATCATTATCTGTCTGAGTTCTTCGGGTCTCGTCCCTGAGAATGGGAAAGTAGGCTGCATGTGCAGCGACCCACAGATACGAGGCTGTTGTAATTTCAGAAGCAATGCAGCCACTTAGAGGTGATTTTTCCACCGGTGTGTAGTCTCAGTGGCATTTGTGAAAATGGAGTTATGGTGACTTTGGAGCCAGGCCATTTTGAAAAATGATTCGGTCACTACAAGTAGGCCATTAAATTGAAGGAATGGGTTGTGCTAATGAACTCCTCAGAGCCTCTGCAGTGTGACTGCAGGTCATCTCCTGGGGCTCGATCTGCAGGACGTGAGGAAAGCTTGGAGGGCTCAGGCGGCTGAGGTGGCATTGGCTTGAAATACCTGGGCTGCTTGAGAGGGAGCTTACTTGTGGTGCTGCCACCCTTTCTGCGTTACCCAGCCCATTGTTTTGCTCTTTCGCTTTTCTTGGCTCCTGCGTGTTTGACCTACATCTGGCTGCTAGGACACGTCTTTGGGAAGAGGTTTTTCAGCATGTGCCTCTTAAGCTGCCAAGGCCTGACTGTGAATGCCATGTGTCTAGGAGACATATTATTCCTACTGGAGAGGTAAAATGCTGGGGGATTTATACCCTTGCTATGAAGTTAACACTGATATTTGTAAGTAGCCATCAGGATTACTTATTTCTGAAATAAACAGATCTAGCCTTAAAAAGAGGGGAGTGCAGGTGAGCTGAGGATGAGATTCTCTTCTTAGGGAAAAGGTGGCTTTGAAAGAGTGTTTCGGCGCTCCCTGTGTAGGCATGGGGGGCCTAGGAGTGGGTTGCCCACGCAGTTCCCTCAAGGCTTGTCAGGAGGAAGGGGTATGGGAGCCCCTGGGGAAGCGCCAGGGGATGGTACCTGGGGAAATGCCGGAACCTGGCAGATTCGTTTCCCCCACGGCGCAAATCATCAGCTCTCCAGCAAAGGGGAGGGGCAGCTGGGAAGCCGTCTGCCCTGCTAGGAGTCTTGCAGCTAGAGCTGAACCTGAACAGCTTTGCTGGCAAACCTCCTGGCACTTTTCTTAGTATAGCTGGTACCGATGCCTGAAAAAGAATAAGCTGCGTCAGCAGAAGGATTTTTGTGAAGCACAAGAGTAGTTTAGATGCAAGTACTGGACACAAGATCCTAGGAAATGGGTATCTTTTATCTAATTCGCTGCATCTATTTTGTGTGTTCATGTGAGTAGTCCTGGGAGTTCTCTGGTAATCACATGAAAAAGGGTTTATAGGATCAAGTCCCCAGGGCTTAGTCTTGTAAGATGCCAAGCTGTCTAACCCCAGACAAGGAAAGCACCTGAGCTTGGGCTTTAAGAACATGAATGATCTTTTTGTAATTAATGGGACTTGTCACATACTTAAAATTAAATCCACATGTAAAGTACCGGGTTGGACCAGACTTGCAGGTTTGGTACTCAGTATCCTGCAAGATAGAGCCCAATAAAGTCACTGGGCTACTAGATCAACTGTATAGTAGAACCTGTGCACTGTTTTATAGAAAAAAACGTTAACAAAAAATAGCAAACAGATTATGGAATATCATTACATTCAAAATATGATTTAAAAAAAACTTTTATTAAATTTTATTGTTCTCCTGACACATAGCAAATTAAATTGTTTTGTAGTCTGAAATATTACAAAATTTATAGCAGGTGATATTTTTCTGGTGAGTAATATAAAGGAATGAGCAATAAATGTTAATATAAAGTCCAGTTTGAAATCTTACAAGCCAAGCTTTACAGATTTGCTGAGAGTAGAATGGAGAGTGTGATGGCTTTCCCTCCCGCATCCCTGCACCTCCCGCCACCATCCTGGGTGGAAGTCTTCAGTCTGTCATTCCCATTCTTTGGAGTAAACATTTTACAACCTCATAATCATCTTGTACCTGAGAGATATTAAGTATGATTTTACTAGATTACAGTTCATTTCAATATTCCCTGCATTTTGCATTTGATTGCTTAATAGTTTATTACAGGTATTTTATGCTTCAGGATTCTGACACCATTGGTATTTGCCATGGCGTCCATTCTCAATAATGAACTCCTCGGGGGAAGGAGGGTCGATGCAATCTACATTTCGAGGGGAATTAAGAATGGAATAGATGGATATTGCTTTTCTGTGCAATGTCTTCCAGACCAGAGATCTCACTTAGGATGCACTTGGAGCATGGTTCCCCTTAAACAAACAAGGTAATTTAGGGCCAGGACCTTAGCTATTGTAGGTAGGTACAGTTCCATTAAAGACTACAGCGAGCAGCAATTTCCATCAGCTAAAGCGATGGTTCTTGATGTAGGAGAAAGGATGAAAACTTTACTCCTCTTGATGGAAATGATCCACTTCTGAATGCATGTGGTTGCCCCCGGGAAGTGTGGGGTTGATGTCTTAGGAACACACGGTCATGATTAATATCCTATGCATGTCCTACAGACCTGTAGTGAAAATCCTTTTGTTGTTGGCCTAAAATAAACAGCATTGCATGATAGGAATAAAAGACAAATTCTCAAAGCTGGATCAGACAGTTAGAGTGCTAAAACTACATTTAAACACTTCAAGCAAGTGACTCATTTCTTTGTGTTTTTGAGAGATGCTGAATGCTTTTATCTTCTCATGATTTCCTTGGTGCAATATCTGTGAATGACACAGTTACAGATATGTGCTACTGTGACAAACTGAGGTTCATAGTTATAGGAATTTCTGGAGTGATGCTGTATTTGTAAATGATGCTATGGGTACATCTGCCATGTATTGCTCATTGCCTACGTGAGGGAGCAGCACGGCAGGAGAATTGGCAACACAGGCTGTATCTTTGAGCCATGCTATAGACCAGGACAGTATCAGCAAACAAAGACACTGTTAACTAAATAGAAAGGAGTCAGGATTAAGTGCTTTGTGCCTCTGAAGCTGCTATTCCAGGGCTGGCATTATAAATACACTTACAGTATATTCTTCCAGGGAGCTTTCTGTTAATATCTGAATAGGCAAAATAAAAAAAATTAACCTCTCTCTGCTAAAGATGATGCCCCAAGTACATCTGAACTCTCAGCAAGTGCTACAGATGGAACCAGAGTGCATCCAACTTTTTTGTTTTGCCTTTCAATCCTGAATCTTAATTAGTTCCCTACTGCTTTAGTACATGCACAACATTTTAATAGTCATAAGGACTTACTCCAATCCACATTGCCATTCCCACAATTCACTCTTTCATACCAGTAGCAGTTCTCCCCCCCATTTAGGAATAGCGTAAAGAAAACTAAATAGCCAAGTGTGTAGCTGTAGATTGATGAGGTTGTCACACCATTCTCTTCACCGTTTTCTTCTGACCTGCACTGTGTTCTAATAGATGGATGATTGCTGGGGGAGGGAGAGAGTTAGCAAATCCCACAGCCAGATGTTCAGGGATGGACAGAGCGACCTTCTCGAGGAACCCAGAGGAGTATAACTGTGTCCTTCTGAGGGAGAAGGACACTCAGGTGCCTCCAGCTGCCTGTGTTTATCGCTCTTTTCAAAAGGAGCACAAATGGGCTCAGCATGGCTGCAAGGATGGATGTTTCTCAGTGCATCGGGGGAAATGACCAGTCATCCGTCTCTTCACTGTGGAGTCTGCCTGCAGCCATCAATCTTGTAGCCCAGCACGGCAGCTCCTTTGGCTTAGTTTGGCTTAACGTTAGATGAACAAAGGGAAATGAAAGCTGAGCAGGGGGAAAGGAGAGAAGAGCAACTATTCTCTATTTCACTTTGTTTTGCCCTTGCATGGCTATCTCTCCCTCTTCCCCATTATCATCTATTTTCACTGTGTTTTGTAAGGTGCGGAAAGGGCCCAGAGTGTATATTTTTCAGGATCTAGGAGTTTTCAGAGTTTCTCTGTTAGCAGAGAGAAGAAAGGAGAGAGATATTGAAAAGGCATAATTCAAGGCCCAGAGCTTCCATTTTTCAGACTTTTCTGTGGCAGTTTTCAGAACAAGCCTGCCATAGTTCAGCTGCAGTAGGCAAGGCGAAGGAATATAATAGCTTTCCTCCATCTTGCTGTTTTTCTCCCTTGTTCTTCCTGATTCCTTCCTCAATGCCACTTTAGTGTTTTCATGTATGTACTACATCTCTCCATTCCTGTTCTATTCAAAAAGCAATCAACAGAGCCACATGACGGGGCTTTCTGGAGAAAGGTATGTACTGATGTCCAAAGCCGTGATGGCAGCTCCCATCAGCAATCACAAGCTCGCTTGAGTCAAGCCTACTTGATGCAACAGTGCTGGGGCTGTGCAGGCTTTGTATAAGCTGCCTGAGCTCATCCAGCACCTGGGGTTTCTACTGTGAAACTGGAGGTCATGCCAATATCTTCGTTGCAGTTGATGTGCAGCCCATTAGCATAAAAAACATTCAGATATGTCTGCTTGTACACTTAGCACTGAATTAACTGATTTCAGCACTGAACTCAGATTGGCCAGTTTTGCCTGAAATACTCAGATTTGATCTACTTTCAGCCAGGCTGGAAGGAAAAGAGGTGTATGAATTCACTACCTGCTGGACTCCAAGAGCTAGGGTCTGTTTTTTTTACACGGTGAGCTGTAATGTGGTTACTTATTCTGTTTTTCCCTAAAATTCTTGCCTCTGGATGTCACAGCAGAACATGTGTGGCTTATTTTGTAGAAAGCTTATTTAGAGATAGCATTGTTCCCCTTAGCACTACCCCACTGTGGTGTTTGATTGACGTATTTAAAAAATGTATGATTGCGTTTTCTTTTTAATTTTCCTGGTTGACCTCAGTGATCTAAGCATCAGGTCTGAAAGAGCCAAGCTCCCCTGCAGAACTGTGGTAGGACATTTCTCTCTCCCCCTTTTTACTGTAGGCAAAGAACTGAGATCTCCTAGGCATACACAAAGCTTATGAGGAGATTCAAGGCCCAACTAAGCACTGAGACGGAGCAAGGGAACTCTGTAAAAGCAGATATTGGACATAGAGATGTGTCTGAGGAATCTTTACCTGCTTTCAACCCAAATGTGCCATCTGGAGTGAATAGACTTATGCCAAGATGGGGAAAATTTATACCACCATTGGTTTAAAGGGCTGCTTTGCAGTTTCTGCTGAGGTTTGGCTAATTTTTTTTTACCCTAAACCTAAAGCATAAACCCTCAAGGAAAAAATTTGTTTAGTGAAAACCAGTTTCTCTTCCCCCACACCTTGCATGCACAGGCTTCACAAGTGGGTGCAAGACCTTTCTGAGTGGGGATATCCAGGGATTTCTTTCATATTTTCTTTACAAAATAGATAGCATCCTTTTCTAACCTATGCATTTAATTGTGCCCCTTTTGAATGAATGGTCATATTTTCTGCCGCTACCCATTTTGCCTCCCTGCAAATTTTGAAAAAGACAAATCTTGTTCATGCTGTCATGAGACAGCCTACCCCAGATGGCACATCTGTGTCTCGGGATGCCCTCTGGCTGGCCTGTTGGCAGGCATTCCCGTGGCTTTGAAGGTCACCTTGTTTACACCTTGCCTTTTTCCCCCTCCCTATTCAGAGTCTTGCTGAGCCTGCAGGCTGGGCTTCACCATCTGCATTTTCTCTGATGCCATTAATCTTCCTGTTTACCATTCTGTTATTAATTCTAGAGTTCACCTTTTTGTCTAAACGCTTTATAGGCCTCTTGGAATTTCTTGCCTTTTTGTGGCAAGAGATCTGAGCATCTCAGTAGATGATTTGCTTTGTTCTTTCCCATTTCTGAAAGGATACCTACTAGCATGTCATGCCATTTTTCTATTACAAGCCTTCCTTCTTGTAACATTTTTCAATTATATAGCTTCATCTGTCAGATGCATCTTACCGTATGAGTAAATATTATCCTCATTCCTTGGAATTTGTGAATTGGCTACTGAAATCTGGTATCTGTGGAAATAGTCTTGCTTTTTCAGTGTTATTGTTGGCTGGAAAAAAATGTGTTTAAACCTGGCTTTGTGAGAACCTGTAAGAACACCTTGCATTTTTGGTGCATTTTATTTGAATGCCTGAATGCCTATGAATATTAAACAAGCCCTACCAAACCCCAGAGGATAGATGACGACTATCTTCATTTGACAGATGATGGAAAAGCAGAGGGTACCTTTGTTAGAGTTTGGCCCAAGATCACATGGCGAGACAGCAGCGATGCCAAGGGCTGCGTCTAGGATAATTGTTCTCTATCCCATCCTAAAATCATTGCCACTTTGCTGTGGCCTTTCTGTTCTTCAGTGGTTTATGCAGGTTTGGTATTTACTGAGCCAGGGATGCTGAACCAGCTCTGCTTGGTGTGGCTGACTTCTTCAGACACGGTGCCATGTGAATGTGGCTATCCTGCTTCCCAGGCCTGCCTGGGTTGCAGAGCGCTGTCTTCCCGCAAGTGGGAGCTTTGCAGACAGAGATGCAGGATCAGGACCGGGACACCTGTAATCCGGCTGAGCGGTGCTAATAAGCCCTGCTGCATCCTTGCTGATGCCTTCAGAGCTGACTGGGTGTCTCTGCCTGCTCCCCAGTGCTTTGGGTTTTAGAAGAGCCTCGTTAACGGAGTTGCCGCATCATGTGGGCATGCGGAGCCAGCGAGAGCTGAGCACTGCGCTCAAGCAAATAAACGCCCTCAGTCCAGAGCATGCGAAAGCGCAGAGCAGGCTCCCAAGAATCATTGCAGGACTCAGATTGGCTTTGGCAGGTTTATCAGCTCTGGCTTAGTGCCGGCTCTGCTAGGCCCGGACTGAATTAATTGGGATGCTTGTGCACTGCAGTTGAGAGATAACTGCATTACAGAGATTTATCTGTTACCAAAGGTAACCCCTCCACTGTCCTCGATAAGGAAGAGGAGAAGCTATGCAGAATCTCACAGAATTTGCAGCAAGGTTACAGCATGGCTGGTTTTACGTATGGTTTATGTATGAGTGTGCATTCAGTATGAGTGGTTTTATTCAGTGCTGTCACGTATGGAAATAGTACGGTTGATTGCAGTGGAGGTCCACTCCCTGTTACCATTTGCAGAGTGTGCAGTGTGGGAGAGACAGGCCCAGCTGTGTGGTGTGGGGGTGACTGGTGTTTGCTGATAGCTGTCCTGTTACTGGACAATAATCAGATTCTGGTTCTTCTGATGGGTCAAAAGGCCTATCCATCTGTGTGAGTGTATCTATAGGACCACTTGCAGATAGGTAGGCCAAGTTATTTTCTTACTCCAAACAGGCCAGAAGTCCTGTTAGAGTGATGCAAAGCCCAAAGGAATAGACTTTGTACTCAGGAATTTTCTCTAAATTGTAGCCTCTGTCCCTCCATATTGCCTACAGTGATTCCTGGTGCTGCAAAAGTCCTGGTACAGTGTGAGCTCATCTAGGACACAAATGCAAGAGTGACCAGAACACAAATGAGTGCTAGAATAATGTTATTGAATGGAGATATTCCTTTATGCTTTGAGCCCTGAGGGTAGTTACCTGATCCAGCATTTAGCCTGATATTGTAATTTGGCAGTCTTTGAGAAGCAGGTACAGTATATTATATGTGACAATGATTTATATCTGTGCTGAGAAATAAATCTGTAAAGAACTTCCAAGAGACAACCGACAGAAGGGCTGTTTTTTTTTTATTGAGAGATTTTATAGAGGCATTCTAGTCTGCCAAAGAAATACAGCTGCTTGTAAAGTCCACATTTTGGTGATGGGTTAAACTAAACAATGCTTAACCTTATGTTTGAGGGCCTCTGCTGTTTTCTGCAGCCTTATTTCTCCCTTCTGTTGTGTTGTAACCTCCTGGGATGTATTTTAGCTAGGGGCTGCTAGAAGCTTTCCATTGGATCCTGGTCTTAAAATTCAAAGTTGTCCTCTGATTTTTCTGCAGTTTATGCCCAGGCTGAAGAGTGAAAGTGTACAGTCCCCCCATATCGTAGCTTCCTCTGTCTTCTTCCATCTCTTCACTTTCTCCCCCTGCCCCCTGCTCCCCCCCAACCTTACCACAAGATTAGCAGCTTTGCAGGAAGAGATGCTAGGGAGGCATTGGGGTTTTTCCAGTCTCCCAGTGCTCCTTAGAGCAAACCTCAGTAGTGCCTAAAATTTGCAACAAGTGTTTACTAAGATTCATTTCAGAGCTTTACAGATCCCATGGCTGCAGCCTGAAGAGGAGTTTTCACTTAATGGCAGATAGTCCTCTGAACTATTCTGTCCACACAAAACGGTTTGTTTCCGAGGAAACAAATACTCTCTTGTTTTCAAGTAATCTCACTTCTAAAACCAGTTTATCATTCTCTCTGACTGGATTCTTGTTCTCACCATGGCCCTGTTTACCTTGAGAGTGCAATAATATACATGAGGTTTGAGAGTGGAATTGGTGGGGGAGACAAAGAGTTACTGGAGTAGCCTTATAATCTCCCATACAGCTATGGCTTTATTGCGTCTGGCTTGGATTAAAAATAAAGTGAACTTGATGTTTACTAGTCTCTAGGGGCATTTGTTTGGCTTTACAGACTCATTGTAAGAGCCTGTGTTATCAGTGGTCTAGTCTCAGGGGAGGCCCAGCGCTGGTCTGGCAGGAGGTCCTGTGGTGTTGGAGAGGTTTGTAAGTGTAGAACTGGCACTGACAAGTTTGCTACGGATGGGTGCCGAATTGCAGTAGTGTTGGAAATAGCAGGGACCGTGGAAGGTCAGGATTAAAGCATAACAGCAATAACGTGAGCATCTTCCCCTGGGATAGCAGGAGATGGTGCAGTGAAAGAAGGGTTTTGAAGCTCCAGATCTGCAGGAGGAGTGAAGATCCATGCCGCGCTGTGCTGGCAGAGGCATGCTTATGAAAAAAGCTTGCAGAGCCTTGCCTTTAGTATACCTGGTTCTGGTCACTGCTGTGAACACATCCATTCCAAGGACGGTAACAAATCACTGTACTGGCCATGAACATAACAAGCAAGCAAGCAAACAAGCTAAGGAGAGTCTGGTTGTGCGTGCACAGAAAAGCTACAAAATCCAGCTATTCACGTAAGGCATTGTCTCCTCTTTCTTTCTTAAGGGATTCCATCCCCCCTGCCCCCACCCTTTGCACTCTAACGCTATATTTGTGCCTTGGAGATGTGGAGATGAGTGTATGATGGATGGATGGATGCTGCTTGTCTGGGTTTTTCACCACCATTTCCCCTGGGGCACTCTGTCTGCTGGCAGAGAGCACCATCCCAAAAGATGGTATCTTTTGCAAACTCGACAGCTAACAGACAGCTTCTCTCTCTGCATATTTCCCCAAAGAAGAGCAGGCTTAATCTGGTTTTTATATGGCATATTTCATTATAATCTTTTTGACTTCCCATGTTCCCAATACGCCATCATAAATAAAACGCTGGGGGTGGGAACAGCAGAGATGCTGAGGCTTCACACTCTTGTGACACTGATAGATTCTCATTTTAAACTGTCATGGGATTTAATTGCTTGCTGAGCCACTGCACTGCACTTTCAGACACATCCTGCCACATCCTCTTAATGAGCTTAGTGGCTGCATTCGCTCAGCAGTAGTTCTGTTTGCTGTGAATTAGGTGGCTTTTTCAGACCACCTATATGATTTTAAAGAGGTAGTGGTCGTTAAGGTAATATCCTTGGATTTATCCATCTTAAACAGCACTTCATGGACTCTTAATATATAGTTTCCTCTGGCACTTTTTAAGTTCCAAAAAACCAGCACCAAGAAACAAAAACGCAAGAATCTATGTGCAAAGTCAGTGTTTGTCTAAGAGGGTTTTTGGAAGCCGGATTGCTTTGGTTTGCATAGTAGCTGTCTCTGGCGTGATAGATCATGCTGGAACTCACCCAATAAGTATCTCTGTTCCCAATTAGAACTGGAAATGGAGCTGCTTACGAGTGCACAGAGATGATGGCTTGGGTGGCAGCTGCTACTGTGGAGATGGAAATGATCCATTGTAAAACAAATACATTGCACTGTATAGAAAAAGGGATGGTTGTTTTTAATTTATGTTTCAAAGAGACACAGAAAAGTTGCTTAGCTCCCACTGCGTTGTAAACCAAATGTAGCATATTTAAGGACAGGAATTTGCAGCTATTTTGGTGAGTCACATCTTGAAAAAGCCCACCATTTTGTAGGATTTGTGAAAATGTGCTTCTTTTGGAGGCAGCAGTTCAATAGAAAACAGATATAGGAATGATGCTGGCATGGGTGCTTGTTCAGATTCTACCACCGCAGTCTGAGGACCTTGATAAATAGAGAGGTTGCTGCACTGAGCTGGTAAGCAGAAATAACCGTGTTAATTTAATCACTATGAAAGGGACTCTGCCAAGTTAAGAAACATAAATTTTAATTATATGCACACACACATATTTGAATTGTAATATATGCACAATATTTAGCTGTGACACCAATAATACTGTGGTTTATTAAAACAGGAAGAATTCTTAAATAACTTTTTATTTTTCATTGATGATTTTTGTTGATTTGACACTTCCATTTTGTATGGTTCTGACTATTTCCTGAACCTCCTACACTGACAAGGTGCTATTGCATTTGCAATACTAATCAAAAGGAAATTTATCTACAAACCTTCTTAAAATTTTTATATGAAAGAGTAAGCTTTTAGTTATAGTGCTTTTACTAGTAGTTATTACTTGTAATAAAGTTTATGTTCTCTGAAATTGCAATGTCTGAAGAAGAGCTTGTGGTGCAAACTAGGAGCTACAATAGAAAGAATTTAGAACAATTAGTGGGTAGCAAATACCATTACCTATATTTAAAAAGGATTTGGTTTTGATTCAAGGATTTAAAGACCCATAAATTCTACATGAACATTTGAGAAATTGATTGAAACAGTAATTAGGTATAAGCAGTAAAGCACCTGGGAAATGATGATATAGGAGGTTCTAACAGACTTTTTTTTTTTTTTTTTTTTTTTTAACCAAGGAAAAGCATGCCTCATTACTTTCTTAAAATTCTTTACATGATACATAAAGGACTAATAGTTAAGAGGGTTGACAACTTACTTAGACCTTCTGAAGACCTTTGGTATGTAATAGGCTTCCAAAGAGAAACAAAGCATTGTCTTGGATCAAAACTTTTAGAACAAAAGATGAAACAAAGAACAAAATAAAACAAAGTACTTTCATTATAGAAAAAGGCTAACAGCTGGTGCATCAAGGTTTGGTGTTTGGTCCAGTGTTGTGTAATATAGTAATGAACAAACTGGAGAGAGGGAGTACCTTGTGAACTACAAAGATTTGCACATAGTACAAAGTTATTTAGAGCCATCGTGGCCAGGGAGGTCTGTGTGGGCCTCCATCAGGAGATCTGAACGTGCTTGGTGAATGGGCGGTGGGACGGACATTTTAATTTGTCACCCGTGTGTTGAAAGTATCACTTACAGGAAGTTCTTGTCCCTCTTACAAGGTTCCTAATTCTGCTTAGTATGCAGCTTGGACACTGAGGGGTAATATAAAGAATATTGTAATGCATTTGTTTAAATGGGGGATGTGGCTTCATCTGAAAATGTCAGGTGCAGTATTGATCCATCTTGGGAAGATTATTGAAAAATAAGAGGAAATTCAGAGAGGTCTGACAGGACAAAGCCACATGGAAAACTTCCCACAGCAGAGTAATAGAAAAGATTTTGACTGATTATCCTCGAAAGGAGAGGAATAAAAAGAAATGACAAAAAAGTTTGGTCAGGAACCTCTATTTTCGCCATCTCATAGCAAGAACAAGGGGGCAAGCAATAAAGTGAAGCAATCCTTCTTTCAAACCGTAGTTTAACTGTCGAACTCACTCAGGAGGGCAAAAGTGTATCAAAATTCAGAAAGGGATGGACTATTCTGTGCACTTCCAGAAGAGTCACATTTAGGATAACTGGAAGTGATACTGCATTTATCCCTCAGGACTGACCTGTTAGAGATCAGGATGAAATGTAGTATTAGGGTGGATTATTTTCTTTGCATTTCTCTCCTGACAGACACTCATACCTTCTTCTGAAGCATCTGATGTGACTGCACAGTATAGCACAACAAATATCAAAGCAAACAGAGGCAAGTGTGGGGTCATGGCTTAATTTCTCAAGCCTAAAAGACTCTCTCTGGCCTTGTTTGAAGCTTCTGACGTTGGCTGGTGCCTTCATAAGCAGGACAGCGGGTGGAACGGACCCCACCTTGCTTCCGTACAGCAGTTCCCGTGATCTGGGGGAAGCCTCGGTCTTTCACATGAAAACTACATTTCAGGCATTGAGTTGGCTTCTCAGTTTTCTTTAGGGTACAGGCATAACAGAAAAATATACTTTTCTAGCTTTTGCGGGAAAATCCTGGAGAGTTAAACAGAGAAGAGAAAATTAGGGATTTAGTGAAATGAATTTAATGCTCCCTAGTAGTGTTTAACTATTTCTCTATGTTAACTGACCCATCATTTAGATTTTTGGAGACTTTTAACTCTGAGGATTCAAAAAGTGGTTTGGAAACGTAATTTCCTGTCTTCGTTACTGTGTCCTTTACAGACGAGCCATCTTCCAGGAAGGGCTGAGTTCATTCCAAAGACTGAATTCATTACTAAGAGGTTGTCTTTGGACCTTTGTAGGTTTTTATACTGTAGACTTTACATTCCAGATAAGATAGTGTCTGCCATTTCCCACTTTCTAGAGCTACTTAGGAATGAAAATGGACTCCTAAAAGCTACCAGTGGAGAAGAAAATCCAGGAGTTGAATAGCAGTAAGCTTAGTGGGCAGATGGGAGGCAGCTGCCCTGAGTTTCTTTTTGCCGGATTTCCTGCTCACTAACTTCTTGATGACTCGATCTCCCCATCAGTAAACTGGGAATAAAAGTATTACCTCATACCGCCTTGTCAGCGGGATGTTAAATTTAGTAATTAAAAAATGCTCTGAGAGTTTTGGATGAAAAGTCTCCTGGAGTCTTGCTGGTGGGAAGTGGCAGCACCACGCAAAACAAACATGCCTATTAAAGAAAGCTGCTGGTTTTTGACCTTAAAGCCTACCTTTCCCTCTGACTTAATGTTCAGTATCTCTGGAACAAACAGGAAGTAGTTTTACTTTCATATACATTTTACTTATCCCTCACCCCTTCCTTGCTCATTCCCTTTTTCTAATGCATGTGTTTGCTGACTGTATCGGAATCCAGAGACAGGCATAGCTTGTCACAGTGAAGACATGTTTGTTTCTGATGCCCTTGAGCTTGCCTGAAGCTGCTTCTCTTGCTGAATGTATGATGACCCCTTGGGTTTTGCAGTCCCACAAGGTTCTAAATACAAAGCAAACGCCCTTTTGCACCTAAGCACAGGACTTTGAAACCAAGCCAAGCCCACAGCCAGAGATGATTATGGAGGTTCCTTAGTGACTTTAGATTCAAGTGTTGGGATTTGCACATAAATCAAGTCTAAAATCCCTTCTTTCTATTGTAATGTCTGGATTTAGCATCCAGAGGGAGGTACTAGGAGTTCATACAGGGAAATTCAATCTGTATGATTCTCTGTTGACTGCTCTGTCTTTCTTATAGCTCAAGTAAGGAAGAAGTTGCGGAAGGTGGCATAAGGGTGTGCATGCAGAGCTTAATGCCAAAAACAGAGGCCTGATTGAATAGACCTCCTTGTGATGAGAAGGGGGATCAATTCACTGTTGACCCCATCCCATTGTGTGGGTTGTCCTGGGAGTTTCCTTTGAAAATCCCAGTGGTTCGGGTTTTCTGCATGGTTTGTCCTCAGCCTTTCCCTCCATGAATAGAATAGCTTTTGCTGGAATTTTTGCTGGGTTTTCTGTGGTTATTGGCTGAGCAATGCTCTCTCACTTCAGAAGGCTTGAGCAAGCGTGTTGTGGAAGCACTGATCAGGGACCCGGAATCATTTGCTGGCTTAGAGTTTTTCATATATA
The DNA here is from genome assembly GCF_965183815.1 of Platalea leucorodia. NCBI lineage: Eukaryota > Metazoa > Chordata > Aves > Pelecaniformes > Threskiornithidae > Platalea > Platalea leucorodia. The sequence continues at coordinate 41,333,517 of NC_138829.1, read as the reverse complement.
GAACAAACATATTCCTGGGACGCAATTGCCCCCAAGAAACAGATTATACTTTACTGTCCCAGGTGGAAGTGTTCATTCATTATTTGGATTGCAGGAGTGATTTGGGGCTTTATAAACACATGAATTTCTGCCCTGCAGAGTTTACAACTCACGGTGATAGAAAGGCAGGGAGCTTCAGGCAGACTGGGGAACACAAAACACAGTCCTAAAAGATGAAAAGTGGACAGAGCTGTGAAATAAGGACACCAGATGCTGATTTGTGAGTGTCGGTCCTGTACATTATTACTTTATAAATCTGTTGGCCTAGAGGAAGGAATTCATTTTAGAAGGGAGGGAGTACTTGCAAAATCCACAGCTTGGCATTGTCAGGTAAAGAGACGTTCAGGATGTCTCCCCGCCGTAGGGTTGCTCTGAATGAACTCCTGCATGAGTTGGGTAGATGCCAGGATCTGCAAGGAAAACAGAATTCTTCTCTAGGTGTATTTTAACATCTTGCTAAAACTAACATGCTGTATTTGCCTGTCTGCTGCACAGCCTCATAATCTAGTGGCAGCATTCGGAAGGGGAATAAGGCTCTGCCCCTTCACTTGTATGGCAAGTTGCTTCAAGCTTCCACATAAACCTGCATGGTCTCTTGGAGTCCCATGCCCCAGGCCTGCCCCCACACCAGCCTTTGGCTCCTCCTGCAGTGGTTGAGGGTCATCCTCTTTTATGGTCTGGATTCTGCACTTACAGCTGCGCTGACTGCTGTTTCTTCATTGGTGTAGGCCCATTTAAAACCAACTGAAGATTTTATGTACTCAATATTAAATTAAAAGTCAAGAGACATCCCTTTTTGTTTTTTCAGTTTAAGTTCTCAGCATTGGCCCCACACACTGGCCTTCCGCTTCCCCACACGTGGGACATGCCCTGGTGCAGGAGAATGCTACCTGTAGTTGTGCTGTGTAAACGGTGCCAGATGCCGAATTGCATTAAACTGCTTTTCTACTTCAGGAGATCAGATCTTCATATTTGTTATTTCAGTATCTTAGAAAGCCCTGGTTTTGTTCTTTATGTGAAGCATAGGGAGTTTACGTAAAGGAGAAGGATTTTTTCCCCCATTTATTTCCTCCTGATACAATATGTCCAACCTTTTTTTCCTGTAAGCAAACACAGTGATTGACAAAATACCAGGTTTTCAGTAAGATAGAAATGAGTCCTATATGGGGATCCTTAGTGGTTAAAAGAAGAACTTGAAGAACACTCCTTCAAGATAGAAGCAAGCTTGAAAGTCTGTCAGTCTTCTGCTTGCCATCTCTGTCTTTCTGCTTGTTAGCTGTCTAGGGGAGACACATACAGTCAGTGTGTTTTGTTTTCCAGAAGTTGATCTGCCTCTGAAAAAAGATGGGTTCACATCAGAAAGTACAACTCTGGAAGCCTTGCTGCGTGGAGAGGGAATAGAGAAAAAAACGGACACTAAAGAGGAAGACACTATACAAGAAATCCAGGTAAAGGAGAGCCCCATGCCCTGACAGCAGGGCTAGATTTTACAATTTGTCTCTAAGCCCAGCAGATTTTGTCCTGTGGCAGAACAGTGCATCTGTTGATAGCTGTGTCATTCTACTGTCAAAATGTTATCAAACCATTGTGCTACACTGTGATGCTCAAAATGAACTCGGGATCTCGCACACTTCTCCTGTCACAAGAATCTCGGTCATTTGGCTGTGTTCTGCACAGCTCCTGTGTTGGAATTTGTTTTCCAGCACTATGAGATGATTACATACAAAACTGACAAGCAGAGATGGGTCCCAACCATAAACTGAATTTTAGTGCCTCAGATTTAAAGTGAATTTGGACATGGATTTGAAGTTGGATTCGCAGCTGCTGCCTGTAGACAAAAACATGTTATTGCCTTGTCTGTTTTTTGTTATACTGAGAAGCCTTCAGGAAGTATGCAAGCAAAAGAAACCATTAAAAATATTCTAATGTTAATTATCTCAGTTATTATTAGTGATGCAGGTATGAGAAATAATGCCTCTTTACACACATTATGGCTTGAAAGTTATTTGCCAAGATTGCATTTCATCCTTTAACAATTAAAAGTAGAAACACATTTGTGAGTCTATCACAGAAGGAATTCAGCTAATATAAAGGGTTCTTATATAAGGGCATGTCACTTTATAAAGACATCTTAAATCGCTAGGGAAGTGGGCCTCTCCTGGGGGAGCAGGAGCAAATCTTTGGTGATGCTAAAACACCATTGTGCTATGAGTCTCTATTAGTGATTTTTAGCAGGACGCATTGGCAATGTGTCAAACTTGGTAATTTTGGCTGAGATACAAGATAATGCTTCTATACCTGAAACTAGTAAAAATTTGAGTGGGCAGCCCCATGCTAAATGAAACAGAAGAGCGTGGGCATCAAATCTATATTACTTGGAGCTCAGTCCTACTGGTCTGTTTGCTAGAAATTTCACACGTCAGGGCAGCAAAATTAGGTCTCCCATTCCCAGTTCCACAGGTAAAGGAGCACCATCAAAGAGGAAGCATCCCATGCTCATGGAGTGGGGAAAAGCTTGGCATGAGGCCTCCTCTGTCTTTCCTTCTTCAGTAGCGTACCTGGGTCTGTTAAGCTGAGAGCCCTAAAGCTCAGTTTAACCTGCTTCCAAGGTCGCAAGAAGTCATGGTGCAGCAGCATCCTTATGAGATTGACAAGTGCCTTTGGATGTTGCTGTGCGATCCGAGCTCCCCAGTTATCCCCAGCAGCAGTCCAAGAAAAGAGATTTCAGAGCTGGTGGAACTGACACAAGTCTGGGCATTGCAGAGCAGGGGGGGTGTGCAAAAACAGACAAAAAGTTTTCAGCTAAACTGCCCTAGCGGTGACCTGTCCTCTGGATGCTAGTTTCATCAGAACAGATGCAAAAGGCATGTCTTGCTGTTGTTTCTTATGCAAGCACAGCTCATCTGGATTCAGTCTATAGAACAATGATTGCCGAAGCCTGTACTAGTAGCCAGCTTTCAGTGTGTACTTCGGCACCTGGCAGCTAGACTGTACCAGATCAAAATCACGATCAGTGCCTTTTATCCGTGTGACAAATAAGAGAATGCAAATCTCTCTTTTGTTGCTTTGCATGCTCTTCTGTGCCATAACTTGAAAGGGCCCAGCCTCAGTGGTGGTGAGAGTGAGCAGGTGGGATAGACGTAGCTGTAATTCCCACCTCAGTCCCAGCCACTTGCAACCCTCTCAAACTCACAGTATCTGTCAGGAGAAGACGACTTGGTGCTTAGCTGCACTGAAGTACATTGGGCTGGGAAACTTTTAGAAAGACAGAATAGGAAAAGAAAATTTACTTTGCTAAAAAGGGTAAGGGTTGCCCCTGCTAAATAGATGCAGGCATTGGGACCTGCTGTACAGTTGGTATTTAACAGGGTTGAGGATTTTGCCCTACAGTAAATTGGTACTGAATGTGTGTCTCCATCATTTGGAGGAGAAGGCTTAGAATAGCCTTTTGACCATGCATCAAAAAGGCTATACCCCTTCTATCAAGAATTAAAGTCATTACCCTGGCAGTGTCACCAAGTTCACACTTGGTTACTTACTATCTCTTTCCTAAATTGATGCTGCAATTTTAAACAAAGAAAGTGGTTTGTAATATTTCTCTTAACTCCTCTTGTGTAGTACTGTTGTTGTAAACTACCTCCTTCCCCTCCCACATACAATATGGTTGCAGCCTTCTCTGTTTTTGGAGATACTTTAAGATATGAAACAATGTGAAAATATAAACTCATATCAGTAAGTTTGCTTATTTTCTTACATACCACTAGTCTCCTCATGTGCAACATTTTCCAAGTGCTTCAGTTTCCTAAGATGATGTCAATTAATGTATGTAATTGCATGAATTTTGAAGGAACATTTTGTTTGTAGAACTGGAACTTGCTTAACTTTTACACCCTCTAGTATTTAGTACTCTAGTATTATGTGAAATTGTATTTCGTGATGGTCTGACCTCATTAATAGCCTCCTGAGATTTTAAAATAAAAGGAGCAAAAACCAGATGAGGACTTGATCCTCTACCATGTTCTAAAAGTTATTTGTACTTTTTAAAAGGGACACTGTCCAATATTAGTCTTAAAAATTTAGCTGATAAAATAGGAATAAACTTGTATAGTTGGTCTTCCAAATACAGGCTTTTTTAAAAGTGAAATTTCTGTTCTGTTCTTTCGCACAAATTCAGAATTTGGTGCTTGAGGTATGTAGGAAGGAGAGAAAGAAAGTGTGATTTGCTCCCGTTCTCTCTCTGCTGGCTCTCAAATAGCTGTTAACTAGAAATTATAGGGAAGGGACAAGTACGGTAAGACTGAAAAACCTCTCCCCAGCAATTTGAAGTCACTGATTTGAATCTGCATCATGGCTGCATGTTGTAATTTAAATGAATGGTGGCACGGCAAAGATAAATTAGTGATTCCAGATTAGTCCCTTACGAAATGGCACCGCACCAAGAATGGCAGGGGTGGCTACGGCCCATTTCTGTATTTTTAGCAGACATACCAAGGGTTGAGGGGATTTCAGTGGGACTTCTTTCCACATTAGTGTTGTGATGGTTTTGTCTTGCCTTTGTCTGTGAGATGTCCGACTTGTGCATGTTTTCAGGGTGGCCAGACTGTGTTTGATTCTATAGAGGTTACATTTCAAAAGATGAAGATAAAAGGATTGAAATTCCCTGGCCTGAGCATCTCACAGTTATGTGAGATGATGAATTATTGTTCCTATTAAATAATTAATTGAAGAAACTATTGCTATTGTTCCTATTAACTTCAATGAGACCTGTACTTCCTCAGCATTGTCATGCAGCAAGACCCCTGCTTCCAGATTACAGAGTTGTACCTGTGGTGTAAGCCCTGAAAGATGTTACTTTCTAGATCCACTAAACATGCTGGAATATATGGGGGAATTTTCTCTATTTTCGCTAAACAAAGAAAATTCTGAGCTGCCAAGGAGAAAACCACTGATTTTTATCTTCTTAAAGTGCATTCTCAACATCAGAGGAAAGCAAAACAATTTAAGGTGCAAGAAACCAAAATAAAAAAATCATGCAAACAATTTCCCAGACAGGACCTGCAGTTATGCATACTAATACTTGTGTTGTCTTGGGATATCAGTGCTCAGTGATGCCACTGTTATTTCTTAGGAATCTTTTTTTCATAGTTGACTGATATCAGTGGTATTTTTTAATAAGAACTCCCTGGAGAACCGAGGGTGGAAGGGAAAGCAAATTTTGCTTCAGCAGAAAGAAGTAGGGGTTCTGGGATCTGATTTGGCATTATATCATTAATCAACTGTAATTTAATAACCTGCAGTCTCTGTGGTAAAGAGCAGCAGTTGGGTTTATATGTCATCTTCTTTTCCTCTAACCATTCCTGTTTATTGTTCAACCACAGAGGGTTTTAGAAAATGATGAAAATGCAGATGAAGTGAATGAGGAAGAGGATTTGGAAGAAGATATTCCAAAAAGAAAGAACAGGCCTAGAGGACGGGTAGGTGGAGACTTTACTGGAATGGAAAGGAAGGCAGCAAACCTCTGCTTTCTAGTGTATATTTGTCATGTGTATTGTATATGCAAAGTGTATATCCATGGATATATGATAGTGAAAATACTGTAGGTAATTTTCTGTCATATGGTTGAAGATTTTTTCATATTTTTTCAGCTAATTTTTGTGAACTACCAACAAAAAAAAACTATTTTAAGAGTAAAAAGTTGGGGTAAATTTATTATAGTGTTGTATTTACAATTGTAATGTAAACTGTAATAATTATGACATCCTGCTATTACGATGCTCTTACTTTAAAACAACATTTACTACTTCTTACAGAAAAGCAACAAATTCAGTCATGACAGCCAAAAAAAAACATTAATAAAAGTACCTTGAACTGTGTTAATACGTTTTTCAGCTTTCTCCAAGGTAGCACTTTGTGGCTGATACTGGCCCTCTTGAGCCAATGGCAAATCTTCCATTTGCTTAAAATGGGCAATATTTTAGCCTTAGGGGAGTCTGTGTCCCTTCTCTTACCTAAGATGTCTTTTCACAATTTCAGCAGGGCACTGGTTAAGTAATGAGGCCAACATTTTAAAACTTGGAATCAACATTTTCAATTGTGGCCCCTTAAGCTAGGCATCTATTATAAATGTGAATACAATTCTCAGAAGTTTTGAGGATTTTCATCTTTCTTTGGCTCCAGCGGATGCTGCAGGGGCACAGGAGCTCTACAAGTACCTTTTGATGTGTTTGTAGGAGTCAAGCAAGAAGGGCCACATTTTAGGCCAAATGAGCAGGATATAATAGCTTTTGAATAAGAGAGAGACATGAAACCACATTGAATACTTGCAATGTACTTATGCATCAGACCCTCTCTTTTGGTTTCTTCTGTTGTTGTGTTGTTTCAGTTTTCTGCTCCTCTTTATTTTGGAGCTTAAGTCCTTTAATATAAGATCAAAGCACTTTAATAATTGGATAAGTATATATTTCACCTTCCTTATTCTCAAAATCACCTGAACCAGTTTCTTTCTTTCTTTCTTTCTTTCTTAGCCAAAGACCCCCACCTGGAAAAAAATTTTCCAGAAAAATGTAAGTTTCAGAAAATTTGTATGAACCAGTAACCAAAACCAGGAGTTAGAATCGATACATGCACACAAGCTTGACTGTAGCGATCAACTAATTTCCCCGGCTAACAACTCTTTCCTAATAAGTTGCTCTCACATAAATTGCGCATGCTGGTTAGGGTGAGTGAAAGGGAGTGAATAGCTAAAAGCAATATACTGCTCAAGAGAAGGGAATTTGCTGTGTTCATATATCCCAGGCCTACACGAACAAAGTCCTGAAGTTACTGTTATGTGCAAAGTTTTACTCCCCTGTTCAGGAAAGTGTTTCAGAATAACTCTACAAGTTTTTCTCTGCTCCTGTAGGGAAAGGAATTGGAGGGTAATAGATGTCCCATTCATTTTGAAGCATAAATTTACGTCTTATTTTCTGCCCTAGAACTGGCCCCCTATTAAGTATAGGAGCAGCAGGATCTCTTGCCTTTTTCTTGCAACTAACTCCTACTCTGCTAGTGCCCTGGCTTCATTCAGTGCAAAAAAGAGAAGTCTGAAGAATGCCAAATACTTTGAGCAATTTTCCTTTTTATTTGATGGCATCAATAACCAAAGCAAAATGTGGTATAAATTAGGATTTCAAAATTAGGGCCAGATTCCCTAGCTGTTGAAAACTGGTAAGCCTGAATTGCAGCCTGAATTGTGTCTGGTCACAAGTGTTTTGCCAGTCTTCAAGAAGCCCTTTTCTAATGTGAGCCTGACCCACCGTAGGGAATCGGGACCCAGGATTTGAAATTAGGGGACATGAAACCTGGGCAGCACTTTGTTTCTGGGAAGGAGTTGGTTAGGTTATTTTTAGAGGGCAGAAGAGGGGAAGGACGTGCATAGGAAACTAGATCCTGCAGAGTGTGGCCTTTGGGGATTCAGAGAAGGAGTGAGAAGGGCTGACAGCATCGATGCAGGATTAATGCGACGGAATTACTGCTCTGGACTTTCCAAATTTCACATGCCCCTTCCTTTCCCTATAGCATGATTTTATTTTTAATCCTGGACTCTCCATCTGTCCCTCTGGCTGCTCTCTCTGGCTGCTTCAGGGCTGTTTTAAGGCTGCTGTGCCATGACTTCCAGGCCTCACACGTCAAGTCTCGTAGTCTTTGCTGCATCCCGTCAGGAGAATGAAGGCAGTCGCGGGTGACTGAATTCAACAGACTGGAGTGCCGACGGCCAGCACGTGGCACTCAGCTTAGTGCCTCTGGGGCAGCTGCTCGGTCTACTACCCCCTGAAGGCTAGCCTTGAAATTGTGGGAGCATTAGGAAGGGCACTGAGGGACGAAGAGATGGATTTACAGAAGGAGCTTTTTAGTATCTTTGCTGGACAGGGACAATGTGGTAGGAGCTGGGAAGGGTAGTTTGCTAGGGGATACGAGAGGAATGCAGCTGCACCTGTACAGATTGTCTGCTTGTCAGCTGAATTGTCCCATGGGACAATTTCAAAGGCGCTAAAGACATTTAGGAACCCAAGTCCCATTGAAAGTCATTGACTTGAAAAATCTCCCTCTGTGTGTTCAGTGCATGAAAAAGTACATCTGACGTGCGGTCATGACATGAATGCTGTACCCTTGCGTTTCTGTAGAGAACGGTTTGAAGGGAAACAGCTGGCTGTAAGACTAGCGAAACTCCAAGCAACAGACCTTAAATTACCATCCTATTCTGAAAGGTGCCTATGTAAAAATAGTACCTTCTTACTCAACAGATCCGTTCTCAGTGTGTAAACAGAGTCAGACCTACTGACTGGTGACAAAAATAAGACTTTACAGCTTTTTCACAGCCCTGAAAAGCCAATGCAGCTGGTAGGATAGGGAAATTGGATCCTAATCCAGGTATCAGCAGAAATATTTATTAAGGGCCAATCACTTGTCTCTGTGAAGACTCTCTGATGAGCCGAGGGTTGCATAGGAGCTGCCATGGACCGAAATTCAGCTTGCAGCACATTTTGCAGTAGTGAGGGAAGAAAGGAACTAGCCTGGGATTGATTTCATAGCCCAGAGGGTGTTTACAGAGCTGGCAGTCAGAGAGAAAATATTGCAGACTAGTAAGATGATTTTATGTGATATGGTCAGTAAAGTAGCTTCCCCCAAACAGTTATTGCTGGGGCTTTTTCCAGGGAGAAACTGCTTTTCAGTTCACCCTTACAAATCTCACTCAGCACGTGTATGCTGATCTGCACACAGGTCTTTGTGGAAGGCAGAGCTATACTTGTTACACCTAATAGTGTTTACCCCATGCAGACAGCTGCAAATCCATGTCTTTCCTTCAGGACTGTGTTAAGAGTTAGACCTGAGCAATCCCAGGGAAATAATGTGTGAAGTTTTTATAAATCCCCGTTTTGACAGACTGTGGCAGGCCAGTGTAAAACTGTTCCTTATTCTTTCTCTTTAGATGTCCGATGGAATGCAGCTCACATAGTGCTAGTTCAGCGCCAAATCCATAGAAGAGGGACAGAGCTCATATGACCCCTTTGTGTCTGGGGCACTAATATTCTCAGAATTTCTACATCTTCTTCAGCTTTACTTGATGAAGCTCTGTCCCTTTCTTATTTTCACATGCAAAAGCTTGAAGGATTTGAGTCAGGCGGCCTTGTCTAGGGTGAGAAACATCAACAGTTTATTAAGAGGAGCAGCAGAAACAATTTTGTTGCTTTTACCCAGGAACAGAGTAGCTGGCGGAATTAATAAAGGACTATCTAGCCATCCACCTGCAGATTATGTCCTCAAATAAAGATCAAGTCTAAAATTATTGTCATCTACAGACTGTACATTAGTGAACATGAAAGAATTGAAGGCCTTGGCTCAGTTCCCAGTTCCACATCACAGCCTCCACCATTGGACAGATATCAACTGTCCCCTTGTTGGCATCTCAGCTGAGAAGGGTCAGGACCAAGTAACTTTGATGCTGAATTCCACTCTTACCCCTGGAGCTCAGGACAGAGCAGTCTGTGCTGTGGAGAAACAGAGCTTTTCAGTTCCCAGGGCTGCCCACTTGGTATGTTGTAGGAACACAGAACTGCAGAGAGACCTTTCTGGGTAATTCCTGTTCTCTGTTATTGCAGGTAGCTATGTTGCCTAATCTTTTCCCCTAACTGACCAAAGCTCCATTTTACAATTAGCCATGGTATCTTTGTCCCAGAAGGCCATTTCAAAACATTGCTTTTCAGCTAGAAAACAAAACAAAACAAAAAACTCCCCTTTGAAAATATTAAAGGAAATAATTTTACCTCTATTTTATTTGGGACCTGTTTTCTGGCTGATTTAATGGTTATATTTATCCTCTAACACCTGTTCATCTATTCATTCATTCATATTCAGTTGAGCAAGGTATTTGAACATCTTCAGAAATGGATGTGTGATGATACTCGACTGAATATGTGCTGGCAGTGACCTACTGCTATGGATGAACAGTTTGGGTTATCTGTGGAGGAGTTCTCCACTGCATTACAAGGTCCATTAACATAGTGCATATCTTAGGAGATGAAGGGTCAAGCCCACCCTTGACAAACCTGTATGGAAGCTGAGGATTTGTTTAGTTTATATCGCACATTTTTCATAGGAGGGTGAGGGGCACAAGGAGACCTGAGGGGGCGATGGAATAATGTTAACATTTCTCTTGTCCTTGCAGGCTCGGGGATCTGGAGGTGGCAGGAGACGGAATGATGCTGCCTCCCAGGATGATCATGACAAACCCTATGTTTGTGACAGTAAGTAACACCCAGACAGCTGATTCTGCTTCCAGCCTGGTTCTACCAGCTCGGTGCACTCAGGGCTTCATCTTTTTCCTTCCAGCAAAATATTCTGCTGCTCTATGACTTGCATGTTTGCCACCTGCTGCTGCTGCTGCTCTTGGTGTTTTTGCATGAAGGAAATAAAATTAAGTCCTCGGCAAGACTCCACTTCCCTTTGCCCTATAAGAAATCATCTCTTATATTTTCTTTCTCTTTCTCCTTCTCTTTTTCTGGCTTCTCTGCCTTTTGCCTTCCTTTCCCCCATGTAAGATTCACACGCTATTTCTTTCTCTGTTTCAGATAGTTACAAACAAAAGCATAACTCAAAAATCTCCGACAAAGGTACTTCACCCTTGTTGTATCTCCTCATATATTTGGTGATTCTCTTTCCTTCAGTCCTTTTAAAATCTCACTGGGCTAAATTTTGAAGGTCTTATTCTCATTGCTCACTCAGAAAGTACTCTTGTGGCGTCATCAGGAGTTGAGCCCTCCTAAGAAACAAACACAACTGGAATGCTTTGTTTTGACACATATTCCCTTTGAATATCGCCATGCTGTTTGACATCTTCTAGTGGGACTGCAGGTGAAGTAAGTCATTGCCCCAACTGAAAAATTATACCAGAGCTCAATGCCCAAACTGAAGAAGGATACCAGAGTCCTAGTATGAGGAAGGAGTCCAATATTTGATACACAATGTATTTTTTTTATGGTCTAGTCCTTGGTGCTTTCCTTCTTCTTTTGATATTCTTTTTTGCTTCGTGGTGTCATTTCTGTGAAGGGCACTTATCTTACCCACATTCTTTCGAGGTCTCCTGTCTTAAGGCTTACTGTAGAGTGTAAATGCAATAATAATTTGTGCTACTGGGTGCCTTCTATCCTATAAGACAATAACCTAACAAAAGTTAATAGAAGTAGAATAGCCAGAGGCCTTCACTTCTGTGATCCAAAAATGTTTGGTGGTTTTGAGGACAATTAGAATCCCCCTTTCTCCACTATTTATCTATCTTGCAACATTACTGACCTTAAAAGACCAACCGTTACTATGTCAGTCTATGGGGGTATTTCCTGCTTAGTTTTAAAAACATGAAGAAATAAGGAGCTTGCACGGTAAATAAGAACTATATTCTATGTGACCAAATCATATTCTTTTATGGTGAGACAAGGTGACCCTGCACAGTGCAGTGATGGACATGTTGGGTATTTTGCTTCAGCGAGGTGGATATTCTAAGGGCAATGAGTAGAAATGGAAAGACTTGCACATGAATGGGAGTGTCTGAACACATGATCAAGGAGGAAGAGCTCTTTAGGATATGAAGAGTCGAGAGATTTCTGCTGTGGTTAAATAGCTGTCCTTGTGTGTTGGAAGAACTAAAATGTGTCTTCTAAGACTTCTCTTGGAGCCCAGTATGTATCTTGCTGAAATCCACAGCTTTCCTCTGCTGGTATATGCAGAACTGTCTTTATCTCTTTCCTGGAACATCCTTCTAAATCCAAGGACACTTGTCAGTGGTAGTTATTTTGAACATAATGACTCTTTATCGTCTGATCTTGCTTTGCTTTTGGACCTTACAGAGAACTCACAACATGCATAGTAGCAATTTGCACAGAGTAGATAATACTTCTAAGATGTCAAAGCAGGCAGCAGAAAGTTGGGCTGAAGTCAAGGCTCTGGTACATTGTTGTACTGATGGAATTTTGCCTTGGCTTACATTTTGGAGCATAAATTTCCTCTTTGGTTTTGGAAATACAAACTTTCCTATTTCATTTGGCTGATACCTTTCATTTTTAGGAAACTTATAGTTAGAGGTGAGTCATAAGGAGATTTGGAATCCAGACTTTACACAGTGACTCCTCCTTTTCCATTGTAGATAGCTGAGAAAAGGGTTATGTGGTAGCAGAACTCTTTTACCTGACTGTGGAGCAGAAGGAAAGAACTGTCCCAATTGTAATGCCATCATCCTGAAGTAATATCCTGCCCCTGTTAACTTTCTGTAGAAATATTACATACAATTCATTGTGAATAACTGGCTTAAGTTTAGGCCTCTTTCCTGCTTGGGTGGATTTCTTGAATCAATTTTTTCTTTGAAATTATTTGCTAAATATTTTTATAGATGAATCTCAATCTAATCGTGGTAGGTTAGAAATTGGTTTGCAGTACTCCATGTGCAGATGTTTTGGGCAGATAGTTTTGTTTTACATGGAAGATCAAAAACACATGGCAGGTCAAAAATAGTGAATCTATTTCCTGTTTGGGAAAACATGATTCCCACAGTCACATTATGGGTATAAATAATTACCTTAATGGGTTGACACTTTACTTTTTCTGTATATTATTTAATTTATCCCCAGGTTGCTTTTTCTGCAAGTGTTCTGATATTTGAGTCTGGAAAATCTGATATTTGAGTTTGGAAAGTGACCACAAAAAAGAAAGCATAAGCATATCTAAACCAAATTAATTTTCCTATTCAACTGCATGGGCACAAAATATGATTTGTGGTAAAGAACTACTCTGCTCTTTTTTCATAGTCACACATTCATATTTATGGTAAACAAGAATATATCACCAGGTTTCATCAGTAATAAAAAGGTTAAGGGAAAAAACTAGTCTGTATGTCAGTGAAGATGATGCAAGAGCGGTACCCAGATGACACTGCCTCTTGTGTTGGAAGATGGCAACGTTATTTCTGAAAAGGCCTGCCTTTTTTGGAAGAGGCATTCAGCATTCAGCTATACACCAATATTAAACCTGGTCCCAATATTAAAACTGACTGGAAATATGGAATTTCTATATGGAGGAAGGTTTTCAAAGCTCAAAATGTTTTGTTATCCTGTGTTTTTAAGAAAAGGTGGTTGGTTGCTTGTTTAGTGGAACGAAATATTCTGAAATACTTCAGTTGATTTTATTGATTTTATTTATTCTACTGTATCAGAAGTTCAGAATAAAATGTTTGACCATCCAAAGCATCGACAAAATTGCTAACATAATCATGAAATGCCTCGTTTCATCAAATCAGCAAGTGGAAAACCAGTTGGTCACATTTTCAACCAGTTGCATTGGATAGTGTTTTGCCTTGAGCTCCCTTGGGATAAACACTGGGGTAATGAAAGTGGCAGGGCAGCCTGGTGTGAGATGGGTATAGGCTGGAAATGGTAACATACCTGTATGGGTCAGCTGCTGTATGAGATCAGACCCAAACATAGCTTGAATACCTGGTTAGGAGATAGAGCAGGTGCCTCAAAGGATAGTGAAAAGCAAGGCTTGAGGAGCAAAGCAAAGCCTCTGATGTCAAGCAAGAGAAGTGGAAAATACACTACCACAGCTGTCCACGATAAACTGGGCTTGTGATTTTTAAAGGAGGGACAGAGTGAACAGATGTATGAATACGTATGTATGTAATAAGAATTGATGTCAAATGATGTTGTTGTCAAATGATCAGCTGGGCAATCATCAGTTCTACCACAGCAGCCATCTTAAAAATTGTTCTACTATTTTCATGTTGTTTATTATATATTATTTACTATTAAAAGAAAAAAACTTCTCTGAAGTTTTAACTGGAAACTTGTATTCTGGTTTAAAAGTTGCAATCAGTTGTAGCACCTGAGCTTCATGACTCCGAGATGTCTACTTCCTTTAGCCAGAGCGGTTAGTTTGTGCTGACTCTCTACAAGTTATTAACTTTCCTGTTGTCCATCCTCATTTATCTGCTTTCATTCTTCTCATGTTACCACGGAGACTTACCTACATACCTACTTCCAACTTTGTTTTCTGTCCCTCGATCTATGGAAGATTTCCCTTGCCCATCTCTGAAAGAAGTTGTTTCTTTCTTTTCCTTTTACCAATATGTCCTTGTCTCCTTTTAGTTTTATTCCTGTATAAACTGCTATTTTAGCATAACAACTTATGTTTGTATTGTATCCTTTATTCACAGTCCCTCTGAGGCCGAGACATGCATTCAGATCCACTCCTTGTGCAAAATGAGAATTGACTGAAACCTTCCTATGATCTCTGCTGGATCAGTGACTAATGCAACCTTGCATGTACCCAGAGACACTGATCCTATGGTGTTTTGTAGAAGCTGATTCTTTTGTAAAAAACTTCATTTTCAGGTTTCTCTAGTTATTTAACCTGAATTTTCTCTGCTGCAGTCTGGGACCAGCAGTTCTTGCTCTGTTCTTAGTGGATAACGATGTTTTCTTTCTATGTCTGTGAACAGTTACTGGGGCTTCTTTCAGCTGTGTTTTCTTCCGCTCTTTTACTAAGCTTGTTTCTTTTCTCTGACAAATCTGCAAAGGTTCTTATTTAAGTAGCAGTGGCCAGAACTAAGTAGAAGGTGCTGTTCTGAGGATAGAAGCAGTTCAGAAGACAAATGGTTGATACATTTACATGTAGCTTACATTTACTTATAGTATTTGGATTTATGCACCTCGCTCAGTTATGTATCTATGACAGATACAGAGATGGCTGACCTAATAGGTTGCTTAGTAAACCCTTTTTCAATGCAAAGCACTTTCCAGTGCTGTGTCATGTTTCAATGGCAAAGGAGTTTCGATCCTTGTCCACCATGTGAGTTCATATTTAATATACCATTTGCTATAGCTTCTTGTTCCTTCCCTGTTCAACCTGTTTCTACTCAGGCAGATTATCTATCATCTTCAGTTTCCTCATTATGCTGCTTTGTCCTGTTTATATTGTGCTTTATCTATACTAGATGTCATATTAATATTTACTAATTAAGTTACTGTTTGAAATAATTCTTTGATTAAAGAAGCTCATATGATATATTTTTATCATTATTCCAATATTTTCACCAACAATCAGTTCTCTGCATGTTTGATTCTTGCACTCTCTATTCCACCCTCCAAATTAATGATAAAAACAGAGGCAAGCATTGGGCCCAAAAGAGACTCAGGTGCTTTAAGATGCAGAAAGGTGCCTTGTGAAGTTTCCAAAAAAATTCGACTCCTAGTTCTTACTGATTTGAACTGGAGGTAGGATCCTAAACTGTTTTGCCTGAATATCCCACTAAGTGCCTATCTACTTGTATTGTGCCTACAGATCGTATAAGGCTTGGTCTCTAAGTGGACACTTTGAACTTAACTTTGAACTACTAATAATTATTCAGAAAGTGGTTTTGTTTTTAAAAATGCTTGAACCTGCATCCTGCATCTTCAGGTAGTTTAAGTGATTTAAGATGAATAGATTCCACTGAGTTTCAGTGGGTACTGAGGATCTCTCTCCTTTAGTTTCCACAGTTAAAAGTTGTATTTTTCTAGCATGACTTGCCAAATGCAATTCCTTGAGGCCTGTTCTTTAGGAACTATTTTATTGTGTATGTTCACAAAGTGACGACTCCAGTAATTACCTTGCTAACTTCACCTGCCTTCTTTCTCATCTCCTTGAAATAGACCTGATCCTGTCATACTCATTTTAACAAACATCTCATTGATTCTCTGAATGGTTTGCTGGAAAACGAAAGGCCTACAAGATAAATCGTGATTTAGCTTGATTTTTACCAGTTCTCTGAGATTTAATCTGTTGTCTTAATTCTTACAGATATTATGAATGAGCCCAACACTACTAACTGATGCTTCTTAGGACAGGCCTTTGGTTAAATATCACAATGACAAGCTGATTTGAAAAAGCTTTGATTATAGCATTATGTTTTTACATGCTCCTCATAAATCTGCATCATGACTTCAGCTTCCCTTTAAACTATTAGCAGTTTAAGCCCTAAATCATCTCCTGGTATTATCCTTTCTAGTGAACCCCTAAGTAGTTAATAAGCAATAAGATCTAGAATAAGATGATTGTTCAGATGAACCTAACAAACAAGTGTCCCACCATAGCTGCTGTACTTGGCATTATTGGTAGAAAAGCAAGATTAAAGAGGCACGGACACTTTTTTTTTTTAAATATTGAATAACACAGGTCTGGAGTAGAGCACATGGTAAGAGGGGAACAGAGTTGACTCTGATAGTTGAACATTTTCTACTCATATACACTACCTGTTTTCTCCTTTGCCTCTGCTAGCCATTCATTTATTGAATCGTGGGCATCTATATTGTTGACCTGTGCATGTTGTGCGCTCGAGTTCAACGTTCCTGTGATCTTAATACAGCAAATAGACTCTGGGACTTGTCCTCTGGGGGCACTGAAACAGGGACTGTTTACTACCAACAGAACCCCCGCTATGAAATGGGTTACTAAATAGCTTCTCTAATACTAGAAGTGTATAGCATGACAGGACTGATCAAAGAGGGACAAACATAATGCCTTTCCATCAGTGGAGGTCAAAATACACTGTTAGCATTTGAGATCTCTAGATGTGCCAGAGTGTAGACATAACTGTAACCGGGGGGATTATATTACCAAACCAGTGCAAAACAAGGAATGTTTTTTTTGGAGTGGAGTGAATGGTGGGACAGGAAGATAACTTTGAGGAATGACCGCCTGCCAGCAGTTAACTTAAGATTTAGCATTTGACACAGCCCAGCTGAGAAGCAAGAACAGGAGGCAAAGGAGAAAAGCAAAGACAGACAATGAGGGGGGCAAGATTCAGTGACATAAAAAAAAAAAGCATGTACTCCCCCAATTTCCTGTTTCCACTAAAAACATGGATTGTTTCCTTCTGTCTCATACTGGTGACAGATTGTGCAAAATGTATGTGGAGAGCTGGCTGGAACATAGCTCACAGCCTGCCAAGGACCACATGTGTAACAATTTCAAAATGACAGCAACACAGCCATTAAATATTTGATGAGGAAGTCTTTTAAGTCATAGATTTCAAATCCCGTTTTAAAGCAGGGGAAGTATTTTATATTAATTTTACTCATTGAGAAACGTAACCGAGTGAGAATTTGCTTATCCAAAGAGCTGCAGGCTGTTACAGGCCAGAACTTAGAACAGAGCTCTCTTTTATGAAACACTTAATGCTTGTGATTAAACTGTCTGCAAATTAGGTTTTTCCCCCATAACGTAGTTGTGTAACATCTTCATTTCAGTCTTCAAACTGGAAGGAAAGTAAAGTTCATCATAGGAGAGTGTCTGGTGGCCTAATAAAATCTCCCTCTCTTCCCCATTTGTGGGGTTTGATCTGCAGTGCTGTATTACTGCTTACTTACCCAGCTTGTTCCTAAGACAGCATTCACATCAGGTTATAGCAAAATACATCCTTTGAATGCAGGAGGAATTGGAGTGGGTTACGTTCTACAAACTCCTGCTGTTTTCATTGGGCTTGGCTACCTAATTAAAGATCAAGTCAACTTCCCAGTGTTGAGATTCAGGATGAAATCTACCACATGCAAGGATGATGAGCCTATCCAGCAAGGAAAATTAAAGATAAAAAAAGTCAAAGCTGAAAGAAAGGCAAGGCCACCTGGCAAAGTTTATGAAAGGCACACTCTCACTTGCTATGTGTGAGCTGCATAGTGTTAAGAACGTAATCACCAGCGTACATTTCAGGCCGGGGGAACCAGTTCTCATTATGCTTTTGTCAGCTTGGAGAATGAGAAAGATGTGGTGTGAGCACTGGTCTGGATGCTGGAACTCATGAATTCCAGCCCCGGTAATGACAAAAGATCGCTCTGTGGGCAAGCCACTTAACCCTTCTGTGGCTCTCTTTTTTCAGAATTGAAATAAGAATAGTATTTCCCGCTCAGGAACGTGGAGGAAGATGAATTAATGTTTGAAAAGCCAGTCTTGCGGTGGGAAGAGCTATATAAGAGCTAAGTGTTTATTAATGATCGCCCTTTTATAGAAACTACTTCTTAGCACAGTGATATGGTAGATTAATAAAATGTGCTCTATCTGGAAAATAAGAGATTAAGGTGAATTCAGGAAGATTCAATCTGTTGGAGAAACCATGAAGTTCTGACTTACCTTTTATTCTAGCAAAGTCTCACTAGAAGGCAATGGTTCTTTTGCCTGACTAATATCATGATACCCTTTTTTCCCCTGCAAAAGTCTAATTTGCTTGGGGAACAGGAAATCTCTGCAGTTTCAACTCATGGCATCACTTTGCACTTTTTCCATGACAGGATATGAATTTGAAAGGTGGAAAAGTCTGGACACCAAGAAAAAAAGCTGCTGGAAGCTGCATATCTTTGGTCCTACAAAGTATCTGCTGGGACTGTGTAAACAGAGCTCCTTTGCCTCAGCTCTGGTTATAAAGCCCTCCAAATTCCTTTTTAGCCAGGCATGTCTCAGCTTGCTGCCATCCTTGAAGGCCACCTGAAAGGGTTTTGGCAGTGGGAGGGGCTCAGCTGCAGAATTACTACTGCCTCAGCTTATATTGATACTTGCTGGTTTTTTCCTGGTGAGCTGATACTTTTTTGCTGGAGAAGGGCAAGTCTGCAGACCCATCTGATTTCCTATGCCATCCTAAACTCTGCAGCTAAAATCCCTGCAGGATCCTGTAGGGAATGGAGGCAAGGCCACAGCCTTGGGACGTCCTGCAGGGAATGCAAGTTTCCTTTTGCGCATTGAGGGAGAAAGACGTATGAGAGCTATATTCAAGGACATGGTGCTTTTGTAAGGTAACAACTGTAGAGCTAGAATTGTGGGTGTTTTCAGGTAGAGCTGAATGAAATAAAGTCTGGCAGAATTTTTTGAAATATTTTTGTTTTGAAATTTAAAACTCCCTCAAATAGGTAAATGGGACTGGGTTTTAGAGCTTATCTGATTTTGCAGCTAGGTTAGCAGTAATGCAGGATCAAGCTATATAAGAACAAGATATAGTTGGATAGTAAATATCACACAGCTATTAACTCCAAGTGCCTCCTCCTTTGTCAGTACAGCGCTGATGAGCTGACAGTGCTCTGAAAATAATTTAAGTAGACAGAAGTTTTTGAGCAGTATCAGTAACTCATAGCAGAAGAATTATTTTTTAACTTTCATCTTCAAACACACACAAGTTAAGCGTGATAGAGTAGGATACTTAGTATGATACTCAAATAATCTGCTAGAAATGTAAATCTCTCTCTCCATTCTGAGAAATGTGGTAACATTTGTGTAATTAGAAGGGATTATCTTTCTGAAATAATTTAAACAGTGAGCATTTTGTAGCTGCCTCTGGTTTGATGATTACTTTTGTGTTACACTTTTTCCAGTATTCAAAAAGTGGAGACAAAGTCATACAGAACTGTGGGTATCTTGCTGTTGGACTCCCTGCAAGCATCTGTTCCACTGCTTGTCCTTTGCTTTGTAGGACTGCAGAGGAGGAGTTTCCCTCTCCAGAATGCATTAGAAGAATACACAGCTGGTACTAGAAGAAGGGAGACCAAACTGATACTTTGTGGAGAGCACGCATCTAAGAGCAGTCTAGTTGTTCAAAATGTCTGGCAATAGAGTTAGGTTTGCAGATGAAATGAGGGCAGATGCTTCAAAGAATGGATGTGCATATGTATCTGGGCATTTTATTTGTCCCCATCTTTCGCCCCTCCCTCCTGCAGGAATTCTCATTTCTAAATCAAGGGCATTCAAAGACTTAAAAAAATCTGTGGCTAAGGACACATTACAGTTGATAAAAGCTTCTGTCCTGTTATGACTATATCATCATCATCTTGCAGAATGGAGAAAACTGTGATAAAAGTATCTAATATTCCATACGACTCATTTATATCATGAGGTCGTTGTACACATTTCTAATAAGGCGAAGTATTTACCTTGAGGGAGTTTACAAATCAGCTAGAAGAGATGGAGAATGAAATATGTTATCACACTAGGCTTTGATTGACAGTTTTCTGTCATCTGTTCCAGAATGTGGTCCATCAGCTGGCTTTTTGTGAGCAGTAGCAGAAAAGTATAATAATGGAAGTTTTACTTAGATATAAATTAATAACTGGGGTGGGTCTTTTTGATTTTTTTTTTCTTTTTTTTTTTTTTTGTTTATGGAGCCTTATGACATTCCCAGACTCATGTGTCTGGGGAATGGGAAGTAACTATCTATACACATTGCAGGATACATTTTCAGTATTGGGGCTGAGTGAAGTTTTTAGGAGTGGATGGTGACTTCCCCCTTGGAGATTTTTTCAAGGGATCTAAAAACACGACAGCGAATTAGAGACTGCACCACTTCCTTCACTTTCCTAAGCAAGCTATGCAGGACAGACTACTGGGCATGCAATTTATTCCTGTGTGAAATCCTTTAGGTTAATAAAGTTAATAAAGTACTGAAAATGTGGCTGGGAGTAAAAATTTGCAGGAAGGGCACTAAGCTTCTTTGCCTTTGTTTCCTTATCTTTTAAAATGACAATAATTGTGTTTGGTAGACGAAATAGCTGTATAAAAGAAAATGGACATTCAGAGACTGCTTTGAAGATGAAAAGAGATAACTTTTAGAGACAATAACATGAATTAAAAACTTTATAGAAGCTGAATTTGTAAGTAATGAATCTTACAATGAAGCTTGCCCTTGTGGTGAGCTCCCTGTGAAAATGTAGACCTTTCATCACCCTGAACTGTTTGATCCTATTCTTAATATCTGTTGACTTAGTCCTAAAATAAACAAAAGTTCAGAAGGAGGATTCTCTGTCGCACATTGTATTATTTATTGGGATGCTGAAGATGAAATTTACCTGGACAAAGAAGTATCACCACTAAATGTTCTTCTAGCAAGAAACTGTGGGTGATTTCCAGCTCCTTGTCTTGACTGGGAATCTGTGAATAAAGCTATTTATTACCCTTTTACAGAAAGCCTTTTTCTCGGAGATGGGTAATGAAGAAAATAATGTCCTTTCTTCTCAGTCCAGTTCCCATTGCTGTGCATTGTGCAGCACCAACATGGGAACTGGCGTTTCATTTAATTTTATGTGCAATCTTCTTAGTAATCTCAGCAGACAGGATTAGGGCTGTATGAGCTGCAGAGACTGAATGTGCAATTTGCCTAGGTCTGTAGGAAGCATGGTGGGAAGAAAGCTTGTGTGGGGACGACCGGCTGCAGGGCTGCCCTTCTGTCACCTTTCACCAGCATCGGTTGGAAGAGTTTCGGGCAGGCGTGTGGAGTGTGTGGTGCTGCTCTCGGGGGAGAAGAGAGCGTTATTTGAGAGGATGCTGCCATTGCTGCAGATCACACTGATGTTTCCATTCTCTCTTCCCCTCCCTCATATCTCCTTTCCTCCCAGTCTGTGGCAAGCGTTACAAGAACAGGCCTGGGCTGAGCTACCACTACGCTCACACCCACCTCGCCAGCGAAGAGGGTGATGAAGCCCGCGAGCAGGAGACCCGCTCTTCCCCTGTCCACAGAAACGAAAACCACAAACGTGAGTAGTATTTTCCCTTTGCCTTTGAGATCCTTTTCAGGGATGTTGCCTCCACCCTGTCTTTGCCTTGCAGAAGCTGGCGTGATTGCCTGGCTCTGTTGTGAGTGATTGGGACTTGGATGCTTGGAGCTAATCAGCCGCAGCTCACACGGGTGCTGGCTCAGCTAGTCAGGAATTCATTTCAAACCCAGCATTATCTCTGCAGCAAGTCACTTTTCCATTACTGCTCCTGTGGGGAGGAGGTGGCAAGGAGAGGGGGGAAAAGAAGAGATGCCCAAGCCATCCGTCATCCAGCAGCCTCCCAGTGGCTGTTAGCAGCGATGTCGAGGAAATACACATCCTGTTTGAGGGGGCTGTCTTTGTTTTGCCTTTGAATAAGAGACATTTATCCATGTCTCAGTTTTTTAGGTATGAAATTCACAGCACCTGTCCCACTTATCCCTGCATCTCCTCGCCAAATGGCTTACCCTCAACTGTACCAAAAGCCACTTCTTAGTTACAGTTTGAGAAAATCTATGAAAAAGCATCAGTACTCATCTCCAAGGAGGAGAGCTGGAACATGAGAGGAGAGAAGAGTTATGTGCCTAGATTCCCCACACTGGTACAGGGCTGAAAGAAATCTTAGTGGTCCGTGTGGCCCTTCCACTGTCCTTCCTCTGCTTCTTAGGCATAGAACTGGGAGTCATGGAGACTGTGTTTTCTTACTGATTTTTGCAAGTCTCGAAGCCCCTGTTTCTCAGTTTTCCAGTGTGCAATACTATGTGATGGTTGCTTTCACCTTGAGATTTGTGTAGATGCCTTTGTTCACTTTCAAAAAGTCCTTTCAGATCACTGTGTGAACTGTGTCATTTTAGTTCAAAGTAATGAACAATGTGGACAAAGCAATAAAATGCTTATGGGAAAAAATATCCAGGCAAACACTTTGTAATACATTAAGAAGAACTGGAAGAAATATGGAAGTAGGAAAACATTTCCTTTCTAAGCAGGATAATTGATAATTGTCCCCAGGGAGGTGTGGGAGGGGGTTTCCTTCCTCCGAAGCATCTGCTACTAGCCACTGTCTGAGCTTGAAGGGCCATTTAGTGTGATCCCATTTGGCAGTCCCTATGTTTCTGTCACTTTTATGCTCTACCTTTTAGTTATTCACATGTTTTGTAGGTTCACAGCAAAAGTAATTTTGACTCCTCCAGCTGTTGATAAACTTGAGCTGTCAATGCACTAAGAGGGACTGCTTGGGCAGGCTGGAGAATGTCAGTGTTCAGCCAGTAGCTTTTGTTTACTTAGCATTTACAGCATCTCTGTTGTTTGTTTTTTCCTGTGTCTGCAGTAGCCAGTAATAGTTGCATATCTGAGGGGCATATTGCAAATCTGTATTGAATTAATATTCAATATCAAATGCCCAAAGAAGGCTAGTGTCCCCTACCCTTGCTTATCATAGACACCAAGGGCAGTCTCAGTCCTTATGTTTCTGGTGCTTAGGAAATGATAGAAGTTAGCAGGACGAGGAGCTAGAAAAGCTGTGGAAAGGTTAGCAGCAGCTGGCCTTTGCCCATGGAAAGAAAGGTGTGCTCTGCACCACGGGAAAGGGTAGAGCAGGAGCTGCTTGGGCTTGTGTTCCCCCAGAGCTCCTGTGTGATGCATGTGGCAGAGGGAAGCTGCTAATGCACAGATCCCCATACAGGTTGAAGTTTATGGCCAGTGGGGTAAACCATCCTGAGATCCAGATTCCTGAGCAGAAAAAAATGTGCTTAACAACCAGCCAGGAGCCAGTGAGGTACAGGCAACAGCCATGCGAATGTGAAGAACACCCCTGGGGAAAGTCCCAGACGCCGGAAGGTAGCTCTCCCAAATGGCTTAGCTGTCGCAGTGGCTGTTTGTTCCTTTTTGCCTGTTTATTTGTTTACAGCCTTGAGCTCAGATCTTGCATCTTTGCTCTTTCACTTGGCTATATTTAATTTATGCTGCCATTTATCTTCCATGTGAATGCTAATTGTCCACATTGCTAATGTGCAGTCATTAAATGGTCCCTTTGTACAGGGGGATGGTGGGGAGCCAGGGCATCAGATCCTTCCTCTCCCCTAAGAACTGCTAGGCATGTGTTATGAATTAGATTTGACAGGTCTGCAGTGTCGCAGGGCTCGGGCTTCAAGAATCCTCTCTGCATGGGCTTGGGGGGCGGCGGGGGGGGAGGCAGAGAGGGAAGGCGGGGGGGATGTTAATCCAAACAGCTAATCCGCAACCTACTGAACAGGAGGACCAGAGATATGGTATAGAGCAGGGTCTGGTTATTTGTTTAGCAGTGTGTCAGAGAGATACGAGCAGCCTGATTTAGAAAAGGCAAGGCAAATTCAAACCAGCCACTTGGAATTTGCCGTGCTATGGGAGGTGAGCACTGGGTCAGCAAAGTTCAGGCAGGCGGCTGCAGTATGGACTTCCTTCCTTTGTACCCGCATCGCCTCTGCAGCCTCCGCTCCTTGCAGTACCTGTGGTAACAGCAGCCGTGCTGATGCAGGAGGGAGCTTTCTGGAGCAGGGCTTCTGCAGGATTCAGCTATTGATGCTGTGGCTGGTGCCAGCTCAAGAGCAGATGGCCTCTTGTCTTTCTGCACACCCAGTCCCCTTTACCTTTACTCTTCTCCTCATGCAAAGACCAATTGGGTAGTTCAGTAAATTATCCAGGGACTGGAAAAGAGATAGGAATATAGGAGGAACCTACCTGAAAATAGGAGGAACCTACCTGAAACTGAGAACCACTGAATAGATGTGTATCAAAGAACAGGGACTGGCCCAAGCCCCAAGTCTCGCCTCCTTGGCACATCTCGTTGTCCTTGCCTGCTGTGGAAGGTTTGTTTATTTACGTGTCTCTCTACTTCTGGCCTTCTTCCTCACCTATAGATTACCCTTTGCAACATGGAAGATAGTTCAACAGTCTTCTCTGGCCTTTGCCTTTCCTAAAACATCTTAGCCTGTGCTTTGTTTGAGCTTTAGTTGCTTTGTTTGTATGTCTTATCTAGCCCTTTGACGCAGATAAATAGCCCTTCCTCAGTGTCTAGTCTTGCCTCTGCCTACACACACATTTTTTTTGACCTACTCTCTGATTTTTTTTACCTGAGTATGGAACTATGAAAAGGAAATTATAGAAAACCCTTAAAAAAGTCAACTTGCCCCTTCCCCAACTCCACTGATAAAAAGAAATGATCCCACACGATTCTCAGCCTTTTTTTCTGCTGGCTTTTCCTCCACATGTTGGCACCGAGACCGTGAGATTTGTGAGCCCAGGGTGCATCCAAGCCTGCCACAAAACACCTGCTGTTTTATTCCATCTCACTCCATGGGTACAGGCCAGCTCCAAGGGCAGCTGGTGCTCACAAATTTTGAGCCACTTCTGATATAGGAATTACATTAGACTTCCATCTATTGAAATGTGTGTGTGAATGAGTGTACTAATATAAATGCCCTTCCTTAATTCCTGGGAGAATAGGACAGTGTATCTACATGGAGAAAAACTTCCTCTCCTTTAAAGGAGAAGAGTTTTCAGTGGCATTTTGCTGTGTGAAATGTTGGTTACAGGCAGCTGTGCAGTAAACAGCAACTGAACAGATCTTATGCCCACAAGCACTTTGGCCAATGACAATCCTAAATAAAGCACATTGTGCAGGCTGCCGCTGGCCTAGCTGCTCTGTGCAGGTTGGTCCATCCTGCAATACACGTCGTTAATGAGAATGCAGTCCTCTGCCCTGCTGTCACTCTGCTAGCTTGTGCATCTGACCTGCAAAACCACCTGTGTATGTTATTTCGTGGCATCAGTGTGTTGTGCCCAGTTCCATCACAGATTTTATGATGTGGATAAATCTCTACTGGAGAGACCAGCCAAAGTTGTTTGTGTACTCTAAGCATAATTGGATACCCAGTCTCCAGAGATAAAAAATTAATGTGCTAACCTCAGTGTGCCTCCAAGCTGTCCTCCAGCTCCCCCACACAGTCATCTTTGAAACGTTTTTATTTCCATCCAGGCAGGGGGCTGGCCATGAATAAATGACGAGAGTCAGCCCCTCAGTTGGAGACGAGCTGTTTGTTCCTCTCCACAAGCAGCATCAATTTGAAAAGCTACATCAGGCCTACTTTTTCCCTGCCTCAGTGCTGATCCTCGCTGGGGCCATGGTAGGAGCTACTTCCGAATGCAAGGATGCATCAATGTTCACCTTGCGACAAGATACCCTGCAGCAGGTGCCTTTTCAGTGAAAATATGTACATTACCTTGAGTTGACTTCTCATTAGTTTAATCTATTTGGGTTTTTTGTTTTCCAGAGCTTGTTTTCATAAGGAAAAAGAGTCAGAACACTAAAAGAAACAGTAGTGATTGCAGAGTTTGGAACTGCACAACGATTTCCACTCAAACCCTGTTTGCAGCTGTAAATTTCTCAGACTTTTGTGCCTGTGTTTTGGGATGCTGAGGAAAAAAATAGATCAGTTGTTTAGAGTTTTGGGATAGTGGAAAATCCCAAATTTGTCTCCTACGTACAGGGACCCACAGGGGACTTTTTGTTGTTTTGTTTGGTGTTGTGGGTTTTTTTTTGGTAGTTTGGGGGTTTTTTTGGTAGTTTGGGGTTTTTTTTTGATATACTGCCTGGCCAGGACCTGAAATGTTGCTGTCAATGCCCAACTCTCTGAAGAGAAGCACCTAGTGCTTCTCAGTAGTTTATGGGAAAATGTTTCTAATTTGACTAATTAGTTTTTGAAAACCATGTGTTGCTTCAATAACATGTCAGCTCTTGAGACACAATGGTATCATTTATGTATTTATAATTTTTTTTTCCTTTCTCGCTATCATCTCCTTGCTCTTTTTCTACTCCGTGTAGAATTTGTAAAACCCAAAAGTTTTGACTGAATTGAACTTAGGTGCTCTGCCTTCTCACACACCTCCAGTGAGTAATTTCCAGGTCCAAATCCTAGAACATGTCGCAGGGACCCATTTCACAACACTGGCCATTCTTACCCGAATACTGAGGGATGCTGCCAGACAGGGCTGTATATAGAGCATTATAATCCCTTCTTGAGTTCCCTGAGCTAATGGGAATAATGCATTTCAGTGGCCAGAGGCCAAGTTTCAGGAGAGGTACCCCTCAAAATCAGGAAATCTGTATGTTAACATGTCACTCTCTTGTCTGCCTTCCCATTCTGTATCTCCTACTGTTTATTGTCATGAGGCACTGGACAGTTACAGTGATTTATTGTGAGCAGTGGGATTTTGGCCCATGCTTTAGGTGTTCCTGCAGAAGACTCCATAAGATCAGTGCACAGACATTTCTATGAAGTGCTGCCTTATGGTGCAGGAACGCTGACTCCCCAAATCTACAAGATCTGATCAGTTGATTCCGTATTTTCCTAGCTGTACCCTCCACTGCCTACCTCCCAGCTCATTCATTAGCTGTTCAACTTAAGGGCCATATCGATTCCTGTAAAAGACATGATCAAATGCTCTTCCTTCCCCCACATTCAGAGGCTTCCTCTGACTCCTACAGATGTACCTTGTAGCACTTCTTGTAGCTTGTAGTGCTCCCTGGCAGTGCCTCTCCGTGAGCAGGGGCTGTCAGAAAGGCAAACCTGTCAGAGTTGCTAAAAACTGTGCAAAGGCAATAGCTTCTTCTATCCCCATAGCACCATTAACTCAAAGTGGAGATAAAATCCAGTTACTAGGGAGAACTGGCAATACTTTGGGTGGGTGGTTTGCAGTACCTCTCTCAGTAGCGTAGCCTGCTTCTCTGGCTGCCAGCAAAGGGCATGCCCGTGCTGTGCGGGGGAGCGCGGCGTGGGGAGCCTGAGCTAGCCGAGGCCCATCGCACTGTGCAGGCTGATTAGCTTGACTCTGGGAACAGAACAGCAGCTGTTTCCCAGTGCTACACCCAAGTTCAGAGCTTATTTGGTTGAATACTGTGCCACATCGACACAGATGTGTCGCTACCAACCTAAGCTGCACTTACAGCCTGCTGCAGCGTCTCTGTATCAAGTGCCCCAACACTTCCCAGTTTGGGGTTAGCCAACATGCTTATCTCTGGTGTTAACGGCAGAGTAAACATGCCCAGAGAGACTGGCCATTTCCTCTCATTCACTTTGATTTACATTTTTTCCTGGAAAACGGCAATGAAAAAACCCTGTACTTAATTCACTGGCGAGGAGGCCGCAGAAATGACTGTGCACATCTCTGCCTGGCTGCGTACCTATGAGAAAGCAAGAGCCTTGAATACATTTCAGCTGTGCTTGGCCTGTTGCTCGCCACACCAGGGGTTATATATATATATGTTTTCCTTTTATTGTTCCTTTCCAGGGCAGGGTCTAGCCCTGAGCACAGAAGCACCTCCACAACCCGCCTCTCTGCCCCCCACCATTGCTCATTACACCCCAGCAATGACCGGGGCAGAAGTGGGTGCGTGCCCTGCCAGGCATCTCCCTCCTCTTCCTTCAACAAAACCCACAGTCCAAATGCCACTTTTCTTTTCCCTTCTCCTTAAAGCCCTTTTTTTTTATTTAATTATCACGTTGTAATGCCTTGCACGAGCCCGCTTCTCCTCCACCGATAGGATGCATTTTGAGCAGCAAATGAAGGGGGCCGTGCTGCAATTCCTTACAGCTGAGAGATGAAGCAATAACAGGTGGCAAGGCCAGAGGCGGCCCTGGCCGGGCACTCCGGTCGCCATGGAGATGGGCCAGGCCTGCCAGGGATGAGCGCTGGCGGCGGCAGCGGCAGCGGCGGGGGGGCGAGCGAAGGCCCGTGGGGACACTTAGGCTATAGGTTGGGATTCTGTGTCATCAAGTCCTCCAAGGGGCTTGATGACCGACCGCAGGCTCAGGCTCTTGGCTGGCGTTTTGCTGTGCCGGCGGCCAAACGTTGGACTTGCACTTTGACAGTGAGAAAAAGGGAGGCATCGGAAAGGAAAATGGGCCCCCGTCTCAGACAAAGAGTCTGGTAGATTTAAAAAAAAAAAAGCAAATCTACCCCTTTTCCTCCATCACAAAGTCCATTGACTTGATTCAGGCCTACACACAGGTTCCCGTGGTCTCTATTGTGCTCTGCAAACTTTTGTTGCAAACAGAGCAAATGGCCTGATTCAAAGCCTTTCGAATTGAATTGAAAACCTCCAGTGGACTTTATTGGTTTTGGATCAAGCCCAGAAGAAACAGGTAAGAGCTGGACAAAATGTGCTAGGAAAAATCCCTTTGGGAGCGCATATATGTTCGACTGTAGCCAATTCACTGTAATCGTTTAAATAAACGATGCACAGCCCCCACCCCAACAGCGAGGCATGCACCGTACTCCTCATTCTTCACTGCCTTTCCAGTAGTGTGGATAGGATAAAAAATAGGGAAAAAATGCTACCAAACCTAGATGCACATCTTAAACCATGGTTAAGTATTATGCTGTATTACCTACAGGCTGAAGAAATATATGTGACTGTGATTTGGTACCAAGGAACAGAGAAACCAGTTTTTCTTTTAAGCACTGGTTCCAGCTCCAAGTTTTTAAAGATCATGATCCAAATCATCAAAATAACTCCACTGAGAAGTCAGAAAAACTACAAGGTTCTATTGATTTGGGGGTTTGTCTGTATGTGTTTAAGGGTCACATTTTGAAGGAAAGCTATTTGAAATACCTGTATTCTGAGTTTTCTGATTAAAAATCAGGGACAAGAATTGCTTCTTCTAAACTTGCCTTCCATCCAAGATATTCTCTGCAGCCATGAGAGCTAGAAAACTGAGATTCTTATTGAGTCATGTGGCTCCAGGAGATGATGTAGAAAAGAAAAATCCTAATTTCTTGATGTTATTTCTCTAGAAGCAGCTTTCTTTTATTATTAAACTGAAACCATGAGGAAGATAACTTCCAGGTTTTTTGATTACTTGAGGAGGGGAGAAGGGAAGCTAGAACTCTCTTTAGAGCCCCTGTCTTCAAAATCAAGAAGGCACAGAAGTTACTTTAAGTACATAAACTCAGTCAATTTGTTTAGCTTTTTAGGTTTTGTCTACAGAGCAAAGTTACTGTGTGATATACTACAGAATTTATTTAATTTACAGTACTTATTTTGCAAGAAGACTCCTGTGAATGATGGTACCATATTTTAAGTAGATCTTTATTCTGCTTATCTTGGTATAGTTTGAAATTACCTTAATTAGGCTAAGATGAAAAAATGTATTTCAGAATAAGCGCACACCAAAGTTATTTGGAAGTATTGACTTCATTCTCAGCCTGCATCCTGTCTTCACATGAATCAGCTTTCAGGTACAGAGAAACTATCATTTGAACTGTGCAGGTCTTTCTGTGTGTCTCCTTAATCCATTTGTAAAAGTATTTTAAAAAATTGTATACTCTATTTATTTTGGGGCAGATGTAGATGAAGACAGGGCCTTTGATGAAACTAGAAAGTGACACCAAGTTGAAATGGCAAGAGGCACTGATTTAAATACACCCTCTATGAGCACACCTTAGCTCAGGCAGTATGCCTCAAAGCTCCTCAGAGCTTTTGATCTGTTGTTGCAGTTTGTAATGTAAAAGAAAATCAGAGGAGCTTTGAGTAAGTTAGGACAAGACCGTGGTTGGTTTTCAAGGCTTTGCCTTAAAACAGTTTCTGATTCTGGGTGAACATTTTTTAGACAAAACCATTGGTTGTAGTCACCTGATCCAAATGATTGAGCTAGCAGTGAGTTACTTCTCATTAGCTGAGCTATCGTCTGGCTTAAGCTAGCACCTTCTAGTTTGTGATTAACGTGTGCAAAAAGTGGATACCTAGTTAATTACTATGTCTCAGATGAAAAGCAGCTACACATTAGTCCCTGGTAATTTAATTGCTTTCACTTGTGAATCTGTTCCCATACTTACTTTTGTAAGTAATTTTATTGATTAAGGGGTGGGATTAGGGTTGGGCTTTTGGTGCATGATACCCTTCTCATGAATATTGCACATTATATCTTGCTATCTTTGCTTTGTTTAATTCCCTCATCATTTGTGAACTACAGTAAAATAGAATTAAAGACTCCAAGGACGTACACAAAAAAAAAATCCTTTGAAAGTAAGAACTCTGCTTACCATCATCTGGAAATCTCTTTATTCTCAAACCTTCTGTGATTTAGCCTGGGGCTTAATTCACTGTACAGTACTGATCAAGAAAATAAGCTTGAGTCATGTTTGATTCTAGTTTTTGCACCTCTTAGAACAAAAAAACATTGAAGAGAGTAACATTGCCTGGCTTATTTGGCTCTAGAGATACATCATTTATGACATCATTGATGTAACTGCAGGAACTTCTCATCTGTGTCTGACTTTTCAGGCCTGATATCTCTATCACACTCAACTGAACCAGGTCCACATTTATGAGGGACAAGCAATAGACGAACACATAGGCACTCACATTAAAAATTAAATTAAATTGGAAGAAAAAAAGAAGAAAAGAAAAGAAAAAGTAGATGATCAAACCCCATGCTTATTCCCTTGCCAGTAGTCTAGGAGAATCCCTTCAGCCTCATCGCAGTCAGGGAATACCCTCCACCTGTCCCACACACCGCAGACAAATTGATCGGTGTAAGTATTTTCACAAGGTCCCCTGTCTCATTTCCAGTTTCACAGTCAGTGGATCTTAGGGTCATAAGCTGCACTGGAAAAATTTAAGTCAGTATATGCAGAGTATTAAATCAATTATACCATCCTGAGCAGTGGCAGAAGTGGAGCTCTTTCCTGTGTCTGCTGGCCGGCACCTTGAATGCTTGTTTTTATTTGTGGCCTCACCACAGAATTGTGTGTTCGTGAGTAAGCCAGTTCATCACTCTATCTCCAAGTCTTTCAGCTGTAAAATGCAATGCTGCCTGCTCACCAGAGACTTAATTAGGGCCCACCAGCACTTTGGTTAGAGTCAATGGCAAAAGAGGCTTTTGACCTCACTGAGGGTTAATATTAGGATCTTAGTATCTGTAAGGCACTTTAAGAAACTCAGATGAGAGGTGAAGTAATGTAATAAGGAACAAAAAAAAAATCACTGAACGTTGAGCTTGCTGAGTTTTCATTGCACATGGCCTGTCTGTAGATGCAGCACAATATAAAGAAGTAATTACTTAACTTTTTCAGAATGGGGCTGTAGTGGGAAAAATAAATGCTACGGAGATCTGCTTTTTATACACAAAATATGTACAAGTAGCAACTTTATGATCATTTTGTTACAGCTCTTAAAATGAGCCAGTGCGCTAGGCTTCCACCTGGTTCCTGAGGTTTTTTTTGCTTATCTTGCATGCACGTATTAAATGCCTCTCTGCGAACAGGCAAAATGCTAACCTACCACTGGCAGCTTCTCTCTGGTTTTGGGAGAGCTGGGGATCTGCTAACCAGGCCCATTTCAGAGCAAAGCCCATTGTTTAGTAACTACTGTCAGGGACTCGGCGACCATGCAGGAAGATACTGATGTATTTGCAGCCTTACGGGTTTTAATTTTTTTCTGCATTTCACCTTACCTGCAATCTTTCAGTTACCAATCTCCAAAAAGCTCAGCTAATCAACAGCTGGAAGTAAATGAATAACGAGATGCACCCAAACCAGAAAAGCAGGCTGAATTCGGAGGAAATTTTAATTTTAAGTGTATGTCTTGGACTGCTACCAGAAGCCCTTTAGAATGTCATTGTTCTTTGGGGGAAATTTGGATGTGGACAAAAAGACCATTAATAAAGGCTGTCAAAACATCTGTTAAAAATCTGCAAGTTACAAAATATGCATTAAAAAGATAATTAAATATAGATGGTACATTTTAAAGGTCTTCATTTTCTAGTTTGTAGAAATTTTCATGGGGTAGGATTAGGCCAGGTATACCACTGGAATTTTTAAGTTAAAAAAGGAGAAACAAAGACAAAGACCAACCATTCCCCCCACTCCCCTCTCCCTTTCCCAGTCCCTAGTTAGAGTGTGCAGGAACAAGAAGATTTCCCTCTCTGGAGAGAGGAGGAGAAAAATGGCAGTTGTGAGTGAGAAAAAAAGCACATTGCTCTTCTGTTGAACTGATAGGAATGCAGAAGACCTCTGCCCTTCTTTCTTTTCTAGGGGAACAACCGCCTCCTCTGCTTAAGACCCAGTGTGCGTCTGCTCCTTTCCAACTATTCCTAGCTGGAAAATAAGAATGTAATTTCCCTCTTTTTTTCTTGGCTGAAAGTTTTTAACTCTGCTGGCTGGGAGGTCTGCCCCAGGCTGACTCTTTGCACCTGTGCTGGGTGCTGGGGTAGTGCTGGACCTGCTGCCCTCCCTGCTCCTCCCAGGGGACATGCACTCTGCTGCAGGTAGCTCAGCCCTTGGGTGAACCACCCACAGGTGGCTTTACCTGTGAATATTCATGGGCATTTGAATCAACTTCTTGACTAAGGACACCCTGCCACTTTGAGATGTAATCCCCAAAAAAGCTACTTGAAATAAAACCAGTTAGGGTACCTGTCCTCATATCTCCTTACTGTTGGTTTTTGAATTTTGGGGAATGTATTTTTCTGTTCTGAATTTGTATTTTGTGGGTTTGTGATTATGACTGCTGTCTGAAAAACCAAGCTTGGCTCACTGACAGTGTAGGTCTGATTCTGCATTAGCGATTGTTTCTATGCCTGTGTGTGTACAAAGTCCCTGAACTGTACAGGGATCTCGGGCAGCAGGTCCTTGTGAGGGACCAGCCCGCCTGGCGTTATAAAGGAAACGGTGAAGTGCGTTTCAGGCAAAATAAACACAATACAGGGTGTGCTTAAAATGGAGGTGACATACAGTTCACTTTTTGTTCTAATTGACAATATTTTGGGAAGACTGTGGCCTGCAAACTCACTGAGCTAACATCATATCAAGGAGAAGGGGGAAATGTCCAAACTGAATGCTCTTTAAGTAAATCTGATTTCTAACCCGACTGCAGCCCAGAAAGGACCAGATGGGGTCATCATTCCCAATAACTACTGTGACTTCTGCCTCGGAGGCTCCAATATGAACAAAAAAAGTGGCCGGCCTGAGGAACTTGTATCGTGCTCAGACTGTGGGCGCTCTGGTAGGTGACTCCTTCTTGCAACTTTCTTGTACAAAGGCATTTGTTTGATTTGTTTTTTGCTCTTTCTGAAGATTTTGAAGAAAGGCAGCACATTTGGGAGGGAATGGAAGACAAGGTCTTACCTCTTGTCTGTGTTTGTGGGAAAGGATGACTGGGAAATATTCTGTCATAAAACCCATTGTTGGATTCACATTTTTAAGCTAATGGGGTCCTACGAAATAATAAAGTTTTCATGTATTTATCGGCTTCTGTGAACGTTGGTACATGTACTAGTTGTTCTTCAAATGGAAGGAGAAAATCCTATGACAACGTTAAAGAATGGGCTCTGTCTTCAAATGCTGCAATTACAACTATAAATTACTTACAAGATTTATGAAAGTTGCATGACAAGCATTTCCATTCATTACACATTTCATGCATTTCTTCATCCAAAAAAGAAAGAGGGAGGAAATTACAGGGTAGGGATGGGGGTAGCTGTCAAGAATTATCCTCTTACAAGATGACTATCATTAATTTTGTTTAAAGAGGTTTTTATTTCTCCATTTTCTTCCCTTCTCTCTTTTTAAATGTAGGCAATTGTGTCTTTCCCATTCTGAGTTGTCTTTATTTCTGGATTGTTGTTTTCTTCCTTCCTTCCTTTCTTTTTTTTTTTTTTTCCCCTTTCTTTCTCTTTTTTTGGGAAATTTTATCCCAGCTGAGCAGTTATTTATAGCTCGCATGGGAGGTGGTGGCAGTGGTAGAGGGAATGGGAAACCTTTAACAACTGCATATTCCAGCTTTGGTCCAAGTTTCCAGTTGTGATGTTTCTGGACAGGGGTGATACTAGTGGTGATAAGACCATCATATGGAAATCTGAAAACCAAAGAGACCTTGAAATTCAATATCGCTGCTGCTGCTTCTGTACTGTAGTCATTGAAAGATGTCTGTTAACGTGATGGCTGAAATGCAGTGTGGAGTGTTCTCGTGCTGAGGGAATGGCCTTTTTATGCTACCGCTGAAATTCATAGTAAGCCTCTTACCACATTCAGTGGGAGCAGGACTAGACTCTCACTGAGAAATTGCCTTCTGCAGTTGTTGTGACCTTTGAAGATATTCTGAAGTGATACTGACTGGTCACCAGAGGACTGATGGCAACCCCTTCGGTTTTCTCCAGGGGCGTCCTTACAAATGCTGTGCAGTCAAGGGCATGGACCTTTTAGTGTATACGTGTTTGCTTCTTAATAACTGAAGGGGGAAGCGCATGTGGTCTGTGGTGCCATCTTGGAAGATCATTGCCCTCCCCCTGATTGTTATAGTTCAATATAACTCATTTCAGCATTGTCCTGATACGGCACAGTGAGATGGATCCACATTTTTTTGCTATTTAAACATTGCTATGGTGATTATATCAAAATGTAACACAAAAGCATTAATTCCCTTGATTCCTTAGTGTGATAGAAGAAGTAGATCGGCATGTAACCTAAATTGTGCAAAATCAGTTCCATTAAATGCTATCCTTGTACAAATTCTGACCCACCTGGGTCGTTCATAGGGGTCTGCAATGGTGTGACTGATGTGTGATGAAAGTGATTAAGGTACAACCACACACTAATCTGTAAACTAAAACAATGAAACCTCTTTGGTGGCTGCCATCTTTCTCTTTCTTGATAATGGAGAACATTTTCATTATACTGAAAGAGAGGTCATGGAAATTATATTGTTTCTTCCCTTCACAAAGTCAGTAAAATCACATCTCTACAAGATGGTTCATCTGCCAATTATTTTGTTATATCCATTTTCCTTTTGTGAACAGGATTTAATTCTTCGTGTCTCAAGCAATGCAGTGTACTTGCTATATGGCTGATTCCTGTAGCTGGAGCGGGGACCAAACAGTTGGTTACTTAATACCATGCTACTCTTTCTGAATAATAAAATAGCCGTTCCCTAAAATCTCACACTTTCATTTTCCTGGGGCACAAGAGACATCTTTTTCTCTACCTTTCCTGAAAAGAGAATTTGAAGGCTATACTATTACTCACATAACATATTTGATTGAGGGAGAAAATAAACCTCACTTTCACAGGTTTCAGTATTTGACTTCTCTTTTTAAGAGTCTTCTTTTTTGTTGTTGTTGTTGTTGCTGCTATTGATGTCCTGTGTGGAGAATTTCCTGTTCCATATTGAAAGTTGGATTGACTCGC
This sequence comes from Platalea leucorodia, assembly GCF_965183815.1. Classification (NCBI taxonomy): domain Eukaryota; kingdom Metazoa; phylum Chordata; class Aves; order Pelecaniformes; family Threskiornithidae; genus Platalea; species Platalea leucorodia. Next base: position 41,297,692 of record NC_138829.1, on the reverse strand, counting down.
ACACATTTGAACTTTTCAGTGTTCCCCAAGACAGGTCACTTCTCATCTTAGTGGTTTTAGTTGTTGAACTGTATATATTTGTTTTGGGTTTTCTTATTTTTGAAGGAGATGCCATGAAATTGGAATAAAAGCATTTGTTTAGGTTACTTTCACTTAGTCTTCAAAATGTATTTCGTTTTGTCTACAGAGGAGGCTCTTTAGGATCAGGTGAAGGACAGGGATACAAAATAGTCCTGAGGTTGATGAGCTATCTAGTGTTCTATAGCAGTAAATTTGTGACAGTTGATGCCAGTCTGAAGGACAGTCATTGTGCTTAGAGCTAACGGTGTCTAATTACTCATACGGTCTAAAAAATCTTTTAAAATTGATCTAAGTAGTCACAAGGAAATATTTTAATGTCTTTTGAAGAGAGGAAAACACGATTAACCCTTTCGCTGCCATAGCTATGGGCACCTGTGTTGTTTGTAGATTTTTTTTCCTTTGAAAGAGAAACTGATCCTTTTTTATTTTTCTTACTGCAGTTCTACCGAGCTATGTTGTTGAGGTGCGCGAGCACACACAAGCATACACCTATGAGCTCGATAGTCTGAATTGTTTAATAATAATGATGATTAAAAAAATTATGATGATGATGCCTGTTGCTTAACCCATGTGCTGATATATTCATCATACATGTCAGCTCATTTGGGAAGAGAAGGCAGGAGGGACGAAGCAACGCCAGCACGCACTACGGAGGACTTGTTCGGTTCCACGTCAGAAAGCGACACCTCGACCTTTCATGGCTTTGACGAGGATGATGCAGAAGAGCCTCTCTCAAGCCGAGGAGGTGGCTGTGGTGGCAGCTCTCCCTCTGCAGACAAAAAGGGCGGCTGCTAAAATAACTAAAAAGACACAAAAGCTCTGAGCGATTTGCTGTCCTTTTTACTACTAGGATTATTATTATTATTACCTTTTGCTTTTTTTAATTTTAGGTCCTTGGGTTTTTGGTTTTTAGTTTTGTTTTTTGGGGGTTTTTTGTTATTTTTGTTGTTTTTCCTGTGGGGTGTACACTGAAAGCACAAGCGTTTAAAGCTCTTGACAACTACTTTGAAGAGACAGAAGGTTTTGATTTTCCTGTTATTTTTTTCATTTTAATTTGTTTTTCTCCCACCTCCCCCCCTTCTCCTTCTCTCTGGAAACGTAAAAGGTGGATTTAATATTTTTTTTTAATAGTGAGCAGAGTTGATTTTCTTGTCTATTAATATATATATCGGCAAACCATGAAAAATACAGATGGGTTGGAGAGCAGAAAGCAAACCCAAATAGGTTTTTTTAATTATTATTATTATTTATATATTCTATATATTATTAGAAAAACTACTTTTTAAATAAAAATACAAAAAAAAAAAAAAAAGCAATGGATGTCTACTTGATAATAGAACTGTTTCTAGAGAACCACTGTGGGCGGACTCTATCGGAGGACAAGAAAACCCTTGATGTGATGGCTTCTGCGTTTTGAGATTTTGCACTTACTGTAGCATGTGGAGTTTGGCTCTTCTTGTACACCTGCTACGCTTGTCTTTAACAGCCTGAAAATACAAGCAACACCATTGAAGACCATGACCTTGGGGAACACGTTTCCATCCCTCCTTTGGACACCTTTACACTCAATAGATCTCTTCCTCCCTGCACCCCTTCATGTCTTCCTCACTCCGTTCTGCTTTTTTTTTCTTTTCCTTCACCTTTCACTTCATGGACAGCAATTTCCAAGCATAGGGACGGAATATGAATGACAAGTCATAGACGTCAAAAACAAAACAGATGGAGGAGCAGAATCATGGAAGAAATTATATGGAAAAATACCTCACCTGTACTTTTCTTTCCATTTTTAAATTTTAATTCACAGCATTTTTTCCTGTGTCACCCAGTTTTTTCTCTCTGTAGTGTCTTGTGAGACACTTTGTTTGCTTTTCAATAGCTTCTCTTGAATTAAACCAAAGCAATACTCATTAAAGTTCCAAGGGCAATGGAGAAGAGAGTGACTCCCTTCCCAGCGACTTTCCCAGAAAGGAGGAAACATGCAGCAGGATTTGAAAGGTATGTCTGAGCTGAAATGTCTTTCACTCAATTTGAAATCTCTGTGCCCTGGATTTTCAACAGACCCTTGACTGAGCTTTATTATAGGAGTAAGTCCCGTGGATTAAATTGTGTTATGAGTATGCGCCACATTCACACCCCTGGTGAAGCTAATGGAGGTTCTGTGGGAGGAGGATCCAGCCTCATGTACAGTCAGAAGTGATTCAAAAGGAATCAGTGTGTAGGTTACATTTTGCTGTCCTAATGCAGGCAAAAATCTCCCTGGAGCGGGGGCAAGATTAGGTTCTAAGGATGTACTTTTACTGATGTGTATAATGCCAAACAGGGTGAAATCATGACCTCATTTAAATCAGAGGCAAAATAGACATTTATCTGGGCAATGCCTAATCCTTAAACTGGAGCTGTGTGTTTTTGATACCAGAATAAAAATCTCAGCCTCGCAATGAAGACTTTGGATATATATTGCTCTAATGCATGAATGAAGCCTACCCAAATGGATTCAATTTCTCCTGTTTCTTTTGCTGGGGTAGCACAATGCTGTCTGTGAGAGCTCTTTCAACTTCCCCCCCCCCCCCCAACCTCAAAAAAAAAAAAAGAGAAAGGATCCAGTCTCTAGTTTTTTATTGTTCACTTTAGACATGGAATAAGCAGAGGACAGATTCTGCTTTTAGGTACGTGGGCGTAAATCCAGAATACTGCTACTGATGTCTAGGTTACACTAATAATCTGCCTTCAGAATGGTGTTACAAAATGTTACAAAATACCTCTCTGTGTTTATACCACAGGACAGTGCATGCCAGAGCCATGCACACCTGCCAGGCGAAAGCCTTGTTTAAGCTTTCCCCATATTGGTAATGCTTTTCTGTTGCTATTCTGTTCCTGCTGGTGTATTATAATTGATCCAGTGTCAAATCAATGATATTTTGACTTAACTCTGTCAATGAGGAGTGTACTTTAACTGATAAAAACATTCATTCCTTCCACAACCAGTCCTTTTTTCTCTGAAAGAACACAAGATGAATTTATAATATTTTGCCACTCGTCCATACATACTAAAAGCTCAAACTTCAGATGGTTTCTAGGAGTGAGGCACAGACATATAGGTGTCTGCTTTTCCAAAATCCCTGAAAGAGTTAGGATAGTTTGCATATCTGTATCATTTTATATATATGTGTGTGTGTATAGGTAAACATATATCAGAAATGTATGTACAGAGACACATACACACATATGGGTAATGCAGACATCATTAAAATAAAGAGCAACAGAAGTCAAGACAGAAGACGCTTCCCAACCAAGAATGGGTGGAACCAGCCCTTGTGTGAGACACTGTACGCTCACTTCTTCCATACTGACCTTACTGTAAGGAAAGAGTAATATCAGTAAAGTCCAGTGGATTTTGCCTAAATTTATGCTAATGTAACTGAGAGCAGAATCTGGTCCAGAAGTAGGAGTTGTTCCCTGTTAGCAAAAAAATACCGCAAACCTGAAATGTTATAGAATTCAAAAAATGAAGTTCAAATTGAGTTTTTCTGCTACTCCTGCCCTTCAAGCCCTGCACTTACATTTGTGGTATTAGTATTATATTCTTTCCCATTAAAAAAATTTTTTTTTCTTTCTCTTGCTACTCTTTGATGTGCCCATGTGAACAACAGGGAAAATAGAAAGGGAGAAAGTACCTAGAAATGAGCCAAATCCACAGTAAGCAAACAACATGATTTCTTGCATCCATCTTTCATCTACTACTTGTATCCATGTAGCAGTCATGTCAGACAGATTAGAAGGTTAAGAAAAGAGTTTTACTTTTACCCAGTGTTCCTCAAAATACGATCAGAGTATGCTTTGACAGGGAAAGGCTCACAGGAGTAATGGAGACCTGAATTGTCAAGGACTTGAGGAGAGTTTAGTTTTCATTTGTCTGCCTTTTACTGCCTGAGAGCTGTAGGCTTGACACACTTGGAACCAGCTGCACCTGGCCACTGGTGCAGGGATGGCAGCACAGAGCTCAGCATTTTTTAAGCGCTCTATTTACCCAGCTTCTTGCGTGCTGTTGCGGCCCATCCTGAGCTCCATGCTGCTGTGCTAACTATAGTCCTCACAGCACCTGAGCTAGCTAGCTGAAGCCCCAGGTACGTCTTTCTGAAGAACTCCAGTCACTGCATCAACTGCAGAATAGCCATACTCTAAATACAATTTTTTCCAAGTGGAGTCCTTACCATTGTCTTTTGTGAACCATGCCTAACACATTCTGGGCTCTTCTGGAATACAAACAATAATCAGATGCCCGTAATTCATTAAGTCTTGATTTAGTTTCACAAATGCAGTTACTTTAACAATGCATACAGTCTTAATCCTTTCGCAACCTAACCACCCATCTTTGTGAAAACCGGGTAGCGCAGTACCCTCAGAAAGAAGCCACAACGGCTCACAGAGTGCATAAAAATTGCCAGCTGACATTTATTACAGATAGTATAGAAAAATATCCATCACTGTTATTTATACCATTAACGTCTGTATGGATGGTCACTGGTTCAATCTAGTCCTGAGAGAGGAAGGAAGGTAAAATAAATTCATCGTTATTGAGAGCAGAGTAGTCTTTGGATTCCTCAAGATGTCTTATTAGACTGAGATAACCAACATGGGTTTAGTCCAGCAGGCTGAGCAGTGTGGTACTGACCATAGGGAGGCATCAATCACAGGGAGGAAATTAAGATGTAGAGATGGAAGCTAAAAGAGTACTTGTTTAAGCTAGGCTGTAAAGTAGTGTTAACAGTGAATATTGAATGGAGCATTGACATGGAAATGAAATATTCTCAGGCTGGGTACGGCCGGAGTGAAGGCTGGGAACAGGGAAAGAGGGTTGGTAGATCATAAGTTAAAGATGAAAGCAAAGCAAAGGGGCTGCTACATGAGACCCTCTCAGATGGATGAGGGGAAGGTGTTAATGAGGCAGAAAATATATAGAAGGAGATTTCATAAGTGCAATGAAAAATAAAAAAAAGAGGAGTCTGACACTAGCATAGACAGGTCAGAAATGACACATAAGTCCCAAACCAAACTAGGAAGGCATAAAGAGAGTTTTCAGTGTGAATTCCGGGTTGTACCTAAAAAATACAGTCATCTTCGAAATCAGAAAGGAATGTGATGCTCTGCATTCCCCAGTGATTTCAGCAGTTCAATGAGACGTGCTGTTCTGAGCTTCATAAGAAGATCTTTGAAGGTGCAGTCCTTCAACTAATCACAAGCCTGGCTTTTTCAGTCCTCCTCCAAAGACATCCTTCTTATTAGAGGAAGGTTAGCACAAGGCTGTCCAAAGATTCTCCTGAAACACATGCTCCCACAAAAACCATGTACCAAAATAAGACAACTCCGATGTGAAATGTGAATAAAGGGATGGTTCATTTCAGGTCCTAAATTCAGACTTTTCTGTGTTTAATCATGTGAGCTGTCTCCTCAGGCACCTTTCTACTGCTCCATACTGAAGGATCTTAGAAAAGACACAATTTCCTGATCCATCCTCTGCAAACTCTGATTCACGGATGGGAGCAGGAGAAATAAGGAAGTGATGCGCTGCTTGAGCAGCTGATGAGTGGCAAGGAAGGCTACGTAGAGTGTGCACTGATCCTTAGCATGTTCCCTTTTGTGGCTCTTAATTAGTTGACATTTTAGCAGGGACAGACCTCAGCTCTTGCATGAAAACAGTTTAAAATTTTAAGCATGATAATATGTAGAGAGAAAATTTTAAGAAAATATGGGGTTCTGGCATAACAGTTAAAAAATAAAAGGAGACCGTGAGGCATGTGGCAGAACAGGGATGGAACTGAAATCTGTTTTCCTTCACTTTGCATCTCTTCCCTCCACCCAGGCGCCCCCCAATTTTGTGGGTTGGATATTTTTTTCTTGTGTATGTAATGGTGCTTGGAATAACATTGTACATATGTGGTAATGTCATAAATGATGAGCCTAGGGTGCTGAAACAAGGTCCAGAGAGAACTTTGCCACTGGCTTCAGAAGGATTAGCACTGGGCTTTCTTAGCTATTGCTTTTATTGAATGAAATCTCACTGTTAATACGCTTGCTAGTATGGTGTAGACAAGCTCCGAGATGGCCATTTGTTTCAGCAGAATATGTTATTAGAATCCCCTCCCCGTATTGTTTTGCCTTTGAGCTTTTACATTAGTTATTCATTTTGAGTTCCAGTTTGCCATTTTACAGACCTCAGCTTAGGCTCTTGATTGAAGACAGAGACTCAGTTTGCTGCCTGCTGATGCATGGAGCAAACGAGAGCTGCACCCAGAGAATCGTTGAGTCTGGACTGTACCGGGTCACCACTGTGTTCTCTCCTGCCTGCTTGGCCTTTCTTTGGTTAATGCTTCCAATCGGATTTTGAGATGCGCCCGAAAATTATGATTCAAATACCATCAAACTATGGAGCTTTCAAAGCCTGGCTCCTTATGCAATTTGCCTCTTCCCCATGGCAAGCAGTTTTACTGAATCAATTCCTCAAGCAAACATTGTATTGACCCCACTGGGAGTTGTCTTATTATAAAAACTGCAAAATCTGCCCAGTGTGTTTTGTGCTGCAACATATGTAGATGTTTCCAATAAACACCCATTTCTTATTCTCCGTGATTTTTTCTTATTTATATAAAATTTGTAGCTATGAGTATATGTAAATTATGAGGCACATGCATGTGTTCATGCTGGCATGGGGTTGTTTTGACAAACCCTCACAGTGCAGGAATGTAGCCAGGCTGAATTTTTGCTGACTGAGCCATTACAATAAACCCTACCAACCTTTGTTCTCTTTGCCAGATATCTATCAGGGCTGAAAAAACCCCAACCTGTATAAATACCATAGAATACTGAAATTGGGTCGGAACTATTTTCATGTCCCTGTCTGTATTTCCATGAGTGTTAAGTTGCCAATTTCAGAGAAGACAAGTTGTAATAACATTTAGAAAAAAACCCCAGCTGTTGCGATTTCAAGTTCTGATACCCCTGTTAAGGGGATGCTGCCAGTTCATATCTTTGACTTATCCTTTTGGTCACTGGCATCTCCTAAGATTTTGGACCTTTGCGTTGTCCAGAACTGATATGAGAGGGGTGGGGAAGACATGGGGGGAGGCACTTGCATTTTGTGGAAATAAAGAGATGATTTTATTGGCTGTCTAATACTTCTCAGGAGCTTAGCAGTATGCAACTTAGTCCATTCACGGATTAAATGCCATGCAAAATGCAGTCTTCCACTTATTTCCAGAAGTTATCACATTGCTGCCACCCTATGTGTATCGTTCAGACTTCTAAAAATGTCTTTTGTGCAGCGCTGCATATACTTGTGGCTCTGTACAAATAATTAGTAATATAGCAATGTAATCAGAGCAGGATTTCATAAGCAAAGGTCTTAACCTCTAGTGAAGAGACGGCTATCTAAGCTGAATGATGAAGGTTACTTAATGATGTTCACAGTAAGAAAGACTGACAGCGTTCGGTGCCTTTCTTTTGGATGTGCTCCTTGATATCCTATTTGTTTGCTTTGTATTTACTTATGGCTCCCATGGTCAGTTGAAACTGAGTCTGTCAAGCTATATTTTCAAAGAACTAGAACGCAAACAGTGTTGGAAGGTTGGTTTATGCTGCTTCTGTTTTTTTCTGAACGCTTGCTTTTGTTGTCTGTTTGAGTTTGTTTAGTTTTACTTTGTATTGCCTTTCCCTCCACAGTCAGCCCTGCCCTCATGAACTCCAGCATCCTTCAAGCAAGACATTTCAGAAGAAGGCCGAGAGAAGCCAGGATGATTTGATGCCTCTCCTCTCCTTGCCCTGACCCTTCCGTACCGGTGTTTCATCTGGCACAGGAGCCTGGACTGTGGGAAGTCGTCTGCCAACTGTTGAGAGAAGTTCTGGGGATGCCCTAAGCTGGTGCAATACAAAGAAGTTTTTTAAAGTCTTGATTTCACTTTCTTTTAAGCGTGTGTATAAACCCAGGTCAAACTGGAATTGATCTACAGTAGAACTGACTGAAAAACAAACAAACTGAAAAAAGACTTAACTATTTTATTTATTTCGATATTTAAGAGAGAAAAGAAGTGCTGAAGTTGCACAGTATTTTTGTTTGAAATACATTTTACTTCAAATTTTAAATGCAATTTTGTGAAGACATGAAATTTTAAAAAGCACTTAATGTAAAATAAAGACTGAATATTTACTTTAAGGAAAAAACTTTTTTTAAATAATGAAAATAAAGATCAACTCTGCTCTCTCTCTTACTTTAAAGAAGCCATTCATACATGTGCTGGGTATCTTTGTTTTTTGCAAATTGGATGTGGTAAGTGAAGATTGTTCTGGTTTACTTTCTCCTTAATAATATTATCCTGTTAGATGCTTAAAACTTACTTTGCTGTACTGTGTTAGGCACAAATCTGAACAAAAACTGTTGAAATTGCAAAGACCAGGCTCAGTGGCTGGATTTTTTTGTTACCAGATTTTGTGGCCAGTGGAACAGACTGTCTTCTGCTGGTAGGACCGATGTGTCTCTTCTGCACAATGAAGGAGGTTTGCTCTAGAGCAACTCTGTGAAATACTTCCGCTGAAAGAGGAGTTTAAAAAAGGAAAACAACTCTGTTAATTTTAGAGTTTGGGTTTTTTTTGGTAATTCCACAGCTGATTGCGAGTTGGTTGCGAGGGAAGTATCTAAACGTTCAAGTGCTCTTGGCACAGAGCTTCCTGTTGCAGTCAAGGATGATGCCATGTGTAGAAATCTTGTGTACTTCGGCCCTTTCTTAGTGGTAGTGGACTTTGAAAAGCGTACAGGTGCACCCGCATGTCAGCAGTAAGCAAGAGGGGTTACTTAGCAGGGGAAGAATGTGAGTTCCCGCAGCTACAATCCTAAATTGTCCTGTGAGGCAGCGGTGAGGGATGTTCACATCCCGAATGCTAAGTTGTTAGTCATCTTCTCAGAGAAATGTGTTCTGCTCCGTACAAGCACTGGAGGATTTTGTCGGCTGCCAAATCTGCGCACAGTGGATAGCTCAGGACTGTTCGCTGTCATGTGTGATGCAGTCTAGTAAGGATGCAGGATAGCTTTGTGTCCTAGGAGAAGGGTATTGGACTTGGCTCTGAGATTAGCTTCTTCTCTGTAACAGGGGTGCCAGGTGTACCTATTGTACCTATTGTATAGACCCAGGGTATCGATAGAAAAAGTGGTTTTGTTAATGTGGCTTATGTTGGCTTTTGGAGTGAAAAAAGCTATGTCTATGAAAAATGCATCCTGACTAGGTGAAGCTGCCAGAGAGCCTGATCCTGCATCATGTTTCTTGCACACCTAAAACTCAAACTCACCTCATTGAGAGGTTTCCATGTGTCAGCAGCAGCAGATTTTGTCCTCTTCTCCATTCCTCTTCTCTTGCTCCTTCCCAGATTAACACATAGGGCCAAAAATAACCATGTAAGATGTCTGGTAGACCTGAGTCCTGCTCCCATTAAGTTAAATGACAAAAAAATTATGTCCTAATTGGGCTCTTTAGCAGGATGGTTTTGTTTTGTTCATTTTGTTGTTTTCTAAACTTGCAGTGGTGAACTGCCTCTAGAGAAAAAAAGAAATCAAATTTTATTTCATTAGAATATAACAAGACGCACAACTGTAATGAAGATTTGCAAACTGTAGGGTCTGTGTTCAGCTTGTGTAATATTCCTTCCAAATAAAAGTTCTGCTTCCAACGTCCCTACTGTATATTCCTCTGTAAATATTACTTTATCAAACCAATTCCACAAGGTCTTTTTTAGTGCAAATAATCTTCTTTTAAAAAGACATTGTCGAATAACATACTTGTACATATACTTTTCTAAGCTCTCCATTGTTTATAATACTCTCTTTGAAGCTTAAAATAAAACTTCCTCCTCTATCGATTTTGTTTCCCTTTTCCATTTTGTAAATTACGACTTTTGTCCCTGGATTTTGTTTTGTATTTCTTAATGAAGCATGGCATTAACCAAGAATTCTCTTCCTTTTTCTCTTTTACTTTCTTTTCTCCGTTCATTGGACTACAGAAACTGGTCCTGTTGCTTGCTATAGTGAAGGTAGGCAGGAAATAAAATACTGCTTTTGTGTAGGACTCATGTTAAGAGTGTTTCCTATCATTTGGTGATAATAGAGGATCTTCCTAAGTGTGTTTGTATTTTAATAACCTTCTCCATGAGATTATTAGAGTTGCATTAAGTCAATTTAGATTCAAAGGTGGAGTCTAAATTATATGAGAGCTTTTCGTATAGATTTTAGTGACATTGCCTTAAGGAGTCCTGACCCTACCTATGCCATTTCTAATCCAGTCACTGGAGTAACTGGAAACTGTGGTTCCCTTTGCTGCATTTGACAGTGCAGGCGTGAACCCTCCCTTTCCCTTTACACACATTAGATTAGTAGTATGGTTGTATAGGATGGAAAGAGAAAGAGGAAATACTGTTTCACATTAGATGCCATCTTTTTAGGAAACTCTGGGTGTCCTCTTCCCTAATAGGCCTGCTGTCATTTTTATGAAGCTCTGTTGCCTTTCCTCTGCCTTCCCATCAATTTCTCTGCTACCAGTAGAGGCTATAGATGGCCCTTTTTACATTGGCAGCTGCTTGTAAAATAGCAGCTGAGGTGTAGTTTTTAAGAGACCTCCTGATGTGGGTACAGATCTTTTAGAGTAGTGAATTGCCCCCCCCGCCCCCCAGCAGATTAAGTGGCAAATAAGTCCTAAAGAACATGTCAGAAATTAATCCAGTCAGGCAATAGAGGAATTGTACAGAATTGTACAGATGGGCTCCTACCTGCCTGATTTTTAACAGTTGTGTGTGACAGAGTGTGTGTCTTTGCAGCAGAGAATGAACTATTCTTGGTCTTCTTTTATAGCCTTTCCCTACAAAGTTGTATTTTTCACATGTGTAATTTTAATTTCCATTAGTGTTTTGTTTCTTCGCTCTTTCTTCAGGTGAATATTACTTGAAAACTTCACTGCTTGCCTTCAGACCTTATCTTTACCTGTGCAAGGCCTTTGGCTGATTCATTGGAGGAAGGAGGAAACCAAAAGGCAATTTAAGCTGCCTTTGCTGTCCTCAGTCACTGTGGCTCTTGGGAACCTGTTTGGGATCTGATAGAGCAGCTCATGGACTCCTTACTGGGTTGTCCTCAGCTGTTCTGTGGCTAAAAAGGTCTTTCCTTCCCTTTCACCTGTTGGGCAGTGGGGACCAGAGGCAGCTGAAAAGGTGGGGTAAGGTGCTAACCATATTTCTGAGGCGTGCTGAGAAGGTAGCTATGATGGTCTCCTTAGAGCGCATACTGGGTGATAGGATTGCTGGTTTTAAAGCCCCTCCTAGCAACTTCCGATTTCCTTCCTGCGATTTGCTCTCAGATATTCTTAGAATAATCCGAGTTGCAGGCCTACAAAACTACTTTTCCACAGGGGGCAAGTAATCTTCTTTTCCTGCCCCAAAGCAGAGAGACGAGGGAGGGTATGTGGTGACAGATCCTGAGCCCCCAGCCATTGCTGCTTTTGTTGTTCTTCTCCTAGCTCCTCTTGAGCTTTCTGCTGTACTGCATAGGACAGAGAGACCCAGACAGAGGTTGGACCGAGGGCAAAGCTGAATGCTGACAAATCAAAGAAAGGAAAGTTGAAGAAAGGAAGGAAACTGCTTGTGGCATCAGTGCACTTTTCTTGTTCAATAGGTCAGCTCCCATTCTAACTCAGTTGTCATTTTCATTGTCCCCAGTGTGATGGATGCAGAGAGCAGAGCTAGACATTTCTGCTAAGGTAACCAGGAGTGAAAGTGTACGTTGAAATTGGCCTTTATGGATGTCTGTCAACACCCTGTTTAGATGAATGGCATCCTTCCCACCACAGCAGAGCTATTGTTACAGGCTGTCAGACTCCAGAGAACAACTCTGCATAAGTCTTATTACTTTGAATGTTTTTGTGCCTTTTTTGTTTGTTTGTTTGTTTGTTTGTTTGTTTTAAGCCACAGGACTGGAAATAGAATTTTGCAGAAATTATCTGAACAGAAAAAAATACCACCGTTCCCTAAGGCCCAGAGCAGATTTATGTTATCATGCTGGTTAGGAAGGTATCTTATTTTCCTGTCTGGAGAAGGGTTCTTGCTGGTAAGAGTCAGGCATGGCAGGAGGAGGGAGTAAAAATGTCTGCCAGCATTGCGGCAGCTAACGGGTGCCCCCAAAGCCAGGTTTCCCTGGGCTGAGACTGAGCTGAAGGCCGGCAAAGCTGAGGGCTGCAATCCTGAGTTCTCTGGGTGGGCTGAAAATGGCATCGGCTTCTTTGCTTTGACCTGAACTAGAATATTGCACTGGTTTAATATTTATTCCAAACTTTTGTCTGGAATCAGGAAAAAAAATCTGGTTAAATTTGCGTCCTGGAGTTACGAGCCCTATTTGTAATCAGATCCATCAGCCTACAGCTGATAAAAAAACCCATAACCCTTTCTCTCTAAAACCAAGCTTTTAATGCTGATTAAAAATTACATAAACTTCTCTGTACCCCATCCCATCCCTGGTGTTGAAGATGGCTGAGTAGGACCTCAGCTACATAAAGCATACACAGCAGAGAACATAAGCAGTGACTGTTCCCCTTAGCTTTGGCTGGGCTTGTCCAAATTGTGGTTTAATGTGTTTAACGTCATTGTCCCTCAAAAATTATTGTAAAATTGTATTTCCTTTGCTGCACCAAAGCTGGACATTTGCCACTGTTTAGTCCTATCTTCGATTTTAATGACTTAAGATGAGAGCCATCCATCTGTGGCACCTTAATTTCACCAGTATACTTCTTAAGACCTGACTGCATTTTTTGCCGTTGCCACAAATGCTCTTGCTGTGTGTGTTAGAAACTTTTACCATATCATCTGTTATTTGGTGAAGTTTTGTCCTTGCAGCTTGTAATTCTTCATGATTCTGTGGTGTGTGCACCATGATGGGAGAAGGATGGCATTTACCTTTAAAAAAGCGCAGATTTCTGGAGCACAGTGTTGTGCCTAATATTGCCACTCAGGATATCATTAGAAACAGTTCTGTGTAATGTTGTCTAAGATAGCCGTGGTAGCTCTGAATGGCCTACAAACCACCTATGGCACTGCTATGGAAAAGGCAATACACTTTGAACATTGAAGCTGGGCGGTGGGCTGAAGCTCTTGGAACTAGTGCTGCCTGCCTGCTGCCTACTGCAGCCACTCTGGGGAGCTGCCAGAGGGGTCCTCCTTCTTTGGGATCCCAGCTGATAGATGGTACGTCTTGAGCCGGAACAGACGTAGCCTCCCTTCAATATCTTATGCTGAGTGTTTTTTTTTTTCAGAGTGGAGTTTCATTTCTTGGTGCTGTTCATCTTCCATAACCAATTCTCAGTAAGACCTTCTAGTTAATCTCTAAGTTTGCACAGGTGTTAAGAGTCATTTTTTGCCTGGCCTGAAGCCCCTTCTCATTATGTTTCTTCAGTCTTTGCTGTTAGTGTCCTGGTGTTGGTGGCTTCATTGTGGACTGCAGGAAGAGAATGAACGTGACCAAATCTTTCCGATACAGCCGCCTTTTTTGAAACAGATTAGAGATTTTAAATAATGCTGGAGAGAGTTTTGTCAAGCGTTGCTGAAGACTTAGCTTACTAATTTGAATTTTGCTCATTAGCCAACAGCCATTAACTTCTTCATATGATGATTTCAGGAGTCAGTATTGAGGCCAGCTCTCCAAGGTGAGAGGAAGTCATTGGATGGGAAATAGCTGAAAGCTGTGCTGTCACTAAAGGGGTACTTTTATTTTGGTGCCAGCGAGCCAGTGCGACATAGCTTTCAAGTTCATGTAGCACTTTGTGCGGTGGAGTTTACGTGGGGTGGTTTTAAGCCTATGTTTGAGAAAATGATTTTCTCCTGTTGGTACAGATCATAGTTGCTTCACATCAGTGCTCTGCTGGGAGTGACTTAAATGTGTTAAACAACACTGAAGTCTTTCCAGCCCTTTCTTCAGGCTCAACAACTTGTTTTACAGTGCAGTGGATTCTGCAGCTGGATCTTGGCTCAGAAATCTCATCCATTGCTGGGGTATCTGGGCCTGGGATTCTTAAAGAACAGCTCCCAGCTCTTCTCAGGTCTTTCCACACCAACTGTCTCTCTGAATGTGTCCATCAGCCTGGAGGCTTAGGGGAGTTTTTAACTATTCACAGACCCTCTCTGGGTTGAATTCAGATTGCTGTTGTACTCTTCAGACATCCAGATGGTCCAGAGCCATGTATTTCTTTACCTGGAGAAGAGGACCTCCCCTGGGTTAGGGAGCTTCATTTTCCTTGCAAAGCCAGGTCAGCTTCTTCATTAATTAGCTCTCCAAGACCCCTTCCTCACCTCCATTGAGGGTGAGATTTTATAATTACTTAGCGATCTGAAATAAAAAACTGGAGAAGAATTTCCTAAGAACATCTGCACGCATTAGATTCCTCTGTGACTGTTTACATATTTATGGATCTGGCATTATGTGAAGAAGAACTAGTCCCCATTAGGTTCAGTGCAGCTATCACTGAGAATTGCCAAACATCTCTTGGGTGATGGGATCCCACCTAACAGTGAACATCGCAGGTGACGAACACGCTCAACAGCTGTTTAAGGTGAGAGGAGTTGAGGTGCCAGAACCTGGTCAGACCAGCCTGTAGGAGAGGACTTCCCAAGCTCTTTGCCATTGACAGAACCACTGAGCAACAGTGCCGCTAGCCAATGTAGCACCCAGCTAAGAGCAGGGTCAGAAGACTCACAGATCCCCGTAGTACCATGGCAGATAATTTTCTGTCATTAAATATGATAATGTTCTATTTTTGTGTAGTCTCTGTTAAGCAATTCCTCTGGTGCTGAAAAGGAGCAGGACTAGGGAACTGTTTAATGAGGGACATTTGTGTCCACTGCCATGGAACTAGCTAATTTCTTGTTTAATCTGATGTGGTATTTATCTGCTATGAAGTATCGGTTGTGTAGGTTAAAGCAATGCTACTCACTTGTACAGGTTAAAGAATGGCCTGCACTTTGACTTGCCTAATCTGGGGCAGAAGGTCTGGTGAGCTCTGAGAAAACAGGTCGTGGATTTTAATCTGGTATTTTTTCCAGTGAAAAACAAACAAAAAAATCCTGCTGTTTTGGTGTCTCTGGCAGCGTTTTGTTGTACAGTTACTCAAAAAGGCTGTTCAAATAACTGAACTGAAAAATACCCCGGTAAGGAGAAAAGATTCTCGTTTGATATGAAATGAAATGCGTTCTCTTTTTCTCAATGAAATGACCCTTTCCCACTGCCAAGTGTGCACAGGCTTGAATGAAACATTTCATTTGTGAGTATTTTTTCCCTCTCTTAAAAACAATTCCACCGAGCTCACTTTGGAAGCAAAGTACTGCTCCAAAATGAAAGTCTCACTTCTTGTTTGTGAAACACTGGCACAAAATGTCTCACCCTTTCTGAAAAATCAGTTTCTCCCTCTGCTGCCCCTTAACCATTTCTCCCCTCCTGCATGATTTTGACTGAAGCTACTTCCTTCAAATTCACTCCTTCACTCAGATGTTTAGATTACCCTGAAATTGCATTTTTTAGAGAGTAAACTGAGACATTTCACTCCTCCCTACCGAGTGCGTACTGATGCTCTGCAGGGTGCAGTTGTAGCTCTTACTTCCCTCTTGATATTGATGTTGCTGGGACTTTGATGGGGAAGTGAAAACTGGCTGCCATATTGATGAACTCTCGATTGGCACTTAGAAATTCCCAACCAAATAAGGGGGGATAACTAACGGAGAAGGGAAAAAATCAGTAGACGATGGGATTTTTCCAGCTTCTGGCACTGCATTACAAACAATGGAGAGTGTGCGTGGAGGACACTGCCCATTCGGCAGCTGAAAGGGTTTCTTTAAATCAATGAGGGACTGAAGTAACTTGCTCCAAATTGGGTTTTTTTGTGTTTAGTTGAGTGAGGCAGTTCTACCTATGTCTGAATATACAATCACGTTAGCAACAGTGTGAATTATGCTTGTGTGGGAAAGTCTTGCATTTACAGCATGTTTGCATCGGTTATCAGCCATTTACCCATCGTATGCTGAATTTCTTTACCTGGATGATAATGTGGTTACCTCATGTAACAGCAATGAGGTCACTGCCTGTGCAACGGCATGGTGTCTTCTGCGTAGTTAAGTTTATTTAATATTAAAATGATGACGTTTAAATAATTTCTCTGGAGTTTGCCATTTGATTTGAAATTTCTGGAAACGTGCTGGCAGGAAATTAGTCTAGAGTCATTCCTTAATCTTTCTAGAAAGAAAATTTGTCCAGAGATTAGTAATACTCTCTCCTTTTTCCCTTTCACCAGCGTAAATCCAGCCTACCCGGTTTTCAATTGACGGTTACTTTTATGGGATGGCTGTTTCCTGGCCCATGGGTGAAATCACCTCTGAAGTTCTCCCCAAAGCCCTCGGTGCTTGGGGAGGACCGCAGTGGTGCAGGGGGCTTGTCTTGATGCTTTCCAAACTGACTGAGTGAACGTGGCCTGTTTTTAGTGAAGAGGTGCCCACATCACAAAGAATTGCCTCCGTCGTGCTCTCCTGCGTAATCCCAGCGGAGAAGCCCCGGTCAGAGTGCCCTGGGGAAACGATGTGTCTCATCCACTGTCGCCGCCAGCTCGGGTTAGACAAACTTTGTCAGGTCAGCGTGAAAATGCTGGAGCCAGTCTTCTTGAACACTACCTTGATAACATGGGTACGCTGGGCAGCGCTGGGCATCCCTGCAGCTGTGCTGCCGTCTGTCTGGGTGTGTTAGCAGGGCAGTTTAACACCGGGAATATTGGGGAAGTACCAGGTATTTGGACAGCAGACGTGTTCAAGCAGGTAGCAGAGTCCTTGTTCAGGTTAAAGGGAGGGGAGGAGGGCCAGAGCTGATATCTTGTTTTATGGGGGTTTTAACAAAGGTAATGCTCACGCGGAAGGCTATTCAGGCTGCGCTTTCCCTAGCATTTTAAATACCACCCCACTCCTCTCATTATAGCTGGGGATTTTGGCTCTCCCAGGGGGGAGGAGATGTTCTAAATGGGCTGGCAGGGAGGTGGATTTAATGCACTAGGAAGAACTGGCTTCACCAAGTTAAAAAGCAAAACAAAACCCAATCCTCCATTCCTATTTTTAGTGTTTATGACCAAGTATTTTTGCTTGGTTGCTCATTTTGAAAGGGTTTAGTGAGCCTGCCAGTTGATTGAAAGCTCTGTGGTGTGTGAGCTGGCCTGGCTGGGGAGCCTGCAGTGCATAGCGACGAGGTCGGAGCCCGCGCCCGAGGTTTTTTTCCACTGCAGTTTGTTGAAGGGTAACAAAAATGTCCCCCAGGCAAAGGGGATGTTAGCTTTCGAGGTTGTGGTGATTCATCTTGTCTGGATAAGCAGCCTTCCTCCCACTCCCGCATTTTCGTCTCCATCTACCTCACCCCTACTTCACTGTGCAACCAAATGCAAAACCTGCCCTGCATTGCGCGGGCGGTATTGCTGGGGGGTCTCACGTAGCCGACCCCCGCGAGGTGTACCTGCTGGGCAGCATTAGCATTCGGTGCCCATACTCCTGGCCAGTTCGCGCTCTATAAATGGGTTTATTCTCATTATTAGGAGCTATGTCCCTGGCATATGGAGTCCGTGCGGTGCCTGCAGGCAGGTTTCCTTCCTGTTGGTGTTGGTAAGCAGCCCAAGTGCCTCCTGGCAATTAGCAGATCGTTACCCATAATGCGGCGCGCAGCGATACAGCCTGGTGGGTTTTCTGGAGGTCACTCTGACCTAATTCACCCCCAGGAATTGTACAGCGTTGGCATGACTTACCAGTGCATTAACAAGCTGATGCTTCAGTATGAGGTTATTTGAGTGCTTCCACATTACTTTTCTTAGGCAAGAAATAGCCATTTTGTCTAGCAGCCAACAGTGGCTAATAGGGGCTGGTCTGGAAGAGGAGGAGCAGAGTGCTGGCTGGTTTTGAGATGGGCCATCGCAGGCGTGTGGCATTTCCTCTGGCTTTAAGGTTGGGGGCCATTTCTGATCCCCCAGGTTGCAAATACGCAGAGCCCAGTTTGCTGCTTTACTTCTGCATTATCACAGCATCTTTGCAGTGAACTGAGCAGCGTGTCAGGCGTGTGCCTGAATCCCTGCTGCTCGGCCTTGGAGGGAAAGACAGAGGAGCAAGACTGCCCCAGATCTGCCCCAGATCTGCCGCAACACAGACCCCTGGATGATATGAAATGGAGGTGCAGATTTCAGCCCGTCACAGGCAGTTTTGGAGGGGCAGGCGTGCCTGGCCAGAAGGGGACCCCTACACAGCAGCGGGCACCCTGGCAGGGCTCGTCCTCCCTCTGGCAAACGTGAGCCCAGAGCAGAGTGCCTGGCTGCAGCATCACCAGCCCAAATCAGTGTGTTCTCCCAGGGCGGTGATTTGTATACGCCAAAGTTAATTGTCGTCAGTTTTTAGAGGCTTTTAAAATCTGTAACTTCTGTTTTTTGTTTCTCCCTGCTAAGAGATGTATGACTGGACTGTGCATGCTGAGGAAGGGGGGGGCTATGCAGGGAAAGACACACACAAACCTATCGCAGTAAAGCGGTTTTAAAACATTTCTCAAGTAGTTTTCCTATAAGACTTGCGGCATCTGCTACCAAGGGGATGGTGTGTGGGGGAGAGTGATTTGACTGACAAACCATTAGGATGCCCAGAATAACTCGCTCCTGGCTTCTCTTTTTGCATGCTCTGGAGGTCACCCCCAAATCC
Source organism: Platalea leucorodia (assembly GCF_965183815.1). Lineage (NCBI taxonomy): Eukaryota > Metazoa > Chordata > Aves > Pelecaniformes > Threskiornithidae > Platalea > Platalea leucorodia. The sequence goes on along the minus strand of NC_138829.1, from coordinate 41,278,843 downwards.
CACCCAGCTCCTCCCGCAGCCCTGTGCCAGACAGAGTTACTCTGCCTTGTCTGCGGCTGATTTCTCTGGGTGCACGTGAGTCTGTGTATGCACAGATCCTTCATTTTGTTTATGCACGTGAACAGCCTTTGAGCCAAGCTCTGCTCTCGGTGTACCCTCTGTAGCCCAGGCTCTTTGTCCTAGCTGGTGCTTTTGACACTTAAAAACGTTTCAGAGGAAATTATGCGGCATTGCAGAGTCAAAGCTTGGAGCAAGTTGAGTTGGTGGGTGGACTTTACTCAGGCAATAAAATTTTCCGGGGAGTGCCTTGAGATGAGGGGTGTTTCAGCAGGAGCTTGCTCCCCCCATGCCCTTAGGTGCTTGCATGGCTAAAGCAACAGCAGGGTAGTGCAGGAGAGTGAGCTGCAAGTGCCACCTTCCACACACCACCATTTTATAACTTCCTCAAGATCTCCAGTATTAATTGCTTTCAAACACAGGTCTGTCCTGCTTTCAGTTCCCTTTGACTCCAAGTACACCTGCCTAACTGTGACTGGGACTGAACCACTATCTTTTGCACAGGGGTTTTATTTGCCTGTTGGGTGAGCAATTAAAGCAGGCTCTCTTCTACCGGTGCCGAATATTCGAGCAATCGCTTGTAATTTATGTCTCTTTTTCCACTGGAACTGGCAGTACAGAGAAGCAAACCACCACCTCCGGAGTGCAGCTGGCTGCCAGTCCCGGGTGCTAATGCAGCAGAGCGCCCCTTCCCTTTCTGCGGGCTCGGTTTAAGCTCTGTCCATGCTGGCCAGCATGGCTATAGGGCCAGGAAATGAAATAATAGGAACTATAAGCTCTGCTACAGCTGAATAGTTTCAGAGCTCCATCAATTATTAAAGGCGTTAATTCTTCCACAATTACTGGCATATTGCAGCATATTAGATTAGAGGAAAGTTGGTCTCTGACCAAATCAGACTGACCAGCCTATTCACTGAGGCTCCCGAGTCCTTTCGGACTCACTTCTGTAGCAGAGTTGGCGGTGCTGGGACACTGGGAGAAACAGTCAGGGTTTCTCATTTCCATCAGGACACAGAAATTCACAGTGGTAATATTTCCTCTCCTCCTCTTCTGTCTAATAGTAATAAAACCCAATGGTGCCTATGAGTGAGACTTCCTTTTTTGTTCGTTTGCTTGTTTTTCTTAAGCAGCTGGATGCAGCAGGGCTCTGCGCCGGAGGGGGTGAGACAAGAGCTCTTCACCTGCAGCCTCTGACACCCACCCCTGCCCTGGTTGCTGGGAAATCTGTTATATTTTTCTGTAATGAAATATTCCTGCTTCCCTATATCACAGAAGTACTGCGGCAGGCAGTGCCTTGGATCCACCCCCAAACACTTTTGAAGGCTTTTGTTTATGAGTACATCCATTTGAGCAGGCAGGCATATGTCCCTGCATCGTAACGCCTTGACGTTGTAAGGTGGGAAGGGCCAGGAAAATGCCAAGAGCTCCCCATCCTCATCCCGTAGTCACGTTTGGTCTTTTTCTGAGAGTTGCAGCTCCTCGAGCCCTGGGATTCTGGCAGAGCCCAGCCTGTCGGTGTGGCTGGATAGTTTGGCTTTTTAAGGGCCCTTTCTAATCCATCTGTTATTGACAGTACATATCTATAGGCATGAATTCTTAGACAGACAAATGAGGGCTAAATGTTTATATCTTAACTGTAAAATCATATCCCTTATTAGAATTATAAGTTACTTTTCCCTTCTTTTGTATGAATAACGGTAATAATTCTGTCTAATGGTGGCAGTGGTCATAGCAATGCTTATTCAATCTTAGCAGGAGGAAATTTTGCAGTTTCTTTGCATGTAAAACTTCCATTATTTGGATGGGGTTCCTGTGACATAGGTCATTATATCTGTAATATGTATTTATAGTTGTTTAAAGACCTGAATAGTTTATGGAATAAATTCTGATGTGATATAGCCAGGAGCCCTGTGGGTTTTCATTACGCTATTGATTAAAAAGCCCACCACTACACAGTGAAGATAAGGGAAAGAATTGGAAACTGGGTGAAAATTCTTTTTACTCTATATAAATAATTTCACATTTGTTTTAAAAAAGGAGTCTTTCCTTATTTTTTTCCCTCAAGATAATCTCTGCCTTTGTTTGAAAAAGGTTATTGATTGGATTGTTAACTTAAATAGTCTGTGGCGGGTGTGACAGAGCACATGGCTGCAATTAATCTTGCAATGCAGAATCCATTATTGAAGAAGCACTAATGAGCCGTTCTAAGGCCTTCACTGGTCACAGAGTGCCTGGGAGCAGCAGATTGCTCCTGCCCTTTAATGTCAGTTTTGGTCTTTAGTGTTATGCAGCCAGTGTAAGCAGAAGAGATTTTCAGATTTTTTTTTTTTTTTTTTTTTTTTTTTTTAGGGTATTTATGTTAAAATTGTCCTCACCAGCAGTCTGGAATTGCACTGGGTGTGGGAGTCAAGAAATGGTGTCTGAATGCGTTCGCCCCCCACTCCACCGACCAGATGTCTGGTGGACATAGTGTACAATTAAAGCCAGTGGCATGTGAAACATGGGTGTCACTATAAAATATGGTCTCAGTCACAGGGTTCAGATCCAGAGGAGAGTTTTGACAAAGATGAGGGAGCTTTCAGGCCTGATCTATACTTTAAAATATTGCTTTAAGACAAAGGGATGAGCTGTTGGAAACCTTCTCACTGCAAGTTTTATTGTCTATGTTGTTTATAGCTATTGCGGCATAGCAAAAGTTTAGGTAGAGAATAGTTATGGCAGATTAGAAACTGTTGATGTTAACATATCACCTTCTCCTTCAACAGAACTGCTCCCGGGGTGTATTTTAGAGGTCTGTCTATTGACTTTGGTGACACCATAAATATGTGTTACTTCTTCCCCCTGTTAGATCTGCAGGGCTGATACAGACATGCGAGGGTGATCCCGGGTTTGCCAGGGCTGAGCCACCACCTGAATTGCTAACTGACTTCCAGCTGCAGACTCTTTGCTGCACACCTTCGCTGTAGCAAATGCTGTTTATCTCAAGATTAGCAAAATAAGACTGTTTCTTCATCTTGACCACATGAGCGATGAAATTAAGCAAGAAAGACCTTTCCAGCTCTCTGGTTCCCACAGTGTCTGTACCAACCTGAACCATATTTTCAACTGCTCTTTGTGTAAAGCAAAATAGTTTCTGAGCTGAACTAGCCTTTTTTTTTTTTTAAAAAAAAAAAGGGAATTTGAATCTACCTATAGTACCCCGCCATATGCAGCTACAGGGCTTTGCCTTCAGGTATTCTGCCACAGAGGGAATGCCAAGAAGTGCTGTGATATGGAGCAGGGATGGTCTTCACTAATGCTGCTCCATGAAGTCTTGGATGTGCGAATTTTCTCATAGATTATGAAAAACGCTGGGTTTTGAACCAAAGTAGCAGGAAAATAGAAACACTGTAAAGAAGGAGAGCAGGGAGGGCAGGAAAAAGAATTTTAATTTTGGAGTATCTACTGACATGCTTGCCATACGCTACAGTGCCTCATCACGCTGCTGGCATAAGTGAAAAAAGTCTTTCCAATGACATTAGGTTGGGGTCATGGTACCACAAGGCACATTGTTTAATGTGAAACAGGATCTGACTTGGAGGCTGAAGAAAGACATGTCCGTGAGGAATTCTTTTTCCCTTAGATATGTCATAAGCCCTGGGCTAACAGAGGGCAATCTGCAGCTATGCAGACATGGCTGTGGGCATTTGTTGCACTCTTTCGTAGTCACAGCATTTGGAGAGAGAGCCAAATGGAGTTAACAAATTGGTATTTTTTTGCAAAAGAGTCTTGCATTGCTACTAAAAAGAAGCCACCATGGCCCTCACTCCACTCTTAATATTTTCTAAGCAATCCTCAACCCACAAGAGCCCATTTTTTTTAGGCTAGTGGTGGGTGTGGTTCTTAAGAAGGGCTCTGCAAAATAGGATGGATCACTTCGAGTATGAGGCACCATCGATACAAGATGCAGCACAGAAAACCTGCAGAGGTGTTTTTGAGGCAAATGAGGAAAGAGACAGTCAAGACTGATAGCTGGAAGAGAGCAGGAATGGCTGTGAAGGGACAGAGATAAAGTAACGAACAGAACCTGACCTTCGTGTCATTTGAGAAAGGGAGAGTCTCTAGCTGCAGTCTCTGCAATGAGCAATGTGTGTACGCAGGCAAGTCAGCACGTGAATGTGTGTATGCATTTAGCTGTGATTTATTTCTGTAAGTTTGATTCCATTCTTTCTGTTTCTTTTCAAATGTGACTGAAGCTATTTAACTCTCTGATTAACTCACCTCCCTGTATGAGTTGTTTTCTGTGATGTATTCCAGCACTGTACAACCTTTCTGGAAGCTGGCTTGCTGCTGTTGGGATGAATTCCTCCCTGATGTGTAGTGCGGCACATTTGTTCTATTTACTAGTGTTGGAATGAGGTTCTGCGTTTGCTGTAAATCAGATCTGGAAGAACATTTCAGTGTCATGTCAGGTTCTGCTAGTTTGGTAGTATCAGAAATTATATGAGGTCCTCTCAGCAAGAAAAGGTATCATGTCACAAAATCTCTTTCTGCACCGTTGTGGTTTCAAGGTCCCCACAACTTTAGTTTGGACTTGGTCCGCTGTAAATCTCAGTAAAATCTGACTCTTGTTTTGTGCTGACATTTCAAGGGCTCCAAAACCCAGTGATCTTCTTAGCCAATTTGAGCTCCTCAGTACTGCCAAAATATTTCTTTGTTCAAAAGCTTAAGAGTGATATGAACAAAGTCATTGATCCCTCCTTCCTTAAATGTCTCCTTTATTTTCTATTCAATCTCCTTAATAACTTATGCACACATATTTCTTTGCTGGACAGGCTTAGTTTTTGTATCACTACCATGGGAATATAACTGGAAAACCAAAATCCTTATTACACCATTTGGTGGTATCTTGGGCACATAAAGGAAATATATTCCCTACAGCATTCTTGCCTTACCCAGCAATTCTCAGCAACTGTTTGTTTGCTTCATTAGCTAGAGAACATAGAAGCTTCTTGTAGGGTGGTGATGGGTGATGTGATGACAGAGCAAAATACCACTGATGTGTCTGGTAATGAAGATGATAGCACATCTATGCCCACATCTACCATAGCCGTGCCTTTTTTTCTTATTGGAGAAGCAGCCTTTCTTTCTCTACTCTTAAAAAGACTTTTAGGCTGGTGGAGGTGGAAAAGCTTTTTCCTACCCGTTGGCTGTAGCCTAAGAAGAGCAGATCGCCTAGAGGTGAAAAACCCCTGCGCACCTGATGGTGTAAGGTCCTAGAAGTAGCACATGGTAGTGCTGGATGTGCGTAGCTGTGTTTCTAGGTTTTCTATAGATGAGCAATTGGCTATCCCTGTCCCATGCCCCCCGCTCCCGACTATGCACAGTGTTAATGCTTACATGTGTCAGAGAGGGATGGTAAATACGGGGCTTTCCAAGAAGGCAAGCGATAGGTTATTGCAGGTGACTTAGGGACTGCCTCAGCCTGATAGGGGTGGTTTGGGAGTACAGTACTTTATTTCAGCGGTATATTTTTCTTGTTTTGTTTTGCAGAAGGAACACTGATCCTACCTTTGGTTTGTTTGTTTGTTTGTATTTTCCCCTCCAGAAAGCCCATTGCTGACCCTGCTACTGTGGTACCGCTGTTTTGCAAAGCTGGAGTCGACACGCATGTAGGGGCAGGGGTTGTAACTCTGGCAATTTGTCCTTCCCGATTAGATGTGACTGTTCTGCTAGCTTTCCCTTCTTTATTCCTTTCATTTAGTTCGTTGTGGGATTTGGCTTGGGGTTTTTTCCTTTTGGTTTCTTGTTTTGATCCTGGAAGGTTAGCTGTGCAATTTGGTTTCTTCTGTGCCAACCAACTTCAGTGGCAGAGCTCTTAAAAAAATTAAAAGCTGTATCCCTCCATCCTGTCTTGCTTCTTCTCTGTACACTGCTGCTTCCATTTAAGCAAAGTTTACAGAATTGCTCCACCCATTTGGACACCAGGAAGGGAAGCTCTGAAACGGAGAATAACCTCATTTCCACCAGGTCCTTCAGTCCGGTCGAAACAACGCTAATCGAAACTGTAGTCCAATTTCTATTAAGACAGATGGGCTCTCTCTGAAATTGGGTTTGTTTCTGATTTCATCCTTTCTCTTGTTTTCTTTCCAAAAAAAAGCCCCGCAAAAACCAAACCCAAAGCCAAACCATTTTTAAGAGCTCTGAATAAAACTGCTTTGCCAATGGGGAATGGGTGGGGATGACTCTGATTTTCTCTTGTGCCCGGCAGCGAAAGGGTTAATGCCTGCTTTCCTCTTTGATATCTGTTAGTTGCAGCCCATGTTGTGATCAGTCCATGTCCATGTGCGTTTTGTTCCCAAGTTTAATACCGGTTAATTAACAAGCAATAAGTGAGCCTTAACAATGACAGTTGTTTTCGATCTTCCTCAGGACACCCAACCTGCCTGCAGTTCACCACAAACATGACTGAGGCGGTTAAAACCTATCAGTGGCAGTGCATTGAGTGCAAATCCTGCAGCCTTTGTGGGACCTCTGAGAACGATGTGAGTTCATTTACCTTTTCATGTAAATAAGTGTCACTGCAAGCTACTGTCATGCCTGCCCTTGAGGAGCATGTGGCAATGGTGTGGGTCATGGCTTTACTGCTGCTTCCATACATCTCTGAAGAAGAGCCACCATGACAGTAGAGATGGGCTTCTCCCCAGTGCCTCCGTTCTGCCGTTGGTCTCTGCTGAAATCACCACGGGCATCATGTAGGGCCACTTAAGATGGCGATACTTGTGGTTTGTATGCTTATTCAATAGAAATTAGCTGGAGGCCATAAACTCATGTCACAGGGAGCTGCAAAAGAGTGGTATTGTCAATATGGTAATCAGGAGCACATGTGAATGGGTGATAACCCGAGAGACGGCAGGTATGTTTCTTCTGTTGCTGATTTTGCTTGCCTTTTTGGCACGATTTTTTAATCTTAATTGTAAGACTTGAGAAACATGAAAGCATTTGAACTGGGATGGCTAGGCCTCGCTCTAGTCACGTAATCACCTACCCCAGTGATTTCTAAACCATAATCCAGAGCCTGCAGCTGAATAGTGTCCTCTCTGTGGGGTTTTCAGTTCAAATCTGATGCTAAGGGTCCTTGGTAGTCTGTGAGAAACTTGGAGAATTGACAGTGGCTGGAGAACTTTGGAGGCAATTGGCTAAGGCTACATTCCCCATAGCAGAATTAATTTGAAGCCTGAGATTTTGTTTTGCTTGAGCAGTAAATAAGGAAATCTGAAAATAGGGAGCTGTTCTGTGTTAGGAGTCATGGGATACTTCAGAGCAGGTTTTTCCCCCCAAAAGTATGAAAGAGCTGCACATCACATGGTGGGATCACATCATTTCTATCTGTTTCACAGAACATTTGCTACTCAGCTGAGTTTTGAAGAACTGGCTAGGTCCAGGCTTTTGATGAGAAAGGTTTCCCCTGAAGGGATGAGATCCAGCACGTGGTCACATCACTGGAGAGCAGCAAAGTGAGGATGCCTGTCCTCTTCTCTCAGGACAGCATACCCCTGGCCTAACAGCTTTTGCTCCTGCATCGTGAGGCCACCTCGGAGAGGAAGTCCTCCACCTCTCAGAGAGATTTTCCAGTTAGAAACTGAACTGCCTTTGTGATGAGAAGGGTAGTGGTTGACCCTGGCCACACAAACGTGATGCATTTTATGTTCCCAATAGTCTCTTAGTTTCTGTGTTGCAGCTCTGCGTTCCTAGCTGAGCGCTGCTGGTTACCATGCTTATGTTTTCACCTTGGCAAGAGACTAACTTACGTCATTTTCTCTCTCTCTCTTCTCTCTTTCTCTCCCTGTTTCCCTACTGTCTCTCCAACAACCCTGCATCAGGACCAGCTGCTCTTCTGTGATGACTGTGACCGTGGCTATCACATGTATTGCTTGAATCCACCAGTCTTTGAGCCCCCAGAAGGTAACATGTGTTAGAAGTCTGCTTTGAAAGTCCTTGTGGAGAAGGGAAGAATTTCAGAAAGGTGGTCTGGGCCATGCAGAGTTAAGGAAGCAGTAGCAAAGCAGAGGCAGGTAGCACTGCAAAGAAAGAAAATAGACGTGGAGGTCTAGTGTGATCTGAGATGTCCTAGGCAATCTTGCCTGGTGTCTACCTCCTCTTCCAGGACATGGCTCTTTTGTGGGTCATGGGTACCTTTGGATGTCCCAGAGAGCATTGGACACCTCAATTTAGTCAACTGAATTGAGCTCCTGTGAACCGTGACTTTGGACTTCCGAAGAAGTCAAAGTCCCAGAGAGAAAGTCCCAGACAAGGAGGTCGCCTCTGGATTAGCTGAGAGTCTGTTGTCAGGAGACTGGATTAAAAGGAAAGACCTTCCTTGTTCTCTGGTCTGTCTGTGCCTCAGAAGGGTGAGAGCTTTACGGTCTGTATTACATGTGGTATGTGGTTCTGTCCTCTGCAGGGGATTCAATCTGAATATACTACCACTGGTTGTAGTTTGTCACTTGGGTGGGGAGCCAAGGAACTAGTCCCTTACTATTATTGATTCTCTGACTAAAATCTACAGAGAGCAGTAGAATTGGAGAAGTGCAAATGACTCCGGTTTACATGAGGGGCGAGACAAGAATAATTACAAATCAATCATGCATTCAGGAGCTAAATGTTTGTAACTTTGATAAAAAGGAAACTAAATCAGGAGGAGAAAATTTTGAAATGAAGCTAATAATTAGCTAAAGGTTTCTGTTTGACTGGGAAGTGGTGTATTGAATGTATGAAAATATAAAAAACCTAGTGGCAACGCACATCCCAGCTGTGTTGTAACTTGTGTAGAGAGCCTACATACACGACACCAAGGGCAGCAGAGCCTGCTTCAGAAAAAAACAGGCAATTCCAATGTTAGGAATATTTGATATCTTGTTGAAGTCGATCTTGACATAAACTCTGAGTGCCTGGATTTGATGTCATTCCTATAAGAAGGATTTCTTCATTTACAGGGAGCTGGAGTTGTCATTTGTGCCGGGAGCTGCTCAGAGAGAGAGCATCAGCTTTTGGCTTCCAGGCCTGAGGAGCTCCAGCAGTCAAGAAACACTTTGTTCCTGGTGTTGCTATACCAGCACACAGTTCCCATCCAGAACACAAAGACACAACCCACATCAAAACGAACGGACACTCAAATACAGGAAGAGGTATCTGTGGTATTCACTGTCACTAATGCCATACCTCCTGGGCTCTACTAGAAGGATCACGTACTTTCCTGATGCTCCGGATGAAATCTCTTCACTGCTATGCATGGTTGCTGCTTACCGTTACGGGCTCACATGCATTATAGAAGGGGGAGGGTTGTTATATCGACATGGAGGAGTCAATTTTGTGTGGCCTTGTGCTTTCTGTTTAGTCTTCTTTTTAAAGAAGAAGTAATAAGATATCTCCCAAGGAATTATTGGTGAGTACTTTGGCTGGGAGCGGCACCAGTTGTTTCTCTTCACAGGCTTGACTGGAAATCTCTTTACTGCAACCACTTTGTATTCACAGGGGGCTTTGAGACTTACATTAGTTCAAGGCTTCCTGGGTCATGAACAATGCGTTGTCACTGAGAGAAGCACTGATCAAAAATTTTTGGGGTGACACTTTATCCCTTGGATCAAATGCTTTAATTTGGCAGATCTTTAGAAATCTGGTTTTAGTATCTCTGAAGGAAGAACAGTACCAGTATGTACATACGGAGATGCTTAGAAAAGTCTACCATCTTTGGTATTTCAGGATATTCAGGCACACTGTCCCACTGCAGTGCCAGCATACAGTCCAGACTCATCATTTTATTTTTGTTCAGAAAATTGTGAATGGTTATGTATGTGACTGACTTGCTGTTTAGCTCAGAAAACTGAACAAAAGAAAAATGTCATCTTAAGTTGGTTGTAGAAAATAAAATTGTCAGTTTTCTGAGCAATCTAAAGTAAGTTGCAAAAAGGAACAACTTTGGCTTAGGGTCAAATGAAGCACTTTTGATTAATTTTTAAAAATTTCTAAACTAAAATGTTCTGCAATTGAAAGTTGCATTTTATTTAGGGAATTGCCTAATCAGGACTTCCAGAATTTCCACAGTGTTATTGGTTTTTATCAAAGTAATTATCAAGATTTAGCTGAATTTTCAAATAATTTTGCCTCCAAATTCTCTACAACCACATTTTTGGCAAACATGATAATTTGTCAAAAAAAAACTTCCCCAGCTCTAAAGAAGGGAGTAATTTACTGAACCTAATATGAAAAGAAAGATTTTCATAATTATTTTAAAATTTAAATAGAAATAGTTGTATTTTATTTAAACAAACCCCTACATGTGAAATGGAGAAACATTAAGCAAGAGCATCAATTGAAAAAGTATTATTACAGTTGAGTCTCTTTGAATAATTTAAGACATCACTAGGAGGACAAGTGAGTACATTAAAGAATTTTTACCAGATACATCTTTAAGGTTAAAAACCTGCAACTCCCCGAACTGCCAATAGTCCAGAATGACCATTTTCCTGGGTGTGATGTATATTACTTCCTATACATAGATTTAAATGGGTTTATAATATAAATTTAGGAGAGTCCCAAGCAGCATGTGACTCAGGTTGCTTGTACAAGTAGGTAAGGACACTGAAGATTATATTTGGCATATTTATATTGGTTGAAACTTTTCCGCAAAATTAAATGTCCCTGAACACTTGAAAGGACATTGTGAACGAACATAGGTGAGCTAATTTTTCTCCCTTCTCCTGCTGATTACACTTAGTTAGAATGAGCTATACTGACCTAATGCACTTTCCCTCATTATTTAGATAGTTTCTTCACCTTTTGTGTTTTTTTCAGCTTGCACATGTAGCCATGTCAGCTGCTGGATTCTCCCACGTACTCTTGCAGCCTCTTCTCAGGCTGCATCAGGAGTATTTTAACCTCTTAGAAAAAGGCTTTACTAAGGTTTAGAAAGTATTTATCCTAGTTGTATTGGACCAAATCTCTCCCAGAGCAGCTGCACTGGCTGCCTGTGAAATTCATTCAATACCTTAGGCTTTCCGTGTGATGGCCCCTCAAACGAGCCGAGAGTACAAAGAAATTTGAGCATCAGGTGCGGGGTGGGTAAAGCAGGAGCCCGTGGACCTGTGTTAAGTGTCTGGTACCTGTTGGGACAAAACTCTAGTAAAGATGAAGTGTCTTCCTCCCAGTCTGGAACTGCCCTGGCCCTGGGGAGCACTTGGGGGCCACAGCTCAGCCACACGAGCATTTGCACCCATCTGTTGGTGTGGTCAAACACTGCTGACATGGCACTTTGGTACCATTGCACAGTTCAGGCCAATAGAAATTCCTGTTGCTGCTGTGGCCAGGAGTGCAAGCATGTATTCAGCAGGACACTGCTGGGCTCCCGCATGGAAAGTGAGTGTTTTGGCAAGAGGCACAGGAGCTGAGAAGTGTGTGCACTGGAGGGAAGTTTTGTGGTGGTGCTCGCGGTGGGAGCAGCAGAGATGGGTTAGTGTTTGGACTGGCGCTCAGCTACCAGGCCTGCTGGGCTTAGGCAGCTCCATCACAAAGGCCATTGCCTTCCAGTTTCCTGGTATTTGCATTGACCTTGGGAGAGGCATAGGATAACGTCTGCATTATCAAATGGAGAGGAAAATGCGTATTGTTTTAGCCAGTGCATCAGGGAGACGGCAGTGGCTCATCACGTAAGTCTCAGGTAGCCCTGTTGGTGGGACTGGCTGGTACAGAAAGTCAGTGCTCTCCATCCCTGTGACAGAGACAGTGCTAAATGAGCTGTGCTCTGCACACTGCTCTCCTGTTTTGTGGTTGTGATCCATAGTGCTGACTGTTTTCTCCTCCCACAACCATTCTGCAGTGAACGGTGACTTTCATGTTTGGAAATATTCCTCAGTTGCCTTGCTGAAGTTTATCACTAATGAGATATGATGGGAGGAGAGATTGCTAGATCTTCAACAGCGAAATGTTGTTTGCCATTTGAGAACAGTGTAATAGGGTACTTACCCACGGTGGTCCAGCTGCGTTTCATCTCCTCAGCTTTGTGCTGTGTCGCTGTGTAGCCAGGCAGCTCCAGGTAACTTTGGCAGCAGATGAGATGCCAGCTCTCCCATGAGAACTTCCTCCAACTACAGTTTCCCTTCTTCACTAGCTCAGTCTGAGATAAGGGGCTGGGACGGACCTCTCACTGACATTTTTAGCATGCATTCAGAGCCGTACGTCTTGGCACACTTTAGAAATACTAATCAATCCGCCAAGCGAGCAATGCTGTACCCGCCCTACCACGATGCGGAGAGGTTGTGGCACAGCCATCGGGGTGAGGAAGAGTTTAGAAACTCTTGAGAACTGATTCCCTGTCACCTGGTACCCCCTTGGGGACAGCCTTCCTGCATGACCATTGATGTGAACTACTTGGGCGACTCCATCCGCTGCCAGGCAAATCTTGAAACTGCTTGTAGCAGCGATCTGGTCTGGGCAGCAAACAACACGAAGACTCTGACTCTGTATGCTTCTCTCTCTTTCTACGGCAGGACGTGCAAGTTTGTTGGCAGCCCTTGAGGTGATCAAACTCTGGCGTGTTTCAAAACTCTTCTGTGTAGGCAAGGCAAGCAATATTTTAGCACAAATCAGGGCAAACTATCACGGGAGATGGTAGATCCTGCATCCCTTGAAGTCTTCAAATCAAGAATGGGCAGCTTCCCAGAAGATGTATTTTAATTAAACGCAATCTTAGTTAATCACAGGAATGTCTGACTGAAAAAGGCTTGTGTTATAGAGGAAGTCAGGCTGGATGATGTAATTGTTCTTCCTGCCCTTATTATAAAAACAGATGTTTACTGTGGGAGGGGATGTATTTAAATACAAGCTGTGTCTGCATAATGGCCTTAAAGTATGTTAGTTATACATATTAATGTGATCCTTCTCATTTTTAACCCATTTTGGATATCCTAAGAAAGGTCAGTTATAGAAAATTGCCTTTACTGTTGCAGTAAATTGCGCATTACCTCCTTCAAGCCCACGATGGCAGCTACATTGATGTTAGCTACCTCAGGCTGTTCCAGACATTGAACAATTCAGACTATATTGCATGAAACCATGGCTTGATTCTGGCTTTCCCTCCATCACATTCGTGTGCTGTGTTGCCCAGTTTTCTGCCCCATGGTGGGAAGACTGGCTGGGGAGGGGAGCTGCTGCAGTGGCAGCCTCGGAAACCAGAGGGTGGAGAAATGGTCACAAAAAGAAGGTGCATCCAGGTCGTACAACTGAGGAGGTGAGTTCATGTTACCATCACAGAGCCTCCCCTGTAGCTTGGAAACGGCAATACCTGTAAGAAACATAAGATGGGTCCCATTCTGCCTCCAAACTGTACTTCCATAGACGTGTCTTTGGATTGAGTTTACAGCATTTCCGTAAACGTACCTTAGGCCAGTTCTCAAGCTAGGAAAGCCACCATTAAGTGTGTTCTTTTGAAGCAAACTTTGCTCTAAATAACTTTGAAATCATTATTTCTTAGCTTTCTTTAAACGGAGCTTAGTAAATTCTGCCCCAAAGGAAGACTCTCCCGCACCGTGCAGCGTTATGGGACTGTTGCACATTCTTTACACCTACAGCATGTGTTTTGACAGGGGTCATTTGGGAGGTGAGGAGTGGATGGGGGTAGAAAGGAATATTAATTAATCTTGTCACTGCCGGAGGGATAGTGTGCATTGTGTGCAAGGAAATTCCAGGTAGAGCTGGGCATGATTTTTCTGTGTGGAATAAATATATTTTTAAAAAATGTACTTTTGAGAGAACCACAATTATTCACATATCCAAGTTCAATCTGGCAAATTGTTTCATACAAAAAATATGGGGGGATACCGAAGAGTTGAAAATGATTGTTTCAATCCTTTTAGAATGAATCACTTCAATATTTTAATTTCAAAGTTAATTTAATTTCAAAATAAAATAATTAAATACCCTTCATCTGACATAAACCATTTAACGTGGGGCTCAGAAGTATATTTCAAGTCTATCTGAATTTAAATTTTCCAAATTTTCCTTTTTAGTGTCATATCCACCACTGTGTGTCTGGTTAATTCCGTTCCAGCACGTCAAGAAATTGCATTAGAGAAAACTTTACAATATCTGCTCAAAAGAAAGTTAGCAGCTATGGAGGAATAGGAATCTTTAACATGATGCAACTGGTTCATCTGAAAGTAAAACGATAAGTAAAATGGAGAAATATGTAATCTTGAATGCTAGGAGCACTTTCTTAGAGTGAGACATCTTGGTTGATCTTACTTGTCTGTCTATCTAATCATTTGGCAATGCCAACTGTTAGTCTATAAAACTGTCTTTCAGAGCAGAAGGGGGAAATGCTTTATGTTTTCCTGATATATAAAAAAAATGGACAAAGCAACAGAGTCTGTATTGGGAACAATTTTCCACCAGTCTGGGAGGGCAGAAAATGCAAATTGTATGGAGGAGATGATTAAAGGATGGATTGTCTTGTCAGTTTTGTTATAGGAGGCTGTGGGTTGGACAAGAGGAGGGTGAAAATAAGTTCTGTGGAGCAGAGCAGGCAGACAGGACAGGAAAGCCCCCTTCTCTAGCCAGTTCTGGGTTTGTAATGATCTTAGCATCTCATACTTTTGCATGATATACTACCTGGCAGGGCAAGGGAAGTATGCGTTAATTTTCTTTAGGCAGCCGGGCAGGGTCACCACCACTGCCAGGGCAGGAGTGGGTGCGTGCTGTCCCTCTCCTGCCCCAGCCCCCACAAGAAGACATGTCTGTAGAAAAAACCCACAGCCAAACAGGCAGAGGTGCTCACATACTCATTGCCGTACTTAGGCCTCGGTTAACAACAGCTGACCTGAATGGGAGACAGCCCGTCCAGCAGAGCTGCTGGTTGTGCCAGGCTGCCCGCCAGTGTGGAGAGTCAGAGATGCTCTGAGGTTATCTGAAAGTGTGATATTTTGCTGCACCTAAGTGGAGTTATAAAGTGTGGAGTTTATTTCCACTTACAACAGGGCTTGCAGCACCGCTGTGGGCATATACCCAAACACTCAGTGCCTCACTTCTGGACAAAAGGCAGGATGGCTATTCTTAGCTGTTTTTGCAAAGCACTTGGAGCCCATCAGCTGCATGCAAGCACTGCGTGCTGCCATTTACCACAGTGCTGCAGACCAGGCTGTGGCAGAGCAAGCAGAGCCAACTTTATTTCTGCCAGCTGCAGGCCCGTGATGCTGCCCGGGGAGATGGGAGCAGGTGACAAGCCAGCGGTTGGGTGCTGAAGGTCCAAGACCCTGCAGAGGAAATGAAAAGTTTTAGTTACTGTGGCTGTGCTTCTCCTCTGGTCAAAGAGGGCAGGAGCTGGGACTGGCAGGCGGCCAAATCCATCTTCAATGGTGATATAATTACTAACAATGACCTCCAGCCCTGGCAGTATTTAAATGGCTTTTCAGGGCAGGCACCAAACCTGGTCTGGTTTACATAAGATAAACTCAGTTTTGCTGGAGGGGAAGGGAGAGGAGAGGGGGCTCTGGTCTGACGGGGACAGATTTATAAGCGCAGCTGCCCAGCCTGTTCCCCGTCATGTTCCCACGGCAGTGCAGGCTCAAGCTGCCTCCTTTCTGCCAGTGCTGGTGCCATCGACTGGGGCCAGAGCATCAAGTCCCTGCTCCTGGGGAGCAGTTCTGCAGGGAGAGTGCTGGCACTGTCCCAGCTCTGTCCTCTGCAATGCCGGCCAGGGCGCGGGGTCTCACCGCACTGCAGAAAAGGGCAAGAGCGACCGACGCTGCCAGGCAGTGTCCCTGGCTCATGGGGGAGTGTGCCTCTCTTCAAGTACCCAGGTTGCAAGATGCAGGAGCACAATTTAGCTGTCCTGATGGCCAACTCTTAGTGTGGGGCAGAGGAGAGGTGCATTAATTATCACCCTGTCTCTCCAGCGGCTCTGCTGGGCTGTTCGGTGAGTCCCACCACCACTGTGCATCAAGACACTTAACTGAGGGTGGAGCGAAAGGTAGACAATAGCAATTGCTTCTGGGGGACAGAAGGGTTTTTAGGGTTTACCCTCTTATTGCATAAATGTCAGTGAGAATGCCAGGCATTTTGCAGCTAGGGAATCAAGCCAATAGCTTAATAATGTTTGGTGTGTGTTTCTGCCACATTGGATGAAAATGTAAAGTATTATTACAGTATTCACGCGTGCATTTAGAATATATGTTGTTACTGCTATTTTGAAATGAGGAAACTGCTATTTCCAGATCAGCTTACCTCCCTTTGCATGCACGAAGTTAACAATAAAACACTTCATACCTGAAAATTGCTGATTTTTCAGGTATTGATATTTTCTTTCAGACTCCTGTCAGTCTAGTCATCCATCTGATTCAGTTCATTGTAACAAACAGTAGGTTTCACCTCCACAGTGACTCAGGAAATGTTCCCTCTCTCCCCACTTTTCAGAAGCCAAGGAGAGAGAAGGGCAGGTTTTATTCTTCATATTCTGAAAGAGTGATAAAGAATGACAAGTCTGTTGCATGTTCATCTCCTTTCCATGTCTTGAATGAATGAGTTGGTTGGCTGGGAGAGAGCTTTCTGTAGCAGTCTGAAAGGTCTTTGCTAGCATCTGTCTCACCTGTGCATGAGCTATCACAGTCTGGAGTTTTGTCCCTTTGTCCCCTTGGATAGGACTCTTCCTGCTGCTGCCATATAAGACTTTGAAACTGCTAATTCTCATCAAGGAACCATGGGCTTACAGTCCTGAAAATCAAGATAAGGATTTCCCTTAGATTCTTCAAGATTTTCTGCCAGGAAGGCAGAAATCCCCCTGCCCATGAACTCTGCTGGAGTACAGATCTGTTTCCAGCCCAGACATCTGCTGCTGCTGGACTCAGGAGTGCATTTTGATGCCCACTTTGCACTGCCAGTGCAAACTTTGCCGGCAACATTAAAAGGGAAGTATCTGCTGAAAATCAAAGGACGAGGCATGAATGTTATGGCTAATGTACTCCTCCTTCATAGCTCTCCTAGGAGTATAACACAAGAGATGTGCCCCTGCATCCTTTTGGGAAGGCTATAGTAAGTGCATGAGGAATTTCCAAGTATCATCTCCTTTGAGCTTCATTACAGAATATCCTTCATTGTTCATTCTCATTTTTTTTCTTCTCTTACAATATATTCCTGGATTTCAGAGACAGTGTGTACCAAAGCTGATTTGAAGTGTCTAGAGCAATTCGGAAATAGAGAGAGGTCCAAACTGAACCATCAGCTTTCATCTCCCCCTTAGAAGTGTTCAACAAACCCTTGATCGTTGCAGGGAATCAAACTCGTGTGCTGACTTAATCCCAACTCAGCATTAAGGTCACACAATAGTTCATACGGACTCTTTTGTAGTCATAAAATGTTCTTTAAAAATGCAGGGAGAAATGTTTCCTCTTTACCTTGATGGCTTTCCATTTTTTGTGCCGCAGCAGAGATCAACGGTCCTCCTGTTTACTCTGACTTTCTTCCAACACCGCAGCCTGGGTCAGCAGTGATGGGGACAGGCCTGGGAATAATTTATTTCATTGAATTGCAGATGTAAAGAGAGGTTCAAGAGCATTCAGGTAAATTGTCATCTGTGGTAGACAGTCAGATCTCCTAAGAACCAGAAGTTAGTGTACATGTTAAGTTATTGCTTCACCTTTTCTTCATCTGCCATTTCAGACTGTGTGTGCCATTGGTATACACCTGTTTTTTTCACTAGAAGTGGTTGCAGAGAAAAACATCAACAACTAAAATTGGGGGTGGAGAAGACTGAGTTAGGACCTTTGCTATTGATCCTTTATTTGACTTTGGGACAGCACTGTCCCCATTATTCGAAAGGGGAATAGAAGGAGGATCAATCTGTGACATCATAGTGGATCTCTCAGATAAAAACTGTGATGTCATCAACTTTTAAGTGCACTTTTAAAATGCTCAAGTAATGATCCCAAAATAGTGACATTCCCATTAACACATTAGTAGAGCCTTATTGTGTGATGCTGTAGTATTGAATTTTAATTAGAAGGAGACTTTAAGTTATATATACAAATATATATGTATTTGTGTATCATATTAATGTTACTTACTGTAAATATTGCTCACCTATCAGGAATAGATCTAGAGTCCTATAATAAGTGTTACTCACCTTGAAGGAGAAGAAGGAAGAGGGAGAAAATCTTATTTGTTTTGCAAAGGTGTGTCAGCATTCTAACAAAATAAGGCAAAACATTATCCCTTACAACTTAATCTCAGTCCTATTTGGAGCATGATATATCAACACATGAAAGAGTACCAATGCTCTAAAAGATAGGCCAGATTCCCAGCTGCTCCCCATCAACATTCCTCCATCGACTTTAAGCCGAGGCCCAGTCTAAGTAGTCTTAGACTTTAGTCTTTATTAAAAGATGCGTGGTGCTTAATAGTTGAGCACACCCAACACATGTAAGAAAATAGGTATTTCTATCCCAGAGGAGTCTGGTCTGTTTATACTCGGTTTTGGTTCAGCCTGGTTCTGGTGATGCCATGTCACAGGCACCAAAGGAAAGTGAGAAATCTCAGCAAAAGATAATGATGGAGCGGTCAGCAACCAGGGCAGATTTCTCTCTAACTCTATGGAGTTTGGACTTGATTCATCAGTTGTCAGTGTACTGCCTTTTGATTTTCTGTAAACAACCCCTTACTGCTATAGGAAATAGTGAACAGCAGTGCATGATTTTCCTCTTCTGTATCAGACCTCACTTCACTCAGCTCTAACCTCCTCTCTCTTACCCGTTTCTAATCTGTTCCAGTCTTTTTGATCTCTCTGTCTCCTCACGTGGAAATCTGTTCCAGCCCCTATCATTTTTAGCATCTGTCCCTGGAGTCAGTCCTCTTCAGCATCATTTGCTCCGAGACAGGCTGAAATGAAAGTTTGCATGACCAGGATATGCCGTAGGTTTACCATGCGGTGCTTAAATCTTCGAAGCTTTACTTTTCTCCCAACGATATGTCCTGACAGTGTCTTTGCTTTTTAGCCACCCCGTGCCTGGGCCCATCGTCACCTCTGGGATAATTTTCCTTTGTGGTTACAGCTTATCTCAAAGGAACCTGTTTTACAGGCAGTGAAGCCACACAGCCTTGCTGCCGGCACACACTCGCCCTCCTTTCCCCAGTGCTCCAGCTGGGGACGTGGTCAGGCTGCTGGCGCATGAGATCACATCCAGCACGGCTACTCCCTGGAAGCCAAAGTGTTGCTTAGTAACCCACTCATGGAAGTACCAGAAGCATTTTTCAATCTGTCACATTGGCAAAAAACACTGGCTTCTTGATTTAGAGGCATTCTGCTGTGCGTAGCGGGGCTGTGCTCCATTACCTTGCATCCAGCACTATCTGCAAGTGAGGAAATGAACCTCCCATTTAATGGAAGGGCTGGGGGGGGGGGACACACACGAGGCACAGAAAATATTTGCCCAGGATTGCATGTGAAGCCTTTAGCTGGTTGTCCTGGCATCTAGTCCTCATCTTAACTCCTTTCCTGTGGGAGATATTCCCTCCTTATGAAAGTGCACTCCAGGGTCCTATAGCAATTGGCCAAACAGGACCCTGCAGCACCTTCATCTATTATGAGACATTACTGCAATAAAACATGGTGTGTCATACAGAAACTGGATGAGGTATTGCAATATTTATGTTGTAAGCCTCAGTGTCATGGACAATTGCTACAGAATAATGTATGTCTTTTTTTAATGCAGTGGAGTCACAGCAGCTTCACAAGAGCACGCAGAACACAGACCATCTGGGATTACATGGTTTCCTCAGTTATTTTCAAATTATTCTGTTACAGAGAGTTAAATGAAAAACATCCTTTCATTTAAAAATAGGCTGTAAAGGCTTTTAGGTTATTTCCCTTCCCCTTTTAAGAATAATTCAATTTGGGAGTGAAACATCCAAGAACTGTGTTCTGAATTCAGAGGCTTGCTCCTTTGTCTGGCACTGGTTTATCCTTAAAAATGGCTTCAAAAAGTAACTTGAGGGCTTTTATTTGAGGTACCTTATTGATTTTGCTATCAAATCTCCTCAGTGGAAGTGAAAAGGTATTTTAAACAATGTCTAGCTTTGAGGTCTGAGGTCCAGCTGGACTCCTCCCATCCTACTTCTTGTCATTAGAGAGAGTAGAGCCATAGTCTGTGTCCAGCCATGGTATCACCCATTTCCGTGGCTTGCCCCTTGTTGTCAGATTGTGTCCTGGAAGCCCTCTGTAAAAAAATGAAGGGGTTTTATAAGGGTCATGGAAGGTCCAGAGTGGTCTGAAGACAAGGTTGTTAGACAAGTGTTCCCAAGAGGCTGTTTTCGTCTTCAGAGAGTCTCTTACCCGGGATGATGCTCAGTGCTGCAGTGATGAAATCAGCAAAGTTTCTTGTGCAAAGCCCTTTCAGTGCAAGGTCAGTGACACATACAACAGTTGTGGGCGAAAGTTTAACTCAGCATAAAGATGAAAAAACTTCCCACAACATGAGAAGCTCCTGACTTGATTTCTGAGGACTTTCTGAGGAAGTGAGTACATTCCTGTGGTCCTTCTCAGTTTAATAGATACATTTGGGTATGGGATAAAGAGCCTTTCAATTTTATTGCACATAGTTGCATTTTTATTGCGCGTAGTTTAAGAAATAGAGAAAGTGATCAAAAAACGTTCCTGATGACTGGTGTGTGGCCAGTGTAAGAGCAATTGATGACCTGCTGTGGGTCCAAGTGCAGAAGTGTCTACAGCACACATATTCAGAATGAACTGGCTTCTCTAGGGGGCAGAGAGCATTTTTGGCAGGGGAGCCAAAGACTGTGAAGGCCTGATCTACATTTTAATTCTTAGAACTGCCTGTGCCAGCTCAGAACTGATGGAAATCTTGCCCTTGTGATGCTTTGCTCTGTGGAAAGAGGCTTCAGAGAAGCACCAAGTGTACAATGCATCGTTTGTGTTAAAAGTAGCAGGGTATCTATTTCCTGTCTTCTAATACATTGACCTTGAATTTTGTTCGTAATGAAATAGTCTTGTCTTACCAGTTAGCCACTGAAGCAAAAGAACTGTTGTTATAAAGAGAGTGGGCTAGGGAAGAGCAGGGTAACTTCTAGGCAATGCTGAGAAAGCACATCCACTCCCTGCATTCATGGGGGAAGAGAACCTCTTTCTTCGCATGTTCCGCACATTCTGCACAATAAAATTATTTGAGCTGAGAGAAATTTTAGAGCAACTGAGTTAGCTACAAAGCAGAGGATATTCTACTAGCATTAATTCTTGTTGTTTAGTTTTGGAGGTTTCTGTCTGCTCATATAATCACAGCCACCTTTTCAATATTGGGGATGCTCTAGGTTCTCTCTGTCTCACCTAACTGGGATCTGCCTGCCATTATGGAAACAACAAAATGTGGGTTGGAAACTGCCCCACTTCCTGGCTGTACATACCCCTACCTATACATGATATATGTGTATGTTGAGTGACTGCATCATAGGGGCTTTTGTAATGCAATAACTGTGGTGTCAAGCTAATATGGTTGGAGAAAACTAGGAATACTTAAAACTTAAAATGAATAGAAAATCAAAGTCACCGAAAAGATGATACAGCTGAAGAAGTTTTCTTACTCTGAGCCACCACCATGTTTTCTACAATATGCCAACTTCTGTATCCCCTAAATAGCCTTTTATCCTCTTTGCAGCAGAAGAGGACTTTTGTGTCTTTACTCTGAGCTGGAGCCATTGGTGTTCAGTCTTTTCATGATGTGCTGATGAATTGAAAAGCTAACCTTGTCATGGGTTTGCCAACTTCCGTAGCTTCCCACCAAAATAATCTAATGCCAGTCAGTGAATAGCCTGGAGGAGTTTTGGGTGCTGCTGACTGAAGCGTGCCATTGAAATGTTGGTCTTCAGGGCAATAGTGATAAGGAGGTTTTGTACTGATGCTTGTGAGAAAAACCCAGCAGTCTCAGATGAAACCAATTGTCCTGTTAGTCACGCAGTGGATACAGAGACGAGCCAGAACAATTGAGTGAGGGAAAAAATAACGACTCCTGCCTGAAGAATACCCCAGATGTCACTCTCACTTCAGAGGAAAAACCCTTCTGTGACCAATCCTGGGGTGGCAAGTAGGTGGGCTCACAGGGCTGGAGAGATACATCACTGTAGCATGTTTGTCACCATGTCTTCGATGATGTAAACGTACCAGAATAGGAGAAAAATGCCCCTCATTTCTTTCAAATTCCTTTTCAGCTATGTACACTACCTCCAGGTTGCCTGTTGCTACCCCCTGTGAGGCCTCATTGGAGTTTACACTATGCTGCTTGGTTTTCGTTTACTTTTGGTGGCCACAGACTAAGGTTACAGGTTTGGGAACCAGTACATAATTGTAAGGACAGCTTCTTGTGTTACTTTTTTTCCCTTTCCCTCCTTTGTAAAGTGTGAATCTTTCTTTTGAACTCTGAAGTGACTGTATCGTTACAACGTGTGTATGTAGAGATTTGTTTTGACATGGCTTGTGTGGAGGACCTTTGCTCTTCTTATCTCACACTCAGTTTTATTAAGTGCTTGATAGCTTTGCCAGCCTTTAGTGGGGGGGAGAGATGATAGGGTGGGTTCTTACACTTCAAAACTTGGCATTTTCTGAGGGAAATTTGCCCAGCTTTACCTAGAGCAGTATGAGAATCCAGGGTGCTCCCGACTGTTCTTCAGTCGTCCCGATCTGATTTCTTCCAGGAGAAAGAGATCAGTCTTGAAACCCTCAGAAAAATACGTTGCTTAATGCTATAAGCCAGCACTGACCAAGAAGGCCCATCAGTTTGTCATGCATGGAAACTTGCATGATGTTTCACCCCCGTCTGAAGGTGTCTATCTGAGCACGGAGCGAATCACACCCTTTGCTCATGACAACTGACATTGCTCCGTGGCCACTAATGGAGCTACCGCAGCTTGCACCAGCCAAGGATCAGCCCTTCTGTGTTTTGGTGGTTAGGAAACCCGTGAGTGAAATCCTACAGGGGTTTGAGAGAAGAGAGCACTGTGTGTTAGAAACCTCTCAACTTTGCAGGATTTCTTTGGTATTCATACACATTTGCAAGAATGTATTCCAAGCATCTTGTACTGTTATTAGTAACTTGTACTGTAGTTTGTTAGCAGTGTTGACTACCTACGTAGCTAATATTCTGTTGCAACTTAGAAAAAGTGTAAACGATTGCAGAAAACAGGAGTTTAGAACTTGTATGTACTTTTTTTTTATATTAAAGCACTTCAATTAAAAATACAAGGAAAAATGCTCCTGTAGCCTTTGTTGTGCATCCAAACAGATGTGTGGAAAGAGAGGGGAGTGCTTTCTTCCTGCAATCTCCCTTTTTGCTTTGGTACTAACAAAAAGAGATGGTCAGACTCTGGGGAAGGACTCTGGATATTAAAGTTTATTTGGCAAATGGAAGATGTCAGCAACCTAGTCCAGTATATATTATAAACTAATGGAGTCCCTGCGACCAAAGCTGAAGCATCTGAGGGATCGCCGAGCCATTACTAAGTGGTGATTCACACACACGTGAGTAGCTACAAAAGGGGTGGTAACTGGGGAGGAGTTAATGAATGAGTCCACTGTGTAATATGTTATCTTTCCTTTTTTTTATCACAAAGTACTTAAGAGGTCACTGGGAGTCTGTTGATGTAAAAGTGGAGGAAAAGCATCCACAGTCTAGGGTTATTTTAGCAGTACTGGGAAGTTGGGGGTTCGGGTACCAGAGGAGGGGTATTGGAAAACAGCAGCACACACAGGCAACAAATGGTCCTCACCACACATCCCAGAAATTGTTTTTCTCCCCCCACCCCCCGAAATGTGCATATCCAAATACTTTCATGGATCACATCACTGTGGGATCGGCGTGCGTAAACAGACATCACTAAAGCGGCTTGTGATTTGGTGATCTCAGCCCAGCTCTTAGTAGCCAGATGCCCATAATATGAAAACAACCATCAAAACTGTCTCTTTTGCTGGCACTGTTTAATCAAAGGGACAATGGGAGAGAATGGCAGTCTTATTTCTACAAAGAGCCCTTCAATGTCAAATTTGCCATACAGTAGAGTAGCATTCACCTCTGTGGCACAGACCACAGCCACTCCAGAGAGGAACAAAAGCTCTCAGACAGCACGCAATTAATCCAGCATCTATTAAACCAAGCACGGGTAATTTTGAAGGAACGTAACAGATTTCTGCTTTAAATTATTCTAAGCACTATTTTTTTAACTCTACACGGTACGCACAGCTCAAAGTACAAAACAGAAGGCTGTGTTTCTGGCAGCTGTTATCTTCCCGGTAGCTGTTTTACATCCCCAGCATCTCATAATCCTGAGACAAAAATCAAGTAAAGCACAGCAGAGGAACAACATTAAAATGCCGCTGGCTTTCCTGCTGCCCACAGCCATGATCAGGTGCCCAATGCAGGAGCAAACAATTAGTTCCATGACCAAGGGAACTAATGAAATCTGGTTTCCTACGGATTTATGACAATACATTGCTTTGGTGCCAGAGACCTGAGGAGTTAGTCTTTCTGCTAATATCTTGAATCCAGATGAGGATTTTATCAGCTAGAGTCTCTGGAATGGCTTAATGAACTTTGAAGTGGTGATACATTTAGAAAAAAAGATATATTGCACGCTACATACAGTGAGAGATGAAATTTAGTGGTGGGAATTTACAAGATAATTTAAAAACACAGATCAAAACAAATATAGCTTGTCTGCTAAGTCCTAAAAATGGGACTGCTGCTGGTTTTATTTCTGTAATGTCTGTCTACACCAGTGCAACTCTATTGAATAATAGTGTGATTGCCAATGGGGTGGTTCCAATAAAAGACACAGAGTAGTTGCAGCAGTAGAGTATAAAAGTGTAAATAAACAATATGTTTTCACAGAGGAGGAAAATTACCCAGAGATCTAAGCTGGACGTGTATTTTTTAATCTATTTACAAGTGATTTGGAAAAGAAGATGAAAAGTGAGGTGAGAAGTTTACTGAGAATGAAAAACTGTTCTCGGCAGTCAAAACAAGAGTTGACTGTGAAGAGTTGCAGAAGTTTTTCATGATAATGAGGGACTGGGTTGTAAAATGACAGCTGAAATCTACTGTCGATAAATGCACAGTAATGCTGCTGGGGAAAAAAACCCACCCTAATTATACATGCATAATGAGGGGCTCTAAATCAGCCATCACTGCACAGGAAAATGATCTCAGCGTTGTTGCTAATTCTGAGAAAATGACAGGTCAAGGCTAAGCAGGTGTCAAAAAAGCAAGTAAAATGTTAGGAATTACTAGGAGGGTGAAAAAAAAGGAGAAAACAGAAAACATCATTATGTCCCTGCATAAATCTGTGGCGTGGTCCTGTGCTGGGTCGTGTTTGCAGCTTCTCCATGCCCCCACCCTCCCATCCCCACAGGCCAGCACACATCCACAAAGCCTGTAGGAGAGCCAGAAGAGGGACAGGGGACAGCCAGACAGCATTGGCGCTACGGGGCATCTTCCATGTGAGGAGAGAACAAATGCGCTGGGACTCGTTGGCTGTCAAGAGAGATGGCAAATGAGAGACAGGTTTGCAGGTTTGCCAGCAACCAGCCGCCGCAGCGAATGACGTCCCCCCAGCCCCAGACGTCCCGAAGCATCTGGCTTCCTGCAGCTGAGTGGACACAGCCCAGCTGGGGGATGCACGCTCGATACGCACCTTGCTTCTCGTATTTTTGGCCCCCAAGCTTCCTTTTGAGCTCATTGTTAGGAAAGGTAATTTCCCCTGCCAGGCCTGCACTTTGGTTCTCACATCTTATATTAGCAGAGTTTCTTTCTGTTCCTGGATATGTTTTTTTACCACTTAAGTATGTGCCTGTACTGGGGGAGGAAAATCTATTTGACACTTTACCGTAGTCCTTCTCGAGCAAGTTATGCTGTGACTGCTTATTTCATTCAGTACAGTTGATAAAAGGTTATCAAACAGCTTGTGGTTGAAGCTTTCAGCATTTTTCTGGCACAAAACCTGTATGAAACAATAAGAACAAACTCAGCAAACCACAGCTAAACTGGGGGGGGGGGGTACAAACGTAACACCACATAAGCAGAGGGTGAACCTCCCATCCACTTCTGTGGGACCAGGATTTCATCTCTAACTGCAGGAGCTTCCTAAGAAGTTACAACAGTGATCGCAAAGGCTGAATGTGGCCTTTTGCAACAGTAGAAATTGATTTAATGGCTCTTTATAATGTGCTCCCAAAAGGCCCTAGTGCAACTATCTGTTTTGATACCACAATAGCTCACTGCTGTGCAGCCTCTGCTTTAGTGATTTTTTTTACATGCCCACCTTATTCCCAGGAAATAAGTATCCATAGGAATTGAAAGAGCCTGCTCCCCAAGGTTGCCTGTCTCTGCTGAACGGAAGAAAGACCCATCAGTCTCAAGGAGAAGCTACAGAGAGCAAAAGTACCTCCCCGGCAGCCTGACCTTGGCAAGGAGACAGGGGACTCAACATTCGCGACAGGCGGCAGCTCCCTTTAATAAATATTTCACGGCAGAGAACGGCAGACTTGGGGAGAAAATGGAGGGCAGGGTTCAGCCTGTGACGCAAGGTGATGTGACCGGACCTTGTCTAGCGGGGCTGGAGGCCACCTAATTGGCATTCCCGCACCATGCTTACGAAGAGCATTCTGTAGTCCTCTGGGAACGCAAAAATAATTAAAAGGCCCCTCAGCACGCAATGTTGCTAATGGGCTATTGCCTGCCATGTGATGTTTTTTTGCTCAATTAGAGCTGAGCAACACAGACTGCTAAAAATTCACATCTCCCTCCGAGACACACCTGGGTGGACCAAGCCTCCTCTTCTGCTGCACAATGGCCCTTGTCGTGCATTGCCCTGCAGCGTCTGCGATAAGGAGCAGAAGGTAGAGGCGATGGCTAAGCTTCGTGCAGCAGAGTACACATCGCTATTTACTGTGCTGCAGATTGAGCTCCGGCACTGGGAGCCCGAGTGAGCGAAGCCGGTTGGTTCAGAGCAGTCATCCTAGCATACCCAGGCACCTCCGTGGTGACCTTGAGCTGCAGAATGATTGTGCATATGGTGTGAAGCAAAGGCCCTGGATCTCTTCCAGGCAAGAGCTCGCTCGCACATTGCATGTCTGTGTGGACTTCTGTTTCTCCCAGCGCAGTGCAAGGCTTAGCCAGTGCCAGCTGCGGCTGCCTGGCAGAAGAATTCCTCCAATAACCCCCCTTTCACTGCGCAGATCCTGTACGAGATGATGCTGAGAGACCTATCAACGCCTTTTGCATTTTCTCAGGAGGGATTTGGCCACCTCAAGGCAATTTCTCTTCGCAATCTCAAATTTGCCTTCTGTCCAGGCACCTCTTTTATTTACCAGCTCTGCTGTGGAAGCTGCCTTGCCAGGTCTGTGTGCCTAATGCCTTGTGTCTGATGCTCTCATAAGCCTCGATTCGCTTTGCAAGCTATCGGTGCTTCGTTCGGGCCAAAACAACAATTTGTCTCCAAGGTATGGTTGGTTGAGTATTCATGGGCTAAACTTTAGGTAATTAGCATTGTTAATGTTCTCTGTGTGATATTACAGCTGTGGGCCTCATTAAAATGTTCTCCTGGGAGAAGCCAGGCGAAGAGTCAGGTGTCAGCTTTGCTTCATGTGGAAAAGCCTGCCTGTTATTCTGAGAGAATTATTTGTTTAAACACAGGATTTACACATGACGGTGTATTTAATCCCCAGTGCTTCTGACAGTCTGAGAGGTGGGCTGAGCTGCTGGGCAGCATCTGGCGTGGCTCAGATGGCCAGCCCCTGGCAGCCTCACTTCCAGCAGGATACCTGGCCAGAGGGAGGAACTCAGCAGCGAGGACCTCCATCTCTTCTGCGTAGGAAAGCCTCGGGCCTGTGGGCTCCTCCCCAAAACACAGACAGCGGGCAGCAGGCGGGAGCCCGCAGGCTGGTCTGCCCCCGTGCCCGCTGTCTCTCCCCATCAGAAGGCCCTGTCAGGTCCTGCCGCTGCCTGGCCAGCCCCAGCCCCAGCAGCTGTCCTGAGCAGCGGGAGACTAATGAGCACATTTAAAAGGAACTGGAAAGACAAAAGGCCACAGAGGGGATCAAGCTGGTCTGAACCGAGAGGAGTTCAGATAGTGAGAAGTAGAGGTTACATCTCATTCTCTGGGGCAGATTTCCTGTTCTTGCTACCAGGGAGCTTCAATGGGGAGACAGGAGAAGGCAGCAGTTCTGCCCTCCATGGACTAACCTCCCTCAGCGTGGGTCGCCATACGAGCCACCCTTGCAGCAAGTGCCACACCATCCTTCAGCATCTTCCTGGGGCAGGCCCAGCTCCTGCTCCTCGGGGAGGGGACGGCATGGCCCAGGGCCACCTTCCTATGGCACCACCAGGAGCAGTGCCGATCATCCCGCCCTGCCTCCATGTTTTATACAAGGAATGGGAGAGCTGAGCATGTTACCACCCTGGGCGGGGGAGTTATGCCCCAGTAAGAGGCCTGGAGGAGTCCATATACCTCAGGTACTGGACACGACGGAACTGTGCTCTGCAGGCAGCTCTGCATTCACTCTGTGACCTTCCTGAGTCCTTTTCCCCAGGCCTGCCAGCAGCTGGTCGGGCAATTATTTATGAACGAGAGCTGAGCTTCTTCAGCTGAAGGTGGTAGCTGTGGACAGATGTCACTGCAACACATGGGCACGTACCAGCTGTTTGCAGGCTTTGAGCACAGGCAGGCAGAGATGCCCATTAACAGAGACAGAGATGTAGAGCGATGCATGCCAGCTCCAGGCCTGGCCTGCCAGTAACTGCACAGAATTTAAAGCATAAATACTGATGCGGTTGTTATTGTTTTAGGTTTATTTTTATTTTTTTAGGTTTATTTTTATTTTTTTAAGTTTCACCCAGTACGCCCCCAGTATCGCTTACTGGGGTGCCTTCAGGGGAGCACGGAGAGCTGTGCTTGTGCCTGGGGAGAACAGCCACCTATGTGGCTAGCTTGAGTGCTCAGTGCCAGGCAAAGCCTTGTGCTTTGAGATGCCACATGTGACTGTCATCTTGCCACCATCTGAAACCAATGGCTTCAGCAACAGATTTTGTTGCTATTTCTCGGGGGGGGGGGGGGGGGGGTGTCAGGCTGCTCTGATGGGTAATGACCATGTCTGAAAGTCTCTCCCTTCCTTTCCATTTTAGCTAGTTAAATGTCCTTGCTTCCCACGGATCTTCTTTCTGCTGGTGGGAGTGGTAGGTAGGCGGCTGGAAGAGCAGAGAGATGGAGAGATGCAATGGAGGTATTGGGTTCCTGGTGTGAAGAGAAGCTGAGGACCTGGGTGGGAACGAGGGAAGGGGACGGGAAAGTAGGAGGAAGCCTAACAGGATGGAAAGTGGGAGAGGAGACTGCAGGGTGGGGATGGGGATGGAAGATTACCTGACTTCAGGGAGAGGATTTGTACAGTGGGATGCTGCTTTGCATCAACTATGCAAATCACCTGTACATGTTGTGTAATGTTTTCTTGGTTTTGCTGTTTTGGTAGAGGAAGGCTGGCTGCTCCCCACACTGCCGCTGCAGCCACTAGCAAAGGAAACGATGTCCTTCCCAGAGCTCCGCTGACACCATCGCCTGTCAGCACCCAAACTCAGATGCAAATGAACAGAGCTGCCTTGATGTCTGCTGAGTTAAAAAAAGAAAACATGCACACAAAAAAAACTTAAGGGGGAAGGGGAAATTGGGCTTTGCCTGGTGAAGACCTGTAGTTCAAAATCTTTCCCCAACACCCCAGAGAGTCCAGAGACTCACCCTCTAACACATCGTTTTCAGGTTGCTGTGGCAGGGCAGATCCCCATCTCTCTGGAAGCAAATGTGGTGATGGGGGTGTTAATGGCCATCTGTCTGTCTTACCAATGTTATTTAATAACTTCTGTTGCATTCCTGCCTGGTTTTAGCCCAGCTTCCAAAGTAAAGACAACTAGTGCCGTCATGAAATCGTCTGCTTCCAGCTAATGCTTTCTAAACTCCTTGGTCATTTCAGCCAAGTATGATAAAACCACGTAGTTGGTAGGGTATTACAAATTTTATGAAAACATGCGGATGAGCAGGGGAGGGAGAGGGAGTGCAAAACATCTTCTCAGTCCCTTCTGAAGGAAAGGACGCAGCATGACATTACACCATATTAAACACTAGGGAATGAGAGAGAAAGATTATGTGTGCCCCAGCTGAATGGAAAATTGCAATTGGATCCTGCATCTTAAAGGCATTGGAGAATCCCATACAAAGCAATAGAAAACCATAGAAAACAATGCGTCATTTCTTCTGCTGCTCATAGAATGTCATCTCTCATGCTGTGGTTGAAAGATAAAAATGTCTGTTGGAAATTTCAGTGGTCAGCACCAGGCCAAGAGCACAGGAGGGTAAAGGTAATTGCCTTGGTCAGCTCTTCTGGTAAACACCTCAGCTGGTTCATAGTGGAGTACCTCCATTGAGTCTGCTATGCTGTTTTACACCTGCCAAAAATCTGACCCATCAAATTTTGTGCTGAGGGAAGTGGTTCGTTCTTCTTTCACTAATAAAAGTGTAATACATCAGCAAAATTACCTGTTATACCAGGCCCTACCTGCTCTTTTAGGAACATTTCACCAGAGTTAAATCCAGTCAACATCCCTGTTGTTCTGGACCTTCTCAGAGCTGGGAGGAGCCTGGGGCAGAGGAATGACAGGGTGTAAAGCTTAGGAGGATCCAATTTTTCTCTTGGGCCTGTCCAAATATCCATAGCCCATCCACGCTCAAGCTTTCAGTGTTTCCAGAGGTGGCCTGCATTTCAGCAGTAGGACTTGTGAAAAGCAACACATAGCAGTCTCTGCCTCACAGGTTGGAGGCAAATAGCAGAATTCACTTGCGCCAAAGCCTGTGCCGTACCCAGACCTTCATACACCTGGAGCAGAAGCCATGGACAGAAACTTCACGTAAGAATGGGAATCACGTAAGAAAAACAATTTTGTTTCAGGAGAATTCAGAGCAGGTTTTTATACGGTGGTAGAGGCCAGAACAGTGCGCTATCAACTGCTAACATCTTTACTAATAACACTAACTTTGGAGAATCGCTGGGCACAGGGATTTTATCCAATTTAAATGTAGCTCTCCTGCGTTTCCTTTGCTGTGAACTTGCGCAGATGAAAGGAAGAATAATAACTATCTCGCAGACAAGCAGTTCCACATACCGGAGATTAGCAGAGGCACCGGTGAGGCGCAGGGCTCCTGCCGGGTGCTGACATTCCCGTGGCGCTGAGCAGAGCCTGCATTCAAATTATTCTGAGGGGAGCCGGCTCTTCTGCAGGGGCGGCACAACGAATGCGTCAGGGCCCAGGCACAGGGGTGCTCGTTACGCACAGCTCGCCGAGCGCAGGAGCGGCCGCTCATTATCTGCCCGATGGACTGGTGTGTGCCTCATGCTCTGCTGCACGTGTGCGTTTCCATGTGCATCTGTGTATCTGTTTCAGGGCTGACATGTTCATCTGATGATACATATTTAAATAATGTAAATAATTGACATGCAATAAGGAAATGCGCTTTATCAAATGAAGCGAGACCAGGCAAGGCCCAGCATCAATTCATATTCATATGCTGTGCATTTCCTCCCTGTTTAATCTGTGTTTTAAAGGAACCTGTCCCTACTGGGAATTCCACTGCCAGCCCTCACCGGCCTCGTTTTGTGCATAGTATGCCTTCAAAACTAATCCATCCTCAAAGCCAGAGGCTCATGTCAGCTTCATTTTGAGAGTGAGCATTTAATTTCTGCTTGCTCCTGTCCTTTAAGAAAACCCCAACATTTAAGCTAATAAAGGGGAAAGAGCAGGGAGGGAGTAGAGAAACAGCAACCTGGCTCTCCATCCATCCATCATAGCTAAAGCCAGCATTTTATTATGAAGATGGATTTCTCCTTGCCCTCTCTCTACCCTGCGCTGACATTAGGACTCTGTGTAAGGCTCCCGATGCCCATTTCTCTTGGGTTTAAATTTAATGCCCTGCAGTTCTTTCTCCTGCCTTTAAAAGTTTCTTCTCCCCTCTCCTTATTTTGTACTGGCAGCATAAAGTTTTGAATGACCGAACAAGGACGTAAATGTGTAGTGCCTGGTGATCCTGACGGCAAGTGCGGGGTGCAAATCTTCCCTAAATCCAGCTTGCCTTTGATCCAGCCGTGTGTGTACCCTTTTCAGTCTCTGTGCCTCCGAACGTTTGCGGCGTTCCTTCTTTGTTTTGGGGAATGTGTGAGCGGCACTTTTATTAATTGTGTGCCGCAGCCTGCGAACAAATTAGCATGTGTGCACAAAGGTGCTTTCCTGGCCACCCTATCCGTGCAGCTACGCTTAATTGGTGTGAGCGTGGCAAGGGAGAAGCCGTCAGGCAGGCACTGCATTTTGCTTCGCTCTTTCTTCCCCTCTCACTCAGGAATTCAGCTACATTATTTTTGAATCGGAGTCTCCAGGCATCTTGTTTAATTTATGCTGCAACTTTCTTATCGTCCCCGGAAATGCAATTGGAAAGGAAAAATCCATGCAGAGGATCTTTAGGAGAGGGCGAGGGAAGCTGCCGATGGTGATTATGCAGTGAGACAATCAGCATGAAGAGCAGCTAGTGCCTCTGAACTAACAAGTTATTGGTAAAAAATGGCAGCTTTGATCAATTTGTGTTTTCATTTGCCTCTGTGAGAGGCTGTAACCCTTTAACTTCAAGTCCAACCATTAAACTCAGGCTGCTCTTCCTTGAAAAAGGACTATGTGGAAAAAACTCTCTTTCCCTCCACCTCCCCGTTTCAGGCATTTAGGATTAGTACAGCATCCCTGAGCTTATGCCTGGTGTTTCTTCACCTCCTTCTGAGCCTGGGCTTTTGTGTTTGGCCTGTTCTTCTTTACTGTGCTTTGTCCTGTTTTCACTCACGTACAGACCATGAAGAACCTGCATGTCTTCAGTGTTTTCAAGACCCAAGCTCTTCAAAACAGTGTGAGGGACTGTTTTTGTGCACTTTGCCTTGGATATTCGCAATGCTGCAATCTGGAGGGAGAGCTTCTGCCCCTGTGCAGGGACTGTCCCCCCCCCCCCCCGGCATTTGCCTCCAGGGTTTGTGCCTCCTGTGGGGGCGAGGGGGGAGAAGTCTGCAGCCATCCTTCAGCCAGGGTGTCCCCCAACCCATCCCCAGCTGGAAATCCTGCCACAGCGGGCGGCCCTGGCACCCCACCCCTTGCAGGGGGGCAGCTGGCGATAGTGCAGCACCATCCTTTCCCAGCAGCACTGCTTTTAGGGAGTCAATGGCCCAGCAGCACTTGGTGGTGGGTAGGGCTGCAGGAGAAAGGAGAAATTAGCATGCATGTCCCCATGCCTCTTGGGCCCACAGCATCCAGGTCTCATAACTCTCCCTTTCTCTGTGCTGTCCTGATGCCTCTATTGTTTCTCATCAGCTCTCATTATGTTGATTTAACGTCTTCTGCCTTCCTGGGGCAGAAATAGCACTCGTCCTTCCCCTGCATCTTCAAGACAACGCTGTGCAGCTGCAGAGAGTCCTTGAGAGTGCATTAGTGGCAGCTCTGACCCACAACCATCTCTTACTCATCTCCTCCAGACAAGAGATTGAATTCCCCGGTCCTACAGACTGTAATGAAAAGACGAATGGGAGACGAGGGTCGTTACCTGGGTAAAGCAGAGCTGTTATGCTCTCCAGAGGCACTGATTCAGCTCCCCCTCGTCTCTGGTGCTCCCGCTCAGGTATGTTGATGACAATTAGGAGAGTTGGTTTTGGTACTGTCAGAACAGTGCTGGTTGCCTGTTTGGACCATGTGTAAATGAGCAGGACCTCCACAGGGCACGAAATCCCTGGAAGATGCAAGACTTGGCTTCTCCATGCTGCCTGCTTTTCCGGTGCTGCGCATGTGCAAGGCAGGGTATACTGCCCGGACACTCAGTGGAGAGAGCAACTGAGGCATGCTATGGTGTGCCTCATGACATGGTGCAAGAACAGCAGGTTTAGTTTGTGCAGAAATGATGCAAGCGTCTGACTGTCCCAGGGCCATACACTGTAACAGAGCATTCATTCAACACAAAGCTTTGGCTCACTTGAAATGAAGGACTTGCTGGAAAACACTGTCCCCGAAGTCACTCAAAGATATTGCTGGACTCAACAGCTCAACACCTCCTGTAGAGTTGTTCAAAAGATAACAGAAAGCTCATTTGAAATGTGGCCTGAGGCTTGCTTGGAAGCTAGCTCCAGGCTGAGAAGCCTGCTTTGCCCACCAACACCCTGGCCCAGTGCTGACTGCAGCCTGCCTCCACCTGAGCTGACTTGCTCGTAGGGCAGCCCCAGGCTCCCTGCAAACCCAGGATCCCTGTGAAACATTCATCAGTCCTAGACAGCCTGCAGCTGAGACCGAGCTTAGCTTTGTGTCTTGCATGAACTGAAAAGCCAGATATTTTCCTTGGTTTCACCGCACCTCCTCTTCTTAGTCTTTGCCTCTCATACGCAATGTCACTGCGGTTTGTTTTCTCCTAGGGACGAGTCAGAGAGGCAGCAGCATCTTGTCCTGCCGTTTCTGAACCCACCAAAGTCTTCAGTAGTTTTTTACAGAGGTGGTCCCAGCTCCTCTGGTTTGCAGTTTTGTGCACCAGCTTCCCCTTCCCTCTCCCACCTCTCCCAGCTGCCGCAGGTGCATTTGCCCAGATGTCTGTCCCCACCATGGCTGAGTGATGCTCTGTGCACTCCAGCTGCTGTGTAAGCTGGGGCTGAGACTTGCTGTTTCATAAATGGGGCTGTGCAGCTGGAGGAGGCTGTTGCATTAAGGCAGGTACTGTGACAGCTATTCAGGGCAGCCTGAGCCAGGAGGGACGATTTTGTGTTGGTAATTGGAAGCTGATGGGAAACCCAGCGTAGGAGCTGGAAGCTGGCTGTTTCTGGGCTTTCCAGAAACAGGCACCACTGGGAATTTTGTGAGTGCAGAAGGTTGGGCAGCCGGGGGCTCTGGCCTCAGACAAGAACCACCCTGGTTCCCTGCCAGAAGCTCTTCCTCATCCTTCCTCTTTGGGTTCCTGCCTGCTCGAGGAGGCAGGCGAGTTGTGATCTTGAGGAACTGGCACAAACACAGAGCCAGGGGAGAAAACGGGCAAGCAGACAACGACGGGAGGTGTCATGGGAGTAGGTCAAAGACAGGAGGAGAGAGAAAAGAGGGAGGAAAACTCAGACTTAGCCTTCTGCTGCAGTTTCGGGGGAAGACAACCTTATCCTCAGCAGTGAAAAGGTTAATTCCCTTGACAACCTCTCCCCCTCCTTCCCAAAGTCTATCGCAGAAATAATCAAAGTATTTAATTAATATTGCACTAGTCCAAATAAGTACAATCAGCTTCCAGGAGTATTTACATGTCAGGCTATAATTAGCAGCCTCCTTGGCACCAGCCCATATGAATTGACAGGTAACGGTTTCCATTACATACTACATTTTTCCATATCATTGTTCAGTCATGAGTGACTATGAAATAAGTTAACCAGACTCAGGAGAGATGAGGGATTGAGCGAGCCATGGTGGGGACCAGAAGAGGAGCAAGTGATTTTTCTTGTCAGGAACTTGCTGAGAATCACCAACACATCAGTTAAATTACTACCTCCTCAACTATATTTTTTTTTAAAGTATGGTTTTCAGGTGAACTGAGAAGTGGAATTTCAAAATTTCTGTATTTCCTAGTGATGATAAACCATTTCTTCCCTGACTGAACTTCTT
Organism: Platalea leucorodia; assembly: GCF_965183815.1. Taxonomy (NCBI): domain Eukaryota; kingdom Metazoa; phylum Chordata; class Aves; order Pelecaniformes; family Threskiornithidae; genus Platalea; species Platalea leucorodia. The sequence goes on along the minus strand of NC_138829.1, from coordinate 41,243,024 downwards.
TCTTCTATGGAGGTAGAGGATAGTGCATTGTCCAACCTACTGGAAGAGGTCTCTTTTTCCAACAGAGGCAGATGGGTGAAGGAGAGATGGCACTTAAAAAGCCCAAAATTGAACGCCTTTTCCTCCTAGACCTTACTGTTAGTTGCTCAGACATGACAGGACACGTAAAGAAGCACAATTAAGCTTCAGACCAGAAATGAACTTCTGCCTGTGGAGGAAAGTTATTTGGTTGTGATCAGAGCCTCAGGAGGTGCAGTCCTTGAGCATTGGCTTCCCTCACTGCATTTGCTGAGATTTTTCAGCTTGTGTCCCATGTATTACAGCTGTGTCCCATATGTTGCAGCTGTGTCCCATGCATTGCAGCCATGTCCCATGCATTCCAGTCAGGCAATGGTTGGGCTATGCTAATGCTGCAGCTGAGAAGCAAAGGTAGAAATGAACCCTTACACAACTTACTTAAATGCCAGCGCTCCCCTTGGCCTGACCCCATAAAATAAGGCTTAATTAACTTAAATAAATAACTTAAAGTAACTTAAATAAATTAACTTCATTAAATTAATGGGGTTACATTGGGCTGGTGACCAGTCACTAGCAGGGTTCTGCAGGGATCCATCTTGGGGCTGGTGCTCTTTAATATCTTCATAAATGACTTGGATGCGGGACTTGGAGGTTTGTTATCAAAGTTTGCTGATGACACAAAATTGGGAGGAGCCATTGACACTCTTGAGGGCAGAGAGGCCCTGCAGAGAGATCTATACAAATTAGAGGGCTGGGCAATCACCAACCATATGAAGTTTAAAAAGGGCAAGTGGTGGATTTTGCACCTGGGACAGGGCAACCCTGGATGTACGTACAGACTGGGGAACGAGAGGCTGGAGAGCAGCCCCGCAGAGAGGGATCTGGGGTTCTGGTCGACAGCAAGTTGAACATGAGCCAACAGCGTGCCCTGGCAGCCAGGAGGGCCAGCCGTGCCCCGGGGTGCATCACGCACTGCGTGGCTAGCCGGTCGAGGGAGGGGATTGTCCCGCTCTACTCTGCACTGGTGCGGCCTCCTCTTGAGTGCTGCGTGCAGTTCTGGGCCCCACGGTACAGAAAGGACACGAAGCTACTAGAGAGTGTCCAGAGGGGAGCCACGAAGATGGTGAAGGGTTTAGAGGGGAAGCTGTATGAGGAGCGGCTGAAGTCACTTGGTCTGTTCAGCCTGGAGAAGAGGAGACTGAGGGGAGACGTCACTGAGGTCTACAGCTTCCTCACAAGAGAAGGAGGAGGGGCAGGCGCTGATCTCTTCTCCCTGGCGACCAACGATAGAACCCGAGGGAACGGCAGGAGGATATGCCGGGGAGGTTTAGGTTGGACATTAGGAAAAGGTTCTTCACCCAGAGGGTGGTGGAGCACTGGAACAGGCTCCCCCGGGAGGCAGTCATGGCACCAAGCCTGACAATATTCAAGAAGCATTTGGACAATGCCCTCAGACATATGGTGTGAATTTTGGTGTTGTCCTATGCAAGGACAGGAGTTGGACTTGATGATCGTTGTGGGTCCCTTCCAACTCAAGACATTCTATGATTCTATGAAATTATGCAACTATAGTCAAGATCAGCTTCACAACATCATTGTTTTTTTTCCCTCAGGAAAGACACCACCAGCATTACAGTGAAACTAGCTCAGGATTTTATTTATCTTTTCAATAATCTATTGCTCTTTTTTTTGTAATATTTCTGTTGCTGTAGATAATCTATATACATTCAAAGAAGTAACAGCTTTTATGGAAATACGTTGTTATAAGTTGAAAAGCAGTACAGGTCATTAGAATAAATAAAGTTAAAATTTTCAGTGCGCAAGTGAGATAAATGGACATTTTCCTGTGGAAAGGGATTTTTTTTTCTGTCAGAAAATGGTATTTCATCTAAACTGAAATATTCCACAGAAAGATGACAATACACTTGATAACAAACTCTTGTGGAAAAAAAAAAAAAACAGCAAACAAATAAGCAAACAAAACTGACTAAAAAAGCCATTTCAACTTGAAATGTTCAATTCTGATCCTCTTTAATGTCACATTTTAAACAGCTTTCTCTTAATTATGTTAATGTCAAATTGAATTATATAATAAAAAGGTAGAATGAAATAATTTCCTTTTATCTAAGTCCAACACTTGGATCAAAATGAAAGTCATTTTTTTTCCTAACTTAATTCAGAATTACTAGGCATTTTATGTTTCATTGCATTCTGCAGCAGCAGAATGTTTAAACCACAAAAGTTCCACCCTCAAGTGAAAAAAAAAAATCATTTGCTACATAGTTCTTGGGAGCAATGATAGCACCTAAAAGATTCCTTGTGAAAGCACAAGATCTTTGCCTTGTCCCTGGAGGCACCCAGTTGGCATTTGACAGATTTGTGATGCTGCAGTAAAAGGTACAGGAAATCTGCTGAGGACTGCAAGGTTTGATGCTGGAAAAACATGGAGTATAGAAACAGAGGCTTTTTAATTAATATTATTATTTTACTCAAAAAAGTTATTCATAAATGATCCAAATCAATACATGCATAAATCTGGAAAAAATATCAACGAGCAAATTCTCACCTTTTCTCTTACAAAAATGTTAGCATCCTTATTTTGTCATTTGGCTATGCACGTTGCATATTTGCAAGAGCAGTTGGGTGGGCAGAGGCTCAGTGAGGTGGGCACCCACACCGAAGAGAGTCCTTCAGTTTCCCTGGGTGCTTGCAGATTTCAAGCTGCCTGGCTGCCATGAGGAGACAGGAACATTAATGCTGACCCTCACCTGTGGGCTCCCTTGCAGCTGCAGCTGGACGAAGATGCTAAGAGGGAAAAGTGCCTCCTTAGGCAACAGAAAGCCAGTGAAAAACTAGCACTGTGACAGGTGAGGAAACATAAATCAGATGCTTTTACAGTGAAGTTTTCCTGCTGAACCTCTTGCCTGGGCCTCCCCTGATGCCTCACACGTGGCTGCCACTGGTCCCCCGTGCTGGCAGCAGTGGACTGCCCTTCACGCCTCAGAGCGCGCAGGGCTCTATTATGCACTCGCATGTCTCTCTCAAAATTGGCACCATCTGGACCACCACCTGAATGTCATTTTTTCCTGCACAGCTTCTCACATGATTTGCCAGCTTGTGTTTGTGATTTGGAGAGGGGGGTGTGAAAGGTGGTGAGATCTAGCACAGTTTTTTTGCATAAGCAGAGCCACTGACAGAACTTTTCTTTAGGATTTAATTGATCTCTGCACCTCTTTAGAAACGTGTGCCACATATTCAGAGGAGCTCCCTAAATCTGTGTCCCTCAGCCTCCGACCAGGAGTAAGCGGAGTGCTGTGATCCCTCTAAAAAAATAAACACATTGACCAGCCTAAGGACAACCTCAGAAATAACAAGCAGTTTTTTCTTTGCAGTGCTTCTACAGGGAAGGGAGAGCATCCTGGGACAGGACTTGGAGGCCAGCCTGTGTTGGGTGGCTGGCGGTTCAGGTAGCGTAGGCACTCACCCAGCATCCTACGATCAGCTCTCACTAACAGCCTGCTCCAGGATGCTCAGGTAAAGCAAATATTGCTCCATCATCTACAGTGCAGTTAAAGCTCTGTTTATACAAAAGTAACCACAATCACGGTCTTCTTTTTAGGAGTTTGCTTTATTCCAGGACACAGACTCCTAAATCAGATTTTGATTTCATAAATCTGACAAATCCAGGCTGTTGGCCTGTTACTGCAGAGGAGGTTCCCGTACCAGTGCTGCCTCTGCTACCAGCCAGTTGCTGTAGAGATGGCACAAGAAAGTTATGCAAAGGCCAGCATTCATATAGGCTATACTCAGATGGTGCCTACACACACAGTGTCCAGCTGTACAGGATCCAGTTATGACCTGCTTCTCTTTCTGGAATGAACAATAAGTACCTTGGGCCACAGGGAGTGAAACTATTTGCATACACCAGTAAAACACAAACAGGGCAGACCATACAACATTTAATATGGAAACTTTTAAAATACGGAAGTTTTAATAATATTGAATATACTACTTCTTAGAGGGAAGTTTGGAAAGGAAAGTTCAGTGCCTGCTGCCTTCACAGAGACCTTGAGGAAATGAGTTGGTTGCATTGCAACCAATAAATTACAAAATTTTAGTTCAAACCTCTTTGAAATCATGCTGCGTCACAGTGTATGTCAACCAAACATGGGTTTTTTAAATATTTTTATCATACGCAGACACATTCTACCAAATGGTCAATATATTAAATAGCAGGAGTGGCCAGGGTTGGCTCACGGTCAAGGATGGAGAAAGCAAGTGCCTTGCTGGGGAGGGCTCATGAAAGAGCCTATAGAGGCTATATGCGTACTCTGTAGCAATACTGCCCGTTCATATTCTCACTGCAACATGCAACTGCGGCAAGTCCTCCAACAAGCCCAGGGTAAGGAAAACTTCAGGAAGACACGTTGCCTCCACTGCTAAGGAAATTCTTCACCATTCTTCATTCACCATTAACTCTGTCATTTTATCATTTTATCTGCTGCCTAACTTCTTTTTTTTGTGTGAGGGTATCACACTGCTGCCTCCCCACCTGCCCAGGTCCATCCTGAGAGATAGGGGTCTTCTTACATACTTTTTGGTTTTGGGGAACTGGTCACTCTAGGTCTACTGGCTCTGCTCCTCTTGTTTTTCCAGCCAGTGAGGCTGTATAATCAGCTGTATATCCTCTGCATCCCCCACATTTACAAACAAGCCAGCTCCACCATGTGACAGACGTAGCCTGGTGGCCTTCTGGTGGAGTCTCTGTGAAAGCTCTCCTACTTTACAGCCAGCATATATATTTTAGAGACCAAGACAAAGAACATATATCCATTCCTAATTACAGGGAGGAGAAAGGGGTGTGCTGGGCCATTCACAGCTGACTACAGGTAAGTGGGGTAGGGCTGTAGGTCTGTAATAACCAAAGGATTTGCCATGTCCTTCTGGGAAACAAGCAGGTCTAGGTCAGCCAGCAGAAGCTCTGCCAGGGAATGGCCGTGGGTCTCAGCCTTTTATTTGAAACTTAACTTCATTGCAATGTCAAGAGCTCAGCTGCTGGTTCAGCACAACCCTAATTAAAACTGTATCTTATGTCCCTTTAATGAATGGTGTAACAAATGGGAGTAGGCATTGATCGCATATCAAAAGTCAGTTCATTTGGCTACTCCAGTAAAACATGAGCAGTACTTGCACATAGCTTCAGAATAGCTCTTAGCCTGACACACAAATGGATTAAGACACAAACACAGAGTTAACTCCAAAGAAACTTAAGGAAAAACATGCTTTTGATCAAGATACTGGGAGAAGAGGTCCTTTTCTTCCCAAAGTGCCTGTCCTAAGTTTGAGTAGAGGATGGATGGATGGATGGATGGAAGGAAGGAAGGAATAAGACAAAAGAAATGATTGAAATCACTGACACGTTGCTTGTTTTTAACAGAAGGAACTATTTGGGTTTTTTGTTTTTTTTTTTTTTCAGAATTAATCAACCACATCTTCCATGAAGTCCAGGGGGCCAACAATTGCTCTTTGCCTCCTAAAAATTGAGTCTTGGAGTGATGCCAGCTCTCAGAGAAATAAAGTGCTAGCCAGTGGCAAGAAAATGCAGTTTGATTTATTGTATACCTTTAAAGTGAGTGGTAGGCCTTTTCTATGTACATTAAAACCAGGAGCCTTTTAATTATGGATTGGTTATTTCTAGTAGCCTTAAGATACAATTATTATCTGTCTGAATGAAAAACCACCCAGGTGGCAAGGCTGGAATACAGGCTTGCTGGGTTTGCCCAAACAAGGAGACTAACAACTTTCATGGAAGTTTTTGCTGCATAAATACTGTAGGCACCTACCCTGCAGCTGGCTACAACCCTGTACATCCTCCGTGTCCAGAGCACAGCGAATGACACGGACTACAGTTTTTCAGCAAATAAACAATTATTTACATTTGGCTGTTTTCATACCCCTTTTCTTTACAGGAACAGTCTGAGTTAGAACTTGACTTAGAGGAATATTTCTGGAAACAGTCAAATTAAAACAAACACCAGAGAAAGGTTGAGCAAACCCGACTGTAATAGTTGTATCCATATTTTTGGGTGGCAGAGACAATACCAGGTGACCTGCATGTCCAAGCAAAACTCCTTGAATTTCAACTATCCAATGCCAGTAACAACTGCTTTGCGAATGAGCTGCAGATCAAGAATTTCTCCAGGAATAACTCTCTGGCAAGTAAATATTTGGCAAGTATATTCAAATAACGAATAAATCTTGGAGATACTGCAATCTACTTGCGGGCAATTTGTTAACACAAGAAGAGATGGATTTCGTCAAAGACATCTTTGCCCAGGAATGACAGGCTCATAGGCTAATAGAAATTAATTTTCCATCTCTAATATTGGGCACTACTTCTGCCTGGTATCACAGACCCTGACACTTCTTTGGCGTGTGATGTTGAAAACAGCCAGTTGCAATTTGTGCTTGCTTTTAAATTTACAGTTTAGCCGAGGGGGTAGAGAAAGGCTTCCTGTTGGGAGCAAATTCGCCCCTCTGCTGGGCCCACACAGAGTCTGCACCGTGCTTTGAAGTTCCCTGTAAAACCTCAAAGCAGCTGGGCTGCGAGGTGCAAGCGGTGTATGGCCCCACCTGGCCCTGGAGGGAAGTGTGTCACCCGGTATGTGACCTCTCAGGATGTGGCTGGGGCAGGGACAGGTTGTCTTCAGCGTGTTTGACGTTAATGCCTTCTGATCTGCCTGCGTTTTCAAGTCTCCCATCATCACTGTTGTGTAGTGGTAATGAGCCTAGTATGGATGATGGTTTCCCCCTCCATGATGATCATAAATTGCATCCTTGATGTAAGTGCTATCTTAAAGAAATGATCCTGTATTCCAGGCCATTATCCAAGCACACTGGAGAGGCAGGGGTGATGGCCAAGATTTACACGCACAGGAGCTCAGCAGCCTCAGGGGAGCTGAGATGGTGGGAGGGCAGCAGGCCAGGAAGATCAAAGGTCTTTCTGAGTCACCAGCTCATCAACTGGGTCCTTGCCTCCAAGGACTGGAACAAAGAGAGTGGGAAGGGGGCTCCCAGCCTCCTCTCCCGTGGGGATCTTCCATCAGCCTAAGTGCAGTGCCTACTTCTGCCCTGCTGAGATGAAGCCCATTGAACCAGGTCAAACTCTGCTCCCTCTGCCGTACATATTGCCAGCAGAGACCCCACTGCAGCGGGTGCTCCTGTGGTCTTTCAGGGGAACGAGTAAATTGGATCATTTCAAGTGCACTCCCACACAAATGCTCAGCTGGGATGAGTCACCAGGAGCAGGCTGGTCTTCTCAGCAATGTCTCATGCCTGGCTGCAGTGCTAGTACAGAGCTGAGGGGAGCACGCATTATCTCCAGATAAGAGCACCTGCAGGGTATACTCTAGGAAAAAACACATTTGCCGTATTTTTATGGAGAACTTGTGCATAGAAAGCCCTACTTGACTTTGGAAATATCTGCTTGAACATATGTATGTATTGACCAAGCATGATGGTACAGCATTGTATAAAGCTTTCTCTAACATGACTGGAGGGTGGTTGTATTATATGCAAACAAAAAAGCCCTGTGGATATTATGCAAGTCCGTTCTGTGGAAAAACGATTCCAGGAGTGATTTAGGTGGTTTTAACACATTTTATTGGAACTGTTTTCAAAAAGACCTTCACTCATTGCAGCCAGGTGCATTAGCTTCTGTGAGGACAAATGTACAGGGTTTTGAGAATGTCATGTGTGTCAATAATGGAACTATTTTCTGATCCTACAGATATTATAGTTTTAAAATCTTTGATGATCTGCTCTTCCTGGACTTCTGATTCCTCTTGCAGTGCTGGGCACGACCCCTTTCTGATGGGAGTCAGCTCCCCTTTTCAGCTACTGTGACAGAATTGAAAATGTGCCCAACAGGAAAGCTGGAGTAGGTTTGGCATTGACTCTGTCTCCCCTTGGCACTCTTGCTAGGGTAAATTTGCAACTGAAATTCCAAATTTGGCAAGAAAAGGAAGAACCATTTTCCTGGCAGCCCTCCATAGGTACTCAGGAGAGTGGATGGGGGGTGGTAGCCACAGAACAGATGGCAGCGTGGGATGAAGGTAGGTAAAGTGGTCAAAGATGTGCAATAAATAGATTTAACAAATATGTTACACTACAACATGTGTGACACATGCATGTAGTTTGCCACAAAGAGCACGATGCCAGGGCGATACCTCACTTACGCAAATGACTGGGTAATTATGCCGTATGGATGAGCATGGCCCTTCTGTCGTGACATTATTATGTTTTTCCTGAGTGATCTTTTAAAGAAAGAGAAACACAGCAAAGTTGATAGCAATCTTTGAGAAACTGGCATATGAGAAGAGCCTCAGCCATTACAGTTTGAGGTGGGGATAAGGCTCAAAAGAGACATGATAGTCCACAAATATCTAAACCGTGTGGTTTAGATGGAGAGTGGATGTTGATGCAAAGTGCAATAAACTCAAGACAATGCAAAAAAATACATTAAGGGAAATACTTGGGGAAAAAAATCTACAGTGCTGAACACCTTTGCTATTTGTGGCCTACAGATGGCTCTCACTGTTTTTAAACTTACTCAGAGATGGCTTTTTATGTTGTACATCAGACGTTTGTTTTTTTTCCTTGCAGTAAGAATGCTTCAAGCATGGAAAAATGTGTTCCTGAGGGCATCTGCTAAGGTCTCATCCCTGGAGATTTCAGAGGCGTGCTAGATAAAGCAACCTTGGTGAATATTCAGTAGGTAAAATCCTGCTGATTACAGGGAGCAATGCAAGATGAGCTGCCAGGTCTTTTATTATCTATGACTCCATGACTATTGGTAGTGAAGGGAGTTCTTGCACAAAAGCCTTTACTGGCTTTATTTATGCCAAGGCTGCTTCCAGGAAGGGGGAATCCGTCATGTCAGAGATGAATGCAAACACAGAGCTTTCTCTCTTGCCTCCTCTCTCCTTTTGGACCATCCTTTTGTCTGACATGGAGACTGTGGTGCTCTGTGTATACTCTGCAACTTGATTTGCTTAAGACTCCCCAGAAACAAAGTGACACTGAGAGCAGGATCACCTTAATATAGTAACTTGACTTTTCTGGGAACTGATTGCTGGGTTAGAAGAGAAAGTCAGGGAGGGAAGGCCAAGTCCCACGAGAGTGGGCTGCAGCGATGCCCCGACAGCCAGGCAGGGAGCCAAGAGAAGGATGCTGATCTGGGTCCCTTCACCTGCAGCCAGGGCACATAATTCCTGTGACCCATGAGAGACCTCAAAGCCCTGGCAGATGAGCCGAAAGGTCATACCCAAACCACAGTGATGAAAAAATTGCCAGAATATTCATCAGGTCAATAATATCCAGGGTGAGAAAGAGAAAGCCCACACAACCCATTTCATTTTCTATTTGGTGTAGGTAGCTCTAGCACTGCTCTTGCCATTGCTTCCACATTTTAGAAGCCTGTGGTTTGCTGTGCTGCTTTCCATAAGGCTCTGACAACTCTCTAATTAAAGGATGGCAGAAGGCAGCTAAGCTCTGCCTGGCTTTGGCTGTGAGGGCTGTTTTGCAGAGGGGGAGGCAGGGTGCAGCAAAGGAGTTTGACACCAGGGCAGGATGGCTCTGTGTCCAGAGGTGGGTCATCACAGGAGGACAGGTATTTTGGGTAGGGTAGCTACCTACCCAAAATGCATGACATGCAGGAGCCCAGGAGTTTGGCTACAGGATGGGGTTTGCAGGTGGCCCACAGTAGATGATCCATCACACTGAGCACAGAAAGATGGATTTTTCCCATGTGTTGGATGTGTGTGCATATGAGCTGGGTTGGCTGAGGGTCCTTTCTGGTACTGGCAAGAGAAGCTTTTTCTAGACTGCGGAAAGCTCTAGTTAGCTTGAATTGGCCAGACCATGCCCAAAATCTGTATGTGCCCCAGCATGGAGGATCTAACATCTGGTATCAGCCATCAACTGAGGGAAGGACTCGAGGCCTTCCCTGCTGCTGTCTGTATAAACAAATACGCAGCTGCACTGACAGACACACATATAGAAAATGTGTCAGAGATTTCAACAGCCAAGCAGTCCTGAACACAGCATGCAGGCAAATGCTGCAAACTTGCTTTTGCCAAGGTGCTGCCAGTGCCTGAGCTCAGGCTGTGCCAGTCCTGCTCACAGGCCAAATTGCACTGTGGGGCTGAGATTCAGAGAGGGATGAGTCCAAACCCATGTACGCATGCCACTCCCTCTGGTTTTGTAATTGCAGAGCAGATACAGAGCTCAGTAGCCTTGCACGTGGCAGCCCTTGAGGAGCGTTTCTTTTAGTGAAGAGACTGATTCTTCAGCCAGCTTAAGGGGGGAAATGTCAGTTTGACAACCCCTTCATGAGCCGCACAGACCAGCCTCTCTAAGAGGGGGTCAGAGAAAACAAGAGTGAAGCGTGATGAGGGGGAAAGGCAGCTGAGAACCGCAGGTGCTGGAGCAACGGGACGCGGGGAAGAACGGGTGTAATGGCGATGCGGTGTGCCAGCAGCATGACACATGGAGGAGCACTGATGCTCTGATGAACAGAGCTGCAGGATGGCTTGAAGGTAAATAAGCAAAGCAATTAAGCCTGTCCTGCAGGACAAAGGACTGCACGTGGCAGCTCGCTCAGTCTGATTCCCAAGATATTAAAGATGGACTCTCGTGTATGCTAAGCAGGGGGTCTAGTTGAGGAAGGTATCACATTCCCTGGCCTGTACTGGTCCCTTGTTTCAAAACCAGCAAAGGTTACAAGTCTGGCAGAGACAAATAGCACACAGAAAATAGAGTCGCTCTGAAGGACAGAAGTGTGCAACTCCCTTCAGCCCAGTGGCCCCGAGCTGCTGCAGCTGGGCACAGTTGGGGGGGGGTCGCAGGCAGCTCTGGGAAGCGGCATAGCCCTCAGACCAGGGTCGCTGGTGGTTGCGCCTCATAGCTCTGCAGCTTCACTTGCACAAGTGTGCATGGATTGGTTGCTGAAGAGGAGAGCTTGGGCTGCAAAAAACTCTCAGCTCTGGGACCTTTCAAACCTGAGAGCTGTGGTCAACCACAGGTCTTGCTCTCCTGCGAGGCAGCTCACCCAGCTTGCTGACTGGCCACTTCCCAGCTTGTCTGGGGCGGGCAGAGCCTTTTACAGGGTGCTGGTGCCAGGGGAAAGGATAAGGGTCACAGAGGACAGCATGGCTGACAGCAGCACAGACGTGGGCTGAGGGGAACCAGGTGGCTTCAACACCCCCCCAGCGTCTGAGAGAGCTTTCAAGCTCGGAGTGAAGCCTTTGTTTTCTGTGTTTGCAAAAACTGGAAGGTGCCTCAGGAAGGGTTAAATCCCTGCGCAGAGGCACGCGGGCTCCCGCTTGCCGCAGCCCCTGCAGCAGCGACCCAGGCGCTCCCTGCAGCGCTGCACCCTGGCACTGGCCACCTGGCTCCCTGCCCTGCCCACAAGTGTCCAAAGTTGAAATCCTGAGTGGCCTCCATGCCTGTGTGAGGCCAAAAATACTCAGCTGCAGTGACACATTCCTGCTGTGCTGGGAAGGCGGTTGACAGCGATTTCATGGGAGGGGACGCTTCCTCCCACCTCCCCTGCCCTGGCTGTTTTACCAGCACACTATGGGGTGGCACTAGAGGATGATACTTCATGTCCCCTGCAGAAGGGATTCACAGATCCCATCTACTCTCTGGGAGCTCACCTCCACCCACCTTCGTGCTCCTCATGCAACAGCCACCACAGCCACCCGCCCCCCCCCCAGGACTCCCCTCCATCTGTCCCCCAGGGCTTGCCCTCTGCCAGCATGGGGACATGCCCTGGAGAGAGTTTCTGGTGACCCTCTGGTGTTGGGCAAGTCCCTACGGGCAGAACTTGCTGCTCTGGTCTGGATGCCTTCAAACACACCATGGGGATAGGAGGCCCTTCAGACTTTTTTTCCTTGTAGAGGAAAATCCCACAGTGCCTCATTTTTCCATGTTTGGCCCCAAATGACCTCTGAAGAGCAGAGTGTGGCATTTCAGAATCCCAGATGCTTTTAGGGGAAATTATGTGTTGTATAAAGCATCGTTTGAATTTTTTATCTGGTGTGCCTTAATCCACGTGGCATCAGGCTCACGCTGAATTATGACAAGAATGAGACACCCACAGTGCTGGGCTATGAAGCTACGCAGCACGCGGGAATAACCTGCCTGTGGATGGACGTGAGAAATCTTGACAAGGATCCAAAAGAGAACAATCACTCCTGAAATCCCAGGCCAGACGAAGATTTCCTAGTCCACCCATAGAAGGTGCTGCTCAGGGCTGGCTGTCGCCTACTATGTATGGGAGGATGGCATGGTTTAAGTCCCCAAAGATGAGAGAGAGGAGCTCAGTTTAGTATCTCTGCTGACAGATAGCAATATTCAGGGACCAATGCCATTGCCCACAGAGAGTTGTCCTCTGCCACATGCGATGTTTCAGGGGATGTTCTGAGTCCGCAGACAGGAATGCACTGGGAAATCCAGTGTCATTGCCGTCAACCCCACGTGGATGACCAGGGTGCTTCTGACCATCTCAAACAGCATTAGACTCCTTCATGTGCAACTCATTTGAGCCCAGAGCCTGCAAATTGCTCCCTAAATTCTGCCCAGTAACATCCACCCAGTGCATGAGGTGAATCCGCAGTTTCCTATTGCAAATGTGAGAGGGCAACCACACTGACACTTGTGGCAATAGCCATAAATTCACATTAAAAGGCTTCAAGTAATAGCAGTGCTGTGTAAAGACAGCCTTTGAAAAGCTTGTTTCCAAATGCTTAGCAGCAGGATTAGAAGGTTGCTGGCTCTTAGCTGCGAGCTTTGCAGATGCTAGGGGCTGGCAAAGCAAAATCTGTATCACATGAAAAAGTTGATCAGGTCTGACTCTCTCCTGCCGTGAGATTACTTTTCTCACTACAAAGCACTTCTCCTCACCAGTAAGTTCAAAGTACGTATGGGCATGAAGATAGCGTATTGTTCACCAGCTCACTGTTCTGCTGAGCAGCCGCCTCGCTTGTTCTCCATCTCAGATTATAAACAGTGTTGAGAAGCTGCAAAATTGCTCACAGCTTAAACGACAAAATCATGATAACCTAGCCTATCTTACCCTACTGTGAGCTCTACTTTAATAATCCTGCTTAATCATTAAACCACAATAAGAGCAAGCCAAGGAGTTTAAGGCAAGAGCCAAGCCAAGGCATATCAGAGCACTGCTCAAAACTTGAACTGAGCACAGTCAGCTAGAGACAGAGGAAGCCACATAAAGGGATAGCAAAGCTGTTGTGCAAAGGGTCAGAAAGATGTGGCAGAAAATTCGTATCTGTTGGGACCGGCTGAAGGAGCCAGAGCCAGCTGTGAGCTGCTCCTGCTAGTCAGGAGTTTGCAGTGGTGCCCTATTTACCTCCTTTTCCCAGGAGGCCATCTTGTTATCTAGCACACACACTCCATTCAAGCCTTGCTGTTGACATAGATGCTCTGACTAAACCCTTACGCCTGATGATTATTGAGTAGAACAGTGGTTGCTGGTTATTTTCCAGAATGCTTTACCCTCCACTGAAGGGTACAAAGACAGCAAATGGACACACTTATTCTTTGCCCACCATGCTGCATATTGTCTTATGGCAAACTGATTTTTTTCTAAGGACATTTCATACAGAGGTGAGGTTACATTAAAACAAAAAATATGGAAAAGCAGGAAAAGAAATAATTTTAAAAAATAAAACTTGAGAAGACACACTGCTTCTGTCACTCAGCTGGATACACTGAGAACAGGGATAGGCTAAGCCCTGTCCCTGGATGCATCCAGGACCCGTACTGATTCCAGCAGGATTATTCACGTATGCGTGCGTGCATGCATGACAGAGAGAACAGATTTGGTCCTTATTGCTTTGACTTTTCCAGGATGCTCAATTTATTTGTGCATTTCAGGAAACAAACCAGTACAGTCAGATGTTCTGTACCTGGGTTCCCCTTCCCCCACCCCGAAACAGAAATAATTGTAGGCTAAAAGCATCACCCATGCCAGAAGATGAGAGAGCCAAATCCTTTCCAAGGCTAAGGACTCACCAAAATCACCGGGGTTTCACCTGAGTAAGGACTCACCGAAGAACTTCACCACAGTCTGTGACAATTTGGCTGAAGAGACAATGAGTCAATTTTGTATTTTCAGACTAAAATAATAGACTGGATGGGGGAACGTTCTTGCCTCAGCTTCCTTGAAAGCCGTGAGTGATAGGATTGGTATTGCTGAGATCATTCCAGAACTTGGGTTACTGTGCAGAAAACTGAGTCATGTTTCGCAGTCCGAAATGGGGTATATTTTGTCTTCATTGTCTCACTGCCACCTCTTGTAGGATTTGACTGCAGCATGGAAGCATCCTGATATAACTTTACAGTGCATCATGTTACTGTAGTAACTTATTACTAGGACACCTTGTGTTATCTTTATTGCTGCAGTACCTGGTACAAATGTACCACCGTTTGTCCGCACCCACCGTTATTACTGCCTTATTCCCCAAACTAATTTACTGCAGCGTCCTGTTGTGTCTTATTGCTGCATTATCAAAATGCTACTTTACTGCAGCGGCCTGTGTTACCTTATTGCTACATTTATCCTGGTATTATTATGTCAGCTTACTGCCACTTTTTATGGCTGCCCTGCTACCATTTTATTACAGTACTCTAGGGGATCTTAGCGCTGAGTTATACTGAGAGTACATTAATCCATTTGCTTTAGCCTAACGCTGTCTGCACGGGCTTGTCGAACCTTCCTAGTGCTTGTCCTGGTGCCGTTTCGCCACAATAGCCACAAATGCTCTGGATACTCTATTATCCAAATAACAGTGTACAGCCATATTTCACAGCCATAGCCCTGTAAGTATGGGAAGCTTTGTAGCTAGCTTGCACAGCATGGACATTGTAAAAGCTTTCCAGAGTGCCTTTCCTTGAAACAATGCCATTTAGAACATAAATAGAGGTGGAAAGCTGATTTCCTAACTCATCTTCAGGACCATGAGGTAGTTGGAAGACATGGGACGCTTATAAAGCAGCAGATTACTGCTTGCAACACTCAATGGGACACTGGTGAGTGTACAAGAGTAGCATTACTTGGAATACGCAATGTCATTAAAAAGCAATAATTCAAGGATGTGGTTCATGTGGAAGTAGTTACGTGTTAGTATCATCATATGTGAAGTAAAAGACATGTGAAGAGCAGTTCATATGTGTTCCCAGGAGGAGGCCTTGTCTACTCTCATGTTTGTTTTAGAGAAATTTAGTCAGGAAATGAGAGCAGAGCTTTCTTCTCTCCGGAGAATATGCAGCTCTGTCCGCTCAGCTAGCCATTACTGAGCAGATTAGCTTGCACGAGTGTGCATTTAAATGGCAAGCTGTTCAGCATCCAGGCCCCCTGATGTACGCCCATATGCATGCTCTCTGTGTCTGTAAAAATTCCCTCCATGCACTCAACTGTTCAAACACAGCATAGTCCCCACAGGCAAAACACTGCGGCAGCCAACATGATCGTCCTGCAAGAATGGAGCAGGAAAGACAGAGCAGGGCGCTTTGCTTACGGGGCAGCGGCGCATCTCCAAGTTAAAGTCTGGCATTGCTGCTCCCTGCACAGACCATAACCCAAATTCCACCTGTCCCGTGCACCTGCCAGCATCCTCCAGTCCTGCCCATGTGTGCCCCCATGCTGCAGGACACTGTACCTCCATGGAGCTACCCCATCCTTCCCCCAGGAGAAGACCTGTCCAGTGTCAGGAATTCACTGCAAAGCAGAGACCCCCTGGTAACACTGCCACCTCTGCTCCTTGCGACACACCAGAGTTTCATGCTTTATGCATACATCCCACTCAGGAATGCTCTGCAGACCAGTTTGGGGGTTCACAGGACAGACCTCCCATGGGAAATGCCTCAGCCTAGAGGCTGGGGAGCACTGGCAGTAGAGTAGCTTGGGATGTCAGCAGCTGTTGGTTTACAGAGCTCCAGTGACGCATGACAATGGTGGGTTTAACAACACAGATAAAACCACCGTCAACAAGGCTCTGAGAAGAGCCGGCCTTTGCATTTTCCTAGGGACGACATAAGGGGGACATGTATGAATGTGCATGAATGGACAACTGGGCCTGTTACACAAAGACCCACTATTACCCGAGGGGACCCTTTGGCTGGGTGGGCAACAGAGGACAAATGGGTCCTGTAAGGACAGCTAAGTGACAATCTGGAGGGGACCAAATGTCTCCATCAGAGGCAGGACACCACCTGAATGTACAGGCACATCCATGATGCTTCTGCAGCCCTGGAACTCACTTGTGTGCCATGTATGCGTAGGACGAATTTGGTTTGAAGACCTCAGACAGCAGGCTGTTTACGGGAATTAGGCGTGTGAAAAGAACAAATATCATACTCAATATTCTACTGTACATTCATGCAGGTGTAGAGAGTCCTATGGACCTTAGGTAAAATTGGTAACAGGAGTTTTCTGGGAGAAAAAAGGTATCAAAATGAGAAATGTCATGGGTAAAGAGGGAAGGTCCTTTTTCTGACAGAAACTATGCTGGCCTGATTTTGTGCATATATAGGCCTTAGATATTAGGTTAATACTTGCCTCAGAAGTGAATATTGTCAATAGCCAGCTGTCTACTTAGCTAGATGGTTTTGCCTAGGTAGGAATGCAGACTCATAGCTGTATAGCAATTTCTACCACCTGCACAAAAAGCCAATTCACCTAGGCATGAGTGAAGAAGACCAGGAGATGTCTATTTTCACGTATGCTTCAGATCTGAACTGCTTGTAAAACACAGGAGGTTTTGTGGCACTAAGTCAACTGAGTCTTGAAATTTTCATATATAGGCAATATACTGTATGTGAATGCAGTCCATTTTCCTATCTGCAGCTAGTATATGTGGGTTTCTTAATTAAAGTCACTTCAGTTCTGTCCTCATCCTAACCTCCATACTCCCAACAGTTTGCAACAAGCTACTGGGTCATCTCTTGCAGTTGTATTCATGGGCTGTAGGTCAGATGAGTTTTAGTGGAAGCTCATTTTCTCCAGTGGTACAATTTCACTCTTACAATGGTGCTTCTCAGCGGGGTCAGTTATCTGAGCTTTATATGACAGCTGGGTGTGCTGCTGTTCAGGAAGGGTTACCTGGCACCCAGCACCCTGCCCATTCACACCCTGCTTCTGCTGGTCCCATCTCCATCAATTCCCTCCTCACTGTAGACTGAATTTTGATACCTGCCCACATCAGAGTTGCCTTTCCCTGTATACACGTGAGCAGATTTTGGCCCTCTGCGATTGGAGTTGGAGTCCGATTCTACCTACTCAGAGTAAAGCTTGAACATCCATCATCAAGTACGCAAAACCTTAAATAAATAGAAAATCAAATACGATATAAAACAACTCACTTTTAAATACCGCATGTGTGTGTATGTGTGTTTGTGTGTGCATTACACATCTAAAACATGACTTTTTGAGCATCAGGCAGAGTCTGATCACATTTGCACTACACGCACATGCAGAGCAATTCCGCCGACGTCAGAGGATTTGCACCAAGATCAGCATCTGACTCAATGGGGCAGATCCTCAGGTGATGAAAACCACTCAAGCTCTCCTGACTTCAGCTGAGGATCTGGCCATCATCTCTGGACATGCTACATGCTATTGGAAGGACAGTGAGTGATGAACTTAAATGGTGCCTTTTTTTTTCATTGCTTTAAAGGAGGAGAGACATAGGAAAGATAAACAAAGCTAAAGTCAATGAATCTGCAGGAGAAATGCATTTGAGATTTTGTGAGACGGAGAAGCAGCTTCCAGCAGATATTTTATTGGATCCAGACGGCCACAAGAAAGGGAGCAAGTGGGACTGCGGCACCATCTATTATAGCCATGTTTGTGTCAGGGAGAGAAGAGATGAAGGAAAAATACTGATCTCTCAGCTCTTCTTTCTCCAACTTGCGGTTGGGTCCGTTTCCTTAAATAACAAGAGAGCAACCCCTTGCCTTGTCGACCTTCTGCTTATGGTAATGTGTGCTCTTCCAAACCCTGATTGGAAACAAAGTACCTGCACAGAGCTCGGCGTCCTTACAAAGCTGTACAGGTAGGAAAGTGTTGATGTAAACTGTGAAGAGAGGCGCTCCCCCGGCGCGTGGCTCTCCGCTTGCGCTGGCTCAGGCTCTCTCCCCCTCGGGGACCTGCTCTCCCCAAAACGCCCCGTCCCCGGCGGTGGTACCGGGCATCTCTCCTGCGGGGCGGACGGCTGAAGCCGTCAGGAGGACTGCATCAGGCCCGTGAGGCGCTTGCTCACCAGAGACTTTCCCTGGAGAGAAGGACAGACAGACAGACAGAAGAGACCCGGAGGTGTGAGTGATGCCATGGGATGGTTTGGCTGCGAGTGAGGGGCGGGTGCCTTCCCCCAGAGCGGGGTGTGCATCTGCCCGCCCCGGCCCTGCTGATGGGGAGGCGGGTGATGGGAGGTTGAGTGTGCGCCAGCATTTCGGGTACCTGCAGTTTTGCCCCAGGCAGGTGATTTGGCAAGGAGGGGTGGTGGCTACTAATGTCCAGGTGGCTTATCGCTCAGGGCAGTTAGCTGTGCCCTGGGATGCTGTCTCATGAAGATGTTTCCTTTCGCTGTTACATGGGAACTGGTCAAAGCACTACTGTGTTCCTATGCTCGCCTCTACTCATCCTGCCTGGCACCGTCCTGCCGGTGCCAGGCCACAGCTCCCACGCAGAGCGCTACCCCAGGTCGGGAAGGGCTGCAAAACTGAGGCTGCAGTGAAAGCTGGGTGCCCTTCCTACAGCTTGTAAATCAATATCACCTGCACATCGTCCATCAGAAACAGGTTGAGGGAAAAAGTGATTTTAGAAATAGCTTAGCCTGTCCCTGCCCTGCTGCTACCCCACTTTGCCCACTCCTTCGTCTCTTGTCTCCTTGGTCGCTGCTTGTCCGGTCCTGTCTGGCCTCCCTGCCTTCCCCTGCCCTCTCCTCCAAGCCACCATGCAGGCACGTGGCCCCGGCAGCCCTGCTCGTGCACTGCTGCCATCCACATGAGCTTTCCCACTGGCTGGCGGGACCAAGGGCCAGGGAGAAGGTCACCTGCACATCTGAATCCCTTCACTGGCTTAGGCCAAGCAGCCCCTGCTTTCATCTGGAGCAAGGGAGGACCCACAGCAGGTCTTCTCCACTCGCAGACAGTAGGAAGGGTATATCCCCACAGGGGATACTGATGGCTTTGCAATTACTGATCCAATAGTGAAAAATTGTTTCAGGTATTGCACCAGTTGCTGTGTTTCTTTGGTTAGCTTTCCTCTTGAAAAATTATGTTTTTTCTTAAAAGAAAAAAAGTCTTGGTTGAAATAAACATCCAGGGAATACCAGAGAGCTGTGGAATACCTAGCAGATCTTAAACAACCTCCTCTGCGTTACTATATTTAGCCAAGATTTCCTTTGCAATAGAAAGTCTTACTAATTGCTGTTTGAAAGAAAGATCCACACAAAGAGCAAGAGAAACAGATTATACAGTGAAAACGAGTATGTGCAAAATGTAGGAAAATCTGAAATGCAAAATTTAGCAGGTCATCTGAAATAAGCCTTGTTTAACAAGTTCACACTCTAAGAAAAAAGAAACACCTCCCTGCTTTGATTTCTAATCTCTTCCCATTTAGGGCTGTACCAGGAGGATGTAACAGTTCTCCACAGAAGCTTAATTTCGTTACTCAGATGTGTGCCTTTTACCAAATAATTTACTCAGCTGCACAAACACACACGGCCTAATCTGACTGCTTCTGTACATCGGCAGTCGGCTGCCAAAAACACTGTCATCATTCAGACTGTCCTGCCCGGGACGAGAGAGCCATCGTCACGGCTCTGCGCCTCATCTGCCTCTACAATGGAGCTCACACTGAGGGCATGGCTCAGGAAGGACCAGCTCCCTCCTGGAGCTCAGCAGACACGCCAGCACTGCTGCTGTTTCAGGAAAAGGTGTTTTCTTTCACTATCAATCAAATTCTTGCTTATTATTAAGTGCACTTCTGGGAAGCTCGGCTTTGTGCCATCCCAGGAGGTGGCCAAGTTTTCTGCAGGGCAAGGTGGCAGTGCTTGGGGGGCTCCAACCATGGCTGTCATTTGGCTGCTGTTAAGGAATACCAGAGGAAGAGTGCTAAGGAGTCACCAGTTCCTGATTCCTATTTATAGGAAGAAGAAGGTAAAGATGTGCAAGTTAATTTCTGGAAGAATAACATGGCTGGTTTTAGAAAAAAAATGTTAGTTTCCACCTATATTTGCATACTTCCTTAGGAAAAAAACAAGTAAGCCTTGGGTTTGTATAATGACTATTCAGTCAGAGTCTAACTAATCTGCGACAGGCAGTTCCTCTTGTTATCTTCTCCCAGGCAGGCGGCTTGGGGGTACGCCAGCTCCCTGCGTCAGGGTCCAGCGGGGAGCGAGGAGCAAACGCTGTTCCACATCCAGCCCTGATTTCGACATGCACGTGTTCAGAGGGGGAAGGGGGAAATGCTGGTGCCAGGCTGGGCCGAGGGGAGGGGGCAGCTGACAGAAAGGCTGCCCTGGAGAAGGCGGCGGATCAGAAATGGTGCCGATGGCCGTGGTTTGCGCAGAGCAAAACCTCACTCACCAGTTTCCCGATGGTGACTGCTTCCCGTCATGGGCAAAGGTGGCGGGCTCCATCTGCAGCTCCCCCTTCTCGCAGGGAAGGTGTTAGCCTGGGAACCCAGATCCGCTTGCTGGCTCTGCAGCAAACTTCCCGCCTGCAGGCTGGGATGAGTCCCCAGCGTGGAGCCCGGCTGTCCGGGAGGATAACTGCGTCAGGGAAGTGTGAGGTGCTGAACAGCCTCGCGCCCGGGGACACGCAAACAGATGGGTGCGAGAAGCTCTGTTTTAAGACAGCAAGAAGCAGGCAGCGATGTCTGCTCGGCTGTCATATCCACCTCTGTGGTAAGACAGATGGTGAAAGGATCCCTGGGATCACATACAAGGATTAATGCTGTGAAATTTTTGGCTACAAGCAGGAGCACTGGGGTGTAAGTAAATGTAATGTTCGGCTTTGGTACCGAAGCAGCCCCCAACTACAGCATACTGATGTAGGATTTTGTTTCAACTCAACGCAGAGACAAGTGTCAGCCTCACAGCGTGCGTCTGAGCAATACGAACATCTGTGGGCTGGAGGTGGGTGGGATGCAGGTGATGGGTTTGGGATTCTCTCATCTTAGGGATTCTCATTAAAAAAAAAGAGGATCAGGAAAAGACTGCATTTCATTAGGAAAACTGGTATCCGTTTCTAAAATGCACAACAAGGTAGTAAACTGTTGTGTCACAGGTGGAAATACTGGATGGGATCCACTTGCTGAGGTAAATCAATGTGACTTAGTTGTTTTCAGAGAACCGCTGCCGATTACACCAGTTGAGGGGCTGGTCCATGGCATCGCTGTTTCTGGTTTAGCCCTCCAAGGCTTCTTAGGAACAAAGTCCAGCAGGAGACACAAGAGGCTTGTGCCAGCCGACTGATATAAGCCAAAGCGTACCTGCCACCACAGCTCCTTCGGGGCAGTGCAGGGTTCACTCCCCAGCCAGCCAGCGCTCTCCCCTTCACCCCCAGCCTGGCCATCCAAACCCACCCACCCCTGCCCGCCGGGAGGGCCTCCACGGCCAAATGGTCCAGGATGGCATCAGCATGCTGTAGCATCATTGCTCTCCTGTGTCCAGAAAAGAGGCGGACGGGTGACCAGGCAAGGGTGGCCTGCGTCTGCCTTGAGACAGCAGCGGTGAGATGCACTCCTGTATGTTTTGTGATCCGGCGTGGCCTAAGCGCCAGAGTCAGTCAGGTGAAAGGCTGCTCTGAGAAGCCGGAGGCGGCTAAATCAGTTTGTAGTTGGGTGCAATACATGCCAAAAACCTTCAGGCCCAAGAGGTCATGTTGGCTCTCATCTGACACTCGGCCAGGATTCCCTCGGGAAGACCTCTGACAGAGTGAGAAGTTTTGGATTATTACGATGTGAAAGTTTGGCACAAAGAACTCCTAGTTTCTTTAAAAAAGTTCAACCAAAATAAATTATTTTTTCCTTCTGCACATCTTTGTTTAGCATGAAACCAGCAGCTGCCCCCACATTTCTACCTCTCCTTTCCCCACGCAAAGAAAATGTCAACAACTGCCTTATTTCCAGAAGAAATTTCATCTAAGCTGTGCTGGCATGGGATTTGGAAAGCATATGATTTCAAGCTCAGCACACTACAGTGCTTCTTTTACTCTGTCGTACACATATGCTGAATAACTCAAGGCAACATTAGAGTGGACATAAGGAGTAAACTTTTTACATGGGGTCTAAAGCTTATAAAGAAATCCCCAGTCCTCCAGTTGCAAAATATTTGTCACTACTAATTAGGGCTACGACAATTAAAAACCCAGACTGTTGTCGCTCAAACAGCATAGCACAAGCAGTAGGGCATATGTTGTAGGGCATATGTTGCATGTCTTGTTGGATGCAGGAAGGTTTTCTTTTCTCTCATTCCCTGCAAGCAGCTGAGCTGTGACACAGCTTTCAGGCAAGGATCATGTGCAGCTTCAACCGTGTCTTGGTAAAGGTAACATTCAGATCTCTCTATGCAGCTGAATGAATGATTTTTTTTACCCCAAACACTGGCATGACAGGAGCCTCAGTTTTTAGAGGCAGTGTAAAATCTGAACTTGGATTAACCTAAGGACAACATCAGGGAATTCTTAATAAACCTTATGAAACTGCCCCCCAGAATTTGACTTCCAAGTATGTGGCCCATCCTACTGCTTGGGTACACGTCAGGCAGGGGGCCAGACCTTGGCCCCTTGCATCAGGGCTCTCACTGAGGCCCACTGAAGTGACGATTAACCTGTAGGTCATGGGAGATGCTTAGCATCTTTGATGGCTGAGCCTTTGCTGAGCAGCTACTAAACTAAAGTGTAAAATGCAATTAGCAATTATTTTAATGAAGCAAAAATCAGCAATTTAACATAGGCAAGAAGCCAAGAGGAAAAAAAATATGTCTGGGATTTGACACAAAAAGGAGACAGCACTCCTTTCAAACCTCCTGCATGAGCCACTGGAGTTTCCATCTTGCTCTTTGCTTTTATCAATCAAAACCAGCACTTTGCACAGTTGGGAGAGAAGGTAAAGGCTGTGAAGTACTGTCTTTTCTCAATAATTTTAAATAGAAAGTTTAGTTTTGCGTAGTACCTGTGGTTTCACACAACGTTAACGTGCTTTGCCCAGCACAGAGTGCAGTTTGTGAACATGCAGACATTCACCACCACCAGCATGCACGAGCCAGCGCTCCCATGCACGCCGTCAACAACTTACCTGAACAGCCAGGCAGGATTTATCCCATGGGGAGCTTTGTGGCTGCAGCGACGGGGGAGAGGAAGCATCTGGGGAGCTTCTGGTATGGCAGCACAGGCTCCCCGTTTTGCCACGTCAATACAGACCAAAGTGCTTTCTTGCTGACTGTCCCCCTCCAGGTTCCCCACCCACCAGCTTAGGACTTTGTCTGCTATCGCTGACTCCATCTCTTGCTTACTACCCCTCTTTTGTGCTCAGGGCTGTTCTTTTCCCAGCCTGTTGCCCAATCTGCTCCAGCCAGAAGCATCGCCTTCCTGGAGGAGAAGCCATCTCCTGGGGAGCGGCATTGCCCTGTCCCTCAGCAAAACCCCCAGCAGAGGACAGGGGCTAGTCTGCGTCTCCACTGGAGATGAGCTAACCCTACATCCATCAGCTTGAATCTGAGGTGTTTCACATGGCGGCAGGCACTGCTCGGATCTCCTACCTTTTAGCTAAAGTACTACAAGAACTTTGGCAGTGGGCAGACAATGTACTGCCACCAAATTTTATTTCTGAAGAAAGAGATTGCCAGGGCCCTAGCCCTGCCATCACTGTTTGGTTTTCAATGTTATATTACACTGCAGATCTTGGGGAAATCTTATTTTTGTGTCATTTTAAAAATATTCTTTTTATTAGCTTTTTTCATGAAAAGATAGATACATTGCAAACATAAGATAAAGTAACATAAATTAACAAAGTTAAATATGAAACAGAGTTAAAAACATAAACAATAAAGGAAAATAACTTAGTTCAACACAAAATAAACACAGACACGTAAACTATGAACATATATAACATAAATTAGCACACAAAATGTGGTGGACAATACCATCAATTACACGCTGACACACAGACTGAAAACAGGAGCTGCAAAGTGGCTGTAGAGGGTAAGCAGGGGAGCGGCTGCTCCCAGCGTGCAGGATGCTCGCCCATTCTCACCAGCACGGGCTCACCAGTTACCCCCAAACTCCTGCAGAGCGGGCTCCACTCCTCTTGTAAGGCTTGACTGACAAGTTACCTGAGCTTCTCGCCTTTACTGCTGACTGCAGTGAAGCTGAGCAACCATGGGTTAGGTTCCTACATTTGATATTGCTTTTTTTCTCTTCCAGCTTATGTTAAAATTGGTATCGTCTGTACCCATTTTATTTTGTGAGGATTTCCTACCCTTCCTAGCGAGGCATTGCACTTTGCTTTGAGAAATACCAGCACACCACTGCGTACGGCACAAGCCAGGAGCTGACATAAGCCCTGTACTCACCCACTCCTAGAACAGCTTCATAATGGCTGGAGCTCTCGTC
Organism: Platalea leucorodia; assembly: GCF_965183815.1. NCBI lineage: Eukaryota > Metazoa > Chordata > Aves > Pelecaniformes > Threskiornithidae > Platalea > Platalea leucorodia. Next base: position 41,218,304 of record NC_138829.1, on the reverse strand, counting down.
TACCATCCCACCAGCACCAGGAGGAAGATCCTCTTCTGCTGTGGAGCAGTCTGGGCTCCTTGTATCTGAGAATGCGTTCGAGCCAATTTTGGCATTAGTTGAAGCAGCCTATGGACTGCTTAAACTTACCACATTGGAGGAGGCAGTTCAGCACAGCCCTGCCAGGCGGGCAGCCTCGGGCTATGGATCCAGGGCCCACCCCACCCTCTGACAAAAAAAATGGGAAGACGGAAGTGCAGATGGATCGCTGCAGCCAGTATACAAAGGTGTAGTAGAGTGTTTTTTCAAGCCACCTCAGAAAATGCCCTTACTGCATGTTGCTGGTCTAGCTCTTGGGCAGGGTGCGATCCTGTTCTTTCCTTTGTGTGCTATGGACTCTGTTTAACTGCCTTCAGTGGGACTGGGAACCAGATATGTAAATACCTTGCACAGTCAGAGGAAAACAGAAACACCACTGAAACATCAAACCCCTTTGGAGTATCAGAATAAGCTTGGCTGAAATCACAGCAGGGTCTAAGCCTGCCCTCCCCCCCAAACACCTTGCTAAGGTCCTGATTTGGTCCCTGCAGCTAGCAGCTAGACCTGTCTGCAGTGGGAAGGTACCGAGTTTTATCTTCCAGAGTTTGTGTGTGGCTGGAATAAAAGACAGTAAATGAATAGTAAGCATATCCTGAGCTCCACAGAGTGCCTTTCATCCAGAAGGATCCCAAAGCACTTCACGAACCGTACACACAGGGATCACTCACCCACCGCTGGAAGGTAGCGACCTCGGGGGCGAAAGGCAGCTGCCATTCTGCGCCAGCAGCACTACACAGCGGTGTTTTTAGGAAAGGAAGTGAAGAATAACTTATCCACTAGAAACGATGAATACTTATCCTTTAAAGGAGCCCCTGTATACAGAACAGACTACACAGCACACGTGCAATAAATGCAACCCACCACTTACCAAACTGATGAGCATGCAGCGTAAGCCTACACAGCGCAGACATTTTCCAGGTAAGGTGCTATGCCGATACCAGGAATAGATGTGATGTATTCAAGCAGGCAGCAACCAGTCAATACATGCACTGTGCAGGCCAGGCACCCAGTCCTCCGCAGCATTAGGTACTGACACTGACTAGTTATCGCACATAAGAGAACAACCAGACGACAGGTTGCGAATGTTGACTGGATCCCCTCATGCTTCGGGTACATTCTGATGCTTTCCATCACCTATGTAATACAAGTACCTTTTCCCAGTAAAAGCCAGCATTTGTTAACGACTGGAGTAGTGGAGCAAGTACATTTTCTTTTAAAGTAAAATATCTTCCAAAGATAAAAATAACCCTTTTCCCAGATGTCTTTTCTTGGTGCGAAATCTAAGAAACTTTGGCATCCTTTCCTATATCCTTCTCTTCTAGCTGTCTGTTCTGATACTCACTTCATCAGCATTTCAGTGTATCACCTTTTTATACTTTTCAGTTTTTCTACCGCTATTCTCTACACCTAATGGCTTAAACCTTTTGTCTTTATTATATTGCAGGTCATGAATACTTTCCATGCCCTCAAATGCTGTTATCTATTTATGCAAGCTGGTAGAGCTGGGAAAGAGAAAAAGTGGGAAAGCTGGTAAGTATATGACAGTTCTATGAGGTTATCAAGGAACCAGTTAAAAAGAGAGCTCTGATGATATCAGCCAGCAGTTCTTTCTCCAGCCTTATGCACTCTTTAGTGTTCATGGTTAGTATTTGTGATACATCACAGTGACACACAGCTGTGCAAAATATCACACAGTTCACCTGAGAAAGATCCCATCAACACATTTCATGTGTGTGACACCACACTCATGAATTAAGAATAGGACCAGGACAGTTCGACTGTGACTTGGACTCTGATCCAACAGCAGACAATCTGAGAGGACATAAAAACCAGCAGGAGACAGTAACAGTGGCCAAGGGATGAAGCTGAGGATCAGGAAGATGGGAAAGTGGCAGCTGGGAAGAAGAGGGTAGCGACACAGTGCTGGAAGAGAAGGCTGCCGAGAGCATCTAGGAAGGGCCAGCCGGGCAGGCAGGGTAGACACTAAGGCTTTCATAGTTGTATAATGCAAACGAAGAGATACACATGGAACTGAAACTAAACATGGGACTTTGGGTTTCTCTGGGTACCAAACTGAGATGCACTTACAGTCCTGAGCCAAGGATAGTTCAATATGAAATAGCCAAAAGATACCAGAAAACTAAAGCAGAGGAAATACTACAATGAAAATGCCAGTTTGCACCACTGCAAGGAGGAGGAGGATGTTTTAGGCTCCAGACAGAAAGCATCCTGGCCACTAAGCACGACAACTATATCAAATACAAGATCTCCAGTCCTATTCTTGTTCCCGGAAAAGTCATCTTTGCACGAGAAACCAAGGTGGGACACTGGCTCCACAGTCATTAAGGATGTAATGTGGGACTTTGCCTACAATGCTTCTGGATGAGAATACAAAACCGCCCTGCTGCTGCTAACGCAAGGACTACAGCAGCTCCTGCTTACCAGCTTCTGCTTTCTGCCTACTGCAGCTCTGTCTCCTATGGCTAATGAAGCTGGGCCAGTCTGTCGATTCAGTTATTCACCTATGCTTAGGAACTGAGACAATCTTCAGCCTTCATTGACTTGCTGTCCCGTACAAAATGTTCCATCCATAATGTCCAGGATTCTTTAAAGAAAGCTAATTAGAAAACTTTCATTCTTATATTCTTAATCTACAGTCTACTTCCCGCGCAGCTCAAACACAGACCACCTCTTCCTTCACCTTATTCTCTTTCTGCACTGAGTTCAATTTACCACTTGGAAAAGCTCCCTGCTTTTCCTGACTCCTTGATACATTTCACACCTGACTTTAAAATAAATCTCACGAGTCTTTTAGTCTCACTACATACTCACATTTCCTCTAGGACTTAACAGGAGGGCTCCTTTTCCCGTTAAGTATTACACTCCTTACAGACCGTAACGATAAAAGATACAGTACAGCCTGTAGCTTATCACGTGCAAGCGTAGGCTGCAGGCAGCCACGGCAGCCCTGTGCACATCACACCTCCGCATACGCTGCGCTGGACCACTACGGCTTGAGGAAGGAGGAAGGGAAAACACAGGGAAAGGGATTTCCCACAGACTCCAATATCCAGCCAAAAGTCTGGCCTTTGCCTCTCCACCCCAGTCCAGTGCAGCACTCTCTGGCTGAGGCTGTTGGTTTTGCCTGGAGCTCCCAGGTCCTGCCATTGCTTGGGCAGAGTTTCACAAGGGACTCTGGCCAGCAAACACCTCTCACTTCTCCTAGGTTGTGCAACTAACTCTTCTCTCTGTCCTCAGGCAGTGGAAGAGAGGCACAAGAACTTCTTTACCTTCTTCAGGTAAAGAGCTTTTTCAGTCCAGGAACGTAACGACTAATGGTGTGCCACGTCAGTCGGTTCAGACAGAAGTTATAAAAATTCTGAATAAACAATATATCACTGGTCTGGCCACTCTCTTGTCCTTTAAAGCATGAAGATTGAGAACTCTGATACTCTCAAAAGTTGTATGTGTGTGTGCACCTTTTGTTCTTAAAGAAATGTCAGCTGGAAATAAAATGCATAGATCTTCTCAGCATTGGGTCACCACCTTGATATTGAGTCAGAAATTTTAACATCAGTTTTCTTACAGGGGAAATTTCTTCCTTGGAATATAGCAATTTTAGGAAAGTTTGAATTCAAGTCTGAGTACCATGGCCCAGGCTTATCTAAGTTACCTGCCGAGTCTGGTATCCATAGGTTTAATCCCTGTTATTGCTGGAGAAACCTTTGCTGCTTTTAGAGATAATACTCAAGATGCTGCAAGATGCAACAAAGGAACCCACTCCTGTTTCCCCCTTCATTAAATGTAAATGGCCACCAGCACAAGTTAGGCAGAGACTTGGTGGCTTCCTTTGCGAGACAAAAGCAGCAGTGATTTCCCTAAATGTACTCATTAGAATATATTTTCCTTCTACTCTTGGCCCTGAAGGATCATCTCAGCTTACGAGAACTAAGCTTCTGTCTATCTGATTATTAAATCATTTCTAAAGCAGATGGGAAACTACAGTGGTTTAAACAGCTAGGCTGAGACTGCATGGCTAAAAATAGTATAGCAGGCTCCTTTTAATTAGCAAGATGATCAAATATGACAGAAGAGAGAGATGTAGATATATGGATTTGTGTGTTCGTGTGTCTTTAAAATTAAGTTATTACCTCAATACCAGGTATTATTTATAACATATATGATACATGATGTCTGATTTTTATGATGCCATTTATCTTCACTTGGGAGAGAAGACAGGCTAACTCTGCTTTCATAACGTCAATCCTTGCTGTATTCAAAAGGAAAATTGTAATAAGATAAACCTGCCACCATGCACAGTGCCATCATTCTTTAAATGAGGTGGATTAGTAAGCGCTCTGATGCAATAGACTGTCAGATCTGCAGCTCCCTGAGATCTACCCTTCCCCAGGGCCCTCGTGGAGAGCACGGAAGAGCCAGTCTAGCTTTATATCTGCCATCTCATGGCATGGGAGCTTGGCATAGGGCTGAAGGCATCAGCAACCATGAGGTCTATCCTACCCCTGTGCCGCCCATGTACTTTTGAGGACTCCGCAAAACCTGAACCGGGGAGAAAAGAAATCTGCTGCCCCTCTGCTCCAGCAGCGCTGCACGACGCATGCCCTGTAGTGATCTGCTCCATCATGCGGATGTGGCCCTTTGGTGTTCACCAGATGACTGATGACCATGACGTTTGGTCCTGGGACCACACAGCTGCTGCCCGGGCTGAGGTGAGGGGCTGCCACAAAACACACACTGATGCTGCAGCTGCAGACTTCAGGCAGGTAAGCTGCGGAGGTTGAGGACGTCTGGCACGTTGGGCGCTGGGTCAGACAGATGTCCCCTTGCTCCAAGGGGAATCCAGACAGGGAGGCACTGCAAACTATGCCCTTCACTACTGGAGGACCTGACCAACCCCCTTCTTGATCACTGGACAAAGTATATCAGCTAATACTTTCAAAGGACCTGGAAGTAAAAGGTGAACCATCACCACAGCGAACGTTCTCCTAGCAAAATCTTGCTGTCAGTGTCCTACTTAATGCGGACCAGATAGCACCTGGCTTCCAGAAAGATTTGGTGCAAAAACTTGGTGTATTTGTTAGTTGTGAGCTGCCTTCTCCTACCAAGCCAAGGAAGAGGAGACAGTGGGTCTTGTAGGAATTGAAGAGTGGTATGGAAAAAAAAAAAAAAATCTGTAAACCCCTGTTCTTTCTTATTCCCCATTGATCCCCTTGAAGGTGGCAAGCCTCTGGCTGGCTAGCAGGGCTCCACGGTGCCTTTCTAAAGGATGTCACATGGTCTGGGGTTAATCTCTGTCTCCTGCGTTATGACTCTGAGATGAGCAGGAGGCCTGTGGGTAAGATGACTTCCACTTGCTCTGAGTCTGCACTCCCAAAGCCAAGCTGTACAGCTTTCTACCCAGTGGAGGAGAGCAATTCAGAAGCACTGAAAGGTTTTTCTGGGGTGGGATTTAACCCAAGTAAGAGACAAAAAGCCTGCAATATTGTTTGCAGTTTGTCAACACAGTTTTATTGTTTCTTTTTCTGAAGTGGTGTATTTTTTTCCTGTCTTTCTCAAACAAGAGCTGGTGAGACCCAAACAACGAGAACAGACGAACCTAGAGTCTGATTTTTTTTCACTCAAGTGAAGACTCACGATCTAAGGAGTCAGGCATGCCTGGCATTCTGGCTACAAATAGGCCGCCTCTGGTATGGAAAGCACCCCTGTAAGTACAGCATCATGAGCAAGGAAGGGGTCATGAACCTCCACTTCCGCGCTCCTGCTCTGGCCCTATGCCACCTACATTGTTAGTGGAACCAAGTTGCCCAAATTTGAGCACAGTGATGCAAAAGGAAACCATAACATCGTTAGATATATGTTTTTCCCCGTGTTGCTTATCACAGCTGAAAAATTATAGCAAATTTAATCAAAGTAACTGCTTTATTTGAAGAAACAATGAGCTAAAAATTATTCGGGGGAGGTCCTCAATAGGCCTGAAGTGCCAGAGTACTATAAGAAACAATAACTGATAGATGCTGGGAGAGAATTTGCTCCATATTTTAAAACACATTTTAAATATTATGACCTTATTAATAATCAAGGTGATGCAGAAAGAACGAACACAGCCAGGCCACTTTATTCCCCACTGTAAGTGGTTTTGAGCTATTCCTTGACTAATAATTTTCTTGATGTTTTTGCTGAATGACATACATGTTCAGTCAAATTGTGTTCTTGAAATCCGTATTTAAATCTTGAAATTCAAATGTAATTTACCTTAAAATTCCTGTTTTTATCCAAAACCAAAGTTCGGGAGTTCTGCCCCAAGTTTTGCATTACATTTCCACTCCCCGTAACCTTGGCAGGGTTTCCCAGTGCGTGCGAAGGCTGCGGGGCACGCCTGGCTGGGCAGCACCCGCCAGGCTGGCTCAGACCTCCGGGAGCTGCCGCAGCAGGCAGCGCATCTGCCAAAGTGCCCAGCACCATGAGGTGCGTGGCCTGGAGCACGTGCTGCCACGCTAAGGCCAAGCCTTCAAGGACCTCAATTCAAGCACTTCCTAAACGCTGGGTCACATGCCACAGCCAAATCTGAAAGTTTCACCCGGGGTCTACTGCACCATCCCAGTGCCACACAGAGCAGCACCGTCTGGAGGTGGCCCAGGTCCCCGGGCAGTTTATAGTACTGCCAGTCTGGGAGCCACTGCTTCATCTCACTGATGGCTCCTTAAGGCAAATAAACTTCTAGCCCTGGTTGTTTTGGATGTTCCTCTTTTACAGCCATCACTGGAAATGTGACCTCATATTATTCTGTTTGCAAATTTAGGCTTAGGCTCCCCCCTGAAGAGATCCGAGCACTGGGGCTCTGTTCCAGCCAAACCTTAAGTATATGCTTAACTTCAGCGCATCTCTGCAGGGTCAGCTTGAGTATGTGATCCTGTAATGGGCAATCACTAAAGCGTAGTGGAGCTCTGGGAACGAGGGCCGCTGTATTGCTCCACTCCTGCACAGCTGGGGAACTGCAGTGCATTTTGGAGAACTAGAGCATGCAGAATTAACTTTGTCTTAATTTAGTCCCCTGAGTATGCCATAAAGTTACTGCTTTGGTAATGCTCTCCACCAAGGATATTATGACATGTCAACATAGTGACTATTTTTTCATCTGATGGTAGTGACAAACTGCCATAATGCAAAGTATAAAAAATTCAGACCCTTCCTAGTTACATAGTAGCTACCACGCCATCTGAGGATGACATTTTATATCTGTATTAAGAAAAATGAAAGAAAATGTTTACAGTATGCTAGCCAGTAAGACAAAAATGAACTAAAGTGCCGTCCAATCTATGATGATTTTCTTTACAAGTACTTACGTTATAATTCTACCATCCCAAACTGAGCTTGTCAAGTTACCCTTCAACTCAAATGCAAGAGAAAAATCCATCCTCGGCTGTGTTACTATAAACCCAGCCAGTCTAGTAAAGTGAGAGTTAGTTACTCTTCTATGTATTTGGCAAATCTGGGAGAAGAATTTACCACTCGGTGTAAATATTTCTGCATAGTTTGTTTAAAAAAAAATCTTGCCTACTCCTCTTTCTGGCAGACTCTTAGAAAGTAGTAAATATGCAGATGGGCATAGTGATATATTTTGTATCAACATATTTTAAATGTGTGCATATGCATTAGCTATATAAATACATTCCTCAGGAAGTCTGCCAGTGGATATACTACAAAGCTCTGCGTGTTGCATTTGGGTTTGCTTGTGCAGCAGCACGGCAGCATCAGAAAGAACCCCTCTAGGCTTATTTGCTCTAGGACAGCTCACACTTACCTGTGCAGTTTCCCCTTTTCTATCTGCATGTACAAATGTTTTATATTTCATGTGTGTGTATATAGCGCATATATCAATATACATACATACACACACAAATGCAAGCATATGTACTGTATATACGCATAGTCCAATGCCTTCATTACAAAGCTGTTATAAAGCCGTAACAAGGTCTATGAACTTTCTATGAAATATTCCTCTGTACAGTACCTTCTACGGGAATCAACTGCTTGATGACTCTCTGCTGTCCCAGTATCACCTTACAACTGATGATGGGTGATACATGAAGACCACAGCAGTATGCCAAAACCATATGATGTATCAAGTCAAAGTGTACTTGATACTGAGCCAACACAAGAGTAATTCCCCACTGACCGAGCAGCTGCATCTTCAGCTCTAGCCCTGTGCTTGCTCTGTGTCACCTCATGTACACAGCCTGCACCACCCTGAGCTGCCCAGTATCCCTGCTCCTCCACCCCACTTGCAGCATCTGCCTCTGGTCTTGCCCCCTCTCGCTGCTCTTCCCTTTCTCTAGAAAATCTGCTGCACACACAGATCCCTGAAAGCAATTGGGGTGAGTGGGTCTTGCCCAGGCTCTGGAGAGAAGCAGACCTGGCTGGTGCCCAATGCCACCCTGTGCTGCAGCATCCCTTCACAGCCAGACCAGCTTCCCCCACCTGGAAGGACTGGCTGGAGGTTGGAGACTGGCAAAGGACAAGAGAGTAGAGGACATTTGTCCGCTAGCCTTGAGATGCCACCATCCCCTTATCTAAAAGGTTCAACAGCGTCATGTTTCTTGCTGTTACTGCGCTCCTTTTCCTGTATTGGTATCATGAAAGTGTCAAAGGGTATCGCCCATCACTATTTACATGAGCACTGACAGACGGGGGCAATGGAAGAAGCGGCTGCAGTGCTGTGGGTGGATATGTATGTGTATATACATACAGTATCATTAACCATGCACTATATAACCATACGGATACTGTTGCAATGGCACTATGAGAACCATGCTCTTCTACTTCATGGCGCAAGGAAAAGCCACAACAAATACTGTAGTGGGAACACAGCAAAAAGACAATCTTGCATTTAATTCTAGACAAAAATCAATTTGCTTTTGCAGTGATGATAAGCTAGAATGAGCATTATGGAATTCTGTTTCCCGCCCCCCCACCCCCCTTTCTTTAGAGCTACTATTTAGATGAGCTACAGTATTAAAAGAGAAGCTGCAAAGATGCTAGCTGCAAAAATAAAGGATGAAATAAAAAGTCAAGCAGCCACATTCCCCCCAACTGAAAATGAAGTTCTGAGGAAAGGGAGGAGGGAAAAGGAACTTACCACGCTGCGAGTGAACTTTTCTAGAGAAGTTCTACGACCTTGCTCATTCTCTGGCTTAACAGGGAAAAAAGTGGGGAGAAAAAAATACAGAAAAAATCCCTTCAGCTTAAATGCAGTTTTTCAAAACAGCAGCAAAATATAAGGAAGCAGCAAGGGGAAAAAGTTGTAAAAAAATGTAAAAAGCAGAAATCAATGTTTGCAACAGCAAACGTAAGAAACCAAAACCCCTTAAAGAATGAGAGACATCACTACTTTTACTCTCGGAGAATGTCACCTTTTCTCCTGTGAGTTTTTTGAACGGTTCAAACAGGTCTGTGCATTGCTGTGTCTCATAGCTATTGGTATTGATTTCTTGTTCATTGAATTTTCCTTCTGTGGCTGTTTGAGCTGGGACCTCTGATTCTGGTTAACATCTGCCAAACAGCTGATCGGAGGCTCCTATCTACTTGCTTAGAGAGATGAAAAAAACCACAGTAACTTTTACAATATTAAAAAGCAATGTGTGAGTGAATCCAGTGCTGGAAGAAAACCACCACTGAACTCATTGCCAGGGAACCTACACTCCTCTATATATCCAGAGGGTAGAAGCACATTTCCAATAAGTTTGGCTATATCAAAACACAAGACAGCATATGTATGTCTGTGCAAGGCCATGGAAACATACAGACAGATTTGGGGCACCGATATTTTTGCATCTGGAGTACCGGACTATTCATATGCAAGAAGATATTCAACTTCACTGTGAGAAGACAAGCATGTGCATCATGGCTTTATTAACGTATCCCTGGGAAGGTTGCTCACCGCAGCGCTTCATTCATTTGGCACAAGGGAGATCTAATTGTCACTAACAAGGAAGAACTAAATAATTTATTGGCATGTTTGCTGGAATAGCTAAGAGAAAAAATTGTTATGGAGAAGAGAAGAAACTCAGTAATATGAAGGAAGCCTCACTGCACTCAGAAACCTGTGGGCAGTGCTGATTTCCAGGAAAGAAACTTATTTTAATGTGGCGAGCCAGCAAAATGGAGGTGATAAGACAGAAGTAAAACTGCAGCGAAGGGGATAAGGAGCTACATACAAGGGAAAGCCACAGTCATGATGGTGCATGACAGTGCACTGGAAATAAGCATTGCACTGGAGGTGCTCATCAGAGGCACCTACCTGCCATATCATCTGCCACAGATTCAGCTGCAGTAACAACCCCCAGGACAAAGCACCAGTGCAAAAACCAGACAGAGAAGATGTAAGGAAGCCAAAAGCATATCAGATAAATTGGATGAGAACTTGTGTAGATGAGTCCAGGCAAAGCCTTTTGATTCTTCTGCATGTTCATCACAGATGCCACAGCTCTCTGGTGTCTACAAGGTTAGTCTGAAGCATCCCAGGCAGAGGTGGGGCTCATTCTTCCTGCCGCCTCGCCAGAGATCAGACCAGAACATAAGGCCCTTTTAAGACAAGCAATATTCTTTGTCCAGAGGAAAGAGTCAAGCAACCTTCCCACTTACAACCATTTAAGGAAGCCCCACCATCAGCTCTGATGTCCCAGAAGTGGTATCAAAAGTGAAAGCTAGAGGCATGTCATTTTAGCCAACACTGGGGACGGAGCCAAGGCCTCAGAGCATGTACCAAGCGACAAGGCAGGCTTCCTGGCCGGCAGGGAGGCAGTAACATACCCAGTCCAATGCTCCCCAAAGGAGTTTTTAACATGCACTAACCCCAGGGTTAGCTGCCTCTCTCTGCATGTGAGAGAGGAAAGGGAAAAGAAACGTCAGCCTCATTCTTCTGCTGAGCGTAGCAGTGCAAGCGCTCAAGCATTGCCGATTCCCTCCTTGAAGGAGCCTCAGAGGTGTCCCTGCACCCCGAGACAGCAGAGGTGACAGAGAGGGGCTGCGGTCCTGCCGCCTTGGCTGAACACGTCACGATGAGCGGGACTGAGGACAGCAGTGCTCAGCTGTGTACTGGGCCTCCACGCTGGTATCCTGCAGGGGCGGCAAGACCCACTGGCAGCCAAATTAAAGGCACAATTTCACCCAGGAGAAGAAATACCTAGACAGAGTGTTCTGCAAGGCTCCCTAGGGGAGCAAGGCACTTGGGAGTCTGCAGCATTGCATTGCTGCGGGCTGGAAAATCAGCGTCTGGCCCAACTGCATTTTGAAGTGGAGCTCTGGCATGCACTGAGGGCAAAGGAGAGTGAGCTGCTGAAAACAGGCCACAGCGTGCCCCTGCGCTTGCCATCTAAATGTAGCATCTCTGTTTTTGCTACCAAGAAAAAGGTGATGCAGCTTCCCACCCAGCAGGAAAGCAGGACGGTGGTCTCTAAAGATGATGAGCACCTTGTTGGGGTGCTGAGAGCTTGTCTAGCACAGGGGGCCACGCACAAGGCTGTTTCCCTACCATGACTGAAGAAATGTGTGAGGAAGCAGGCACGGAGCGCACCAACGGTGTCCCACAGAAGCGCCTTACAAGCACAGGCTGCAGCAACCCTGCACATTTGGCATGGGGACAGCAGGCTGGGATCAGCTGGATGCGTGGAAAGCTCATCCCCATAGCATCCACCTCTGAGTCAAAGCATGACATTTTCTAGTAAAATAAAAAGCAGCTGAGGCAGGCTGGCTGCAGAGTGATGAGCCAGCTCGAGCAGTTTTAATGGCAGTGGGTGTGGGTGCTGGCTGTACGGCTCTCCGGCTCTTCCTGCCTGCTTGCCTGCAGACCGTGTGGCTGGCAGCCTGCTGTGGAGGTAGCCGCCTGCCTGCATCCCTCCAGCACGGCGCAGAGGTGTGAAGGCTGCCTTGCACAGCAGAGGAAGGAAATTTAAAAATAACAAGAGTAAAAAAAAAAAAAAAAAGAGACCGAGTCAGATCTTTCTCAGTCCCGTGAACAGACCTGGGGTGCTGTGCAGGGTGTGTCTGACAAGGCTGCAGACCCCGGCGCCCTGCCTGCTGCAGCACCACAGCAGCATTTGCACAAACACACGCTGCGAGTGCAAAGGGCAAAGGCAGAGAAACACGTGTGCGTGCCAGGTCAAGCAGTCTTCCTAGGTGCAAAAAAGGCCATCTTTGCCAGTAAATACACCAACAGACTCTACCAGCTAATGGCAAAGGACGTGTGCATTTGGATAAAATATGAAACAACCACCCCTACTGCAGATGAAAACCTCTCAGCCCAGGTGGGTGCAGAAAAATAGATCTCACCACTTAGAAGCCATTCACTAATTATTGACTGTCTCCTCCAAATTTTCCTTTTTTCATGATTAATTATTTACCCAGCCATCCCAATTTTAAGTTCCTTTGTGTAGATTCTGCTGGCACAGAGCAGAGTAAGTAGAAAAAACTTATGAAAAACAGCTAACACTGATTATTAAAAGTAATTATGAGAAAATTGCTCAGCATCTTCACAACGTTCAAGCCAAGTCCTGCCACTGAATCAAACTGGTCATGTGTGCTCTGATGGGACCGAGAAGGGGAGAGAATCTGCAGCAGGAACCTTCCTGGACAATACAGAGCAGTCGGGACAGAGGGTCTGGATAAAAGCAATGCTTCAAAAGGCGTGTGCTGAAAATGGAGCCTGCCCCTCATGGCACGAAGCTCCTAGCCATTGCCTTGCTGATGCTTTTTGACAGGGATCTGAAAAGGGGTAAGGAAATATATCCAAAAGCTTGCTCTTCTGAACTGCAGATCTGCAAAAATCTCTCCCTCCCTCTCTCCATCCCAGGATTAATTCTGTTGGCTATTGAATCCTTTTCTTACTATGAGACTTCATGGCTTGGGGTGGGGTTTTTTTGAACCTTAACTTGGTGAAAACCATGCGTTCCAGAGGGAATGGTGTCAGACAAAAATAAAGGATAATCACTTCTCTGACCCTGGCTCAGGAAAAGGCCAGGATCAGGTCCCTGGCTTCTCAGGCAGTCATGTACACCTGTCCAAAGCAAGAAAGCAAAGGGCACGTACAATGCTACCAAACGGCTGGAACAGTACTTTGCATCTGTTTTGTGTCCATTTGTACAGGACCAGAGAGTTCTCGCCCTTCTCTGAACCAGCTGGAGAGAAAAACAATGCTCTAAACCAAGCAAATACCAACCTGCTCTTCCCCTGGTGCGACAGGGCTCACTCCCGTGGCTTCGCAGTCCGCCTGCACAGCAGCTGCGGCCGCCTTTCCAGGATGCTCCCCTGCCTGCGGGCAGGGACAGACAGTGGGAAGCCACCCCATGCCAGGCTGACATGAACGCTGGAGCCGTGACAGCCTGGCTGCCACTTCAGCTGGCAGCCGGGTGCCTGCTAATGTGGGGATGCCCACCAATGACATCGTTTCACCTTTACAGGGGAGTAATAGAAAGTGCCTCGAGGTCATTTCTGCTCCTTTCTCTCCCTTCTCAAAAATAACTAGCAAAGCACGTGTCTGGCTGCTCCTTCATCGTTAACAAAGCTCCTGTGCACCCCCACACCCTTCCATGATGCACTAACTAATCCAGGCTGCTCTTTCCCCAGGGAATAAACCCCTGCTCTGCAGCCAAGTCACCCAGCCCAAACTCCTCCTTGCCTCGAGTGAGGAGGTTTGTCATGGCACTTGTTCTGACATGAGGCTCACTGCCATCTAAGGACATCCATCCACCATTCTGGCTACCATGGAGGAGGGCTGGGAGGCGGTGCAATGGTGATTACCTGCTGTAAAGTAGCCTGCAGTAACGTGCATATCAGCAGACATAGCAGCAGGTTGACGCTTGACTCTGCACAGCATGAGTGGGGCATGTTGCGTAGACACACAAATAAAACGCGATGAGTTGGTCAGGGATCTCAGCACCATCCAGCCCTTCGCCACTGAGCCGGCCACTTTCAGCGCCCCTGTGATTTCTATCTGCTGCAGGGAGAAGGCTGGGCATGGAGGCACAGAACTCAAACTGGGCCGGGTGTACAGCCATTCCTGCTGAGGATGGGGCTCTGCCCTTGTCTCTCCTCTCCTCCAGCCTGGCAGGGGAGGAGGACTTCTGTGTGAGGCAGGGAGCTACACCCAGCTTTCCCCCTCTGCAGCCCACTGCTTCCAATCACACCCTTGCTGGAGGCCAACCTCATGTTCCCTGCTGAGCACCATGAATCTGCAGGATTGAGGCCAATAATACTGTGGTTATTTGTAATAATGACACTGGGAAGAACAGAGAAAAAAAGACCTAAAATGGATTAACAAAGTATGTATGCCTGGTCTGTACACAGCCTATGTCCACTGCCTTGCATCAGTCAGTGGTGTGAACAATATGTTCCTTTTATCCTCCCTGGTGCCCCTCATAATTTTGTCATTGTATCTCAGTCCTGACCCATAACTTCTCCCTCCTTCCCTTCCGTTACTGCACTCCCAGAGTAAGGAGGGGAAGCTCCCACATCTGTGGTTATTGTACGGTGTGGAAAAAAAAGTTACTCTTCAGACTTACAGTATCTTACAAATCTCCAAAATGTCAAGCATGTTTTGCAGCACTAATCAAGCCTTGCCACCTCTCCACTAAGCAGGTAGCTATTATTATTCCTATTCAACAGAGAAGAGGATATGAGGCAGGCAAAGTTGAACCTTCTTTTCCCCAAGGTCACACAAGAAAGTGAGGAAACCAGGGGAAGCGCATGGATTTTGTGGCTCCCAGTCCTGTGTTTTAGCCACACAGCCACCTTTTTCCTTCTGCCCACTCAGCTTGCCGCAATCCAGTGCTGGAGGGCAAAAGATCCCAAATGACATAAACTTACCCACAAAATATTAATGTGTGAATCTCAAGCCATAGAGATGTTAATTTGCTTTGTGTGAGCAACTCTTTCAGCCCAAGTCCATCAGGCTGTGCTTCTGACAGAACTTATTTTCAGTAATAAAAGTAAGGCTATGTCATATCAGTGTTGTATACAGGCAACGTTAGGATAATGTCTTTGGGCCAAGACGTACTCATGCCCCAGAGAGACATACTCATCAATTCTTAAACAACTACAGTGAATTTCTACTCACATCAGTGAATCCAGGACTTTGTATGCAGGCTCTAAACCAAATCCTCCATCCACACAGGCTCTGATATGCCACTTGGTTTCTCTTTTCCTTCCCTCTGCTTTCCAGCTATTTAGAGGAATTTTGAAGGGATGCCTTCTCAAAGCTGCACCAAAGGTACTAAAGATCTTACCGTGTAGCTCAGTGTACAGAAACTTCATGTTCTTTCTGTCAGCATCTCTGTATCTACACTGCTTCAGAAATGTTCACTTGCCCAACACAATGCAACGTGATTGCAAAGAGCTTTACAGATTCTGGAGTAACATCAACTCCCCTCCCGCATTGTGTGAAGCTGGGGAACAGCCCATCTACACAAATCTACTCCTGCCCTTTTTGTGCCTCGCTATGTTTACTCATATGCACCCACAGCTCTTTCTAAAAGAAACCTGATTCTTACTTTCACGGCTGTGTTAACATGACACCAAAACCTGCTCCTCCGGCAGTTTGCGGGGGGATGAGGATGTCATGCTGACACATCCAGGGCTTGATCTGACAGCAAACAAGGATTGCAAAAAAAAACCAAAACAAAAACCAACAAAAAACCCACCTCCGGTTTGAATGGGCTCAGCTGGGAGGAGAAAACTCTCCTGCTTTGAAGCACATGAACCCTCACGTGTTCCACAGAGACTTGGGGGTGGGGGACGCACACCGTTAGCTGATAGGGGTAGGAAGATGGCAACGTTTTTTTATGCTTCATACCATCATAAGACTATGCCTTGCACCTCCTTCTTTCCCCACAGCCTCTGAACTCTAAGTCTGGTCTAACCTTTTCCAATGTAAGCAGCACTGGTTTATGCTGTCTCAAACCAGACATTTTGAAACACAGGGCTGACTGCTGCCCTCCATTACCTTCCCCTAATCCACCTGCCAGTAGTCCCATGCACAGCAGACAGAGGGGTTTGTCTCCTTTTGTCACCATATGCATGCTTTTAGGGCACACAATGACAATCAGGACAAAAATACCACTGGGATTTCATTGTATTGTGCCGCTGCAATGTAATTTGGCAGCACACAGAGAATGCAGCAGAAAAACAGCAGGGAAGATGGTGATGGGAAACCACACACTCAGGCTGCAGAAGTCAGGATTCAGTTTATGTACGGTCCTGAAAGCCAAATGAAAGTGGGACATGTACACCTGTACATGCATGCACATGCACGCGGATGGACACGTATACTTATGGGAATAAGTGCAGGAAGCATTTGAACACAGCCACAAATGCAGAGATCAGTAGCTTACCTCCCAGCCCCCTCAGAAAGAAGAGATACTTGGACAGCAGCTGCCGTAACTCTACGTAACCACTCCTTTGCTACCCTGAACTGGGGGTTCCTGGCAGAAACATGGTGCTGGCAGAGCACATGCAGACACCAAAAAGGCAAAGAAGAGCTCAAACCCAGTTCTCCTGTGAGAAAATGTGGCTGGAATTCTTGATTACTGCATGGGTTGCAATTATTTCTCCTCTCCAAGGAAAAGGAAACATCTCTGGGGAGCCAAAAGCAAGGGAAAGGGAGAAAAGGAGCATGGGAATCACTGCAGGGGGGGTCTATAGGTAAGGCATCCAAAGGGAAGATCACATGGTGAGGCTAGGGAGGTGAAAACCAGAATGGGTGAAATTTGCACCAGTAATGAATAGATTGATGGGTTCTGCTCTCATACCAGACACCATCTTTGTCATGAGGAAGAGGCGATATAATTTTAATTGCCTGCACTGAATTTGGGAGACAGCTGTGCAAGACAAACAGTTTTCCATATTATTTTTACCTTGGATCACCATGTTTTCCCCAAAACACACATTGAGGCTGTGCATACGGATGCCGTACCCTATGCCCCCAGTGAAGAAAACAAAAGTGCTCATTCCTTTCTTAAATAAAGGAAAAAAAAAGGAAACAATATTTTCATTTTCACACTAGCAGCAAGCAGCAGGCGAGAATCAAGAGGTGCTAAGAGATGCAAGCACGTCCTTTCCAACAGATACCTTCTTCTTCGCCAGCAATAAGTCCTGGTAAGCATTCGAACGGAGGAAGCGCGCATAGCTGTCACTCTTCATCAGCTTGTAAATGTGCTCCTGTGGGACGGGAGGAAATGAGAGACAGAGAATTGTTATCAAACCTCATTTAGACATCACAGGGATTTAAAACACAGCGCATTAGAAGGAAGAGAGACTGATCAAAGTTCTAATTAAGTCTGCTATTATTGATTATCTGTGTTGTGGTAGCGTACAGGAGGTCCATCCTGGGGCAGGACCCTGCTGTGCCTGGGGCTGTACGAACACAAAACAAAGAGATGGCCCTCACCCCAAAGGCTGGCACACATTATTCAGTAATCAGTGTTATTCTGCAAAGACTGCAACTCTCTGAAGTCCCCAGATTATAAGCAGGTGTCTAGCCAGGCTGAGACTGCTGGGATGTCTCAAGAAGGAAGAAATAAACACCAGAAATTGTGCCATAGATTAGGTTTCATTTTACCACTCATAGATACTTGAACTATCACCCAGCACGTCCCTCCTGTTCACGGAGGGGAACTGATGCTTGGACACATTTCATCTCCACTTAAGACGCTTAAAGCAAGCCAACCTGTTCATGTCCTGAAAAAGCCTGTATCTTTGGCGACTATGCAAGGAGGTTATATGACTAGCTCAGATGCGGTTGGCTACATCATATGTATAAAGTTATGTCAGATGAGTCCCTCCTATAAGGTCTTTTTTCTCCTAGCAAGTCAAACTACTGTTACCAGTTTGCTCCGAGAGCACTTACTACGTGCATCTTCAGACTTACAAAGTGGTGTTTCATTGCAGCAGAACTTCATGCCTACCCTTTTCCAATTTCCTTGCTTAGTTTTACTTTCCTGCTGAGAATCCCTTAACAGAGTCAGCTCTTCTTCTCCTAATTATCCCTGGATTTGTAATAGATATTATCCCAAACGCCAAAAAAATTAAATCAAAATACTTTGACCAAATAAAGACTGAGAACACACTAAAGGAACTCAAGAGAAAAACGGGCACCCTGGACACTCCTCTTAGACTTTGCCCAAGGAAGCACTTTTATAGAGTTAATGAGCAATTTTATCTATACTGATTTATACAATGTGAAATATTCTCTCCTGCCCTAAAGCCATTGTACATGAAACTTTAGAAGAGCCAAACCAGACTGAAGTTGCATAGCTTATTTCACAGTGTTAACAAGCCAAGCAGAATTCCCTTATCTTCACCATCATGGGTAATTAGTGATGACCTGTCTATACACAGAAGAACTGCTTAATTCAGCTTTCTTGCACTATTTGGTGTAGTCCTAAGAGGGGCATAACTGCCACTGTTTTTTCTACGACAGCATAAACATATCCTGGGAGCTACAACCCGGTGTGGAACAATTTTTACTGGATAATTTCCATACTTGCTTTTAGACCTGACAAATCCTCATTTGTGTAGCACTATCTGTCTGAAGGATAGCACAAGATTTTGCAATAGAAATGCTCGTATAAAGCTATTTAGCAACTGTCACCCTTCCTTGCTGCAGAAAAACACAAGGGAGGGCACAACTTCATACTTCTCACCTACAGCACTGCCATGAGATTTCATATCCAGCTGTGGGACATTTGTTATATTTATTCAGGACAGAATGAGCCAAGTACGCACTAAGACAAGAAGAGGGAAAATAATGCACGGCATGGATATGGTCGTCAAAAGGTTTCTGTTTCTGTGGTGTGAATAAGGACTTTCAACATCAGCTCTCATTCAAATACTTCTACTAGCAGAAACTCAGGATTCAGTTGATTTAAACCCAACCATATTACAACCAGTTAACCTGTATTGTTACCTCTTATGGCTTCTCAAGGGAATTCCATGTCCTCCTAATGAGTTCTTCATAATTACCTGGGGAAAAAACCCACCTAACTATATACCTAAAAGTCTTTTTCCTTCCTCTTCCAGGACCATAAGGAGACAGATGAGTAAGTGGGGCAGCCACCTTGTAGCCCATCAACAGTAAAGGGCCTGAGGGGTCTCCAGAGCCTCCCTCCTCTTAGTGGTCCTCCCTTGCAGCACCCAGGGCATGCAGGTGCTGGTGGGAAGGGGTGCTGAGGTGGGCAGGAAGGTGCTGTGGGGCTGAGATAAGATGGTGGGTGACAAGGGTATTTTGATTAACATTTTGATAGACATGTGATTATTTTTTTTTTTACTACCTTTGGACTCCAACTGGTTTCTTTACCTTTGGTCAGACAACTGGGTCTGCTCTGAAAAACAATTATAACATTTTTTGGAAAATAACATTCAGTTTTCATTACAGACAGATCACATGAGCTGTTTGCAGGCAAAGGAGAACACACCAGGCTGGCCGTACAACCCGCTGGCACACCAGCGACAACTATCATTCTTGCTCATGTCAAGACGGCTTCATGTATTTGACCTTAAAACAGTATAAATTCAATATCTGGCTGTGGGAAGGGGGAAAAATTACTTCAATCCTGAGATGAAATAAACCACAAGCAGACTTAACTGAAGCCCTTCCCTGAAAAACAGGACTATTGCACACCCACAGCCCAACTGCCACCGCAGTTAGCTAATTGGTATGAAGCATTTTCTCCGCTTTTCACATCTTGGAATCGCTGAACAGAAACACCGCTACCTTTCAGCTGTTCACCAAAGATATAGTCAAACAGGGAATAACTATTCCTAGGCTTTGAATGCTAATGAAGAAAGAAGACTGGGCATAGGGGAAGGGAGGGACATGCATAGCTTCAGAAGCAAACTTTACTGCTTAACTGCAAGAATTCAAAGGGCTTGCTTTGAAGAAGCTCTGGACTGGAGGCACGAATGACACACTGATCATTTATTTTACAGCACTGCATTTCTGAAGCACCTCCTGGAAGTCTGAGCCAGTTGCTCAGGTCAGCAAAGACTGCCTTCCAATTTGCAACAGTACAGGACAGCTTACATTGCTGCAGCCAAAATCCCCGCTGAGACTGCAGCATGAAGGTTCTTGCTAAAATTGTGGCTGCAGTGTGCGTTCAGCCCAGTTGCACAACAAACCTAGCTGCAGGACAGGAAACGCCAGTGGCTGGGACATTCGTTTTGATCTTTAGCCTACTCTGCTCTTCACCACCAAGCTATTTTCTGTTATACTTTCTGAAATCTGAAACTTGCTAGGGAGAATTTACAGCTAGTGTTTAGCAGCTCCTCATTTCTTAAATACACTGAAAGCTACTGGAGGTCTAGCAACTGAGCATATTCTTCTGAGGAAGCCTGAGCAATGGGCCTATCAACAGAGGCGCCTGCATGGATTTAACTGCTCCGTGCAACTTGTGTGAATTGGTTTGTCCCCTTTTATCATGGATTTTTAACTCAGTTGGGACCATTGCAACCCACTGGTCTCTCACTTATTATTTTACTGAGTAGCTGCTTTTGTTCCTCCTCTTTATCACATGGTAGAGAGGGAGCATAACCTCACCAAAGACTGAAATCTTCAACTGCAGCCAGCTCCTCTAGCAATGCACTTTATACACATGCACACTCCCTGACATACCTTGATGCTGCTGGCAAGAAATTTGAGCCTTCACATCCTTATGCTGAGAGAACTCTGCATTTTGTAAAGTTGTTTATTATAGGGTAACGAGCTCATTATTACTGGCTCCCTGAATACACAAAGCAAATCCACTACTTGTGTAATTTTTAACAATGCAGCTGCAGCTCTGGACATTACAGTCTCCTGCGCTGCAAGCAGTCTGGCCAGAATTATCACTGCGACATTTCTTTGTAAGTGCCATGGGAAGTTCCTGTGCCACATCTGCACAACAGCAGGAGCAACATTTCATCTAGGCAGTGTAGCATCTCCCAGACATTGCTGGGTACCAGTTCCCTGGTAGGTCTCAGACTCACAGCTCCCTGCTCTAGACTTAAGACAGCAATCCTTTAGGGGGTCACATTGCAAAACCAAAAATTCAAAACAATCTTCTAACAAAAACTGCCCAACTGATCTATTAAACCATTAAACAAGGTAGCATCCTGCTTTTAAAAACAGATAGAAAGCAGAAAAGAAAAGCCTTTCAAGATTTGGCGAGGAGTTGACAGGCATCACGTGTCCCACTGGTCTCCCCTGCAGCCTTGGCAACTACCTCTGAGCACCAAGCTGCTGTCTCAGGCCACTGCAGTGGCAGCTGCGAGTGGAGACAGGGACTGACTTGACACGTGCGAGCAAGCCCTGGCGAGCTGGCTTTTTGAGCCGACCGGTCACTTAGTCCCTCACACAGCGTGCTGTTAACGAGTGCTGGCTGTACTGATGCTCCCCTGCGAGGATGGATGCACATTTGGAAATGTCAGTTTAACATGGAGTCTAACATGACACAATAACCTGCTTTTGTAATTACACTGGATTTCATCTCCAGGAAGCAAACAATTCCCTTACAAGACTCCTGCAAGCAGAGCAGGCTTGCTGTCAAACATCCCCAGAACTGCTGTTCCCCAGATCCTGAACCGAGGCAACAGAGGCAATGGGGTCTCCATGCATCTCTTCTTGAGAAAAAGGCAGACCCCCTTTCATGTTTTGGGCACCTGAATCACATCTCCTCTATGGTGGGAAGAACTATGCAGTGGGTCTGAGGGGTATCCAGCTCCACTGAGCATCTTCTCTGGACTTAGGCTTGTATCATGAGAGTTACACTTCAGGAAGTGTAACCATTTCACTTGCCATCGCCATTGCATGATATAAATGAGAACAAACAGTAAATTTTAAAAGGGGAAACGTTGTCACTTCTGTGAATTGGAAAACAAAGGAACCAGCCAGGTAAATCACAAAAAAATTATTTTCTACAGTTACGTGACACCAAGAGGAAATCCTGCCCCAGCGACAGCTGACAGCCTAAGCGCAGGGAAATAAACCCTGATAAGATTCAGCATCTCTTGGCTGTTTCCCTTCCACAAGCTCTGTCTTTGGAAGGAGATGAAGGACAAGCTCTGTAAATTTTCTTGACAAGAGGGGAAAGAGGGAGGAAAAAAAAAAAGAAAGTTTGCAATCCAGACGGGAATGTGGGAGGTGGCTGAGATAGCAGAAACTGTCTCAAAGCTGCACCTGCTTCAAATCAATGTGCTGCAATGTGATCTCAGGTCTCTCTCCCCCTTTGCAGTCAAAGCGCAGTGACCCTGAGGAGGGCACAGGTGGCAGCCAAGCAGGACCTTGGGAACCCCCGAGAAATATGTGGGAAAAAACCTGAAGGATAAAAAATAATAACAACACCTGACTTGCACAAAGCACCTGGTGGACCTCAGGAATTGTGTTCTCTGTTAAGAACATTTCTTTTTAGCAGAAAGTCTTGGTTCTTTCCTCTGAAATGTGTATATGAGACAAAAGCAGTGTTGTTGGTTAAACATACCCCTTTCTAATCCCACCTGTATCTTAGCCACTGGGACACTTTGTGACAGGCTTGAGACTTTTTGGGGGTTGTGAAGGCCAAGCACAATGTTCTCATGACCTTTGAACACCAGTTAGATTCCAGAAAGCCCTTAAATTTTAACTTGCTGATAGAAAGTTTTCCCTGCTTGTGCCTAAAAAGAGCCATAGGCTTTAGATGACAAGGGGGAATAAGGGGAAATTGCAAATTCTTTGCTCATTTCAAGCACAGGTTTCCCATTTAGCACATTTTTAGCCCATTCTGTGCGGGGGTTACACTGAGGCTGTTCAGATTCACTTGAGCCCCAAGGGCCCACTTTGCCCTTTGTAAACTGGTCAGAAACCTCCTTTCTCTAGCACATAATTTGGATTGTTTTAGAGCACCCGTTCGTCCTGGCATTAAACTAGTGTGAGGTGATTTGGAGACCCTTTTGTATTGCAAGCATGCGAACACTAGCAGCTGCCCCTCTGGCCAACTTCAAGGGAGATTTGCAGAATGTCTGACAAATCCATTAGAAGAAAAGCCCACAAGAAATGTAAAGCAGTAGATTAAATAACTAAATAAATAACATCAAACTGCAATGAATGCTAATGTTTGTTCTACCTGTACGCTGGGCACTGGGGAGGAATTTATTGCAGATTCGCACATGAGAGAGCAGAGCCTCAGTGAATGCCTTGTGGCCTCTGCTGGAAGGATGACAACAGATGCCAGCTGAGGACCTGCCCGGGGTTTGTTTTTTGAAGAGCTGTCTCCACAGCACAAAGAGGACGTGGGAAGGAGAAAGCAGGGAGATGCTTTTCTGAGCATACGGTGTGCGACTGCTGCATCTTCCAATTAGACTTGGCAGCAGCCTTTCTGTCGGCACCTTTACTCTGCATGGACGTCTGTGGCAGCGGGGGTAAGGTTACCCCCTGTGCCAGCACGCACGTGTACTGCAGTCAGCAAAACCTGCTATCCAGGGGCTGTTGGAGACACATCCTATTCACTCGGTTGTACTTTTCCCAGCCCATCCTCAGGAATCCTGCCTGAGTGGCAGGACCCTCTACCACACCACCACCAGGATCTTCTAAAAAGCTGAAGAAAGGAAAGGAGACCTACTCCTCATTAGCAGTTACTTGTGCCACTACTGAATGCAACAGTTTTTAGGAGCAATTATGATCAATTGCCGTTCAGTCTAACTGACAGTGATGAAATGTGCTTTTGAGAAAGCAGGATAAAATGCAGCATCGGCTCTGGAAGCTGAAGCAGTTGGTAGCAGACACAGCTGAGATGAGGCAAGCAGCGAAGAAGCTGCAGAAGACAACCTTCACACTTGCCCTGACTGAACCTGATGGGAAAACACGGGGCAGGGGGCGGGAGGAGGCAGGGAAACATGGGGGTTTTATTCCTATTTCCCTTAATGTCTCCAAATCTCCACTAAGGACACCTCTGGATCTGCTTATTCTGGTCCCTGCATTTAGGATTTTACTCTTCTCAGAAACGCTGTACTGCAGGGTTTGAGCTGTCTGAATGCATTAGCCAGGGAGAGCCCCCTTCCCGAAGCCTCACTGGTACCTGGCAGCACTGCCACCAAGCAGGGTGAGGGGTAAACGAGGGCTCTGGCTGCTGCGGGAATGCTAGGCTTTCCTTGATTTATAGTTAGAAAAGAAATGTTTCTGGTTGGTAAATGGCATATAAGGGTCTTGGCCTGAGTGTGAATTGCTCTGGAAAATCTGAGCAATATCTTTTTGGCCACTCTCAAGTTATTTAAGTGACACAATAATTTACACCCACAGTTTTAGCTGGTGCATTTTCTTCACACTCAATCAAGTTGTTTTTGTAACTAAGGGAAAAAAAAAAAGAATAATTATACTGTAATATATACTAACCCCCCTGCTAAACTAAAAAGCATAAAACCTCTTTTCAGGCCACAAATGAAATTACACTGGGCTGAAGGCACAGGAACGTAAGAAAGAGCTTTAGCAGGAGGGATAACTGTAAGCAATGAGAGCTCATTTTGAGTAATACACAGAAATCCTTTGTTTAGCCCTGTAGATACATAGTTGGAAACACAATGTAAATCTTTTGGGGGAAAGTGTGTTGATAAAAGTAACACATAAATTTAGCTTTGGCTCCTCTGTAAATTGATCAGACAACTGGTTTGCTTCATACCTTCAAACATACAAATGGGAAGGCAGAGCTGCCAGGGGGTCCGTGGCAGACGCAGTGCGAAGGACTACAGAGGCAAAGGGTTGTCAAGCACCGCACAGTTAAGGGGTCAGCCTGGTACTGCAGGAGATTTAGTCCTAAATATAGCAAGGGCTATCCTGGGAGACAAGAGTGGGCTGCTGGGAGTCTAACGCCATATGAGCAGCTTTAGGTTTTGAGAACAATGATCGTGGCTAAGAGGCTGATTCTCTCAATATGGGCCAAATCCTGGCTACTGGCAAAAAGCCCAAGTGAACAGGTTTTGCTTGGGAGGAGGGGACAACCTAGTGTAGCATTTGGGAGATTGGCATCTCTTTTCCAAGCAATACAATATCTAGGAGTTCAGCAATGAAGATGGGTTTTTGCACTCCTATACATGCTGTGGTACAGCCATGAGGTGAAACTACTCAACTTTTTGGCCAACACCCTGACATTTGCAAGGCTGTCTGCAGCCTCCTCTTCCTGTTGTCTCTGGCGAAAATCCTGCCAGAAAGCCGAGTTGTGCCATGGAGAGGAACATGCAGAATCTCTCACACAGCAGAAATGAAATTCTGTTGCACTGGGGCAGCCTATGACCCACAGGAGGTGGTGACAGAGCAGGATGCAGCCTTACAGAAACAAGCAGCATACAGCTGCTGCATAAAGGTGGCTATGCTGAGATAAGGACCACCAGCCCTGTTTGGATGCCTACCTAGAGAATATATGCTGAATACATAAACAGCCCTCCATAGCTCATCAACACTTTGGCTGTAGGATATCTACTGCTATATCAACCTGGACCTGCCTTTAAGTGATTGAGCTCAAGCTCTCAGAGCCTGTGCTATAAATGCATATCAAAATCTTGCATCTGTTTGCTGATGAACCCCATCCAGACATCACATGACACTCATACCTGCTGTGGTCTGAGAAGGGGAGATGTGAAATGCACTGCTGATAAATCTCCCCAGGGATTTTTTTTTTAAATTAGAAGGATGAACACTTTAAGAGATAACAAACCTTTAGAAAAATTAGACTGCAGTGTTCCTGCAGCATGCGGGTTTGGCAGGGGTGGAACCGAGTCATCCACAAGAACATTCACCCATTGTCCACAAGAAGTGGACTCCTGGAGTCCTGGCTTCTCAGGTAGAAAGGGATACATTTGCAGGCACTTTCACTCCCTGCTTGGGAGAAACAGAAGAGCATCAGGTGCTTCCTGACTTTCACGCGGCCAGGAAATGCTCTTGCTCTGGATTTGAAATGCAGTTCTTTCTTGCATTCAAGAAGCACAGTGCACAGTACTGGCACAAGAGTCCCAGAGTCTGAGCACTGAATTCAAGTTTTAAGCAAGCTAGAGACTTTCCCATGTAATCCATTTAAAGGTATTTTTTGGAGTTAGGAAATATCTGGCACATGAGGCATTGTTATTGCTCGTGCACATGGTTATATCCAGCTTGGCAGGATCAACGCACTGAATAACAGGCAGACTATTGCCCTGTGGGAATATGCTGACTGTTCTTGTCACCCCATTCTCATGATCTTTCATTTGGAGAGATCTGCTGTCTTCTGTCACTGTATGTGCAAGGAGAGAGCTCACTCGTGACTTTTCCTAGCCCTTTTCCTGCCTGTGTGCAACAGCGCTGTTAGCTTAGACAGTTGTTTGATCCCTGATGCCTTCACAGAGATGCAACAGCAAGACAAAGGCTGGATGTTAGATGTTTTTCATATAACATGACTACAAGACCACAAATTAAAATGAAAGGCAAAGGACAAAAGAAGTACTTTCTGATGTGTGGTGCATATGTACATTTAAAAAAAAAAAAAAATCCTGGGAAAGTAGTAACACGGAATATCTGCTCCTGTGTAGACCTCCGCTTCAAGTCTTTTGTTTCCTGCTTTGCGCAGCCATCAGGCACACCAGCACAAGCCTCCACCATCACTTTCTTATTTTTGCTCCAGACACCTAATTGCTCTTCTGGATGTATTTGTGGGGCTCTTGGTTTTAGATTCTGTTTGGTTGTAGGTTGTTTTGTGATATCCACAAGGGAAGGAGCTTGCATTTTTGTTTGTGTGTGTAACAAACACACAGCAACAGTGAGGCTTCGCGTGAAGGCTGTTTCTACAGTCACTGTAACCCACATAGAGGGAAGGCAACTGGAGTACAGTGTGAGGAAGGAACTTCTCCTTCAGTCCCATAGAATCAGAGCCAAAGGGGGAGAAGAGAATAAAGGTCAAGTCCTTGTGCAATCCCTAACCTCCACAGGAAGGTCCATGCTGGCAAAAGCCTCCAGGAGGGCCTGGGCACCATCCATGTATCCATACAGATGCAGCAGTGCAGTGCTTTCAATTCCCTGTAGCACAAGCACCAGGTCTCTGAGCAGTGTTGGCTCAGGTGGACTTGAGCCCCCCTTCAAGGCAGAGCACCTGGGGCTGCCCCATGCCCCCTTGCTGACTTCCCGCACTGCCAACCAGAGCTGCTTTGCCATTACCTCGATCCTCCATCCTTAGTCACCATCCTTTACAGGCATGCATGTAACTGGGGTGGCTGGGTGAAACTTTAAGAAAATAGGAATAATGTTTCTTCAAGCTCTTACATGAAAGGTGATACAGATGCACAATGAATGATTATTTTAACGTTTTCCTTCCATGCTGTGATTTTGTTCAAGACCTACAAAAGGAGTTCTGTATGCCCACTAAATAGGCACCAGGCATACATTGCTCTATATGCTTGCTTTCACATCCTGTGCATGCTTGAAAAGACATAGTCAGTGGAAGAAAGGCCACCCCTCATTTTCCCTTCTTGGTAGAAAATGACATTCTATTACCAAGAGATCCTTGCTCACGCTTGGAGTTTGTTTTTGAATTCAACAGGATCCTCTGTCAACGTTCCCAGCTTCCTGATGGGACCAGAATGCAAACTGAGGACTAATCACTAATGAATCCTGCAAGGGCTCGTATCTCTATCACAGTCCAGAACAAGCTGAACCAACACCTGGGGCAGCTGAGAGCATGAATTGGGTCCAGATCTGGGCCAGGTACATTTCTGGTTTGAGCTGCCTGGAGTTTGGCATTATAGTCTAAATCTGCTCTGGAATTAGCCGAGGATCTGCACAGCACAGTTAAAATCCCTAACTGAGCCGGGATTAGAACTGAATTTCCCTGAATCATCTTCACAGGAACAACAGCCGATTAGTTCAGGTAAAGGAACGTCAATCTAAAACTCTACTTTATTTATTAAAGAAGAAAAATAAACAAAGCAAACAGGAAAGTAATTCCAAAGACAACTATGTGGCTTACCTTACTTTAGTATATCGGGCTCTGAAGCCTACCAGTAAATGCCCCTACAAGCAAACATTACTATCAGGAGACACAATGCATTCTTGTGATACTAGTTCCCAATGCCAAGGGACTGAGGCAGGGATTAAAGACTTGCTGAAGGCAGAAAGACATTTCAGGGGAGGCAAAGAGATGCTTGAAGGTGGTGGTGGTGGGGGAAGTTTAAAAACTAATTATGTGTTGTACAGATAAGCCATAATTGTCACACTCACAGCTCTGGGTTCCCATGTTAAAGATGAATTACTTTGGCTGTCAGCAGCTTCATTAGCCAAAAGAGGCCATTCAGATGGACCTGAACCTATTTACTTTCCAGAGCTGGCTGTGCTTGCTTCGTATTGCAGGGCCCCACACTGGTTGTTCAATGATGCTGATAACTCCTATGGGAGCTCACATCCTTCTAAGTAGTTCACTGTATAATTGAACTGACCTTTCCTGACGGTGCCCCCTGTATTAAAAGCTGCTTTACTCCCCAGTGAAAATGGTTTGATAATCATAATATTTTACTCAGTGGACAGTTGTTTTAGAGCAGAAAATAATCAGCTGAATTGGTAGGCTCGCCTCTGGAGGGGCCCAGCACTAAAATGACAAAAGGCGCTGCAGAT
This sequence comes from Platalea leucorodia, assembly GCF_965183815.1. Lineage (NCBI taxonomy): Eukaryota > Metazoa > Chordata > Aves > Pelecaniformes > Threskiornithidae > Platalea > Platalea leucorodia. Next base: position 41,189,584 of record NC_138829.1, on the reverse strand, counting down.
CAAGATAGCTGGCAGAGCTGACGATCAGGACAGAGCGAGCAGTGGGAACCGTGCTGCTCGAGGAGGGGGGATGCCAGCAAACCTGGATGGCTGGGGGAGACGAATCATAGAATCACAGAATCGTTAAGGTTGGAAAAGACCCTTAAGATCATCGAGTCCAACCGTTAACCTAGCACTGCCAAGGCCACCACTAAACCATGTCCTCAAGTACCACGTCTACCCGTCTTTTAAATACCTCCAGGGATGGAGGAATGCAGGCTCAGCCGGCACAGCACGCTCTGGTCGGAGCCAAGGCGAGCCAGCATGGCTTGAGCGGGGCACGGGGCAGGCAAGGGTACAGGCAGGAGACACAGCAAGAGAAGGCAGCTCTGTGCAAGCAGAGTGGTGCTGGACTGCAGAGTGCAGCAGCAGTGAGGGACACACAGCAGGGCAAATATCGTAAGCCGAAGTGGGGAAATGGCTAAACACTTACTTCTGTAATACAGGAGCCCATCTTAGAGAGAGCTCTGTCCGAAATAATAAATGGACACCAAATTCCGGTTTGGAGTAGGAGCCCCTTGAGGACATTTGGAGCTGAGATTTTCAGTGTCACTTTTCTTAAATAGAGGAACCATTTGCCTTCAGACCGTGAGTGGCCTTGGGACAAAGAGGTCTTAAGCAAGAGGCCCCTTTTCTCCCTGTTTTCTTCTAGGCCAGTTGTCTTACCAGATGGTTGTGCAGCATCTGGGAGAACTCTTTGGGGCTGGAAGCCAAGGTTGTGCAAAGAAGCACATCCATGTAGACTGTTAAGCGCCTGATAACAGACGATGCTTTGCTTTCAACTTACGGTTATAACGCATTCACTAGCCTGAAGTATACTGTGCTCTGCTACACCTTCCCCTTCCCAAGTACAGCAGTGTGTTCATTCCCAGTGCTTTTTATACATAATTGCCGTTTTGCAGGTCTCCTGGGCCAGCATAAGGGCCAGAGTGCCAGATCACCTTCTCCTATTTTTCCACTGCAGGAGCAGCAATTTCATTTTCTCAGTTCAGCCAACCCTTTTCTTTCCTCTTAGTCCTAGTGTCTCAGAGCTGCAGGCATTCAAAGAATGTGCTGTTCAGTAAACTAAATTTTTTCTTGTTCTTTATCCACAAGGACATTTCAGTTGTTTTCCTCTCTGTGCTAAAGCTACACAGGACAGGACAACACTCATATTTTCCCTCCCACAGTGGAGTGTTTTGACTGGTTGTGTCTGGTTGGGTCCCTAGGAATGCAGGATGTGTGGGAGCTCTCATGGGCTCCTGGTGCCAGGGTGCTGAGATAAGGCAGCTGGGCTACAACCTGCTGCAGATTCGTGGACAACAGAGCCCCCGAGGTGGCAGGGCTGACCTGGGGGAGACGCCAGGACAGGACCTGGGAGATTCAGTGCGCACCAGGGGGACCGAGAAGTAGATGTGCAAAGAAAAATGTCCCCTCTCCAGGATAAGCCAGTAAAAGCCAACATTGCTCCAGCTCCACCAGGGCACTATGTCCCTCAGCAGTGTCCTGTTCCTCCCTGCTTTTGTTAGACAGCCTCCTTAGCTATCTGGTCAAGCAGTCAGAAACAGCTTGCTTGCCCTTTGGAGAGCTACCAGAAGTCCACTGCACAAGAAGGTAACTGGGTTCACCTCCCACATTGCCCTATCCTCTCTTGGCACAGATTCAGGCTCCAAGAGGACCAGAGCTGGGCCTCAAGGTCTAACTTTGCCTCATACTTCTGTTTCCGTGAACCAAAACAGATGAATTAAGGACATCCGTCAGCAAAAAGATCCTCTGAAATAAAATTAACCCAAAGAGCTGAAATTGCAGTCTAAATGCAAGAGCTCCAGCTTGATTTCATCAACTCCCCTTTGAATGGCAATTACATTGTGAACTGATCAGTTCAAGCCTAAATCCTCCGTGTCTTCTTCTGATTAAATACTCATTGTCTAAACATCCATCTTATTCTCAGTACTTCTACTTATCAATTTAATCAATTCCCCCATTATTCACCTATCTGCTTTAGCCTGCGTTTTGCCATCATCATTTTTTTCAGATGATGCAAATTGCAGAAGTTCTTGTTCACTATAACTGCAAAGCAAAAAATATATCTTAGCCAGAACGTCTTCATATTCCTGTGTTTCTCAGCTTTAAAAAGAACATTTAAGTTGCCTGATATTCACAGGGGATTGCCTTGAAACTTTGCGTACATTCCTTCTATGCTGGCCCCAAGGAGCAAGACTGCATTCAGGAAAATACAGTATTTGATGCTAGCTTGAAAAATTCATTGCCTAACCTTGTATAAGTGGTCTGCAACATCTCCCCTGAGACAGAAATATTTTGTTAGTGGACTATTTTGAAGAACTGCCTTTGAACACCAATTTAAAGAAAATATAAGAACAGGGATTCTTTTCATTTGCTGTTGGTTTTACTACATGCTTTTGATAAAAATGATTACGAGGAGGATATCTTTTAATTGTGTCCCTGATAATATTTGCCAAATGATCCCTTCTTCCTTTTTCTTTTTTAGCCTTTATCAAATGATATTTTCACTTTCTCAGAAGGTTATGCAGCTTTATCCTTGCTTGTAGCAGTTTTTCTCAAATTATCTGTTTTCCTAAAGGCATCTTCTGTGTACAGTTTATCTGTAAAATTTCCCTGATAAATCTGGGGCCCTTAGGAGGGAAGGATTAAGCTCACTGCATTGCCTGCTGTCCTATCATTATTCTAAGGTATTGTCTGGTGGACAAGTTTCTAGCTGTGTTGGAAGGAGCTGCTGCATTTGGGGTTTGGCAGGGGGGGATATAATTAGCTAGAAATAAATAAATGATTAAAAAAGTGTATTAACCAGGATTTTGATATGATATCAGCCATTAAGTAAATATGCCAGACTTTGGTGACAGGGAGTACAGAGAGCCAAACTGAAATTCATAGCACTCTTTCATCTTTGCTTTCTCTGAGACATGGCTCCAGCTTGCTGTGCCTTGCAGACTTGTAAATTTTGGAACATTTGTTCCCAGAGGAGAATTAGCCTGTTATAACTGATAGATTCAAAGAAAATATAATTTACCCAGCTTGAATAGATATCCTTAAAGTCACTTCAAACTGTGTGTCTCCTTTTTCTTACAAGTGAGCAGTAACAATGTGATAGTGGAATATCAGAGTAAAACTGAGAGTTTTGTTAGCAGTAGTTGCATAAAATCAAAACCAAACCTGTGCATCTTCATATGTATATCTCCCTGGGTCTTTGACATTTTGGCTTGTTTTCTCATAGCTGTGGGAATCCAGGTTGATAGCACTTTGGGCCCCAGGAGCTAGAAACTCTTGCCAGATTTCTTCCACTCTGGTGGTTACATCCTGTAGAGGTTGTTTCTTGAGATCTTGGACAGCCAACCAAAACCTGTATGAGGCAAAAATTAAAGGGGGAGAAAAAGAGAGAAATCTAGATAAGACTTCACGATAAGCCTGGGCAGAGTCCCAAAACACAGACGTAGAGCCTAACCCTGTATCTAGCTGAATTCACAGAAGACTCTCCATTTAGCATGATTTCAGGGGAAGGTGTGATATACTTTACACCAAACCCTTACACTGTGGCTAAGATCAGAACAGTGCCTGTAAGAAGTGATACGTTCTTATTCAAACCGCCCCTGCAGAAGTGTGACATTAGGTATGCAAACAGGAAACCTCCAGAGCTGTGCAGCTGGAGGAGGGGAGCAGGCTCTGCCTCCTACCGTCCCTCTGCAATCCACCGGTCATTCCTGCCTGCAGGATCGGCTGTCCAGAGGGGATGCAAAATGCAGAACAAACTTAATATTCATATCATTTCCAGGGTGAAGTTGTAGAAATGGTACTTAGAGCAATCTTTTTTTTTTTTGACTTGTAAACTGACCAGCATTCAGATGGATGCCATGGGCAGAGATGAATCTTGTCATGGCCATACTCCAATTTTACAGGGATGTTTTCTTGACTGGACCACACTTACGAGCTAAAATAAGTTCATAAACATTAAGAAGACAATCTCTTTGATAGCTAAGGGCATAATCCACATCTTGATCTGTGAAACCAAAGGCCACGGAATATTTTTGCAAGAGTGACGTGCATTGTCTTTTACCCTAGAAAAAAAAAGGGTATTTTGTTGGTGGTGCTGGTTTTATTTATTGTTGACAGAAATCCACTCTTGCAGGTGATTAACTCAGAAGATGCAGGGCCCCCAGTAGCCTTTTGTTTTGGTCAACGCTACCTTCTAGCAAGAAGATAGCCTCTGAGGCCTCTGCCCTGGGTACCCAGGCCCTGCAACCCAGCTGAACGGGTACAGTAGTGCTCCGTAGGGAGTGCTGAGGGCTACAAGGCAAATAGGTATAGAAAGCACCTTTGCAGCCACCTGCAATAACCAGCTCTTTCCTACCCCATGGCAAAGGAGCCCATTGCCCAGAGATGACAAGGAGGGCAGGGCTCGCCTTGGCCGTCCCTGCCCCGCACCGCTCTCTCACACTTGCCTCTGTTTGCCAGACTGTGCAGTGGGGACAAGGTTTCAGGGCATCTGCAAGAGCTGCACAACTTATAAAATCCTGTGTCCCCCCCTTATCATTATGGGAGACTACTAAATAAACCAGTTGAACTTTGAAAGCCTGATTTCCCACCCCAAATCATTCAATGGTGTCAGTGTGCTGCCACTAAGGCAAATGTTCCCCCATGGTGGAAGGAGGAAGATACAGCCTCTCCCAAACCAAAATCCCACTGGCAGCGAGGGTGGCTGGAGGAGCCCGCAGCCTGGTGACTCCTGCACTGTTTCTGACCCTCCCTTCCTTACCGGCTGCGGGCAGTACCTAACCACCCCAGAAACACTGGGGTTATCGTAATCAAATGAGGCCGCTAACCCATTTAGCCTGGTCCCCTACCTGCAATAGAGGGAAACAGCCAATTTGGGGGAAAAAAAAAAAAAAAAAGACATTCACACTGCATGCAAGGCCAGGCTAAATCCTCCTTGCCTGTCCCCTGCTCCTCCCCTGCCAGGAGGGGGCCTAATGCCACAGCCCTGACTCACCCAAGCCACTTGGTTGTATTCCTTCATACGGTTTTCCCTGCTCCCTGGCAGGCTGTCAGTTACGCTCAGATACTGCATCAGTACCTGTGGAGTCACATACTGGTGGAGCTCACACAGCAACATTTGGTTTTATAAACTGAAATAGAGTATTTGGGGTTGGCGGAGGGGTGTGTGTGGTTGGTCCTTTTCTATCTTAGAGATGTTAAGTGCGCCTGATGTCCTGCCTTGTTATTTGAACTGTAAGTGACACCCCCACTTATCACATGCATGCAGAGAGTAAAGGGTGGCACTCAGAGTGCAACAATCTGATGCCATATGTGGCTTTCTTTACTTCGAAAATATTTTATCATTCAATTTCAGATGCGATGGGAACATGTGAATGCAGAAAAAGCATAGACAGAAAAGATGCTAATCATTCCAGAGTAGCTGGGACACTTCAGACAAACACTTGGCTAGAGAGAACGTTTTCTGCTGGCTTATCTTCTGCCCCTGGAGCCGGGGAGGCGGGCTGGGAAAGCACGCTCGTGAGAGAACCGGGCGCGCTGTGAAGTGACAGCTTGCCAGAACAGGAGCACCATCCATTTTAATAACCATTTGGCTCAATCTGAAAACCAACCAACCAGACCAACCTGACACTAACAAGAACAAGCTCTTTTTACTGCAAGCAATTGTGAATTCATGCCCAAGGCTGGATGTCCTCTTCAAGGCAAAGAGGAGTTTTGTCTTGGTAAAAATTTCAAAGCTATTCACTATAGCTGGTATCTGAAAATCGGGGAACATCAAAGAGGGGTACCCAGCCCCGCAGCCTCGACTCCAAGGCAAATACTCTGCCACAAGGAATCATCCTGAAGCCAATGCATAAGCAGGGCTTCCTCTGGGATTTATACAGCATTTACAAGAGAGAAGCAGGTATTTCTGCCCAGGAAAGGATGCGCTGGAATTTGTGCTCAATTATAAAGTGCAAATACATTCCCTGAGTCAGTCCCACAATTTCTGAAGTGCAAGCCCAGCCCCAAGTTCACAAGGACTCAGAAGAAGATCCCGCATTGCCTCCTCCCTTTCTCTGGGAAGCAGATCTCCCAGTGGACATCTCTTGCACAGGGCAGGGAGTAGGGAGATGTCCTCGTGTGTCCTCTCCACAAGTGCCCTATAAGCAGAGCAGGACTGGCATGGTGACTGTCTGCACCGAGGGAACAGCAGCATTGCTCACAGGTTCTTTGCCCTTTATGGAACAGCATGTAAGATCTGCAGAAGGCTGATAATATGGTGTCCTGAACTGTTGTCAGAGGCATAAACTATTCCAGCCTCATCCAGCTCGTAATTAAGCTGCTGTCACTTGCAGGAGATAGCCCGTAATGGCGCTTTATCCCATGCAGTCCCCTCAAGGCGCAGAGAGCTCCTGGGCCTCAGCGTGCCTGCTCTGCCTCCCTGCAGGGCACTGCAGAGGTGCTCGGTCACTGCGGGCTGCTGTTTGCAGATGCTCCTCGGTGAAAAGACTGCTAGGGAAGGACAGGGGGTTGCTTCTGAGGTACGCTGTAAAACAAAAATTAATTTTAAAACCTGATCAAGAGGCAAAATATGGATGACTCCACAGACTGAGGAACGGCTGTCAACATAAGGACAGTATTGTATCCCCATCTTGGGGGAGGACATGATGCCCCTGGCTTGACAGTGAAATGACCGAGTGACTGTCTGGGTTCAGAACACGAGCACACTCCTCTCCTTGCCTCAGTAGCTCCACGTAAGTATCTGGTGCACCTCCTGTCTCACATCTCTCACCACTCACAAACTTGTTCTCACTTCCTTTCACCAAGAGAAGAAATACCATTTTAGCATCACAGTTGAGAGGGGAAATGAATGAAAGGAATAGGTATAAATCAACACGCAGTTCAGACAGGGGAAATAGTTACATCTTTGTGTTACTTAATGGCCGGATCCTGGGTACGGCGCGCGTGGCGTGGCTGAGACCAGCAGAAATGTGCCCTGCGTGGGGCGTGCGGGGGACAGACGCCTGCGGCGAGGCGGCGTGCTAAGGGCACAGTCCTTCACTAACGCAGCACTTCCAAGGAGACCACGGTGTCGGTGTGAAGGAGGGCAAGCTCCCACTGCCCAGCTGGCCTCCCCCGCCGGCCCTCCTCCTCTCTCCTCTCCCAGGCTGCGCACCCCACGGCCAAACTGCAAGTCCCTGCTGCCTTTTAGTGTTCTGGGGCAGGAAACGTCTCGCTGTAGTTAGGCAGCACCCGGTGGTTCGCCAGCGAGTAAACAAGATGCCAGTTCGCTCACGACTGACAGCCGGCGGGGAGAGAGGCCGGCATCTCCCTGCCGCCTCCCGGAGGAGCACGGGCAGCCTCCCCGCCGGGCCCGGGCGGCCGCGCCGCCCCCGCCGCAGCGCCGGCCCGCTCGGCGCCCGCAGCCAGCTCAGGCGCGGGGCTGCCGTGCCGCGGAGCTGCCGTGCCGCCTGCCGGCCAGGCGGGGAGGAGCCCGGCCGCCCCCGGCCCCGGCAGCCGCTCCGGCAGCAGGCCCCAGGGGGACCCCGGGCCCGGGCACCACAGGGACCCCCGGCCCCCGGGGGACCCCCGGCCCCGGCCCTGCCCCTTGCAGGGGACGCCAAGGCACAGGCGCTACATCCTCAGTACCGCGCCTGCCGTTCTGGTGGCTTCGGGAGTGGTTAGAAAACTCCTGCGTAAATGCTTTTTACTCAGAAAACAAGGGGATCGGGTGGGTTTTACTTAATGTATCTGCTCCCCTCAACGCCTGAACTTCTCCTTTCCTGATGAAAACAAAAAAAAAAAAAAGAAAAAATTGGCAACAAGTTTCAGCCCTTAGGGGTCATACAAGATATGAACACTTTCTGCAGGTAAAATTCTTTTCCGGATAACTCAATTTTCAACACATGTTCACAATAACACACAAAATGCCTGCATTCGTGCATTGCAAGCTTCACAGTGCATTCCTATAAAGCGTCATGCGTTCTCTATTTAGGTCTATAAACAGGTGTGCGGCCTCCCTTCCCTTCGGGTAAAATTCCTGTGTCCCATATTCCCACTTAGTTGTTTCTCTTTCCAGCTGACACTCTTTGAAGTTGGGGGGGGGGGGGGAATCAATCCACCAGTTAGATGAACATCTCAGCAATCTCGAGATGTCTCGGGTGATTTCCAGATCATAAAAAATGTATAATAACTCTCTGTTGGCCTTTTTTTTTTTTTTTAATTGAAGCTTGGCATTTTGCCTGCTATATTTTGGGTACTTCAAAAATCAACAGAGTCAAAACAAATTGTAGATGAAAGATAACAACAGAGAGGAAAAAGAAAAGAGAGCAAGAAAAAGAGTTAAAATAAAACCAGAGAGAAAAATACCCAACTGACTGGCATTCTTGCTCTCACATAAATAATGGACAGTCAGTAAATAAATAAGTTACAGGGCTCAGCCGAGCCCAGGAGGCTGGTGGACATGATCCTGCAAGTTTATTAGAACACAGAAACACAGCTGGAAGGAGACCCGGGAGGTCACTCAGTCTAGTCTGCTGCTATCTCCAGCAGTGCCTCACTCGAGACCCCCACCGGGACCAATTTTTCTCAGCTAGGAAAATATGGAAATACCCCACCACAATCAACCCTGTGATGTGGGAGTTGCACCACTAGGTATAAGCGCAGAATTTGGTCCCCTTGCTATACCACTGAATTACATTTATTTCAAGGCATTCTCAAGTGCACGCTTCATGAAATCTTTTCCAGCGCTACCAGGAATTTCTAGGTTTTTCCATCAGTCACTTTCTCAGATCTGCCTTGAGGACAATACAGGGGCCTACAGGACTCCTGCCAGTGTTAATGAAGATCCTACTGACATTCCCAAGAGAGAATACATCCCCGCTGCAACAGTTCCCAGATCTCTGCGTAGTTACTGGGAGGAGAGTCCTTACAAGATAACTCCAAATGTAATTTTTCTAGCAAGGTGCTAGATGCTGTGCCCTCAGAAAGTTCCGTACAGCTTCCCAGGGTTTGGGTGGGATGCATCTCACTGAACTGCAGATGTCTACCGTGCAGACACTGTCATTTGAATCAGTCTCCCCAGGCTTATCGGTGGTAGAGAGAGACAGGCGCTTTACAGTGCAATTTAGGTGCTTTTAGTTTTGTTTCCACTTAAGGCTGAAACAAATCCTTCCCAGGTGATTCACTGACTCCTCTTCAGCTTCTCTTCTCTCACTCTAAAGGGAGCCTGGATGATACAGAAGAAAGCACGTGCTTCCAGGCTGCCAACTTAGGCGAGACAGATCCCAGCCTTCTGTTGGGTGTAACTTAAATTTTGCTTGCATGTTTAAGCATCCAGCAGTTGCTTTCCTTTCTGCCACACACTCCTAAGGAGAATTCAGGAGCTTTCTCTGCCATACCTGAACCCTAGAGAGCCACCTTCTGCTCTCTAGCACCACCGCTAACAATCCAACATATTCCAGTTTTCTTCATTAACATTTCTGCCTTTACATCCTGTTGTTATTTAAAGCTTTAAGTAGGCTTGCTAATACTGATGCAATATTAGACAATAATGATACCACATAAGCCAATACCATGATAATGATACCAGTGTTCCCATATTAACTAATAATGATACCAGTGTCTTCCAAAAAGGATGTGGGATTTAACCTCTCTATCCCAGCCCACTGACTTGCAGCCTCCCTTCACTACAAACCATCTCAAAACCAGCGAGAACACACATCAGCAGGAGGAGCAGCTCTGACTGACCGAGGAAGGCACACGCTTGCCTTCTCATAATGAAACTTTCTCCATTTGTTTGAGTAGGATGAACATGGGGGACACCTGCTAGTCATAAAACCTGCTGGATTTCATTAGCGCAACCCCAGATAAATCTCAGAAAACCCAGCTGAGGAGTATTTCAGTACAGTATATTAATTTTGCACTTCATCACTACAATTTAATTGCAAATGAGTACCACTGTACATAAGCGCAGTAAGCATATACAAGTTCAGTACCTGTTCAGCAATAAAATTTCAAGCTCATTTATGTAATTTCGTAACACTCCCTCGTTTATCTTACAAGTTAACTTTCAGGTTTTTAAAAATAACAAACATAAAAGTGTATTGATTTTTCAGTGTTTTGCTGCTGGCATGCTTTCTGTATTTCTCCTCAGACAGGCAAATCTGATAAATACGATGGTCAGTTCCAATGTGGCTTAAAGTCAGTTTCTGGGGAATTTCCCTTTCATATCTTGCAGGCTAGCAGACTGCACTGAAGTGGCAATTGTTCACATGCTTTACTAATGTATTTGATTTTCTAAGTGAAAAAAATTAATAAAACACAAACTTAAAGGCTGTGCAATCAAGTTCTTAGCTGGTGTAAACTAAGAACAACATCAAACCCGCTCACTACCAGCAAAGGCCAAAACCTGACTGACTGCATGCTCAGTCAGCAGCAGATTTCCTCATCCTGGGAGCAGGCACGGTTCTGCCAAGGAAACTGCGAGCTCTCTGGCCGTCCCTGCCAACGATCACTGGGCCTACTGGAATAGGACTGCCCCAAAGAAAGCACGTGAACTGGTCCCTGTGCCCGTCCATGTGCTGAGAAGGCACCAGAGCCCCACAACAAAGCCTCTGCAGTGTAATTCAGACTCTGTAGAAAAAGTGGTTTTTACTGGATACCGCCATATCCAGGGCAGTCAAATGACATTACTGCTGGATCCTTCTGTGTCTCCAGGACTAACCAGGGGAAGGAGCAGGTGAGGACCGTTGCAGGTATCGGTGAAGTGCCTCTGACCTGCTGTACCTCAGTGAAGGAGGAAGGTTAAGGATCCCACAGACAAGAGCACAGACTGGCACCCTGACACCAACTCAAACCCTCGCCTTCAGCACAGGCCAGTGGCTGCAGCCTGCCTTGCTGCCAGACACAAATCACCCGCCCTGCTGCTAACCGCTGTCTTCCTGCTTCTGCACAAATGGAAGGATCTGGCAGTATATTTGGCTGTGTGGCACGTGCAGGCAAGAGTCTGAACCATAACCTCAGCCACTGAGTATCAACCTCTACCTTTTCAGGCTGCCTCTCTGGCTGGCACAAGCCCTCTCCTGTTTTCTTTTGACTTTGCAGCACCAAGCAATGAAGCTAGCATTTAAATGCCTGCAATCCTGAACACTAATCCCAGTGTTTGCCCCAGCCCTGTTTCAAGCATAATCCTGGGAACCCCAGTTTCTCAGAGCAATCTGTAGTATATTTGCTTCTGCTGTTATGGGACCTGTTGCGGTTTGGTTGTATCTGCAGGATACAATAATACACTAGCTCTTCCATGGACCTCACCCTCTCCAGAGCAGGAGAGCTGCTTTCCCCAAAATGAACTTCAGGGTTAGGGTTGGAATTAGAATTAAGATTCAAGACAAGGATGATAAAACCTGTGGCTATAACCTGATTAATGCTAGGACAAGCAGAGGACTCGGATCCTTGCTATGTAGGCAGGGCTGTGGGTTTAGCTTAGGGTCTATGGGACGTATCTAGCTAGACCTCTCTTTTTCTGCCTGTGTGAGAATATACCTGGTATCAATAAGGGAAAATGGCATAATACATTAGTTCTGAGGTACGTAGGGGTGACTAACGAATCACAAGGCGCTGAGTTTAGCACTTAGTTTTGAAGCTGGAAGGGCTGAAGACATAGGCATACTCTTTAAAGGACTGCTACCCCAGAATGAAGCATGCTGTTGGCACTTCCAATGTTTTTTCATGAATTCTGCAGTGGGACTGTATCTTGGAGCAATGTGCTAGGGCCAGAGATTGAGTTTAGAACAGTGTTACCAACAAGGCCAGAAGGGCTGGATCTTCTAGGAAAGCTTTTGTCTTCATCTAGTGTTAAGTTCACCCAAAAAATGGCAACTTACTACTTCTGCCTATTCCTGCTGTAGTTGAAGTAGCAGAATTGTGCACAATAGATTTACAGACTCTCAGTCTGATGTAGGATCGTATGAGTGTCTACATAATGTTTCGTAATAGAAGTTTTGTCTTCTTCACAACATGAGAAGCCAGGTATTCAGAATGCCCACACAGAGAGAGTGCTATTAAGGTGAGAGTCAAGCTCTTCAATAGTTAGGAGGTGCAAAGTAGCTGTTGCAAACCCGATTTGGGGAGTGCCAGTACCGCAACAGTTTTTAGCCACATGATCACCACACTGTATTTCCCTCACACAACCCCTGCCACAAATACACATGTAAATCCTATATATTGTTAGGGGGCTTAATAGCGATATGCCATGTCCCATTACATTATTACAACTTTGCAAGCCTTTGCATATGATACTTGACAACACTGGCTCTGCTAAACAGTGTTCCCTAGATTACTTACATAGTTCTAGTATAGGCATCTGTAGCACTGCTATGGGCCAAATCCTGCCATTCTCAACTTTATTCAAATGGGTGTTCTGGTGTTTTTAGCAGTTCAAGACAGACCAAGCATTGCATTTCACCTATGCAAGAGAGTAGGACTGGTCCCATTCATTTAGTTAAAGTAAAAAATGGTTTCACCTGAGGTTTTCTGAGCTGAATTCTGATTCCAGGAACCGAAGGAACTGGTCTCGTCCTACTGGGTCCTTCAGCACCTCATCCATGGAGAAACCCCATCTTTTCACACGCTGCTGACTAGGTTCTTTGCTGTTTGGAGAGAAAAAGGAAAAAACAGATGGAATGTGCATATCTGCCTGCTGTCTGAGCAGCTGCTGCTGTTTCTGCTAAGCAGCAAAGGGAGGAAGATTATCAGACGAGGAGATGGTGGTTTTTTCCAAGATTTTGCAGAAATACAAGTTAGCAAATAACATACTAAAAGAAGCTGTAACGACCAGGGTCATCATTAAAGCAACTGTGCTATCTGGGTGCTACGTACACAGCAAAATGAGAGAGACAGTGAATGATAATGATTTTCAGAGTAATTTCTGGTAGGTTTCATGTAAAGAACAGCATACCATACTTGAATGATTATTCATTATGCACTTCTATATCTCCTCAAATGTACCTTGGGATTTCTTATATGTCAAGGCAGAAATTCGCCAGCGGTGTCCCCTGGGCCGCTGGTGAGCTCCAGAGCATCTCCTTGTGTCCCACACAGTGCTGGCTGGTCACTTGGAACTGGCTTCCAATTTTCAGTTCCACATTTGCATTAAAAAAGCAGTTTCACTAAGAAGCAGTGCAGACAAGATTTCTAAAAATGATTCCTGGTTTGTGGTCTTTTATTTTTCAGTGCCTCTGATTTTTGGATGCCTAAGTCTTGGAAGACTAAAAAGCGTCTCCCTCCTACTCTCCATGATAATCAGACTCTTATTTTGTGTCTCAGCTGGGACACTGAGATGCAGAGGCACCCAAAATCACTAAAAACCCTTCTCCTAAATTATTTCTTAATACAACCCCACTTATATAAGCTGTTGTTTGAATTGCCAGACATGTTGCAGAAATGCCTATGGGGAGAGGCAGTGCCTGGGAATCACAACGAGGATCCTACGAGACAGTCCGCATCAGAGCGTAATCTGGGCTCACAAAGTGTTTGAAAGGTTCTGGTGTGATGGCGTCATACTATGAGACAACCATTAAAATACAGCTCAGCTGCTCGCATTTGTGACAGTAGAGCCATTGTTAACAGTACATATCTATTAAACTACATGTCTCATCATGTCCACAGTGATTCCTAATCCTGGAGCCTTAGGGGACAGTGGCGATCTGTGCTGAAGACAAATAAGCCAAAGGGGTAAATAAAATGCCCGCTTTGATTTCCTCTTGGTGCAAAGACTAAGCAAAATTGATGGGCATGTCCTCACTCGAAGTGCAGAGCACTCAGGATGGCTCCTCCTGCACTCACCCAGCAGCCAGCAGCGCTGCAGACAAGGGTGGAGATGCCAGCCTACCTGTTAGGTGAGCCAGCCTGGACACGGGGACATGAAAGCCATGTTTGTGCAGACCTATGCACGAGCTAAGCTCGGGGAATTTCCTGCTGAATCCAGAGATCTGTAGCTGCTCTTCTTGTTGCTGCACAATGTTCTAGCACAAACAAAAAGGCCAAAGTGCTGTCTAAAAGTGAAGGCTTTCTGTGGCGTTTCCTGAGCCCTGAGCGCCATGAAGGATGAACTGTAGTGGCACAGGGCTGTCCATACTCAGCAGCTGGCCTTGCCATTAGAAGTGAGAGGCTCTTTGTTTTCCTGAGCAAGGGCTCTGCTCTCCTAACTGAGGAAACGGCTTTGCAGGCAACACAAGGGCTACCGCAGCTCTCGGGGATCATTTAATTATTCATGCAAGTTGCAACTAGATGCAGATGCAGTGAGTTCTCTTACAATAGAGAATAAAATGGAAATACAGAGCTGTTTGTTCTTCCATCTCCCAGCAATACAACTTTCTCTTTTTCATCAGCAGGAGAATCACCTTCCTTAACTCTGAAATCATAGCAGAAACCAAGCATTTATCTAAATTCCTATAAAGGCCGTGACATCAGGTTAATTGTTTTCTTCACGGACAGAGACATCTTTTCTGGGATTTGCAGCTACCTCAACAGATGCAGAAACAATGGATGCCTGGATTACCTTGTGGGTGGGGGTTCCTCCAGAGAAGTATTTTACAGGGGCTGTATCTGGTTCTAGCCCTGCTAGGGAGGATGCAGAAAATGAGAGAAACTGACAAAAAAGGAAATCCAAAATATTAGAATTATGTGAAGAGGGGCAGAGATTAGGGAACTAATGTATTTCTGTGACTACCAGAGAAGCAGGTGAAAACATCTTTCACATCCCAGCCCAAATGTTTTTTAAAGAGGGAAATAACTTGCCCTTTTCCTGGAACACTGATTCACTGTAAATTGGCTTTCTTAGGCTGGCAGCATCTTAAACTTTACGTTATTATTCAAGAACAGACAGGATTAGATTTGGCATTCTCTTTTCAAAGATTTGCTAAAGTGAACTCCCATTTCAGATTTGGTGCCGAACAGCAGCAGCTAAACACAAGGAGAAGCTGCTGAGCACTTGCAGTAGTTTGCCACAGGATGTGAGTAGCAAAGGCGATAACGTGGATGGTGATTCCATTCAAACCTGCTGCAATAGCTGCTAGGCATAGAGGCAGGCAGGCCAATTCTAGCCCCACTACAAGGGCTGTGATGGCAAGAGATGTAGGCACTGGCAGGACTTCCCTTGCACCAGCATCACGTGGGCAACAGATAATCTAAATTGCAGTGCTGTGCTTGTTTTTCTGGAGAAACTCTCTGAGGTCCTACAGTCATTCCTCATCCTTTTCATCTATTAGACATCAAAATAGAGACAAGCCAGCTTGTTCAGTAACAGGTGAGGCCAAACTCACTTTGTCAATCTACTATAATTCTGACCAAGACCACATTACGTGTGAGCTACACTCCTCTGGCTCCTGTGCCAAATCCACCTCCGCACAAAGGGAACGGCCACTGCCCTGTACCTCATCCTATTCTGCCAGCGGCATCTTCCGTGGGATCCCAGGACAGGAGCAGGGCTGGAGCACTGCAGCTGGGGGAGGACCAGAGAGCAGGCTCTGAAGGGTCAAAGGAGATTTGCTGGAACAAGTATCTCTTGGTAGTATCCTGTATCTGTGGACTCTTAGACCTGAATCTGTACATGTCCTTGACAAGCATGAGAACATCTATTACCTGACTTAGAGAGTACCACACATCAAGTCACATGGAAATGGAAGGGCTGAATAATTCACAGAAGAAGTGATAAAGCATAAGCTCCTGTTTAAACTTTAGCTACGTACTTGTATCTTGTAAAGTTAGACATCCGACTTCCTACCCAAACAGAGCAGTGGGAAGAGCATACAAACAAAATGGCAAGACAACCCTAACATTACGTAAAACTACCAATTCTTACCTCATTTCAATGTCCCACAGCGCTGCATCATCACTTATCCAGGGATTGGAAGGCTCAGCAGGAGTTATAAAGGGGTCATATTCCACATACTGCTCTGTGTAGGCTATTAAACTGACAGATATAGAAAAGAAAAAAAAAAAGAAGAAAGAAAAAAAAATCAGGGCCTGAATGCTCATTCACATGTCAGAGAGGTACAGCTTTTCTTTTTTTCTTCTTTTTGTGTGCTGCTTTTTATTTTTGTAGGGATTAGTTGGTTTCTCAGCAACCACAGGAGTCCCTTTTCCCAGGGATGGTGACTGCAAGGATTTCTCTGCAAACACGCACCAGCTCACTGCAGTATTTTCCTCAAGCTTGTCTCTGCCGAGATGCCCACAAAAAGCCCGATGAGGCAACAACTGGATTGGTATGGTAGGACTTCCCCCAGAGAGCCATGGGATGACTACGAAGTACGTATCCTCCTGTTCATTTGTTGCACGTTGCTATTGCCTCTTGCATTTTTGTTTTTTGCAGACTTTTGCACCCACTTAACTTTATGCATTATGAGTAACTCATCTAAATAGGGTCATGTGCTGTAGCTAAGAATATGCTTAAGTCTCTAGAGGATCACAGTCCTGAGCATCAAAGCTTCAGGCTCTAAATAATTTTTTTGTTACATTGGTGTACCATTTAGTCTAACGGCACTTTTGTAAAATACTTCGACAGTAGTTTATAATAATTAACTTAGAATGTAGTAAACTATATGCATGTTGGAAAAACACCTGGCCTTTATACCGGCTTGCCTCATAATGAGTAAGATAAGACATATAGACTCTAATCCTCACTAGGATGAGATTCAAAGCATTTCCTGGGAAAAAGACTGTGTCTGCTTGCATAAGTGATTCAGGAATTCCACTGGGGTTGGGGCTAGGGGCGCATTTTTACAAAAGAAAGACAGCATATATGAAATAAATCAAAAGAAATTTGTCCTAGTCTATATTAGAAATACTCTAAGGCACTTTTAAATTTTTTTGCCTAGGTCTGCCAAGTAATTAACTAAGTTAATTGAGTCTCATCATACTGAACAACTAATCTACTTGCACTGTGATTGGCCATGCTAAACTTTACCTCTGGTCTTCCACATCTCAAAAAGGCAGGAGAATGAAAAGACCCCGTGTGAAACAAAGGGTCACAAAAGGCAGAAAGTTTCCCTGACCTGCTCTACAGTAATTATTTCTTTTTGTTTGTCCTAGCTCTTATCACGAGGCATTAAAATCATACACTTTTGTAACCACAGCAGGTTCCCATTGCCCCTCAGGGCACTCAGGGCTGTCTCATCTCATTTCATTAATTACATTTCATGACTGCTGTGGGTCAAGGGTTGGAGGAGGGAGCAGCGCCCAATTTCAGAGAGCAGCAGCAATCCCTGAGACATCAATGAGAGAGAGGGCTGGTTAAAAAAAAAAGAAAAACAACAAAAAGGATCAATCAGGAGGTATCTGCTGTGAAACTTGAATTGCTCCTAATAAAATAATAAGAAGGCATCAGAGGTGCTAGTACAAGTACTAGCAAAAATAAAAGGGGAAAAAACTAAATTAAATGAAACAAGGGGGAATTGCTAAGCACATTTTGCTGATTCAGTATAATGACAGCAGAGGAATCATTGCCTCATTGTCTAAAGGAGGCTACAGGCGGGGGACTCCTAAGGGAAAGCGTTTCTGTCAAAATGAAAACCTGGACTTTTGGCCTTTCAGGTGATGCACTATAA
This sequence comes from Platalea leucorodia, assembly GCF_965183815.1. Classification (NCBI taxonomy): domain Eukaryota; kingdom Metazoa; phylum Chordata; class Aves; order Pelecaniformes; family Threskiornithidae; genus Platalea; species Platalea leucorodia. The sequence continues at coordinate 41,171,951 of NC_138829.1, read as the reverse complement.
TTCTGGTAGAAGAGGTGGTGGGTATGGTTCACGGAAAGGTGCAGAGCTTGCCTGGAGAACCCAACTGTCTTGCAATCACGGGGCCCCACTGAGCTGTCACAGTAACTTTGAGGAGCTGAGAGGATAGCACAGCTTTTCATCCAGGGAGGTGAGATTGCTTCTGGTAGGAAGATGCTCTGGTTTTCCCCCGCCATGTCTGTGATGCCACATGTAGTGGGATTGTACTAACACTGCACGATGCAGTCAGGGAAAACAGTAGGTACAATATATTGATAGTTTTGCTCAACAGTTCTCAAATCTCATTCCCAAATCCTAAACCTGACAGTGTGCAGGTCCCAAGTGGGGAAAAATGATGTGGACGAAAGGAAAAGAAAACTGTTTCCAAGGTGCCTGGAGCAGCTGAGGGATGCCTGCTCCCACAGTTGGTGCAGATCTGCTCCTGGAAGGGGAACAAGGAGGAGGGGGGAGAAAATCTTTAGTAGTGAGCATTTATTTCATGGGAGCTGGGGATAACCTTTTGATAGCTTTTCATTCCTCTTCTGCTGGACAAGGGCTATCCCATAGAATAGCGTACATTACCGGAACATATATATGATTGGTCTATCACTATTAAAATAATTTATATCATATTCCTATAACAGATTAGACAGCAGCTTGTTTCCCCCACCGCTCCCTGCCTTATTTGCTCCTTGTTACTTCCCTTGTCCTGCCTGGAAGTGCCTGTGCGCTGTACTGAAAAAAATGGCAGGTGGTGCCGCTGTCAGGCTTGGCTGTCGAAAGAAGCCTGCCAAGAAGTCGTCTCCTGCACCCCGAACTGCCACACTGTCACTGAAACTAGTCCCGAAAGCGTGGCCCAGCCTGAAAAGTGACTTGCTAATAAACAGCACCTCCTTACACAGCAGATTTGTTGCTGGCATTTGTATTTGGTGTTTTACATCGGGCTTTCAGGCCGCACAGGTTTTTATTTCAGGTAATCGTTCAACTCAGGTCATCCACATTCATTCCTCCTCACCTGCCCCCACCCCTGCCAAGGCACTGGGCTCCTCAGCCCCTCCGCTCCCCTCCTGCCTGCCCTGTGACGCTCCACCTCCAGGCTGCCCTTCCCACCGCGCTCCGCACCAAGCCCTGGGACCCTCCAGCAACGCTGCCACCCAAAGTCATCGTATAACCAAACACTTCTTCACAAGATACAAATATCACAACCATGATTTTCATTCTTTAAACTTTCAAAATGAAACTTTCAAAACAGGGGAAAATAACTTTTTGATTGTTCTCATTTTATTTACTTTTCTCCTGGCTATCACTTTGCACAGGTTTTGATAGCAGCGTTTTCTTCTCCAATTTGGGACCAATAAAGAAAAAATGCCCAAAGCCCTTTCAAACCAGGAAAATTTTCTGTCCGGTTTTACTGAAAACTAATAGGTTTTTTTGGCATTGACAATGTTACATTTATAATGTCAGTAGCTCCTTATGAATTTGAACAACAGGTGTGTTCTGTGGACGTGATTCAATGTTCACAAGTGAATGAGTTTTATTTAGTTAATCTTACTGAATAAATACCTACCTAGAAAAAATTCAAGTAAAACAGACCTGCTTGCTTGTAAATTACCAGCCTGGAAATTATTACTGTTTCAGTATATTAAGGTCATTGTAAGTAAATTCAGTACAAAATGACATTTTTTGGTAAAGCACAAATGTATCTTCATGATAAAAAAGAATCAGAAAGCCCAAACCATAAATATGAATGTGCTAATTTCAGTTGTACAATATAGCATATGCAGGATTTCAGGGAGCATCTGAATATTTTCTATTTAATTGGATAAATTTTCATTTTAATTGTTAAACTTTATGAGCCAATAGGAACTTACTTTGGGGCTCTTGCCATTTAATTTGCCTAGTTTAGTACACACAGGCTAATTACAGGTGCGGGCACTGCAAAGCACATTTTATAGGGTATATAAATCTCTTTTTAATTTGCTTAAATAAAAATTCTTCTATTATTTCTCTACAAGGCACCAGCCCTTATCATGTCCCTCATGTTCAATACAGTTTTGCTCTAAAAGTGATATTACTGAAGAGCGTGCTGATCCCTACATTTGTCTCAGTGATTCCCATCCAAAGTTACAAGTATCTAAGTAAAGGAGCTGTCATTCTCAATTAAATTTGAGCTTGTTCTTGACCTGTTCATACTTTCCTACCAGAACTAAATATTCTGCAAGTCAAGTTGTGCCTTGATTTGCCTCTACGAGAAACCCACCTCTTAAAACACTGCCTTGAGTAGTCCAGATACAACCCCAGTACTTCCCATAGGGTTTCAAATACATAAGTGGGAGCAGAAACTGGCCTTACAACCCCAGTATGAACATGGACATGAACACCACGTGCAACAAGATGCAAACGCAGCTCCTTCCTCAGAGCTATGCCAGAGTGGCAAGAGATGAGCACTGAGAGTTCACCCACAAAAGATAAAAGGGTATTTTCAAATTGAAACAGGAATGACTTTTCTGTAAATAAACTCTAGGGTTGTGAAGGGGTGGGAAACAAAAGTACTGCAAGGGTTCTTTCTTTTGTGAATAATATTTTGTTTGCTTTTACAGTATGACAGCACCCTCATTTTTCACCTGCTTTTCGTCAGTGGCAGAAGAGCAAGTGCAGAAGTGCCAGTGGTCAGCAGACAGGCAGCACACCCGGTCAAGGAGTGGGAAGGACTGATGCACAGAAAGGGGACCAGCCTTTGTGCGTTCCTGCCCACTCTCTGTTTCTGGAAATGCCAAACTAGAGATGAGGAAAGAATGGGAAATCACGCAAATGGGAACACTCACCTTTCTGCTACTTTGGACATCTTTAAACAATGTCTCTCTATCTGCACGTTCAGAAAAGTTATCTGAGGAGAGAGATGACAAGGACATTAAAAATCCATGAGCTCTACAGCATGCATTGATCATATCCCAACACACTATTGATTTCTCTTTCCAAACAGCTTGGAAGTAACTCAGAAGGAAATGGGACCCTTCCCTAGGTATCAGAAGCAGCTTATTAACTGCTTCCAACAGGAGTCTCCATTTCCTATGGCAAAGCCCCAGGGGAAGCTTCAGAAGACATAATTAAAAGTAGGAAAGGCACATATTTGGGGCCAAGGTTCCTAGACTACTCAGGGTGCAAGATGACCCCCATTTTACACCACACTCTTCCATTTCTCTAACTGACTGGCATCACAAGACTAATAATGGTTTTACAGCACATTTGCACTCTGCTATGAACTAGTTCTTCCCAGTACTCTGTAGCCTGTGTTGCCTACAATGGAAAAAGCTCAAGAAATTTAGTGTTCAGGTTTAGTTCAGAAGACCACCCTAAAACCGGCTGCCTAAGAAACATGTTTAAAGCTGCCTTTACTAAAATGCTGACCTAGTGATTCCTGCCTGTGCTTCAGTGAGTACTGCTTGTTGCAGGAAAGTAATTTCAAGGGAGAGCTCCCTGTGCTGGGGCAAGGACATGTGAGTTGACTGGCCATTCCTTGGAGTGACTGTGCAAATAACTTTTTCCTAGTTCCCTAAAAGCTCTGACTGTACAGTCTAACAGTCACGCACTGAACGATGCCTTTCCTCACCACCCAGCCCCAACCTGTACCCCAGTATGCTAGCTTCTTCCTTGGTCTTTCTCACTGCCCACTTTTCAGACATCCTCAGTGAACTGGCAATTAATCTGTCTACTGGTCCACAGACAGAATAACAGCAGATTCAAAGATCAGTATTACCCATAATATATATCACCATACAACTGCACTGCTCAATGAGAAAAAAAAAAAATCTCTCTCTCTTTAAATACTTACTACTTTACATAACATACGCAAGGATCAAGGACAGGTGAAGCATACAATTGGTTTTGCTGATATCTCAATAACTTTATATGCTTTTTTTTTTTTTTTGGCATATAACAGTTCTCAGAAGAGTTGCCATATAGCCATCTACTTACTTGTTTCCGGAAATCCTCTTTTGTAGTTTTGCGTACAGGTTGGGAGGGCACGTGTACAGGACTTTGGGGCTGAGACTCCTCTGTAACCCCGTATACTGACTGTGAGGAACCAATAAACAAGCAGAAGAGATTATGGCATTTTTCTCTGTTATGCAATGAGGAAAAGTGCAGTATGCAAAGCAGTAAGGTAATAAGCCAGCAATTTCCTACTGTTTATATCCACACAGGTCAATAATCGTTCAGCCTGGAGCAAAATTTACAGATCAGACCATGCTTGCAGACGCCTGCACTTGGAAGGTCTGCAGGCATGCTAAGAAAAGAGTTTATTTTAAACGTTAAAATGCAGCTGATAATTTTTAGGAGCTCTGAAGGCTGTATGTGTCAACGCTTGCAGGATGAACACTGGGAGTGGTCATTGTGGTGAACTGAGCAAAGAAAGAAAAGACTAGAACCTAATCCTATGCCATTTTCTTTCACTTGGTTTAATTTCTTGTTGTAAAACTACACATTGAAGAAAGAGCTTAACCAAGTGTCAGTGGGTCAAGTTCACGTGAACCTCTCTAAACAAAAACCTGCAGATTGACTTGTAGCCATTCATTTCAGGACAGAGACCTGCACTGAAAGTAATATCAGTTACCCTTTCATTGTGTGCTTTTGCTTTTTATTTAACGTTTGTAAGAGACATGTGAATAGCTCTGCTGCAATTTAACTACCACTGAAAGTTCAGGAGTCTGGTGTCACCTCCAAAATAGGTAACAAGTGATAGGACGAGAGGAAATGGCCTCAAGTTGCGCCAGGGGAGGTTTAGATTGGATATTAGGAAAAATTTCTTCACTGAAAGGGTTATCAAGCATTGGAACAGCCTCACCAGGGAAGTGGTGGAGTCCCCATCCCTGGAGGTATTCAAAAAACAGGTAGATATGGCGCGCAGGGACATGGTTTAGTGGTGGACTTGGCAGTGCTGGTTTACAGTTGGACACGATGATCTTAAGGGTTTTATCAAACCTAAATGATTCTATATACACAGAAGAGCTAAAACTTGCTGGAAGTCAAAGACACCTGAGTTGCTAATGATACAGACTTTGAAATGATTAAGGCGGGTAAACAGCTCTGAAAAATGCATGCCCAAATAATTTCTGAAAATGGGACCTAGGTACTTTTGCCAATTGCTTTTAATTTTATGGGAGTGCAGAGCCAGCAGATATCTGGGACACAGAGCTGCTTAATGCCCTTCTCAGCTCTACTTATCACCCTGTCTTCACTGCTCTGCTGGTAAAACAGGAATAGTAAATTCACTCATTAGAACAAAACTGAACTGGTACTTGCAAAACACTTTTATTGGTTCCTATCGGGTAAGTTTGATATACTGTAGGTGTCAAGCATGATTTGCATTAAAAACAAAAACAACAAAAAACCCCACAACCAAAACCAGAAACTCAAACTGACCTTTTTCACCTTCTGTGGGTTTTTCATACGACGACACTTTCTAATGTCCATTTCTGTGGTGTTCACACAGCCCGGCTGAAAAGAGATGGTAATCATATTACTCCTCAGTTTACAATCCACATGCTACCTTACCTTTCTAAAATACACAATTAGATCTTGTCCAAAATTCTTTCCTGAAGTTTGTGTCCCATAAATTATCCTTGTTAAAAAAGAGACTGCATATACACAAAGTTGGCATCTCAGCATCCAATCCATTTACTCATAACTTTGGCACCAAAAGGAAATGTCTCAGCTAAGAGGGGAGCTTTTTCTAGGAAGTCTGAGCCAAACTGGGTAAGCTGCTTTTCTTTCATATGCACAATAAATCATCTTCAAAACTTCAATTTATCATATATTTCCAAGTCAATAGTACCATGCATGCACAAGCCTAGAATGTCTAAAATAATCTTGTAGACACTTGGTGTGTTTTGAACTGTAAGGAAAATCCACATGGTGACATTAAAGGCAATGTCTTTATGCAATACATGGCACAGTGTTTACTAGTATTAGAACTTCCGTGTCAAAACCTGGAAAGTCTCATCATTCAAAAGAGCTTTACCACAGGCCTGTGCACATCCCAGAATGCTCTTTCCTGGCTGTCCAAAATTTTTCTTTCTGTTTTATCCTTTTTTCTGTCGATTCTGAAAACAAAAGCATAAACATGTAAGTCAATGTACAAGTAATGCTTTCTTCTTTGTTACAGTTCCTAGCTGGGTTTTTTAACCCCATGACAAAAAAACATTCAGAAATCCACCTTTTTGTACAGCAATGTCACATTCCCGCTTTCAAGGCCATGTGCCTTGAACAAAATAGCACTGATGTTTACTCCAATATGTGTCAAAAGAGATTAAGATGGAAAATTTACTTTAACTCTGTTTTTTCATCTGGAGAGGAAAACAACCTTTTCTGATACTCTGTTCCCAGACCCTGATTTGGCAGGCTAGCGAAGTTCATGTTAGGCTTTGGCTTTGTCAGGAGACCCACCGGGACCTCTTTACTCCAGGCGAAGCTCTCGACTGGTGCTGGATGGAGGTCTACATCGGGAGGCCCTGTTGCACCCCGGTGCCCCAGCGGCACCGCTGGCATGACCACCGATTGCGAAGGGGCAGCTATTCCAGGCATTCCCAGCAGCAACAGTGTGGGCAGCACTTGGGTCCACCCTCCTTAGGGATTTCAGCAGACCAGCTCTGCCCCCCCTCCCCGGTGTTGGCAGAGCGAGGAGCGACAGCACGGGCAACCTGAGCAGAGCTTGCTGCATGGCCCGGTGCAGGCCAGCGCTCACCCAAGGGACACGCGACTGGGCCAGCACAACTGTAATTCAGTAATTTCAGCCCTGATGCAGCCAGTGAATCGACTCACTCAAAGCACATACATCAAAGGCGACTGGAGGTTGTTCAAAGCAACTGTTCCCCTATCTCTCAGCAGCATTAAGCAATTTGCTTCTGGTGCCTCACTCCTGTGTTCAGCTCTACACGTGAGCACAGCAAAGTCACCACTGGCTTGCAACATCTACCTGCGAAGAGACTGGGTGAGGCACAGGGAAGGAGGAACTGCCTTTGCCTCCAGAGCAGGATTGAAAAGCCGACAGCATCCCTGTGCTGGGTTTCTGCACTGCTGCCACCCAGGAAAATCAAAGCAGTGAGGAAAAAAAACACACCAGCTGGGATTCCTGACCACCAGGTTCTCCCCACTCCAGTTTTTCTTTTGGAGAGGCAGTGATCCTCAGCAGATATCCTCCACAGTCTGGTATCTCTCTCTGAATATCCTCTCTGCAAGGCTGAGACGAGAAACCAGCTCTGCACCAGCTCTGTCCTTGCACAAAGACAGAGCAGCTGACAGAGAGCAGTTGCGGTACTGTGCTGGGGAGCAAACACAGACACCTAGCCCAAAACTTCTTTTTCTGACCGAGCCCTTTGTGCCCAGCCAAAGGGGAAGGTGAAGTCTTCAGCCAGCCTCATACCACACACGAACTGGCGGGACTCTTCAGAGGCTCCATGAATTGTCTTCACAGGTGCTTTGTGCTGAACCGAGGTTCTTGGTTCTTATCCCCAAACTTACTGATAACTCAGTATTTCACTTTTTAAACTATGAAGACACAACATAATTAGATACTCTGTGGCTGCAGTTTTTGAGCAATGTAGGTACAACAATGGAAATCCTGTGTGCAAGCGAAGACATAGAAGGCAGATGTTTTCAGGTATTTTTAGTTTGTTTTCCTTTTCAGTTAATTCAGGGCTGTGAATTATACTGTGAATTCCAGCCCTGCCCTGTTGGAAACCTGAAGACTGAACTATCACATGAACCAGGAACCAAGAAGCTGAAACTAGCCAGCAAAAAAAGTTGATGGTGGCCAGCCAATATATACGCATCAAAGAAAACTGAATGGAAAAAAGATGAATAAGCAACAATGATCACGTCAAGAATCTGATATTTACATTTCTTTCTTGGGTAATAATTGTATGCTGTGGACAGAATGCAGAATTTTGTTTTGACTTAGATTTTTTTTTTTTTTTTTTAATCTTGGCAATAAACTTTTAAGTAACTGAAAGTACAATTGCTATCTTAACTTCTAATTTTCTCTTCCAAACAGAACACTGGTATTCTGGTTGGAAAAAATCCTTTAATTACCTTGTAAATTAAAGGATAATTACCATGTACTTAAATAGTGCATAATTACAATGTTATTAAGCAAAGAATTAATCAAAATTCCAAAGAGTTAATCAAAGATAGAGACATATATCTCAGCCACACCCTCAAGAAATGATGTTCCTTAACTTTTTAGCATCTAATGCTGAAAGTGCAAATTCCTTCCAGGGGTACAGTGTCAGTACTAGTGTTCTCATGTACCATCTCCACCAGCCATTTTATAGGTGACAACTACAGGTACAGACAGGGAGGGTTTTAGGCACTGGTTTGTAAACACTAGTCTACAAACCCTGGACCATACCGATTTTGCAGCAATAATGAAAACATGCTCAAAACATTGAGAGGCTTCAAACTGTTTTCACAAGGGAAGATGAGAAGAAAAAGGTAGATTTCAATTATGAGCAGACGATAGGAAAAACCCAAATACTAAATCTGAGTAAGTTGCATGTAAGGGATACTCAGTTCTCCACACTAATTTAGTAGCACAAGTCAGACTGCAGAGAGTAGAGGTACAATGGCGTCAACTGGGGATTGGTATAAATGAGAAAAACAAATCCAGTCTGCTGTAAATACCACCCTTATAATCACTTTGAAGTGGCAGTATTTTTAAACTCAGAAATACTTTACAAGCATAGAGTAACACAAACGGATGACAAAGTTCTGTTCTTTCCATTTACACATGACAAAAATACTACACAAAAGTAGAAGCAGAATGGGCAAGTGAGTCGCCCAAGGTCCCAAGATGAACCAGGCTCAGGAGCTCCTGACCAACATTTCCACCTGCAGATAATTAAACCCATCTTTCAGATTCTGGCACAAGCCTTCAGAATTGGCTCTCTATTGTTTCTAGTCTGCCAATGATTAAAATTCACCAACACCTTCTGAGCTCAGTTGCAGTAAAGACTTTGACAGAGAAGTTTTATCTGTACAGAATCCCCTTCCCTTCACAGCTCTAAATACTGGTGCAGTTTAGTGCTCCAGGATTACTCACTTCACTTGGGCCTCAGCTTGCATGAAGATGAATTCCCACTTTCTTGCAAATGCTCTCTGAAGTCTTGCTAAGTTTTCCTGACAAAAGATAAAAATAGTAAGAACAATTAATCCTTGTAATGATAACAACTGCTGAAGAGCACAGTTAGCATGGCGGGTGTTTATTTTATTCCCCCCCCCCCCCCCCCCCTTTTTTTTAAGCTGAAGACTCAAGACATGGAAGTCAGTGTTGGTTTCAGGTGAACTATAGCTGCAGCCAAGAGGGCCCTGTCAGGGAGAAGTAACGGAGTGTGATGAAGACAGCCTGAGCTCTGCTGTGAAAATAATGATGGACTTGTTCCCAAAAGATAACACTGAGCAGCTTTTTGAAGCTGATGACTTTCATTTCTGATAGCAGATGGTTGCCACCTGCACATTTCCCTCTCATCCCCACTTTCCCTTCCCCCTCCCCCCCACTGCTCAGTTCTGTTTGGGCTTTTGCTAAGGTGCAAAGCCTGAGCATCCCTTGCTTTGCTCAGTCCTGGTCACCACTGAGAGCATTACACAGCTGCACAGCACTGAAGGCTGGGGATTACCAGGATGATTCATAAAAGGAAACAGCTTGTTTGTCTGAGCAACGAACATCGCTAACTGCAAAGACCGGGTCCAGATGCGGCCTTGCTCTACATCTGAAGTGGGAGCTCTGGTCCAGACCCATTACAGAGAGTGTCATGATCTGAACATTTGGAGGTGGATGTGACTTCATCACAGCTCAAGGTCAAACTCAGGACATGGCCAGAATTTCAGGCTCAAACGGCACCCTGAAGTCACATATCCACACCCACCCTGACAAGGAGGCCTATGAGACCATTAACCTGAAACTCTTCTCTATTACAGCTGGTTCAACTGTTGCAAATTTTCATCAAAATGAACACTATTAGTTCTACTGCTGTTCTTTTTATACCTATTCCCTTTATTTCAAGAATGTGCTTAAGTGCATGCATTTCAATGCTAGAAGAAATCTTCCTATTATTTACTTTAAATTCATGTCTAACACAAGGCATAAAGCTTGGCCCTGTTACCACTGAGTCCATGTAAGAGTTTCAGTCCATATACACAGAAGAAAACAGTTAAGAAATGATTTACAGCTGTGCTGAACTGTGATAATTTCCTTAACTGTGGCTACAAGGAAGAACTACTTGTAATTATCTGCAGAAACAATTTTTTGTGGGTTTCTTTTTTTTTATTTTATTTTAAATTGTGTTCACATGTGCCTGCTGGAGTAAACATGCAGAAGCCAATGAAACATCACCAATTGAAGCAATATTTGAATCGTGCCTATGTTTGGCCAATTGTAAACAAAACTGAATGCAATTATGCAAGCTTAATCATATCATCAAGACCCCTGCTCTACCAGTATAAATGGGGGGTCGGGGATTGTCTATGAATGCTGCAAGCAGAACCTAAACATGAGATGTCCCCTGAGATGCTTTGTAGAGATTCTCTTTGGAAACTCCAGGTCAGCACTGATGCCTACAGAGAAGCATTCTCATACTACATCTCCAAAAATGTGTACTAAGTACACAGGGCTCCTTCCCACTCCTGTAAGCCTGTTTCTCTCACTTATGTTCAGCTTACATCTCCATTGCTGGATCTGCTTCAGCTCCCATAGTGACTAGGAAGAGTCGGTGCCATTCTTATCTGATTGTCTCTAATTAAGAGAGCAAAGTTTGAATGCAGAAGCAATCTCTAATTGTGCAATGCAATATTCACAAGAAAAATGAGAGACTGCCAAGATCTAATTATTTGCCATCACTGGAGCATTGCTACTCTCAGTAGACAACGATGTGCAAAAGTCCTTAGCCATAGCTTCGCTGCATGTGTGTGGGAGTGTGTGCGTTGCTGAACAGCCTTTTGTTGCTTTATGATAGATCTTTAGAGTACTTACAGTTAATTGGTTGGCTGTGAGCGATTTTAATGGTTTTAATAATAAAATCAACAATATGCAGAAGAGAAAACTCAGCAAAAGGATGTGTAAGTGCATGTAGATTATTATATTCCTTCCTTTATGCCTGTACTTCAAGATTGGAACTCTGGATGCGTTTCCAGGGTGGACTAGATTAGTGGCAATTTTTGCATGCTCTTCACTGAAAGTACCAAATGGCATGTATATATATCCATGTGCACAGAAGTCCCAAAATGTAGAAGGTAAGGAAGAAGGAAAAAGTTCTTAGAAAAATTCTTGGGGAAAAAACCCTAAAATACATGCAATATAAATGTGTTCATTGTAATAAACATGAACACAGAAGTCCACTAGAACCAGCTTTGTAAACAAACCCTCCAACGAAAAATTCCACATTTGAAATTCAGCTGTTACACTCTTGAGCTAGTAAACCAAAAAAAAGTCGATATGATAGAAAGAAAAGTTCAGCTGGTCAGAGCGTTACACTTCTGGCGTTCAAAGAAACTCACACAGCCTTGCCCCTCCTGCCTCCATCTTCCCACATCTCTCCACCCAAACCCTGCACAGTCTGAAGCCAAGGTTGGGGATATTTTTTTGAATAATCATTTCATAGCAGAAAATACACCCTGAATAAGCTTGAGTGATAGTTTTTATATGCCATATTGAAAACAGTCCACATTAATATCTGAAAACTTTCCTTTTAAGGTCCATAACTAGATGGGTCATCAGCAATTTAATTGCCCAATAATGCACCTGAAAGCCATTATTTTGATGTGTTAATATCTGCTATATAAACCAGGAACTGTTAACTGGAAAGAGGAAACCAATGTAAACTTCTGTGTAATTTCCCCAATCTTGGAAGGTTGGCTATACAGCAGATGCTTTAATTTGAGATGTTGCAAAGCCAGGGACATTCCCTAGCCACATTCCTGATGTGGTCCCCAGATCAATCTCCACACAATTCTGACAACTGAAAAAAAGACACAGTAAAGGCTGACCCCAAAGCACAAAACGGCAGCATTCAATTGGCCTGCAAAGCTCTCCCCGCACCCCCAGCTTTAAACTCTAGCAGCAGTGTACCTACGGCTTCATAATCCGCCAGCTCCAGCCTAGCTTTGTTCTGCATGGTCCGTTTGCAAAGATAGATGGCTAAAGGGAGAAACAGAATGGAAAATAATTACAAACAGATTATTAGTACTGGATCCTAAAAAAGAAAAAAGTGGTCCGTGTGCTGTTCGTTCTCATCAGACTGCAACATGAGGCAAAGAGTGAGAGGGCTGAATACCCAGCTGACATTACACACTAGTAATCTCAGAGGCCTTAAACATCTGGGACATCTCATTTAAAAGTGCTGAGAGTAGATGCCAGGACCTAACAAGATGTTTGAGAAAGGCACAATTGCTTCTGGGGCTGGTAAAAGATTTAGCATTAGCAACCTGTTCCCCTCAGCGCTTTGGGAATATGCCTGCCAAAGTGAGCAGCCCTGCACTTCTTTTCCCCCTTTGTTTAAAAAAAAAAAAAAAAAATCAGGATATTGAAATGAAAAGAGAAATATGGGCCAGATCTTAAAGTTATGATCTGAGCATTTTTTCATATGCTTCATCCACTTATTCTACACATTTCAAATGGTTAAGAAAAGCCTTCTCACATTTCACCATAGGCAGACACTGCAGAAACTGATGTGGTTTGGAATTCTGAGGGTCACAATGAGCCCAGTGCACAACACCAAACCAGTCCCAGGCTGTCTTCTGGGAAAGCCTCAGCTGGACTGCTAGCTCACCCCATTTCCATTACAGGCTTAAACACGAGGTCCCCAACACACCTTGGGTATACAGTCAGGTCTGAACTACATAAGAGAGGTCCAGTGCTCTCATTTTGGGGTGGATCTAGATGTGAATTTTATAGCTTCCTTATGTTTTGCCCTCTCTCATGCTGCAGGACGAGGTACTTATTGTCCAACAGCGTACCAAACTGGAGTGGGGCAGAAGGCAAAGCATCATCTGCATAAAACTGCAAAAATCTTTTTGAGAAAATTTCAGCTTTTCTTTGAAAACCTTTTGGTTTCCTGATAAATACAACCTTCTGACACTTTCATAGATGTTTTCCATTGGAAACCTAATCTTCTATTTAAAAATACATGTAAAAAACAATGCTACTCATGTAATTCTATTCTATGCTATTCCTATAATTGTAACCTTCATATAATGAGCCAATATTATGCACGGTAACCAGAGCTGATCAGTTCACGTATATTTATATTTATAAATCTGAAGAGCAGTTTCATCTGTAAGCCATTTACACCAAATAAAGTAAGAGTCAGTCATCTCACAGTACTTCTTCACGCTAGGCAGCGACCTGCCATTAGCAAGTTAGTTCCTGTCCTGTGAGTGGATCCATGCAAATAGAAAAAAGTATGAAGAGCTGCTGGGATTTCAGTTTTATTTGGGTCTACTGCTAGTTTGGGATTAATTCCTGGGAAGACTCCATCTGTACAGACCTCCGATATGCAAAGACTGATTATAAGCATATGTTAGAGATTTCTGGGACAGATGAAAATCTGTCACTACAGGGCTCAGAGCTAATGCAGTTGCAGCTTGTCCAGCTGTGGGTCAGCTCATACAAGGCTTTATTTTGAGGTGTACTGTTCCACTCAATGCCCTTGCAGCACAATAATCTGACTGCGAAACCAGTTATTTATCAGATACTACAGGAAAAAGCAGAACTTCCCTCTTCGGATTGTTATTCTGATATTTACAGAATACATATTTGGCACAGTTCAGACAGTTATATATGGTGACTGTAAAATCTGGAAATTATTTTGCATACAGTGAACGGCATCATGTTTTCTCCTAAGCAGTTCCCTCACTGGGATAAACACGTAAGTCTGTGCTAGCTCCCCTGCAGATGAGAGCTGCAAACGAACTATCACGACAGACAACATTGCAGGCTACTTCTCCACCCCAGCAAATGATTTCCAGAATCCATAATGATAAGTAATTATTGCCCAGGAAAGAAAAAAAAAAAAACCACTTGATTATTCAGGGAGGAGTTCTAAACTCATCTTAGATTGTGAGATATTTCAGAAGAAGCACTTCCAGAAGGTCCTGTTTTATGAGCACACACATGGATTCACTTCCTCTTCCAATGCCACACCAGGATGCAACAATTGATTTTATCCTTTAACTGTGAAAGAAGGGCAGTTCTGGAAGAGACAGCAACATTGCATGCAGACAGCTAAAGATAACAACACTGACATATTTTCTTTATGTATTATCACTGTCTGCAGGCACTCACATGTTTAATGCACCATGTTGCAGTTTATTAGCTCATAAACCATGCTCAGTCTTCCCTTTTTTACCAGCTACCAGCTGGTAATCTTAAAAAAATGGGAAAAATAAGTCTGATGTCATATATCAGAGAACTTTAACTATGGGTTTCCATCAGTTATATACTGGTTTATTGATCAGCCACATGAGTGCCCAGATGAGGTAACTTTTCATTGATCAACATATCAGATTCAACTACAGATCACAGTATGTTCACCCGCAAAAGCAATACTGGTATTATTTAAGATTCCCAAGGAGCAGTATTCTGCTTGTCATAAATCCTGCCGAAATGAACAAAGCTATGGAAGAATGAAGGTAACGGTAGGTAAAACCCTGGCCCCACTGAACTCGATGGCTACAGCTCTGTGGGCTTGAGACGCCCTGGGATTTCACTTCATGTATTTGAGACGGGCACAAATCTGCCTCTGATGCTGCAGTCTGACAAGAAACTCTGCTGATGAAGGGTTTAGATGGCCAACAGTAATTATTTTAAAGACAATTTTTTCCATCACAAACTTTCTGTGCTAACTTCCGACAAAGAAATAATTATACTCTCACCGTAATCTGTGTTTTCTGGTTCCCAGCAGTTTGAAGGCCAAAAGTACGGCGCCTAAGAAACAACATATGCATTTTTGTAATTTAAGAGAGGAAAAACAATTCAGATGCAGAAAAACATTAGAAGTACAAAAAGAAGAATCACAAAGTCTATGGCCTCAGGTGAAACACTGCCACAGATCTCAGTAAAAGTGAAGAAGCTTCTCCAGGAAGATATCACCTTTAAGATTCCTCACTGCAGGCAAATAGAGATGCTGTAATACAAGCATCTCCTGAGGATGATGTCCAGTATCCTGATGACATTTTAGACACTGTTGCCATCTCATCTGAATGTGGACCTCTTCCCCTCTGTCCCCAGAACCTCCTCTTTCCCCAGGAATTCACAGGCACCCTGAATCTTTTTTTGTGTCTCTTTTTTTTTTTTTTTTTTAAAGGAGCACGAAAAACCTCATGGCCTTTTATATATGCTACACACCGCTTGCTTTTTTGGGGCAGCTACCAGTGTGGTTGTCAGCCTACAAAACAATTTACTTTTTAAATATAACAGATGGCAGAGGTCAAAACTCAGCTGATTAGAGTAATTTTGAAAGCAGAAGTCCTGCTAAGCTTACTGCTTTTGTTTTCTGTCCAGGTCTGCATATAGCAGTTGCTACATTAATTACAAGATATTACTGCATGTAGCTGTATTTCAGTTTTAACATGAAAACTGAATGAATGAAACATGAATAACATTCTTTAACATGGCTGAAAAATAAAGTCCCTGTGATCACACGAACTACAGAACACTGTTTCGCATTACTGATGTAATGCCACAAATAAGCATAGGACATTACACACACAAAGACTATTCCTGCACCAAAGTACAGTGAGAAAACATGCAGGGATCAAACAATACAGGGTTCAATGCTCCTCACTGACACATATCTTATGAACTTCACAAGACGATGAGCTACTGTTAAAGGAGGGACTGATGCTGAGGTAGAAAGTGGCAAAAAGAGAGTAATGGAAAAGAAAAAACAATTCTATCAGGTTATTTTTGCAGAAAACAGCTGAGGAGAACTGTTGCAGGAAATGACAACAAGCAAAGAATAAGCAAAAGTTGTAGGGAAAGATAAGGGAAAGAAAAGAAAAGCCAATAAGCAGTCAAGACAACTTGATGATGTGGTTTACACAGGCTTAAAATAAGGAAAAAAAATTAAATTATACTCTGCTTTTGAAATGTAGCTCCTGAAAGCTGCACAGGACAAATTCTTATGGTGTCATTCTTTTAAAAAAAGAAAAATACAAGTAAATGGGCAATCAGTATTACCCCTGCTTCTGTCAAGTCTTGCATGACGGGAGGAGCAGGACTTTCAGCAAAGCAAGGGAACTGTTATGAAAAATCTTCGTCTGAATGATGCCAGGTAACCAGAAGGTGGGGTGAGATAAGGGGAGGTCTGTGATCTCCTGGGCTTCTTTGTTCACTCTGCCATTGGTCTTGTGTGATAACACAATGCCACATTAGCAGTAGGACAGTGAGCATGAGCAGCAGCAACATCAAATGCAAAGAGGAGAACAGGCTTTTCACATAAAAACTAAATAAGAGAAAACAAATGTAAAGGAGGAACAGAAGGTTGAACAGAAGAGAGGTCACAGGAAAGATTAGGGACCTGGCTGGGATCATGTAACAGAAAACCACAAATTCAGCCAGCAGGATTAGGCAGTAGGACTCCAGGTTTGAACTTATTGCTTCTTTTAAAGTTATACGATCTGTCCAAAAGGGGTTGTCGCAGCACAAGCACTCAGTTATCTAGGAGGCTGACATCAGCAGTTTTTGGAAAGGGCATCGAACTCAAACGCAGGATGCTTTAAAAATTCAACATATCGGGAGGCACAGGGACACTGAGGGATAGAGATGTCCCAGCTTAGGTGACTTCCAAGGTTAAACATCCCCTGTAAAAGAGCAAAAGCCTGAAGCTTGCCCCCTCCCACAGCAATCTGTAACGAACAGAGGATAAAAATTTGAATTTTCTGCTGTGCCAGAGCTTGAATGTCCAACTCCAAAGTTTGCCCTGGTCCATTTTGCACAGGCCTTCGGCTGGGGCTGCACGGCTAGAAGGCGCGTCCCCTGGGTGGTGGATAGGGGATCCCTCTCTGGAGGGTGCACCGGATAAAATTGAAGAAGGTGCCGTGAACCAACGCATCCTAAGGGAAGGCCACCCTGACAGAAAAAACACTGGCCGTCCAAGTCATGGGGGTTGGGCAGGAGGCCAACTACCTCCTCCCGGGAGGAAAAAAAAAAAAAGAAAAAAAAAAAAAAAAGTTGCAGAAACAACGAGCATCAACTTCAGCTTTCAAAAAAAAAAAAACCGAAATGGTGGAGATGGAGAAAATCAGTAATGAAGTGAGGAGGAGGAGATGGAACTGGATCGGTCATGTCTTGAGGAAAAAAACAACAGAAGACTGCGCTGTGGCCCCTGGGACTCCAGAGCACGCAGCCGCAGACCGATCGAAGTGGAAGAACGATGTTCGCGCCTTGTGTGCCTCCTGGCACTGAGAGAATTCAGATCAGATTTTGCACAGGAGGGTGGCTACTCAATTGTGTGCCAGGGTTAGAACCTGTAAGTCATTTTCTTTCTCCTGGTTTAGTTCAACTCTAAGTACAACAGTGTTGAAATCACATATCAGAAATAATCACAGGACATATCAGTTCATTTATGTAAAAACTGTGGGTCAGAAAGCAGAAAAGAGTGATTTGGGATTCTAAACCCGATCTTTCTGAAGGGACTTCATAATCTCCCAAGGCCTCTACCAAGATAGCCTCAATTCCTGGCTTCATAGACCTAATGGGTGCTTAGGGATAAAGAGCGGGTGATTTCAGCAGTATTATTGCAGGGACAGTAGAAGAGGCTACAAGGAAGGCAGAGGGCTCACCAACCTGAAAACGATAGAATGTCCCATCATCTTTCAGGGTAAGGACATGGTCTGAGATTGGAAAGACATAACCCTGTGCAGCAATAAGACTTCCCAAGTGTATTGCTTCCCCTGTGGAAGAGAGAAAACAGCAAGGATGTGTCAGGAAAACGTGCACTGCACACTCTGCTTTCAGCAGCAGCCCTGGCGATGACTCACGTGAAGACCTGGTGCACACATGCCTCTCTGTACCCACGCTGCACTCTTACGCATTCCAGCCAAACCGTGCAAAGCAGGAGAGCAGAAATCAGCTTTACAATACAGATGAAACACTGCTCAAATGTTTAACCTGCAGGTTTTATGTTTACAAAATGTCACACACCAGTTCAGCTCTAGAGTCTGAAATTCAATTCAAAGCACATTATCCACCACAGGTGACAGCTGAGAAGCAGCCTGTTCCATCAGTGAACCCCACTTGCCTCTATCAAATCTGACAAACACCTGCAACCCCAGGTTATTAGCAGCATGTTTATTCATAAAGACAAATCCTGACACTGTAGCATTACCATTTGTCAGAGGAAATGGTGCTGAGGTAAAGGGGAGCGCATATCCCACAACTGCCAGGGCAACCTTCACCACCGCAGAGGTACATCTGCACAGATTTTCAACCAATGTCAGCTGTCAAAAGCTGCATCAGCTTTCTCAGAGTTGCAAAATACACATCAGCTGCTCATGCGCCCCCAGGCAGATAATAATGCTACTGTCTGCAGCTGAAATTCAGATTTGGGACTTGACTGGACTCATGAGAAGGGATGTGTGTATAGTGATGCCCTAGGTGAGACAACACTGCCTCTATCTCTGCTTTTACATGGTGACAGTAGGCAGCAGAAACAAACTGGGAGGTGATATGCTGGATTTTTGCCTTTCCAGAAAAGGAAAAGAAACTTCTGGACCTGCAGGTCTTTTCTTCCTCTTTTCCCAATAGTTCTTAACTGTGCCAAAACGATTTTGGTTTCTATGAATAGTGAACTATTTGGACTGGGCCCATACACTGATCACTGTTTACAGCTGATTATCCATTCATCTGTCTGCTGTGATAAATTAGCGGCCATCATCTGATCCCATAATGGTGTCTGTGTCATCCCTGGCCGGTATGTCCTGTCAGTCACAGCTACCTTTGTCCACATCATGAAAACCTGTCACTGCCTTTGCCTGCTTAACCACACGCATCCACCAACTTCCTTTATAAGTCTGGGAACAACCTTGAAATCAATCAGGCTTTTTTAGGTAGCGACAATTTCACAGACAGGCTAAGACTCTTACAAAGTGCTTTCTGTGTGTTGCAGTGTAAGGCATTAGACTTAATTAAGATGTTGATTCTTATCTCTTTCCCTCCTCCTTCCCTCCAATGCTTAAATCAGCCTTGTTGTTCTACTGGTATTTTAGACTGCAGCAAAATAGTACTGTCTAATGGCACACACAGTACAGATGGAGTTCCTCCCCAGCTGTGGTCATCTTACCTGGATCCTCAATGCTGAGGTTCTTCATAAGCCACTGTACAATATCAGCACCTTAAAAAAAAAAAAAAAAAAAAAAAAAAAAAAAAAAAGTGAAGAAAGCATTAAACACTGAGACCACAGGGTTTTAGAGCCCTAGAGAGAGATAACATTGAGATAGATACAATAGAACTGACATAAATTTTATTCCATTTTCCTTTTTATCTCCACTGAGGTTTCGGAATGTTTTTCCTTCTTGTGCCATGCTGTAATTATATAGTTATTGACAGGTACCGAGTCCCAGGAAGTATTCTGTGTGATAGGAGCCTTGACATACTTTAAGTCAGACATTACTCTAATGGTTCCATGTGACTTGTTCTCTCCCAATTGCTTCTCTCTCACCTCAGCATACAGGCAGTTACGTTTCTGCGACCACTAGCTAGCAAGGAGATGAAGGAGCATTTACTGGCACCTTGCATCTGTTACGTCAAATGCAATAATCTAAAAGCACATAACTGAGTTATCAGTCAAAAAAAGACAGAGGAAAGTTTCACTTATGTCAAAGACAAGCAATGTCTTGGAGAAGGAAGTGGAATTCAGTGTGCCTGTAACCGAGCCACTGTTGAGCTGTCACCTGCTAGTGATCACACCAGCAGTGTGGTGGCCAGGAGCAAAGAAGTGAGTCTTTAAGGCCCATCAGGTAGTTTATTAGGTTTTCAGGGCCCATCAAGTAGTACAGAGCTTGTTGCTATCTTATAAACAGCGTAAAGATCTCTAGGATTGACCCTCTGCACGTATACAAACTCTCTGTTGCTGCATGGAAATCACAGAAGTGGAAAACTTGGTGCTGTTCAGTAGAATCTAAGGCCTTTTATTAAAATACAACATGACAGGGCAGCAAAATTTAGTTAAACCCCATGCTCAGAAAGTTAAGCTTAAAATGAAACATTATGGTGTGTACAAGTCAGCTAACATGACTTGTCCAAAGTCATTCAGCAAAGGCACTTGGAGGCAATTTAGCAAGCCCATGCCAAGTTATGGCAGCTTGCAGCACAACCTCATGATGCCATGTCTGGATGCAGACAGAACACCAAGCCCTTCTGAGCATACGATTTGTTGAGAAATATTTGCATTCACATACTGTAGGCTAATAGACCCGGTAACAGTGCTATGCTTTGTGATACATCAGTTGAAGATAGCATACAAAAAGGAACTGATCAACTGTATTGTTCAGGCTTACTGAACAAACCCCAAAGGATCTTATTTGCATGGAGCACTTCTGACATGGTGAGCACTTCAAGAAACAGCATAACCCACACGATGCCTGTTCCAGAAAAGGTCTGAAGAACATTTTGTTTTCCACAGGCCCAGAACATCCCCTCAAGAAACCGTAAATACAACGAGGGCCAGGAGTCACAAGTATGATGTGCCACAGAGAGACAACAGGCACTGCTAGCGTCCCAGGTCCCTGCAATATCTTCAGTTCTGAGTGACTCTCCCATGCAGGTGAAATTCTTGCTAGAAATGTGGGCTCTACCCCACACAGAAGGGGACAGCAGCTCCCACTCCCCCCGACAACGCAAGTTGACCCACGACTCTCCAAGGAGCACCAGTAAACCATCTTCAGTCAGGCTTCAGTGGCAAGCACGAATATGGACCTGACCTCTTTCTTCCCCCGCCCAAGGGGAGTCAAACAACTTACTTATCCTCCACAAGCAATCAGCAGAGCTCCTGAAGATCAGGGAAGCATCTGCCTTTGCTTAAATACTGGGGAAACAGATGTAACCAACAAGCACCAGCTGGGCATTGGTCTCAATCTGCCTTCTAGGTATCAACGAACCAGATACTAAAGGACTGATCTCACAAGCTTGTATTCTCAGCTCTACAGTCACTCTCCATACCTCCCCAACTCCACCTAAGAGTTGGGAGGTATGGTATTAAGTTGTCACTGTCCTATTTGGAGTGTTATTCCAGACACCACCACCCCCTTTTTTTTTAATAGATAGAACTCTTTTTGTAACTTCCCAGCCTAAGTTTATTCATATGCAATTTATGTGCATTTGATATCATATTATCATTTAATGGAAAGAATTATTCTTCTTCCTTGATAGTTCCTCCTGAATGTTTCTACAGAGGGCTGACACATTGCCTCCCTACCTCCATTTCACTAAACCAACCAAACTCTTTTAATTTCCTCTTAAGATGGCCTCTCCCTCTACTTTACCATTCAGCAGCTCTTCAAATTTAAATTCCATTTCTTTGCACTGGGGTCACCAGAACTGCAGGCAGTGCCTTGCAGAACATCTAACCAATGCCTCTGGCAATGGTGCCAGCACTTTCTTGTCTCTACTGAAACCAGCTTGCCATGTGCATCCTAAAGTCACATCATTTTTTTGTGAATAGTAAATTTATTCAGAAAAAGATGTCTGAGGGGTCCAAAACTACCTGGCTAGATGAGAACACACCTAGTGAACAGTGCTAGCTGAATAACATATGGGCAAAATGTTCAGAGCCAGTAACTGTTGTTTTGACAAGTTTGTTAATAAAATATTCTATTTTATAAACACGGATGTTTCCTTTTGCCTTTTACAAAACAAAAATATCCTAAAGACAGAACAAAACATTTGAGGTTAGAAAACCATTTCAAGAAGACTCAAACTGAAGTGCTTCTGTATTGTTAGAAAAAAACCAAAACCTCACAAAATGCTGTTTTTGTTCAAGCTAAACCAGAATCTTTCTTGTTTTTTCTGTTCATCCTGCAAACTAAAAAGTCCACTGTTTTTCCTGATGTTGGTCTCAGATTACAGGCTTGCAGTGATCTCTTAGGCATCTTATTGCTAAGTGACATGACAGCTGATTTCTGAACATCATCTAGAGTAGTGCATTGCTTTGCTCAAGGGAGGTGAAGAGCATTCTGCATGATCACTTTCCAGATATACAGGAATACTTAATGCAGGATTAAGTCCCACTCCATTTTTACATAGAACAATCATGTCCCCAGCTCTACGCCTCTTTTGAGGAATCTATTCAGTTTTCATCAAACTACAATGAAAAATTCAAGTAATGCTGAAAGCTGGTTCCCCAGTCTTTCTTTCCCCTCTTATTAAGATTAAAAGAGAAAGGTTTAAAGGGACAAGTAATCTGAAGGCACTGACTCAACCAGAACTCCTGCGATCAGCCATTCTGGAATACAAGCAGCACTTGAGATCAGGGATTTTAATTTGTCTCTGTTAAAAACATGAAGTCATTCCTGAATGTTGCCAAGAGCCTGGAAGATTTTATAGCTGTTCTCCAGTTGTCCTGAGGCAGACAGATTATCTTTCTGCTGAGTTTGCTGAACCATTATTTATCACCTGCCAAGACTGATTACTCACCCTCGGGACAATGACAAGTCTTTCCTTCCTCTGTTAATTACTGTCATCATTAATAGCCATGTCACTAATTAATATTCAATCATAATGAAAACTCTTTACTGCCATCTCCCACAACACCTTCAATTTTTAGGGTTACCCTCACACATTGGCTTTGCCTCTGCTTGCGGCTATTTCCATCACTGCAAGCTACTTTCACTCACCTAGAAATACTACTAATGCCCTTCCTCAAATGAGAAAATTCAGATTTATCCTTATAAGACATGGTGAAGACTTGAGTGAATCCTTTATGAGACTCTCCTCTGTCAGACCAAGACACAGATTCCTTTATCAGGAAGTTTTCCAGAAAACTTCATCTTAACCTCTCCTGTAGGTTAAGCCCAACGGACAGTCCTCACGTAACTCACCTTCCCCAAAAGATTTTTTCTGGCTGATTTTCAGATTCCACATTTCACAAGCTCTTTCAGAGGGCACCCGAGGGAAACCCTTGACCCTGACACATTTCCACTAGACACTAACAGGGCATTTGAGATCTTCTGAAAACAAATAGTTGGGCATGTTTTCATAACAGAAAGTGTTGCTGGATCCAGGTAGAGGAATGGCTCCCCTCTCCTCTATGCTTCTCTCCATACATCTACATTTTCTCCGAGTCAGTATGCTCAGTTCAAGGGTAGTCAACAGCCTGTGAACATCTATTTCCTCCTCACCTATAATGAAATATATCTTTTTGCTTTAGGCTCTTCTTTGAAGCTGAAGTAGATTAAGTTGCTTAATACCAACAGAATAGCTGTATTTATATGTGCAGATTCACAATGACCATTTATCCAGCTACCTGGTTTAGAGACAGACTAGCAGTTTTATATTTCTTGCTATTTTCTCCGTTTTCTGTTCGGCCTCAGTGATCCCATAATAGTAGCTAGTGTTCTCAGAAGGCCATTGCCTGTCAACATGACAAATGAGTGACCAGCCATGGAAAGATAAATTAAAAAAAAAGTTCACAAGGTGTGAGGCCATCGGCAAGATGCAGTTAATGAGGTGAGTCACCACCACTGTATTTGATACCTTTTCTACTCAACCTAAGTTGTTCTACCTTTTCCAGAAAATCCAGGACTTACATGGAAAATGTAGAGCCATCTATAATCAGATTCGTCCATCTTTCACACGCTGTGTGAAATGGCAAAGGCAGACAGAACGACGTACTCTGCTCCAGCAATTTCTAAAGATCTGCTCCCTGGAGTGGAGACTGTGCTGCTGGTTCTGGGCAAAGGAGCCAGGACCACTGGGGTCTGCTTGTCGTCCTGTGGACTGGGCATGTCCCTGACAAGGCACACATATGTACAGACACATATATGTACATAAAAAAAAAATACAAGAGTATTTCTGAAACTGCAGCAAACGTGCATCTTTGCGTTTCTTTTTAGGCCTGATAAGACAACTGCATTTTTTGCTCAGTGTCCTAAGATGGCAGAGCTGGCAAGCACTGATGAGTGGAGCTCCACAGTGATTTGGCAGGGGATGTCTCGTGCTACCCAGGTGCGGCATCAGTGACCAAGGACTAAAGTCTGTCCTTTCTCATGGGAGTTGCTAAGCTGAGCCCTGATCACTGGATGCCATCCAGCAACTACAGCCGATAAAAGTGGGATGCTTTGGGTCTCAGATTGCTCACAGCCTGCCATTGCACTGACAAATACTAACACTGAAGAAAGTAAGGTCTTAAAAAAAATTAAAAAATACTGTCTGATCATGTTATGGAAGAATTTGTCATATACACATGTCTTCAGGATGAGACATAAGATTGTTTGGTTATTTCCTGTCTTTGTCTAGCATTAGTGTAACCCTAATATTCTCTGAACATATTTTAATGATTTAAAAAAATATATTAAATGCTTTTGCATAGCAGGGTTTGGGTTTTTTTTTTTTTATTTTACAAAAGGAATATGAAAAATGTGAAATGTTCAGCTCCTTCCTAGACCTTACCTGCACACTCCATGACACACTCTATGGGCAAACAAGCTACGTGCCTAGCCTCTGTTGTCAGTCACCTCCAAACTCAAGGTCCAGACAGTCTTTTGATGCAAGGCAAAAATACGTTCTCTTTCCTGTCACTTTGTTCTTGAAAACAAATGAACTCATTTTAGCACAAAATTTTCCAAACAATTTGCTCCTGAACTCGACCAATCTTTAAATACTTCTATCAGAAAAACAAGATTGGAAAAAAAAAATCACAAGCAGTCAAAATGACATAAGAATACATGCATAGGTGTATGAGCAGCCACTCAAGCTGCTTTCTACCCTGCCAATCACAGCAATCATGCTATTAAATGGAAAGAATGTGCTTTGGTCCCTCCCCAAACAGCACTGGTTCCTTGGTAAATCTAGGCCAAAAAGGTTAATTAATTATCCACACTTTTACCACTAGGCTTGCAAAAACAAACAAATGAACATCACCCATGATAAAGGGCAAAATGATTTAATACAAAATTTCTGAAGACCTCCAGCAGTCCGTGCTATTATTTTTCTTACACAGAAGCACCCCTCTGCCCCCAACTCCCACAGTGATTTCAGCTAGGTTGAAAGTACAGACTCCTGCTAATAGCAGGTTTGTAATGCAAAGCACCAATTTTTATGGTAGGGAAAAAAAAATAGAAAGAAGTATCTAGGTCCCTCCCTAGTATTGTGTTACAAATATTGGGGAAACACTTTATAGAATTTGCCTACAATAAGCACATAAATAAATACCAATGCCAACTAAAAAAAAAAAAAATCTGAGAAAATGTGGTAATTGCAGTTCTTCTCCATCAGCATGTGGTAATTGCACCACTCAGTGTCAGCAAGGAACATCATCAAAGCTACAACAGCTTAGAGCTTCTAGCAATAGCAATTTTCCTTTACATTATATCCACTTTAAATCTTGTTTGGGAATTATTAACAATCATTAGCAGCAGGAGTGTTACCCCTTTTTGATCAAAGCAGCCAAAGTTTCTAAGGAGCCTTATTGTTCATTGTAACTTTTGAGTGCTTGCATTTGCACTTTACTTTTCTTGTAATAAAAAATTTGAAAATATAATACTCTGTGTGAAGTAAGAATGATGCTTGGTAGGAAGGTGGAAAGCAGTACACGGAGCTAAGTTGCGTGTGAACATTTCAGGATGACAAAACAACAAAAACGACAGAATATTTGTAAATTTAAAGGGTTCAAAATCTCTCATCCTCTGCCTTTTTCTGACAACAGCGTGGGTTATTTATCACAGTGTTTGGGCTGATAGGACATTCCAACCATTTCTTCATCCCTCCTCTGTCTCCTTTACTAAGTGTTATCTACAGAAGGCTGTTCAGCATGTTTGCTCATTTATACCAAATGTCGCTATTTCAGAGATGAGTCCCATATAAATACTAATTGCTGGGTTTTGTATGTTGCTTTTGAACTTAGGAAGCATGCTGTACCTCTGTTGCATGAGTGTCCATATCTGTGTAAACAAAACCATATGGGAATCTGATCATAGATTTATCAAAAGCCTATTAAAATTAACAACTCTGACACGTTCTTGTCCCTGACACCAGGCCCTGAAGCAAAATTAACAGCAAATCTATTAATAAATTCTTTCACAAAAGGGAGTAATGACCCAGACCCGCAGCTGCACTGCAAGGTGTTGACAGACACTTGTGGTGTTGGGAGAGTGACAGAAGATAACCTTCCACGGAGAGAGAAAATGCCACGGGCTCCTGGAGCCATGGTGGGGAAAGAAGATGAGCAGCTGAGGGAATGAGCTCAGGGAATGAGACCAGGCGGAGGGCAACACACCAGAGTCGCAGAGCTGCTTGTGTGCAGGAATTGAAGGGGAATTTCTAGCAAGTGAGTGCTAACACACTTTGAAATAGCTTACGAAGTAATGGGCTGCAAATTCACAATTTAACCATCAGCACTGCAGTGCAAATTTGATCTTTGTCTCCAATGTGTATTTTACAGGTAACACACACACACACAATCTCTCCTGCCTGCATTTTAAATATAGACAGATATGAAACATGAAAGACGGAGATTTGGATTTGCAAAATCCAAATTCCTTGTGTACTTTCACCCTGTTAATAGCTCCTTCTTCTGAACTGCTATTTGCAGGGACTTCTGCCTTCTCATCAAATTGGCCAGCCTACCGAAGTGCATGTACCTTCTACAATACAGACCTGTAGAGGGAGATTTTCACTAGGCAGGAATCAATAAATGATCAGACATGACAACGCAGAGCTCTGTGGGGGCTAATTTACCCAGGTAACAAAGATAAATTAGATTGTAAGATCTCGGAGATATCACGGCCAGTCTGCTTTCGTTACAATGCTGCCCATCTAAAAACAGTTCAGGTAGCTTTACAAGGCATGAAAGCAAGTAGCAGAAGACATACCCAAAGACAGGCTTCTGGCTTGCAATACCCTCCCATCAACAACACTTAAAAGCAGGCAGCCAGCGCTGAGGAGCAGAAGGATGCCACTAGCTGAGAGCCCTGGCTTTAAAATGATTGCTCTACAGTGGTATTAGTAAAGCTGAGTTACCAAACCTCTTAATAGACACGCAGTTAATCCCAGTGAAAGAGGTCTGCCAGCACAGCTTAAACCAGGTCCTCAACTGGAAAAAAAGTGGTACCAGCAAAAGGTCTTTTTCCAGTTGACCTGCACCGATATAAAGTGTTTGGTGGTATGCCAGCCTCAGCCTTGTTCTCACTCTGCTTCAGCAGCGCTGTGTCCCATCGGCATCGGCCCAGCCCTCGCACCCGATGCTCAGGGCCTTTGACTGCTTAGACACTGGCATTTGCTCACACTGAGAGACGCCAAGCAGTGGTCTTACCACAGGAGCAGCCACAATGATTTATTTGCACTAAACTTTCCTCACCTGCCTTGGAAAACCTGAGCTGCTATCAGGTCTGTGCTACGTACAGACAGGCCTGGCATCGATAAGCATGCTGATACACCCAAACACACACACGCACCCTCCAGAACTCAGAATATACCGTAACCCCAGTGCAATCCCCCCTGCTGTTGCGTCGTTTGACTAGAATTTGACCTGCTCTAAATTAGAGACATACTGTGTGACCTGTGCCCAAATCTTGTTCTCTCCTCAAATGCAACCCCAAACAAACTGCTATTACTACAAGTACGGGAGGAAACTGCAACCCCAAAAAATTAACAACTCCACACTTTGCGTCTTTCAAACCTGTACCCGTTCCTCCTGTAACACCCACAGAAGACAAACACATTGCCTTGAGAACCATTATAAAAGTATACAAGAGGCAGGAAAATTGCACCTTGCAGTCCCAGCCTCCCAGCAGCAATAGTAACAGCATTTTGTTGTAGCATCAGAAGTTACCTCCTTTTACAAATCACTAAGAACTGCAGATGTCTCAAGATGTACCTTTACACTTACAATTGATCATAAATTTACAGTTGCTTTTCAGGCTGCTCTGCCTTTGCATTACTCAGACTACTGAAGTGGCTCATATAGCTTAGCAGTTTGGCTCTCTGCCATATAGTAGTGTTTAGACACTGTTCCTCACGCTGTCAAAATGATTCAGCAACAAAACAGCCAAGGAAGCAACTCCGAGCACTGCTGGAATTGGGGCTTTTGAAGATTCCTGTGTCAGATCTTGTTAGGGCTGAAACATTTTTACTGCTATGCAATTCATGCACACAGTCTTTAAATCAAAGGCAATCTTCTTGTCATTTCAATCATATATTGGCATTTTTAATAGCAAATGTTCTTCTCCAGGGAGGAGGAAGATCGATACAACATAGAAGCGACTGGTGTATTTCAGCATGTGACTATCAGGTCACTTCATACCGTGTCCTCATTCACAAAGCCAGTTTCAAAGGCTGTCACATCAAGGCCCTCCTTGCCCTCACCAGTGTTATAACAGTTTCCCAGCAAAGGTGTAAATGTCACCGACTGGTGCAAGACAGTAAAGTGCTCTGAAAGCTGCAGCATTTTAACAATTTTTGCACAATATTTACTTACTAGGAGATCTGACCCTGTAGTCCTCACCCACGCCGGGTTCCTATGAATGTCCACAGTAATTCTGTTTGCAGAAGCACTCAAATTTTAAACCTCCTAAAGAGCCCTGGCCACAACAGATTTCTCTTTCACAAGATCACTCACTTCATGTCACCTGCGGCAACATTATTGTCTGTGCTCTCTATTACAGATAAGGATAATTAACATCATAAAATTCTCTAAGAAACCAACTTCGTCATGACACGTTGCTACTCTTCTCCCTCTCATTCTTCAGGAAAGGTGGAAAACCACACAAAGTGTTTGTGGTGATGCAGTAACAGTCACATTGCCCAGAAAATGAAATAACCTGACATCAGTAGCTCTTTTCCCTCCAGGAGTTCCTTGTCCTGACAATGAAATAATCTGTTTTGTACAGCTTTTGCTGCTAGGCCTTTCAATCACATATAATGCAGGGTGCACTGGAGTACAGCTGGCCTCACTGGATCTCTGTACCGGTGCAGCAGTCAATCAGGGACAATTCTCCAGTGGGATTAAGGTTGCACATATACTTTCTTTTAGCCAAGGGTAATGCCAAATGAATTATGATCATATAGCAATTGCTGAGAATTAACTTACTGCCATGCTAAACAAAGAGCTGGTATTGGCACTAACACTAGGGGCCATATTTTAAACAGGGCTCCTTAAACCATGTGTTAAAGGTGCTTATACTGGCAAGGAGCTGCTGGCAACCACTCATTCCTGCATTTCAAATTTGGGCAGAGATATATATCAGTGTGAATTTTATATGTGCAGAACAATTTAATGATAACACTGGAACAATCAACAAGCACAAATCTGTTAGTATTCATAATTAAGTAACAAGTTCAAAATAGGTAAATTATTTGTTCTTTTTTACGTTTGATGGATTTCACAGGGCTGCGCATAATAATAGAAGCAGTAAAAACCACAATCAACTTCTCTTAAATACCTACATTTTAAAATTGCATTTCCTGTCTGGTAAATCCTTCAAGTTTATTTTACCAAATAACTTCTGAAAGTAAGAAGCATTTTAAAAAGCTGAAATCTGCAGTAAACAAATACCATTAAGTTTAAATAATTCAATCTGTCAAAACACTGCGTAGCTTAGAACTGCAAAGTATCTGTCTATATGAATTTTAGAAGGCATTTTTGTTTCCATACTAAGAGAGAGGGAATCTAGTAAAATATTTTCCTTTCTTTATATCCCCCCCCCCCCCCCCCCCAAGAATCTGAAGACCAACATTCTATTTAACTCCTTTCCACGTAAGTACGCGTTTTGACTTGGAAAAGCTGACGGGCTGCTCTGAAGCAGCGATAATTTTAGATAGCAACAGGCCTTGAACACGGGACGGGCTCAGCGCAGACACGGCTGCGTATTTGGTTGTTACCCAAGCAGGAGCACTAAGCACAGCCTTCATAAAGCCATTCATCGTGCAGTGAGGATCAGCTTTGTTCAAAATAGCTCCTCAGAGAGCTTCGTGGTGCAACACCTGACAGCAGCGGGACTAACCACACAGGGCTGATGCTTTCCTATTTCCATCCAACAGCGCCTCGGTCTGAGGTCCAGCAGCTTCACTCGCCTCCTTACGGAAACCTCACGAGGGTGAGGGTAAGTTGTTGACTGTCGCCGTTGACTCTTGACAAAACCCAGTCTGGTACAGCTCTCCAGAAACAGTGCCACCGGGCACATCAGCCGCTCTGTGCACTCCGAACTCGGCCGTGTCCTGGCGAGCGCGGCAGGAATGGCCTTGGACTTCACAACGTTTCTCAGTGGGCACAGTTTGCCTGGGCAAATTTGCACAAAACAGCTTTATAATGAAGCAAACCACGTTCTGGCTCGTTTCATTTCCAAATACATATAACTCAAAATCCTCTCTGTGTAAAGCAAAAACTTTTTTTAAAGCCTACAAGACTGTGTTCTGTAAGGTCTTGGGAGGTATTTTAATTTATCAGAAGTTTAGGGAGAGAAGTCTTAAAAGATCTTCAGAGAACAGAGTTTCACAGTGATTGGAGAAACTAAAACCATGTAAATACTTCAACAAAAAACCTTCCTGAAAATATTAAAATGAAAAAAAAAAAAGGCAAATATATTTCACTTGTGCTCACAAGACTTTTGTATTTGCTTTCCAGTAATAACAACCGTTTCGCATTTATATTGTAATACCCTCCGGGTCCCACCAGCGAGCGCTGTGCAAACACCGAGTTCGCCCTGCCTCTGCATTTCGTTACAGCAGCAGGCGGACTGACGGGGATGTCAGCCCAACAGGTAGCGTTTCAACCAGCAGCGACGGAAAGCAAACGCTGGTTTTGTAGATGTGAGCCTATCTGCGGAAACCTGCTTCAAAAAGTCCTGGGCACCGACCACAGAAGAGGGACCACACCACACGGATTTTATGGTAGATCAATGCTTATTAAAATTAAAAGAAAATTTCCCAGGATTATAAACATTCTTCAAATACTTGCAGATCACATTCTTATTTAAAATACATATTGCTCCTTCCCTCGTTTCACCGCTTGCCCATTCTCCCTCCTTCTTGCCCCAAACCTCTGGGTCGCAGCTGGGAGGTCGAGCTCACCCAGCACCAGCCCTGACAGAGCCTCTGACGGGCAACAGCGCTGGGGTCCCGCCTGGGTTGCGGCAGGGTTCGGCGGGCAGGACGGGCGGGCAGGCAGGGGGGCGGGCAGGCAGGACGGGCGGGCAGGCAGGGAGCGTGGGCAGGCAGAGAAGCGGGCAGGCAGAGAAGCGGGCAGGCAGGGAAGCGGGCAGGCAGCAGGCGCCCCGCGCGGCCGGGAGGTGGTGGTGTTGCCCACGGAAAAGGAGGCAGCACGGCGGCGGGCAGCGCGCGGCGGCGCCCCCCGCGCCCCTGCCCGGGCGGGCTCGGCGGCTCCTCGGCAGCCGCGGTCGCCAGCCCTCCTCTGGGGAGAGCCCAGCGGCTTGCCCAGGCTCAGCGGTCCGGAGCCGACACCCGCCCGACGCCCGCTTACCGGCCGCCGCAAGAGGCAGGCGAGGCTGATGGCACCCGGGGAGCCCGCACCTGTTCTGAAAGCACCGCTCATGATCTTAAAATGTCACGAACGCTGCAGGTAACGACAGGAGAACACGGACTGCAGACACCGTCCTCTCCCTGCCCGGGCAGAAACACGGGGGAGAGAGGGACGGCGTCTCCGCTGAAGTCACTCACAGGGTACAAGAGAAGCGAGACGAGAAGGTCCCAAGAAACCACCACACAGAATTACAACATGACAGTAAAATACAACGGGTCACACCATCAGGTTGTATCTTAGAAGAGACATGGAAAGGCAGAGGGAGGAAAGGCCTTGTTTATCTTCTGTTTATTTTTCACTTTCACCTCAGGACCACGCATTTGCAAGGAACACGCTCAGATGTGCGATGGTCCTGGTTTTCTTCAGTGAGTCATCAGCATCTCACACCAACAGTCCCCGAGAAGGATGGCGACGAGCGGACCCAGCGCTCCAAGCGCCGCACCATCAGCCCAGGGAGAGGCGTGGAGCGGCGTCTGTCACGCAGCCAGCTCACCAGCCTGCTCCCACAGCAAAGTCAGGTACGCACAGAAGCGTTTGTAAGACCTAGTGGGAATGCCGAGCTTTTACCGTGCTGTAGACCTTGCCTCTTATAAACGTATTCACTTCTGTTTTACTTGGGAGGCAAAGGAAAGTTTTCATTTCTGTGGATCTCAGAAATGCAATTGGATAGAAAAGCCTGGACTCAGGAAGAAAAGATGGATGAACATCTGTAATCTGAATTTCTTCTGTCCTCCCAGAGGAAAACAACCCACCCAAACCTGAATGGGTTAAAGCTATGACCTTATGAATTAAACTGAATCACTTAAAAGAGGGGAAATGGAAGCAGCAAAAGATACAGAATGTATTGAGAGAAGCAAAAGTTTTGAAGAAAAAAATGTTTTGAAAGTACTACAGCAAATTCATCTAAAGAACAGTACAACAGAAGCAAGTAAACCAAGTCCGTTCCAAAAGAGATCATATTAAACCCAGGGCAAAAAATGAGACGAAAGTCACTTCTGTCTAACAAAATGTTTTGTCACATACAGAGGCAGGCACTAAAAATGAGATAAAAATGCAGGAATCCATGGCTCTGTCTCTGTATACCCATATAATCCCTCCTCAGGAGGGCAGCTCAGAGAGTAATTTGCTGGATTCCTCATGTATGGTCCCCACTGCAAGAACAAGCATGAAAGTGATGTGTGGAAGAAGTGGGACCAGAAACTCTGCTGTACAAAAGCAACGTAACTCAGCGACAGTTAATCATGACACCTGATTAAGCATAATGATACTGAATACATGTATTAATGTTATAACTATTACACAGATCTCAATACAAAATACTCTTCTGAAGGCTGTATGAAAAAATCACAAATCCAGTCAAATCTGACATAGTAAAGGCCTCCCAAGTGGCCTTGTATTTTCTAGGAAAATGTACAATTAGCAAGTCCCAAACCAAGAGTTATATTGGAAAAGAATTGTCTTTGGTGGGCTACTGGGAAGCCTGTACTGGATTTGTCCTCTCAGGACTGCCAGGCTAGGTACCTCAACCACGAGATTCCAAAATGAAGTATAAATAAGAAACAACACAAGCTCTTGTGCTACTTATAAAACTCAGCTGGTGTTGACCATTCTTCCCTTACTCTTTTCCCCATCAGGTATGCATTTTATTATCAATATTTACTGACACAAAGGGTGAAAGGGAGAGAATATGCTTCAGCTAAAAGCAAAGTATAGGCAGGAACCTTGTAAAGCTTCTCTCAGACCACCCCTATGCCAAAACTCCCTGGAGGGACCTCACAGAGATGGGGAGAGTTACTTATTCCTCCTCCTGGCCACTCGGCATTGTCAAGGAGGGTGCCAGCAACACCTGCAATTATTTGTGATGCAGAAGTTTTTCCGTAAGGAGTTAAATTGCAAGCCATAGATCAGCACACGCACAAGCAATTCTGAGAGAAATTTTGAGACTAACTCTCCTTAGCTTTAGACCTAGACCTCACAAATACCTGGCTTAACAGAAACAGCTGGTGTTGTGAGGCTCCCCTGAGGATATCAGTTTCCAGTTACCAACAAGCACTTAGATACATCACTCAAAACCAGTATCACAGAAGCCTCCAGAAAAAT
Source organism: Platalea leucorodia (assembly GCF_965183815.1). Lineage (NCBI taxonomy): Eukaryota > Metazoa > Chordata > Aves > Pelecaniformes > Threskiornithidae > Platalea > Platalea leucorodia. The sequence goes on along the minus strand of NC_138829.1, from coordinate 41,138,115 downwards.
ACAGAAAAGGCCAACCGGCTTGTGGCCTCATGAGTAGACCATGAACAGATCAAAGAAGCACAAACAAATTTAAACAGTACAAGATATTTATTTTAATGTGGTTAAACTGTTCTCCTGCTCTTCCTCCAGCCCATAGGGAACAGAACTGTGGCCCCCAATCTAGACAGGTAGGCCAAGCGAGAACAGATTTATCCCTTGTTTGAAACAAACACAAAATGGTAAGGATGTGTTTATTTCACAACCATTTCAGATCTAAGTTTGCAGAAAACTGGCTGATTCAGGATATGCAATCAAGTCCAGGAAGCAGAGCAGTGACAGCAAAGCAGAAAAGCATACAGCACACTTACCATGGGCAACAAAAAAGCAGTTTTCAAACATTTGCAGATGCTCAGGAGCTAGACAGTTGTTGGTAATGCCCATCTGAAGCACTGCTTGCAGGGATAGCCAGCTTATGTCTTTTGGGCCACATGGCACTAATGAGGGGTTCAAGTGAGGTTCCCACCCTGAGTGACTCCCTTGCACAGGAGCTTCTAGGTCATCCAGATCCCTGACTGCAGAAGAAAGAGTGCCTGCAGTGCTGGATTGCCATCGGAGCCAGCATGGGGAGGTGGGTACCATGGGAGGCCATGGGCACCTCCACCTGGTATTCGCTCCTCCAACTCTTACACTTCTGAGGCTTACAACATGGGGTCAGGAGGTTGGCTGCCTCCAGCCTTTTGCCATGATTCTGTTACCCACTCTGTGGCACGAGAGTTGCCAAGTTAGCCCAGGGAATGCTTTGACCTGTCACCACATCAAGCTGTCCTGGCCGGGCAAGAGCTGGTTGGGTTAAGTTCTGGTATTAATGAAGAATCTAATTGCCCATAAATACAGACCAGTTTGACCACTAATGAATTCCTCCCTGAGGAGACCAAGAGCTCCATACAAAACCCACAACACCCCCTGCCAAAGCACACGCTAATGAAAACAGCCACACTGTTCATGGGGCTTAGTTGCTTTCTTAGTATTAAAATAATGGAAGAAAAGTTGATCTATAGCAACAGCAAATAGGGGACACTTATCATCTTGCTGTTAACCTTTTTGCAGGAAGGCTATCAGTGGCTATCAGGAATGGAGATAAGTATGTCCCCAGGTTGGCTTAGATTCAGCTAGAATTTTTTTTTTCCATGAAAATCTCTTCAATTTTATCATCTGGTTATTAAATGCACATTTTTGTCTTAAATCTATTTTGGTGTAATTATATGGATTATGCTGGTTTAGAATGCTCCCTTTTATGAAACTAAATTGTTGGGTATTTGTATGCTGTCTGTAATTTGGTATTCTAAAGTAGTAATTCTGAGAGCAAAACAATGCACCTCCTTGCCCGCTTCTCCTTTTCTTCTCTCTAGTTGTTTGCATCCCCTTGCCTCCCTGAATACACAAAGACATGGACATTTCCCTCAGATTATTACTGGGCCATGGCAGCCTAATAACCACTCATGCTTTTGAGAATGTCCCATAGATAGCTTTGTTACATCTTTTGACTATGAAGGATGTCAACTGCAGACATACCAATGCAACAAAAAGGTGTCCTACAGTCAACCTTTCTGTATCTTTAAAAGATGATGCTGGACACAAGTTTCAAAAATGCCAAAATGACTTTGACTCCTTTGTTCCACTTTCAAACTGAAAGGCCCTCAGGAGCCTACATCCTGTCAGCTTTCAACAAATATGCATTGGCATAATAGTTAGAGCCTTTTTTTTAATGGCAGACTTACCTTTTCAAAGGCACTTCAAGTGTTTCATCTAGCCACGTAAATAATGGAGAAGCCTGCCCTTCGTTCCAAGCATTCAACTCTTTCTTGAGCTGGCACATAGTCCCAGACAAAATTCCATAACTCATCGGGTTATTTCTTTTCCCTTTACAATTCAGCAGTCAGCATTTTGTAAAACAGATTAAGATTTCTGGGAAAACCTGGGCATATTTTTTCTCTAGTTACACTTTCATGTATAATTATACATTTTAAAAAACCCATCCATAAAGTGTAAACATTTTAGTTCATACACAGTAGAATAAACGGCTATGTAATTCACATCAGTCTTCCAATACTACAAAGATTTCTTCTAAAATGATCAATGATATGTATCAAAATTGTCCCTTAAGGGTAAGTGGATAATTTCTTGCATGAAAGTCATCACTAATGCAACATTAAAGGGACAAAGCACTCTGTAGTTCACATATTTGACTAACTGCACACTTCAGACCCTGGTGGACATGTGGTTTTTCTGGTACATTCCAGGCATACCTATAAATCCAAAATCTAAAAAAAATTAACAAGTTTTGCATCAAACTGGCACCATTCAGCATGATCCCAATCAAGCATAAAAGGCTAAAAAGCATCTGTGTGACAAGCACAGCCGAAAAATGCGAAAATAGGGGTGATGGCAAGTAGCAAACAAGGTTAGTACAGCAGAACAGGTCGAGCGTGTCCAGGTGGGATGTGTTGGGATAAGAAAGGGAAAATAATTTCCTTGAACTACAGGAAAAGATGAAACCTTCAAGCATGCCTGCACACTACGGGTGAGATGTCCCAGCTGCCGAAGGTCATCAGTGCAGGATCCTCCTGCACTGAGCAGTTGGTTCTCCATGGCGCTAGAAGTACCTCCAGCTACAAATGTGTGTTTGTAGAGCCAGCCTCTTCATCTTCAGTTAAGTAACTGAGATGGGTACTTGACTGTCACTTATTATATTAGCCAGGTTAGAAGCAAAGGACTACTTTAAATATCTACATGTTAACCTGAATGTTCTTTTGGTCAAACACTCAAATCCAGCTCTATGAGAGCACACTTTTGTCTATGTCACACACACAACGTAAAAAGTACATTATGTGTACATTTACAGGATTTTACATATGCCCATGTAAAGTGCTGATAAAATTATTTCCTATAAGGCTTTTTTATCTTTACTGTGAGGTAAAAACATTTGTTCTCCATTTCTGAAAAATGAAAACACAATAAAATCCAAAGAGAACGGCAAACATTTGACTGTGTCCCCCACCAAGTCCCTCCTTGCGGACAGCTGGAGACTAAGGAATATAACACCACAATATTGCTATACATGGCTTTTTTTTCTTATATGCTACCCTAGACATCCGCTACAGGATCCATGGCCTAACAGAATATTGGTGGGCGTTGTTTTGACTCAGTGGGCATTCTTACTACATCCCTCAGAGCCTACCTTTTGCAGTTCATACCTGCTAACTTGCTCCACGTTAGTTAAGAGTCTCACCTCAGAGAAATTTTTCTGTATGCTCATGTCTCATTAGGTGAGAACAGTCCCGTCAGCAGCTGCAGGCTATGAGGAAAAAGGCAGAAGCAGGAGGAAAGGGACACAACTGAAAAGTACATGCCTTGTCTTCTGTCCCTCCCAGTGTCTACAGGGAGCTTGCAAAGGTATTGTCTTCACCATAAGGGTTCCAAGGGCAGCTGCATGCATGCATGCCCACAGCAGCCTGGCTTCACTGGAAGCTACCCTTTTAGAAAACTAGTATGCCAACACCAGCAGAGATCCTGCAGTCTCTCTCGTGACTGTCCTGCAGAAACCCACCTCAGAATAGAGCACTTGCAGCTAATTCCCTGAACGGATACAGTGCGGCCTCTCTAGACTGCAAAGCCCCTTCAGCAAGTTCTCACCCAAAATATGGTATTGCATATTATCATCACTACTACAGCCATACCTGGCAGCTTTGATTATTAAAGAAAGTAGGTTGTATATTACCCTGTGCCCCCATAACATACCATGAAATTACCATCTTCCACACCACAAACTTAACCTATAAAGCTCAATAATAAAAAAGATAAATTTATGTGACAAAAAATGCAGCTGCCATTCATGTTAACGTGCAAGTCTATATAGGTTTTCATTAGAAGTAGGACAGTGGAATTCAATAATACCACTCAAGAAATAAAGTTTGCTATGCAATGAGACAAAACAGAACAAACTCTGCAAATGACTCCCTCCCTTAGCAAAGAGAGGCAGAAACAGGCTCGGAGACTCAGTCAGGCTGATCAGGCACTGCCAAGTGACACAGCTGAAAAGCAGATGCTACCTTCCTTTAATTTAGTAAAGCCAGCAAGGTGGCTCAACAGACCCATGCAGATATGACACAAAACAGCTGCGGGTTTTACCTCTCGCTGTGGCAGCATATTAATCCATCTCTCTCAGTACCACTTGCGAAGGACGCCCCTCCTGTTCTACAGGGCAAACCTCCAGGTCCATATTAATGATCACTGTTACCCACAGGTAGCCTGAAGTGAAAATATGTAATTGCAGGTGACCATAACAATCAAGATGTGATGGCTTTTCAACCTCTCCTCACATACTGCCCAAGCTCCTGTTCCTATGTGCTGTCTTGCCACACATGCCTGCTCTGATCCCTGAGAAATGTAGACTATTTTAATCTGCCTTTGCCGAGGATCCTGCTTGCCATGTCTCCACCCTTCTTGCAGCCATAGTGAGGAAAGGGACAGTCTTGTACCTAGGTCTCCACATTCACCTGTGCTACAGCCTTCTTGTCTAACACCAGGCAAGTCACTTACTCTTTATCTTCACTACTTGCGTGAACGGATATAATAAAACTTCAGAAGGGTGCTGTGAAGCTGCACAGTTAGCAATGTAAGAGACAGAAAGACCATATGAAACCACATGCAAGGAGCTCAGCTGCTTGCATCTGACCTGTCTTAAACTTCTTCACTGGTAAGTTAGGGTGGTTAATACACGTTTTCATTCCCGGGAAATGAAAGGCACTAGAAACACGCAAAGGCTTTCTGAAAGCACCACTTTGATAATCATCAATGCACTCGGCATGCAGGTTGTGAGAGGCTGCTCCAAGCACAAGAAATGGCAGAGAAGAAAGTATGAAGCCGGGAGGAGAAAGAGGACACCAGAAGGCAGTGGGGGTTAATGGTACCAAGCACAGAATGAGACGATTGTGGGCTTGCAGCAAACCACGGTGGATGAGGCTGTGCAGAGCCTGCTGCTTGGGGGGGCACCACACACAAATGCAAAAAGAGCAGACGGGGACTGAAGGGTGAACTAGGAGGAGGAGCAGAATTTCTTCATTTTAAAAGAAGCATTTTTTAAAAGGTGCTAGTAAGGCACCTACTGCAGTACACAGATGCAAATCTCTAACCAACCGCCCCTAAAATGGGCAACTCCTTTTCCATGAACAGACTAGTCCAGGAATCCCAGGAGAGAGGAGTTGGTGGTGACAAAACGAGAAGGCTTTTTTTTAAGATCTTTTCTTTTGACAGCATGGGCCCTAACAGAGTGAACCCTACCTTAACAACAGTAATCGCAGACTGACAAACCTCCAGCCTGACACTGCACGTGCAACGTTTTTTTTTTTCCCTCAGTCTGGTACTCTGCACTATGGCATGACTTTTCCAGCACTCACACAATCTGCTTTTACAGTGTTGGTACTATTTGGAGTCACATAATGTAAATCTCTGTTTCAGAAAATGCTTCATGGCCTGAGATTATTTAGAAGAAAATTCACGCAACCCATTCCTGAATCTATCCAAACTGGTAACAAATCCTTTGACTGCTGAAGAGAGGTAAGGAAGGGGAATTTAATCTTGACATTTCTGGATTAAACAGTTGACAGGCAAGGACTAGAGGACTCGGTGGCACAGAAGACAGATGTTTCCAGAGCTGTGCCTACATTGACAGAGCCTAGACATTATGAATGAGAGCTCAGTAGAGCTAGAGAAGCTTGTCACAGCAGAGGTGGGAATCCAAATTTTAATGACTCAATTAAAGAATGCCAAGGCTGGTGGAAAACACTGAGTTATTTCTACCTCTGTGTCCTTACGACTGCCCTCACGCTACTGTGGGTGTAATTACGTAAGACACACAATCCTTTAATGGAAGGTGGAACTATTTAAGGAAAACAGCTGGCAAATTTAGAGCTAAGTAGGAGCACAGAAACGTCAGTGCTGAACTGAGTGTGTCAAACATGACCCAGATAACTAATTAGAAGTTATGCTCAAATGTAACTTCACAGGGCTCAAGAAACAGGCTGCCTGAACACAGCAGAGAGGCTGCAAGAGATACGTTCTTGAGCTTTATTACCCTGATTGCATTAGATACTGTTCTGATCTCCCTACTCTTCCCCAGCTTTAATTTCACAACGCTGACAAATTTGCCAGGTAAGAGGAGGGGAAAGCAGCATTACAGAATAAGGATGCAAAGAGCCTCATCTGTGACCTTTGAGGGGAGCGTCAAGGTTGCCAGAGAGCTTCCCCCAGCAGAGAGAGGTGGGAGCTCACTTGGCTTCACGTCTGTCCCCAGCTGACCTGCTCCGAGGCAGCAGCTGGCCCTGGGGACTGAGGAGCCGGGAGGGGGATGCTCTCCTGCGTGGTGCTGGTGTTGGCGGTGGTAGCCCCTCTGCCTCAAGCACTCCAGCCTAATGGGCCCCTGCATCCCCAGAAAGTACTTGAGGAAAGAAAACTGGGGAATGCAGAAGAATCTGCAAAACCTGAACACCATTCTGTCTTGAGTTATTTATGTTCACACGCAGAACAAGTGTCTGCAGCCAAGTCCCAAGCCACGAAAAGGATTAACAATATAAGGGAATATCACACATTAATTAAGAATGGCTCTATGAAAGCTACCTATAATCAGTTGAAGTATTACTTTCTTAAAATACAGCATTCTGCAAAAAGAAAGCTCTTGCTATGTTTATTTTAATTTTTCCTTATGCTATTCTCTACCGGGGCAAAGAAATATGTTCCTTTGTGTTTTTAAATAAAAGTATCCAAATACAGAGAAATACACTCATGGATGTCTGCTCAGTTGTCTTGTACAAAAAATCCGAGGAACCCACAGAGATCTTCAGTTATCTGAATGAGTGAGATGGTCCCCACGGGAGAGCCCATACAAGTTAATGGGGAACAACAGTCTGAAAGAAAGATTGTGACATGCCAATGTGCTCTCTCATTGGCGCCAAGACATGAAATAATGTTTGTAGACTAGGTATGTTTCTTAACTTGATGCTCAAGGACTGTTGCTGACAACAGGAGCAAAAAGCTGAATAGGGAACAAATGAGCAGTATGTCATTGACAGAGATGGTGCTGAGACATACTAACATACTATGTAAAAAGCAGAAACTCATTAATTTGTCTATGTATCATGGATAAGAACAAAAGCAACAGAGTGCTTACCAGACCCTTTCCTGATGGGCATCTTCCTGCTGGGAATTTGCACCCAGTAGGCAAACGGGTAACATGAGCAGTCAGTGGTTCCACCTCTGAGGGGGAAGGTGGTTGTGGAGCAGGATCAGGGAGGTTATGTTACCCCCACACTTGGCACTAGTGGTTAATGGAAAACTTCAGACAGTTCTGGTGCTCACTGTTCAAAAAGGTTGTTAAAAACTTGGGAAAGGGTACAGGGGAGAAACACAAGAAGAATTAAAGGCCTGGAAAAAGTGCTATGTAGTCAGACATGCTTTCAGGGACACAATTTATTAACCTCACAAACAGAAAGTGAAGTGGCTATTTCACTGCAGTTGCTAAGTACCTTTTGGGGAGAAGAGATTATCTTCATTGTCAACCGTAACACCAAGTTCAATACCAGAAGGTGATATGGACAAAGTCAGACCAGAAACAAGGAACAAGTTTTGGGCATATTACTACTTTTTTAAGGGTGACAGTAACCTTTTTTAAGGTTACAGCAGATTTTTTATGCTAGGCATTGTTTAAATTGGATACTTTCTTATAAGATCTACAGTTGTAAAGAAGATTTGAGGCAGGGAAACTCTATGTAAGCAGACCGAACCAAAGGACCACCACAACCTCTTGCTACATAGGTCAGGAAAACAGGCAAAGGTCTCCATCCCTCCTCGGCCCACCCACGGTCAGCCCTCTCCTTCCGGGAACATGTGCTGCACTGTTCAAGGACGCACAGCAAGACTTAGAATCATAGAATCATAGAATTGTTTAGGTTGGAAAAGACTTCTAAGATCATGAAGTCCAACCGTTAACATAGCACTGCCAAGTCCACCACTAAACCATGTCCCTAAGCACCGCTTCTACATGTCTTTTAAATACCTCCAGGGATGGGGACTCAACCACTTCCCTGGGCAGCCTGTTCCAGTGCCTGGCAACCCCTTCAGTGAAGAAATTTTTCCTAATAACCAATCTAAACCTCCCCTGGTGCAACTTTAGGCCATTTCCTCTCGTCCTATTGCTTGCTATTTGGGAGAAGAGACTGACCCCCACCTCGCTACAACCTCCTTTCAGGTAGTTGTAGAGAGCAATAAGGTCTCCCCTCAGACTCCTTCTCTCCAGGCTAAACAACCCCAGTCCCCTCAGTTGCTCCTCATAGGACTTGTGCTCCAGACCCTTCACCAGCTTCACTGCCCTTCTTTGGACACGCTCCAGCACCTCGATGTCCTTCTTGTAGTGAGGGGCCCAAAACTGAACACAGTACTCAAGGTGCGGCCTCACCAGTGCTGAGTACAGGGGGTCGATCACCTCCCTAGTTCTGTTGGCCACACTATTTCCGATACAAGCCAGGATGCTGTTGGCCTTCTGGGCCACCTGAGCACACTGCTGGCTCATGTTCAGCCAGCTGTCGACCATCACCCCCAGGTCCTTTTCTGCTGGGCAGGTCTGCAGCCACTCCTCCCCAAGCCTGTAGCGTTGCATGGGGTTGTTGTGACCAAAGTGTAGGGACCAGCACTTGGCCTTGTTGAACCTCATACAGTTGGCCTCGGCCCATCGATCCAGCCCTTCCAGATCCCTCTGCAGAGCCTTTCTACCCTCCAGCAGATCAACATTCCTGCCCAACTTGTTGCCGTCTGCAAACCTACTGAGGGTGCACTCGATCCCCTCATCCAGATCTTGGACAGACTTGTGAGCCTTTACACCTGTCTTATTTATTGCTGGGCACATAGCTGCAGTGTCTAAGCTGATTCCTGTCAGCTCCCACTGCACAAAACGTGGTGGCCAGACACACCAAACTTGTGGCAAAGCAAGTTTCTGAAATCAGTAAACAAAGGTGTACTGACAACCTCATTTTGAAAGTTTTTTTGTTGGTTTTTTTTGTTTGTTTGGTTGGTTGTTTTTTTTACAGTTTCAAGTTGTTGTGTCTTTTCAACTTCTAGGCATGTGTCATCTCCAAGTACATCTTATAGCTCTCCAAGAAGGCAAGCTGCTGTGTCAAGGACCCGAAACTCTTTGGAGCTCTAAAATCAACTCTTCCTACTTAAAAGAAAAAAAATCCATAATGCAATATCCATGTAGCAATGATGTAAATGATGAATAAACAATGCTATAATGCAAAACTAAAAATTATGTTTTAAAAGATTTAGTCTTCTGATTCTGTTTTTTCTACTTGACAAAAGACATAAACTTTGACGCATAGGCCACTGCCAATTCATTAGTTACAGCAACGACAGCCTTGAATAGCCTTGTGATTGAAATTTTATCAGAATACAGGAACCTTTATTGCTTTTCCGTGGCTACTACTGTTCCCTTAGAAAGCTCACCTATCATTGTGTCTCTGGTAGGAGATAAATGTAGACAGCATTCAACAAAGTAACACTGGACATTTCCAAAAACCAAACAAACAAACAAAAAACCCAACAAAACAGCAACAACAAAAAAACAACCAGGTACGAAAATAACAGAAAGTAACAGAATAAGACTTTCTGTGCAATACAACACAAAATCCTACAATGATTGGATGTAAAACCTTCCACTGCTACAGACATAGATTACTTTTCTTATCAGTCTATATTCTTTTTTATTTTTGTGTATAATTAGCATTTTACATTAACCAGCTTCTCAAAGTTTCTTGCATGTTTTATTACTCATTTCTAGGTAAGAGTTAATCTGCAATCCTGGCCATGTAATGGAGGAATCTGCATGGAGGAAATTCTTATTGTGCAAGTGACCTTGTAGTGGAGTAGAATCCTGAGACTCTCTTCTTGCAAAGCATGCGGCCATCAAATAGGAATTAACTGAACGAAGACCTAATTGCTTAGTTTTATTTCCCTGCAGGACCAAAATATAATTTTCTTCCCTGCATGTGGTAGTGAATCATACATCAAAAATATCCAAGCTCATCAATTCACACCATACTCAAAACAAATCCATAGGAAACCAGCATGCAATTTTGAGAAATTTATCCACACAGAAAAAAAGTTAAAGAAAACATGCAAATGTGTATTATTTATAAGGATGGGTATGTATGGAAAGCCTGAAAGCTTTTTCGTTTTCTTGTTTGCCATTTCTGATGGAAGGTTCTAAAGCCGAATCTATGGCATTCTTGGGTACTATGTAATGCAAACACATAACAGACTCAGAGAGTTGAGTATTTCTACTAGAACAGGCAGAATAAAACAACTTATTCGTCAACCATTCAGGGTATCCACACAAACCAGGCAATACAGTTTGTCCACTCTAGCACTATGCCAGCCCCCTTCAGCTACAGCATCTTCTGAGGACGTATTCTAACTGTCCCCAGCGCGGCTTTTAGCAACAGTGATTTCTGACTGGTGCACTATTTATGGCTGGTAAAAATAAGCTGGTGCACTATATTATTCTTTGTACTATTTAAAGTAAAAAACCAAAACCAACCCTTCCTCTTCACCCCACCCCCAACAGCTGCAGTAATGGTGACTTCAATGTTGTTACTGAGATATATCATACATAGAAGAACCATTCACCTATCAAACCTAACGTATATGTAAAAGAATAGAAAATGGTTTGTGAGATTGGATTTACAGTTACTAAAGTTAACTTCTGCATTTTGTTAGAACAACACATTGATTAAAGTCAGGAAATTTAAACTCCAGAAAAAAACCATTATGTTTTGCAATATAAGCCCTTTAATTAAAATGCAAGTAAGAATCTGCTCAATAAATAATACCCTGAAAATTACTTTGACTAAAAATGCTGAAGAATGATAGATAAGAATGAACAGAATATATGCATGGAATAATGAGGCAGATGTATTCACTGAATAATGAGAGGGGTTTATTTTCCTAATGGCTAGGATGGCATCGAATTAAAGCAACAGATTCAAAGTAACGCCAAACCACACTCAAAGATTTACTCCTTCACATTGGTGTTGATTACCATTGGGCACTTACATATCATTGCTTTTGCAGGACCTCAAGGTAAAAATGGTTTGTCTAAGCGTCAGGTCTCCACATATGCCTCGGTGGGTATTTAGCTTCTCAGGCACAGCAGGAGCAAAGCTGCTCTGCTGCGTATTTGATGCTTAGCAGCCCACAGGAGTGTTGGAGGCAGGGCAGAAACAAAGCAAGAGGTGTGAAAAAACAAAACTGTTGGTAGAGCCTTCACCACGCAACTCCCAGGTTGCTATGAAGTGAAGACAGGGGAGGTGAAGTATTGCAGCTTGAGTGCAGTCTGCTCAACACTCGCATCCAAAAATCAAAGCCACGCAGCACTCATAATTAATCTCTGCTCTTTTGCTGTGTCATTCAGATCTGGAAACAAACTTTTGTAATAATGCTGCGCTTTTGAAGATAGCAAGATGAATGCAGAAAAGCATTAATCATTCATTCCTATGAATTTCTACAGGCATTGAAATATTGTTGACTTTTCTTTTTAATGCTTTATTCATTAGCCACAATATTCCATCAGCTAAATGCTGTGTTTCAGAATAAAACTGCAGTCAGCAACAAGAATGATCCCAATATGTAACATTTTTTGTTGTTGTGGCTGAATTACCACTTCATCTAAACACTGGAGTTCAGCAGGTAATTTATCATCAAATCTGTCTCTGTTCCAGCTTTTAGTCTCTACTGAAAGACTGAAAAGGCCTAAAAGCAATTCTTGGGGGGGAAAAAAAAATTAAACCATTTTTAATAGACCTGCTTTGTTCCAGGATCATAGCTTCCATTTGATGCCCTCCAGCCCAGTCATTTTTATGCTCATATTCTTCAATAAGAGAAATTATTATTTTGTGTTGTTCTAAATTCTGCCCAGGTGGCTGGAATGTCTTCTTGGTTTTATCTTCCCTTTTGACAACATCTCTGGTGACTAGGAAGAGCAGATAAGTCACTGAAGAAAGATAAAGCTGGACCATTTGGTGATATTGGCGATTTTTCATTGTATTTTTATTGCCCACAAGAATATCCATGTAGCATGATTATTTAAGCTTCTGATTTATCATAGCTTCACTTGACAGATGCAGAGGTTCAAATCCAACAAGGACAAGTAGGACCAGGAAGGACTTTCACAATTCTAATGTAAGGAAATTAAATTCCTCATAATATTCAGCGCTTTTAGATAGCACTTCAGAGGCCATTTTACTGACTGAATACTAAAGTCTCAGGATGTGTTTCATAAGCGTCCTGCAGTGGCCTAAGCCAAATTTTAATGCACCCACTGCTGCGATGCGCTTTTCCTCTAGTGTTTTCCACCTCAGGTATGACTACTTTCAAGTGCTGTCATATGAAAGTACATGGTTATGTAAAATGTCCAATTTTGGTAATTTTAAAAGTGATGCTTGATGTCATTTAATCATTTAGGATTTATGCCATAACGCATGCACACATTTTTTAAGGGATGCGTAAGCTTCACATGATGCACGAGCACGCTAGTGCAGAGATGAGCAGTCCCAAAGAGAACGGAGAACTATGAACAAGACACATAGAAGTGGCATCAACAGCCGGCTATGAAAACCATCTTTCCTCTCAAAACTCAGAGTAGCTGTCGAGCCATGCATACTGCAATATTTGGGCTGGGTTCATGCCACACATCTAGGGAGGATCATTACCGTGGAACGAGCCGCACACGTAACGCACCACACAAACGACACTTGAGCTGGGAGAGCACGGTACAAACACAGCGTGGCTTGCGATGAAGGTGAAGCTGCACGAACTGAACTATAGCTTGGTTGCAGCAGAGGGCAGTGATACACAAACGCTAGCAGTCCTCGTTCTGCATAGCACCTACAAATGCAGAAGCCTGTCCTTGTTTATTTCTAGCATACAACACTTTCTTAAGAATAAGCCTGAGTGGTAAAACTGCACACTTTTTATGTGTATTTAAGTGTACACATGTGCAGATGCACAGAGAGATATATTGAATATTCACTGTTTAAAATATTAATTCTGATTGTTTTCTCTTATTTCCTTGACACCCATATCCTATTCAATTAATCTACTATCCCTCTTGTCCTCTGAAAATTAAATCCTTTAAACTTTTGCTTCACAAGGCATTGACTTGCATCTTAACAACAGGCAAAGAATTGCTACACTTCAGAGAGCTGGTTTTTGTCTTTCCCTCCCCCATCCCTCTCACCCTTTGAAAGGTAGGAAGCTGGATGCAGTTAAAGAGAAAAAGGGAGGGAGGAGGGAGCTGTGGATGAAGACAGCGTAACTCTTCAGCTCCTTAACTGGGTTAATTTGTCTCCTGACATGGGAATAGAGAGCTTAAAAGAAAGCTACAGGAAAAAAAAAGAAATTGCAAGGCATGCGCTACTCATGTAATAGCTGACATGTCTAATGCTATGTGATTCACAGCAGCTTTGAAATACTAGATTAAAAGGTATAACAATCTTGTTATTGAGGGAAGGATGAATTACATTTCCATTGGGTGCAATCTGAAGAAGAGATGCATAAAAGAAGAAAATACAAGTTGTGATGGAGAAGCCGGTCTTGACTTGAATTAGTTTAAATGCAACTTGATCAGAGCAATTGGTTTTTTTATGAGAAATAAATGGATTTGTATGCTTGACCAGCGTTTGCAGGCCAGTTCCCACCATGCAACTTCACAACTGTTGAATTTACCATGTAGCATCTGCTGTACATAAATGTGGAAAACCATCAGAAATGATACAGTACTATATATGTAAATATATGTCAATTTTAACCCATGAGCATGTTCTTTGTATCATTTACAAATCAGTAAACACACAAAATTAGTTTGGATATTGATTTAAGTTTTGGCAAATGTGTTTTTTTTTTTTTCTTGTTTTGCTTGTTTTAACTAAACAGATTCATTGAAGTTTAGCAAAAGATTAGAACTTTGTTTAGATTTGGGACTATCTACATCTACTAACTTTGCTTGAAACAGAGCCAGTACCACATTTCAAGTCTCCTGTTTCTCAAAGCAAAATTGCAGAGGAAAGACGAAACAAAAAGAAAAAGAAACATCGACCTGGGCTAGAAGTTCAGACCCAGACACTCATTTTGACAAATGTTTCAGCTGTTCAGGTTCAGAGACTAGTGCTGTCCCAGATCTAGGGATGAGTGGTTTAGATCTAGAATGAAACTACCCAAATGTTCAGGGAGATCTGTATCAGGCTTAGTCCTCCAGTTAAGACCCTATGGTCAGGCGATGCAAGCAGCTGGAAAGGGGAAGCCAAATCCATTTGCAGCCAGCTTATGGAGTTTTTTGGTCCCAATGAAAGTAGTTTCTGTAAGGCACCAAGGCAAGTTCTACCCCTGAAAAAAACCTGAAGATTGTGGCAAAGCACTCAGCCTCACAGCCTGCTCTCAGGGCCCTGCTAGGTGATGGATGCTGGGTCTCATCAGCATTGCCAGTCCTGGTCCTGCTCCCCATGCCACAACTTCTTTCTTTGTACAGTTCCTCTGAACAGGGACCTTTCAAACCCTGGAGACAAGGAACTCGTTCTTCTCCTTTGCGCCTCTGGCTGCCACATCTGGATGAGAGATGCGTTTGAGCTCCTCTGGAGGGAAAAGGCTACCGATACCCTCAGATTGGCATCAGAGGAACTCATTTTGCAATGAGCGTATGAAGTCCTCCAGCAGAACTTGTCTGTCCTGAACTATGTCGTCAGGGAATGCTATCAATAATAAAGTCTCTCTTTCCCAACACTGTGGGCTTTCCATACTCCAGCCAAATGTATCTGCTTTGAGTGAGTGACATTCTGACGTGTTCTGGGACAACTCTGTAGGCATTTGCCAAGACACATGCTGGCTTCTTCAGACAGAGGCACATGGCAGTTTAAACTTGGTTTAGATCACGAGTCTCGAGTAACGACAGGCCATCTGGCACATTGCAGTAATATTAGCACTTTCTCCTCAGAGAGGTCCGGGACTTAAATAAGACAGACATGGCAGGTCAGGAGTGAAATGCACTGGCAGGGCTGCGTGCACGAAGCTTCATGGCAGCACTTAACCCAAGCCAGTACAGCTGGGACATCACCCATCAATCCATTCACAGCCACGCAGGCAGCTTTGGGAGCAGAGCAAGACGACAAGCGAGCGTTGGGGTAAGGGTCAGGAGCAGTGCGTGAGCGAGGTGCCAGCTAGGGGACTGCTGCTGGAAGAAGGAGGTATCACTCAAAATGGAGCTGTGGGGATAGGTCTGCCTGAAGTCAGGGGGTTACGGGTCAGGACGAAGTTGTATCAACACTTCTTGGGAGAATGGCAGAACAGTGCAAGGCTTGTAGACTGCACGTCTCCCTTGGGTGGCAGTAGCAAAGATGCTGGTACACAGGATCAGACAGTACACAGGACCAGGAGAAATCTGGAATGAGGTTGTTGGCAGATTGGGGAGCATGAAGGAGGCTTTTTGCACTCGAAAGTTCAGCTGTTGCAGCACTGACTTCTTCCTGACTTGTTTCAGCAATGTTGTATAGGGCCAAGTCTGAATCAGTGGGAGAAGAAAGTATATGCATTTGGTCCTTCTATCAAACAGGAGGTTAGTTTTAAGATGCAATTGTACAGAAATCAAAAAGAAGATTAGAAAGCCAGTTGCTTGTTGCTGGTTAGTGTAATGAGATGTTCTTATAACAGCCTGATGACTGGGAAAACAGAGAATTGCCGATTCATTTACAGAAACAAAATCATTACTGAGGAAACTGTTTTCTCACTAAATGAGAAATGTGAAACTTTGTTTATTGCAGCAACTGCCATCATGGACATTGGCTGACAAACCAGTCTGGGCATGAATCACAGCACTACTCAATAGCTGCCCTCAGTCAGTTTTTCCCTTCCATTCGTCCGTGTCAGTGCTGTACTCAACTTACCGTTGGACAATCTCTGTCAGATACCTGCACACAGATGCCACATGGACTGGTTTCATCTTACTTTCATGCTCTGTGGCTTGCCTGTAAAAGTGAAGACTTAACCAAGAAGATAATGGTGTAATGTGTTGTCCTCCTTTGACTGACCTACTTTGCGCCAAAAGCCAGGGAAGAGGATACACAAATCTAATGCAGATTAAAACGTGCCTTTGGCACAGCATCCCCACACAGACTCATCATACATTCAAAAAAGGTTTTTTCATCCTATTCCCGGATTCCTGTTGTGAAGAGAGGAGACCATTAATGATAACTCCCTGAGGCTCCTTCTCCTTGTGTTACACAATGCCTCATTCACAACTTGTGCATCAGGACAGATGAAAGCAAAACAGAGATGAGCAGTTCTTTCCCTGGTATTCAAACTTTAAATCAAACACCCACTTTGCTGTACTGTAAACAGATCTGCCTGTTTAGAGAACCAAGACACTGCTGTAACATTTCTTTAAGATTTTATATTTCTCCTGTGAGCAGCAATTACAATAGAAGTGTCAAGCAAAAATAAACCCCTGTTAATCACAGTCACTGTGAGCCTGCCAAGTAAATCACGTCTCAGTGTTACTGTTCCATTTTTCAGGTAGAAATAAAGTGTGAGAATGCTAGAGTCTAGAAATTAAGCTCTTCCCAAGAGGGGGCCCAAAGTTTTTGAAAATACAAGCTCTTCTCTTGTGTTCATGACACTGAGTGGAATTAGACAAGCACTAAAATTGAGTATCCAATGACCATAAGAATAATTCAGCTTGGAAGGATTCTCTGGAGGTTGTCTAGTCCAGCCTCCATCCAAAGCAAGGCCAGATGCAGAGTTAGGTCACATTGCCCAGGTCAGCTGTGCTCAGGGGTTTTTCTGAACAGCTCCTAAACGCTGGGTCTAGCACCTCTCCAGGTTACCGGGCCCATGCTCAGCCACTCTGACCACAAACAACTTTCTTCCTGGATCTAGTTGGGACTTATTTTCCTGCAAGTTGTGTACGCTGTCCACTGTGCTTCCACCATGCAATCCTGAGAAGGGTCTGACCCTGTCTTCTCTATAGCCTCTCATTCCCTTCAGCTTTACCTTCTCCAGACTGAACAAACCCAGTGTCCTCAGCTTCCACTCAAACACAAGTGCTCCTGCCTCTTCAACTGCTCCAGCTCGTTACCCATCTATCTGAAATGTACTGAAACCATATACAAATTTCTTTTGGTTTTGGTCTATATCAGCACATCTATGCATCTGAAAGGAGAAATCAGAAATGGAGAAAACTTTGGGCACTCATCTGAGCCATTATTTTCCTATACTTTTCCAACTCAGAGGCTTCATGCACTGCCCAGTGCATCACAAAGGAGCTGCCTTCAAATCACCTGAACGGAATGGTACTGAGCTTGTCCCCTCCAGATCTGAGAATTTTCTGTGAGCTTTGGAGGGAGGTTTTGTTCTTATTTATCTTCATCTTTTCACTACTCCCTGTGCTGTAAAAACCAGCCATTTCAAGGTGATGCAGTTGCAGCTGCTGTTCCAGAACAGCAGAGTACGAGGGGGCAGTTTCCAGCACGCCAGGGAGCTGCCAGCCAGGCTGGTACCTAAGGATCAGTATAATCAGTTTGAAGATGCTGTGAGGTCTCCCATTTCCTTTTTTCTTTGACTAACAGGGGGTGGCTTGACAACTAGATCAATTGTTTAATCAATGCTATGAATATTAACAGGAATATCAGAAACCTGTTTTAGCTGAATAAATCTTAAAACACCCAGTTTGTGTATTGTGGACTTGAGCTCATGGAATGAGTTTTTAAATCAGATAGTTATTTTCCCCAGGAACCTTCAAGAACAGTTAGCTCATACCTGCTCCAGCCATAACCTGCAATTTAGTAACACAATTTTCACAACTCATTCTAGATTCAGGTTTCTTTTCCAGAGTAAAACTCTAATCCTGCAACTGCCAGTTACACTGACTCACCATCCTGAAATCAACTTCAGACAGAAGAGCCTGCTGCTCAATAAAAAGGGATTAACTGGACTGAGCCTTATTTAAGTAAAAACTGCATTCCAATTTCCATATTCCCTGCCTATTCCCAAGAACTCTGCAAATTTGTATTCCATCCTTGTAGCTTAAGTTGGACATTTTTCTGGCACAAGGATATCAAATCACACCCCTGAATCAATCGACACAACCTCAAGCTCTGCTCAATCCAACCATTTTCACAGTAAAGATATGTTTGAAGTACTTCAGCTCAGATATGCTCTACTGCAGGGAATCCTCTGGAATGGCTTGACACCAGCTGCATTGCCAACATCCCTGTTGATTACAGCTATTTCCCCATTATTTTACCACAGTATAAAGTCCCCAAGAGCAAGAAAGGTCCCTTTGACCTGCCAGTCTTCTCAGTTGTTGCTGTGCTGCCTACAGGCAACAATGCAACTTTTGCATTTTTAGTGATCATCTGAATTTTACTGCAGCAAAGTTGCAGCCACCGAGAAGGAAGCCCTTTCCTTTTCAGAACAGAAGGGGAAACTTCCCTAAACAGACTCATCAGTGTGTGTATCTGGTCTGATTTGGAAAGAGACTCTGCAGCACAAATAAAATCGTATTTACTTTGCAGGGATAAACAACATCATAAATTATAAGTCACAGAAGTAGTTAGCTATCTCCTAATGGACAATAGTCTACTGGTAGAGAGAGGGAAAACAGTAGTTTTGTGCCACTGTAGTGAGTACTGCTATAGAGTTAGTGAAAGCAGGTACCAGAAACCCAAGTACAAATCCTCCAAGCAATTTACATCTCCCTGAATAAACTCATCATCTACCAAGTTCTTTGTTGCACTGGAAGATATTCTGCCTGGAAATACGAGTAGGAACGGTTTTGTACTCTGACTCCCAGTTCCTGTACCATCCACGCTTTTGTACATACAGCTTTAATAAAGCAGCATACCTGCGCAAAAGGTATTTCACATTCCTCTACCTGTCACAGAAGTCTGATAAGAGTATCTGGGTATGAGTGAGAAAACATTGTTTCAATTTTCTTTCCTGAGTTTTTCCCCAAGATCTTCCTACTCCCATCATAGGGAATGGCTCTGCCTGGTTATACTGTAATAGCCACAAAAGCTATGTAACATTTTAAAATGTAACTCACCCCAAAGAAATATAAATGCTTGCTTAAATAGAATTAAGAAATCTTGGTTCAATACTTCATCCCATAGCAATGATGTGCAGAAAAAAATAAGCAGAGGGGGCATTTTTTAATTTAATTCTTTCTTTTTTGTGGCATTAGCAACGTGTTTGCTTAGAGCCAGTGAGTAACAGCTCACACTCTCTTCCCTGCTACCCGGGGTCCTTACCGGTGACGACGCTGGGGATTTTGGACAGAAAGCTCTTGACAGTGCGGATGGGAACTCCACCTGTTTTGTCATCCTGCATTCTCGTAATGATGTCTTCAATCTGTCAAAAGGAAGGAGAGACTTAGTGGTGTATGCAAAATGGTGACTTATGTTTGCATAATGTGAGTGCTTCGGAGCCGTACTGGTAGGATGGGCTCCAAATATACCATGTGTGTTACTGCACAAACAGACCTAGAATCATGGCTACCACCTCCCAAATTTAAACCCTGAGACTAGAAACCATGAGACGACGTAGACCTGCTTAAGAGACGGCGGTGTGAGCATACTGACAATCCTACTGCAACAATGCTTTTTTGCTGACCAGGGGTGACAGAACCGTGTTGTTTGGCCCACACGTGAGTTAGGTTAGACTCTATGCTGCGAGCCGCTTAAGGCGCTTCCTGTCCAGTCCAGTTTCCCCCCTTCTCCCACATTCATTCGAATCCTTGATACTGTGACCTTGGGAGGGCTTTCATTTTCCAAAGGCTCCCAGACATTGCCAATGGCCTATGGCTTGAGAAGAGCATAAGGCAGAACAACCGCAGGGTGATTTCCCCGTGCCTCATGCTGTAGGCGGGGATGGTACGTGTCCGTGGTCACTGTATGAAGTACACAACCAAAAGTAAACAATGATAGAGAAAAACTGGTTAGATTTTCACAGCCAAGTTAACTTTTACTTCACAAGCACATAGTCCATCATATACAGGAAAAAATACAATCATCTTCAAAAGTCATGGCAACCAGAGGATCCGATTACTGGGGAAAGGAGCTTAATCCTCCTCCTGTTTACTCTAAAACAGGACGGGATTTTTGCTCCTGTTGAGGCTACTCCCCCTGCGTTTACTTGAAGGCAACACCAGGGAGAACAAAAAGCTAAACATAAACACAGTGAAGAAATTCGGTATCTCCAAAAACTCTCTTCTTTCAAGTTAATAAGGTCTCAGAAGCCCAACAAAAATAAACCCGAAGCTGTTGGCTCTGTTAGCTGGAGCGGTTGACGGCACAGCCCCTACCCGCTGGTGACAGGGGGCCGAGGCTGACGGCAGCCAGACAGGGAGCACCGCTCTGATTTTACCTAAAGATTTTCTCCTCACAGATGCTACAAAACACAACCTCAGTGGAGAGGTTATGTGGTGGGAGCACGGCCCCTCTCTCTCCTAAAGGCAGCCTGAGAGCTCAACTAGCTCTCTTCAACTCTGGAAAGCCAGCTTCGTTTAGATGCGAGTTTCTTTCACAGACTTAACACCTACATTTCAAAACAAGTTTAATTTCAAGTCTTCCCGAGGCGGTAAGACAACCTCCCTGCCAACTTCAGACACTGAATTTGATCACTGTGTTTTTAACCTCAGGCTATCACTTCACTGAACTGTTTGCACCTTGTTTATATATTATTTTTAAGTTAACACATGCCCTGAAGAAATTCTCAGTGGGAATGAAGTCACAAAGATGAAAATATCCTGAGATACTCAATAGACTACGAGAGGGTTAGGTACCTACAGTTAATCTGTGATAGAATAATGCTACTTTTTCCCCAACCCAAACACTATGAAAATTAATACCACCTATTCCCCTTTACCTGAACTTTATGCAAGGTTATTTGCTGATCAAAACAGTTTCTTCCAGTCCAGGGATACCTGAGGAGTAACTGCTCCTCTCAGGCTGGGCACAAAGCGTTTCACAGCACCCTGTGGTGTTGAGGGGGGGGCCAACAGCATTGCTCACCGTGAACCCAGACTTACGAGGATACAGCGCTCCGACACCAGACCTGCTGGGGGGACAGGACGGCTCGGCTGCCTGTGAAGGGTGGACCAAGAAGGTCAGCCAGACTAAGAACCACTTCAACAAGGCAATGAAAACGCCTCTCTGCGACCAACTAGTTACGTGCTTTCATCCGTATGCACTTGTAGCTGGCATCAGAGAGAGATTTTTCCATGCATATTAGGAAACTACTCTGGAATGTGTTATGAGTCCCATCAGGAACACTTAAGGGCTTTTAAAACCACAAGCATAACTTCTGGTAAAACTGCTGTTTTCTCTTTGTCTATTTCGATGAAAAGTTCAGAATGAAAAATGAGCTAAAATAATTGTTTTGATGCAGGAAAATAAACTTCTTAGTCTTTTGCTCACTGTAAACTAAAGGAACACCAGCCATGATTTATGTCATTATCACCCCAAGAAAAGTTCCATTTCAAGCAAAATAAACCTTTAATTATTTTAAAAGCAAAATATATTGTTTTTACCTAAACTATCCCTGTTTCAAGCAATCAGGCAGGCACTGGTGTCTCAAATAGGGCCATTAATTTGGGTTTCAATCACAATTAGAAAAGCCTGCTGTAATTTTAAATCAAAATAAACAAAACCACCCTAGCAATAACTCCTTCCCAAAAGGCTCCTTCTTCCTCTTGTCTTCCAGCCTGACTACTGGCACTTTCTACTCTCCTTATTTCTGAGCATTGGATGTTTCTTCTCTCCTTCCCTTTCTACTCAGATGCCACATCTCCTTCCTTCCCTGTCCTCTCATCCGATCCAGACAGGACTACATATGCCATCCTCCTACAGCATGCCAGCATTTGCAGTCTGCTGCCCGAGAGCCCACAGGGTTACAGCCTCTGGTTGTACATAGTCTTTCCACTCCCAACATGCTTTCCTTGTGCTCTCCAGCAAATTTCTGCACTGCTCCAAGAGGACAGCACAGCCTACTCAAAGAAATATTTGATGCTCATTTTATCCTTTCTTAAAATGAGAACCAAGTTTTAAATAAAATACTAAATGTTTGGCAACATATGTCAAGTTTTTGTTCAGTCCACTACAAAGAAGATCGGACCCTTTGTACCAGTCTTTGTGTTTTGCATCCACCCAACGTTTGCAGATATTACCACCCTGGATCCAAATTCCTGCCTAGCTATGCAGATGTTTCATGAAATAAGTGATACAGTGACAAAGTGGAAAAAAGTGATTATTAGAGCTTCAAGTGTGGAGAAAAGCAAAGAGGGAATATCAAGCATGAAGGTCACTTTCATTGAAGCTTTTCATCTTAACTTTTAAGAGAGTTACCTAGACACTTCACTGCTAATGATTCTCCCTTCAGTTTCTGCATGTCATTACATATCCTTTAGGTTTCCCTGCCTGGCAGACAGGGAATAGGAGTCCTTGGACATTTCACGTCATCAGGCTAGGAGGCAGGAACTAGTAAAACTAAGTGTTCCTCATATTTATCACTCCTAAATGAGCAAGCTTCGGTGAACTAACTTCTGCCCAACAAAAGTCACGGTAAGAACAGGCAATGTTTTTTGGTTTTGTTTTTTTTTTTTCTTTCTATTATGAGGGTCCCTGCTATTTCAATCTGGTCTGATTTTGCATCAGTAAAAGGAACCGTTACTTGTTCCTTCGAGTGGATTCTGGGTCAGTATCTCCCTGAGAAAGCCAGAGCAATTTATGTATCTGCTGTCACTGTTAGCTACACACTGTAATGTATGCCTAACAAACTAGATCTGCCTTTCCTCCTGACTGGTTGCTGACAGCTCTGCTCCCTACATTTGTCCAGAATGATTTTATTTCACATTACTCCACTTTCAATACATTGAAGAGGGCTTTTGGCTTCAGGAGCATGTTATCCATGGAGACAGGACTCTACAGCAGGTAGCTTATGAGAGTTTACCAACATATTCTGTTGCATATGTGGAATTTGCAGGTATTCATTAGACCACCTTCTTTTCCACTATCAGCACTTTTGTTGGCCTAACGAGGGTGAAGGCATGAAGTAGAAGATCTTGAATTTCTGTCAGAGCTGAGATGCCCATCACTCGGAGATGAGAAGTCCCTTTTCTCAGTCAGGGGAAAATAAAATATTGCATTTGTTGATGTGCTACAATAAGTAAGTCATAATACAACAACAAATGTAACGACCACAGTCTGGCAACTTTGGGTCAGTGCCACACGACATTCCTAGTGTTACCATTATAAGGGGGAAAATGACTTTTGACTTTGCAGTAGCTTCTCTTTCTCCCAGCACCAAAATAAAGCAGGCACCCAGACCGCAGCACGTTAGTGTGCACAGCCCTGCTGAGCCCTGGCAGCACCCTGCTCACGGTCAAGGCTCACCTTGGAGGCAACATGCTGAGGGAAGGGCAAGTAACATACAAAAAAGAAAAGCTAACAGCTCCTACCTCCCACGACCCCATGCCTGGACATCAACAACAGCTTATGGAGCTACCTGCCTGAACATGTTTAATTGCGACTGATTACCACATAGTGATGTCAGAGGCCACCATGGTCCCATTTTGCCACCTCATTTTTGTGAGCTAGTGAGGGAAACGGTGCCCTTTTCATATTCTAGCCTCCGAGTTAGCTGCACATACTCCCTCGGACCCTGCAGGAAAGGTCCTGCTGCCTACTTCTGAATATTTCAGTATGCACCAGGTTCCTGTCTGATTACTCGCAGCAGATACCCTACTCTTGGGGATTCCTGTCACCAGCTAACCTGTGGCTGGAGAGTCTCTGAGCATTGCTCATCAGCACCAACATTAAACGTACAGGGTTAGATAGACAGCTCTGTGCAACGCCAAACATCCTCTTTGCCCCAGCAGATGAGAGCTTTCATGAATATTGGTGGAGCTGGATGACACATGGAGGAAACGATCAGTCTGTTGTCAGTTCGCATGATGGCAACAATTATAAATATATTTGATCTTTTACTCTTGACTGAAATATAAGTTTAAAATATACTGTTTCTCAAATTGCCAACCCCTACAGGTCCCATAAGCACCTCTGACTAGCTCTCTGACACTACCAGCGTGCCTGTGGCTTCTGCCCCTGCTGACTCCTGCCACGCAGCCCCACGCACGCACAGACAAGGAAAGTTAATTTTACAAGATGTCTGAAGCCAACTTGCTTCACCAGTCCAGACAATTGCACTCTGCTCAAACACAGGAAGAGGAGGCTGGGGGGGGGGGGGGGGAAGGGGCTAATACACCTCCCTTCAGCACCCTTGAGGGAGAAAGGACAACCTTGCCTCTGAGACAGCGCTGCAAAGCAGCGGAGCAGCACCACCAGAGAATTGCTGCGTGACCTTCAGCAAATAGCTTCATCTGTCTCTGTCCAAGTCTCCCTCCTGCATAATGGAGATAATACTGAATCACAGAGGGGCAGTGAAACTTAATTCAAAGATGTCACAGAAGGACTTGGAGTGCCTCAGACAGCAGATGCTACATGACTGCGAAAGATACGGTCCCCATCTCTGACCACCTTTCACAAGCCCAACAACGGCAACAAAACCAAAGTGCGGCAGAGCACCAACCTGTCAGCCAGCAGGGCCATTTGGCTGCTTCCCACATGACTTATCTTCTGACGATGGCTGAGGGCAGGGGCACTAATGGAACTTGTCCTCTTCCCGATGGAGCTCTTCTCTCTGCTTCTTCTTAAATTTCAGAGCTTATTTCAGATAAAGGTAGAGTATGCCACATAGCTCCCTCATGCTTAGGTGTGTTTCAGGGAAGAAAAAAAAATAACACGTTCTATCATGTTCTTCAGATGTTTATTGGTAGGGTGAAACAGAGCCAATAATGTCACCTTGAAACTGGTAACATGCTTTAGCATTTATATATCACTATTGTGAATAGGAGGGTATCAGTGAAGGGTATTGTGAATAGGAGGGTACCATATGATTATTTGTATACTGCTGCTAATCTAGGTAGAGCTTCCCACAGTGAGTATCTACTCAGCAAGTCATCACATGGAGGGACAGGTTTCACCACATCAAATGAATTAACCAAAACGATGCTTAGGGAAAAACTGTGACACTTCTTATTCAGCTGCTGAGGTGCAACACTGGAGTCTGGGGAGTTCCAGGCAGCAGCTTTCTGATTAGACATGCCTCCCCTAGCACAGCCTACAATATCAGCTCTGCACGGCACCCCTGGCTCAGCCTGGGCTGCGCTATAAGAAAATGTAGTCACAGAAAATGGGAGCTGGAGCTATTCCCCTCAGGCAGTGTATGCACAGTTGGAAAATAAGGTTTAATATTCAGCAGAAAAACAAAGCTTAGCAAATTACTTCAGCAAACAGAGATTCTCCAAATGAGCTGAACTAATGCAATTTTCTCCCTCCCCAAAATCAAGCTTTTTAGCCCATCAGTGTCAACAGTTAGAAGCAAAAGACATCAATGCGTCAGTGTTATGCAAACTCGATTTTTCATTAAAAACATTTTGACAGACAGCTCCCGATGAGCTCAAATTCTACATGAGCTATAATTGCTTAAAAGAGGAGGCTATTTTGGAGTGTTAGAAAGCTGTATAAAATACTAAAAGTGAACTGTAGTTTACTGATTGTGCAACTGTAATTACGGTAGCAAATGCTTGAGACTCTGTTGCATTTTACAGCATAACATAAGTTTCTTGTGAACAGTGGTGCACTTTTTTCCTCATGCTTTCTACAGTTATGGTAAAGATGTCACATACATGCATGTAACCAGCTTGAGAGATCTTACACCATTTAGAGCACGGCCGCTCTAATTAGAAACCTTCTCAGGTTAACTGCAAATTAGACCAAATATTTACTTTGCTCCGTAAGCAGAAGTGTTAAGCTTTTTATGACTGTAGGAAAGTATCATAAATATCCAGTGAAGACGATGTGAATTTTAAATAAAGCACTCCAACAGAAAGCAAATGGCTGTAGAATTATCACTGAGATGTGATGCAAGTCACATTTTGTTGAAAGAAATTACACCATTACTGTCATACAGTATGTACTGAATTAGGGGTGGCTTTTGTGTGACTTACGAGCTATGTAAACACATATGCAAACCTATGCACAGATACATGCATACAGGCACAGATTGTTTCAGCCAGGAAAACTGTAGGGTGGGATCACCTATAAACTGTTTCTCAGTGTGCAGTCTGAATTGGAGGAACTCCTTTGGGGAAAAAAGGAAGAAGTTCAGTCCCTCTGTCCCCTAAACAGTGCTGCTAAGGGAGCCACTGCTGCTGACAGCACCTGGGCTGTTGATATCTGTCAGCTAGCGACAGCACTGAGCCTCCCAGACCACTTTACACAGGTCACCAGTCACCTAGTACTAACTACTTCTGACCACGCCATCCTCAGCAAGATTTGAATGGATAATCCTGAAGCGTTCTGTGGACTATCTGCAGACAGAAGACTGAATCAAAACAAAGCAGCAGCATGGCTTGAAATGTGAAGGAATAAAGTTACAATAGGAAATCTAGAGCTGTACTTATAGTAATATATTCACCACAGTCCCTTTATGTCAATAACCAAGAGGGGCTTGGGGGGAGCAGGAGAACATGTGCTTTCTTTTGACATGCTTTTACTGAAGTCACCGACTGCAGGGACTGACAGCATCCTGCCGCCTCGCTCCAGCCAGGGTCCGACGCACAAGTTGCCACGGAAACGGTAGAGATTTTCTTTTCTGTTGCATCACTGCACTGAATGTAAAACTACACAGATCTCCAGATTGCTCATACAGTGATGAATAAGGAGGGGAGCAGATGTGCCTACCACAGCCCGCACAGGGACTATCGCGGAGGGAGTAAACTCCGTACATGACATGGCAGCGCTCCTTTGCGTGCCCGGTCCCAGGCGGGCACGCACATTTGGGCCCCTTGCTGCTCCCACCGCAGGCAGGGCACCAGGGTGAAGCCCATTAACCTAACCTCAGGAATGCCCAGAAGCAAAGCTGTGACCCAGCTGCCACCTAAAGTAACACTGCACAAACTTCTTGAATTGGCATGTGCCAACAGTAAGAGAGTTTAGTTCAACAGCTTTGTTTTTGCGAGTGCTTCTTTTGGGGGTTAGCTCCCACACCCTGAATTTCACTTTGAGTTCTGGCTATCAACGAAGTATTCTCACGCAAGACAAAATTATGCTGAAACCTGTTTTTGTGCTGGAACAGCTGAGAAAGCTCCAGGAATCTTAAATCCTCCAGCAACACTGGGCTGAGTCTCCAATTTGAGGCCAGATTTTCAAGCCTGATTAGAAATAGCACATAAGAGTTTCAGTATTACACTAGATTACATGAAATAAACAATAATCCTAGCCTGTGGTGGTCTATGCATGACCTGGCGTGAGAAAGCAGCATCTCTCTCTCCTCCATGATGCTGAACTGCAGTTTGATCAACACAGTACTTGCAGAGAAGTTCACTTTCCTATGCAGCATCAAATATAAGGCACTTCCAGACAGAAAAATGCTGGACTTCGGTGGGTCACCAATCTGTTCCCACACAGGAACTTGAAGCTCCCTAAATCTTGATAAAAATGAAGAGCTGGTTATGAACTGGACCCAAACCACTTCAAACCAAATCCACAAATCCAAGCAGACTCTCATTTGCACCTTCCCAAAGCTGGGAATTGGACAATATTCTCAAGGCTCATCATCCTTCTCCAGAGCTGGAAACACAGAGCTGCCACCTCCCACCCCGCCTGCCTTCAACGCGAGGCTGGGGAGGAAAGGGCTATCCAGCCACCTCCTTCACAGCGCCACTGGTGTGCGAAAATAAGCTTTCCCATGCAACGGGGTGGAAAAGGCCATTCCTGGGTCTGGCAGAAAATAAAATTACTTGAAACAATGCTGAGCAGGTGTAAAAAAGACAAGTTGTTCCTCAGGAGTTGTGTTTTCCCCCCTCACCACAAAATGCAGCGACTGCTAAATAATTAATCTGAAGTATTTCATTAAATATATGATTTATTGAAATGAAATACAGAGACATAAATATTAAGCAGATAAGAAGTGGGGATGGGGTTGGTGGATGCTTAATCAGAGTTTTGGCATTGCTACTGCTGTCTTTAAAAACCTGAGTAATGATGAGCAGGGAATGTCATTGTATCACCTCAAACACTCAGAGGACTGTGTCGTTCCCCAGTTCTCAATTTTTTAAAGCAAAACAGATTTACTGCTCCACTAGCAGATCTTTAACAGGGAGCAAACTCTGCAGTTGAGGGGAAAAAAAAAAAATTTATGTGTATATCTATCTATCTATCTATATCTGCTGCATTCCTGACCGTATTCTGCATACAGAGGAAGAAAATGGAAAGAAAGTAACTCCCATTTAAAGTGACTATTTTCTGCTTAAAACTGTAAGGCCTAAATCTACACTTGGATTTAGGCCCCACGCCTGAGGGAGGATTTGTGTCCATATCCTCGTGAAAGGGCCAAAAGGTATTTGTAGTGCAAAGAAGGGCGTGTGAATCATGAGACAAGACTTTTACACTGCCGACTTCTTGTTTCAATCTGAGCTTTAGCAAAGCACTATCAACTGCTGGCAAAATCAGATGAAACTATGTAGTATGAACTTGAGAATATTATGATTTAATAAGAAATGCAGTGTACCATCGTTTTCTATTCATTTCACAAAGCTTCATAAACACATTCCTAACTTCTCCTACAGTAATGAAGCTACTTGGAGCCATTCAGAAAACAGTTCCTAAGCTATTTCCAGTTTGAAATGCATAAGTTTGGTTTTGTTCTTCCCTGCAGGAAAGCTGTATCACAGGCACCAAATCTCCACTGTTACCTTCCCTAATGAATTGATGAGGGAAACTATCCAGCATATCCCTTCTTTCTGTTTTGGTAGTTGATGGGCCCCTGTGGCTTAGCTGAAATAAATTATGCCGAAATATATATATATACACACACCAAATGTTTCTCTTCAAAACAAAAAAAAGTGGGGCTTCAGGAATTGTTTTTTCTGCCTTTTTTTTCTTTTTTTGAAGCATTCCTCTGTGTATATAATACTGTGGCACATAATACAGTGTGACAGGTCATTTCATGCATCATTTAACTCTTTGCACTGCAAAGTGCCATACCACAATAAAGATTAGATACACCCCCCTCACCCCCAAATGCTGTGAAGTAGATGCAAAGCAGAGCAGTTTATAAATTACAGGAAACCCTATTTATCACCATCAAAAGGTTGTATTTTGTTTCTCTCCCTCTCCACAGGATAGCATCATTTTTTTTACACATAAAACTAAAAAATTACTTAAAAAAATTATAAAGGTAAAGACACAGAAAAAAAAATCCAAGATTTTTACCCAGGATTTGAAGGTACCACTGCAAAAGGAAACATTATTTTCATTTGAATTTCGGAACAGAGGGAAGAAAGAGGCTTTGGGAAGATTTGTTTGTTGGAGAGCAAAAGAATGTAGATTTGGATTTTTTTTTTATCATACCTCTACAAACTATATCTTTCCTCCATATTGATTTTTAATGCCATGTATCAAAAATTTGATAATTTTATGATCACAAAAATGTACGAGATTATCAGGTGTTGGAAACTGAAGACCTTGGTTTAGCCCATGAAGAGACAAAGCTGAAGTATTTAGCACTGCAAGGCTTTCCGTACTAGTGCTAGGAAAGAGTTCCAGACAAAAGGCAGTGACTGGCAAGGCTGGTCTGTCCACCCACACCATATCTAAACACTCTGCAAAGTACAGATGCCATTTTTTTAGTGAGGTGATAAGGTCTGAGCATTTAGCAATTATTGAAAAAACATTTTTCAAGTGCTCTACTTCACCCTCTGATATGGTAGTGAGCAGCAGTAAAATGAAAAGCATCAGGGAAAATTTAAAATAAATCTGAGCACTAATCTAACCAGATCTGATACTGTCTGACCAAAGTTATCTTAATTTAGGAATTAATTTATTCAAATATGCTAAGTTATGCTGATAGGCCAGTTTGCATAACATAGGAGTCCCAGAGCCTCTTGAACTGAGCCACTCAATTGCTTTGGCCCCTGACTTTGATAGCAGCTATTGCTAGAATGAAAAAGCCCAAATTCAAACCTCACAGATTGCTAAATGGAAGGCATGAATTAAAAATGCACATACGATTCTCATAACATGATCATCATTACTGGATTCATTAACAGTTTCATGCACTGCAACTACCATTTATTATTCTAAGACTGACTAGCGCTTTCCCTTTGGCAAAGCCAATGTTGCAAATCAAACAATAGTTATAAGTTCTGCTGCGACTCAATTACAGTCCTCACCATGGGTGAAGTTATTTACTTCAACACCGATTCTTTGATTTATTCAGTGCTTCTACTACTGTTAGCTCTGTCCTTTGGTAGCAATGATATTGTCAATTTACTAAGAGGAATACTGAAACAAAACAATTTATAACACCACTTTGGAAAAAGAATAATTTTCCTTGTTCATATAAAAAGAAATGTCAGATTCTTTTCCCCCCCCCAACAGTTTGCCTCCTTCTACTAATAATGAATCAAGGAATACATCACTTGCAGTCAACTTGTGGCAGTTAATAAAAATGATGCCATGTCTGCTTTTCTTTCAAATCTCAGCATCAAACTGCTGTTTGTTCAACTCTGGCATTTAACGTGTCTAATGCCTGGCTGGGGCTCTGCTGTTCCTTTTAACCCACTATTTTATAATACACATTGAAACCTTTCCAAAAAGAGCCAGAGGTGCCCCAGCTCTGAAGAACACAAGTGCACTTTGGTTGAGCAGAAGTGGCTACAACTTCTGTGAACCCTGCCAGAGACACCAATTTTAAAGACAGCTACCCAGTATTTTTCTTAATTCGGGGGAGGGGGGGGCAGGGTGCACGGCGAGAAGAGTTACCTGTAGAATGACAGTTAGAAATCCTGCAAAGATATCGTTTACTTTTGGTAGCTTATTGCGATCTTCTCTACAGGGGCCTGTGTAAGAGACACTGCTTACAACGCAGAATTACCCAGCAAGAACACGAGGCGCTCTCGCCCGCCTCTCCTGCCAGCAGACAACACAAAAGCCTGTCTCTGGCCCTGTAATGCCAACTTGCTGTTTTATTCACTGAGAAAGGACAGAACAGAATAAAACGAGCAGACACTACATCCTGCGGCTACAGCTCTGTGGCTGTTTCAACGTGTGAACATACCAAATGAGAGGGAGCAAGCTACCTCCAGAGCACAAAATAACTACTTTTACCCTTTTTAATATCACTGTCATGTGATATCTGTATCTATACACAGGTTTGTTTGGGTTTTTTTCTTTTAAATGCAGAAAGTATTAGCTCTAAAACATAAATAGTAAGTAATCCTTTTGCATGACCCAGGTAATTTTTTTCTCATGGATTTCATGTTCAATTAACTATGTTTTCATTATGTGCAAAGAGAACATCTAGCACAGATAACACCACCATAAACGTATTAAATCTTATTACACATAAACAACTGGTTGTACAACATGGTCTTGACTTCCACTCTGCCTTACTTTCCACAGCAATGGTTTCTGCACTAGTATACTTTTGCTTGTACAATATTGTTTGATTAAAAAAAAAAAAAGTTAAATGCCTATACATCTCAGTTGTGTAAGTCTACAAGAATGGTTAGCCAGAACATCTTTTCCACTACATTTTTAACTCCTTGATGCTGAAAGATGGAACTGTTAAATACACAACAACTATGTTGCAAGAGTGGATTTTTTTAATTGTCGAATGTCAGCTGAGAGACAGATGGGGTATTTGGTCACAGGTCATATCTAATGTATTGAAACAGAGTAACATACTCAGCAGCGCACATAACCAACATGAGTTTTAGGCACATAAGTTACAATATAAATCACAGACCACATTAAAATGATTTACCTTCCTCATTCCAAGACGGAACGGAAGCAACTACACACAGATGGGAAATACATTTTATGATTTTACAAGTACACTGTTTTATGATGTTTTAAATTATTTTCCTGTTCCAACTTTTTATAAACACACTTAATGACCCTCAGAGATATGACTTTGACTTTTCGATAGAAAGGAGTTACATATTAGCAGGCCTGACTTGCACCTCTATGCTTTTTAATCTTATTAGTGCTGAAGTCTGACACTAGTACTTAACGGTAAATTATTAACAAAAGAGTATAAGGGTTTTTCACTTTGCTATAAAATCAGCTTCTTACCAGCTAAGGTCATTATTAAAGTCACTGAAGTATTGAAATATTCACTATTGAGGCAGATTCAAAGTCTCACTGTTTCATAATTTTCTTTTTCTAAGAAATTATCTCCTAAGTTTCTTATCTCCTAAGTTTCTTCTCTGTCCGACTGCAAAGCAATGTAACTATCTCTAAAACAGAATTAAAAGATATCTAACACTTTCCAGCAACTCATCTTTCAGTGAGCTAACTTTTTTTAGCAATATAGCTACAGGTCTATCTATAAACGGACAGAAGCAAAAGTACAATAGTAATTCTTGTTGGCAAGAACCAACCTTGCATAAAAAGAAATTTCCTTAGAGCTTCCTCATCTCTCAAAGAATAATATATTTTTATCCATAAATTCTACCCTAACATAAAACTATGTAGTCCTGCAGCAGTGGGGTTTTCTTGCTCGCATAGTAAGGAAAAAAAAATCACCCCAACAACAAAACAACCTAAAAAACTTACTACAGAGTATCTTCTCCTTTATGTTCCTCCCTCCTCGGCAGCCTCTTGTGCCCCTCGTCCACCCCGGCTTGCTCCTCCATCCAGCCGCCAGTTCCTGCCCCTGAGCCCCCGCTACCTCCCTCTCTCATTTGTGCAGGTTGTCTGAGGACCTGAGCACACGCAACTCTAAAGGGATAAGTGCTATATGCATTGAAATATGGTGCCACATTTAAGTCTTAGTGTCTTCATCTTTCCACACATCAGCACCAGACAAGCAGCTCAGCAACCTTCAATCTGAAACCTTTCCTTGGGAAGGAGAAGAGCACAGTAACCATAAGCCCTTTTAGACCAAAAGCCAAATGTGGTAGCTCACATCAGGGCTGCAGTGGATGATCGCTTCCTCCTGGATTGCTAACGCTCAGGTTGAAGATGGTGCTATGGCAGTAAACAGTAGATAAAACATTTCTGCAGAACTAAAGGTGCAGGCACTTGACCATCAGTTACAAGGCAAGGGAGGAACCTTGGGCTGCCTGTGTCCAAGACTGCAGCAGAGAGAAAGGAACGGCTGGGCTCTGAGCTCTGTGTTGCCATACAAACTCTGACTGTTTATTAGGTTTACTCCTCTTTGTCTATTAGCAGAGGAGATTGGCAAAGATAAATAACCACAAACTTGTCTTAGTGCTTGTCCCTTACATTAGCTGAACACCATAATTAGATGTTTGCTGTTAAAATATCGTAATGATAGACTTCTGGGGGGCTTTGGTTTTCAACCTGCTAGCAGAGAACACATACGAACGTTTAGGCTAAAGCCTAGCTTTGATGAACATTTTTCATTGTGACCAACTCCAGAACCTACAAATTTATTCCTGTTTTTCAGGCAGTTTGAGTAACAAGCTTTGTACTATGCTTCAGTAACTATTCAGAGCAATTCAGTAACAACCTTCTTTTGCCACTTGCCTTCTACAACCTAAGAGCAGTTTTTTGCTCTTACACAATGTCACTTTTTCTGTAAGACATGGAAAGAGCAAATGTTGATCCTTCTATTAATGCATGAATACTGCAACTTGCATAAAGCTAAGAATACTTATTTGAAATAAAATGCTCCTCTAAAGACAGATAACCTGTGTGAATGTGCTTGGCTAATGAGAAATACATGCACGTGCACATGCGTACACCACAAAAAAAAAAAATCAAACGACTTCAAATATGAATGAGTGTGAGTGAACTGAAATTTTTTTTAGACTCAACTGTGTTTGAATGCTGTCTATTCACATTTCCACAGCCATGATTAAATGCAAAGGGTATACAGTGAACAACTACTTCTTCTCTTTACGATTTTTAACACAGAGCATTCCTTTAAAAGTGACATTTTATGTCCGATATAAATGAAACCTTACACCTGCAGTCAACTCAGCAAGACACAGCTCTGCATTTCTTACCCAGCCAACCAGTAAGATATTAAAAAGAAAATGAGTAACAACCGAATAACTGGATAAAGAAGAAAAAAAGATTGTCTACAAGTCCTCTTCAGTTTCTCTGCCAGTAGCAAGTGGTCCCTATTAGTGCTGGGAAGTATGCATGAAAAGAAACAAGACCTGACAGCCTGGAGATCAGCAGCTCAGGCTCCACGCTGGTCTCTGCACCTGCTTCGGCTCAGCAGTGCACAAGGGCTCTGCAGGAGCAGGGCGAGGGAGGATGGTGGAAGGCCATCAATAATACATGTCTGAACAGCCAGAGGGAAGAAGAAGGGAACTGCACACTGCATGGTGATTTCAAAGCTGGCCTTCTTGAGAGTATTCGAGGCCATTTCTGTGAGCATGGCCACCCTGTTTTTACTGGTGTCTTCCAGTACATAAACGAGCTGCTGGAAGGGGCTTACTCTAGACTGCATCCCAGACCCAAGCAGTTCTCCAACACGCTTGCAGGGAGATGTGGCAGTCTCTGCCAGAAATTCAACACCAGTTCTTCTCCTTTCACATTCAGGACTTGAGTTCATACGCAAAGAGGTCCGAGTGCATTGTCACATTTGACACTGTTACCAGGATTTGGCTCCTGATATATAGGCTACTAATGGGTTTGCAGATTAGGCAACTAACACTGCAAAAGCTTTCCAAAAGTCAAACAATCCATAGGTCTCTATTCTCTGTTGCTCATAGTCCTTATACAGACAAAAGATTCACCACTAGCTTCCACATATCATTTGTCTGGTCATTTCTGTTGCTACCCTGCATCCTGATGGATAGCTCTGTGGAGTCAACAACAGCCTTTTTGATTTTAACTGGGACTAAGAACTAGCACACTTGAACATACCTGAGTGCAGTTTTGTAGCACACAATCACAGTACCGTCAGCCTCTGAAGTTCAAGTCACCCTGAGGGTTTAATGCTCATTGTCCTGGTATTTGCTGTTTCCCGTCCCGTCTAGATTTCTGTCCTTCCCGGTACCTTGTTGCCAGCAACAAGTGACTGGCCACCAGCATTTTGCCTTTGCTTCCAGGTGTACCAAGAGAGTAGTCTGGATCCTCTTACCTCAGTACGTGCAGCTCCTTCTCATCAGTTCCCTGGGCTTCAGGGAAGGTTACCTCCCAGCTTTCTGCATCTTTATCTCTGAGCACCTCAGTCTCCTCATCTACTTTGTCAACCTTCTCCCCACCATGCGTTTGCTCCTCTGAAAGTAGGAGAACATGTCACTCGCCAGTTCCAAGCTTGGAGAGCTCTCGGGGGGGGGGGTACCGCATATGCGCAGGAGGGAGAGTGCTCCAAAACCTCAGCTTATTCAGTCTTGCTATGTATTTGATTCCCTCTCTGAAACTCACAGTTTGCACAACTTTTGAACGCACTGGCCCATATTTGGTGGGGAGGGGAGATACCAGATACAGTTACAATTCTACAGGTTCTACAAAACAAGTGATTACACATCAGAGAGAGACCGAGTTCATCTTCCATGTCAGTGCCACAGCTGTAGGAATTGCTGCAGTGAGCACTCAACACCCATTTGCCTTGAGACAACCCCCACACAACGGAGACCTTACGTACAATCCATCTATATGGGAAGAGCTCCTGCTGAAATTTGCAGTCAACTTGGAGATGCAAACCTGAGAGAAGCTGTGTTTCTGTTGTTCACCGAAGTACCTAACAGGCCTGCCTTTCCTGTCACAGCAGTCCTACAGCGCACCCAGGCCAACACCAGCACCAGTTACGTGCCTCCATCCCAATTCAAGGCTATTTGTTCTTGGCCCTGTGGATTGGAGTATGCTGCCCTTGCTGAGGTGCCAACACAACTAGTTGTGAATCAGGACATAGAAAAAACTCTACCTGGTTGTAGTGCACAAAGTTGGAAGGCAACCACTTCTAAACATATTCAGTTTGGGGCTGGGGTTCAGGGGAAGGCAAACAGTTGAACAAAACTCCACATAGTCATTATTTAAAAGATATCTGGTTACCTGTGAAGAAGTTCACAGGAAACTTGTCCTCAATTTCAGACAACAGCGGAAGTTATGTTGTTTTCAATAAGAACAATAAATGTTTCATATCTCAGTCGGGGCGGGGGGGGAAGTACTATTATCATCTTGATAGGTAAGTACCACTGGGTACCACCAAGTTAATTAATGTTGGCTTATTGTTAAGCACATTGTACTAGAAACTTCACACACTGCAGGAATCCATGTTTGTAGTTTTACTAAATATCTACTGAAATAAGAATACTCATTCACATAGTATGAATACAGGTGTACGCCCACACACACACACACTTTCCACACCATTGTTTCATATGGCAGATTTAAGAAAAAGTGACACTGAATTTTTGACATCTCCAAATAGCTTCAGTAGAAGCTAGGGTTCCTCTATGTTTTTAGAAATTAAACTGCTCAGTTATCATGTAGTATCTTTCAGTGGTTCTCTTTCTAATTCTGTGTGGGTTTTCATGTTCATGGTATTTTCAATAGGAAGTTGGCCATGAAGTTTTTCTTTATAAAATACCATAAAATATTTTAAGGAATTATTCCTTTATTATTTTAAAAAAAAAAACCACAAACTTTTAATGATGACAGTCTCAGATTTTCCATATCTTTTTACATTCCCAGCTGCAAATAATTGCTTTCTGATCATTTTCATTGACAAGTTTATTAAAGTTTGTTTATGAACATTTCTGTTAAAGTGCAATAACTCATACCACTGGAGTTATGTGCATAGTTTGTCCACTTCTCCCAGCTCTGTTCCTACATACATTGATCTTGTGCACATAGCAAACTGCAGGTCACTTCTGTATCAATTTATTGATAACATACTGACAAAATATTAAGTAAATATTCAGTGTGTTGTGTATTACCCAGCTGAATAGAACAGTTTAAAGGATCTGTGACAAGTAGGAGGCAGGGATACACTCACACAAAGCCACTGAACTAGACTGGTTGCCACTGCCAACAGCTACGCTTTGGCTGATGAAAGTCTTTGAGCCAATAACTATTGCTATATACTCTGCACATGGAAATACAAAAATTAATTATCCCTAAGTAGTATTACTCTGAATTGCTTTTTCTTACTACAGCCTTCCCCAAGATCTTGTGTGTTACTTAAAACTATTTTAATAACGTTTCACTCATTTAAAAATGCTACATGTAACCTGGTGCATTTGTTTCATCTGAATGATGCTAAAGGCAACTCCTGGCATGCCCTAGTTGCTGAGCTCAAAACAAATGAGTCTTTTAGCAATGTATGCATGAATGGGGGTTTGTTGCTCTATAGCTCTGTCCTAAGTGGAAATATCAAAAAAGCCACAAGAAAAACCTATCTTTTTAGATCGAGTCTTCTGTTTTGTTCCTCTAGGAACTGAAAATTAAACTAGCATAAAATATCCTTCTCTCCCCTCCTTCGAGGTCCCAGTAAGACACCTGGGCAGCGGCTGCAGGCACAGGCAGAGACAAGCAGTATGCTGCCTAGGGGGGAACGCTGGAAGGGATGCTGCTTCACAGAAATCTGGGCCAATATTTTTAAAAGCCTGCACTTAGTCTCCAATACCTATATTCCTGTCCTTATTGTTGTTGCTTTATCTGCTAATTCTTTATCAGAATTTCCTCCTGCGGAGAGCAAAATGAGAAATCCCTCCCTTTCCTGCAATTTATTCAGCCAACCAGCCTCGGTGGCTGAGGTCAAGTGGGGATAGAGCCACAGCTCCTCTGCCAGCCCTCTCCCGTGGCCTGCCTTGCCCTCCAAAGCAGGGCAAACAGGGCTGTCCAAGCAGCATCTGGACTTGAGATGCTGTCTCTTAAAGCGTGCTGTTGAGGGATCAATCTTATGCTCCATTTTCTTGCACAGGGTCAGGTCACAATCTGGTCTCTTAAACCAGTAGCAGCCCTTCTACAAGTTTTTCTTTTTCTCATTAAGGATCTCAAGGAATTGTAAAAATGTGTGATTTAAATATTTTTCTCTTTTTAAACAAACAGAAATTCAGGGAGAGTCGATGTTCTGTCTTTTCAGCTTTATCTTGTCTGCACAATTTTTAAAATAACTTGTGACTAAACAAGTTACAGGATGCTGTTCTGGACAAACTTCTGCTGCTTATATTGCACTAAATCACATTTATGAAATGGGTCTATGATCACTAAGGTATAAGCAAGCTACAAATACAAAAGCAAGTGTTATTACTATTAGCACTGGGAGTCCAACACTTAGTCCGGGGACATTTTCAATTGCACTTGACATGAACCTTGGATTTTTGCTCTAATTAACTGAATGAGACATGAGCATAAAACTGTATTTTAGAAGAGGAGAGTTGCCTTACAAACCTGTTGCCAGCTAGGTAAGAAATAGTCAATGACCTTCACAGCTGGGTGAGGAGTCACGGAAAAGCAAACCCCAAGAAGATACAGAGCCGCACTGACCCAGACACAGGCCAGGGAATTTAACCCACTGTTTGCTCCGAATCACAGACAGCAATTTGAGATGAAGACGACAACTGCTTGCCCATCTTCTCTTGGATTTTAAAGGTGCTTCACTAGCAATTAAAATTGAACGCCCAAACATCACTCAACTAAACAAATAAAAGCTGGAGCAGGCCCCGGGTTCTCACCATGCCTGCTCCTGCCTTGCCCCAGCCAGCCTCGGGGAGGGGGACAGGCCACCACCACTCCAGCAGCTGCCCGAGACTGGTGGCTTTTGCCAGCGAGCATTTCCAGCCTCTTCACAAAAAGAAAAGCACACACATTTCTGCTGGGTAAGGCAGCCCCCGATTCTTGCCACAGGCAAACGGGGGACCCAGGAACAGGCTGTGCTGCCTCCTCAGCCCTGTTCAAACCTGCTGCGAGGGTTAATGTGGACAAATTGAGTTAGACTCACCCATGCATGTGGGACAGCTAATGGAAACAGATGCAGCTTCCTGCACAGACATAGCAAGTAAAATGGCTCTCACCTAGCCAAGCAAAGTATCTTTAATTAGAAACACACCTTCATGAGAGTCTTTAAAAGGAACATTCAATTTGCACCTAACTTGAAGGCTTTTTACATTGCTTAATTAGTAGCAACTATCCTAGCTAATGAAAACTAAATACCTTCTTCACATGCTTTTACTTGGGAGGTCATGAGGTGCAGCTGCACACGCAATCAGGCTTTCACAAGAGCACTCTGGAGACAGAAACAGTGAGGAAACCTGGAGTTTGCTAGGGCTGACACTACCACTGCAGCAGCTTCTTGCAGGGTGCCCAGCCAAGCCCTCCGTGCAGCTCTTCTCTCTGGAGGACTTTGCTCTCCACAGCTCCTTTGACAGGGTCTTCCAAGAAATGAAGAAATGGCATTTCTCATGCGAAAAACATCCCAGCTGAAAGAGGCAGGTTGCCCTAAGCAGAACACTGTGCCTCAAAGGGAAAGCTGTTGCATTTCCTTGCCTTGTCTCCATCCCACCATACCGAGCAGCAGCTCAGTTATTTCCAAGCACCTGATCTTCCCTGAGCAGAGAGGAACGTTCACAGATAGTGTGAAGTAGCTATCATAGTTACTCTTGCACAGCTCTTGAAGTCATGCTCGTAGTGTCTAGTAGTCGTAACTCCTTTCAGAAATGCCAGTGGGCACAATGTCATACTTCAGGGACTGCAAGTTCACAGGAGCATTATACAGGGTGCCTGCTGTACACACAGGGTCCTTCAGCTCACACTTGCTGAATGAAACACTGCAGCAGCTTAGGATATTAGTGCCCCTAGCTGTGTGTGTGGCAGGAGTTGCAAATTCCCCCCAGCAAAGTCTGCAGAAGCAAATCTATACTTACACTGCAGTTCACACTCCGATATCTTAGTGCAAACTCCATTTCAGAATAGCTGTAAGGTATTATTCTGGGCTGCAAAGGGGTGCAACTAAGGTTTAGAGCACAAATTCTTTTCAGTCTCTTTTACAAAGGGTAATATTCAGAGTAATAATACCTGAAGCCACTGTAGCAAGGTTTCCCTCAAGCTCATCCCTAGCACCCTCACCTTGTCATAGCCTGCAGTGAACACTTGCAAACACAGGCTTTTTTGTTTACATATCCTCTGTTCCTCCTCTAGATCTGACCTCCAACAATGCACTGATAAGTGCTTCTGAGGAGGGTAGCAGTGTACCAGCTAAACCCTTCGCTCTCCTCTTTTCAAGCTGTTAACCGCTTGCAATCAGACTGTAACAGGTATGGCTGTTAGTATGTCTCTTATTGTGCAGGTGACTTTGGAAACACCAGCCTGTACGCAGCGAGTCATGGTAGTAAGTTAACTTTAGTTCCTAAGTGGCATAAACCCCAAATTTAGTAACTCGAAAGCCTCAGAAGGCTGGGTAGATCAAAGCAGAGCAAGTGTGTCTGCAGAGTGGGACCCTTCACCTCTCTTCTCCTTCAGGAGAAAGCCCATCAGCTGAGAGTAGGCTCACAAGACCCCAAACCATGGCACATTTCTAGGATCTTCTTGTCTCACATTTGGCACATCCCCTCTGCACAGTGATTGGAAAAACAAATGCCTCACTGCTCTCAGTGCCCCCTTTAGAGCCTCCAGCCACTTGAACTTCCTTTGAGCTACTCAACCTCAGGAATTTTCTTTTGAGTACAAGTCTTTAGTTGAGAGATAATCTGTACAGTTCATCAAAAAGCCTGCACTAGCAAAAAATCAAGCATTTTGCTTAGAGACCCCATTTCAGAGGATTTGCTTGTTTTCTTTAGCTGCTTATTTCCTTGGCCCATGGGGGATGTATGTACCACCTTTGGCAAAGGTCTGGCAGCGTTGCAGCATCTTTGACTGTTTTCAGAAGTAAGTGATTACAGCAAGACTGCAATGTGCTCTTCACATCACTTCCATGACGGCCCAGATGAAAAATATACTGTATTTTGTTCTTGTTACACTTTGTTTTCCCCTTGTTTTTATTTTCATCACCACTACTCCATACCTGTCAGCTTCTTCCCACTCAAACCAGATTTTTTTACTTTAAGTACTCATTTACAACAGTGAGAGCATAGGATGCAATCAAATATGCATATGCATTATATTACCCTAAACACTCTTGTTTCATTCAACACCTAGATAACACGCATTTTCTCATTCAAAGCAGCATCTGAAAACCACATACTTATTTAAAATGAGACCTCAAACTATTTAAATGTACAACAAAACATCAAAGGCTATCAAACTATGGTCCATTTGACAATAGTATATATTTAAACTACTTAAAAGCCTAATGGAAAATTGTAGAGTTAAAAAAGTACCTTAAGTGCTACACACATTTCCATAAAAATATTGACAATTAAAAAAGGTCATCCTCCTGCGGCAGCAATGACCTAAGAAAGCACGTTCGTTGGACCTGTTACTACTGGAAGTATTCACTACACCAGAGCAAAGCAAATCAAGCTCTCGTTCTCTGCTGGAATTTCACCCAGTGTTTCTCTGTGAGACCTGGAAAGCCTAAAGCCAGCCCATGCTTTTGCTGGCAGGTGAAAGCGAGCTGGGAATACCAGGATTGCTCTTGCCCTACAGTTAACAGCAACCAAACCACAAGTACCTAACAGGGATTTCTCAAAGTTTCAGAAGAGCACAAGACAAAAATCACAACTAATTTACTCTGTAGAGTTCAACAGCACCTTCTCCTTCCTTGGCACTGTTTTCCCTGTAACTGATCAGTATATTACCCTTATCCATTTTCAGTGCTACAGCCACTGATCATAAATAACAGCACAAACATGCGAGTACACTGTTCAAGGAGTGCTATGTTGCTTCATTTTATTATGAGCATTGCATTTTTCCTGGACATCTCTTATCACAAGTTCAGTGCCCTGTCATTCTTGATTATAATTTTGTAACACCTTTAAGAGATATGTGTACATTTAAGCTAATTTAGGCTAATAAGACCAGGTTATATCCCCTTTTCCTCTCCACATTCATCTATGTTGTGTCCTCTGCCACAGTACTGCAGACCTGGATGTCAGCAGAGTGATTTATGACCAGCGATAAGCTGTGCTGCAGATCAGATCTGAGTTATGTTGCCAGATCAGTTTGGAAGCCTGGGCTGGAATAAAAACGTGGCACAAGAAGGGAGGCACGCTGTCAGAGCTGTGCATGCATATACATCTGTTTATGTGCCTGGTGATGACCACAGTGGGGAGGAGGTCCAAGACCGAAATAGCACAAGGAATTGCTAAAAATCAGGATTAAGATGCATTGGCAGAGCTGTGAAGGAAACTTTGCACATAGGCTGCCTACACCGTGTCTGACTCAGAGCTCTTAGTCACATTTGTATGAATAACATTCATCAAACACTCAAATGCAACTGTTTGTGGAACAGTATCGGTGTGACTGGGCCAATTCAAACAGTGTAAGCGACTCTCCCCTCTCCAAGTAATTTCAGGATGAACGTAATGTTTGCAAAACCTGCAGTGGGCTTCAGTTTCAGATACTGCAAGAGGCACACAGAGAGGCATTAGAAAATACATTATTACGGTCCTTTAACTGTTGCACCTAAATAAAAATAAACCATGGAAGGAAGTGCAGCAAATGGTGCAGCAGAGGCCCAAGCTGTTCTGCACAGCACACTCCTCCCTGATCTATTATTCTCCAAGATCACTCAGAGCACCTTTTTTACTGATCAGTAAAATTTACATTTACTAATGAGCCCCAGACACACATCAGCAGCAAACAGAAGAAAAGACCCTACTGGGAAGTAAGCAAATGAAAAAGGTATGGTGACAGCGAGGCACACGCTGGCAATGGCGAAGAAGGTAAGGGCTGCCCTGGGAGCCCCCCGCCATGGCTTCAGGCAAGGCTGCAGGCAGTCAGGGAGCAGAGGTGGGAGGCCAGGCTCTCAACAGGGTGAGGGACAGTAAGTGCCGGAGTTGTGGTGTGAGCCTAAATACTGAACCATCAGTCCTGATCATCAAACTCATTAACAGAGCTGCTGAGATTTCCTTTGTTCCCACACGTCGCTTTGGAGGCAAGCTGTCTGTAAGTGCAAAGCACTGTTAAATTTTTTGATCAGGCATCACACTCTTCAGGCAAACACTGCCCAGTTCTGGTGACTTATCACATGCGACCCCATCTGCCTTAGCTCCTCCAAATTTCTACCTCTGACAAAATCTTATCTTTTCTCTGAAAGGTAACCCCAAAGCAGGAGACTCTTCCTCACCTTTAAAATAGATAACTTGTCAAATCCTCCAGTTGCACAGTTACTGCACGCTATGAATCTGAAGTGACAGCTTTACTCTGCCCCACACATGAACGTGAATACCTGGCACAGGATTTTTGTTTAATTTTTAACCATAGACCAGGATTCAGCTTGG
The DNA here is from genome assembly GCF_965183815.1 of Platalea leucorodia. Taxonomy (NCBI): domain Eukaryota; kingdom Metazoa; phylum Chordata; class Aves; order Pelecaniformes; family Threskiornithidae; genus Platalea; species Platalea leucorodia. Next base: position 41,094,554 of record NC_138829.1, on the reverse strand, counting down.
CTCTGCAAGATCTTAGCAGGGCGTAATGGGAGGACAAGCACGTGTCTGAAAAGCTTATACCTGCAGTCTTTTAATGATGACAGCACTCATCCGTGTAGCTTCTTTAAGTAATAACAACTAAGATATTTTATAATAGCTACTGTACAAGATGATTCCAGGGGATACGGCTACTGCAGAGTAATCAGTCCCGTAGGATTAGAAGCAGTCTGCTGAGCCTAATGCCTTAACATCTGAGAATTATTCATCATCTCATGATAACCATATTTTCTCTAATGTATTATTACTTATATGTTAATGGCACCCTTACAGCATTTAAAAGCCTGTCATGCCCAGCACCACACTGCTGTTTATTTCCTGTATCTGTATATACACCACTTGCTGTCATCAATGTCTCTTCCCAAGCCTTTTTAGCTGTTGACCCAATTTAAGGCCTTGCTGGAGATTGTCTTCCCAGCTGTAATTACAGTAAAAAAGGACTTCACAATAAATGCATTTCTCCAGCGCCCATAGCATCTGCTAACTCTTCTCACAGTGTATGTGCTTGCATGCTAGATGTGTTCCAAGATGATACACATTTGGTAGCATAAATTCTGTGTCTTCCCAGTACAATTCACCTCAGAATAAATATTTAGATCCTAGCAATGAAAACCCAGCTAATGCTTTAGTTGGCATTTTGCAGTGCTATACATGCTTAGAAAAGAACTTGGACATTATAGCAATTTGTAGTGTATTACTCACACACTGCAATCCATCTTTACCTCAGTGGTGATTATGGTGTGGTCATCAGTCAATTTAACCTAATTTGGTTGCTCTTTGTCTGACAGCTTGACGCCAAGATTGCAACAAGCCCTATCTACAACATGACAATTAGCAACACACATTAGAATAAAACAGCTCATACACTACACTTATTGGCAATCTCCAAGATCACTTTAGCTGAATGACCACCAGGTATTCTAACTCTATAAAGTAATATATGTTTGGGGTTTATTTGAATTTTCCTGTGATTTCCCAGGATTCTTCCCTTTCTGCAACTCAGGTCTACATTAGAAATAGATAACAATGCTGACAACTTGCGGGATGATCCTGGTAAGTGATCGTTCATAGTATCAGATCAGGCATCCCCAAATATTAAAAAAAAAAAAAAAAAAATCAATCCAATAAACAGGCCACTACTATTTCTTTATTGCCCACCACTCCCTACAGAAGGACCACATTTTGAGGGGAAAAGGAAACTGCATTGAAGGTGTGTTTGCGGATCTTCTCTTCTTGTGCTCTGTGTATGTGTAGGAGGGACATCACCCACTCTTTGACTCTCTTCAAGGAAAAGTATTTCCCTGCCCATATGAACCTACTGGAGCTTAGAAAACAATTTGTCATCACAGTCAGCCTTAGGATTTCCAAAGTTGGGGCACCGAGCTGATGGGATATGTAACACTCCAAGAAAGTTTACTGCTTCCTAACTTGAGAGGGATGGAGGAAAGGGAAAAGGGCTAGACACCAGCAGGGAGGGATGAGAACAAATCAGCCACGTCAGTCCCTGCAGCATGTGTGACACTAGAGAGCAAAGCTTAGACTGAAGTGTTCTCTGCCATTTATTAACTAATGCCTTTTTTAGGACAGGGATGCAAAGCAATGAAGCACTATCAAGTAAGGAACAAATAATACAAATAAAAAACTCGCCAAAAGACAGAAAGCTTGTGCTAGTCTTGCACTAGGCTCTCGCGTATAGCCCAAACTCAAACAGAAAATCTTCTCTACCAAATAATTAATAAGGAAAAGGAAGTGGCTACAGCAATACAGTTTCATTAGAATCAATGGAAAAAGCTAACTAAAAAACTACCAGTCACAGGTAGGCAACTGCTTGATTCTGACACATTCTTCCTTACTACTAACAACTGGATATTAGGAAAAGGTTCTTCACTGAGAGGGTGGTCGGTCACTGGAACAGGCTCCCCAGGGAAGCAGCCACGGCACCAAGCCTGTCAGAATTCAAGGAGCGTCTGGATGATGCTCTTAGTCGTTATGGTTTAGTTTTAGGTAGTCCTGCGAGGAGCAGGGAGTTGGACTCGATGATCCTTATGGGTCCCTTGCAACTTGGCAGCATGCAGGGTCTCCAGCCATACTTGCCATATGCATGGGGAGGTATCAATACTGCCTGAGGACAACCGAGCGAGTGTAGGTCATGGAGTGTCTGTTGATCTCCTATCCAAATACAGTTTTGTGATGCACCAGTAGTTACATAGTGGCGGACTGACAAGACACAGATTATTCAGCCTGAAAAAAGAGTAGTGTTAGAAGGAATTTAATTTTCTCAGACTTGACAGGGGTGGAAAAGACTCATCGTGCTCTTCTTCCTCTTTCACGTGAGGATAAAGGACTGCTTGGGGAAACAAGTGTCCCAAACTTAGAATCAAGAGACAAAAATCCTTAAAGTAAATCATTACTGTATTTCTCTACTACTTTCTCTCATCCTACCGTTTTATTTTGCTTTTAAATGCACGCATTGTTTTTTCTTTTAAATTGAGCTGCAACCTTTTTGGGTCAAGCACATATTTTCTATTTACATATAACTAGGACAGTGGACATCATACTCTATAAAATATAATTCAGTTTCTTGAAGCTAGTGAATTCAATATAGCAGGTTGCTACATCTGAAGATGTAATCATTCTAAGTGGTAGTGATGAGCAATCATAGTAGGCTCTCCTGAAGCCTACGCATTTAGCAGGTGATCCTCTGTTTAAATGTTAGACATAATACATGCATGCACTCCATGGTAAAATTCAAGACTACACAGGAAACACCTTCTTAGACGAGAGCTACAAAGATGCTTCTTACTCCTCTTCTTTGAGAAAAAAAGAAAACCTACAAGAAATGAGAGGGAAGAGGGAAAGGGAAAAGACCCTTCAGTAGTCAATGAAGGAAGGGCAGAGACCAGATATGATCTCCACTCAGTAGCTTGTGGAAAGAGGGATCAGTGGTTGTCATACAGCCTTCAAAGTGTTGTAGTGTTGTCCTCTGTGATGACCCAAGAGCTGCTATGCATTGTCAAAACTTTGTGGCCATGTCTCTCCAGCGTCATAACACCAGGACTTAGCAGTTCTCCAAGTTACTAGTAGGAGATATTAAGCTGCTTTCAGGCACTACAGAAAGTGAGTACCACTATTCAATAGAATTTGCTGCTGTGCAATTTTATACAATGGGACAGGTTAATCAAATCTCATGTTTCAAGGCATAATACAGTTGCCTACAGGATGAAGAAAGCACTTCTTGCCCGTAGTACTTTACGAACAGTTTTTCTTATCTTTTTCCAAAACAGGAAGAGAAATAGGTGTTACAAATATGGCCAAATCACACAAATTATGACAAATCATATGTAGGACACTAATTTGCACCAAAGAATCATCAGAATCTTTTTATCACTTCTACTTGCTTCTTTTTTAGTAAAAAGAGAGAGTTGGAAAAGGCTGAAGTTCTATGAATTATTAACAGAAAATTGGTAGAAAAATGTTATAGTCTCTGCCTTCTCTATTTTTAACATACACTTAACCTGAGTTCATTCACAGACTGTTGATTAAAACTATTTACATGCAGGTTTTGTTTCACCTCACATTAGAAAATTATTTGTAGCTATGGCACAGCTAAAAAATATCCTCTTCTGCTAAATGAACAAGTATGAAATAAACACCATTAAAATCAAGTTATTTTAAGCAGATATTTTGTTGAACTGAGGCAACACTAGCTAACTTTCATTTATGATTTTTTTCCCCCAGTGGCTAGGCTAGAATTTTTCTTTCTTAATCTATACCTTTTTGCGATAGGCCCGAGTGCCTTGCCTGGTAGACATCCTCCTGCGCAGGGGGTGGAAAACGTTAGAGTTACATTCCAGCTCTAAAGTCAGCCTCTCAGAAATCAAGAAATTCCAGAAAACAAGGAGAATACAATTAATGACTATTTGTTTCAAGCAATTTGCTCACCGCCACACAGGAACTCTGTGGTGGAGGCAGAAGGCAGCTACATGGGATACCGTTGTCCTGCCTTCTCCTCCTGCCCATTAATTTCATCCTCTGTGCATCTGCTGCCTTCTGCAACAAGTCAGGCAGGGCCTTATGGGTGAACTGCTAAGTTGTGAGAAACTCCACAGAGCAGGGACACGCATGGTAAAAAAGGTGCAGCTGCAGGCAGAGGTAAGATTGTGGAGATGGAGACATTTAACATCCAAGAGCTCAGGAGGAAAAGCACCGAGATGAAAAGACACCAAGCTCTTCAGGAAGAACATGAAGTTGAAAGACCACAACTGAGCAACACAGAGGACCAGCGCCTTCCAGGGGGCTGCAGAGCCCGTCCTGTCCCCACCTGCTGACAACTGGCCAGCTCATCTCATGCCTTACTAGGACTGCTTCACTTAATAGCTCCGAAGTTCTACCCATCTACCTTGTGTATTGCCCAGTAAATGACTGCTTTATGCTTTAACTTTGTGAATATCCTACTTGCACAGTCTGTGCACAGCAAAATGTACCTCAATAACCTGACTCAAAGAGGAATGGCTACAGGGTTGCTGTAGAAAATTTAAGCCTAAAAAGTACAGGAACTGCTCCCACAATAATATCTCCATGCACAAACTGTGACTAAATATCTACTTTTTGCAAATCTGCTTGTAGAGGAAAGAGTGGAAGAATCTAAATTTACAAGGATCCTCAAGATTTATCAGATTTCCATAATAGTTAACAGCTAAAATTCATATGGGAAACATCCCCTGAAGAATGAATTTTACCTCTCAAACACAATATGAATAATATATGACATGAAAGTGGGGCAGAAAAAGATACCTGTTTTTTCTTTATGGCAATATCACTGCACAGATGGCAAGGAGCTCTTATTAACCACAGTAACAATATTTCATCATTTGCACAATAATCCAAAACTCTAAGAGCAAGACTTTAATGCCAACATTGTGTAACTATCCACAGTTATTGCCTAAATTGCCAGCCAACCTGTAACGTGATCACTTTAGTTTTGCAGGGAAAAAAAGAAAAAAGACACGGTGGAGAATACATACTGGATAGAGTCATACCAGGCTGCTTACTAGCACCATGTCATACAAACTGTCAAAAGGTTTCCAGGGATAAATCAAAGTTATGACCAGTGATGTAATTCCTAGAGAAAACAAGAATAACTTGTCAAATTAACTTAGAATTTTCATGGTGGGATGCTAAAGTTCTGGTGTTCTCCAGTGCCTCTCCACTAACTGATCTGAGCAACCGAAATGAGAGGGTTTGGGAAAAATAGTTTTCATGACTTTTGCTTGTATCCTGATCAAAATTGGGAAAAATTTCCCATGCTGGATACAAGAAGCTAATTAATAGCATTAACATAAGTTTGGGTTTTTGGTTTTTGTTTTGGTTTGGTTTTTTTTTACTGTAGATAATTTGGGACCCAATTCTACAAGCTTCTCATGTAGGGAACGATAAATTGCAGAGTAACATTGCAATTGCAAAGAGGATGGAGAACATGTGAAAGCAATTCACAACCACTTCAAAGCCTCAGCCCAGAACAAAAGGTAGATGGGACCTTTGTAGATACTGGGACCCTGTCCAATGGCTGCTATTAGATGGATGAAGAAGGACACAGAAGAAAGTATGAAGTTATGTTTGGTACAGGCTCAGGAATCACGCTTAAACTCCCAGAGCTCAACTCTGGGCACTACCCTGGCTTGCTCAAAAAAAACTTCTGAGTGTTATCATAAACCAATCTAAACCCAAGTTCACATCTGGTTCCAAACACTCATCTGACTATTTTACCTTCTATCCATTTTTGGTGGAATGGATAAAAATGTGGATTTTTAACTGCCTTTCAGTTCATTTAAACAATAATTAAGCTGTTTTCTCGTTCCTTCCTTAAACAAAAGGCAATCTTGGAAAATGATGGAAGAAAAACTATTACTGTTAACATATTATTTCTTGCCTAGAAGGAGGAGAATATGCTTTTTCCAACACATTGATTTTTTTTTCCACCCCCTTAAAATGCATTTAAAGCAGATTTTAATTTGAAACACTGAGGTAAAACCCCTGGTGACCTTTCAAATTCAGGAAGAGGCAAGTGCAATGATTGGTGCAAGTCCCTTCCATCATCCTCCCCATTTTTCTAAACATAGCATAAAATGCCATTGAATTTTTTTCAGTTGCAACCCTAGTACACATTTCTGGGAAGCTAAAGTTCAGAGTTCCTTCCTCTGCAGTTATATAGGAAGCTTTTCCATTTAAATCCAGGCACTTTTTCTGAAAACAAGGTGCAGAACCTGCAGCTAAGCAGAGTCCAAGACAGCAGAGAACATTTTTAAAAGTCTGCCAATACTGAAACCTGTGAGAGAAACGTTCAGTTTTTTTACTTTCTGGAGAGTATGCACTTCTAAGAATTCCTTCTTTACCTGTCAAAGCTCCCAGATCACATCTCTTGGGGACAGCTGGCATTTTAAGGCTCTTTTTCTCCTGAGTTTGTGAAATGAGGTCATTCTTTTTACTACTGTCACCTTTTAGCAGAGTAAAGTTTCTTTTATCAAAACCTTATCTTCTCACAAGAGAAAACTTTCCATCAACTTTTCTTCAGATTGGATTTTGTAGGGAAACTTGCATGACTACTGAAAGTTTTTCCAAATATAGTTTCTATATTAAAAAAATCCATTATTATCTGAACTACTGTGCTTTGAATCAACATATTTTTCCTCTGGAGCTCAACATTTTAAAAAAAGTACCTAGCAGAACAAGTTCCTCACACAATCTGCACTGTTCTCATTAGACTTAGCTAGTGCCACGTTTCAGAAAGCTGCTCAAATATTAGAAATGATTCTGACCATATTCATGCCACATCAGTAGTATTTATTGACTTCACCAAACTACTCCAAACATGTATCAGCATAGGTAAACTAAAACTCAGGGCACATGCACTAAGTGGAAACAGGGATACCTGGGCTTACTCTGCACTGAGATTTCTGGGCTTTTTCTCCAAAGTCAGCTGTGCACGAACCTGCGGCACTACGTCCTGCCGAACAGGTAGTGAGTCCTGCAGCGCTGCACCATGTCCTGTGCCTCAGCTCCCTGCTTGTGGGTGGGTCCCAGACCCTTGCTCCATTAGGTACTGTAGACATTCCCCCATACCCAGTGTCTCTGTACTGATTAAATATCACAGGATCTGATTCGGCAGCAGATGAATCCTATTTCTTATTGACTGAATCCTGTTGGTTTTATTGGAATCAGCTCAGATTTGGACAAGCCTAAAGCAGCAATGAATCAGACAAAGTGCTTCCGAACTCTGGCTCTGCAAAAAGACCAAGCGCTACCATTCCTTGTTTTCAAAACTTTTTTATACTTTTAAAGAAGATTTTCAGTTCTTTGCAACTGAAAGACTTAATTATTCTGCTGGGTAAATTAGGAACACATACTGGTTTGCCTCCTGCTTAATCCCTTCAAAGAACTTGAAAATATTTTCTAGTCCTTGAAAACAACTGAGCAGTTTCAAAATGTCAAGTTGAATTTGGCATGAGAATAAAATTAAGAAATTGCCTTTTATTTTCATCACATCACTGTACCGAGGATGCACACTGCAAATATTTTTCCCAAATCAAAAAACAGGCAGTGCAAAAGTAACTGGCAATTTCTTCCTTCTGTGTAACTATAGCCTCCCAGTGAATAATTTTCCAGCTGGCAGCTGGTTTGCTCGTATCATTTTCTTCCCATTAGTCCTGGTTTAAGCTTAGAGATACCAGGGCCAACTGGGACATGGCTGCTGCACTGATGAGACCTTCCAGCTCCCAGCTGATGGATGACCCACCAGGGCACAGCACCAGCCCAGACACGCGGCCCCACCACCGCCAGGGAGAGGCCAGGCATCACGATAGGAGAGCTTGAGGGAGAAACGCAAGGCTTCTGCACTGTGCGGTTCTCCAGGGAGAACAGACTCTGGTCTAAGAAAGAAGCAACAGAAGTTTCTCCATCTCCAAATTGTATGCTGTTCACATTTTACAGTTCTTGGTAGTCTCCACAAAATCCTGCTCTGACTTTGTGGGGATGAGGAGTAAGTTAAACTGATAGGTCTTAGGACTGAATGTACACTAGGAGGCAGATGTCTGGAAAGAGTCTATGCATGGACTATATGATTTCAGAGACTTTCAGATGGAATTATGCACTGTATCTTGCACATAGTAGGCTGAACTATGGAAAAATGTTTACAGCTATACCAGGAGCCATGAGAAATTAACACAGTTATTTTTGAGTTGTGACACTTGCCAACACTTAACTGAAGAGCAGAAACCTTTTGATGGGAATAGTGCCTGTTTCAGGTGAGCACAGCAAAGCATGGCTTGGGAGCAACATCACTCTGCTCCAGATCAGCTCTGGAAGCTTTCAAAACCAGAGATCAGGCAATAAATATGCCCATATGTTATTCAGTCTAATTCTTCTAGAACAAAAGCAACCATGTAAGTGACAGAGAGACTAGATTACCTTTTCCACCTAACTGTTTCCTGCAGAGGAGGAAAGAGGCAAGCGCAGAGACCGGAGGCTATAGACGGATTGGATTAAATGCTGCTGTGCAACATCTAAGCAGCTGGGGAGCCACATCAGGTGGGGCTGGCCACAGGGCAGCATGAGCCAAGCAGCCTCCTCCCTCCCAGGGAGGTACAGGAGACTGCCACACTGCCATAGCCCACAGGGTCTTCTCCATTTCAGACTTAGATGAAGAAGGGGGACTCACGGATGACTTCTCCCTTTTAAGCAGTACAACATAAAATGCAAGAACACAAAAACAATGGTGCTGGGTCAGACCAGAAATCCACCCACTCCTGCACCCTGCCTAAAACACTGGTCGATAGCACCTGTCTAGAGAAAAGTGCAAGGACTAGGCAGTTGCAAAGATACTTCTTCTGAACCTATTCCTGTAGACTAATTGTGGCTCCTGGACATTTTATTTGGTACTCAGGCTTCAGGGACTTTTTTTTTTTTTTTTTTTTTAAAGGGCTGCTTTCCACTGACTGCAGAAGAACATCTTTACAGGTATGGACTTGACAGAGCAAGTATCATCCTTGCTCCAACTGCCCCTTGTAATGCAATAATGCTACAGCTGATAATTTCGTGTCACATATGCCTTCCAGCACTCAGGTGAGGTCATAAAGCTACTTCGACAAATGAAAAAAACAAGCTGAGGAGAGAGTGAATCACCTGCCCACAGCTATGAGAAAAGTTAGCAAGAAAGGTAAAAGCAAGTCCACAGCTTCAGAATTTTGATTCTGCTTGAAAAACTGAGTCTATCCTTACTTTTACATTTCACTCGTGAAGCCTTCAAAAAAACCTAGAGAAACTAAAGACTGTTACTGCCTTCACATTATGCCTGAAAGTGCCACTTTCATGGCTGTATAGACAATGACATTACAGACGGTGACAAAAATCAAGGTAATGGTTTGTGAAGTGTTGTGAGTACAGCCTGTTTAACTGTCCAGTGACAGTGTCATCATCAAGGTCTTCATTCAGAAAAGCACGGAAGCATATACCTACACCATCCCTACTACGTAGAGCACCTGCTTAAGTTCTGAATCACTTATTTGGGGAGTTAGACATATATTTACTGCCCTTTCAAAGAGGAATGTTTGCTGATGTGATAACTACATAAGATCATAAAATGTAACCACAAAGGAAATTAATTCAGTCTTTCAGGAATAATACCATCCCGCCACACAAGCTAACTGGGCAGGGCCTTAAGCTGAACCAGTAGAGGGAACCCAAATGCTGCACACTCCAGCTGCCACCCAGCAGAAGCAACATGCAAACACACTGGTGAGAGCTCCCTGCTTTTAAGCTGCAGCACCGTCCACTGAGGCTGCAGCATGCCTGCTTCTGCTAGAACAACCTAGAAAGACAAACCGTTCTTAGTTACCTCATGGTCTACCATGGATATATGGACATTTCAGCCTACTCACATTGAATTTCTTGAATTCATTTTTAAAGGACAAATATATTAAATGTAACATGTTTGTACAGACTAACCTAGATGATTTACATTTTCCAACTTTACTGCTTCATTCACATTATGCCTGTCTTCTATTACACCACATAATCTAATGTTCACAGTATGCACAATGATGAGGAACACCTGAAAGGAAGGAAGACATGTAAGGACCCAATCCACAACTTTGCTATCTTAATTTTATATATATATCTCTATATATCTATATCTATCTGTTTGGGAGCACATTTGTACTGTTTTCTCACTGTATATATTGGTTTGGGGGTGGGGGTTGTTGCCATTGATACAGGTTTTTCTGGCACAAAAAACTTACAAGTGGGAGTTTCTCCCCTGCTGCCTGAGAATTTCTTCTGCTTAAGTGTTTTGGAAAAGCTACAGTGGGTTTCCCATGAGTTTTCTGGCAGCCTACATGAATCCCTTTTCAGCATCTTGGACTGAATTTGCATGTGAAAACAGATTACCCTAATACAATTAGAATGTCAACTGATTAAGAAACTCCTGCACTGTCTAGGGCTGTGGAATTTATTTAAAAATGACAATGAGGACTTTGTGGACAAGTGAACACACTTGGAAGACTTTAGGAAGCTTGAAAATTGCTTTTTTCTTACAGCATCACATTCTGTGGGAGAGAGCTATTGGCTTCTCCATAAGTTAAATCCAGTCAACCACACACCATTTCTTTCCTGTTGGACTGTCCATAGCAAAGTTTCACACCCTCTTTCAACAAAAGCGCATCTGTATCCGTTCCTCCCGAGGATGTGAGCACTCAATAGATACTCCACAGAGTGATAAAGGCAGCAGAGCCATGTGAAAACAGTTCATGGAATCAGAGGAACCCTCCACCAAGCCAGACCAATATGGATCTGAATAGTAACTCTGCACTCACTTTATCCACTGCCTTCATGACTCCATAAAACATGATCAACCCTCCTTCAGCCCTCTCTCCAAACTGAGGCATCTCAGCTATTTCAGCACCTCCTCATAAGATGGCTGCTCTATGTCCTCGATGATTTGAGTTGCCCTTCTCTGTATGTTCTTGAACTCCACCACATCCTCCTTGAGATGTGGACACCACAAACATTAGCTTGCATAGACTTCATATGAGGAGCAGAAGTATTTGCTGGCTTCCCTAATGTCATCTCTGTCAAAAATCTGTAATTGCCTCCAGCCCTGTTTCCTCTATGAAGATAATCTGCTGCTGACACCTGTTGTCAGCAGTGAGGGTAGTTTAACAGGGACTGAACAGGCTCTAGTGAAAATACTCTCAAGGCCACATTGCATGAAGCTGGATTTCAGAAACTGCAAATGGGTTATATCCTCCCCCACCCCCAGAAAAATAAAGAAAACGGTGGAAAAAGAAGGGGTTTTGCATAGATGCAAACCCAGCAAATTTGTCACGGATGTTACTTGCACAACTCCCCAATTTGCCTGGAGACAAAGGATGAACTGAAGGGGCTGGGAACCGTGAAGTGGGAAGTTCATTCTACTAATGTTTACATGGAGAAAGAAAAGTACAACCCTCTCGTATTTTTAGACCAGAAACATGAGATCATAATTCATTATGTCAAGCACTGATATAGGTTTGGGGAGGAAAAAAAAAAAGTAGGTTCTGGCTTAATTTGGAAGCACATTGGATGAATCCAAAAGCAGGTCTGTGCTTCTGTGATTTATAACAGAATATTGTAATAGCTGGATAGAAGTAGATTTATATGGCCTGTATGTAATTTAGATCCAAAAAGAGAGGCAGTGTCACTTATAACGAGCCTTAGCTGTGAGGTATGTCCCCCATTCTCGTGCTTGTCAGGCATTTCAATTATCTCCCTTGTACTTTGTTATAAATAAAGCTGCAAGGAGATGTTCTAATCCAGGCTGTCTGGAAAAATCAAGGGCTCAAAGGAGCCAAGACTCACTCGTGTAATAACTGGGTTTTAACTCAAAACTACTAAAATCAGTGATTATATTCATACACAGAAAAAAACACAGTGTTTTCCTACCACAAAAGTGCAGTTGTATTTATCTCACCAGTGATACTCAACAGTCACCGCCATCTCCTGATTTGAAACGCAAAAAAGTCTAAGACATATGCAACGTGCCCTTCTGAAATCCCCAGTTTCCACCAGCTGGCTTTCTGGCCAAGGGAAGTTCAGCCTTACTCTCAAAAGCATATAATCTCAGACACTGACAACTGTGCTGCTATCTGAATTGCAAGGCAGTTGTACTAACATTGACTAACTTAGTTCTACAATCTTTTTCCTTCACCTTTCATCTCCTCTCCATAGTTTGTCCTGCGCTTTGTCACATGCAACATTTCTCTCATTTCAAAAGACTATTATACGAATAAAAAATTTTATAGCATTCATAATGTAGAATATATCTATTTTATGCTTCATATAATACTGTACATACATATGATAGCACCACTTATATATTATCAAGTTAAATGGACTCTATTTTGCTGCTTTGCAAATATATTTCCTGACAAGTCAAGTGCTTTTTACAGAGATTACTTTCCTGAATATTAAATTCAACCTACACTAACAGGAACATTCTCCAGTCCTTTCTCACATACTTACTTGCAGGCAGCCTTTGCTAAGACTTATCTTTTGTTTGTTAAAACTCTTTTTAGCTTTAATAAGCTACAGCTTCAAAATATTAACTACAGTTACAAAATACAGAGTCTGAAAGTCAATTCTTGAACTGAGAAGACTACTATTTTCTCACCTGCACATCCATCCAGACCACTGAGATCCCAGGAAATGCAGCTCAGAACAACAGCTTGTGCGCAGAGCGGCCTGAGAGAGGTAAGGGGAACGAGCAGAGGGGAGTAAATACCCAATCTTAACCACACTCAGAAACAGGGCAGCCTCACTTACCTGCATTGATTTCACCTCAGCAGTTGCTTTCCAAGAGCTTTTCTAGAGATGATGTCTATAAGGAGCCAACCAAGAAGTACAGGTAATTTCAAACTAGGCAGACAGCCACCTCTACCTTTAAAATGCCTAAAATGCAATCCTGAAAGGTACAACACAATTTTACGTTACCAGAGGACACCTTCTGTTTTCACCTCTTGAAATTCAAAGAGCTAATTAACAATGTTTTGTTTTTCCGTGACTGGAGGGCAGGTTAAATTTAACCTAATTCCTCTGCCACAGAAGGTGACAGCATTTAAAGGCACCACTACCAGCATCTTCTTGCTCTCAATTACTTATGCTTCTGGACTTAACAACTTACTGGTAGTATAAGGAAGCACATACTGCTCCACTACTAATTTGTTTCAGATTTAAACTAGGAATTAAATCCCCCATGGTAACCTCAAACATCACACAGCACTTTACCAAATACGTATCTTCCCAACAAGGAGACAGTACTTGGATCCACTGTGTACTTTTCATCCGACATTGCTGTATTTACAAAACTTAATTACCCTTCCATGACAAGATGGGAACTGCTACGTTAATAACCTGTACCACTCGGGTATAGTGTCTTTAGGACCACAATAATGGTCTGGCCAGTTACTGTGTTTTTCCACCCTGGGGGTGGTTAAGCACTGGAGGAGGTTGCTCCCATAAAGCTGAGAACTATCTAGCCAAAGGGCGTCCTGAAGTGGCAAGTAGCCAAGCTAAGGCCAGGCCAGGTCCCAAAAAAGGGGCTTTTTGGAAAATGGCCTTGTTAGAAAAATGGTGTGCACGCTGGTAGATACCTCAGAAAAAGGGTGCGACCTGTTTTGTAGTTGTAAAAATATTTTTCAAGTGTGCTATTGTTCATAGAAATTATACTTCACCTTAAAAAGGCTGCTGAACCACTGGTTATTACTAGCGTTCAATAAATAATACAAATAATAACCACCATGGAAGTGACCTGGATTTACCAGTTCATCAGTTATGCTGGGAACCCATCTCCTAAACTGGCTGTGAAGCGAAAAGGTAACTTAAGTTCAGTACAATATTTATACACGTACATAATACTGCTAATTGTGCGATTACACTGCCAGAAAAGAGAGGAAAAGGGAGCTCCCTTACACTTTGTTGAGTTTGGAGCGCACTCTGGAGTTCTGCTAAACTATGAAATGATAGGGGGAGCGAAGGGATGCGAATGAATTGGTTGTACTTGCAAGAGATGCGCTGGAACGCACCATGTGCTCCCCAGCTTAGCACAGGTGATGAGCAAGCACGTATACATACACGCACACGCAACCCTCCCACGAAGGGATATATATGCATTTTATAAGGATGAAGGCGTGCTCCTCTTTAAAGAATGCTTTGCAAGGAGGGGGGGAAGCAGAGGTTTTGCCATTATTCTATTTTAAAGCATCTGCCTAAAAACATTTTAATTGCTTACCAGCTACAAATAAATGTATTGCAAGCGGACATAAATATAGATTCATTTTGAGGCAATTGGCATGATTACTTTCCTTAAGTGATGAAAATTACTATGTAAACCAAAGTCATAAACTGAGTAAAATGACTGACTCCCAAACCACCCTCCAAGCATTCAAATCTCCAAATCGGTAGTAAAACACTTTTATGTTCAAGTAAATATTTCTTCTACTGATGCTTAAACCTAGGAATCCTTGGTGGAAACTGTTACCACTGGAACTTTTTATCAACATAATTAATAATGAAAACAACAGCGAAAACAACAGCAAAAACAACTGCTAATGATTATGCTATAAATTTAATTAACAGGAATGAAAAAAGTGAAATTTTAATTGACTCAAGTGTCATACACAAGTGTAATACAGGACAGTCAGGCAACCATGGGACCATATTAATCCCCGTAATAACAGAAAAATGGTAAGTGGGAAGATAAGGGAAGACTTTTTTTTTTTTTGCAAATCATATAAATACCAAGAATGTCATCTATATTATTACTAATTTTTATGTGATCACTATAAGAGCTGAAGGCAAGTTAAAGGTTGATTAGGTGCTGGGAAGACATATACAGAAAATACTTCATAAAAGTATAGAAAGTATAGAAAGTATAGCAGTAATCTGAAAGATGCTGTAACCTCCCCAAACAAATCCATCCTGAAAGAGAAGTAACGGGAACTGTAAGAGCAGAGCCACACATGGTAGAAGTTCTTAGTGCTACTAAAGCTGCATTTATGTAATTTAAAAGATTAAGAAAATTAGTGCAGAAGAAATATAAGTGAGAGTGAGGAAAGGATTTCTATCTTTAATAAATGTAGGGAGGATGCATTTGCCCAGAGAGAAGTCAGAAGGACAAAGCAACCCTGGAGGAGAAAACAGGAGCTTTCCAATCCCCAACCAGTTTAGCTACTGGAGCAGCTGGGGGGACTGGCTTTCAGCACTACCTAGAATTTCCATGTACTGTTTTAGATCTCCCTTTTGTAACATTGACCGTAGCTTTGCATTCAAGAACAAGAACCACTTTGCTAAATTTAATCTGTTTTCTTTAAGCTTGTTCAATGATATTATTGCTCTCAGGTAACTTGCAATACTCTGGAAGCAATGTATCTCCATAATAAAGGGCTGAGAATTCAGCAGCCTGTCTTCTGCTGCAGTCTGATTTTACATGGCACCACTGCACAGAATTGCTGATGTCATTATTTTTAAAATGTGGGGGTTTTGCATAAATTGGACTTCAAAATGGTGTAGTACATTGCCATGCTCCACAGTTGGCATGATTTGAGGAGCAGCCTTGGTCTCGGCGCTGCAAGCTGGGGTGGGAAGCTCAGCTCTACCCGCTGGGAGTATTGTCCCCAGAGCAGCCCCCTGAAGGCAGCACAGGGCAGCAGGAGTCCCCTGAGCTCTCTGGGGTCCCTGTGATGGCTTCAGCGCACACACAGCACTGTTCTTCCTCCTTCACATGGTGGATCTGCTGGTGTGGTAACCCTCCACCTGCCCTTCTCTGCTTTCTGCTGCCTCCACCAGCCCCTCCAGGACTCGACAGGCTTCACAGTGGAAAAATGCAGAGATTAACTCAGATCACATTTCTAGATATGAGTCTGGAAAGACAAGACTATGAGGGAAACGAACACAAAACACAACCTGAGCATCCATTGAGGAAAAGGCCACCCCACGGCTGGTTCCACCACCCATCACCAGGGTCTCCTCCATCACTCCAAGCCTCACCAACCCACACGGCGGAGAGCAGCTGCAACCTTCCTGAGCTCTGCCCACACCTCTCCATCCTTACATTCCTCCGGAGGCAAAGTTTGGATACAAGTGCGAATGCCTGTTGCTGCTCTGCCTGGGACTTGGCAGCTGGGGTTTGAGTTGTAATGTCCCCTGCCTGGCACTCCACCGGCCAGGGACATCAACTGCCTAAGCACCAGGGATGAGCCTTTACCCAGGGTCCTTATTCAGGCTGCTGCTCCACCCCATCTCCACTGCTCCTGCTGTTAAGGACTATCAATACATTTATAGTAAATACGACACCACACTTGGTTATGCAGACTTTCTGCGAAACTCATGACTTGGGGTTTGTTACCAGATTCCTGGCGTGATCCCACAGACCAGAGGCTGGGTACCAGGTTACTCCCACTGTCTCATCTGGAGAAGAAAGCCCCGTTGCTTTCTGCCTTCTGAGGCAGGAAATTTTTGCTCAGGTTCCTCTGTCATGCTTATCATCTGGATTTCTATTTTGTGAATTCTCAGCTGTTTAATTAAAAAGAAGCTGGTAATTACAGAATTAAAGTTTAAACCTTTGAATTATTTCTTGATAGTGGTTTTTTTGCTTATTTAAATCAGGTGCCTGATATGTGCCTTCCAGCTACCGAGCAACCCTGTACTGCAGTGCTGAAGAAAGGCACCCATATTTTGAGTTGTTTTTTTTTTTCCTGTGATATTCTGAATCATCATGACACCAATTCTTGAAGAACAGATAGCTATTTACCTCCTTGACACAAAACAGAGGCGGTTACTGTATGTCTGTATGAAGCAGGCTCAGATAAGAGGGTTTTTTTCTGGATTTCCTTTCTGGTGATTGGGTGTGTTGCTAATCCTTATAATGCTCTCAGTTACTCCAGAGACTGAAACGTTACAAAAACCATCTAATACCCATAATCATCTGTGAGACAGAGCTAAGTGAGCTGCTATGAACACTGAGCAAGGATTTGCCAATTTTATACTTCCAGAATTAGAAAAATTCTGATGTTTTGATACAAAGAAAGGGTGTCTGACTGAAGAATAACTGTTCTAACCACAGTTTAATTTTTTATACACTCTCAGTTGCTAAAATGTTGTTATACTTTCTGACACAATATTATGTTTCAGCGTGTTTGGTGGAAGAGCACACTACTTCACCGAACGCAAGCACTTCATCAGAGGGAGAAGTTATTAGATCTACGTTCCTATCTCTTTTAATATAACTATGGACACTAAGGCACTTCAGGCAAAATTCTGAGGGGGCAAAGAAACCTCAAAATAAAAAAGACTGAAGCATAACTAGGTATATACAACAGAGAAAAAATACTGCCATTTAAACATAATATGCTTGGATATATTTCAGTGTTTTCCTGCTGCTTGAAACAATTTGCATTATCTTTGTAAGGATGCAATAGTGAAAATGAGCAAGCTTATCAGATACAGTTTCTGTGATACAATATTTTAGAATTAATAATTAATATTCTGATTTTACATAATTAACTCTCTTGTAGCAGACCAAAATGAAAGCTATATATCAAATAGTTGGTTAAAACAACTTTTTAAACTTTCTCTGATTTCCAGAACAGAGTTTCCACAGAATTAAAATGCAAGAAAGAAAACATTCACAGTTAAATTCAAGCACCAGAAAATGTGAGGCTGTTAAATGATTCTTTCTTTTGCTACCAAACATAAGTAAACAGTGCTTCAAAATTAGCAAGTCAATGTTTGGATTAAAATTGCAAAAATTTGTTCTAGTGTGGAGCCATTAAAAAAAAAAAAAAAGAACATAAATAAAAATAATGAATTGTTGTTCCCAGCCATTTGTTACATTAGTGTTTCCCAAACATAAGATTAAATTAGTCAGAGGACAACTTGGTAGCCCTCTTATACAGAATTCCACCAGACTCAGCGAGTTTGCCTTGGCAGGATCCATGCAAACATCTCCTGGCAACTCTCCTCAGCGGTCCCCTGACTCCTTTCGTCTGCATTTTCTTTCAGTCTTGGGATTCAAGAAATTCCAAATCCGAATGCAACAGTCTGCCATGGACTTGGTCATGTCAGTCTTTTCTCAGTGCTATCATCTGATCACTCTGATGCTCTGTGAGTTTGATGCAAAACAAGACAAGCCTAGATAGTTTTAAAGATATTCACTCTACAAATAACCACTTTGGGTGGAGAAGGTCTGAGTTAAGAAGGCCATGACATCCACAGCTTGGTAACTAAATAACAAGTGGTCATGATGACATGGCCCTCCAATCCACAACCCCCTGATAAAATTCAGTTCCTTTCAGGTTTCAGTTCAAACACCTAAAGCTATACACCCCACCCAACTGCCACTCAACTTCCTTACATAAACACAAACCAGGATTTAACACGTCAAACTCCAGACCTCAGGACTTGGATATGGTACGTATTTCTAGAAGCAGTAAGAGGTGCAATATCAACGAGTTTACCTTCCTTCAGTAAGCAGAAAATCTGTTGCATGCTGAATAAATTTGCCTTTCAAACCACTTGATTTAGCTGAGCCACCCTCCTGACCCTCTCTGCCTAAAGCAACAGACATGCGGATCAGAGACGCATCCACAATGGCAGCCCTGCGCATCACATTTGCAGCTGGTCGGTAAATGGCCCACCAGGCACAGCAGCTATTTGTACTTGGCCAGCGTGCTTGTATATACTTTATTCATGCATATATGTACATAGATAAAAACTTGACTGTGTGCACAGGCAGAAACACTGGGAGTAGTTCAAGTGTCTTGTGGGAGCACCAGTGCTACCACCACCAACCGCCCGTGACACGGCCCCGACTCAAGTCAGCACCCCTGTTCTCACTCCCCCAGCCACGGGGACGTGAATCACAGTTGTGCTCTGCACTCGTCGCAAGAGCAGATTGTATGCAGGTGGCACCGCCTGCTACAAGAGCTTTATTTTTTGTCAGCCTACCCTTGAAATTCTTTGACTCTATTTTAGAAGACTCTTCTGAGTGCGAAGAAACAGCAATAAAGGACAGTGGTTGGGGTTTTGAAACGTTTTGTTACTGCTGTCGTCAGAAAAATAAGCGTGAACGCATCAAGCAGCTGAACACAGGCTGGCCACTGTGGGCTTTAGGCTTGGTATTTCTGTTATGGCAATCTCTCATGGAAAGGCAGGAGAAAAACTCTCCAATAATGTGCTCCCTCCCATGTCACTGGCATATTTCTGTTGCTTAGACAGCAAGAAATAGGGTAGGAGCAACGAGTAAGGCACTAGCCAGCTACCACTGAAAGCCCAAGCAGATGAGTCTGGCACCACCACCTTCGTCCTCCTGTACTACCAGTACTACCAGGTACTGCTTGCGATCAGCTGTGGCTCACAGATTTGGAAGACTCCAGGAGACAGCAGACTGCAGCGCCTGAGGCATTTGTGAGCAGCCAGGAAGAGCCCAGCGGTTGCAGTGCCCTCCAGTAGTCCCAGAGCATGAGCTGCACCAGCATTAGCCTGACTCTGGTGGGACAGAGACTGAGAAAGGGAAGTCAGGTTGAAGAGTCCTGCCAACTTCAGCTGCCCCAACTGCACCTTCAGCATGCCTGAGGCACCCATCTTCTTGCTGTACATCTGTAAGAAGACAGCACGCATGTTCAGGCCTGCAAGAAATAATCATAGCTTCTTACTTGTTGCCATCATCATGCCCAACTATTTTTTAGTCAAAATAATGACACATCTTGAAAATACAGAAGCTCCTGCTCTTCCTAGATTCAATTTAAAGACATATATGGGGACTGATCTTGCTATTGCTGCCACACACAAATTGATGTTCAGATATAAAAAAGCTGGTGACAACCCTTCTTTACGGTGTGAGTGCTTCCTGTCCTGTGGTCTCTCTTTGGGCGAGCTGATTTAGCCAGGTAAGACTGTTAAAGAGCATGACTCCTCCTGGGCTTGTAATTTGATTTCAGCAAGTCCCTTCTTATTGATCTTAGTTCTAAGTTAAACTAAGTTTTGCAAATATTTCTTGCTTTAAGTATTTCCTGCCCTCACCGCACTTTCTGTTCATTTCCCTGAGCAGGCTGGGTATCCTCTTCAAGTAAGCAAGAGTCTCTTTAACTAAGCAAGAGCGTTATGGGTTGATACACAACACGAGGACATCCAAATAGAATTTTTCAAAAATGTCCACTGCCCAAGCCTCCTGATAGCACAGGGCTGTTCCCCACCTGCATCCCCCTCTTCCAGTCCATCCACCACAGAAACCAGAAAAAGCAACAAACACTCTCATGCCACCTTGAAAATAATAAGCCTATCTACACTTATCACACAGTCCCAACACAATAATTAATGTAACATTTTCTAGCAAAGAGCAAACCTTCTGGCCAATAGCCATATGCCAATAGTTTCCAGGGCTGGCAGCTCAGAAAAAACCCACCTCACTATATCCATTTCCCCTTCAAAGCTGGGGAAAAATACACTTTAATTATAAAAATGTACAAGGAAACACTCAGCAAATAACTTATTGAACTGCTGTGGTTCTCTTGTGTTACACCTATTTAGTGGTCAGGTGTGGCTTCTGGGTTTGGAAGACACAAGGAGAAGGGGCAATTTATGTTACAAAATATCCGTGGACATGAACCTCAACCACAGAACATACTCAATGGAATTTCCCTTTCATAAATATCAGTTATTACTCATAGCAATAATTCAACCTATAAGCCAAAATATTAGTCTCTAAAAGTTATTTCTTAGTTGCAGTTACAATCTCAGTCAAAAGCCCAGAGCTTTGCCTGGAAGATAACTAGAGGCAAGGGGACCAACAAAACCATGTTACTTACGTGAACTGTCAAAATGTGAGGCCCGAGAGATTTTGCTTCTATTCATACTTATTTAGGACTTTTGCTTTTCTATAGCTCTAGAATCAGTGATTATATAGGCATAACAATTCAGATGAGATTTTTCTAAGCTGACCCTTAAAACACAACTTTAGCAAGACTGTATTATTTTAAACATTGTTCTCTAAATGTGGCATCTGCCCTTCAAAAGGCTTTGCAGATAACAAGCTAGAGGAAATTTTTTTTCCCATTCAGTTGCTCACTTGATATATTAAAATATAAACCTAAACTAAAGTGTAAAGATAAAGAAGCAACTTTATACGGCATGGGAGGAATTTAAATAAACTCATTACACAAATCATGGTATTAGGCTTACAGAGGCCAATCTTTTGTTTAAAGAAAAGGAGATTTATATTTAGTGAATGGTGAAGACAGGGAAGCGGAAAAGATTTGATGTTACAGACAACATACAGAGTTATTAGACAAATTGTAATTGTGCAAAAAGCTGCAATGAAAGCCCTCAGCCTTCATCTCCAGAGGTACAGCAACCCCACACTGAAGCTAAAAGCTTCTGCAGCCCAAAGCAGCAGACCTGGCCTCATCCTCTCTTTGCCTCTCTCCAGCTGGGAAGCACCTCACAGAAAGTTGATCCCTGCTGTGTTTCTCCACGGAAGCTGGTGGGTCTCTCCAGCACCTGAAGACTGAGACCACTGCTAGATCCATTTCTCTCCTTTATGCCCTCTGATTTTTTTACATGCAGACGTACATTGATCCCCACATAGCCAGCTGTACCCATACGGATGCCGTGACAACTCCTGCTCTACAGGAGCTGGCTTCATGCTCCTCGGATAGAGAGGCCGAATTTATGAGCTAATTGCTGAAACGGACAGAACTTTGCTGTGAATTGGGGTAAGTAACAACGGTATTTTTGTTCATGTACATCTAAAAGCTATCGTTAATGTGGGACTTTGAGCATTGCTAGGTGTCACACTTGACCCCTAAGGTGGACCTTTCCCTCATTCCTCCTCCCGTGTCATGAGAACAACAGTGGGAAATCGCTCACCCACCAAATCTGACACTCAGCTCAGAGCTGTCCTCAAGCTTGTAATTTCTTGCAATCTCCTGCAACCAAACCTTTCTTATTTATAGCAGACATTAATTATTGTTTCCTTATCATCAGGGTTACATATAAACTGATTTGCGTGTCTGTAAGCCTCATGTTGGTATTTGTTTCTTTGTTTGTTAGTGACTAATTTAAAATGTTTCATTAAGCCTGAAACAAAAGAACTGAGGCAGGAGGTTAAACCATCACTGTGGGATTCCTCTGCTCTCTGACTACTGTTGGTATTTGAAGAAGACAGAAAATCCTTTGGACGCTGCGCATGTAATCAGGCAGCCCAGTCTCTCCCCGACACTGAATGTACAACTTCCAGTTGTAGCCTTTACAGTCTGACATCCCTTCAATCCCTTTGCATGAAGGAACTGCCATGTATGGCTCAGGCCATGCTCTTCAAAAGCAAGTCATATATTCCCACTCAATATAACAGAACATAGTACGTTATCTTCTGCCTGAGCAGGGCCACACACTGGCTTTATGCTCTGACTGCTCTCTCAGCTAAAACCAACACTGAAGCAAGATGTGATTTGTTTGCAAGGAACAGCAGGGCTTTGCCATCTTAACATCCTTCAAAAATCTAGATCATTTCATAGGTACCATCTCCCAGGCGCCCTTGAGCCATCGCTCTAATGTTACCTATCCGAGATGCTCATACTCTACTAAAAAAAGCTGTTCCATAGCTTTCATTTTGTATCTCTACAAACCTCCATCTTCTGTGCAAGTGCATTTGTATGAGTACAGGTATATGGAAAGATGGCAGGAGAGCCTCTCTCTGTTGCTGAGCGGCCTGTTGTTTATTGAGTAACCTTTTCTTTTGTGGAGGGGATGGACAAGGAGTCGTGCAAAGGGGAAGAGAGACCTCTGTCGTCTTGTTACTATTTTGTTTCTAGGCCATGGCAAGGAAAGTACTTAACCTAATAAAGTCCTGTCTGCTGCTTGCTGAAGTGCTAAAGACATGACCTGAAACCATACAGTCTTTTAAAAATCTCCCACCATGTCAGTCTGCTATTTGGCACCTATATCAGGTTGTCCGAAGAGTATCTCCCATGGTGAGTTTGCAATGGCTGCTGCCATGGGCCCAGCACATGCGTTATACTATATATACCACCAACGGCACCGCTAGCTACCTGTGCCAATGCCTTAGTCTGAGTGTCTTTCTGTTTGCTGTGGCTCTGGCCATTGCTCTCTCTTTTTCTGTCTCTATTTTTTCCCTAAGACAGTACCTCTTCTCTCCTGGAATAGGCATCAACTTCCACAACCATGCATCTGGAAAATGAACATTTAATGAAACGTAATGAAAACTTCCTGCTCGAAAAAGCATTTCCAAACACAACAAGCTACATCACCCATCATTTTCAACCCATGCAGATGTCCAAGTAATCAGTCAAGGTCCTACAGAGTGGTATTAAAATGCTGATATCAAAGCAGTCACAGTTGCTTTCCATTTACAATGTGCTCTATAAATTACATGTTCTCTTTAACTTATCTAGAGAGGTATGACTTGCAACTAGATCTAGTAAATCAGAATTTTATTGTTAACTCAGTATTGGGATTAGAATTTCAGATTTAGCAGTCCAAGTACACTTGCCCTATAAAGATGTTTTCCCAATCTCTAGATAGATACCAAGCTATGGGAAAAGACACCTCAAAGGTATTGAGCTTCTTTGATTCAGCACATGCACTCCTTTTTGAAAAGGAAGAAGGACTGTAAATTTACAGATATTGGTATTTTCTACCTAAGTACACAGAGTCACCAAAAAGAAAAACCGTAACTAACAGAAATCCTGACTACAGCAGAACTGCCTATCAAAAGTGGTTAGGAATTTGTTGTTCCTTTCTTTTGCACCTCTCTGTTCTATTTAGAAATCAGCAACATCTCCACATTACTACAGTGTGATCTGTAATTTTCCAATTTAAAAAAGCTGAAAAATCTGAAGAATAACTGTATTCTTTTATGAAATTGGCTGTCGTGTTTATGTTCCACTATTAGTGCAGTTACTTGTAAGCACCTTCTCTAGCTCATCAGAACAATAATAGAAAAAAGGTTTATGTTGGAAGCAAAGGTTTGTTTCCCCTAGAAATACATTACCTGTTCTGTCTCCCGTCCTTTACCTTTTCCCACAGCATTGCAGTGCTGTGGAATCTGAACGTTCAAACAGATTGCCAATATTTTCACCATTTTTAACAAGTCATAAGGTCAACTCCTTTCAGAGGAGATAGGAATAAGGCAGAAAAGACTTTTGAAAATTCATTCACCTCCTATTCCACATTAGTATTCTCTTTTTCTTCTGCTTGGACTGTCTGAAAATAAAACCTTAAGCACAGATAATCTATTTTCAAATGTTTTAAAATAAATGTAAACGCAGGAAAGTTTAATAAAATGAAACAAAATGATTTCTGCAACAACAGGACCTTCCCGAGAAGTTGTGACTTAGTGCTGCTCAGATTTTCACAGAATTCTCCCATCTCCACTCACGTTGAACTCAGCAACAAGAGCAATCTCATTTGCTGGCATTATAATTTGGTACAGTGTTAGCACAAGATTCACCTGCCTTTACTAACATTAATGTGCCTTTTTCCTAGACTCCACATAAGACCCTCCGTGACCCTGGAGCCTTCACCAATGGAAGGACAGTGCTCAGGCTGGTGGGACAAAGTGAACCCAAGTTATAAATGCTGCCTGGGGTTGGTCTGTTAATCACAAAAGCATCTCTAAACACCTACTTTTAGGGTTTCCAGGAGACATCTCAGCAAAGGGAGTGAAAAGACGTCAAAGTCAATGAACAACTCGGGGAAGCAAGTACCTTTTCCCTCCTGTCCCTCCTCAGATGTGTGGGATCAATGAAACTCCCACAGGAGACTGCTCCTACAGACTTTCCTCCAGCCAAGAACTACTCTCTTGAAGAGAGGGATTCAAGACAGAGTATTTAAGCCTGGTTATACAGCATACATTGTACACTGATGTGCGCTGCTTTCCAGCCGCCTTCTTTCATAAAATGCAATAGAATGATAACAAAAGAATAAAATATTTATGAAATAGGAAAGCTTAAATTAGTGTTTCTTAAAGAGAAGCAAAATGCGAAAACTCTTGTCTGCTGGTTTGCCTACAACATTGAACTTGATCTCCCTTACAGATGTTTTATACCAAGGTCAGTATGTAGTTTCAATAGAGATACTGTTGATTTCTACCAGTGGGACAGTGGAACCAGCCCTGCTGAGGGCCCAGCCTCAGTAATGACCTTGATCTGTCAGTGACCTTGACACTCTAGCTGGGAGAGGGACAGACGAATGCTGAAGCCAGCAACTGGCACTGCAGCTGACTAAATCAAAGTGCTTTGTTTCCTGTCCCTGTTAATTTTAAGTGAACAGAGGAAGGAAATTTATGCTACCACTACAGGCCAAGAGATGCGGTTCTAACAACATGGAGATGTTTTTTAATTAATATGATTAAAATGCATTTTCTATCTAAAAAGAAATTGAATGTTCAGAGTTTAATAACTGGGAGATGGGGAAAGGAGAATGCATGCTCTAAAAGCCTTCCAGGAATCCCTTGACAGGTTACTGTACCTAGTTCCCTTAAAAAATACTTCCTTGCTATTACTAGAATTGTTATGCCATGATAGAGGATCCGTGCAGATGGACTTCTTCCTCCCCACCTCTATCTGATGCCTCTTTCTCAGCCAGATGTCAGATTTCTGTGGAGCCATGAATTCCTGTACAATATTGCTTGCAGGTGATGAAAAACCAACTCTGGTGCCTCTTAAAAGGTACACAATGTATTTAAAGATTAAACAATGTCAGGGCTTTCCCATTTTCAGGACAAGATATAAAAGTCATTTTTCTTTGAATTACCTGTATCTGAAGTCACAGTTTAACACACACGCACAAATTCATACAAACACACACCCAATTAAGGACTTTTTTTTTTCCCCCCTGAAGGCAGAGAAAAGCAAGGAGGGAAGCTGGCAGGTACTGTTATGACTGACAGTAGCAACATTGCAGCACTAACATAGGTAGTTGCTACTCCACCCTTTTCTTGGTCTTCAGAAAAAGGAACATAATGACTAAGAGTTGCTTTTTAAATACTTGTGAGGTAATTCAGCCGCAACCATGGCAAATACTATATGTAGAGATGCAGTTCTTGGCATCTCTTTAGTACCTGCCTTTTGCTATTGCAGTGGGGCACAGATGAGTTAAGTGCTTTACCCGCCTCACAGAGGGAATCAGTGTCATGGGTAAGAGTAAAGAACCAGGAATACTGGCCTGTACCTATAATCACTGAGAGTACTTCCATTTCTTTATTCCCTGCATCTCCACTGTGCTTTCACATTCAGGAGTCCTTTCATTTCACCACTACCAGCTACCCCTCTAACAGTGACACCACTTAAATCAATAGCAAATGATTAAAAAATATTCTCACTGACTCATTTGCCTTAATGAGACAATCAGTCTTATTCAGAGCAGTATGCCCGAGCTAAATAAACACACGCTTATTGACTGCAACCCAATCATGGCATACATTGTGAACAGACTTATTTTCTTCCAGATTCTTCTTATAAATAAAAAAGCAGTTGTTACTTTTCTTGATCAGGTATGACTGCCTCTGTCACTGTGTTGGGCTGCATGACGCACACGGAGATACTGTTTTCACTGCCCTCATTAGGATGCTCACAGGTAAGCCTGGTTGGTAACTCTGTCAGCCCTTATAGCGATTGCAGGACATAAGAGGCTGTTCTGAGTGGTTTTTTGGCTTTCTGAGAATGTTTTTTAATCTACGTGACCCACCACACAGTGGAAACTGCATTTATGCACAACTAAAATATAACTCTCCATCTCAGGAAGCAATTTCATGACAGCAAAGAGGCATCCCTCAGAGAGCAGAAAATTCATTAAGCGGTTCAGACTTTAAAACAAGATTACACCTACTCATGGCAAGTCTTCTTGGGGGGGGGCATC
Source organism: Platalea leucorodia (assembly GCF_965183815.1). Classification (NCBI taxonomy): domain Eukaryota; kingdom Metazoa; phylum Chordata; class Aves; order Pelecaniformes; family Threskiornithidae; genus Platalea; species Platalea leucorodia. The sequence goes on along the minus strand of NC_138829.1, from coordinate 41,067,557 downwards.
CTTTGGCAGGGAAAAGAGAAGGAACAGGGAGGTCACATAAGACCATGTATTGTTCGGCTAAACCGAGGAACATGATCTACTGGCCAACTTACAGTCCATGTTCAGATTAATGCTAACTATACCCAATATTTTACTAGCTCCAGGTGCACAGAGCAGGGCAGGAGGAATACCTGGCACCTGTTTCCATGGCACGTAGCAGGAGGAATGGGTATTGTGCCGTGCCATGCCGTTCTGGAAGTCAGCCTCTGTCTTAGATGATTCTTTATCCTTGAAAAAGAGCAAGGAGACAGGTTTTCACACTGCTCGGGCCTCTCAGCACAACAACTACGCTAAACAGAATGGTAACAAAATTAAGGACTGGAAACAACAAAAAGAGCCTTTCCCCAAAGCCCAGCTTATGCACTTAGCTAAGTCTCAGCACCAGCGATGTGGTTCACTCCCCTGGGGAGTCTTTGCATATGGGCAAAGAGCTTCCCACCAGGGCACTTCAGTGGCTGTGGAAATGGGAAATACGGAGTTAATCTTGACTGACAAATTGTAAGACTGCCAAACTGAAGTTTGGGAAAGCCTGAGCTCTCCTTACATTTTCCCCATTGTAATAGGACCATATGGACAGAAGCATTTTCCTTTTTTATTTCCCATTAATTTCATCTCAGCACATCTTTCCCTAACAAGCATTTTTCCTCTTTTGATCATGTTGTGTCTCCATACCTGCAGGACTGTTCTGCCCCTCATACTTCTAGGTAAAAGTAAGTTAAGCTTAAATGATACTTCATGCTATACTGCAGATACCCTGCAAGAGCAGTAGCTGCATGTTAAATAAAGCCAGCATCCTCCATGAACTATACTCCTATGGGCCAACTTGGTCAAGTTTATGAAGGGCTCCATAGAAGACACAGACATGGGATGAAAGGCATTCAAGAGTGACAGCCATAGTAGTGGCCGAACACAACCTGCTCAGAGCAAGAGAGACAGGTAGAGATCAGGAACTGACAATTTATCTTTTTTAAAAATGAAAGCGTGTGAGGAAAATATGAGATCTACCTCCCAAATTAAGCATCTAACTCATCATTGCTAGATGACACAATGCCATACCCCACCTTCTCAGCCTGGACTGCACTCTTCAGTGTCAAGGTGAAGACCACACATTTCGGGAATTTCAGCTGTAAACCAGCCAATTTTCACATGTTAATAAAAATATTTAGTACTAATGACAGGAGATAGATTGACAGCTCTGGAACCCTTTATCCGTTCACCAAAAAGGCACAACATTAATGCAGATTTCTCCTGTGAATCACGGTCCCACTGCTAAATGCCTCGAAAAATAATGTACTGATGATGTCCACTGATGAGCGGGGAAAATCCTCATCATTGACTAGGCAAGACTTACAGGCATTCAGCACTCCACGCTTTAAAATAGTTCAAATATTTCTTATTCTATGGATTGTGCAAGGCTGTTGTACTTCAGACAGCACAGTATATGCAGTTTATAATGTGATACTTCTATAGACAAATCAGAGTCTGCTTTAGAATGAAAATTTGTGGAAGCTGGTGGAGATGCGTTTATTTCATGTGCTGTATAAGACTGATTTAATAAGGTTCATTTCAGTTAAAACCCTCTGCTTTTTTATGGGATTACTTTTAAAAAAATGCTAATGCTTTCAAATAACACCTCTTTATTTAAGAAAAAAGTGAAACCAGAGTACTCCTATCACACTTTTGGAACTGTTTTCTCTTTACCAGCCTTTTAAACAAATTTAAATATCAATATAGTTGTCAGATAATGATGAGAGGATATTTACCTTTCTATGGCATTTGAAAACCACAAGACTGTATGCTGCAGCTGGGAACTGCATCCTAAACTCTTGAGGGAAAACATGCAGTGAAATGAAGTCCTGCGACCGATTCATCTGGGTTCAATGGACTGAATTCAGACCATCAGTTATTTTGAGCAGAACTCTTTTATAACCCTTGATAATAATAGTTTGTCCAGCAAACTACAGTAGCTATATGAGACACAGATGTTTAGGTTTCAATCTGATGGCAATTCTGAGAGCCATGAGAGACGATAAAATAAGTATTCGTGTAGTTGCAGATGATATGGAAAAGGTAAGCCTAGCCCTGAGAGCCTGGCACCGGTAGTGCACGTGGACTGTGATAACAGGTATCACTGTACTTTGACCTCTGCTGCCATGAGCGGGCGGACTGAAATAATTCACAGGGCTACAGATGATTCATGCTCACATACTAAAGATTATTTATTTTGGTAGGAAGCATTTCTTTAACATCAGGCCAATGAGCTTGTTCTGTAATTTGCCACACAGAAGATGAAAACCCTGACTAGTTCATCGATTTCCAGTTTTCCATTTCCTGCACACCACAGGCTTCCCTCATTAGGATGAAGGTGCTGAATCTCTGCTACAGGTGGGGAAAGTTGCATGAACTATTCTGCTTTTCAGTGAACCACGTATATTGAATTGCCTAATTGAAGTGGCATTAACAATACAGTAGCACTTTCCACTTCCAGAGCACTTTACTGCTGCAGAAATCAAAACACTTCACAAAGATGTAGGTTACAAAATTCCTAGCTCTGTATGAGCCTGGGAATAAATTAGCATATTTCTGATTAAATGCTCTTGTGTTTTTAGGCTGACTTCCACCAGTCTGTGCGATTTGAAAAATTGTAGCTTACAGCTACAACTTCTGTAAGGACACCTTAATTTTGCTTTTCTGACCTCTGAGTAAAAGGGGTCTTTGTTTCTTTGTTTTATTCAAGTAAAGGGAATGCAATGTATTAGTGGAACATGAATTACCTAGTAATCTCCTGGTAAAGTGCGATAATGAGCTTGGGCACATACCCCAAGTATACTGCATATGAGCGACATTCAGAGTTAGTCACAAACCGGTAGCATAAAGACAACCCACCGGCTCATGAGGAGGAGAAGAGTGGCAAGAACAACACTGACTGAGTGGATTAGAATCACAGAACCCCTGAACAGCCCACGTTGGAAGGGATCTGGAAAGATCATCCATTCTGGAGGTTTCAGAGAACAATTTAGACAAGCTTTTGTCAAAATTTGTTGAGCTGATTTGATTTTGGAGTTTGGTACGTCTTGGTGACCTTCCTCTTCCTCAATTTCCTACCTTCCAGGAAAAGGAAGCAAAGGGAAGCAGTGGAGTAGTAACAAGAAGGTATAAACAGGGAGATGCTCCTGCACCTACTAACCAGTGGAGAACAGCATCCATGGCCACATTTCCCTGCACTGCCGCTTGGGTCAAGGACTAGCTTTTGCTGTGTTTGTGCTGTGCTTAGCACAACGGGCTCCTAGTCCACTACTGCTCTCCTCAGCTGCACACAAGCTCAAATTTCAAGCAAATGACACACTATTCTGATTTTCCCTTTTTCCTACTCCCACAGTCCCTACCTCTATCTCCTACCCCATAACAGAGTTGTACTGCTCCCTTACCACATTTCTTTGCTTAGGTGTTTTATACACATCTCCCTACCCTTCAGACGCTTGCACCTTTGAATCATAAAGTCTCAAACTCACAGATTTGTGCAAAATTCTCAGTACAGTCAAGCCACGATGTTAAATAGGATCTTTAAAGGCTATCATAATTTTTATTCCTCTTACTACTACTACTTATAAAACGTAATGGATACTTTTATCCGTTGTCCCACTGACAAGTCTTTTACAGGCACACTGCTTCTACCAGTTCCAAAATAAGGAAAATAATTCTGCTTTATCATCACAAAGCACTTCTCTTGCACCAAAATCTCAAAACAGGAAAACAGTTGGCTTACAACTCAGTGGTAACTCCTTCCACAAAAGAATAAAGGAGTATGAAGAGAGAAGAAAACTGTTCTCCTTTGGTTTTCACTCCTTTGACATTAAAAGATAGCTCTTCAATAGCTGGTCTTAAGTGTTTGTCTGCAGAACACGTGCATTTTCTAACAACGCAGTTACACCTGTACAAGATTTACTCTGGCAGGGGTCCTTCAAAGTCCCCTGTTCCTTACACATACTGATGGAAAGGATGAAATTAAGATTTTGACCGTTTTGAGTGACAATGGCAAGGGCAACAGAAGATTAACTGTATAAGGAAATTTTAAAGGTGCCAATTACAGTATACTGGAACAACACCTTTAAAATACAAAGCACATTGAATGTGTAACATCCATATTTTGAGCCGATTCCTCCCCAGTATATTTTAAACAAGGAAGCCTAATCTGTTACGGGAGATCAGCAAGTCCTGCAATCACAACTGGAAATGAGCGGGCAGCGCTCACCCCAGAGAGGCGGCACAGTAGCTCGGCAGATTCTGCACAGTTCTCAAAAGGTATCATCCAAAGTGCTCTAATGGCGAGACCCCCTGGGCTCTGCCGCAGCCTCCCAAGGGCAACAGCAGAAGCCCATCACGTGATGCATTTAGCATGAGACTACAGAAAATACAGGGAAACAAGACCACTGGGAACAAAACAGACAGGCTTGAGGGGACTTGGTAAGATGGTCTAGTAGATTTGTCTCATTTTTAATTTCTGGGATTCTGAACCATTGCGTGACTGTATACAGAAGCTTTGCTTTTCTCTTCATGTCCTGCAGCACTAAGTATGGTACAAAAAATCATAGCATGCCTGATTAGAGTGGCTCATGGCATACATTAATACATGCTCCCACGGCAGACCAGTATTTATTTTCACATCAACCTATCACCATAAAAGTGATCTGGGAAAGACCTGGAATGGTCTGACGTACTGCTGAGTAGTTTTTATTCTAGCCAAATGAAGAATGTGAGAATAAAAGCAATATAATTTCAAAGAGAGAATGAGAGAGAGCCCAGAATACACAGACAAGCGGTCACTCTGTTGGCAGACGGTAGTAATGAACAGGAAAGCACTGGAGTCTGTAATTTCCCTTTCAATTAGCAAAAGGAACGAACGTCATCACAAGCAGCTCTCTACCCCCATTTCCAGTGGCCTGCGCTGTACGATGTTTCACTGAACAACCCAACACTCCAACACAAAATAAGGGATCCGAATGCTTCACCAGGGGACAGCTTCGCAATATTCAAAGCAAAAGCCTACCCTCCTCATCAGGGCTGCGTCTGCAGCTTACGCACCAATGGCTATCGCAGGGTCCTCCCCACCAACTGAACTCACGCCTGTGAAGTGTGTTGGTTATCTTTGACATTTCCATCGTTTCAGGTGTTCGTTAATTTAAAAACCACTTATGCTTATACAGCTATTTCTTATTCAACCTCCACCAAGCTTGGATCTATGTCAAGAAAAAGAATTATTTCACCTTACAGAAAAACACACAGAAAATGATTCAAAAGCATCAATGGAACTAAGATTTTTTAAATCACACCAGGAAAAAACTAGAGATGGGCTAATCTGCGAAGCACAAAGAAAGAGGCAACCAGTTAAGTAAGTTACTCCATTCGTTTCACTCCATTTTTGACATTCACACTTAAAAAACAAAAAAACAACAAAAAACCCCACAAAAAACCACAAACAGAACAAAAAAGTATAGCACATCTTCCAGCAGACTGATTGCTTTTGCCTGATGCATACCTGTGAATCAAAGCACATGGACTACTGCCCAGAACTGATGCCAAATGATTCTTTGAACGTGTTCACCTTCCTTCCCCTACTCCCTAAAACACTCCTATCCCTTTTTTGTTGCTGCTACCAACCATGGAAATTTTTTGACAAAAGGATGAAGAACTGCATGGGGCCTAATTCATCTTTCCACTGCATCAGTTTTCAGCACCATAATTGTATTGACTTTGAGCAGATTTCCTACCTTTTGAAGACAGGCACTAAAACAAGCCCATAAATTCTGTTGCTATCTTGCTGTTGCATTACGTTATTTGACTTAAACCAAGAAACTGGTATGAATGCCACTATGGACAGAAGAGAAGGGAGCACAGACCAGTGACAGTAATAGACAGCAATACCTTGGGCATTTTTAACGTTAGCAGCACTCAACTGATGTGCAAGAGTAAGTGTGATAAAAGTCTGTATGTTTTATGTTCTGCTGTTAGGAAGCAACGAATGAGAATTCCCCATGAAACATGGAGCTCCCACCTTCTGTTGCCGAGCTCCAATTTTCAAACCAAGACTCATTTGTAGATGCGTATATATACACATACACACAAAACCACATATAGTTTTCCGTCTTTCTTGATACATTTCCAATTATTTTTATCTTCTGCTGTGTCTTCTTGTGGAGCAATGACTAAAATACTGTTTTTTCACTCATATTTCTCCTCCACTGTATTTCCTCAAGCAATAGCTATTACTTAAGTGACAGCATTTACTTCTATCACCCCAAGGAATCCTAAGGGTTCAGGTGTTGGCTTATAGTATATAGCTCTGATCATATGCAACTTTGCTGAGCAAATAGCCTGCTTCCACGTTCTGAACGGAGAGTCCCACAATACTTATCATTTTGCACAAAGAATAAAATAAGGTCTCTCTAGCTTCATTTTAGACATATGAAGAAACACATGGTACCTGAAAAAAGTGAAAGCTCCTAGACCTGCATACAAGCAATGCTGATGGCCAATGGCCATGAAAATAGGAGTACTGTATCTTTTATAACTAAAGTACAAAATATTATGGAGTTAATTTTATTACCGACAATAATACACACTTTAAAAAAAAAAAAGGCAACTCTGTTTCATTTCCAGATCCCAGGCTGAATATGAGACTCTGACAGGTAAAAACATTATCTTATGGATGGGCACACTGCTAAGAAAATATTGAGGAGAAAAAAAAAAAAAAAAGATAACATCATGCCGTGTTATTTTTTAATGTTTAATTCAACACATGGAAGAAGCAGACCTGAAGGCACTCATGCAAGATGTCGATGAAGGAAAATATACGGCTCTAAGACCCACCCTAGTTCCAGACTGAGAACGATCATACTCTAGGGCTTTCCCCCCTGTCCTTTCCTTTTTCTTTGCTATTACTGAATTGTGCTGGCTCTCAGCTAAAATGGGTTCCAAGCCAAATACTTCCATCTTCTCTTTAACAAAATTATTCGCACAACCTTGTTTTCTTCAACTGCTCGTTGCTCTCCTGCAGCACTTACTATCGCCAGCTGGGTTGCTCTTTGCATCTTAGCAGCCCTTGTTAGTAAGTGACCACCTGAGAGAGAGAGTATTTTCCTGAATCAGGCCAGAAGGGACAACTACCACAGTGTTTCCCTGAGACACAGTGAAGACATATGCCTGGGATGGTGGCAAGCAGTGAACAAACGATGGAAGGCTGGGAGAAACCTCTTGGCTTTGCCATAGCAGCCTTTCGCACAAGCCCCCAGCCATGATACATAAAAGGGATGGACAGACACACAAACTGTCACCCGGTAAGAGCAGTGATGGGGGACCACACTGCTGGATGACATCATCTCACCGGTATTTCTGCACTAGAACACAGCAGAGATGCACGTAAATGCACCCAATTTTACAGGTAAGTATTTAATGAAACCAGGAAGAATCCATGATCTTATTTTTGAAGCTCTACTATCCTGTCTACTCCCCATCATTTATCTGGTGTTTTGTCTAAACGCTGCAGTAAGTGTGGGATTTACCTGTTATGAACAGAACTTTAATCTGAGCCACACCGTCTTTCCAGATGCTTGCAAAACAACAAGTACATGCACGGATCAGTAACAGCTGCTCACCTCTCACCCCACATCGCTGGAATGAAGCTCGCTCTTCCCCCTTCATGCAGGAGAAGGACTCCTCAGAGAAATGTGAAAATGCATCACCTCCATCTTAATTTCCATCTCAGAATCAAGAACTAGTATATGGAGCAACATCAGACATGTCTTATTTTTATGGTTTGGATTAGGGAGCATTGGATACAGGGCGAAATATGGCCACTGTGTTGTTGGAAAGGGGGTGATGAGCTCTTCCAGCAACTGTTGGTACCATTAAGAAGAAAGGGTTTGCTGCTTGCTAACTGCCAGGTAGCTAGGTACGCTAAATAAACAGACACTATGACAGAAATCACTGAGTAACACTGGCAAATGCATGAATTTACATCTGTATTTAAACCTGACTGCAAACTGAAACATTGCTATTACCAGGAAAATAAAAAGCCCAAATACGATGATAATACCCTAGACTTGGCAAATGGAAACAATGGCAGATGGATTTTTCGATTTACTTGTCAAGTGGACATTATACTTTTTGACACTGGCTGTAAACCAAGTGAAAAAAATAATAATTGGATAAGTAGCGATTTTAAGCAAGACTGCTGCATTAAAGGACGCATGCTGAGCAAGTGATGGATTTTGTTGCTAAAAAGATCGGAGGCTCTTAATGGATTGTTAAAATGCTATTACGAAAATGGTTCAGAGGTCCACCCTCTAGAGAGATGTAAGGGCATTACTTCCTACATACCAATTTGATCCTCGAGGGTGTGCACACACGGACATATTTATGCGGTGGTAATTTGTGGTAATTTGCTGTGATGAACATAGAGTGTATGTCCATTAAAAAGCAAAACCTGCCTATTTGGTACCTCGTGTGAAATTAGTTGGTCTAATTTAAAAAATCAGCCATCTTTACAGTTATGTCTACATAGATGTGACTTTAAATAATTGAGTTTGATTTCGGTCTTGGAATGGGATCACACACCACAAAACCATGTCCAAACCTGGTATCCTGCCTTGCATGACGCCATGAGGCTTTCTAATGATAACAACTCACTCTCTTTTCTATCTTCCATCTCTACAGTAAAGTGCTGACAAGTCTTGCTGATGGACATTGCTGATGATCTTTTAGAACCGAGAAGATTACGCAGATGTATAAAATTTAAAGGCAAGAAACCTCTAAAAAAAAAAAAATGTGCATTTACTACCTGCATGACTGGGAGAAGCTCCCACTCAGTGCCAGGCATCTGGTTTCAGCTGCTAACCCATATTGCCAGAGGGGCTAGCTGCAAGTGCCAGATGCAAGACATCAGGCTTTTTCTTGAGGATAAAGTTATTTTTAGCAGCGCTTTTTTTTTAGTGATATATTTCTGAATTTATCTCCATGTTTAGTAGTCCAGCTGTCAGCCTCTGGAGGATGGTCAAATATGGAGTGGTCTAAACACACTCACATCTCCTCTGCCACCCCCTGAAGTGGTCACAGTCAATAACAAAGGAAGGACAGCTTGGAGAAAGCTGGTATCACTCTGGTGCTATTGTCAGCAAAACAGTGAATTTATTTCCCCGTTAGACTGCTCAGACCTTGCACTACTCAAAATTGTTTCCCCTCCCCAACACCAAGATTTATTCCAGTTTCAGGTTTTTCAGGTCACTCTCATCATTAGAAGTCTCCCATTCAAAAAGGAGATTCTGCCACGGGCTGCGCTTCTAGCGAGTCAGGACAGGACATTGGCTTTTTTCATACCTTATCAAATGTGTTAAAATTATCGTGGAGGTATGTAATCTGCATAGTTATGCAGATAACTCTCTCCTCGAGAGAGTTATTTTCAGACTTAGTTTTTCCTGAGGAAGCAATGCTCATGTGGTAGTATGGTCTATGCACTGGTCTGTGTCTGTCTTCCAGACCTCTTACTCTTCAATCAATTGGCCAGTTTCAACCCAGTTAAGCAGACTGTAAGAGTCAAAAAAATACCAAGTTTATAGATGTGTTTCGAAAATACAAGTTACCAGCTGCAAATGGAAACCCCAGCTCTAATGGAAACCCCATTAGAGCCACACCAAGGGAAAGGCAGTGAGGGGAATGCAAAACTTAGCATCATCGGACAAATACCATCCAAGTAGGTTTTGTGGGTTTTCTCTCACAGAACTATTTCTTAGTCATTCTCTTTAAAGAAGGATCATAATTTCAAATACTACAGCAAAATCTAACCACAAGTGTCTTAAGAATCTTGATAGGCAAGAATATTTTACGCGACAGTTATTTAATCCAAGTAATGATAACTGTTGCCCCTTTTCCTTTTTCCCTATCATGTAAGGTGATGTTTTCCTATGACTTAGGCAGCATTCACCTCATTCTCAGTCTTAACAGCTCTATCTCATCAACAACACAGGAATTATATAAAGCTGCACAGGAATAAAATTAGATCCCACCTGTTCAAAATAAGACATCTGAAAGCCAAGATCTTAGAAAAAGTCAGGAGAACATTCTAGCAGCAGAATGTAATGTCAGTGATGGTACAAGTAAACTTTGCTGTTTATTTTTTCCCCTGTCCTAAAGGCGGAAAGCTAAAAAAAAAAGCCTAGTGCCATCTGCCAAAGCTACTCCTAACTTCCCAAGACCACCTTGTGGTCACTAGCTTGTCAGTGAAGAGGGAGTAATTTGCAACAGCAACCAGTATCAGGAGGCTCTCTATCGGGCAAAATACATTACCCAGGCACAGACCAGCAGTGGTAGCTGTCTGCAGGCAGAGATTGCAGGGACTGCTCTGCCTGCTTGGCAGCTTCACAGAACACTTTCACAGCAGACTTACTTACTCCCTCTGCCAAGCTCTGCAGAAACAGGGTATCAGGAGTTTGCAGAGCAAGGTTCCAGAATAAAAGAGCAAAACAAAAACAGCTGTCCTCAGCCACTGCTCTGGTCCTTTGTGGTTTCATTCTCCCATGACATTGCTTCAGCAAGTCTTCCTCTCCAAAAAAATATAAATTTCAAAATAGATAGTTAAATACAACCATTTTTATCAATACGGCAATTATAGTAATGCTTGCTTAAAAGATCACAGACTCAAAATTCACAGAAATCTAGGCACTGAACTTTATAAAACAGGCTATTATCACAAGCTGGGAATGCTAAGTTGCACTGTAAGAGCCAAACTTAAAATTTCATGAAACAGTCTTCTTTCAAAAAAAATGCCAGTCAAAATAAAAAGTATTTGCTCCAAACATTGTTAATTCAATGAAAGAGATGGATACAATTTCAAACTAAACGAAAGAGTATTTTTTCCTGGTTTATGATTTTTCTTCATCTCTAACTTCTAATTTTTGTAGCATTTTAGACTTCCACATGTTTGAAACTTATTATACAGTGGTTCAAAACCTGTCTCATAGCAGATATTATATACAACACTAGCATGCATTAGGAGAGATTTAGCAAATAACAGGATCTTGCCTTTCTGGGATGTATAAAAATGTTGTAAATTAGTTCAATTAATTACTTTTTCATATTTTACTAAATTGCTAGGAAATCTAAAATAAAAATAAAATCTTGTGTATTACTGTGCTGAGAACACAGTTTAACCACTGTCATTAAAAGAATACAACAGGCCAAATCAAGAGCTTATATAATTACATGCAAACTTACTTTAACCATGACATGTAAAATGAATCTAATAGTCTAAGACTTAAAGGTAATGATTTATATACCTAAAATACCCACAGGATCTGGGATTTCTCTGGACTGCAACTGAAAGCTACAAATTCTCACTAGAATCTTGCATGGTTTTCTATTTCTCATATTTCTTTCAGCAGCTATCTTTCACTCAAAGGCTCTTCAAGTTTTATTTGATTTTCAGAAAGTTCTGTTCCTTTGACAAGAGTTAATCTTAGAACCCTTGGATAAACCTTCTAGTGCAAGGACAGGCTACCTGCAATGATTTGTAAAACAATGATGTCAAAATTTAGGCTCTTAAATTTCATTTTATTTATTTAGTTATCCTGAGACAGCAGCCTGTAACGTCCCATGCTCCACCTTAGTTTGACTTTGTACAGCAAAACAGCAACTATATTTGAACCAATATTTATATATATTTCAAGGAACATTTATTATGCACTGTGTCTGCCTATTTTGGTTATTATCTGGGAATATTAAGATTTAACCACTTAAAGTTAACTAAAAGTAATCACTAGTTTAGTGCAAGTACATAAAAGCATAACCATTTTGCAAGGAATGGGTCTGAAAAGTTTACCTGTGCACTTAAAAACATGAATTTCACAGACAACAGAAACACGTGATTTTAACCCAGGAGATGATATCTGTGTGAGGTGCCAGGGGAGGTTTAGACTGGACATTAGGAAGCATTTGTTTACTGAGAAGGTGGTCAAACACTGAACAGGCTTCCTAGAGAGGTGGTCAATGCCCCAAGCCTGTCAGTGGACAATGCCCTTAATACCATGATTTAACTTGGTCAGCCCTGAATTGGTCGGGCAGTTGGACTAGATGATCGTTGTAGGTCCCTTCCAAGTGAAATAGTCTGGTCTAGTCTATTTTACTCTATCTGTGGGAATGAGTGGATTGTGACAGTGACCTGAGATGAAATTGTAGCTACACTTACTAGAAGATGTACTACTGGATTTAAGGGTGACAGAGTTTGTCTCTGGAGTATGAAAAACATTTCAAAGAAACATGACAAGTAGTGCTGTAGGCATGGAAAACAGAAGAGGTGCCAATGTGGCTTATGGGAAGTCCTCGTAGAGGCTGTCCCTGGTCTCATCCCTTCCCACTTCTGCACACTGAACGACTACCACTATATTTAATTTAGCCTACTGGGACACTGAATCCCCCCCAGACGGGGCTGTAGACAGCTGCCCTGGTTTCTACTTGCTTAAACCAGCTCCAGGAGATCCTGTTTTTACACAGCAGCAAAGAGTAATTCAGGTTGGGGAGTGACCTGTGGAAGATTAGTCCAGCCCTGCTCTGCTCAGAGCAGGGCTAACCTCAAAGGCAGATAAGGTTTGGAAACCTCTAAGGACGGAGCCCGCAGAAGCTCACCAGATGCTTGTACCAGTGCTGAACTACTCACACTTTTGTACATATATTTCCTGTAGTGCATTAAAAAAATCCTCAGTCTAAATCCCATTTACAAAAGTACAGACAATAAAATATTTGTCAATATACGCAAGATACTTTTGAACTAAAGGGATAAACAACCATAAAATTAAACTCACCAAAGGAAGATTAAGGATGCCATATAAGTACAAATCATTCACTCTTAGTCACTTGTTATTATATATGTTTTTCTGAAATGAAGACACTGCAGTACTTCTCAAGAAAATCAGAATAGCCTAAATCTCTGCTCCACTATGCTTTCAGGACTGCCTTGCTTTTCTTCCATAAAAAAAACACTGCCATAAAAATAAGCACAGGTTTGACTTGTGGCTTCTAGCCCAATACAAACATCCTACGGTGCTGCAGAAAGCAACTGACACTTAGATGACCATCTGCTTTCCCCAAGATGATATACAGACTGACGCTTGGAAGCACCACTGCTTGCTAAATCTGGTCCTCCTCATCTGCACACACAGTTGTTTTAAGCGTGCAGAACCAGAGCCAGGGAACAAAAGAAACTGAGAACACTGAAGCAACTGCCCAATGAGCTCAAAAAAGGGAGAAAATAAAAATACAGGGGTGGACTTTGTAACTTAATACGGTGAGGATCCTAGCTGCAAACCTTGGAACTCTTACTGGGTTTTATATACAGTCCTGCCATGAGGAGGAGAATGCAAGCTAAAAAATACAGGGCTGATCTCATGCTGAAAGGTGGGATGCCCTTTGGAGATGTTTGGTAGTTACCAAAGATTACAGAGTCACACTCAGGACATCTTTGTCAGGAGTGACACATACAAACTGGACGAATGCTTGGTGTACAAGACAATGAATCAAGAGAAAATAGAAAGTAGGCACAAAATTCTCATTTAGTTTTAGTCTATCAATATTAACATAATATGATTTTGTGGGTTTAAGTTAAGCAAAATATTTTGTATATTTCAATACACTGCCGGTATATCTAATTTTAGCTCCACATTATACAATATTGCTATGCTTCTTTTTCCCTCCAGACAAATACAGGACTCATTTTATATTCCGTGGACATACGAATGGAAATCGCCTTCTATCACAACAGCTAGTAGACTTTTGTAAAGGAAATAATAGAGCATGTTTTCAAATTAATACATCCACAGAACTGATCCTTCCCACTCCAATCATGCTGCTGCCTGGGCTCCCTGCTAATGCTCACTGTTCTAGAGCTGTTTAACAGCTTCAGAAATATCTGTTAGTATTATACCCAAGCTGAGGCACAAAAGAAGATGGGAGTGATGGGGGGGAAAAGGTGTCTCCCCCTCCCTCTCTTGTTAACCTTCATTCTCCTAGAGCTAGAAATGCCCACCTTCCCAGTGAAGCTTCTCAAATTATCACCGCCCCTTGAGGACCCACAAATGAGCTAGAGCATTGCACATGGGCCAGGGAGGGTCTCCATGGGATGCACAGGGAGCCTGGGATGCCTTCCCAAATGGTGGGGAGCAGTGTGAACTGTGTTCCCATCTCATGTCCAACACAGGGCAAGGTGCAAACACACTCCCCGTGCACCGGAATTGCTGCCAGGCATCATCATCTGCCCAAACACAGCTCTGATCCCAAGGCAAGGCACATAGCAATCATATACTGGGTCACATCAGCACTTTTTCTTGCCCATTAAAGTTTTCCGACTGTGATCATCACCAGGTTCTTTGGAGGAAGGAGCTGAACTCCCCCAAATGGAGTTCCGTGCAGAAGCAGCTCAGAACAAACAGGGCTGGAGGTTTCACTGCATGTTTGGTTAAAAGCCTGCTCTAGGAAATAAAAAGCAGACCTGCCTCTGTAGGCAGATTTCTTCTACTGTACAGCACCGCACAACAGTCACTGAGACTATCATAAAAAATATTTCTAACTGACAGTGTAAACTTCCTCTCATTTTATGGATCTTCAAACGAGCATACATATGTATGCATATATGTATGCACTGGTATGTGTATTCATATATATGTATAGATATATAAATACATACACACACAAATGTTTTGATCTCAGTGAGGCTGGAATATTGTTTTCAAATATTTTATGACAGAAAGGTCTCTGGATGTTTATCATCCAATTCTGTTGACAGGCAAGTGGGTTTCCCCAACTATTTGTGCAGTTTCACTCATGGCCTACACCTTAGACTGGTAAAAGAGAAAGCTGAAAGCAGAGATCCCGAGCAGGATCTGCAACAGCCCCAGGACTGTCTGTTTCTCAGACTGTGACTTGTTAGCCCTTCTTCTAAGAAACATTTTGCTGATACGCACTTAAATGAACTGTGTATGAAATGAGAGCTCCTTAAGGACTCATACAGCTTCCCAAAAGGATCATCATGAGGAAAGGGAAATCTGTGCTGATCTGCATGTAGAAAAGAGGATGAATACTTTGTGAGACATTACAGAAAGCAGTAAGGCTTTATTTCCAAGTCAAGCCAAAATAGATGGCAACGACTTCATTAACATCTTATTCATGCAAAGCACCCAGCAGCATACGCAGGACATGGTACGTAATGCTGGCCTCATTCTGGGATCTGTGTTATGAAAGATTATCTCCTTGTGTCCCTCCACTACGATACGAACTGTTAGCAGACTTGCAGTGAACTTTTGCTGCTATCTCAAAGCAAGCCACAGTGGTGGTTCTTTTATCTCTCAAAGGACATTTAGGTTTACTAATTGCTTTTCAAAAGGCCAGTTTGCTCCTGAACAAAACTGCTAATGGAGAAGAACATAATCACGTACTACTTCCATCATGATCATCTCACTAATGTTATCATCACACTAATTCAACAAATATGAAACACAAACAATTTATGCACCCATGCAACTTTGATTTTGTGTGAAGAGAAGTATCACTCTGTTTCCATCACCAACAACCTGTATAAGTTGTAGATTTCTAAGCTGCCTTGTTCACTTTTATCATTTGCTTATATTAAGGGAGCTGCTTTGTGTACAAGCTTCCAGCTTTGGGGCAATTTCTGGAAGAACAAAAATGATTTAAAGGCATGAGAAGGATCATGTGGCAAGGACAGGTTAAAAATCAACAAGGGAAGTTTGACCCAACATAGCCCTGAAAACAAGGGTCACATAATGGACCATCTCTTAGGATGAAAACAAATGGTTCATAAATGCAGAATTAAAATAGCAAAATAGAACTGAAGCAAGAATGAGAACAATTTAGGAAATCTTCCTAATGGTGGGGTCTGTTAGCTCCAAAATCGGTTCCAGCTGCCTGCTTGATAAATGGGGTTTGCAAGTGACACGGACTTTTTTTTTTCCCTTCCTCTGCTTTAAACACAAGAGTCAGCAACCCACCTCCACTCCAAATGCTTTCCTGAAAATCCTCACTAAAGGGTTAACTCCAGCTACTGTTAAAATCCATTTCATAGCAGTTTCCCTTGCCTGACTTTCAGAAGTCATCGCAGACCAAATCACTACGTCCTGCCAACTGAAGAGTACAAATCAGGAAAGTTGTGAATACATAAACTACTTCCAGTGTTAAAAGTCAGTCCTCAGCTCTTCTTCACCGATACCATGCTGTTCCTTGGACCAACGCACTGATTTCCATAGGGATGATACAAAGGGAGCTGCTGTTAATATAACTGGACATCACTTCTGCAAGTGTTCCTGTGTATATGATGGCAAAAAAATTGGAAACATTGCAACTGAAATGGAAGGATTTGAAAGTCCCTAAGCTTGCTTTGCTAAGAATGCAATTGATAAACAGTTTTACTGAAGTGGCAGTTTTGTGCTGTTATGCGAGTTAGAAAAATTTTGCAGTTCATGAACATTAAACACCTCTCTTCCTAAACTGCCATTCTTATGTTGTTGTAATTTACTTTGAAGAACGTCATAGGATTACAGGAAAATTTGGGTTGGAAGGGACCTCAGGAAGTCTCTGGTACAATCTTCTCCTCAAGCCAGGCTTAGCTGTGAGGTGAGACCAGGTTACTTAGGGCTTTGCCCCATTGGGTCTCAAAAACCTCCAAAGATGGACATGGCACAATCTCTCTGGGCAACCTGTTCCCTGCTTGACTGTCCTCATGGGGAAAAAGTTTCTAGCAAAAGTGAGAAACACCATTTCTTGTATGGAATGTGTATTAGAAGGCATTTGCCCAGATTTGCTTCATGATAGCTGGGTTTCTCTTCATTTATTTACCTGTTAGCTGCTCTCCACAGTGTAGTTTCACTATTAAGCAGCTCTGCCAGGTTAAAATGAGGTCAGGCTCTGCTGACGAACACGTGGATGAAACGGTCCTGCACTCCAGCCAGAAATAGGTCATCTCACAACACCTCCCCATTTTTAGCTCAGCTAAAGCAAAACAAAAGTTTTCCAGCATTTCAAAGGCTGAATCTTACTTAGCACATTGTAAAACCAGTAGTGCAAGCTGGCAATCAGGGCAGGAAAGAGGCAGTGAACATGAAATTTGAGGCAAGCTTTTCACAGTGAAAGGTGGGCCTGTGCTGGCTGTGAAATCCATGTTCTTTCTGGGAAGCTGGTGGATCAGGAGTACCTATATGTTCAGTCACCAATCATGCTTAACTCCACACAGTAGTTTTAAGTTGCAATGTTATCATGACTGTAGTTCATTGACGGTTTTCTTTTGTCCTCCCACCAAATACTAGAGCACAGACCCTGTGCCAAGACAAGTGAATGCATCACACAACAGGGCTTAACATTTCTATTGCAGACAACGACTTCAGTCATCTCCACAACTGTGGGCTTAACATTCCTGTCCTGTTCCCCCTTCCAGGCAGCCCATAAAGGAAAACTTTACCCCAATCACTTGATTAGTTACAGTTGCTAATTTCATACTCCACAGTTTAGGCAAAAGTTACCCTACTTGTAATCCAGAATTACTTTTCCTGGTATTGTTCTTCTAGTGTAATTTCACAGAAACATGTCTAAAAACCACTTGGACTTAAACTGGGGTGCATCACTGAATATATCAGCATTCAAAAGATCCAACCAGTTCAGAGAAAGGCCTTTTACAGCAGTGAATATTATCCTTGACTATTACCGAGCCATATGCTCTCAAACATCAGACTGGCACCAATTGTGTGCTCTGCTGAAATACTATCTCCGTGTTAGGCATCACTATCACTCAACCACAAGACACAGGGCATTAATTAATCAGGTTTCTGGTCTTCCTGCACATACTTGTTCAGTAGCAAAATGTCTCCTGAATGGCATCTGTTCCCCCTCTTCCTGGATAAGGTCAGGACCAAGCATTTGTGTCAATGGAAGGAGAAAGGAAAACAAACGAGCCTGTAGATTGTTCCCTCTGTCAGCGCTCGCACCACAGATACTGGGGAATTTACCAGAGACAAAGTCCTGGTTCAAGCCAGCAACTTTTTCTTCCCCCAAGACAGCAGCACGTGTTGGCATCTACGGTACTTACGACTTCAGCAGGTCACGGTGGGGATAACCCAAGGCTTTTCCACAAGAGAAAAGAAGGAATAAACGTGTTGTTGGAGTTGCTTGCTACACCAGTGGCACCAGCCATTTGTCCCAGTAATAGCTAAAGAGGGGGCTGGGAGGGCAAGAACTGACTCCTTACAGCACAGTTTAAAAAGAAAAAAAAAAGGCACGGAGCAATGTTTCATTAATAACATCTTACATAAAATGCATTCGTTATCTTACTTCTTACTATTGACGCTGTAGTTACGCATTCAGCAAACTCATAATAAAGTCTACAGTTTCAGAGGTATGAAACTTGGCCATAAACAACAGCTTCCCAGACCTTGTTTTTGTAGACAGGCCATTAACTTGGTAACAAGTTAAAACATTTCCCTTTTAAATTTGATCATGTTTTGGCAAAACGCATCAATATCATAAGCTCTTTTGTTCTGCATGTCATAAAAGCACGTATGAAAGCTTTTTTCTTTTTTACGCTTATAATCGGCTCTTGTCAGCCATTACTCTGTAACGTGGTGAGTGCCCCTGGGAGGGCGGGGGGTGTAAAACCAATCAGGATTCTTCACAGTGCCTGTCGTGAAAATTCCTACCATCTCTATGAAATCCCCAAGCTTTTACTTTTCTTTGTTGTGTCTTTTAGAAATCATTATATACTTTGCAAAGGCAAAGAACTGAAACACGCAGAGCTTACATCTAGGCAGAGTGGGAGTGAAGGAGGAAGGAGCTCTCCGCATCAGTGCAAAAGCCGTACATTTCAGACTGCTTACTGTTGTTAAGCTCTGGTTTTATTTTTAATTGTTTTAATTTTCTGTTAGATTACTCATATCCTTTAAACTACCTTTTCCCCTAGAATATTATAAATGTACGTACTTCTTACATGTCAGTGGCGAACTGCATATTGTGCCTTTGGCAGGAACTGTACTTAGTAATTTTTCCTCAATAAAAGAGTGATAAAACACTGCTGTTACTGAATAACAAGAAAATGCAGTTTATTACCAGCCTTACTGCCTGCAATTATTCCTGTTAGTAGTGTAATAATAATTTACAGACCTGTGCTGCCAGTTGTAGGCCAGATCACTGGCCCACTAATAAGCCAAATATACATGAAAGTCCACAGATAATTATGACTTCACGCTTTGATCTAGGCTAGACATGAACGCACAGTTCAGACGTATAAGATGAGGCAATTTTGAGGGCAGAAGCAATTCACGTAGGTCCAGACACCAAAATAAATGCAGAGAAGGAAACATCAGGGATAGTGCAAATACTGTCATAGCACATTTTCATCTGCACATTTTATATTTGATGGTATTAACATCGTAACTTTCCATTTCAAACGTTTAACCCTTTCTCATATATAACTTTGTTTCTGTGCTTCTGCTTATGTCCACGCACAAATGTAGGAGGATGGATGGGGGCGTTCACCTATCTTCAGTTCCCTGATTTGGCCTCACACAACTGCAGGAAATGCAGCCGTTGCCTTGGCTCTTACACTCCTACACAAACATTTTGAGAGACCTGTAGCTGTTAGATGACAACTTCCATTAGATTGGTACGGCATTTGGTTGTTTCACACGTGCCTATTTCTTTCAAAACTCCAGGTCTTCTGACTAAGACGAGCAAACAGCCATCTCGACCGGGAGGGAAAGGGCTGAGACCACTGCTCCATTCAGTGGTTGCACGGGTCAGCAGGGCAGCTCCACTGTAAAACATCGCAAACTTTCAAGTGATGTGTGTGATGACCTTCAGCCTCCCTTATGACTTTTGAAGACAAAGAGATACAGACTACTTGAAAGGTAAACTGAAAAACTCCTAGAGGTCCTGACAACACAAAAGGCCACTAATTTTTCCTTCTCTTTTATGCTTGCAACTCTATATGCATCAGCACCTCCTCAGGTCTTGGACTTCACCTCTACCAACACCTTCCTTTCCTCTCCTCATTATAGCTCCCCTTTCAGATTTCAGCTTGCTGCATGCATAAATAGCTGTTCCTTTCATTCTTTTGCACAGAAGCACGACCATGTTGCACAACTCTCAAACAACTTCCGAGTCACACACTGATTTCAAGCTGTAGCTCCTGACAATTTGTATATTCGGCATCTCTAGTCTCTCTGCTCTCCATTTTAACATTTGGTTCTTGTTGGCCCATTCAGTTTAATCTTGTTGCTGTTAAATACAGTAGCCTTTCTCTCTGCAAATCCTGCCATCTGGAACAGTCTTCTACTTATGTTTCAGCAAATCACTTGCTTTTAAAAATCTGGAAGTATGTCTTGTCTCCCCTTGCTCGAAACTAAATTCCTTTCTTTATCACTGAGAAAGTAATACCACTGCGCATAGGGCTGGTTTGTCCCTCATACCCAAATGTACTCCTAAACTGCTGTCATGACCCAACCTCTTCAGACACACAAAGCAAAACCCAGATCTTTCAGATTGGGTTCACCTCTTTTTTTTTTTTTTTTTTTTTAAACAGACCATATGACAAAACCATGAGGCATCTGGGGATACAGTTTGCATGAAAGCTTTTACACAAAATAAAGCTGTCTTACTCTCTTAACTGGCCAGTATTGCGTGTTCTTGGAATTACTTGTGATGAAACAATCAGCCTCCAAATAAACAGCAAAAGTCAGTTATTTGTGTCATCTACTTTGAAAACATTTGCTTGAAATAGAGCAATTAGTAATTTGTCAAACAAATGGTGACAACTGATAACTGCTGCTGATATACTGCCTGGCATTACTCTCATGTTTTAGAGTCAAAAAATAGACAGTAATGTATATATATTTCAACACTTTGTGCATTACTAGCTATCTCTTTCGAGACTCAATATGCTATCAGAATTTTAACTGAACAGCCCTCACTTTTTTAACATCATTATTCTGTAAACATGGCATTATAATAATTCAAAATATAGTGTTAGCCCCAGCTGTTGGATAGATAACAACATAACCTTAGGATGGCAACGAAAGATACAGACAAAGGTCTATGGTCAGGATTCTCAAGTGATCAAGCCTCTGTACATTAGGCCAAAGATTTTTACTTGGAGTTATAAGCTGAAGAGCTAATTTCAAAGACAGTATCCACTGCCCTGATGAGTTAGGAACTGAGAACTGTGAAACGTGTTTGATACAGGTATGACCAGCTGTCAAAGGAAAACTACAGCAGCTTTCAGCAAGTGATGGAAAGGTACGGGGTACTAAGCCCTTCTTCTAGCTCCCAGAGAAAATGCTTTTATCATAGGTTGCTCTTCTCCAGTTGATTTCGCCTTCAACTGGGGTATGACTTCAAATCATTGCCATGGAGATAGGTCTGTGAGTTATCACACTGCACAGCACCAGTGAGACAAAAAGAAACAACTGTAGTAAATGAAAAGAGATAGTACCATCTCCTGCCCCAAGTGCTGAGGTGCACAGCACAGTCAGATTTTTCTTCCGGAGAGCTGCTCCGTTCTGGCTGACCGTGCTTGGTGACCTCGTCAAGGGTGAGCACCTCGTGCCTGCGTGTGTGGCTCTGGCTGAAATCTGATGCAGGACTGCAGAAGCCTTCTAGCTCTTTTCATGGGGTCTTCAGGGCAGGTTGAACTTGTTTTTATCTTCTGCGCTTTTAAAAGCCGCATTCATTTTATGTTAGAATATTAGCTTCATTTCCCTTGCAGTTATGGTACCATAACAATGGCTAAGACACTATATTAAGAGATGTATTTTCTACTTTAGTTTTTCTTATTTTCTTACATTTTTATCTTATCTCTGTAAATCACAACGTATGAATCACTTGGCAGAATATGACTATCTCCAATCTCAAGCACAGGAAAATAAAATTCAAAGTTTCTTTTCTGCTATAGCTGTGAGACTTAATTTAGGAGAATGCCAATGGAATAAAGCTGCTACTTTTACCCTTCGGGCACACAAAATTCATCATTAAAACTTACAATTAGAGAAAGGATCTGAAAGCAATATAGGTTTTAAGACAGAAGATTCTTCATGGGACAAACAGGGAAAAAACCATAGCTTCAGTTCAAAGCTAATCACAGTCTGAGATCTGAGAGAGAGAGAACAGTACATAGGAGGGCAGCAAAATAATTGAAGAGTCCTGATACAGGACTCTTGCACATGTACAGGACAGTACAGTAAGTTTTATTAACACCTGACCTAGAGCACTGCCTATAGGATATGTGAACATCTATACTGCAGTGGATGCTCTTTGGGTAGGCGCGTAACTCTTAGTGCAATCACCTTTGGAAATCTCAGCTTGGAATAGGCTACGAAACGCAAACATTAAGCCTTCCCCAGAAATCCTCGTACAAGGTATGCGCAAATAGTACTACACATATTTTGCCTTGATTCTGAATTTCTTGATATCACAAGAAGATGTCTTCCCCTAAGGATCTGGGGGTTATGGCTCTATGTTTGGCATGCTTGTATTTGCTTTAGAAATTAACCTGAAAAATAGATTACAGGTCCTTTTTGCAAAGAAAGTAAGTTTTACATTGCTGTTTATAGATAAAATGTTGCCACTAGCTGAGACTCCTTTTCCTAGTTTGTAAGCACTTGTGATGGTTTTGGCTGGGATAGAATTAATTTTCTTCATAGTAGCTTGTATGGGGCTATGTTTTGGATTTGTGCTGACAACGTTGTTGGTAATACAGGGATGTTTTCATTACTGCTGAGCAGTGCTTACACAGAGTCAAGGCCTTTTTTGCTTCTCATCCCACCCCACCAGCGCGCAGGCTGGGGGTGCACAAGAAGCTGGGAGGGGACACGACTGGGACAGCTGACCCCAACTGACCAAAGGGCTATCCCACACCATATGACATCACGCTCAGCATATAAAGCTGGGGGAAGAAGAAGGAAGGGGAGGCAAGTTTGGAGCGATGGCGCTTTGTCCTCCCAAGTAACTGTTACGCGTGACGGAGCCCTGCTTTTCCTGTCGTCCTTTCCACGACAGTACTATCCTGACACTGCTATTTTTCACAAGGAAGAAAATCCCAGCTCCTCAACTCCATCCCTACATTGGAAGTAGTAGCCCTTAATCAGATGTGAAATGGGCAAAGGAATGAATTAATGTCACTCGAACTGCACAGAACAAGAGAAATGAATTAACATGATGAGTATTTGCTGCTCTCAAGGCAGCAAATTGCAGACTGGCTGAATACAAATAAAGAGACAACGCATTACAAAAGATGGCTGATTGGTTATTCTTGACTGCCAAAAAGCTGTTCAGGATGCACCGAGAGAAAATTTCTGCAGTCAGAAAAAATTATTTCTGATGCCGATAAGAAAGAAAAGGAATCACTCCCTCCCCTCAAAGCATAAAATCACCTAAAGGTTCTGGTGTTAAAAACAAAGAAGAAATCACATTGAATCCAATTAAAGACAGATTAAATTAGTCAGTTGTATGTACTTATTGATGACAAAGATGCTGTTTGGTGACTTGGGAATTACTTTAAAATGCATATTTTAAAATACCTTGGTTGGACCTTCTGGTATTCCTGCTTAGGCTTCTTCCCAAGAATCAGAATAATACAGCTTACGTTTGGGTTTTGTTCATGTGCTGCATATAAAAGGTTATTTCAATAACCTCACTGAAAAGACACTGCAGCCTTTCTGTTAGGAACACATCTGAGGAGAGCAATTTCTTTTATTTTAGCCAAAGATAATGTTTTAAGTCATTCTTTTTTTATCTATTTGGAAGAAACACCACTAATTTTACTGGAGTCTTCTACCTGCAGTACAGTGGTTCTACACCAGATTCTGAAAACCTTGTACGAAGGGAAGGAGGCAAGAAGAAAACGGGAAGAATACTACATCCCCAGAAATAGCTACAAATTCTGGATTTAAACCTTGCATCCACTCCTACCAAAGCATGAAGGAAACCACAAATATCTCCTTTAAGCCCTGTTATTTGTAGGCTTTGTAGAAGGAGAGGTGGAAATATTTAGGCCATCACATAACTTCAGGACACCAACATACCTTATGCAGGGCACTTCCCCTGCACAAGCATGTTCTTGGCAAGTTCAGCAGTGATGGTACACTTGGTGATTAAACGGAGTTGGCCGGCGGGATCCCAAGCAGTGCCAACCCACTTGGGCTAAGTGCAGCACGATGGTGCCCAGACCCATCGTGACTCTGGGCAGAACAGTGAACTCAGCCTTGCAGCAATCCAATTCTAACAAACGATGTCTTCAAAGCACATAAATAAACTTTGTTAATAATAATAACACAAGTATTTATAATGCATCCTTCCTCCAGGAATCACAAAGCACTTTACAAATATTAATGCATTCTCTGTAATAGATTTCTTGTTTAGCAACGCCAGGATTTATATCCCAGTACAACTGGCAAACAACATTTCACTTGAACAAGAGTACTTCAGTGGCATCATCACTTGCTGGTTTAACGTAACTACTCTGTCTTCCTTCAAACTAGCATTTAGACAAAATCCCTGTGCTTTTTGAAAGAATAAAACAGCTGAAGTCTCATCCCTGGCTTAAAGGCTGTTGGCTAGGTTGAATGAAAAGGCTACTTTGCTAGAATTGATAACAGCTGGGAATAAGAGTTATCTCACAGTAACATCTGGGAATACATGAATACCCTGATTTTCATCCTGTTCTTTCGGTGGTAAAATTCAGCTGAAGCTGCAAGGCTACAAATCCAAGTAGAATAATTGGACTGTATTGCCAAACATGTTTATTCTCTTAAGGCCACCTAAGCTCTAAAGCTAAAGGGATATTTGCATCATGAATTACTGAAATCGTAGTTCATTTCAGCAGAGTGATTAAGACTCCAGAACTATTTGGACACTAGGTTGATTACTATTGCCCATTTTTATACCCAGAACATACAATTTGCCCTCAATTATTTCTCCTCTCTTATCTAAACAAAGTGATTTTTTTCCCATCATCTCATTGACTGGTGTGTTTTCTAGCCAGCCAACCACAGGCACAAAAGCCAGCATTTTCTTTATGGCCTACAATTGATGACCTTGAAAAAATCTGCAAGAGCAGCCTGTGGGAAGTCTGGGGAGATCAAAGAAACAATTTTGTGAATACAAGTGAATACAAAAGTTTGTATTCACTTGAGTGCCATCCTATGTCTAGCACTGTCGGGAGTGATGCTACAAGAACTGCGTATTACTCTGATGCCTAGCAAGCACAGCACCAGAGCTGCAAAGGCCAGTAAACAAAAAGCACTGTGCCGCACTGAGTGCTCTGTCTCTGTCAGCAAATTGCCAGAAATCCCCAGAGAGCAAAAATTACATTGTGTACATCTAGATAAGTTTCTATCCTCAAATGATCTAAAAACATTTTACCAATGCATGTTTGAGATAGATGGGGGGGGGGGGGGGTGGGGTGTTAGGCACCACTTCACCTATCAATCAAAATAAATTACTTCCAGGGTGGTATTACACAGAGTGCTGTTTAACACTGGATTTTGTGAATAGCCTAACTCATTTAAAGTGCCAGGAGATTTTAGGAAATTAATACGAAACTGAAGCCAGGCCCACCTGTAGATTTAACACTTCCTTATTTACAAAGCTTCTTTAATGAGAGCTGGTATCCAAGACCTCAGCTTTATGTTTCAGGCAGGAGATTCCACCTTTTGCAACAAAACGAAGTGGCCCAGCCAGGCTACCCAGTCTGGAGAGATGAGGAAAGAGAAGCCAGGCACGTTGATACATCTTAATGCTGGCTGCTTTAGAAAGTTAGCAATAATGAATAACTATCTAGTGTTTATATTGCTCAGGGGATTTTTAAGTATTTGTCTACTCCCATCTCCTCACACAGGACGGCAGACAAGCACCAAGGCGAACAGCAGGAAGCTGGGGAGGATCCCTAGGATGCAACTCAATTATGTGGGTCCTCTAGTGAAAGATAACTAAAATCCATAACTGGGGATAAGGAAGTCCAGCCAGAAGTGTCCATTCACTAGGGCAGGGACAGAGAAGTTGCATTTTTCTTCGGGCAATCAGTTTTGTAACAATCAAATAGTGCTTCAAAAGTGTATCTGGAAAGATTCCCAGATTGTACATTTGATCCTTTAATTTAAACCTCCAAGAATGAGGGCGGCCACAGAAGCAATGAGAAAGATTAAAGGACTGATTTCCTTTTCCCTCTCCAGTGCTGTTACAAGAGGCTGAGTCACGTACATCTTTTCTTAATCACGGAGCTACAACCACCTCCCCCCTTTTTCTTCTCCCACCTCCCCAAAGCCTCCCCTCCCAAACCTGTCTGCTATCACCAGGCAAATACAGCCCTTCCCATGATAGATGTGTACAGCTGTCAGTACACAGCAGTAAAATACGCTGCAGTTTCCTTTTTTCATGACGGATCCTTTAACTCTTTCTTTGATAGGTAGTTACACAATTCAGTGCCCTTCCTGGAAAGGAAGTGAATTCACCCAATTAAAACAGGAGGTGAATCAATGATGCCGTTATCACAACTGAAACGTGGCCAAAATACTGAAATTAACATCCTCACTGTCACACTGAGGGATGTCTGCGCCATTTCTCATGTGCAGGACACAGAGGGATGCATTCGCAATGACTTTGGTTAATCTGCCGCCTCCTTCTCTTGTCACTGGAGAGAGAGAGGCTGCTCCAAGGAGAAATTCAGAACAATGAAAGTTAATCTCTTTCTCTGAATTGCCCCTTCTAAGAACCCTATGTGCCCTTGCTGCCAGGCAAAGTAATATCTGTCACCCAAGTCTCAAGGTATCCCTTGTACATATTCCTTGGAGAAAGACTACGGCATTTGTGATTTTCTGTGTAACACCCAGAGGAGCGTGCTTTCCCGTATTTCAGGCCTCTCAAAATGCTAAGAGCCTATTTTAACCCTTTGTGTTTTGTAAACTACTCATGCTGAAATTTCCAAAATAGTCTGCAGATCCACTGGACATTTTTTGGAGTAAGAACATAAAAAAATATTAAAAATCACTACTCCATCCAAAAATCCAAGGGTTATAAAATAACCGAGCCTTGAAAAACAGGCTGCACAAGGCAGAATAAGAAGTTCACCATCAAACACTCTTGGCAAAAGCACACGTGATCTCATAGCTATTGTAGGTGAAATGGTTGTTTAGATGGTGACTTTCTGGGGTCTTCAGGAGCAGAACACACATTCGCTAGTCCCCAAAGCTTCTTCCTAGTGAAATGAAACCAGTAATTCAATTATCACCAGAGATAAGCAATGTGGTGCATCCCATCCAGCAGAGGGTAGCTTATATGCTTCGTAATAGCTTAGAAAAGTACTTGGAGATGTTCTGACATCTCTAGAAACAAGTCTCCCAATACAACAAGTATCCCATTTTCTAATGCACTAAAGATGCAGCAATGATGTACAGAACATCCAAGCAAGATGATCCTGATGTATTTAAAACATGCCCACATAAGGATATGTCAGCAAATCCGGACTCCTTAGCCTCCTCATTTTCAGCACGATGTCAATTTTAAATGATTCTGGCTGAGCGAGATGGCAGGTTGCTGAAAACACTGTCAGCAACTGGCAGGCTGACTCCATTAAAGTATTCTATATTGCTAACATTGGTTCAACAGGACTTAAAAATGCCTCCCCTGTGAAATCAAATTCATAAGGTTCTCCCTCACACTGCCCACAGCATGAATAGCTCACAGATTTCAATCCACACAAGCGCAGGGCTTAAGCGCTCCCCGACCATGGGTCATTTTGCATTCAGGGTTCAAACAAAAATGAAATTGCAAATGGAAAAATGACTGGAACCACAGAGGATATCATTTTAACCATTAGTCAAAAATCTGCATAAGTTCCTACAGAACACAAGGTGATTCACACACCAGCTTTGTCATGATGTCCACAGCAAAGCTGTGGGTGGGGACGGTGGGAATGGGGGTCCCAGGTTTTAATGAAAGGTCTTTGCTGAGCTATGGCAATGTCAGACTTTCTTGTATAAAAAGCAGTTTTAAGGCTCAGAATTGCGCTGCCAATTCCACAGACGGCTGAAGGAAATCATGCCAACCAGAGCCTGGGGTCTGTGTTCGAAGGTATTTAATCACTGAATCTCATTTGGCTTCCAAGTACAGAAATGTTTTCCTGATGCTAGTAAAAACCCACCAAAAAACATGTATTTTGTCAAAACAGTAATGCTGAAATTAACAGCTGTGAGTATTTACGAACATCTTATCCCACCTCCAGAGCCAGAAAGGCTCCACTGTGGGTGGCCTTGGAAGAATCTACGAACACACAGAGGTGGACCACTGAAATACTCCTGCCTCAATCTCCACTTCCTAATACTCTCTGAGATCAAATGAAACCCCAAATCCTCTACTTGGTTCCACTACATGAAGCTTTATGGCCTGTGACATGTACAAGCTGGAACAGACAATGTTAATGGCCCAGCTTTTAAACGTACTTATTTGAGCTTGAAAACTGAACAAGGCAAACATTTCCATCATCTCACAGGGAGTGGGACTTTGGGCTCACTAAACCCCTCGGAGGTGGTGTCCTCACTGCTCATGCCAGCCGCAGGGACATAATGCCTAATTTATCTCTGTATCGTTAGATCAATAACGTTAGGAACCTACTTCAAGCAAGCCTGCCTGTAGCTTGGTAAAGTTCAAGCTTACACTATCTTTCTTCATCCAAACCATTTTGCATTCTACTGGTGTTTAGGCTAGACTCAAATACTTAGCTCTTCAGTGGGATTGCTCTATTTCTGCACGATAAGAGCTCCTTGAAGAAAGAAAGCAATTAACCTCCATGGAACGTATAAATCTTCCACACGTTCCTTTTGAATTTATACACAACTTGTAAATGGCTAAGTCACAACAAGAACCTTATGAGGAAGGTGACTTCTTTTTTTTCCAGAATTAATCTGTTCAATATGTATGTGAATGTCTGAATAGGGTCTCATCAGACAGCAAAGAGAACAAACATGGTATACATCATTTATCATCAATACATTCTACAGATAAAGAATAAAATTAACCTGCAAAATGCAGATCATCCACACAGTACCTCACCTGGAACTTTCCAGCTTTAGAAGGCTGGAGCTTTTTTCCCCCCTTACTTCTTTAAGATTTTGATAGCATGATCACTTTCACAATGAATGAATTGTTCCGTACACATTCCATCCTAATTTATGTGCTGAAGGGTGGATCCAATTGTGCAAGGAATAATCCCATTTTCTTGGGAATACGCTCTTCTGAGCAAATATCCAAGGAAGGTTAGCGAATACTTCAGAAAAGTTTGGGTTGTAATTTTGGGGACAAATCTGTAAATGCCCTTCTAGGTAGATTCATGTGGACACTACAGGACATACAGATTTGCTGGATTAAGTCAAGCCTATCTGAAATACTAATAAAAACAACCTGTAGAGCAGCACAACACCAATACACAGAACTGAAATGATAACGACTCAGCTATCAACACCACCATCTAAGAGCACAGACCGTTAAAGCAAAACCTCTGTGATGAGTAAACAAGCTCCATCCATCTTCACACTCAAGTATGAATAATTTCCCAAGCAATGGTGAGATGTTAAGTCATTGCTGCTGAAGCCTCCATCACACCTACCATCATTCCCCAGCCCTCCTCCTTCTAACCAGAAGGGAAAAAAAGGCCCTGCAGTTAGCATCCCAATTTGTTCTTCATCCATAACATCTTCTCAACCTGCCATTTTTCTCAGAAACAAGAAACGTCTTACTAGTGCTGTAAAAAGAAAGATATTTCATTCTGGAACAGACAAAGAAGTCTCACTACCCATTTCTAAAGCAGAGCTAGAGCTGTCCAGTCTTCAGGACCTTTAAAACAAATCCCAAGAAAGACTTGCTTACTTAGAAGCTGTCCTGAATTCCCTGAACACCTACAATGAATAAGAGACAGGAAACATCTATATGAATTACAGTTTTACTAATTTATGGGTTTATACAAGCTTTTAGTCATTTACTAGTTAATGGCAAGAAGTTAGCTACTCACTACCTGGCAGTAGCTCTGTGCACATGACCCTACCCCAAAACAGCATCCCACCTGGCAGTGCCCACTTACTACCCAGTAACTCCCTCCCCAAAGCCTCCATCATCTCACCTCTTTGGCCCCCAAAATATGCATCATATCCTGCTGATCCCTCTGGGCCTACCTGGGTTTCTCAACCCAGCGCCCCCATTCCTTAAAGCCCTTTAGCCCCAAAAATACTTCCTAACCCAGGCACTTGAGCTCTTGCCCCAGATACCCCCATGCCTCCAGCCCTCTCGCAGCGCTGTCCATCCCTGGCCTCCTCCAGCTGGTCCATGTGGCCAGACAAGCCCATCCCCTCCTTAACCTTCTCTGCAGTGGTTTTAGACTGGTCCAAAAAGCCAGAGCCATGTTGCTGCTATGAAAAACCCACCGAGGCATAGCTTGGCGAGCAGAAAAACAGAACAGGTCTGGGAGAAACCCCAGGCTGTACGGCAGCCCTGTCTGAGAAGCAGTCTCCATTGACCCGTGCTGCTGCAGCCTGGAGAGCCAGGCCGGGAACAAAGAAGAAGGTGCGCAGCTGCAGACATAATTGGAGGCACTACACTTGCAAGACCAGGAGCTGGAATATGACTAATGCATCTAAGAAAGTTGATGCATGTCCTGGAGGCAGCTTATAGTCTATTCTACCCCTAAGCAAAAAAGCATGCGGCAAAGGGAAGGAATGATCATAGCCACCCGCTCTCCTTTATCCTGGCAGACCCTTTTATTTCCATAGGGCAGTTTTACCGGCATAAGAGTCTCCCCCTGCTCTATAGCCTAAGGACTAGAAAGCAGCCAGGCAGTTTACACAAATGCCTTAATTTGACAGTAAGTCTCCTTAGTTTCAGCATCTACCTTTGTCTTTTTTTTTTCCTCTCTCTTTGGTTCTGCTGAATTCTTTTCTTAATGGCAATCAGCAAAGAATTAAAAGTAATTATTAGAACAGAAAGAAGAACATCTGGAAAGTGGTATGCATCATACTAAATAAGCTTTACAACAGATTCCTGCATTACTCATCTTGATTTTTGTGAATATAGTTGATCAGACAAGCATATTTTATTCTGTATCTAGGCCAAAGTTTTAAAATGGTGTACTGAGATAAATAGATATCTAGGTGCTCATCAAACCTCGAAAATAAAATTGGTGAAATCATGCCAAATGCAATTGAGTCAGATGAAGCAGGAACAAAAAACTGCACAGTGGCAGAGTACTGTTCATGTTCTTCTGAGTCACACATCACAAAAGGTATTTAAAATATAACGAGACTTCATGCATTCGGAAGACGGAAGGCAGTCAGTTTTTTTAAATTATGCCAGCTTTGTAATAGAGATGCAAAGAAAATTGGCTGCATTTCCTGACCAGCAAACTTTCTGTCTCCGTAATGAAAGTCTCTTATATTACTGTAAAACAAATGTGATCTAGTTTCAGGAGCTTTCAAAAGCAGTTGGTTGAGTTTACAGGATGAAGCATATAGTTGATATATAGAAACCCTCTTCCATGAGCAATACTCCCAGAAACCTGGAGCCCCTATAGAGATATGTAGGTAGAGACTTTAGTGGCAATAGTATCTGGAGGTGAACGGTTGGATCTACTGAAGGCAAAGCAATAAATGCAAACACATTTCTCTCTCTCTCTCTCTCTGAGTGAAGGAAGATTTAGCATTTCACAGAGGCAGTTCCTTCACTTCTGTTGCTGAAGCTCTGCCAGTGGACACTTCGGAAGAGATGTGCCAAACGGGGATGCCCGAGTGCACTGCGCTTCCCAAGCTCACCACCTCCCGCAGTCCCTGCAACCCTGCGGCTGCCTCTCCTCCACAGGACCTTCTTCCCCCAGGCACTGCCGCTCGGGTACACCAGTGTCCGTATCACCTTGTCCTCACAGCCAGTCTGTGTAAACAAACCAATACCCCAGGACACGCATCTGGAGGTAGCGTCAGAAACAGAAATGGATTTTTAACTAGAATCATATGTCTGTCCAGCCTCCAGACCTACAAGAGAATTGTAATCTGATATAACACATTAAAATAGCAGTAGCAAAATAGTAGAGTTCTCTCTTCAACAGCTGAAAACTTTGAAGAGAAGCACTACAGTGCCCACCCTTTTGGCCTTCTGGATACTTGAGTCTGTATACTTGTTTGGACTAAAATGTCAGTAAGTTACTCTGTTTCTCCAGGAGAAAGTGGAAAATTAGTTTTAGCCCAAAACAAATACCCTGGTACATGACAGGCACTGTTAGGAAGTCACGCCAGCAGAGAATTTAAAAAAAAACAGATTCACCAACTATTTCTCATCCTCTGTTCTGCGAAAAATTGCCACAATTAGAACAGCTTGAAATAAAACTCTCGAAGGAGTTGCAGTGTGTTAACCATCCTAATTCTCTAGTGCCCCACACTTCTCCATCTTGTGAGATGTGACTCGCATACTTCTGCATTTGGAAAGTGAAACACTACTCAGTTCCCCAAGCATGGATAATTTTTCTTGGGTAAGACAGCAGTAGAGGTTTGGATCCAGAATGTTTACAAAGTAAGGAAATGTAATTCTACCAAACCCCTCCTGCTACTGTTGGCAGGCCTCTTTGTTAGCTGTAGCCAGCTCCGCTAGCCATCAGGCAAACACTTCTGATTGAGACTGAGTTTAGGAGAAAGTTTCAGGTCAGCTTCCTTTTTGCTGTTGATCGTGATTGTCTTCCCAGAGCAACCCATCACTTGCAGCCCAGCAATGCTCTCATCAGGAGAAGCAGGATTGACAACTTGAAGTCTCAGGGAAAAGAAATCTTCCTGCCAGTGAACAAGTGCTGCCATTTTCCACGCGTTGCTCTGCTCCACTCTAATTACAGCTCTCTTGGGCAAGAGACCTAGGTGAATTCTAAGGAACAGATAGAAAAAAAACCAAGCAAGCACTGCTTACTAATATTTACTCAGAGCTAATAACAACTTCTTTTAATGCCATTCACTTCCCAATGAGCACATGTTGCACAGATGCGACTTCAGAACTGAGTTTGCAGGAACATGCTTCCAAGTGCAGGTAGATCAGACAGATAAGAGTCCGACCACATGACACAGCCTGACCTCCACAGGCTTCTTCTGCGTCAGTGACGATGCTACCGACAGAAGTGCCCAGCAGAAACCCTGCCCATCTCACATGGCACAGCGCTTCTTGTCCCGTCGGGGTGAGACACAGAAGGAACATCCACTCCATTCCCCTCGCTTTCACCAGTGCTGTCGCACTGAGTCTGCTCCACGAGCCAGACACAGGCCAGCCAGAGAGCTTGTTCTATATTCACATGGTGAACTACACTTACACAAAAAAAAAAAAAAAAAAGACCTTACACTGCCAAGTGGCACACTTTCAGTTAGCACTCTCTTATTTTCTAATTATTTTTTAAGATACAGATATGTGTTTACATTTTAAGACATAGATTTTTCAGCAATGGGTCTGGCCAGGTCAGTAGATCTGCCCTAATTTTAAACTAAGCATGTGCTTTTCTCCTCTGCAGAAACTTCAGGAAGTTTCCCTGCTATTACATCAGTAGTTTATTTTGTACTTAACTTTGACCCAACAACTCTGAATTAATGGTTGAGTCTGACTGGAGACTACGGCTGGCCCCGAGCCTTCCTCCGCACCCCTCCCCTCACAGCAGGCATGCTATAAGTAGCTAGAAGTTGAGAATACACTTCCAAAACTGAACTTTCCTCCAAGAGAAGGAAAGGAACTTGGCATGCCACACCAGGACAAGCTGGTCATTCTTGGCACACGGCACTGGCTAGGGCACGCAGGTGGTCACCTGCGCTGACAGAGTTCCTACAAATGGTGCAAGAGGCTGGAGAATGGAAGGAAAAGCATTAACAAGACATTTAGGTCTAAGCTCCTAAACAATTTAAACCCCCTCAAAAAAATAAAAAATGTTAAAATAAAGAAAGAAAATAAAGAAAATAAAGAGCCTGGGTGGACCCTTGTTAATTTTATACTCTCTTTTGACTGGTTTCTATTTTTTTAAGCTTCTTCTAGGGCTGTAGTGTTTTTCTTTAGGTTACCAGTCTAATACATTCAAGGAACTAAAAGTGATTAACGATATGAACTGCTTTCCATCACCAACTTCTATGCGAACAACAACTTTTTACATCAGGGTCAGCTAAGTAGTATAATTCCTACTTTATAAGTGGGAAACAGAAACAGAGCAGTGATTTATTCACAGGAGTCAAGGCAGGGAGATCGTCCCGCACTGTTCAAGCCTGTCGCCGTGCCTAAGTGGGAGATCATCAGGCATAACGTGCAACAAGGTCTGTTCCTCTCTAGATAACAAACTTCTGAGGACATTCCAAGCACAAGCTAAAATTTGTCCCCCCAAAAGTATTTAAATAAAATTTATAGGAACAGGTAGTGAAATGAATCTGTGAAGGAAACTAGCTCACTAACTATTCTAAAATAAAAAACAGAACCCGTCTTCTGTTACAGCAAGCCCAGTATTTCACAAACCTCCAACACTGTTTGATGGAGCACCCAGAACAGCACTGTTTATTTACTATGGCAAGAGAAGCATAAACAAACTCTGCCTGTAAATCACTTTCAGCAAAATTACATGTTTTGTTCTAAAATATGGAGCTTGATTCCCTGTGGCCTTGTATCTTCTGCAGTCATTTACATCAGCATGAAGCATACTGATGGCTAAAGAATGACTTCTTTGATGTAGCAGCATTTTACCTGCATGACACAGTCGTCTGCACTGCTGTAAATGTCGTAAATGGTGCAAGCCTCTTGTGTTTTGGAAGAAACAGTACAGTCAATCTGTTGGACAATGCACAGGCATACATATATTAAAGAAACCAAACAAACCATTGACATTAAAAATCTGCCTATGTATTAAAAAGAAAGTTAGAATGGGATGAAGATAGCTAGAGTGGACAGAGTCAGTCTTTATTAATGCTGTTTTATAAAGTTCACAGATATATCTTACACATGGAAACACCATTAAAAGAACCCTACATTGTAAGATTGTGTAAGTTTAAAGCTTGCATTTTAAAGCTTTAAAGAGATGTCAGAATTACAGTTGCTTTAGCAGCCTTAATCCGGCTAGGAAGCATACTTTGGAATACAAACTTTAAATGCTCACATAGGTTTGGGGTTTTTTTTGTTTGTTTGTTTTTGTTTTTTCTACAGGGGCCTTCCCTCAATCAGTGCATAGAAACTATAGTTTCTATAGCTACTAGAAAACTATTAAACGTGACTGCTTTCTCATCATACTTCTGCATTTAGCCACAGGTCTTGTATACTGTGCACTATTCACATTCTGCTCAGAGGCCTGAAGTATTAATTTCCTGCTGACTGTGCCTGTGCCACCATCACAACTGAATCCAACTGCTTCAGAAATATTAGTTATTTTTTGCACTGTATCATCCATGTTTTACATATTTGTAACTGATTTACAGAGAGATCAAGGTCAAAAATACACCCGCTGACTTTCAGGAACTCCAGCTGAGAAGCACATGACATGATCTTCTCTCTGGTTTAGGTATGACTTCATTTCTGGTTGTGATGCTTAACCTTTCTGCAAACCAGGACCCAAGTCTCATCCAGTAAAAGAGGATCTTATCGTTACTAAAGAGAGAGAAGTTTGGTTCAAGCCACTTCAGGAAAGCGATGCAACAGGCAGAGACAGGATGCAGCTCTCACCTGCCTTTAACCGTATCATTTCTTCCTGCAGTCTCTTGCTTCAGGCACTGTGCGCTTTTCAGCTACTGAAGAAAAAGTAAGTGCAACAGCCTCTGTTCTGTGTTATAAATAAGACCAAAGTATTGTGAAAAACTCAGAGCGCAATCATCCAGTTAGAAAGACTATATCACAATTTAGAAACAACAGGGAGGAAAGCAGAGTCATGGAGATACCCTTCCCTCTGGCATTTCACAGTCTTGTGAGCACTGGCCTTTATAGCCTTAATAATATCCTTGGGAGCTACCCTGTTACCTGCATAACAATCTAAGAAGTTCTGTGGATTTTTAATAGATTAATTTTTTAAAAAGCCCAAAGATTCTATCACATGGCATAAAATCAATAACCAATTCTGTTTTAAATCTTGCGGTATCTGCAATCGAGTTCGGCAGCCTTTTCCTAGACACTGCATGGGAACCCAGGGAGTTTAGGAATGAAGCAGGGCCTCATCCTCAGTGCTGGATTTAGATCAAGACTCAGCGTTGGAGCCCAGAGCTGCGGAAGTAGGGACAGTGATGGTCAGTCTTGTGAAATCTTAGTTATTGAAGTCAAAGAATTTAAAGCATACTGCATGGATTTCCACCTAGATGACACAAAGACCAAAACCTTAGCTGAAAGTCATATTCTTGCTCCAAAGCATAGGTTTGCTACAGTTCTTCAAAGGAAAGTTCATGAAAATATTTACATGGGGGAGAGAAGACATTCTTTAATTCTGCTTCAGAAACGAGCCGTCTGTTCAGACGCATAATAATTAGCATGGAAAACTTCAGCCTAAGCTTTTATGATCACTCTGTGTCCTGAATTACTGAGAAAAACAGAACTGTCTAGGATCTCAGACAATTTTATCCAAAAGAAAAAACAATCCAGGAAGCACCAGATTTACTATTTCAGTGCTGTTTCCCTAAACCCACTGAAGCTGCAATGAGGTTTGCCAATTTGTCATTTGGTTCCCTGTGTACTTGGGGGCAAAGTGCACTTATTCTGTATGTAACTGCATCCTTAAGCTTGACTGAAATATGCTTTTCATCTGACATTCTGCAGAGAATTTAAGCTTAGCTGCTTCCATTAATGCAAGTGCCTATACAGCTAGAATTTAAGATCAAGCCCCTGAAGCACTGGGAATCATTATTCTGTCCTTGGGCTTGCTATAAACAAGCAGATAATGAGGAAAAGGAGCATGGAAGGAGGAAGGATGCAAAAGAAGGTGAGGAGGAGTTAATTTAAATATGCCTTCCCCATATAAAAAGGCCTTTCTGCACTCTTAAGTGTGTTGCCAGACCTAGAGCTTATCTACAGTGTGAGCTGGACTCCTGAAACTTATTTCCAGAACACTAAATATATTAAAAACTCCTTAAAAAGTCCTGATTTTTAGCTTTGAGGATACAGTACATTTGCCATAAATCAGTAAGATAACAGAACGAGGGAAGCAATACTCTCCCAACCAACAATAATGCTCTTCAGTTAGAAGAGATGGATTTCTTGATGTTATATATATATTGATGAGGGGAACTTCAGTACAGAGGTAGAAGAACAGTGAGGGTGCACTCTCAATGGATGCATTTTGAATCAGGATTGCTGCTCACCTCACTCACCTTATTACCAGGATCTTAAACTGTGCCTTGTTACTGTAATTGTCTTTTAATGTTTCCACATACTGGCAAGAGTGAAATGGACTAAAACCCTAATATTTGGAATACCATGGATTGCATCCTTCCTCAATAATATTAACTCTTTGGAAACAGAAAAATATTTAATTACAGCAACGCAAGTGAGAGAGTGGGAAGAAAATATCCCATAAGGAAAAATTTGGAGATGATGAACGAAGAGGAAAGTGGCACAGTGAGGAAGCACATTTCAAAGGAAAGGTTGCACATGCCAAAGGCAGGATGCTCTTAAAAGGACAAGTTCAAATGAAGAAAGCGGATCTGAAATGAGGGTCTGACAAGCATGACGGGATATGAAAGCAACAGGATTTTGCTTAACACAAAAATGCTGAGTCATGAGTGCTATTTTGCATTAAATGTAACTCTTGAAGGAGGAAAGCATGGTCACTGCTAGGGAAAAGAGAAGATGCAAAGAAAGAGTGAAGGATGCTTTGGAAAAAAAGACAGAGAGACATACCCTAAGAACGATAAAGGATGATGACAAGCTGAACAACAGTTCTCAGTAGTCTCCAAGGCTTTTCCAGGGTAGGGCAAGAAGAGGAAAAATGAGTGTCCTAAAATCACCTGTATTTCAAAACAAAAGAAAACAGCAGAGAAGCCACGCACAAACAAAGAGTAGGGAAAAATCCAGCTCTAATCTCTCTACTGGCAAGCAGATTGATTCTTGCCCAAGGAATAATGCTCTGGGCCTTATCATAATGAATTTCTCTGTTTAGCGTTAGAAGGCGGCTTGTCTTTCTGTGATTCTTTGCCACTGTTGCATGACTAATACTTTCAAGCACTGTTAAAACAAGCTACAGGACAGGCATCCTTTCTGCTGCTTCTTCATCATGCAACATGTACTGTTCTCATTGGGAAGCTGGGTTTCAGAACCCAGTGTTTGAATTGACCGTAAGTATCCAGTGTGCAGTACGTGCAGCACTCAGGATTTACACAAAGCCCTTGCACTCCAATGTTTCTCTATTCATACAACTACTGCACTCCTCCATCATTCCTCTTTCCTAAAACTCCACATCTTCTCTCAGCCTCATCCCAGAGGCACAGAAAGCATTACAGAAATAATAATCCCCAACTAGAAAGTGGTACCTTTCTGCATTACCCCATTTTTTCTCCCTGATATCTGAAAATATCAAGGACACCCAAAGCATATGTAAGGGACCAAGTGGAACGTCTTTGATGTGTTAAAGGAAGGATGACTGGTAAATGCAATATAAAGAGTTGGAGACTGTTGCTCCACTTTGCACCACAGCCCCGCTGCTGGGAGAAGTAACCCACCACACAGTCAGTCACAGCTTCTCCCTTCAGGCACGCCAAGCAACATGCATTCCTGGATATCACTCATTATTGACATGAATGCACAAGCCTTCTGTTCCTCTTCTTCGCCCTTCTCCCCCTCACCCAGATACTGCTTCTTAGTAAAAGTTTTGCCTCTTGAACATTGTGGACTTACTGCCCTGCAAGCAACAGGGACTGACTGCAGTGCCTTTGATGATACGGCCAGATTAACCGAGCCAGCCATTGACTCCTTAGTGACATCTGAGTGTAAAAGGCCTTGCCTGCAGGTCCAAGTTGCCCTATCTTTGCTCTCAATCAGCGGAGAGCTTCGTTAGAAAGACCAACGAAAGGGGGAATTTAGTCTAGTTTCCCTTGCTCTGGAGTAACAGCAATTGATCACAAATCTGCACCACAGATTAGTAAATCATCAAGAATTAAACAGTGTCAGGTGGCAAACTCTAGAAATGCAGCTCTGGGAGGGAGGATAACATAGGATAGTGTCTTCCTTCAGAGCTACTTGGAGCAGCATAGAAGGCACCTATTCTGCTTCCCAGCTAGCGAGAAGTGGCTGGGGCAGGGTGAGTGGGAGGGATGGAGCTGCTGGGCAATGGTTGCAGCTGGGCAGTGCAGTAAGCAGAGGAGTGGGACCGCCAGCATGCTGCAGCAGTGGAAAGGCACCCTTGCTGCCTCGTGTCTCATCCCAGAGCTCTGGGCATTCTGAGTTTGCTGCTGTATATTGAATGAGGACTGAAGAAGCAGAGCTGGGGAGGAAAAAGCAGCAGCAGGTGTTTGAGACAACTGATGTTCCCTACCCTCTATGGGGAGGCTGCCTTCCAGTTTGGAAAGCTGAAAGGCAATGCAAGAGACCAGTGTCAAACAGGACCACAGCTGCCAATTTCTTTGTGTGAAGTCTGGCAAATGTTTATACTTCTCACTTTGAGGTCAGTGACAACTGTACTTTACTTCAGATGTCTTCAAGAAACAGACTGAATAGATGAAACTGAGCATCTGTAAACTGTCACACGTTTCAATTCTTAGCTTTTGCCCATGCTAGGAAAAAACAACATTTAAAGTTGCCCTAGCTGTGCTGTAACATGGTGGGTTTTGTACCCACAAGAATCCGTATGAAGAGTGAATGATGCCACAGCATTTTAAATGAACCAAAAATGTAAGCCTGGAAGGAACGAAAACACATGGTTCTTAAGAGTGGATGCTGCCATGCAGGCATAGCATATGCCATGTACAATACACAGCCTTGCTGTGTTTTATTAACTGTTTTCATTACTACATTTGTATTAATACAGACATGAAAGCCACTGCAATCAGTGTCCCACTGCCTGTAAAAGCCTCTGTTATGCAGCAAGGTCTCGAAGTCGGGATCTCTGCCTGGTATTTGCAGATCTGTCAAATCCCATGCATCTGACAAAAGGCAGAGAGTTGCCTCTCCTCACATTCGTCTGCAGCACAACCTGGACCTCATGCAATTAAATCCTGGCTCCTGCTCCAAGGCCCCATGCCACAGTCAATCACATACCCAGGCCCACGGGGCAATGCATTACCACAGAAGAAAGATGCCAGGTCTGCATTTGCACAGCACCTTATCCAGGGGCCAGCACTAGGGAAGGCTCCTAAGGGTAAAAAAATAATCAGGGGATATAAGATTGCAAAACATGTGCAGCTGCTGTACACCAGAGTCTCCTCCATCCCTTGTTGCAGCAAATATCTACCTGCAACAGCAACGATGGGGCAGTCATCAGAAAAGCCTTACTTTAGAAATGGTGCTCAAGTATTTGTACCATTAGCCCAGCAGGTTGCCAACTTTTATTGTTTCTCTCATCTTAGCAGGATTCACACAGCTGATCACTTGAAAGCAATTAATCGGTGTCCTAAATTCCACCCACCAATAAGCCCTTGTGCATAGTTTTCTTAAGAGGAAAAAATTAAACTTTTTAATTAAGTTTTTTCATCAAAAATCCAGTCCTGCTGATAATGGTCAGGAAGGTATGCAAAAGTAATTACTCACACAATCTGCTTTTCACACACTTGCCACTCTCTTCTGGGGCATCTAGCCTTCCTCTTCCAATTCATTAGCACCCCTGCCCTGCCCACAGTGCCTCAGGAACAGCATGCCCCTGTTTTTCTTCTTTCAGATTAAATGCTTCGGTACATTCACAGGTCAAGAATTTGGACACCTTCCCCCTTGCCACAATTGCATAAATACATCTACATTTGTTGCCTGTTCACAGGAGCCTGAGAGCAAAGGAGGAATCCAAGCCACACACTTCCCTGGTGAGCTTAATTAGCATGTCAGACAAAAAACGGGGGAAGAAAATTTATTAAGAAGCTATTTCCAAAATTGCAGCCACCTGCTAGACAGTGAAACTCTTTAGCCTTTCCTCAGACAAGGAGGGACTGCTGGGCTCAGAACAACCTTCACCTCTCGTCTGCCAAAGGTACAGCACCAGTCAGTTAGCGCTAACTCAAATGTGAAATTTTGTGACCTAAGGGAAAAAAACCAAAGGCAGCGTGACTACCTACACCACCGTTACATGTCTCCTAGACCCTTCAGGGGAGACAGCAACGATCGATAACAACTCCCACATTTTATGATGACCATTTAACTTTCAATATTTCCTACAGCAGATGATGGGCATCTCAGCTTATTATTTTTGTCAGAAAACACTATAACGTATGGTTTACTGTCTAACCTGTGTTGTTCACCACTGTCAAAATGAAAGCAAGTTAAATCATCAGAGCAATCTATTTGCACCTCAGCTGGTTTGATTTCATTGCTTGCAATGAAACCACTTCCCTGTCAGGGAAATGGTAAGCACGATGCTCAGGCGTTCCCCCCACTGCTTGGCGTGTAGATTTTTACAGGGAGAAGTGACACTTCTTCAGCCCTTTTGTGAAATAAAAACCATATCCCCCTCTCTGAGGAGGAGGGTCTGCCAGAGGAAATCTGCTGTAGGAAATCTTCAGCCCTGTGGTCAAATCTCTGACCTCCTTTACATGGAAAAGGCTGTGTCAAAAACCATTAAGTTATGCAGCAAGATATGAGTTCTCACAAATAAATCCAAGGCATACTATCACTCTGGTTATCAATACCTGCACTGAAACAATCCTTCACCAACTGAAAACTGAAGCACCCACCTGTCAGTCTGAATTTGCTTATCTTTCCTACTCCACAAGCAACCCTCAGGATCAGACTGGTGGCACTGTAAGGTTGCTTGTGCACATATCCATCATGCAAAGTTAACTCGGAGAAGAGCAGCAGATCCTGCTTATGCAATCATGGCTGTAAGATCTCCAGCGATGTTCCCACCCAGCTCCTCAAGCCAGGCAGCCAGAGCAATACTGTCACATAAGGAGAAAG
Organism: Platalea leucorodia; assembly: GCF_965183815.1. Lineage (NCBI taxonomy): Eukaryota > Metazoa > Chordata > Aves > Pelecaniformes > Threskiornithidae > Platalea > Platalea leucorodia. The sequence goes on along the minus strand of NC_138829.1, from coordinate 41,025,386 downwards.
TTTCAGTCCTTGAATATTTCAAAAGAGAGACTGCGAAGTGGCTTTGGACTTCTTAAACGTGAGAGGAAAGATGCAAGTTATAAGAAGGATGGGAGCAAATTGTTTTTCCCTCAAATCCTTTCTGCCTTTTCCTGAACAATCCCTACATCCCGCTTCACTAGGCTTATACAAAGCACCTGAGAGAAGACCAGAAATCCTACCACTGTGTTTTTAGCTTTGAACTTGGAAGAAAGCTTCTGGACAGAAAACACCAAAAACCTCCATTTCCCCAGCTTTTGCTTCTCCTCTAAATTGCTTGGCTGATGTTGCTTCTGCTGACAAGCCTGGGCACTGTCTCCACAAACAGCAACGATCGCCCAGCAAATCGGCCACCGTCTTGATAGCTTGCCATGTTACACCTCAGTGGTGTAAGAGGAGGCAACAGGAGGCAACATAACCTACTACCACCCACAGGAGACTCCATGTGCCCTCCCATTTTCAGACTCTGGAGTCTCCAGGTTCCTGCAATGAAACCTATTTCTGGAAAGCTAGGCAAGTAGTCCCATTTCATGGGAAAAACAAGTGGCACCTGTCTCTCCACAGTTCAAAGCCAATTCAAGTAGAAAGCCTTCAACCAATACCTTTAAGAAAGTCAGGGTATTCATTTAATTGCCTGACTTCAAGCACTGACATTTGAAAATTTGGTCTTAGCTTTTATGAAATACGATCTTTACAGCTAAGATCATAAAAACACGATGGAGTAGCTAGAGTTAGGGTTGTCACCCCAAAGTTTCATCCTGTTTATATTTCATGTACTGAAAAAATTCTCAGTCTTTTACTCAAATCCCATTTTCAGAATTTCTGTTTAAGGCAGTTTGGAGGTACAGTATTCCTTATCTGTTTTGTTTAAGCTTTCAGAGTTCCTGGCATTGGAGAAGAATCTGCAAATTTGAGGTCCATAAGGTGGCCATTAATACATTATTAATATTGAATTAATGAATCTGCATTCATCTGCTGCATATATTTCTCTAACCACAGAGACCGAGATTAAATGCTGATTGTACAAATGCTACAGCTTCCTACATAAAATATTCTGTAGATTATAGGTCTGTATGCATTGCGAGACCTGAAATAAGATTAATCCCTTTAGGGTAAAAGTAAAGGAAGGATGAAAATCTCCTGACCTACTTTTTCCTTCTAAACTTGAAAGCAGTATTTTTACAGTACCCTTATCTTCCTCTTCCTAAAATACACAGCAAATATTATATCCTTGACTGTGTTGTTTGATTTTTTAAAAACACAGCTGACTTTGCATCTTTGACTAGAGGTACTTTCAGGAAAGCCTGGTTCACTCATTATGATTATTTTTATTTTATAGACTCCAAATATGTTCCCTGACCCTTAAGTCCCCCAGCACCTTTGTGACTCTCCAAAGAGGTTTATTCCATGAACTCATAAATCCATCCACAGACAGCCAGCATCAGGGCCATCTTTTTGTTGCCATGTGATTTTTGCCCTTTCTGTCTAATTTAAATTATTTCCTAAATATTCATGTTTCTCTTGGACATGGCTTCACCCTTGTGTGCTACATGTTACTTTTTATGTGTTTATAAGGTTTTTTTACCTTGCCTTTCTTGGTTAAGTCAGAAGCAGTTATCCAAGATCCTAATAAGTTTTCAAATTCCCAGTTTAAACAATTAAGGATACCTAAGTGCTCAGCAGTCTCATAAGCGCAATTCTGCCACAAGTTGTTGCTATTTAATGAACTGCTGATTAGAGAGTGTTCTTTCCCTCTGCCTCTCTCTTTAACAGTCCCTGGATGGCCTTTACATACACTTTCCTTTCCAGTAATTCAAAGCAGATGGTCAGGCACCACTACACTGTGAGTGTGCATGTGAGCACACATATACACATGTATTTGTGCGGAGAGAGATCAAAAGATACGTATAAATAAAAATTAATGTAAATCAAACATAGGGAAGACTATTCTATGTAGGTCTCTGATGAGACAACAGTGCAGCAAGAAGAAACAAGATTGTTTATAGCTATCCATGGATCCAAAGAGCAAAAAAATGAACAAAAGCAGTGATGGATGTAAGTGATCATTTTGGGGCTGCATCATCTATACATAGTAAAGGATCCTCTATTTTGATCCCCACTACTTCAGTAGTCCCCAGATGTATCCTCCATCTCCAAAATAAGTGATTAAACACAGCAGCACCACTTTTGAGGGAAGGAGGGAGGGAGGGAAGAAGCACTACCATGAAGCCACCAGTCCATGTCAAGATCACTACTAGTGCTCTGTTTCTCCTAACATCTTTAAATGTTTCTTACCCCCTAAAGGAGCTCTCTCGCAGGCAGCAGGCATGGCTGCAAGGTGGCCGTTCCTGCGAGAGAGGGCAGAGGCTCACGCCTCAGCTGCTCACCTACGCTCCTCCTGTAGGGAGCAAAATGGGGTCAGACAGAGCATCCCTTAAACATGCCTCTTTCTCTCCATTGGCTATACAGGAACGCAAGATAAACACAATAAAATTATTAAATAAAAGTGGGAATACTCAAACACCTGCCACATAGATGTTTAAACTCAGATGAAACGAATTACCTTGTATGTCAGCATTCCCCTCCCCTCTAACAGAGCACTTATTTGTACATTAGGGAAATCTGGCAAGTCCTCTGAAGCCCCGGGATGAGCTGCTGTGCCGCAGAACAGCTTGTTGAGGGCACAGACTTTTCCTGCTGCACGCTGCGTAGCGGGTGTTGCATTCAAGCCATTTGCCTTCAACCTTTCCCCGGGAATGGATAATCACGTGGCATCTCAACTAATGTCGGTGCAGCTCTCGACAGACTTCTGCACCACTTCCAGTGAGTGACTCTCCAAATAACCAACCCTTCCCCAGTCGCCTGAATCATTTTATGACCAGGTCAGATGAATACAATTTGCTTTATTCTACAGATATATAAAAAACTGTTGCACTTCCATTCAAGAAGTTTCATCTGCCAAGCTCAAAAATACTTAGTGTCTTCAGCAGATGAGGGGAACAGGAATAGAAAATTAAAAACACTAAGTGTAAGTAGAGATTTTTATCATTGCTGTTTAGCAGGAAAACAAAATTCTCCTGTTGTGACCTGATTTAAGGGATTTAATTCATTAGGAAATATCTCATCTCCTGCACAGAGTAGCAGGAGCCCGAATGACAGCTCTGTGTACCTGTGCAGACGTTATACCCACCCACTCCACTTGCTGCCAAATTCAAGTCTCTTTCCTTAGGCACGGATATTTCTCATCAAGTGGCAAATCAAACACCAAATCTACAGAGAATACGAAATGGGGGCACTGACAAAACTGAAAGGCAGCAACTTTGAAAACCGATAAAAATGCAATACTCCTTAGGAGAGCAGAGAGTTAATCAGGGGAACTCACTGCCAGAGGAAATCATTCAGGCAAATAAATTAGAGGGATTTAAGCAGTTTGAACATTTGTAAGAACATGACTAATATCTGCATTTGAATTGTAGTGGACTCCATTTAAAAGAATCAATTTTTAAACCAAAGAAACTTTAAATTGTACCCACAGAGGCTTTATTGAAAAGCACAGCATGCAGCCATGGGGAAAGGACCCACTTCACAGGAGGTGGGATGCAGCCCTGCACCATCACCGGGCTATGCTGCATAGCCACCGGTGGTGGCAGCAGAACAGCGAGTACGTGAATACCAGTAGATATTCTCTACTCTGCTCCAGTATTGCAAAACATATAGAGTGTTTCAGTTTCAGAAACTTAATTGCTTATGTGATGACATGAATGACTGCATTGAGCTGTGTATACTTGCACATTCAGCATCTTAGTATAAGAACATGCAAAACAGGAATTCAGAGTAGAAGCTGCTTTTCTCTTTTATTTCCCTATCTGTGTAGTAGGGATAGCAATCTTCTATCCCATGACATAACATGTGGATTTATCAGTATTTATAAATTGGTTTGAGAATCCACCTGCAAAACAGAGGGTGGTGAGAGGGCATTCAACTTCTCTGGGCAAAACAAGAATGGGCAAGTTTAAAATAAGCAAAAATAACTCCCACAGAGAAACCCCAGTAGTAGAAATACTGTACACCTTGATTACCCCTCCACAGAAACCAGAGTTAGAGGCAGGACACTGACCTAACTAGATCCTACTAACAACCATTCTGAACATAGCTTGGAGAAACTGTGCAAGGATGGCATACTTGCACAGCATAGTACCAAACTGCAATTTGGTTCAACAAGAAACAAATGCTGAATTTTTAAGATCCTATTATTAATCATGGATTTTAGAGAGTTTCATGGAAACAAAGAGATTTAGCTGAGCATATGTCCTTGTATTTAGCAGCTGCCCCTGAAGCCACTGTGGCTGTTCCTGACCAAAGTCCAAACCCTCTTACTGAAGAGCACAGTCAGGGAGACCTGCATTGCTGTGCTCCAGTATTGCAGTAATGCAGAGCAGCAAAAGACCTACAAGTCAACAGTTGGACTGCTGTTTAAGGTCTCATATTCTAGTCAGCTATTTGGCAGTACCCTTCTGAATCCTTCACAGTGCTGAGTGCTGTGAAATACTGAGATTATGAAAGCGAAGGAACTACCACCACATCCACACAACTACATGTTGCTATTCACTGTATGCTGTAGCTTAGCAATCTCAGCATAGCTCCTCTACTCCCCACAAAATTCTTTTGTACCTATGTATGGAGAAAGACTGGGGAGGGAGGCCCGTTCTGGATGGTTCACATCCCATTATTATTTTGCCTGTGAAACTTGTATCTGTTTTAGGGTGTAGAAAGCTTTTCTTTGATTTGTTTTAGTTTTATTATAAAGGGAAAAAACCCAAACAAACAAACAAACAAAAAAAAACAAAACAGAAAAAAACCCTAACAACCATAAGAAAACACACTTACTTGAACTGTTAGCTTTTCTAGGCTTAAATGACCGAGGAGTTCACAGAGGAAAAGCAGCAGGGCAGGACAGACTGGCACAGTGAATTGGGAAGTGAATTTTGGCACAGCAGCTCCCTCCCACAAGCAGAAGGCCTTTGTGCCCAGGAGTGCCATTTCTGACGGGGGAGCTGCAGCCTCCCAGCTCCTTATTCTCCTTCCAAGCTCACGTCCTTCGGTGCCAAACCTCTCCACTTCCACCACTACTGGGCAGGTACAGAAAGAAATCAAACTGCACCTTTCTTGTTTCTTTATGGAAGCAATAGAAGAAACAAACCTCAACAAAGAGAAATACTGAAGTAAATAACTTACAAGCAACCCAAATATTCTTTCTTTAATCCTTTAGAGTTATCCTAGTTAGCTTTAATAATTTTTTAAAAATTGAGGTGAAATTTAGAAGTGAAAAAGTCAGTTTACTATAATAGCTTTGTATTCCCCTTACTTAGCCTCCCTCCCCTTTTTTTTTTCCTCATTGTTAGAACAAGTCTGAGAGCCCCTCAGGTACAAAGACTGGTCAAATCTGATTTTTAACATTTTTTCAATCCAGTTATTCATCAAAATCAATGAGATTTGGGGTTTCTTATAACAGAAAAACATATCCTTTCTTGCAAGTTAGTCGGAATTCCTTCCTTTTTTAAAATCTTGAAGTGGAAAAACCACAATGCTAGTGTAACACAATAAGAGTTTGCTTACAGTTTGGAGCAGCTTCACAGCAGAAAAAACTTCCAAGGCTCAGCAGGAAAACAAATATACATTGATCTGATATACCTAAAAATCACCTGCTCAGCACAATGAAATTCGTGTCAATGAGAAGTGAAATCGTATTCTCTTCCCTTATCCATTTTCAAGTCAGTCATAGTAATTTGTGTAAAATCCAGAAATATCAAATATAAAGAACAAAAATTAGATCTCAGGCAATCTCTCATACAGTCAGCATCTTTCCAGAGGGTGAGAGGAAAGGTTGTATCAAAACACTGAAATACAGGAGTGGTCCCCCATGGTGAAAGCAGAAGTCTGTCCAGCCCAATACTGGCCCTCCAACACTAGGCGGGAGTAAACGTCTGAGGAAGGGTGAAAAAGCCAGAACCGCACACCATGATACTTTGCCAAAACACTCTCCCAGTCTCAAACAATTTGTCATTAAACTTGCTTTATGTTCAATGGGGGCAGAAATGAAATGAGATCAGGATTCATAGAAAATGTTCAATAACAGAACAATTAAAAAAAGAAAAAAACAAGAATAAACAGATTTTCTTAAAAAAAAATAATCTTTTATCAGTACTATTAAGAGGCAGCACAGTTCACAAAACACCTAGCGTAAAACCCTCAAATGAGAGAATAGCACATGTGCTTTTTGGTTTAATGCAGGACCTATATATAGAAGAGAGTGGGAGTATTAAGACATAGTAACACTAAGATATTACAGTGAAAGAATATCCTCCTTCCACCTCAAATAACACAGCTGACTCGGTGTCAATTATAATTGCGTCTGAACACTAACTGAGTTTTCACTAACGTAATGTTATTATAATATATTGCTAGGTGGAAGAAAGAGGAGAGGGAGTGGAAATTACCATCTACTGGGATTAAAGAGCCCTGATACTGGACTGATAGTGGATATGCAGTTGATACTGGACTGTTGAGGAAAGACCGAGTAGCATTTCCCTACACAACATACAGCATGAAACCCTACTGGGTAGGCAGAATTTCCCTACCTTCCCTCTATCAAAAATAAAAAAGCACCTGCAATTGCTGATAGGTGTTATGCGAGAGTATTTCATTGAAAGCACTGCCCTGGGACAGGCTATAAAGCATCCCTGAAACAATGTGATTCATAACAAGTACCTCAAAGGGACCATGTTTTGAGTCTATCTACAGCTACAACCTTTATATACTATGGATAAAAACAAAGCATTGCAGAGCATCATGTCTCCTGCAGCTGATGGGAGAACAGAAGGAAACCAACCCCAAACTACAACACTGGGACAGAGGAAAAGAGAAAGCAAAATGGGGGTTGGACCAGATGACCTTTAAAGGTCCCTTCCAACGCAAACTATTCTATGATTCTCTGAATTCATTACATATGCCTAGAACTGCATGTCTGTGATGGATTATTGTGTCATGGTTACCTGCTGGAGTCCAGCACTCTCTGCTTGGGTAGGAAAGAAGTTGCCTTGGAGTTCCTAATAGCAATTCTCTAAAGCTGGAGGTGAAATCTTTTATCTAAAGCACCTGTATATACCCTACACTTGAAATGCATGAAAATAGTACTGCTCAATCTTAACTGCTCAAATATTTCCATTTATAATGACACTGTATTTTTCCACCACCCACTTAAAACAGGCGATACAAGAACAAAAACAGTTACCAGAACAGATACTAAACATTATTCATTGCAAACCTGTATTTAAAAAAATCAAAGAAACTAGCATGCAGTTGAGAGCTTCAGATCCTAAAAGGGCGTAATTAATCCAGAAAGACTTGAACATCATAGTAACATCAACCGCACCAATACTGTGGAGAGGTGCAAATGCATCCTACTAGCCAGGCTGCTGGTGCTGCAGTGTCTGCAGCTGGACCACGCGTGGAACAACCCACCCGGGTGCTCCAGGGCCATATGGCCTCGGGGCAGTCGGAGTTCCCAAGCTGATGGACGCTGCAAATGCCTGCGAGAGAACATGCTGTCTCCCGTTCTCAGTTGTGAATGGGTCTCACCAGTGCAACAGACACCACACAGGCCAGCGGAGCGCTTCCGTTTGTGGTGTTTGCTTGGCGTCACAGCAGAAACGATGATAAGGAATAGGAAGATTAGAGTGGCAGGACAAAATACCTTAACATTCTTAAATCGACCTTGATTCAATGCTGCTTTGGGATTATACACATTATTTCTGCCTTCTCCTAAACACTTACAGCACCTTTCTAACAGAGACATAGATTTTCTATTTAAAATGTACTACTAAGATTGTAGAATAAGCACAAACCCCTGCCAGCAAACTCCACCCTTTCTCCTCCTACCTCTCCAGCACAGCCCTATGCAGCCACCCGTCTAAGGACAGGAGAGTCAACTGCCTTGGAAACATTACCGTGTTGTTTCCATAGACCCCAAAAACTGATTACAAAAGGCATTTATTGCAATATCCATTAAGACAGTGGATTGTTCTGGTTTGGATGCTTACAAGAGCTTACCTGCAGATAGGAAAAATCATGAGAGAACTCAGAGAATACAGCTGGAAAGTAAAACCTGTTGTAAAAAACATTACTTTTGAAACAGACCCAAAAAAACCCTGCCAATGCTAAAGTGTTGGGGGAGGAATATTTGTAAGCCGTAAAATATTAACTAGCCCTTAAGAATTATTCCTAAAAATATCTATTTTGCAACACCACCACTTTTAAGGTTGAAAATGTGATCAGCCATTTCATAGATTATTAAAATTTTTCTTGTAAACATTCTATGACTTCCAAAATATAGATAAATTATGGGAAAAAAAAAAAGACAAGACACGAACAGTAAAAGCTGTTAACCATTTCAGTGCCATTAGCATCCCTCTAGAGGCACTTCTCAAGAGAATGAAAGCAATCCCCAGGATTATTTTTCAAAAGACATGAACAGTGATCTTGGCTGTTTTTTTTAACTTTAGGAGACATGAAGTGACAGAAACATACACGACGAGACACCTAATCTGTGGGTGATGATCTTGCCAAATACCACTTTAGGTATTACTGACATACTGTGATAAAAAACAATGCAAGAACAAGAAAATGCAATTTCTTTCTGCGCTGCCTTTTCTTACACTTGGTAGTTTTATCAGCAGCTTGCACATATGAAAATGCGTTTGTGATTATAAACATCTTGTGTTCTTAATTTAATTTTACTCCACAGTAATATAGCACATAACTGTACACATTTACTGGCATGAGAACAAAGTTAAGATGACCCTGGATTTAAAAAAAAAATATATATATGCTTTTTATGATTTTAAACATCATAATATTTCTATTCTCCTGCTGTTCTAGCATTTCTGTTTGCACATGAAAAATATTTTTCTGTTCTATAAATTGTACCAGAGACAGAAATCTGCTTTGTTATTTTATTTGATTTACCAAAAGTGAACATTAATTATTCAGCCCAATAATTAACTCACAGAGACAATATTCCAGATGCAGGAAGATTCTGCTTTGGGCAACCAAACTGAGTTAAGCAGTTCCACTTCAGTGACTTACCAAATACTTCAAACTGGGGGTGGGCATAGGAAGCATGCAAGACACCAAAGCCTTTCATTGCACTTAGGCTGTGCATCGTCAGGACGTTCCGCCATTTTATGCCCTTCCTTTCCATGCGCCCTACTTTCATTTCTGCTTGCTCCACACACCATGGACACATCTTCCTTCATTCCTCCCCTCCCTCAGGCATGCTCCCCTCCAGCCATGGTGTTTTGGCTCTCCCCCCACCATACCCTTCCTCCGTCCCCCCTGAGACTAGGCAGAGTGAGCAAGCTCTGAGCGGGTCACCACAGACACAAACGAGACAGTAGAAAACTCTTCCCAACAAAGTACACTAGAAAATTGGAATACATTGCTCAGGATATATGCACCTGCAGAGATAAGGAGGTTAAATAAAAGTACATTAGGAATTATGTAGTTATAGTTGATCCTGTCTTGAAGGCTAGACCAGAAGAACCCTCATTTTCTTTCCAGCCCTATATTTGCTATTGTTACCTATGTATGTTTTATATGGTTAGGCATATGTAGGCAGGCTTCTATTAGAATAGAGCGTATATATAGTATATGTGTGTGCATGTGTATGGAGAGAGACAGAATATAACTTTTTGAGATTTGTTGTTTCAAATTTTAGCCTAATTCAATTATGAGAAACCATTATATACTGAAATACAATGAATTCCGAGAAAAGAGTATCTACACTCCAAAAGCTTCCTGAGTTTAGCAAGCTCCAGAAAACCATGAATGATGCTTAGACCGACTCAGAAAATATACTGTCTGCACATATACATGCAAGGATGAGTGTGAAACATTGAAATTAAATAGCGAGACTGGCTGGCTCTGCTCTTGCCTCCACTGATTTCATTTAGAACCTCTCTAATGACATGTATCCACAAATCCCTTCCAGTCTAGGCATGCTTTATTTTTCCTGACTTACACAGGCAATCCTTCTTCCCAGGCCCTGAATTTAGAGCAGTAGAAGTTCACTTTACAACAGGAAAAGGTGACACTGAATTTGGAAGTTTTCAGACCACCTTTAGTGGAGTTTCTTCAAAGATACTGCAAAAATCTGTTGAGTTCCAGCAGGTATTTGAGAAATATTATCCCTTAATCCAGAGATAAGCAAGCTGAAGCACAGAGCAGAAACATAACTTTTCCAAAGTATCTGCACTTTAGTGCAGATCTGCACTAGTAAGACCTCAGGTTTCCCCAGCTGGATTTCCAAAATCTAACCCACTTTCTGCATGTGTTATATTATTTTCAAGAGATGAAGATAGATTTGAATTTACCCATATTTTTCAGAACTTCCCCATCCTTGATTTAAATCACTGGCTGAAAATGCTTTGGTCTACCATGACATTTACTTTTTTCACTCATCCTGTGAACACACTTTACATCTCTCTTATTAATGATACGAAGCACAAGCAGTAATTCTTACAAAAAGCTGAAACACAGTATAGAGGATTTTGAATATAGATGGATGGAGATTAGGGAGAGCATAGAGGATTGACGCAATTCACCACATGGATCAGATTCAAATTCAGCTGTAGGTCACAACTGAAGGGAAATGTGAATAACAGTATCATGAGCTCAGTCTACACGTCACTAAGACACGAAAATCAATCTGGCAGTATGGGTCATCTCTTAGTGGACTAAAACAACAGCTTATGTTACAGTTCAGCAAGGAGACAAGCTAGAAGCGTAGACTGTGTTAGCAGACAGCTTCCATGCACTGGGCAACAAAAAAATTTCTCACTTCAAGAGTGCTACGTTTACTCACAAGTTCTCAAAACATGAGTCAGAAAAACAGAAAGAAAACCCATGAAATAAAATCTTTAAAATACATTTAAAAGGGCACAGCAGCAAAAGTAGAATGTTTTACCTCAACAGCTCTCTAATCAAAGACAAAGTGTTTGTTAATTATGGAAGAAAATAAATTTCATTCTTCTACTCATTTCGTTTCAGGCTTACTGAATAGTCACTAATTCAACACTTTTCATAGGAGGGTGATGTAAAAGAATTTACACCTTTTCCACAAAACGTCTTACGTACATTTCTAGCCCCAATGTTTCAGCGAAGCCCTAGCTGAAAGGTAAAAGCTGCTGGTCTCTTCTATTTCTCTCTTCTATTTGACCAGGGCCTTTCGAGTATTACCTTTGAGGAAACTACCCAAGCCTAACTAAAAGACCTGTTTAGCATATAGTTTAAAATGAAATAATCATAATACTGTTACTAATTCACACTGCTTGATTTTATTCAAAGACTGTGAGTGAAAATACTAACTACACTTGCTCTTAGAACTGGTTCTTGATGAATTTTGTTAGCAATCTTCCTCCCAACAGGATCTTCCTTTCAAAACAATCCAACGTTATCTGTTCAGGTAACCAATTTCTTGTCCACTTTCTAATTCTCGTATTAATCTCCATCCTCTCCCATGCATCTCCATATTAAATGCTTTTATGAAGTCCACGTAGATAAGCATTACTACTCTTCCATAGAAAATTATTTGTTCTCAAAGAAATCTATAAGGACTTTGGAAGAACCTTTCAAATGCCACTTTTCACTTGGCTTTGTGTCTTAATTAATCTTCCCTTCAAAAGTGAATCAAGAGCCTCACATTTGCTGAGGGACATACACAGCCACATGGTGAATTCAGCCACCATGGGTCTACAGAAACTGGGCCAAGATGACTACTTCTGTGCCTGACGGTCACTGCCACGCACAGCCAAGACAGAGTACACATAAAGACTAAGTGATGCAGAAGGCCAAGGGGCTTTTGGGGTGTAAAAAAGGGAGAAACATGCAATGACAGCAAGTTATGGAACGGATCCCATGAAAAATGTTATCTTTGCTGTTTAGGAAAATCATGGAACACCTCCTAATTTCCTGCCATCTTCTCTCATTTCTCTTCTGTGGTTTATGTTCCGTAAAAATCACAGAGCAGTTGTCAAACTGCTGGTGTAGTTCCCTTGCTTGTTTCAGCAACGCATTCAATAAGCTTCATTTGAATGTAATGATTTCAATATCAATAGCAAGCAAGCATGACACTCCTCCATACTCTCTGCCAGAGTAGCAGTGGCATGGAAAAGCTTTCTTTAGCACCTGGATAAACAGCAAAACTGCCTTTGATGTTTTTCTTTGAAGTCAAGGCAGAATTAGCTTTTTAGTAGCATTAGGAGTGACTCATTCACTTTGGATGCCAAGTAGGATACTTTGACATTTTTATTTTTTTAATCTTTGTGCTGTCAGGGAAGAGACAGCTCTCTGGCTAACTGCTCCAGGAGTAATGATTATTATCTTAAGGACTCTGCGTCCATCTCGAACTTGCTGATCCTCCCTTAAAAGGGTTAAAAGAATTCCCCCATACCCGTGCATTAGAAATCACTCTAAGCTAAGTCCAAACACAGATTGATCAGACTATTCCCAACAGTCAGACCCCAACAGCATGAGAAGAAGTCCCTGAGATGCAGCACAGTGCTGACAGCACCTCCGTGAACTCCCTGCTGTGGTAGCCCACTTAACAAATCCAAACAGTAAAAGGAGGCACATGCAAATAAATTATGACCAGCAAAAGCCCTATAGTTCCGAGACCAAATTAATCTACACTTGCTTTTCTGATAGTGGTAAGGAGCGATTTAGGACCCTATAAATTGCATTTACATCTGTGGCCCCTTCTGTTCTCCCAGGGTGCAGAAACACAAATCACTGGTGTGGGAGTTCAAAGATCGCCTGACATTTTGTCAGGGGTGACCATCTGTATGACATGCAGAATTCCAGTCAACATTTGCACGTACCCACTTAAAACACAACCAGTCATCAAGACCAGCATTTCTGCAAGAAAACCCATCACTGCAGAAGTAAAGGAACAATTTCTTCTGATCCAAACAGACACACACTCCCACATACCCGCAGATACACTGCCCTGTACAAATAGGGCCATTAACGATGTTGGTGCAGGCTTAATTAGCGGGTCACGGGAAACGTCTGTTCTTTGCAGCAGATGGCAAGGGCTCCCATCCATCGTCAAACCAGGACCAGATCATTTCCGTAATTGCCATGTTCTACTTTTCCTGAAAGATTCCTTTAAACACTGGCAATTCTTCAGCTGCAGAAAGACCGAAAACCCCTGCTGCTCTTTGCCTCCCACAATTGCTGAACCGGATTAGAGAAAGGCAGTAATCCCAGGAAACATAGAATATCTCAACCATGAAGGACAAGCATTGTGGCTTCTTTCATAAACTACTTACGAGCCACTGTAGTAAAGTCTCCTTAGAAAATGAACAAAATAATTTCTCTCTACAGTGAAGACATACTATTACCCTTCACGCCCGAGATATTCTTCCTGCTCCATGGGATTAATTTCAGTGTATTTCAAATTAAAACTCCTGGCTTTAAACATAGATGGCACCTAGAGAAAATGAAACATGGTGAAAAAAAATTATGGATTTTCCTAATTAATGAAAGGAGAATCTCGCAAACCACTGCTTTGCTCTTGATTTTTTTAACTTCTAACATTTAGGTTTGTTTGGGGCAGGAGGGCTAATGCACATTTTGGTCATTTTTTTACTAGAAAAGAAAGATCCAGCGACATGTCTTACCAGAATTAAGCAAGAACAAAACTTTTACCATACCACTCCATGAATGCACCCACTTTGCAGCTTGCACTCTTGTGCCTGTCCTACCTGACAGATGTTATGTCTGCCACCAGTTCAGCTTTTTTTGTCAGGTCAGTGTACGAGGCCAGTTCCTACCCTGGCTCCCATATGCTCTACTGATGTGAGAAGGGTCCCAGGTTGTGTAATAATGTTGTGCAGTGCCGGTAAGTGCCAAGCAACTAGGTGAAGACCAGGCCAAACACATTTACTGTGTAATCAGAGCAAACGTTTGAAGCTGTGACCTTTACCATTCACACAGCGTAACTTTTTTATCTTTTGTACATTTACCACAGTTAGTTTTCAGCATGCAGAGAATGGTCCAGGAGTAAAAGTCCTTTAAGATTTGGCTTCAGGAATCCCACTGAAAGGTTTTGGGCATCTCAGGTGGGACAGCCTAACCACTAAAGTGTTTCTGAAACAGAAGATTACTTTAAAAAGCAACACAACAGAAAACACCTTTAGAAAATTTAAAAGCATTTTGCATTGACCAAGTTCACAAAACACACTGATGGCAGGCAAAGTTGCGCTGCATCAGAACAATTTGGCCAGAAAATGTCACTATGAAGATGGCTGTAATTTTCAGATCAGAATCTACTCTGGTATCCCACCAATTAAAGAGACAGGCAGTCAGTACTGCAGGCAGACAGTCCACCTGATCACCATCTTAAAATTGAGAGCCAAGAAAGATGCTGATTTACAACCTGTGGGAAGACTCCTCCACCCTACCTACCATTTGGTTACAGAGACCGTGGAAGACTTCTCGCAGATTCCAAAAACTTTGGCTATTTTTAAAAAAGTCCACAAGGGAAAAAGAAATACAAATTACAATTATTCACAAAGGTAACTTTAATGCTATGAATCAACTGGGAAAAGTATATGAGTTATCACAACAGGACAGTATAAATGAAAACTGCATGGGTCAAACTGACAAATGGCGAAACACCGCATACTAAAAACACATGCATTGTGACACCATCATAAATAGAGCATATATTCAGAGTAGGTCTATGCAGAGAAAACTGATTATGATAGTATGAAGGCTATCAAAGCCTAGACTGAAATCTAATACAGGGTGAAAACAGAAAAGTTAGGGCATTTGGTTAACCAAGGGCTATAGGAGAAAATAAATTATTTGACTGTAATAAATCAATACTATGGCCAAACTGCCAGAGAATCAGTGGGCAAACCAACATGAAATAATTAAACAATTTCAGAATTAATTTAAAAAAAAGAAACATCATCAGAAATATATCTCCAGATTCGTAAGTTGGCCAAAATTCTGAGTCTAGTGTATTCATGGTTTTTAATAAAACCTGAGGATGTCCCTAATTAGAGATGTCACTCAAACAAGAAACAGCTTCAGATAATACAGAAAAGTATAAGCAGAGCTCTACAACATTTACATCTAAAATGAATGCAAAGAGTCATAGAGTTGCTAAGCACCCCCATCGGGTAAAAACATGAGAAAATAAACCATACTGGGCAGACTTCTCCACAACGCCTAAAAATAACCCACACAGAAAGAGCACAGTGGAACCAGCATCCCTCCTGTGCAGAATGGTGATATTTAAACCATGAAAAATTTTGCTTTCACCCCTAAAGACAAAAAATTAGTACCTTCACAAAATGACCATTTTCAGCAAACACTTATTTATTCTTGGCAGATCTGAAAACCAAATTGCTGCTGGCACAGGAGACTGGTTTCTGCAGTACCTCTAAGGCAGACCCAGGCTTCAGGGCCTCGTGCGCACATACCCAAGGAACTGCCGCTGCTGTTGCATCCCGCAGACAGGACTGTGAGAACAACCGGTTCTGAACGGAGAGGGGATCCTGGTTGTCAGTTTCTGAGCCACGAAAGCCTTAGAGCCTGGAAGCAAGGGCCGACTTAAAAGCAGCCACTTCTACCACACCAGCACCACATTACCACACTGCTCTTTTTGGTAAGCCTAGGTAATGACTTTCACGGGTGGTACAAGAGCAGCAGTGTGCAGAGCACTAGCTACAGACATTTTCCAGGAGACAAAAATATGTCCTGACACCTTCCATACAGCTCTGAGCCAGCTCCAAGCCATACCTTTTAGTGTTAAATATCCGAAATGTTCCCAAATGTCAAACAGAATGGTTAGACACCTAGGACCTAACATCTAGGAAGGTCTGGAGTCCTTCCTTCCAAAATGAAGGAGTACATGCATCTCATGCAAGCTTGGATGTACTCTAAACCACAGGGTTAGAAGGACTTTCAAAAGAAAGAGCCTCACATAATCATCTATGCTAATCGGAAAGTCCACTACTTTCCTCATTGCACCTCTCACAATAGTAGGAAATACCACTCTAAATCTGGTTTAGGACAAACCAGTGGAGAACTTGGTGTACAGAAGAGTGAGGTCAAAGGCTGTGGGCTGCACAGGGCAGAACATGCATTTGGACAGGAATCGGCTACATCCTAGCAGACTCCTAATTGGCAGGTTATTCTGCAGTTAAATATTTTTACAGAAGGTCACAGGTTTGTCTCAGTTCAGTGCCCAGGAAGATATTTCATTCCAGACCTCAAAATCTTATGCAAAAAACAGTCAAAAGCAATGTATCCTCATGAAAAGTCTCATTTTCAGTGAACCAACATTTTGAACAAAACTCTTTCCTCCACCTCTAAGCTAAATCTTTGTAAACAGCCATGTTTTCCTGCAGACCTCAGACCCTTTACTGTATAAGCCAGATTCAAAATTTGTCACTAAATCATCTGCTTAGGTGGGTCAAACATTTTCTGACTATACTGGAATAGGATCTTTGCAAACAATGAAAGTTGTTTGCAATAGAGAGAAGAGAGAAGAATAATAGAGAAGGAGAGCGAGCAATTTATTACATTTGCCTTCCTAGTCAACCTGAAATTATAAAAATGAAACAAAGATTGCCCTTGGAAGTAAGCATTCAGAAGTTCAATATTTTAATTCAATGATATGCTGCAGGGCTGCTCCACTTCTACATATTTTATGTATATAGTAGAAAAACGTGGGCACACACAAGCAGTTAAATGATCACTAGTACAATTAGCTATAAGCTTGCCAGCAAGACAATGTTTTTCTTGTCTACTGCTAAATGCAATTTTATTTTAATTACTGATTGCAAGTTACACAGGAGTACTGAAGTCAAGATTATCTGTTCCCTTGTAACACAGCATGTCTAACAAAAGTCTTCATGGCCAATTTCTCTCATCTTGTTCAAGTGTATATAGCTGATTTCTCTCTCTACTTCTGGTGCAAAAATTCTGAAGTTATAAATACTTAAGCCAGAAGTTGTAGCTTTATAGCCCTGCACTCCTTCATCTGGTTTTCTCTGAGTTTCTCCCCACAACAGCAGGGCAGGAACTACATTACTTCAATTTTTTCATTGAAGGATGCGAATCTGTTAAAACACAAATTGCTGTAGGAAAAGTAGAAAACAGAGAGGATGTGATTAACTGAATACAAAACAAGTTGCACACATTTTCCCAACACATAACCCTTTAACTAAAACTAAACACGGGTTCTCAATCAAATACAGAGATTGTTCAACAGCTGCTATGTATTTTTAGGGACAAAAAACCAGAAGAAACCTCATGAGTCTGTTCATTCAGTCGAATGCTTTTCCAGACTCTCTTTTGTAAAGGAAGTTACAAATTCCATGTTCCTCCTGGAAAGGTCTTGAGGAGCTCACTCCTTAAAAACATCCTCAAAAGTCAAGCCCGAGTTTTCTTACAGCTATCCATTTCCAGATAGCCACACTTTCTACTAAACTGAAAGGTTCTTCTCTCTGTGTGTTTACCAGCTCTCAGCACATGGACTCTCCAGTTCTCTGATCCTTGCCTTTCCTGCAAGCCGCCTTCTGCATCACTTCCAGCTTTAGTATACTTTTCTTGAAAATATGAGGTATTAAAGATGAGGCCTTGGTGGAGAACTATGTTCGGGTACAGCAATCTTGCCTTACATTTTCAAGTCCTTAACTAGAACATTGTATGATCCTAGCTTCATCTGTTTTGTTATGTCACATTGGTCCTTCATGGCTCCTTTTACGATTACTACACTCTGATCCTCTTCAAATGATGCACTTACTACAGATGAAGGAAGAAATTAATGGCTTTGATTCAGCATGCACAGGCTTGCACCTTGGACCAGTCAGTTCCATAGATTTTTTTTTTTTTTTTTTTTTTTAACTGCTCTAATCCTCAAGCTCACACAGCTCTTTCCAGAGCATCCTTCAGTCCTTTCCCATACCAACTATAGCTGTTAGCATTACACCATCTGAGCATTTTGTACTCAGGGAAAACACTGAACAAACTTGTTCTTTAGAAACTATCCATAGTCTTTTATTTAGTAACAACTTTTTCC
Source organism: Platalea leucorodia (assembly GCF_965183815.1). NCBI lineage: Eukaryota > Metazoa > Chordata > Aves > Pelecaniformes > Threskiornithidae > Platalea > Platalea leucorodia. The sequence continues at coordinate 41,007,211 of NC_138829.1, read as the reverse complement.
CCCCCCCCCCCCCCGATGTTTATCTACTTGCAAATACTGTTGTGTTTGGGCAGTAGTGCCCAAAGGAAAAAGAATGCAGTTCAGCCACAGCAGAGCAGCGCAGGAACACTGGAACTGTAACATCTGGGGAATTTTTTCCTGGAGCAGACATGCAGAAAAGCAAAACACTGGATAAGAAGAGTAGAAAGGCTTGCTGAAACACAGAAATTTCATCTTTAAGTTTAAAAAAAAAAAATATGAAAGTGCAGATTAATTTTCACCAATCAATATTTTTTATTGTTGTATTTGCCTTCAAACAGGAACTGCAATGATTTCGATCAATATCGTCAGGTCATCTATTTTCACTGCAATTTCTGGAAGCACACTTGGTAAGGTCTCCTGGGAATGCTATTTTGAAACTTCCTATTGTAATCTCAACAGCTTTATCTCCCTCTGCAGTGTGTATCAGAATTTGGTCTGCTCTGAGGGGTCTTGCAATGAAACCTAAAATGTGTGCAATTTATGTTCAAAATGTCTCTCTTCAACTTTTACTTCATTCAAATCCAAAACATACACAACATTGCAAACTTAGGTAGCAAAACAGACCAGGACAATTCTTACTTAATCTTATTTATTTTTTATTAAATTCATTATTATTAATTCTTGAATTAAGTTTTTAAAAATTAATTTACAGTCTTATTTAATCAGGCAACAGAAAAATCACTGGGGCCAGGAATGGAAATGAGGAGTTGTGAGTGTGTGGTAATAACAGCTAATAAGTTGCAGCCATCAAGTGAGCTGCTGCTACGGACAGTGCAGTTTTGGTAAAACAAATTTATTACTGATTTGTCAGACCTGGAACGTACCTGTCTACAACAAAAGTTTCAAGACAGAGACTGGTCATACAGCACTATCGATGTGTATTTGTCACTGCTGGAAATATCCTTTTCTAGTCTGGACTAGCTTATTTACCTTCATAAAGATGTTATAAGGGTTTTGTTTGGTTTGGTTTGGTTTTTTAAGGTTTCTGGTTTGTTTTTTTTAAGGTTTCTGCTGCAGCTGGGCAGTGACACAGGCTGGGAGAAGGGGAAAAAAAAGTTTATAGCCTTTAGGGGATGCCCTGGGTGTGCTGCTGGGGGCAGATGGTGGGGAACTGGTAACATTCAGCCCACTCTTACCCTACTATAAACATAAGAGACAAAGCGGAGTAACCTACCTCCTACTTCCATGTGGTAAACACACATAGAGAAAGGTAGGAATTGTGGTGTAATCAATGAGCTGTGAGTCCATGGCATAGCTTTCTTACTACTTGCACGTATAGCCATACTATAGACAAGATCTCATGCCTAAAATATTATTTTAAATAACTATTTTAACTAACTGCGGACATAGTGTTTGGCTGAGCCATATTCCATCTCACCAAGTCTAGCCCTGCATATGAACAGCACCATATGAATGTTAACTAATAAAGAGGCAAAACCCAACTTTTTCAGAGGCCAAACCAGCATTAAAGAATTAGACATGACAAGCAGTTCTTTAACTGATTCAAAATTAAGAAACAGAAAAACTGCAAAAAAATGCATTGCTCCTCTTTTCTTAAGTACCTGGTTTCTACAGAGGAATCACAAATAGAGCTAAATGAACCCTGCAGTATTCAAGTCATGAGATGCTTGCACTTGCACCCTAAGGATTCAGCCTGCAATGTCTGCAGATGAAAGCTTCCTTGGAAGCTCAGTTTCGTACTCCTGTGGCCACATCAAATTATCGCCTCCCACGGCCGAACCCCAACTTGGCCAGAGCTTTGAGGTGGAAATGCTTAAGACTTCTCTAGCATGAACTTCCCACAGTAGGACAGAATTTAGAGCTTAAAAACCAAAAATCTTGGGTTTATAGTGATTAAAAACTCAAAACATAAGTCAACTAGGGAAAATGGAAGATAAATGAAAAGTTTGTGCAAAATGTTTCCCCAAACCTTGCTTCTGTGCTCAGCTGCAATTAACTCAGTGGCAGCTGACAAATTGTGTAGTCAAACTGTTTGTCTTTCCCAAAACAAACAAAAAAATTGCCTTTTTCTTTATTTACTCGTACTTATTCTTAGCAATACATCCTGTTCTTACACATCCTTCGGACAGGATGTGATCTGAATGTATGCTGGAGTAGGAAACGGGAGATGTAGGGCTTCTTTCTCAGTCTAGTTTCTTACGGGAACTCTCACCGCAGAAAGTGATGTTTTCCCTACACCTCTACCTTGTGGCCTTTGCATAAACACATGCACTGCTCTCAGCTCTGACAACGCAGGGAAGCATAGCCTGCAACTTCAGTGTTTGTGTATCCCTACAAACTGTTCCACAGCTTCATAAAACAAGCATTGATTATAGCAGCAGAATAAAAAACAACTGTTACTAAACAATACAAGAATATATTTCTCCAACTGGAAACAAACAAAAAGGTTAGAATAAAGGTCATAACACAATCCATGATCCAGAGCACACAGTAGAGCTCAATCTGCCACTAAATCAGCCTAAAAAGAATAAAATGCTTCAGAATTAGAAAGCCCCAAAAAAGATGAAATAAAAATGCTGCCCCCAAAAAAGATGAAATAAAAACGCCACCCCCAAAAAGCAATGCACCTCTGCCGAAGGTCTCAGTAAAAGCAGAAAGGGGAAGTTAGGAGCTTACAGACCTGCAGGTACCAGAGCTCACAGACCGATGTGATCATGATGAATAGCCGCACGCAAGCTACTCACCCACGCCTGACATCTTCTGCCACGTGACAACTGCGGTAGCTGCCGGGAGCTCATTACCTTCCCTTAATAGTTAGCTCATGCCCACAGTGGAAGGAAATTAATTTTGACCCGAAGAACGAAGCATTCCCGAGCAGATGTGTCGTTCCACAGCAGACTATTTCCTGCCCAAAGGTACAAGCCCACATGAATTTCACGGTGCAGCTAGGAAAAGGTGCTCGGGGTGACGGCAGGTGCCGGGTGGGCACACGGGCAGAGCCCTTCGGGAATCCACAGTACAGATCGCATGGTCTTCATCACTGGCATAACCAACAGTGGATGTTTCTATCTACCCTTACTTCTGTGATAACAACCTTGTTAAGCTTGAATAGCCACATTTTTAAGGTTTTAAGCACCTAAAAATATAGGGAGACACCCCTCATGGGGTTTTTAAAAGTGCTAGATAAAACAAACACTAATCCCCTAAAGAAAGAGATGCTCAACTGTCATGTTTTAGAAGTATGTCCACATAGGTACCCTCAAGGTTTCCAAGTAATCCTAAAACCTAAACCCAATATGCAAGCTTTCATATATTTTAGGCATAGATATGCTTGGTTTTGCAAGGCCAGAACTACTCAAGGTTTATCTATGCTTGCACTGCCTTATAAAGGATCCACACAGTGTTGCATTGGTCTCAAATAAGCCTGCACCACTCCAGGCTCAAAACTTGTACTGATACGTTTGCCCTTGCCACTTCTATGTCTGAGGATTTTGTTTTGCTGAGCCTTGGAGGTCCGGGACGGAAGGCACTGGAATTCCTCCACAAAACATACATTGCAGATGGTTCTTCCCTATCGATCTAGTGAGTATGCAGGCATTGCAAAATGCTGCCATTTCAGAGTAATCCCACGGAAGATGAGGTGACGCTGCCAATCGCTGCAACACCGACAGTCACTAATGCAAACACGCTCCTGTGCTGGCAGTGGTTCCACGACAGCCAGGGTGAGGCAGAACTCACCTGTGAGAACTTCTGCAGGGACTTCTCTTTGAACAGTGTTATTCAGTCAGCTGTCACTTCCAGCTTCAGCCAAACGGCACGGATGGGAAGTGCAGCAGACCTGGCAGTTAAGCTACATCCCTAGACATTTTTGGAGCACTGAGAAGGCGCTGCTGAGACCGCTCTGATTGTATCCATCCACGGCAGCACTTGCATGCCAGAGCTCCTCCAAAATACCTCCTTTCAGGGTGGCTTTGCTGTTGTTCCATGAAAAGATTATATGAGCAACTCCGAGATAGCAAATTCACAGTGACAGTTTTAACTTTAATAAAAACCCTTTCAAGATTTCATAAATAGCCAAATTAACAGGTGGGAAGAAATTATTACCTGAGAAGTGTTATCCTCCAAAACAGTATTTGAAAAAACTCATTTATTAACAAGCTTTATGCAGCATCACTTCTCCTGTCCTCTTCCTGTGTTTAATCTCCTGAGGATGGAATGATTTAGTCTAATTTAGGGACTAATATAAGAAAGTAATTTTGTAAAACACATTTGCCTGTCATACACAGGTGGTCAAATCAGCTCACCTCACAGCCCTTTCTAGTCTTAAAGTGTAAGAAATTATCTATTTACTGGAATTACCACAAAAATATGCAAATTTTGGAACAAGTGAGTAAAAAGCTCAGATTGCTACTGTATTTAAAATGATAGTAGGTAGGAAAACCAGAGAAAGTCTCAAGGCAAAGTTATCCTCTGCTCAATACAATTCACTCTTTCGAGGACTTCTTTGCTTGGCTTTGCAGTATCAGAAATAAAATGTGTGATCCATTGTAGGATGTACAATTTCAGTATGTCATTTTAACTAGTTCACATAAAATCACTATATTTTTAGGAGTAACCTTCATTTTAAAAGGGCAGTCAGTCTCGACCTGAGTTAGGACAGAAGGTATAGGTATACTCTTTTCCTGCACAGGAAGAGATCTTGCTTTCCAGGCAGCTCATTCTTTGCATATATCTTGATACACTATTATTCTAATTGGGCTGATGGTGTAGAAATGGATGATAAATTCTTACTTCAAGGACACAAAAATCGGGCAAATGCCTTCTAGAGGGTCTAGTAGAGTCTCATTCCAGTAAGTCACGGGGAGAAGGGGGGAAAAAAAACCCAAACAAACCACACACACAAAAACAAATCCCAAACCAAAAATCAGCTAAGAAACTCTATGGAGTGCATGGGGTTGGGAGAGGGATAAAATGCCAGACAGGAAAGAAAACCCCCTGCAACTGATCAAAGGTTTCCTATCTGGTGCTATGACTCAGTGCAAAGAAGAATTACCCAACATTATTTAACAACAAGAACTACAAGCTTCAGAGTGGCCATACAGCCTCCCAAGGAGGAGCTGTAAGCATGCTCCACTAGAAGCTCACTGGGGCCCCAAAGTAGGCACCAGTGTGTGAAACTGCTGATAATCTGGTAAAAGATCTAGGAAGGAGAATGAAACACACAGGGAAGGGAATGACTGAAAGCAATACACAAAAGTTCCAAATAGATGAAACTAAAAATTTGAAATTTGGGAATCTGGTCAAAACAAACCAAACACCACCACTCTGACCCATTTTTTCCTCCATCTTTTTCCATTTTGAGATGGGAAGAGAACCTAAAAAAAAGTTTTGATTACTGATCCATTTTATAGGTATTGTCTGCATACTTTAACAATGAGAATTTGCTTCCTTACACCTTAGGTAAATCAGATTCAATTAGTGATCAGTTCTATCCCTTAATGCTCCCAACTCCACAATGGATTTCTGCAGTTGAGAGAATACATTCCTACAGCAGAGCTTTGCACAGTACTTAAGGAGGTCAAAAAATATCAATTCCTGAAGATCAAAGGCCCATTGTGCTATTGGCACCACTGCCCCTGTTAAAAATAATCTCCAAAATGAGGATTACTTTAATGTTCTGTGTCATCACTGTTGCTATGACAAAAAAAAATTGGGTTAGCCAGACAGTGAGCGTCACTGTGCAATTCCCACTTTTTCTGTTACACTTCAGCAAACAAAGTATCAAGGACACTCTCCACTAGTGTTAATGAATCACGCCTGTAATTGCATCCAGCTATGATGAACTGTTCATACCTGGCTGATGAAGGATAAAAGCATTCCAAGGGTGTTCAAAATGAAAAATAATCTGTAGCAGATGCAAAATGATTGCAGATTATCCTTCAAAATGGGTAGCCCTCCTCCTCCTCCCAATTTGTACTGGACCATTGTGCAGTCATGAGACAAGTTCCACCAGGTACACTGAAAGCCAGAGCTTATTCACTAACAGAAACCTTCCCCAATTCCCCAAATCAAAGCATCAGAGGGTTTGGAGTTAGAAACAGCAGTGAAAAATAACAGTATTTCTCCCCCTGACCCCCACTCCACCAGCCAGAGAAGAGCAGAGGAGGCTCAAATTTAGCAAAACCCTAGTTAGGTTGATGTGAACTATGGTATCACCTAAAGAGGAAATTCCACATTTCTTACTCCTCCGCACAGAATGCAGAGGTTGCAGGATTGAGTTCTTAAATTGATGCGGCTCTGGAGAGTGAGGACTTCTCATCCCACGTCCTGCACCAGTCCTCCTCAAATGATTCTCCAGTATTCGGAGAAACTACTGGATCATTTATCCAACCAGGAGGATGATAAATGGGGATGTACATAACTGGATCGCAGAAACGGATGGGCATCGCCCAAAAAGGTCACCTTTCCCCAGGTCAGTTGAAATGCAGCTTTAATTGTAAAAACAGAAGGTATCATTTCTTACAGCATAATGTATTGCTGTTTCTACAAGTGAAAAAGCTTTAAAAAAAAAAAAAATCAATAAGGCTACTCCAGCAATCCCATTACCAAACATCTGAAACTGAAGCTGTGTGCCACTCGTAACATTCCCCCTTTGAGGATCATACTCTGCCTAACTATGTGGTTACACACTGTATCTGAAATACCACCATACATCCGCTCCATTTTGCCAGCTATCCTTGATAAGTAATGCAGATTATAGTATGGTGAATACGGAACTGCGTAAAAAGGATTGCAAAATTTTTAAAACTGAGAAAATCGAGCATTTTCCTAGTAAAAGTGCAAATTTAATTTTATGTACCATAACTTATTAAGAATTAATACTAGACATCTTTCCCCAGCTTAAGAAGAATCAGTTTCATATTCAGGCAAGGACCAAACTTTGAAAGATTCAACCTATACGGGAAGTTTTTGAACTTTTAAATGTATATTTTATTAATAAACCCACCTGCCCTTACAGTGGCATCCAAGACAAATGCAGAGACAAAGCAACACAAGTACTCGACAAAGGCACAAAAATTCTTGCACCTTGCCTTTTTCTTGCTCCTCTCCATATTACGTGAATAATGTTTGCAGAGCTGGGATACAAATCATAACCAACAGGTTTTGTAATTATCAAGTGTCTTAGTTTCACTGTATATTTAATCACCTGCAAACACCATTCACTGCCTCACATATTCCTCCACCATGAACATTATCCTATAATTAAGCAAGATGAAAGTAAACCATGTTATAAGAACGTGACTCTCATTTTATGCAGTGCAGTCTTAAAAAAAGAAAAATGACTGAAAGAAAAAATCCAAAATGTGTCATCCCATACATTCAAAGGTGGCAACATGACCAAGTGAGGTATCTAGAGAAAAAGTTTTCAAAGTGTAAAATGCCAACAACTGGCAGAGTTACAGTATTCATACTGCAAGTTGGATTACAGACTTTTTAAAAAATAAATACATAAATAATCTACAATGTAAGTGTGCTATAGGCACAGCTTTTGGTCTTTCCAAGCTTTACTGATGCAGTATCTTCTCCCTGTAATTGCTTGGGTTAACGATACAGAAATACAAGTGCTCGATCTTTGTTCATTTTGAATTCTGAGTATGCCATTACTTATTAATCCCTCTATATTTCTTTTATGAAGTGCTTCTGTTAATGTTCCTATGCTATATTGGGAATGATAGTGCATAAGGAAAATGAAGACATAAAAGCATATTCACAAAAATACCCCAAAACTTTACAGAATTACGTATCCACTTATTTACTGAGACAAGTGACCTTCATAAAGGAAGGCAATTATATAAAGCTCTAAAGATACCCAGCAGCTCTCAGCATATAATATAAATGTACATTTTTGATCTGAGGTTTCATTACCTGAAACAGCAGAGTGACTTGCACTGCATCACTCTAGAGCTCTGTGCATTTAATAATTCCAGTATTTGGCTGGCAGTTGTTGATGTATCTGTTTGTTAAGAACAGCACACAAAAATTGCACAAGAAATGACCAGGCGACTGGTTGATCATAAAGATGACCTCTAGTAAACCTTATGATAGCCAGCCACATTGATCCCCCCCATATTTTGGCACAGAGGAATTAACAGCCAATGCCACAACTCTGGTTCCAAAGACTGAGCAGTCATTTCTGCATCTTTCACCCAAGCCATCACACAGACAGGATAACACACCTGCTCAATGTGCAAAGAGAACCCATGCTGTCTGCCAGACTGACATGATCTTCTGGTACACCAAAGAGACACTACCATAAAAGACTTTGGTGAGGCCCCATCTGAAATACTTTTTAATCGGGTCACTCCTGTTCAAAAAAGAAGTATCCAAACTGGAAGAGGTGCAAAGAGAGGATTTGAGGATAATCAGGGAAGAGAAGAGCACATTTTTTCTAGAGATTACAAGCTTGACTTGACTTGTTTAGTCCTGCGGACTGAAAGCCAAGAAAATCCAGGACTGCTCTTCCAGCACAACCACTGGGGAGGGGGGAAGCATGATTAAGTCAAAGGACAATGACAACAGTGGAGTAAATGGGTGTAAACTTGCCCATTAAGAAGCTTAGCCTGGAAATGTGAAGAGGATTGCTAAACAGGCTTAAACTTGAGATTGATTACTTTATGAAAGGCGTTATATGAGATGCAAAAGCAGGAACTGGAGTCAGAAGCTCTTATATTCTCATACTTTGCTGATTTAAGCAGTTCAGGTTAGGGTTTCCTTCTCTCTCGCCACTGGGGAAAGAAAGAGGCAGATGGGCATCCTCGGGGCTCCTGCCTCCTCTAGGCAGTCCTCACCCCAAAGTCCAGGGGGGTGCCCTCCTCAAGGACCCACCACCTGAACCCCAATTCCTGACTTGTGCCTTCTGCCCAGCTCCTGAGGAACCAGGAGGGCAGCCTGCACTGCCATCTAAACCAACCAAGGGCCTGTCCAGGCCCTGGCAAAAGCTCTTGAGTTCCTCAGTAGCCTGGAAAAACATTCAGCATCAGCACAGCACACTACAAAAGTCTGTAACGCCACCAGGAAAGCTTACACCTTCACACTTTGCTTCAGACTTCTTGCAGACTGAATGCTCCGAGGCATTTTCCAGACTGTACACATTTTCAAGGTTTTTTTTCCAAGAGCATAAGGAACAACTAAGCAAAAAAAAAAAAATCTGAAAATTCAGAGCACAGTTCTGCGACACAGGATGAACTCTGTATCACAAGGTCAGTCCAAAACCACAGGATGACTTGGATCCTGCTTTCTTTTTCATGTAAAATGACACAGCTTGGATAATACAACTTCATTAACTGGGTAGCTGTATGAAATTGGGCAATACTTGTCATCCTCCTGTATTCAGGACCAAGCATGTAGCACCAGGTGCTGCAATCAGAATGTTATTTCCCTGCCATTATTTTTAATCTTCCAATAGTGAACAAAAGCTAATCTCATTAAAAGACAAACAGGACCAAATGACTACGTGAGTTAGAGAAAGAAACAAAATTAAAGAAAATGGAGACCATAGGTGTTTTTGGCAAAGTACCACCACTCTTCACAGTCAGCACTTGTCTACTGAACACTGCTTAAACAAGATGGAGTTAGTGTATACCACCCTCATGTCTTCCCTGGTTTGCTCAGACCCAGGGGAGCTGGGATTGCTGAGTAACAGAGCTAAATTATTCCTGCTGCTTATTAGTAAGCAGCCTAATAAACCCCAAAAGGAGAAACCATTTCTAGTCATGATTAGGATCTTCACAGGTGGTGTGCAAGAATTAGCCATGCCAGCAGCAATGCAGGGAAAACTAGGGGAAGAGTCTCTGTCTGCATTTAAAACTGCCATAGGTGAAATATAAAACTGTGGACTATCACATCTAGTAAAGGCAGGGACAGCAGCACAAGAAAGGTGGAGAGAGGTAAGAGCCTTGCCCAGGGCCTTCAGACATCATAAGGCCACACAAGTCCTGGGACATAGCCAGTCCAGGAGCTATAGCTTCCCCATCCAGCACACTGGAACAATACTTGGTTGTGAGACACTACAGAAGTAAACATTATAACTAAAAAAGCTCACTGGAGAGATTTTGCACCTTACAGCTGTATTATTATAGTCAAATTTCTGAACAGAAAAGCATATCAATTACTATTTTATAAACAAAACCTTCCTCGGCCCTTTACCCAAACCAATGAATGACGCTGGTTCTTTCTGCAGGAGCTGACCCACTGCCCCTGACTCCCAGAGAGGTATTGAGGAACGCGTGTCAAGGAAGGGATGCAAGCGGCTGAAGAGCCGTACTGTGGATGCGCTGTAACGAGAGCAGTGTGTCACTGTGCGACAGGGAGAGAACAGCTGTGACTCATTTCATAGTCTACTGAACATGAAATGAGATTGTTTCCATCTGTGATAAACTGTGCTACCACTTGCGATACATATTAGGCATTGCTGCTATCATGCCTTCTAATACCATGGTGAAAACTAAAGACTAAGCAACAGTGAGTCCTCCGGTTTCTGCTGCATGAGACAGTGACACAGTTTTGGCTGCCACTGGTCTCACTTTTAGACTCGATGATCAGCCCTGCAAAAACAACAGAGGGCCAAGTGCTGGTCCGTTGTTTGTCAAAATGCCCCATTCACATTGACACCAAAGGCTTGTTCACTGCTCAATGCAAATCCCTAGCTAGGACAGAGAGGGATGTGCATTTCCAATGATTAGGAAAAATAAATATTTTAATAGTTAATCATAACATGCATCATTTTTCTAATACCAGATTGTGAGACCTAATAGCCTGGCAGTACCCAATCCTTCTTTCCAAGGGACTGTAGTAAATCCTGCAGTCCCGACAGCTAAAATACATGAACACCAAAAGCATTTCAAAGTCAAATGTGGCTCCCTCGTTATGCTCCTCTACTCACTCCTGCGCAGGCTAAAAATGATACATTTTCACAAGTTCCCTTAGCCACCTTTCTACCACATGGACCTAGCCCAGCACCAGGCCCCAGGACAACGAAAGCTGCCCGAGCCAGCATTAGTGTCAGATGGCCAGTGACCAAAGAGACACCCTTGTATGTTCATCGGGTTAGAAGTCTCAATGTGGTTGATCTGCCATTTGAGAGTGAAAATGGGATGGCATGTAAAAGTCTAATGAATACACACAGATTTCAGCAAATATTTAATGAAGTGGCATCCAAATTAATCATGAAATGGTATCGTGAAACTAAACATTCTGACAGTCAAACAGTTGGCTTCATTACCTCTGTCACCCTTCTTGATTATCTCATTTCATGTTGTGACAGTCAAAATAAGTTTGTGTGTTAGGACACAAACAGATAACAGGCTGCTTTTCTTTCCAATTCTGAATAGAAAAACCTGAAATATTGGGATTTCCAGTACAGTGCAAATTTCAGTTTATGGCTAACTGTCAAATCTTGGCAAATCAGTACATTATATGCCTTCTCCTCAAGAAGTATTCTGTTAGCAGAAAGTATAGGTGTTTTTAATGAAGAAATAAAGCTTCAACAGAAATTCTTAGTAAGTTTTCAGTCATGTGCACTTGTGCTACCATCATGCCAGTAGTATACTTTTTATTCACATTACAACAGAAAAATATCAAAATTAAAGAAAGAAAAAAAATTACTTTTTCTCCAGACCAGTACATTTAACGGGCCTCAGAAACACAACCTTTATTTTTCTCTTCGCTCTTTGATCAAATGCCAAAAGATGCGACAGATGCGGTATAGCTGTAGGAGGCTCCCAAACTGTGATACAGTTGTACCACAATCTACCTCAAAGTGGTACCCAAACACTGTCTCAACAGCCTAACATATCTTCCTGAGCACAAGCATGGCTAGGCTCAGAGCCAGGAGCCGCTGCTGCTGACAACAGTAGCATCTTTGCAAATTTAATTCAGGAAAGCCAATTTTTTTAGTGTAGAACTGGAAGTCACAGGCTTCTGAAGTTTAACTGCAAGCTAAAAATGATTCCCTGAGCATCCTCAGGTACATCACTGTCTTTCATCTGTCTCATACACACCCTTACTTTTCCTCGCACTTTCATCTTGGTGCCCTTTACAGCTAGCCATAAAGTGAGATTTCATATAACCAAATCCAAACATCTTGACAATAATGACTGTTGTGCTTCACAAATCTTTTTAAAAAGGTGAACAGACATTAGACCAAGCATGTGTCCTGCTTTTGTATTACACTGCACTGGTGTCTCAGGAATCAGAAGGGCTGAATTTCACAGAGTATTGCTAAAAGTAATATTAAAAAGAAAAACAAATCAGCAAAATGGAGGGATCGAATATTGTGGAAGTTTTTAAACATTTAAGAAAACCTTCACTCTTGGGGGTAGAAGAAAAAAAAAAAAAAACAATGTGCAGCCGAAACACCAAAACGGGGCTCCCCGACAGCACTACACCCCAACCCAGGTGCGGTTTCCTGCCGGAGGACCAGGACACAGCACTGCTTGCAGAGAGGAGAAACGAAAGCCCGGGAAACCCACTTCTGTGTTTCCCCGTTTAAGCAGGCTAGACCCTAACGGACAGAGTGATGAAGAATACCTTTAATTTTTTGGCATTCTACTAGCAACATTTTTACTCTGAACCTTGTTAGATACACAAGCAAAGTAAAAGCGTTCAAGCTTGGATAATTGGAAGCGGGGTGAAGCCCTGCGCTCGGGAAGGAGCACCTTCCCTCGAGGAAATCCTGCTGCAGCTTCAACTATTTCCGAGGCCAAAAGTTTTCTCTGGAGAAATTATTTTTATGAGCCACCGATGATTCATCCTTGGCAGAGCGACTTAACTTTAGTCAGCAAAGCCGAACTCCAGCAAGAAGAGGAAAATCACCCTAGTCTTTCTGTCATTTTCATGGCAGAACTGAATAGCTTCTTGTTAGCCAGTCCCCTCCAGAGCATCGTTGGATGCAAGGAACGCTACAAATACAATTTACCAAGGACACACTAACGCTGGCAGTAAGAAGCTCATTAAGGGGAGTAGCTATCATCATTAGACAGGTAATCCCACCTCCAGGATTTTCTGCGGCACAAAGCTCCTACTAGTCCGCTCATCTCCAAGGGTATAATTACCTTCTGGAAATGCAGTGTGGTTGTATGGGGGAAACTTCTGGGAAAGATTCAGTTTCATACAAATCAGTTGAATGCTGAAGGCTTTACACGTGCTAAAAGGCTTTAAAAGACCATGTCATTTTGTCAGTGGGCTGTTTAGCAGCAAACGTTTGCTGTATAAAAATCATTATCTGATTTCGTCTTCTGTTAGCTTTGTTACCACTCCAGAGAAATGAGATGAACTAATACTATCGCAGTTGCTGTTTTACAGTGTAAAATATATGCTCGAAATTAGCAAACACGTCCTTCATAAGACCAAGTCTATTCTGACTTTGGCAAAAATCATTAGAAGAGATCTGAGGGCATGGTAATCATCTCATTTTTCTTCAACTAAAATTATTTAAATATAAAAAAGATCCTTTGCTGAGAAGGACTAGCAGCGCTAAAGACAGCATGTCAAAGATAATGACTTGCGCAGCTAATCCCCGTGTATCACACTGCATATTTACCCCTTGATATATAGTAAGATCTGTGTTTCTCTAAATAAGAATTCATCAACACTAATATCATTGGCAGAAAGAGGACAGAGAATGTAAATCTTGTAAATAGGCTTTATAAGTAATATCACTAATGTTTTTTTTTCTTTCCATCTAGCTTCCATTCCAAAACCCATTTGTCACAATTCAATAACACAGTAATGCTGGCAATCTACAGCACAGGTGATAATTAAAAAAAAACACCACCTCCAACTAGAAGACACATGGCCTGAGGAAGCCCGTTCATCACTCCTTCCTAATCTCAGACATCTTGGTGAACCCAGTATCCCTAGGTGAGGCATGGCCTTCCCAAAGACCGAACCAGACTTTCAAACATCTTTGGTGGGTGCACAATTAGCATGTGTCTACAGAGATGCTGATCTACAGCTCCTAGGTCCAAACTGGCTCAGTGGAAGCTCACAAGCAGCATGTATTCAGGTCAGCACACACTAACACAGAGCTCACTCTTCAGATAAAGCGCTCTCCAAAACTTTATGCTTCCCAGCACGTTCCCCTGCTATAATCCAGTTGCTGGGGATAAGCCAGAAGGCCTCACATTTTCACTTCCAATTGAGGGATCAATCTTAAATGTCTGGTGGTCAAATCAGGACCTACACCTTCCTTTTTCCTACCCAGTCATCTTTGGTTGGGCTTGCAAAGCCCTCTCTTCTCCTGGGGGAGGGGGAGAAGAGGATGACATCCCTACAGAAGTTCTCCTAGCACGATGGCATCCACACCTGCTGTCCCCTGAGGGACAAGGACAGGTCTGTATGGTTGCCTGAGGAGCCCCTTCCACAGCGAGTCTGGTGCAGCTCAAAAATATTAGTGTACCCACGTGTCCAGCGGCCACCTGCGCAGTATCCGTGGTGAATGCCATAGAGTAACCAGAGAGTGCAGAAAAGGAAGCAAAGGACTTCAGGTGGCCAAAGGCAGACAGGTTTCTGCCAGAGGTTCCCCGTGCTCTAGAGCTTCTCATAACAGCACCACACTGCCGTGAGCGGCATGAATCACAATCTATTTATCCTTCTTCCTAATGGAAATTATAGACCTGTTAGAATCATATCAATAAATAGAAAGAAACTGTTTGCTGAGGTTAAGGAGATGAGCCGGAAGACAGCTGAGCAAGTTGAAATGTTTGCTAATATTTCACATGATGTAGCAGTCTTATTAGAGGAGTAGTACAGAGCCCTGTTGCTTAGAGTAATTTGAAATAAACTGGAAGAGTTTCAAATATAACATAAACATAAGACTATTATCAGAGCAGCACAGATCTTGGAATTTGTGCCTCACAGACTATCAGACAAACCTGTCCTACAGTCGTCTTTAATGTGGTTATTTAATTCCTTAGACTAATAGAGAACAGTAATTTTGTAAGCATTTCAGAAAACAGAAAGGGTGGGTTTTGAAACAGCAAGAGAATCCAAATCCAAGTGATTTGTAGATATATTTCGCTGTGCTTCATTATGATTTTCTATAACTTGACTTTAATTCCATTGTTTAATTGCTTTAAGATAAGGACTGCCATAATACTACTCTGTATTATGCCCAAAAGCAAATATAAGCATCAGGAAAAAAAAAAAAAAAAAAAACCAAACAAAAAAAAACCAAAACACTTACAAGACTGTTGCAGTTAAATTTAAGTTAAAATATTTGTTTTTCTCTTTTCCCTTCAACCTTTACTTTTTCTTTTAACAGTTTTATTTGTATTTTTGAGAGGCCTTAGCAAAAAGAACATTTTAAATATAAGCTTGAAATTGCATTTTATTATGTTTTAGTTTTTCCTGGGAATGGAATTACTTCTTCGACTAACTCCAGATCGGAGTTACTGACAGCCCATTCTCAGCATCCTGATTTACTGCTAATGACGACACAGTGGATGAGACCGTTCCTGAACACTGGCTAAATAATCAGAACAGCTTCATTCAAAACATCAACTCCTTGTCACTGTGTAATTTTTTTTTCACTTTTTTTAAAAAAGCAACACATCATTGGTTTAAACCAAATAAAATAAAATAAAAAGAACAAACTCACTCCTACCACAGGTTTCCTCCCACCCGTGCTGCATTTAGCACAGCAGTCAACAGCACACTGAAGCCTTTGTGAAATCGTCCTTCAGGACAGCAACAGATAAAGCCATTATAAATTCTAAATATAGCCTTCTAGATATAAAAAAATTAAACAACAGTTATATAGAATTTTTATTAGTATGCATATTCTTACAAATCAATACTTACTTTGAACTAGAAAAATAGCTGTAAAATTATGTAGTTAATGAGAGAGTTTCTGGTAAGTGGGTATTTTAACAGAAAGCTGGGAAAAGTATCTTTTGAAAGCTGAGAAAACTCAAAGTAATGAAACAGAGCCGCCCTGTGTCGCACTTAGTGGACATTGGTGAGAAGAATAAACACTTGCCATTTATTAGCCCACACTTATCACACATCTCGTCTACTCTATGGCTAAAATGAAACCACATTGTTACTATGCAGTAACTATTATTTAGCTCGTACATTTCAAATTAGTTTAAAATGTAGTCATAGAGGTTCAGGCCTGTGCAAATACTACAACCCTCAGTTGATGTGGATTTCTTCGTTTCCTGCATGCAAGGGGAGCTCCAATGAAGAGGCAGCAAAGGATCCACCAAGCGATGGATTCAGGCTGAACAGCGATGTGATTCGTGATCTTTCCAGAGTAAAAGAATGGTTTACGAGCAGAACAGAAGACCTCCAGTCAACTGATGAGGGATTTTCTCCTAGCAATTTCACTGCTTACATAGCATTACACGTGCCTCGTTTCATGAAATGAATAATGAAAATGCGTACGGGAGAACTAAGAGCTTTTAGGTTGACGCTGGTTGACAGAAGATGCTCACACACAAAGTTGTGGTTCAGCAATAACAACCTGGCTGTCACATCCCAGGCACAGGAACGAGGAGCAAGCAAAGATGGGGAAAACATGTCTGCGCACCAGCTGAGCTTTACATTGGGTTACAGCGCAATGACTCTGTGAACCAGCAGGACACACATAGTCCTGGCCTCCTGGAGTCCCAACAGACATCAATCATCTGTATCTGGAAAGGTTGCACAGCTGTTCCCCACCCTGCAAGTGCTAAATGGCAACATCCATTCTTCTCCTTGAAGCATGGTGGAGAACAGAAAACCAGAAATCCTGATCTGCCTCCAGAAGGACACATGTGGCAGTGTGACAGCAGCCACACGCACCTAGAGACCATGTCTGAAACTTCTGAACTGACCAGAGGCAAAGTCTGTGCCACATTGAGTCTGGTCCAGCACATATGAAACTGAGAAGTTTCGGGATCTTTCTTACACCCAACCCAGCCTTTGTCTTCTCAGCCTACTTGTGGCTTCATCAGGCGAGAGAATGCGCTGAAGCCCCTGCTCTTGGTGCTGCTCAGCAGAGAGATTTGGCTGCCTGGGACTGGCACATACCCACCAGCCCAGTGACAGCAGGCTCAACACAAACAAAAAAAACAGCAACGACAAAAAAAGGCTTTTAAATGAGTCTGCACCAAAAGCTTTCAAGAAGCTTCTTTCATGAAGGGTTTAAAATCAATAGAGCAGTGCTCTTGCTGTAATTACTCATTGATAGTACAGGACAGAAGCACAGGCTGCAACGGGAAGAGAGGCAGAAGGCCAAATTCATTCCTGATGTAAGCAAAGAGGTCGTACAGAGGACGGCAAAAAACATAACCTCTCCTTATGTGTCTGAATCTGACCCACAGTGCTCAAAGATAACTGCTGCTGATCACTCAGATGAGACCATGGTGAGATTCAGGCATCTAAATTAATCAATAAAGACAGAAAACCTGAAATGCACCATTTGTTCACTTTGTGATTTAATTATTCTTTTCAAGAATAGTTGCAGGCTTAATGGGATATTTTCAATTAATTCAAATGGTTTCTGAAGTTCTTGCATATGCTCCGTTTTTCTGATATAACTCATTTACAGCTGAGGGAAGCCTCCACTTAACAAGGCTACAGCTCTCCTTTTTGTCAGAGTTAATAGCAATTCCTACCACCAACATTCAAGCTGTCAGTCACACAGACATTTGCTATAAACATCTTCATTTCCCTTTATTTCTGCAGACACCTTTAAACAGCACCGCCTCTCAATTCATAAGTCATATTAGTGCTGTTACTGTCGTGCAACATCTCTCTAGACAGTCTCACATAAAATTAAATGCCCATTTAGCAGCTTACAAACCTCACAGCAGTTGGTTTATTTTCCCTCTTTATTGTAACAGAGCAAGCAAGAACAGCAGACTATTACAGCACCGCGTAACACGGCTTCTCTGTCAACCCAGTGGCATAAAATTAAATGACTATCTGAAAGGTGAAGTAAAACACTCATTTACATCTGACAGTTTTGTGAGGCTACTAGGCAAATAACCGCTGCAGACAGATTTCTAAAATCAGGACAGCTCAACTTGCCAAGGGTTAACGTGTTCACGCACCAGGGCCTAAGCCTTTCTCTTGCTTAAGGACTGTTTAATTATGTATACCAAGTGCAATAGCTCTAGCAGGAAATATTAAAACAGACTCTCACAGCCTAACATGAGGACATTTAACCAGAATATTGCAAGGCTACAAACCAATATCTCCCACATTCATGTGGGTATCATAAGAATCAGGGTAGGAATTTCATTCCCCAAGAAAATAAATAAAAAAATAAGTCTGAAGGATCTCAGTTACACACTGAAGTGAGGTTTGAAAACAGCTTTCATATCAAACAGGATTATCTGTTCCTGAACGTCTCATGAAGTGCTTAAAGAGTGCTCGGACGCTTTTGAAGTACCAAAGAGAGTATGCAGCATGTACACCAAGTGATATTTTTCACTTGCAAGGAAATAATAAGGTCCTTTAACTTAAAATTGATTTTCACGGGGAACAAAAGCCCTCAGAGCCAACCATTTAAGATGCTTCATGGCACCCCTCATCATTTATTCTATCAGCAGTTTGTCCTCAATACATAATGATTAAGAATACTTTTTGAAACACTCTCAACATAACCCGCAAGTGATAGAGGACATCCTTATGTTACATATTTTTATTTCTGCAGTATAACCTGCATTTAGCACATTCCTCTGACAAAGCCACTTGAATCCTGTCCCCCTTATCAAGCCCAATCAGGAGTGTTTTAATATTCAAAGTTTCTGAGCAGTTTGATAGTTAATATTTATGGAAGTGGGGGCGAAAACCTCCACACAACAACAAAACCTAAACCCATCGCCTTTGGATTTAAAAAAAAAAAAAAAAAAAAAAAAAAAAAAAAAAAAAAAACGGCAAGACAACACACAACCCAACTCCAGCAGAAAGCCCAAACCAGCTTACTCCTCCTAACAAATACTAAATGTGCCACAGTGGGGGGATGCACAGCAGCGGCAGGCATGGAGGCAGTCTGCAGAAGGAGCCTGCTCCCTCTCCATCCCCAGAGAGGACCGAGGCCTCGCAGAGCCTCTAAAGAGCAGAAAGAGTTACTCTGAACTCAGCGGACACGGCTACCACGTTCTGGCTGATGCTGCAAGCCCTGGATGACACAGGGAAACCAGCAATAATGTGGCACAGCTTTTCTCACTTGTGCTGCTCCTTCTTTATCCGACTACTGTAGCATTTTCTTTTATAAGTACTGTAGCAACACATTTGCACCAAGCTGAAACAATCATGCATATGAATGTGTGGTTCTTTGCAGAAGATCCTAAAATTATTTCTGGACTGTTTTCCTATTCCAGACAAAATTTGGTTAAAGAAAATGACATTTTCTATAAATTAATGGAAAGCAAAAAGAATCTATATGGTGGTGCAATTGGACAATGGGGGAAAACCCCAAAATATTGTAACAAAAGCAAAACAGGTGCATAAAGGAAAGTCATTCTTCCTGTGTCCTTTTACCACCCCCCAGCAGAAAAGCCAAGCGGCTCCAGATAAAGACCTCCTTTTTTTCCACCCTTTCTACCCATCACATGAAATTTCAGAGAGAGAGGAAGCGTCTACAATTTTGTTTTACAAGCCCTCTGGAAAAATAAGATATATTTCTCAAGCAACAGGAACTCTTCAAGTCTCTTTCATATCTTTTCTCTCGCAAATAGATGCCTTCAGGGAGCCCCCTTGCCCCCCTTTTAAGCCCAAGTACTGATTTAAAAATCAGGAACTCTGGGCTGACAAGCAGCAGATTCCCAGAAGCCCAAGATATATTAACATGAAGCTCTCCAGCAAGGTTTCAGAACTTTCCAGCCCAATTTTTCTATTTTCTGTAATTTAAGGTGAAACTGTTACAACTAGAACACATGCACTAAGTGGACGGTAAGGTGCACTGGGCACTTGGAGGAACCGTTAGCTAACTCCGTTAGCTCCGTACTAAGAGCTGCGTTTTCCAAACCCTGTTTACTGCAGGGATTCTATTCAAAATTAAAACAACAAAAATATAAAACACTACACAGAGCCAGTGTAAAAATTACAGTAACGGAGCATGTGTGCTCATTTAGTGTAACTTTTTAATAAACGTTAGACAAATTCTAAAAAGCAAGCTACTAGCAAAGCAGCAAAATACTTGCATGGATCCTCTCCATACCAAATTGCAGTTTACTGCATTCTGGTCTGTTCTTTTTTGAGCCCCATTGTAAGCATTCAACAGCAGCATGGACCTGACCAAGCACCTCAGTTCCCTGAACACATTCATTTCAACTGCGGTTTTCTTCCTCTGAACATCCAAGCAGTGTAGGTTGCTGGCATTTACATTCACAGAAAGCAAAAATTCAGAGCTATATAAGTCAAAAGTTATTGAAATTACAGCTGGGCTTCATTTGTGGCTCACTGTAGACTGGAAGCGATGCTACTGGAGCACACCAGCCCCTCACAGCTGGGTGCTCAGTCTCACATCTGCCTGCACACAGAGAGCCCGTATGGCAGAATACGTTCCCCATCAGTGAACACGTTATCCGTGAGCAGCTCATGGTGATCCCTAGCTAGCAAATATTTAGAGACCTCTGGGCAACCCAGTTTTCCGTCAAGCAGAAAACCTTAGCCAGCATTAGGTGCTCTGTCATTAGGGGCATACCTTACTCGAGAGATTTAGAAGTGCTAACTGCTGCAGTCAAAAGGATAGCAGAGTGCCATTTATTCAAAGTACAGCACACTTCTGAGCACATTATTAAATGCCAGCAAGTTTACTTTGTATTTGATATAGAAGTATCTCGCTGGGCTGTCAAAAACACAGGTTCGCATTGTTTCCTAAGAACATAACTATGTTACTTACAATATAAATCCATTTCTACACTTGCTTCATCTGTTTGTGCTCAGATCTGTATCTGAATTCAATAGGTCAGCTCTGGAAAGGAGCGATAAGTCGCTGTTCGTGCTTATTCCTATTCAAACCACAGCATGCCTGAGCATTCCCTTCTAAGGGCCTGGCTCTCACAATAATGAATGCTGTGGCGATTCAGTAAAAGAGCAAATGGTAAGATGAATAATACATAAAAACAGTTCTCAATACTAAATATCTCACAACATTTTACACTTATTCTATGGGCTAAGGAACCAGAAAGAAAACAGGTGAAATCACTTTCTGAAGATGTCTCAGCTGCTCAGTGGCAGAGCCAGCAACAATAAAAATTTAAGCCTGCTGACTCTTCTTCCAGCATTCAAACCACCATGTTTGTGCATAATAAGCACTACTGTGAGCTCTCTCTTCTTTATCCCTTTTTTCACAGCCAACATAAACTGAACCGACCTGAAAAGCTCAGGTTAAAGGCCAACAGCAAGTCAAGAGTAAAGTGCATTTCTACAGCAGACCTATTCTTTTTTTCCAGTACAGAAGAGCACTTAACTGCATCAGCTCATAAAAGATGTCTCCAGGAAGGAGGTACATGACAACTTCTGGAAAATATATGAACACAAACAAGAAGGAAAATAAATGGAAAACTGAAAGGTTTTGACTAACTCTTGTGTTGTGGTTTTGGTTGGTTGGTTGGTTTTCTTTTATAAGAGAGATCCTTCTCTTGTAAAGAACCCTTGAAAATGAGTAAGCCCAAAAATCTCATGTCTTTTCTCTGCACTGGCTTACAAGACAATACATGAAAACTGTGAAAAATGTAATTTTGTAAGCTTGAGCTGGCATCAGTTGCATCTGACAGTGCATCCACTTGTTTCCATGTCACTTCTGTGAGTCCTTCTCACTAAACCCTATCCACAATATGAGGTCCAAAGAATCTCAGCTCATCACAGCAAGGGCACTTCTAATGTATAAGCGTGCCCTGCCGCAGTTTCCTGACTTAGGTCTCCTGGCAATAAGCAACAGCCCAGTTAAAAGGATCTTAAAGGATAATAAGCAGAGGCTGATCAGCCCCCCATAAAAGTTCACCATTTCTCGACAAGGACAAAGCAGAGAGAAGACAAATTAGCTGTAGGTTAGCAGGTCTTCCAACATCATAGACACTTTCTTCAACATTTCATCACCAAAGTGTGACTACCGGGCCGTGTTAAACACAGGGAAGCATGTCCAACGCCTCACCTTAAAATCTGGGATTACTACATCCTTATTAGAATGCGAGTGCTCCTAAGACATTGAGGAAGGCCAAAGTCCTGCACAAATATTTTGCAGTTCAGGGTAATGTGTCATTATCATTGAAAAGCATTCTCTTTCCCAGACAAGAACAGAAAAAAAATCAGGAAATTTTTATCTAAAAGTTTGGAACTCAAATATTAAATTAAACATGGTGAATATGCAAAATGCTTACATGCATCTTTCCAGCCATTTCTGGTATGCGAAAGCTGTTTTGTTTACTCAGTTACAATATATGGTAGGCAGGCAAATTGCCAAAGTTCAGTCTTATGCCTGTCCATTCAATTCTTCCATCAGTATGGATAGGACTAAACCACATATTATCTGTTCAGATCTTCATCAGGAACCACTCGTCAGTCCTTTTAGCCTCTCCTAGGTAGCACCACAAATACAATCATCTTAGTGTGGAATTTTCCCCAGCGTTGAGGGGAAACACTTTGACATTGGCACCGTTATATTTTCTTTAACATAGCTCTTGGTTTTGCATGCAAGTTTGAGAAGCAATAACAGATGGAATTTGAACTTTATGTTGACACTGTGATAAAAATCTTAGCCCTCTCGATTGCCCATTCACCCCTGGTTTCTATTTCTGAGAGCACTCCCATATAGACATACCATGAGTTGAATGAAGATCCTGTTATGCTTGCAGTTGCATCTATGAACCCTAGCACTGCTCCAGAAAAAGAGGAAAACAACAACAACTTTGTTACAACACTAACATAACAATCTACTTTTATATATATAATATATATATATATATGGTCAAATCATAGGTAGACACTGTCTGGAAGGGACAAGGGCATAAAATCAGCACTGCTCATATACAGTGCTGCTTTTGTAACAAGACTGAGCTATCATATATAAAATGAAACTTTGAAACATTTTTTTCTGCATTCATTGCTATGAATATGACTTAGAAAACACAAACTATGCTTGAAATACTGTAGCAGTGTCATGCTTAGTAGCAATCCCAAGCCAAACCTGTGATAACTGTGAATGATGCAATCCATCCTGACAAAGCACCGAAACCCACAGATAATTTACATGTTCCCAGCACTTCACCACTGTTTTGGGGAACATATAGCAAGGCACATCGGGCAGTACTGACACCTGGACATCCTCTCAGACCAAGTGGCTCCTAGATGTATTCCTCAGGACAGAAGCAACTGTGCCCTTGAACATCCACCAGAAAAATCCAGTTTTCCTTTGAGGCAGACATAAATTGTAAACACAATAAATTGCAGCTGAACAAGAAATAAGAGCATGCAAACAGCACAGTATAATAGAGTTTTGCACTTAGCAGCACAGGTGGGTTTCTCCTGACTAATCGTTTTGATAGTCCCTTTCATTACAGATTTCCAATATGCCTGTAACAGAATTTCTGATCTGCTGCACCTCAGCACTACTGCATCCAGCTCCAGTTTGATGCATAATAAAAAGGGCTGTTTGCTGCAGAAAGAATCAAACCACTAAATTTTAGATACCTCAATTCTACAAATGTCCATTTGAACCTTTCAGCATAGATCCATTACTAATTAAAATGCACCACAGTTCATTGTATTTTTCATTTCTGAGCACAACTTTATGATATAAATTTATTTTTATTTATATTATTTCTACATTTCTGTTATATCAGCTATAGCACCAATTGTCACTGCAGTTTGAAAAAAAATGCAAGATAACTATTAAGTCTGATCATATAAAACTAACAAATGGTAAAATTTGAAATGAAGTATGCTAGTGTTGTTAAAAGGAGATATCATGCCACATTCAAACTAAATTTTCTGGAGAATCAATGTAAAAGGAAACAAATTCCCAAACCTCTTCTTTTGTTGTGTGAAGTAGAATTGCCAATTCTCCAGCCTTCATGGGATGACTGGCCACCTTCAAGTCTCTCCACAGGGAAAAACAGAAATACACGTACCATCCAGGAAGGCAGAAAACAAAGCTGCCCTTCATCTTTTTAATACAATGTTCAGTAAAGAAAGATAACCATAAAGACCTGACTAAGTACTCCAAGTCTATAAGTTAAGATTTCTACTGTTCAAAATAACTGAAATCTTTGAAAGCCTCATGCAAATAACTGGTAAGGGGAGCTTTCAGGAACAGTATTTCAGACAAAACATTCCTGGCTGCCTGGAGGTCAATGTGTGTGGTTTTTATCCAGAGTCAGTTAAACACAGGGTGAAGGCTAATGAGAACAGAGAATGAGTTGGACCAAAAAGTTCAAAGGTGGTTGAGTCAATTTGCAGTTGCTGAATTTTTCTTTTAGAGGAAGCTCCCCAGGCTTAAGGAGCTGCACTCAGTGGCAAATTAGGATTTATAAAAGTATTTGAGCACCTAGTTAACATCAATGATTTTATTAACAACATTTGAATAGTATAATTTACATACACAGAGCACATCACTGATCCATTCCCAAAAAATGCTGCACGTTTTTGTAGACGGTTCTGAAATAAGCTTTCTTGGCCTCAGTCTAATCCAAAAAATGGGACAAAAAAAGGCTCCAACTAATTCAAATAGGTGACAACTTTACCCAGTATATAACAGAAGTCTGAGAGTTTTCAGATCTTCACACCAAGGAGAGTAGGAAGGATTACAGATGAGCTGGGCGATAGCTGCTGGCTAACCTCTGCCCCATGGGAAAGCACTGCACTTGATACTGCTTGAGAGAGCTATCCTCTGCTCAACAGAAATAAAACGTTTTAAAAAATGATTAAGCAGAATGAAGAAAGAAAGAAAGAAAGAAAAAGAAGAAACGCCTTCAAACACCAAACTATCCTCCTTAATAGTCAAATGGAGGGATTCAATGAGGGCTGATGGTTTGACTTGTAAGACATCCCAGTGCCTCAGCTGCTGCACCCTTCCCAAACAGCCCATGCACATGTGATGGGGCCTGAAGACACAGTAAGGTAGTGAATGGCAAGCTGAGGAGCAACTTTACAGCTCACTGGCTTTTCTTCACCAGTTCCCAAGGACACTCATAGATGAACACATGCTTTCAAAGTGAAGTAAGTTAGCCTGTTTTCCACACTGCCTCTGGAAAGGCAGCTAAGGCTCTGTAAGCTCACAGGCTCACCACACCACCCCGGGCATTACCTTGCCTAGGCAGATGAGCCCAAAGCACCAAGATCAAATAGCAGCACAGCATACAGAAAAGGAGGAGTTCTTAAATGAAAATGCAGTATCTTTTCTTCTGGAAGCTTATTTGCATGGTAGAGTCATTCTTGTGAGAGCCTTCATATGAAGCTGTTGATACAGATCAGGTGGGTACAATTGCTACAGCCCAGAAATAGCCCCTCTTACTTCCATCCTATCTAACTCAGCTCCAGGGTAAGCAGTGGTATGAAAAGGTATAAACATGATACTCCATACGTATTAAATTTCAGGCATTTTGCTGGTCTTCACAGTAAGGATGAAGGAGCAAAGCAGCAACAATATCTTCATCCTTTTTAAAGTAGAAAAAAAAAAACCTTCAAAAGGTTCTTCATAGTGGTCTCAACATATCTCCAATACTAACAATAAGCAACAAGTAAGTAACAGAAAAAAAAAGAGAGGTAATAATGATGTGGTAAGTCCAACTCCATTAAGTCTTGGTAGCAACCAGTCTACTTCAGCTGTGTAGGAAGTTATGCCTCTCATACCATTCTTCTTGATAGTCCAAGGAGCAAAAGGATTATCATTTACCCAACCAACCCACAAAAAAGGACGTGCCACCATACCAAAGACAAACAAGGGATACAAACATCTTTTCAAGAAACCATGGATATCCCATATTGTAGTCAATAAACACAAATAAGCACAGAAGCATGTTGTTTTACATACGTACACATAAGCCTGGTTGAACTTAGGGATATAAATATGTCAGAGTGCTTAATTAGATCAAGGAAAAAGGAAATGTAACAAGATAGATAGGTTTCGTCATTGGCTAGGTTGCATCTCTGCAAAACACATTCTTGAGAAATCCACTAACAACTTAAACACAAAACCATTTCTGAATAAAATAAGTAGCCTTAACTTTGTGGTAGTCAAAAGCATCTAAACCTGAATCTTGTTTATGCAGATTTCACAGGGAAATTAGCCTACATTTGAAGCATAAGTAATTCTTGCAACTTACTAAGCATGACCACCCCATCCTCAGCAGGTTACGCACAGGTCAGCAGACACCGGCAGTGCATCTTCAGTGTTACAGGAAAATCTTTGATTATTTCTCTCTGAACAGATGACAGCTTCACAACAGACATCGGTCACCAAAGAAGTCACCCATAAGGTTTGACCGGCAGTCAGCAGGCAGAGCCCAGCACTTGACAGTGCCAATGAACCCGACTGCTACATCCAATAGAGAACATCAATTTCTACAGTCAATCTACCCATAGCCTTTGGGGGAGCAACCTGTCCCCAAGCTGTCCTCTCAAGAAATATGTGCTTCTGGTAAATCTGATACTACCCATACTACTACAAACAATATCCATCGTGGTTAAGACGCAAAAAAACTAAAACACTAATACACAGTTGCTGAAGTAAAAACACATAGGTAAGACATGTCTTGCACCACTACCTAATCTGAAATACATCACTTTTCTCTTGGTAAAAGTAACTAAGATGCCTCTTCAGTAGAGTATACTGACAACACCAGATGAATAAAGCCACTGCCAACGCACACCACACTTCTGTCGGTGCTGATGGTTGGGCTTCGGTTCTTTCGTGCAATGCAAACGTAAAAACAGAAAAAGCGTTTCACAGAATTTCATGTATGGAAAATTTGTACTTTGAGACCATCGTATTTCTCTTTTCGTATTTCATACATATGTTTTGTATGAAGTAAAAAGAAGTTTTCAAGAAGAGTCTAAGAATTTACCTAGGAAAAAACCCAGAAAATTTATTTTCAAATGGCAATGCTTTTCATATTGACACTCTTGTTCCACACTAACTTCGTCTAAGATGAGTTTATTCAATTTGCAATTAGATTATATGAAATTACAGAAAGGGAGCATAATATATTAAGACAAGAGGAAACGGCCTCAAGCTGCACCAGGGGAGGTTTAGGTTGGATATTAGGAAAAACTTCTTCACCAAAAGGGTGGTCAGGCATTGGAACAGGCTGCCCAGGGGAGTGGTTGAGTCCCCATCCCTGGAGGTATTTAAAAGAAGGGTAGATATGGTGCTCGAGGATGTGGTTTAGTGGTGGACTTGGCAGTGATAGGTTATCGGTTGGACTTGATGATCTTAAGGGTCTTTTCCAACCTTAATGATTCTGTGTTTCTATATCTAGGTTGGGAATAATTATAAAATAGCTACCGCAATTTAAATTCTCAACACTCAGATTTCTTAATATCTTTGCTACACCTTTATCATGAAGACAAGGTCCCCTGGTTTTAGCATTCTTAATATTGTGAAAAATTAAAAGATTTTCTTAGGAATCATTTTCTCAGAGTTGAGATAAAACTGGTGGGAGCACTTTTGGTGGAGAGTAGACTGCAAGATGTTCCATAGGACTATACACAAGGAGTGATAGACCTCACCTCCACTTATACATGCACCCACACCAGACAAAAGTAAATGATGATGAGGACATTTCTGATTTAGCACCAACTGAACTTTACAGAAGTTAGGGCCATCCAGAATTTGTTCTCTCTAAGCAGTATACACGTTTTACACAGCTTTACTGTCCTGGAGACCACAATGAGTATAACCCCCACCTTCATGCTGTTTAAAACTGACAGGTAGTGAAGCTATTAGAGTCCTTATCAAGGGTATCTGCATTTCAGATAACCACTCAAGCAGTAGCACCATGTTAATGCAACCCAAGGCACTGAACAAATCATTCAGGTCCCAGGAAACATACTCATTTATGGTGCCACCCACTAAGGGTCAAACAACAAGGAAACACTTATAAAGAAAGAGGATGTTTACAGATGAACAAACAGAATAGGTTTACATGAACATTAGACATTGTATCGAGCCACAACCCTGAAACTTCTTCAGACTCTCCATGTTCATACTGTTATTTCCACTATAAGGGCTTTAATTATCATAAGTTAATCACATCCCCGAGGCATTACAAGACAGCAGGCAATGGCGGATGCCTCTAATCCCTCTGGGGTGTAATTATTTCATAACCACTACACTTCAGGGTTACCTGACTGCCGTTACGGAAAATTTTATTCTCTCTCCTTTCTCAACCCAAGCCTTTTAAAATTAAATACATCTCTGACCTATTTTACACAATCCCCATTCTTTCCCTTAACATGCAGTGTAGGACTTTGTTCTTTTCTTTAGACAGTAGAGGAAGGCTAATCTCCGCCCCCCCCCCCCCCCCCCCCCCCCGCCACTTCATGGCATATCCAGCACAGCGTAAACTACTTGGAGGCAGTATTTTCAAAGGTGACAGACTGGATTTGAACAGAGATTTATTCATTGCTTGATTTAGGAAGGATTATGATCCTCAGCTTTACAATGAAAAGTTTATAAAAGACTTGCCACTGTAAGAAACCAGGGTCAAACACATGCAGGCATGTTTTCAGCTACAGCTAACCACCTTTCTGGTGGTAGGGATTTTTGACATGATTACTTGTTCCTCTCAAGTTGCTGCCATATAATAAGATAAAACAGGATGTGGATCAACATGATTTGGTTTTGGGGGGTTTTTTTGGTTGTTTTTCTTTTAAATTATGAAGCCCTCTTTGCTTTGTCCATCTCCAATCTCAAAATCCTGAAAGACGAGTCACCAAAAGAACATAAGCAAAAGAGATTTTGCTTGAGGAATAGACCTTTCTATTTTTAGAGACTGCCAATGGCAGATGAAAATGCTGTTTTCCTCACCATGAAAGAACAGATTAGGAATATAAGGAATTTTAGAGAATACAAGAGAAATGAATCCTCCTTTCCTCACCCAGCTCCTGGCAGAGCACCCCAACAATTTCCCACATTACACCCAGGCCTCTGAATGGGAACAACCAAGACAAAGTCAAGGCTTTCAGACCAGGGCATTGCCATTTCTAGGTCTTTTCAGTATCCATCTATGCAGCTCTGGAAAAATCTGCAAACCAAAAAATTGCAACGACAGTTCCCACATTGACACACGTACTAGAGCAATAACTGGCAGCGCTCTCATGGCCTTGGTGGGGCTGACATCAGTGTTCACATACCAGCAGAGGAGAATGAACTAGACTGTGCTTGATTTCATGATCGAAATCTTGGAATACGCTAAAAATACCATTCTTCCTCTTAAAGATCTCAAACTGTTAATATTTCAGGCTTTCCTCTCCCTGTTTAACAGGTTTGAGGCCCTTATGGACTTGTTTTGTTGAGTTCCCACAGGAGATAAGGGCAAAGAATAAGTAACGAAAGCAAAGGGGTGAAATAAAAGGGGGAAAAGTACATTTCAAACTGAGTCTGCCTGCTCAGCAAGAACCCAGGCAAGAACACTGTCACTCTTTGGCAGAAGCAATAAAATAAATCAATATAACTGTAAGATATCATTAGATGTCAAGTACCTTAGCCAAATCCTATGGTATCCGCCATCTGATCTTGCATCCTGACATTTCTCTCTCTCTCAAGTACACTTTTAGAGTGGGACTCTGAACAAATGCTTTCCCTTGCACTATTCAGCAATAATGCATTGACATTTTAAACTATACAGGAGTCCAAACAGCTGACAACAACTGTCTCTTGCTAGCACCGTAGCTATTTGGCATGGTAGCGAACAGATTTATCCAGCATATTTTATTTATGTGATATGCCAACTGGATGGTTACAAATACCGGTTTTATCTGAATTTGCCAATTTTAAAGCATTTATTTAGACACTGAGGAAATCTCAAGTATTTAGGACCTTAAGAGGTCTGATTTTCGAAAACAACACTCAAGAGTTTCCTTTCTAAACTCATTGAGGGCTCCAAGGCATCACATCTCTACAATACCTAGATATCTAAGCAAAAACTTAGGGACTGAGTTTTTCAGAGTGGTGTTTCGAAATTCTGGCTACAGGATAAGCCTTCATCTCTTCTGCTCTACTACTGGTTTAAGTTGTCACCCAAAGTGTTTAGAGTAAGCTCTGCAGTTCAGATGCCAAGCTCTCCTCTAAGGATGACTGAAGCAAGGCAAGAGGGAAACTGTTGCTGGGAAGGTAATTTGCCTGCCCCAGTTCTCCTGAGATAAACTCAGACTCATTAGATAGAAGCAAATAAAAAAATTGTCTGCAGTTCATTGTTTTCTTTAAGATATTGTTAATAAATCTCCTATATTCTACAATAAGATTTCAGATCAATTAGGACAATAGAGGCAGACATTATTTCAAAAATAATTATCTAGCCTGTAAACGTGGTCTATGAAGAAGGAATATTTAGTGAACTATGCTAACATTTGAAAAGGGATCTATCAATGACCTTTAAAAGTCCTTCCATTTTCTGTTCTCCAGTGATTTCTTGATGCAATTCTATAAACATTAAAACAAAATACTGATCTTCTTGATAACGGAAACATTTTCTTTGAAAATTAGTGACCAAAACACAGGAAAGTGCTTGAGTTCACTGACTTGCAAATCCACACCAAAGTAAAGTTAATGTTGCTTCATTAATTGGCTAAAACATGGTGGGAGGGGGCCAGTTTTAGCTACTTAAATATACGTCAACTCGATATTCCAGGAAAACAGCAGCACTGACAGTTTTCCAAATCATGAAAACTGAAGGTCTTATCTTTCAAATGGCTCCAGCTTCCACAGAATTACAAACATCACTCTAGAAGTGTGAAAATAGCACTTTATCAGGTTGTGGTTTTTTTCCTTCTCCGATTTAGTTATTTGACACTGTTTCTTTCTCCTCAAATGGAGCAGAAATGAAGACTACACTGGTAAACACACACTTGTAAAACACACTGGTAAAAATAAACAGTTCAACACATTTATATATACAGCCTTCAACCTCCATATAATTGCTTTGAATCTGGCATTGAGAGGGTAAATAAGAAAAAAGGTATTTCACTTTCATAAAGCAAGTGCTAATCTGAATGGCCTGATTTGGTGGGGTTGCCACTGTGTAACTGAGAGCCAGTCATAACACCAACACCATAACAGCTTGCTTACCATCAGAATTGCTATCTCTGGCAGTCACAGGGGAGAGTGATGGACTGGGAAGAAATGGAGATTCTAACCATCTCTTGCAAAGTACATGCAAACATGGAGGGGAACCTCAACAGAACGAGAACTTGTGGAAGTTTGACCAGAGGACTTTGAACTCAAACACTGTCACAGTAGAAACTTCCACCAATACTTCAATACTTTGGAACTCAGCATCATCTCCTCTTTCTGTTTGCACACCTCAAGATGGTTCAGGCCCAGCCTCAACTGCAGGAGAAACATTTATTAGTTTCTTCTAGAGCATAAGTTCTCATTTAGAAATAAAAAGCATTGATCATTTCATACTGTTTGCCACTAAAGAGCAAGGACTCAGCAGTTAAGAACTTCTAAGACCTGGTGAAGTACATACACCTGCTGGCTGCTAAGCACTAGGGAGTATGATGACGAGGAGACAGCTGGTAGACATCAGCTCCACAAGCCAAAATGCTGGTTCAGAAATACAGTCAGTTCATCCCAGTAAGCTGCAACCATTTGCTCCACTGGCTTTAAACTGGAGTTCCACAAACCTTAGTTATTCAAACCACACAGTCACTTAAATATTCAGATTTCTGTCACCTAGACAGGAGACAGACAGGCAAATTAGCTATGTTTTAGATTTGTGTAGCAGAAAGAATATAAGCCTTTTTGTTAATCAGGATTTCAGTTACTCTTTCGTTTGATTTCTAGTTCTAAAGGAATACAAGAACAGTTTGTTTTGCTTTAAAAATTTTATCTACATGATAAACAATATGTGCATCTCAAGAAATCAAAAACATTACGACCCATCAGGAGGTGAAGGCTACTCTGATTTTACAAGACAGCAGCAATTAAAGTATTATAAGCATCTCCCCTTGGGATGGGGCTCCTTCTCTGCCCAACTCGGAACCGGGACTGAGCTCCAGTCACGGGCCATTAGGCTAAGTGCTGTGCAGGCACAGGGAGAAAGGACATTCCTCTCCTAAAGATTAGGTAGAAAATACGCACACAGGATGCTAGAGGGGATGTAGTAATGCTAACAGACTTCTGCAGAGCACTTTTTTTTTTTTTTTAAATGCTTTAGAAGTTAAGGCTTTTAACCTAAGTAAGGTAGGGCAAAAAAAAAAATATCAGATGAAAGAGAATGAAGGGAAGTGGTCATAGACAAGAGGCTGTAGAAGGAGAAAAATATTTGTATGCACAGCAGGAACTGACTAGTTTAGCTAATGACAGAGCAAAACAATAGGTTAAAGGCTAGACTTAGTCTGCCTATATACAGGAAGATACAAATGTAGTGAGCGATGTCTTCAATTTATTAATGCAAATTTATACTGATGATTAAAGAACAAAGAGGGGGCTGTGCTGAGGGGCAGAGCTCCTCCAGCAGTGCTGACCCTGGGCTCCTCCCGAGGTGCCTGCCTGCAGGGCCAGGGGAAACCACGCCTGGGAACTGGGGCAAGCTTTAGCCAGGACGGGATACTCGCCTAGTAAGTTATCCAATACTTCAAAACTTACAAGAACTTTATTATTACCTTAAGTTTATAAGATTATACTAAAGTGCAGAAATGCTTTCATGCAATATGGTTATGACTTTATTTTAATTCCAGGACAGCGACTCCAGAGGAGCATCTTCGTTTCATTTCTCATATTTTTATAGTGTCTTGGTTTTCCTTGGCACCAGAACAGAAAGAAATGCCAAAGCCTTCTCAAAAATAAAACATGAGTTGTCTTCTGGCAAACTGTACTAGCAACAAGAAGAAGTCACTGATAGAGGAAGGGAATGATACAGGAAAAGCAGTGCTTTTGATATTTTTCATCGAACGGACTGAGGCAGAGTGAAGTCAACGGAATTGAAGGAAAAAAGAAAAACAGAATCCCAGATCTGTGAAATTTCTGTCCACTACTTGCATCACAGGATATTTCTCCCTCTCTTTTCAAATATGATAAAGCTACACACATGCACACATATATTCATATACTGCACTTATGCAAAAAACAGACATATACACATGCACATGTATGCACATACCTTTATGTTATACGTGGAAAAATATTAATATTGTACATAGGTATGTAGCCTTTACTAATAAAGGACATTTTCTGTACTGCTTATATCTAAAAGTCCAGTGGTTACTCTTCTTAAATTTCCTCTTCCTGCTTAATTTCCTATCACATTAATATTCAGAAATTATGTATAGAGGATTTAAGCTTAAAAGAACTAAAACTTTTAGCTAGTCTTCTGCTGCAAAATCATGGAGAGAATTTATACTACTGCTGGACATGTCTAGAAGGATTCAATAATCAAACATAAAATAATTTTATTGCATAAAGCAAATTAGAATGATGCCATAGAGTGATACCAACAGCTGCCAGCCCCTTTTCTCACAAGCTGAGACAGAATATGCAAAAGGTAGTAGAAGAGGCTACAGACTTCATTTTCCCAAGTCCCTTTTGCCCATTTTCAGAAGTGCACCTAGAGAGCCAGGCTGGCCAGGAGGGAGCATAGGAGGGCCTTTCAGCCACAGTCCCTTCCAGAACAAGCTGCCATGGTCAGAAAGCCACCTTGGGCATCAGATTCTGCCCCTCTGGTAACACAGTCAGTGCAGCACTGCCCTCCTAGGGAGATTTTCTCTCCCTAGCATGCAACCTGAGCTTCCCAAGCTGTAATTCATGGCCCATGTCCTTTGTTATATCATCTGGCATTACCAAGAAGTGCTTGGCTCCATCAGCTTTGCAATTACTCTTCAATCTTCTGTAGGCTGCCATTAGATTTCCTCTTTGCCAGGCTCAACAAGCCCAGCTCCTGCAGCCTGCCTTCATGAGAAACGTGCCCTAGGCTCCTGATCATCTTGGTAGCCCGTGCTATTTGGACTTGAAGCTCTCCACTGAACAAACTTAACCTTCCTTGCTACCTGTCGCAGCGGTAGCAGATCTCAGGTTTTAACAATCATATCGCCCTAACTTTAAAAATCATACAAGAATATGCTGGTTCCTACCATACCTGAGCTGGCCTCTCCGTAAAAACGGACTTTAACTTTTTCACTTATCTGAACTTCTTTTCATTCACAGCTGACACTCAAGGATAAATATAGCTCAGCAAACATCAAAGTATACACACACACACACACACTTTTCTTCATTTACAAGAAAATTATTTAGGGCAAAATCCAGCAACCCTTTTCATTTGTACTAGCACAAGTCCTGATCAAAAGCTTGCTGAAGCCAAGGGGAGCATATCCAATGACTTTAATTGGGTTTGGGTTAAGCCATTAACAATCCTAAAGACAGTCAAATCCTTTTTCTTTTGCAAGGAAAAGTCCAGTTAGTAGGTGGGAGAACTCCAAAGTAGATGCGGTGTGCTTCAGAAGCTGTGCTAGTAATACACTAGGTAAGATCAAATCCTTTGCTCAGTACAGTATTAAGGCAGCTCTCAGACTTTAGTGTCAGCTACTGACTGAATACTTATTTTTATTAATGATAGTAAAGGTATCAGTCCCAGCATCTGGGACAAGTTCCAATTTGAGTTATTACATTTTGGTCTGGCCAAATCTTTCTACAGCATCTTCACATACGGAACACTTTTTCAGCTCTCAATATTAAGCAGCTTTCAGCTTTGAACTCAATACTTATTCAACCAAGAGTGGCTGCATTTCAGTAGTTTATGAAATTATTACGTACAGTAAAATCTCTAGAAACATTATGGGTATTTATTTCATTTTAATATGAACCCATTAGTTAGAAAGAAGCCCCATTCTGCAGAGGCATATCCAATTCAGCAAGTTTAGCTTTGATTTTTTAACGTTATTACCACTAAATTACTTT
Source organism: Platalea leucorodia (assembly GCF_965183815.1). Taxonomy (NCBI): domain Eukaryota; kingdom Metazoa; phylum Chordata; class Aves; order Pelecaniformes; family Threskiornithidae; genus Platalea; species Platalea leucorodia. The sequence goes on along the minus strand of NC_138829.1, from coordinate 40,972,116 downwards.
CCTCCGGAATTATAGTAAGCTGAAGCAAGATATTAATTTCGTCTGAGACTAAACTACATACTGAAAGCTACTGGCCACTTTAATTAGTTCAGCACTCCCAAAATCATTAAAATGAACAAAAGTAAAGAAAACTAAGAATAAGCTGCATGCCACACACTTAATTTCCTCTGTAGCTTCATATTGCAAGATTGATGTCAAAGACGTTAGTTCAATCAGCAATAACACGGTATCCAAACATGTGGCTTTTGCACAGACAAACCAAAACCATGAATAAAGACAAAGTAACTTAAAAGGCAGGTGACAGAACAGAGATGGCAGTGTGACCTATACGGAGAAAAAGCACAGATGACATGGAAGGCAGCAGGACAGTTTATTTACCCTGCACAGCTCAAAATATCAAACATCCCTCCTCATTCCCAATATTACAAAGCCACCGTTTGTCCCCAGCATCACCATGATGTGAAACACCTCAACTGAACTTCAATGCATTCACTACCCAGAGACTGTAACACAAGCCTTTTGCATTTATTTCTTTGAAGCTTTGCTCTCAAAGGCTCTGTTGATAGAGCCAGACAGATTACCAGGACCACTGATGCTGTCAGTATTACTGATACTTCAGCTGCCGTGCATACAAATAAGTACCATCAGCTTCTTCCTCCTGAGGACTTCAAACATTTTCACTGGGATACAGGCACAGGACAAACCTCTGTATAAGCTAAAAGACCTGTTAACTTTAAAATGGGTCCCCAGCTTCCCCACATACCACCCAGGAACCAAGGCAGGCACAGATGGACACTGAAGTCGGCAACAAACGTGCAGACTAAGCAGCCTCCTGGATCCTCCTATACCTATTCTTATGCCACATTACTTATAAAGATCCTCTTGCACAGACAAGCTGGAGTAGGCAGAGACAAAACGAGGATGTCCTAAGGTGATGTTCCCTGCACCATCTTGGACCAGGAAAGGCCACCAACCTCAGTTTTCCTCCACTCTTACATAAGGTGTCAAGATAGTAACTTTGCAGGTGCAGCTGGGAACACCAGCACAGAGTGGCTGGACTTCATACGCACTTCCTTCAGCTGCCCGCCCTGGGAGAACACTTGCTGCAGCAATGGAGCAACCTGGAAGCAGAGCAAGCTGTCCCCCTGTACCCCTGCAGTCCATCTGCAGGTGCTTCCTTTCCCCTAGTGCCCCTGTGCTCATTTACAGAGAGCATCACTACCTCATCAGGCTTTAAAGCTTTAAGATCCACCAGAAAGGGGGTGGTTCTGTCTTCATATGCTCAAATGCTACCACACAGCAGCTGCCCTACCTTACACTGCCTGGCCAGCCAGTCATAATAAATGAAAAAGGGTCATCTACAGCATTTTCCTCATGTTTAAAATTGGCTTTGAGGGACCTATTAACCTGTGCTATTATGCTGTCTCCTTGCTTCTCCACAGAACAAAACGTAATCCTCATGTTTCCGTAAATTATCATGATGAGGTATTTCACAAGAGGTTTCATTTTAGCTCTGCACATACACTGCTTCCAAAAGACATACTGTGTACATCATCACTTAACTACTAGCACCACTGCCGATAGATTTGTGGTCTTTATTTGATGTGTCCATCCTGCTGCATGGAGCTCAGTACAAGGAATCTGACAAACATATCAGCTTCATCAGATGGAAATTTTTTTTTTTCCCTCTCCTGTTGAAGTCAGCACTAGCCTCTTAAAGAAAATAAATAATTATATTACACAATGTTCAGAATCTGGAAACTCATGACAGCTTCTCATTCATTCAGAGGAGGCACTAAGGTAGCTGACTTGAAGGGAACTGCTAAACCACGAAGAAAGTCAAGAGTAACAAATGCAAGGTAGGTTAGCTGTAACATTTGGATTACAACACTGAAAAACAACTTCATGAACATAGCTGAGCCCAGTAGCAGCACCGATGAAGTACGTCAAATCACTGCTGCCACTCCAACACAGCCAGGACAAATACTCTGACCCACTTCACTGGAGGGCCTCCTCTTTATGTAATAGATTTGATGCTAGCAACTATTTCCCCTTTAAGAATGAGCAACTCTAGGATGCCATTTAATCAGGCCACCATCTATTCTGTACATTCCCAAATGAAGCAAAACCAGCAAATTATTCTTTTCTCTCCATTTCAAAGACAAAGGGAAAAAAACACAATGAAAACACTATAGAAAGCCATTAAAGTAAGAGACAACTGATTTTGTTATCAAAGTCTTTATATATTGGACACAGACCTTGGACAACAGCACCACAACAGCAGTACCCATCTGCGACTGCCAATGCCTTTAAGAACCCTAGATGTAACAATTGTGAGATGCACTTTAGCAACCAAAACAACAAAACCCCCAAAACGTCAGATGCATAAATGGAGGCTTTTGTATCCCAAATGATTAAATCAGAGTGATCTAATATTCATACTTCCCCTAGAGTATGTCTCTTTGTTTTGAGTGCCGTCTTGAGACTCCTTGGCAGAGACGAAGACGACAAAGTGCAGCTGAGCAGTTCTCTCGCCTGAACTGCTCTCAAGACAGCACTTTGAAACAGGAAGAGACAAGACTCAGGAGAACATATAAATATCTTATAAGGTGCTGGAACACTCAGTAATTAATTTTTCAGCAAGGAGAAGCTTTTATTTCAGCAATGTGTAAAAAATAAATTTTGAATTCCATACCCACTGCTCGGCTACCCATGCTCTGACCCAAAGCAACAGCAGAAATGGAAGAGTCACAGTTAAGGAACCTGCATAAATCAGGCCAAGAGCCGCTGCTTTTACTTAACCTGATTTCCACGGCAATAGATGAGAGCTATATTTCCATTACAGAAGTCTGTGGAAAATTTTGTTTTCTTTCTGTATGAACCTAAGAGCACTCTGGCTTTAATTAGGACAAGAAGAGGGGGTGCAAGATCCTGAAAGCTTTACCTGCTTCAGCACAGAAATGCTTTTGTCATTCTGGAGTCTGGGGTAGGTTAGACAAAGCACGAAAGCATTAGCCACACTGAACAGGAATGTCCAGTTTTTATGGGATCATTACCTTAACAGTTACAGTGAGACAGATTCAACACACGATCTGATCGGGAAAAAGTGCTCCTCCATCCCTCCTCTCCTTCCTGAGCAATGATTTTGCCTGAGGCTCTTCCTACACAATTTTATCCCATCTCTCCTTGATATATTGCTCTTCTAATATAGAATCATAGAATTGTTTAGGTTGGAAAAGACCTTTAAGATCATGAAGTCCAACCGTTAACCTAGCACTGCCAAGTCCACCACTAAACCATGTCCCTAAGCACCACATCTAGCCTTCTTCTAAATACCTCCAGGGATGGGGACTCCACCAGTCCCCTGGGCAGCCTGTGCCAGTGCCTGACCACCCTTTCGGTGAAGAACTTTTTCCTAATATCCAACCTAAACCTCCCCTGGCGCAGCTTGAGGCCATTTCCTCTCATACTATCGCTTGTTACTTATGTGGGACCACTTGCCCTGTTCCAAGCTCTTCTCTGCAGTCCTGAGTAAACAATTAGTGATAGCCTCAGTTAGCTCCCTGATTAGTTGACCTGCTATGTCTGCCAAGATCTGGAGGGCAGCTTTGGATGTGCACCTAAATGGTTTGCTACACATTTCCACTTTCAGCCAGGAAGCCACAGAGAAGAGAAACTGTTTCTTGTGATGTTTCTGGAAAAATTTCCAACATCAAGAAGTCATCAGACTGGAATATAAATTCAAAAACCACTGAAGTTCCCCAGTCCCTTGATCTCACTAGAAGAAAGAAAGAAATTAAAGTTCCTACACCACTGCTGCAGCCCACCACTGATGCAACAGTCCCATAATAAGGATGATAAACCAGATTGCTTTTCTAAAAAAAGTAATGGTTTTCAACTATCGTTTCATTCCACAAAACAGAAAAAGTATTTGTTAAAAAAAAAGTCATGGGAGGAAGGAAAAAAGCCAACAGAAGTCAGGAGTCCAGCTGTCACAACATGCACCTGATGCCAGAGGACTTGGTTCAAACACCTGCCCTCAATGAGGCAGCAAAAGAATTTAAATCAAGGCAATGTGTTGGGTGGGTGCATTGCGATGCTTGAGCTAGCCTAGGTCTTCATCTCTGGATTTGATAAACACACCACCGGGAACCCAATAAAAATCCTTACTGATACCCTGTACACAAGTTTTCATAAACAGTTTCTTTAAATAAAATTCTCATCCTGATATCCCCAAACAAAACGTACCTCACAGCATTTGGTTCCCCTGTGAATTATTGAGCCATTTTATAATGATTCAACTATTTGTTCAGCTGCTTGCAAAGTTACTGAACTAACAATGAACAACAATTCGTATTAAATATTTCAGATGTTTCTTTCAAAGGTCTCATCCTTAGGAATCCAGGAAGATAATACTGATTTCCATTAGGTAAACATTTTGTCAGCAGTAATTCAAGTTTTGTGCACTGAGCATTCCACAAAGGTAAAAAGACATTTCTTGTATCAGATTCCAGCATTAGCAATGAATACTTAAGATCTAAGGCAGCAATGTTTGAGGGGAAAAAATCCCACACAAAACCCAAACTTAGTAAATATGTATGGACACAGTGAGGTCACTGGGTTACCAAAGACAGACTACCATAGAACAGATGAAACATTCAGTGCTCCAGGTAAAAGCAGCCACAATGACTGTCACCTTGTTGCTCTTGGCAGTTACAAACTGCTCACTATATGCAGTGGAAAAGTCCTTTTCCAGCAATCCCCAATCACTTGATTTGCATTTACCACCACACTCACCACCAACTTCATTCTGTTCTGTTGGTGGTGGTGTTTTTATCTGGGTTTCGTTTTGTTGTTTTGGGGTTTTTGTTGTTTGTTGGGGTTTTTTTGGTTTTTTGGGGTTTTTTTGTTGTTGTTGGGTTTTTTTGTTTGTTTGTTTTTGTTTTTAACATCAGAGGCAGCCACTACTTAGTGAACCTTTGACTTCATGGATGGTAACAACAGAGACAAGAAGGGGTTCCTTGGGCACTTCACGTGCACTCTCCAGCTTCAGTCTAGGGCCAGGTTTTAACCTTTCCAAGAGCTCTTCTCAAATTTTGCTGAAGTGAAATTGAAAGATAACACAAGATTTGGGTGTGATTTTTATCCAAACTGAGGAGCACCAGGGGGACAAACAGAAGAACATCCGAGAAGCCCCTGCAGGAGTTAACCCTGGCGAGGCAAGGGGGGTGCCTAGGGAGCCAAAGGGGTTCCTTTGTGCTGAAGCTGCTGCCTTCCCTTCTAAGCTGCTCATTTCCCACAGGATCAAACTGTCAGGTCCTGTGGATACAGAACCCAAAACCATCAGAGCCAAGACAGACAGACTGGTATTTTCTGTACACCTCAATTCATACTACTTCAGCATCGCCAGTGTAATTTCTTTTGCAGGGGATGTCTGTCTGCTACAAAATCAACCGGAATTAAATGATTTCCAACAGACCCACAAAGTGGTGGCAAATTGTCATTGTTTTCTTACGCTTTGGATTCAAATCAGATAACTTTCCAGATACAAGTCAACGGTTGCACTATCTTCAGCGTACAGACAACAGTAGTGCCATTACCGTAGCTCTGTTTTTCCATGCATGGAAAAAATATAATTAACACAGCTCCAGTTAATTTTACTATTAAGAGCCCAGTGGGGAACAGTGCAAGTGACAAGAACCCAGTGCTGCCAAGGTTTATGTGACATTTTGTGCAAGTTATTGAATGAGCTAATTTGTACGTAGCTCCAAGCCCATGTTTAACAAAATTGTGTGAATTTACAGATGTGGAAAAGTAATTATAGCACCAGTGAATTAAATAGTCCCTTTATCTGGGGCACCACCAAAACAGCTCCTGCAGTCATGGTCATGCCAACACGCAGAGGAGAATTGTGCTCGCAAATACAGAGGTTGTGAAACACCCTCTACAGCCCTCCAGTTCCAGGTCTCCTTGCTCAAACTGCCAACTAATGCAAGACATAAGGAAAAAACACGTGAAACAGTAAGAGTCAGAGAGGAACATTCTTAATATGCAATGGCCACCACACCTATTTTCATCAAATGGGGAAAAAATATAACTCAAAATAGCTGGTAGAGGATGAGAACAGAAGTGACGCCTGCAGCACTATACTCTGAGGAGACTCTGGTACACAAACCCATTTACATCTAGAGTTTAAAAACAACCTTTTCTATTTGACTTCAATCTCGCAGAACCCCATTTTTACAAAATCAAAATATGAACAAAATTGGAATTAATCTGCTCTCAACCAAGAAATATATCTGAATAATTTATTAACATATTCCTTCATTGAATTATTCTTCCTACCTATTCCACTCATTCTACTCTCAATTAAAGCATTAGAAAAATACATATTTTGTCATTTCTTCTTGTGTATGCCAAAAATAGGTATCACTTTACCTTCAGAGGCACGGAATTATTGGTCCAAAGTATAATTTCCAAACACCTCAATGCAAGGTTAATATTAATGAGCTCCATTAACATCAAAGAAAAGCAAAGTAGGGAGACATCTTATTTAAAGGAACACCTTTGCTGATTTCCCCCCTCCCCCTCAAAGACAAGTAGCCTTTGAACTAAAATATCAAATGTACTCAAGAATGAGAATACAATTCTTTGTTAAGCAGACATGTGTACTTCAGTGTCTGGTTAACTGGTTACTTTTCATTTTCTTCAGGTCATTTAACTGTGGAGAGACAAGGAAAAAGAAGATACAGGACAACAGCAGCAGCGATAAAGAAAAAAGAATAAAAGTAATTGCTTCCCCTTGAACATGGTATGACAGCTTCTCGTGAAAAAAAAGAAAGTGTGCTTCAAAATGTCTTAGGATGCAAAACATGAGTTTTTAAATGGAACTTCATTTGCATATTTTCATGGTCCTGCACATGTAATTCTATTTATTGAAATGGATCCTCCCACTCAAACTTCATCGCAGAGCCTTATGAAAGAAGTACATAATCCTCTGAAGAGATATTTTATTAATCAGGATAGAATAAGGGGTTAGCTGAAGTTCTACTATAAAACAAAAAAAACATGGTTTCATGTGCATTTCATCCAATTCCATCCAAACTCTTCTCTTTCATTTTAATATTAGGGTGCAAGACTGCATCTGAAATAGCCAGAAGCTGCCTCCTGGAACAAGTCAGGCTGGCAGCTCTCTACTACTTCACTACTTCATTTTGTTCGGTTTTTAATAAATGAAACAATCCCATGGCTAAAATAATGCCTTAGGCAGAAAGAAAACACTCATATTCACCATCTTGCCCAAAACAACATGCAAAAGTAAATCAACAAACATAGTGAAAATACTGCAAGACCATAACTTAAAATGTTGACAACAACAAATACAGAGAATGACATGAGAAAGATGCTGGGGGAAGAGAACAGTTTCCAAAAATGCAAGGCACTAAGTGCTACAGCTAGAATAGAATACTCTTACCCTCTAGCTGAACCTTCCCATTTTATCTCTGTATTCTAAATTTGCACTGGTTGCTTTGCTAAAAATAAACTTTGAAGTTGTCATAGCTATTGGTCCTGGCTCGTCTTTTTTCTGCCTCTGAGAACAGCTAAAGTAATAGATCACTGTAATTAGACTTTTATGGGTGCAAGAGACAGTTTGTTTCAGTTAAACATGAACAGAGAAAAGATGAGCCAGAGAGGAAAGAAAACTAAATAAATTTAAGTAAGACAACTGCTTCTGAATATGTAGAAGACTGAAAAAAAAAAAAAAAAAAAAAGAGAAGATAGCTATAGGCTCATCACCAAAATCTCTAACTACAAAGAGGGATACGATACACGAGAGCTAAGGCCACCTTTACACTAGGGCTAAGGCCACCTTTTCCAAGATCAGAAAGACAGATTCATACATGTAAAATGCAAACAAATTATTCTATCCATGCATTAATTGACTCAAAAGATTTAAGGCATATAGGATACATACGAAAATATATCACGCATATATACATATATATCTTTTTAATATATCTTATATATGTTCTAAGAATGTATCTCCTATATTAGGCTAAACGATATAGCCAGGAAAAACATAAAGGTTATTTGTTCATCCTCATTACTTCAAAGCCATGTAAATGTGCGTGTATGTACTTATATATCTACAAAGAGAAATAATAGTTATTTGAGGGTCTACCTAACTACCACATTCCATGCATTTCCCTATTTGTAACTTTGCACACCACCTACTAATCTGAATCTTTAACCCCAGCTAAGTCTTAACTATTACTGCAAGACAAACGATGGAAAGAAACAGCAAACCACAAAGTGTCCAAAAGCCCTTCCTGCAGGTGGATCACCTCCACCCGACTCTAAAAACATGTTCCTGCCACTTGTATGACAGCTTTATTTGCGTCTAAACAGCAATGAAAGTCAGCTTCTGAAGTCCGCTGAGCGCTACCTTCTTGCAATTTTACCCTAATGCCTGAGATCATTAATCATTCATACACATCTAACAGACGTGGAAATCAAACCCACAGTCCCCAGCTTTACCACTGACAGCTACAGTCAAGGTCAGTGGCATTAACTTTGGTCATGGATGCCGACATGTGTCAAACTTCAGCAGTACAAATTGTTTGCTACTGCATGAATAACATGCTATTGCACATATTTTAGACAGTGCCTATTTGAGGTAATCTGAAGAAGGTAAAAACAGAAAGCTAGAAAGACTTCTTGGCACATTGTGTCTCCTTCTCTACTTCGGTAAGAAACAATGTCACACAGGCCTCTTCAAAAACATGCCTACATCTATCCTAAAACCAGTTGGCCGCACAACTCCATGCAGTGGCTGCTCCAGAACTCCACCACCTCCTAATTCCCAGATTGCATTTATTCATCAGAAATTTATAAAAATTTGTGTGCACACCAGTACTATCCTCAGCTTAGTAAGGTCTTCTCCCTGCCTGACATTTATCCCTTAGGGCACTCTTGCAGATTAATTACATCTCTCCTACCTCATTTTGTTTTGCTCAGCTAAATAAACCACCTGTTTCTAGTCCTTCTTGTGTAACCAGGTCATGTTTTCTGAAGACAGAAGACGACAACAGAGAAACCTACACCATGACCTCGATGAGGCCATATCACTGGCCCTTTGTATCATACTATTGACACCTATCACTGCCCTGGAAATACTTCTCCAACACGCTCTAGGATTATATTTGTGGTTTTCATTGCCATTGCACAATACTGGACCATGACTGTCCTATGACTCACCAGCATACTCGGGTCTCTCTTCTCTGCTGCTCCTACCCGACAGATCTGTTGCACACAACCATTCCCATCTTTGTCTCCCACCGTACAGCCTCTCTCTCTCTGTAGAATTAAATTTAATGCCACTACTGTGATTCCTCTCCCCAAGATTTTGCTATATAAGGTATGGAAAAGAGAATTACTGAACATTACACCTGGTATTACAGGAAATGGCAAGAAGTAATCTCCTAGATAAAGACCATCCAGCTCTGCCTTTACTGAAGCTACAATTTAACAAGTAGCCCATCTTGCACACAGGCATTTCCCCCTCTCTATGCAACACCATATGCAGTCAAAGTCAAAGAAATTAGCAAGGTTTCAAAAACTGGTCAGCTTTGGTTTACAGCCAAGGCACATGAGTATTTGCAAGGATAAATTAACTGAAACCTTCTCTTCAACATGCAATACAGAAGTGCAGAGTTAAAGTTGCCCTGCTGCCTAACCTGTATATTAACACATCTTGGTAACAAGATTGGGTTTAAATTTTCCAACATTAACGATGCTAATTTGGGGGTTACTTATCAAAAATTGTGAGCGTTTCAATTCCCAAAGTACTAATATATTATACTATCAAATTCAGTCCTAGTTTAATCCTGGGTTACTGCTTTTAGTCTGGAAACAGAGTTAAAAAAAATCAGGAAATGTCAAGAGCAAGATGGCTTAAAATGCCATGAAGTAATTTCTAACGACAGTACAGAAAAATCTTTGGGTAAAATTTGAAGACTATAGGTCTGCAGTGTTATCAACTCATGCATTATCATCATAATTTTATACTTTTATGTTAAAGAACCCGTTACAAAACAGAAGCAATTGTGTGATAGTCTCAGATTTCATGTACAAAAATAAGGTTCAAGGCCTTTACATGCAACAGAATCCCAAAATATGACTCAAGAGACAAATAAAAAGGATGCCAAAAGTATTCAACAGTTTAAATGCATTTTAGGTTCTGCTGCCTCTCACTAGAACAGCATAAAACCTTGAAAGGGTTAGGAAACCTCAAAAAAGATGGAGACTGCTTTCATTTAATAAAGTATAAAAGTTGTATGCATGAAATCCATTTCATTTTAACACACTGCAGCTTTTTATTTCTTTGCAACAAGTCATCATGTGGACTATACCCCTATGGGTTTTGTCTGCTTTTGGTTGCTTGGACAGTGTCCCATTGAGATAGTTTTTCAGGTTCTTTTTCGGACAACTTAAAAGCAAACAAACAGTAGTCTTGGTCTTCTGACTAGCTCCCAATAGGAGCATTATGTTTTTTTTATCTGAACAGCTAATTTTAACAACAGTCTCTTCCCCCATCTTCCTGCTTTGTGGTCCATACATTTTTTGCATGCATACATCTGTCTTCGCAACTGCGTGTTCTCCTATTTCCCATCCTATCACCACGTTGGACCCGGTCTGATAGCAACACTCCAGCTATTTGCCACAGCTGGAACCCTGGAATCTCCCTGGAGAAAAGCTGCTACTGTAAGATTGCTTTTTTTTTTTTTTTAAATGATTACAATTCAGATCTTATACCAGCATTTAAAAAGAGGGTAAGGCTGCCAAGCACTGAAGGTAGCAAACAACTCAGATTTTTCTGAAAGCATCTTATGGCAGCTGCAAGTTTGTATTGCATTTACCTAAAACAGTAATTGCCTTTGAAAATTAGATTTTCCTGCTTGTTCAAAGGATTTACAAAAAGTAACCATAAAAATTCAAAATTTAACTCACTAAATGCCAATGTTAGCAGGCAGATATAGAATATATGTCTGGCAAAATTAAGCAGAGATGGAAACGTACCATCCGATAATCCAGTTCAATTCTTTGACGATACCCTTTAATATCCCTCAGAGCATGCGTGCTCACAGTGGTTCTAAACATCTCTAACAGTACAGTTTGCAAACTCTTCCCCATCCTAAGAGATCTCTCTCAGGAACAAGTATGCCTTGCTATCCAATCTAGATTTTCATTTCTGTGTTTTCATCCTTCTTGCTATATTCCCCAGGTACTCCTAAACAATTCTTCCTTATTGGTATCTTCAGTTTTTATTTAGTCAAGCTCTAATTATTTTGATTTTTCTTTTCTTTCAGTGACATGACAATTTTCCACCATCCTTTCCATGAGAAGATTTGATTTGCCAAATTATTAGGCAACCTGTTACCAAAATAGGTCTGGTGCCAGAACCAGTCCATGAACCATTTGTCTTTCAATACAGTCTGCAGAAGGTGAATTTTCAGACCTGGATTATTGGAATGATGAGCCAAAGGGCCCCTAGGACATAGCACCCAGCACTTGGAAGCCGGAAAGGCAATCAAGGGTGGCTGGATTTCAAGGGAATGTGACAGGCATTTAAAATCAATTTATATTTTCTGTTACTGTTTGCTTGGAGTGTGTTTTTCTCCTCTCACTGGCTTTTTATTGCATTTTTTTCCTCCCGTGCTGCAGCACCCACACAATGCTCACAGACTGAAGTGAGGACTGGGATGTCACTCACTTCCACAGAAGCCCTTATGTATTGACATTACCTGCTCCCATGAAAAGGAGGGTAGCGCATTTCAAACAGTCTTTTTAAGCACTGCATACCACTCTTCCAGTAGTAATCCCAACAAAAAATACATCAGCATCTTCTCCAGGTGCAGCCAGACCGATTAAAAAAACATGGTTCCTACATTTTACTTGCAGAGCAGTACTTAAATGGCAATGCAATTTCTGCAGCGCCCTTAAATTTTTTGTTGGATATCACTATGCCACACAAGATAAATGACAGCACATCCTTACTGCGGCACTACTCATAGCTTTATAACCAGCCCAGGGCTAAGTACCGAGACATACAGAGAGATGAGAGGAAGCACAAATCCTAGGAGTGGGATGCAGCTCGCTTAATTATAGAAGTCTACCATCTGACAGAAGTACCTGACAGCTAGGTGTCGAGGCACCCATGATAGTCAATGGAGACCTAGTCAATACAGCTCATGTCATTTAGGGTACAATTCATTTTAACAAGTGTAAGGTGAGGCAAATCACACCCTAAACACTACTTCCCCTAATGAGTGCATCTGCACTACCTAATTCACACACAGATGTCTTCTAAAACAGCAGGGCAACATTGAACATTTTGGATTAAAAAAATAACATGCCTCACAATTTGATAAATATCAGCCCCCAAAAGGTTAACCCTGAAGGTAGAAGAAAATAAGACTTATCTCATTGAGACCATCTGCTGTAGCAATCAAAGCAGTTAGAATCCATTTGCTTGCAGGAGTCCATAGAGAATATCACAAACTAATTGGAGTCAAAATAAATTAGTTTATTTTGTTCTGCATGGCCAAAATCCATCCCACTTAGTTTTACCTACCTAAGTAAAGAGAACAGCCTGTTCTAGGCTTTTCTCAAACAAACACAAACAGAACAAACAAAAAAAAACCAAAAAAACCAACACAGACAAAGGTTGCTCCAACAGGACACTCAGCACCACCTAAGATCTGATTTGTCCTTTAGATGCGTGTATTTCTCACTAGTGATCATAAAGAAAACCAGGCTACCACAACCACCTTCTTGGCTTATGAACTTCAAATAGACCTCAGCGAGTCTCAGTAAAGAAAGCATGAACAATTTGGGGTTGTACTTGTAGGGCTTTCCTCCCTTAAAACCCACAAATGTGACAGTTATGACAAGCAACAAAACAGTTGACACAGCAGGAATTACTGTGGTCCCATTACTGAAGCCCACACTTATTTCTTCTTCCTTACAGGGATCAACAATTGCATCTCAGGATCCCGGCTATGAGAAGCAAACCTTTTCTTTTACTGTGACACAACTCCAACCCTGAACTGTACGGTATGCTGGCAGATTGTGTTCTGTATTTCAGGGAGTCCAGTGCAGTGTTTTTCTCATTCATTACTGGCAATCAAGCCATTTGAAAGGAAATGAGAGATGAAGAGCTAAACACTCATTTGGAGAGAGGAGAGATAATCAAGAGAATAAAAGTCTTGTCTCAGATTTTGCATACGATTTCTCAACACTAAGGAACATATAATTGATGTGTAATACATTAACTAATATCAAACAGTAAATTAGATTTAGAAAGTCAATCACCAATGGAAATTAACTTTGAAGAATAGGTAATATTAACCCTATTCATAAAAGCAACAAAAACCCTCAACAAAAAAAAACCGACAGACATGCATTAGCTTAATGTTGACAATACAGAATACAGCATTACTGAACAATGCTGAGGCATGCTATTGTAAAAGATAACTATGTATTTTGACAGATGACTATATTAGAAGGGCTGATAATACTGACATCTGAGGAACACCAGTAAGGAGAGATGAATCAAATGGTATGAGTACGTTCCCGGTTGATACCACAGAACTTGCAAGCTTTATTCTACAGCAAAAATAATGGAACACTAAAAGGCAAAGAAATGGAGAAGTCTTTAAGTAAAAATGCCATGAGATGAATAGGAAGTGAGGGACATTCAAATAAAACATAATGTTTTCAAGAACAGGTAAGTTGATTCTCTGCAGAGTCACAGATTTCATGCCCTAATTTTAGATCATACGAGAAACTTCTTTCATATCCCATACCTGCTTCAACCTGCTGGGGTGCTGGACCTCTCAGCAAACAGGTTCTAAAAAGATAATCTGACTAACCCACTACTGCTACTTCCAAATTAGCAGCTGAAGTGTGTTCATAACACATTCAAAACAAACAAGCCTACACATTACCCAGAAAATTTTCCCATGTTAACAATTCCAGATTCCAAACCAAATATGCAACAACTAAACCAAAATTACGGTTATCAAAAAGTAACACTTTAAACAACTTATGCTCTATATGAAACCTAAATTATTTTCTCAGCATATGAAAGTCATCAAGATTGCAGTCACGCAAGCAGAAAACAGTACTATGTACACCCAACACATTTTAGTTATTTATAGCTATTTTGTAAGGTGTAAAAATGAGTGAAAATATAAATTTTATCCAGGATCGTACTACACAAGGAAACTTGATTTGAGCTAGCATTGTAGCTCTTGAGTTAACAGAATGATAGCTTATTTGAGCCATGCAAGAAATTTTATTTTTGTCAGAACCATACAGCACTTTCGCATGCTACATAAGAAACACTTTGCAGGCTAAATAAAATATATTTACACGATTTCATTAAATTACAAAGAGACTCAATTTCATAGATAACAGATACACCTACCCCAGAGTAAAACAATGCCTTAGCAAATAGGTCAATAGATTGCTTTCCTTCATCTTTTATACTACCCCCAAAGTACTTCAGAATAAGACATTTTATCATGGTGAAAGAATGTTCTTTGAGATCATGCATTGCTGTTATTTTACCTTTGTCTCATTCATTTTTCACTAGCACTTGAGTGGTTTCTCTTTTTTAATTTAAGCAATGCAATGGGAAGTAACAACAACTACCTGCAAAGAATCAAACTGTAAATTATGCAACAAAAAACACAATATGAAAATAGAAAAAAATGCACTGATTGTTGTATGTTTGCTGCTTTATGCTTAGTGTGATAAAACTTGGAAGGTACATACAATTGTTCTAGGTAGACTTAGTAAACTTGAACAATTAGCTAAAAATCACGTCATAACTATTGACAAGAAGTTATACGTTTCAAGTTATTAGTCTGTCATCAAATATTTTATACAAACAAGCTTAAATGCTTCCACTCAAGAGATTAAGACTTTCGAGCTCTCGAACGCTATAGTTTTCAATAACCACTTTCCTGAGAACTATTTCAGCTATGCATCCAAGCAGCCCGAAACATACCTTTGACTTCAAAAGGGGCATGGGATCCTTTTACAAGCCAACCACGTAAGAAGAGATTTTTGCAAACAGCTCCAAATCCTTACCTTTCTGTAGACTATCATATTTGGAGAACTCTCCTCTGGGTCGGCAGTTTCCACATTACTTGGATCAGTTGGCGCCTGGGCCATGTTTGCCTCTCGTCGCTCAGACTGCAAGGACAGGAGCAAAAGTTAGCATCACTCCAGGCTGCAGGGGAGCACGGCAAGGACATGCGACTACCTCCAGGGCAGACAGACGAGGATGGTACAGAGGGACCCACGCTCCAGACTTCACCCAGTGCAGGATTTTATCACACCGGGTCAGACAGTTAGACACTTTGAACCTATTTGTCTAAAGCACAATGCTCCAGGAGCAAGGACCGCCAAGTGGCATACAGCTGTGGTTTGGGTCATCACACACACAGAATTTTTTCTCCCCAGTTCTGATCTTTTATCATAAGGCCCTGTTCAATAAAAGACCAATTAATACTTCGCACGCTTCCTTTCCTTGCTATAAAGCACAAACAGCTTATACTTTTCTAGGAGCTTTTGAGGTACCCTAAAACAAAAAGCCAAGGAGGATAAGATGCTTTCTGTGAGACAGAGTGAAACCCGCCTGGAATCGGCGGGCGCAGCAGACTGTCAGGCACACTGCTGGCTGTCACCTGCAGACACGCGGAGCCGCCTCCGGCTCTCCCCAACTCCGGGGCAGCAGGCGGGAACTGGGGAGGCACAGCTGCTTGCTCAGAGTAAGCAGCTTCCCTCACCTCTTCTCACGATACAGCTGGGAAGAGGCAGCAGGACACAGGCAAACTGCTGTTTATAATACTCCTTAACCCGAACTATCTTCTAGAAGCACAGAAGTGCTGTCTTATCTCCTCCAGGTCATGGCAGGCTTGAGGCAAAAACATTAGTTTAAAAAAAAAAAAAAGGCCCAGTGCAGGGAGGTCGCTTTAAATTCTAAGTCAAATGCTATATTTTAAATTTTTCTGCTACCAGCACGTTTGACATGCTACACCTTAAATTAAATGCTGCTGTGGAGCCATGTGGTGACCTCTCCTAGCCTAAGAGGTAACATTGCCTCTTACAGACACTGGCATTAAAGCTGTCTGACAAGCTCAATTTCTTTAACCTTGAAAGTATTGAAATTGCCCATCTCAACATATTTTATTAAAAATTGAGACAAAAAAAGTCTAAGTATGTTCACACATGCATAATCTACACATTCATTCCTAAAACACAGTTTACCACTAAACCACCTCCCTTATTTAAGGAAGAAGATACTTTCCTATTCTTTTCTCTATCCACCTTTCACATTCCCACAGGCGACAAAGTGCCCCAGCATATAATATACATATAAAGCATACAATTATATGTCTTAATACAGCCCCAAGCCATTCTAACCATCAGTTATCAGCTCCCAAGGACAAGTTCCAGAACTGGACAACCTCAGACCATATCTCAGCTCTGTCCTGTCTCAGCAGTGAAAAGGCTATTGCTGTAACATGGCATCCTCCACTGGAGCCAGAAGCAGCTGAGAGATCCTTTTAAGCAAGAGAGATCCCTTCAAGCAAGACATAATAGACACCAAGGATAAATAATCAATCCAGATTCCTTCATTTCTTTCTTTTATAAAGTATGCGTGCACACACACGACTGGGCACAAATGCATCTGTACCTGCACACAGCAATTCTGAAAGTCAGTAATACAGTTCTAGCTCAAATTAAACAATATATGCATAGATCACCTTTCAAAGGCATGTTCAGACCAATTTAGATGCTATTTTATATTTAAAGGACATAAATTTATTTTAACTCCTATTAAACTCCCATGTCTTCCTAGAAGCCCAAACACTGCACTGTTGGGCCAAGTCGTGAGCTAAAAAGGAAACGGAATAAATTCTCTAAGCAAAATTATTAGATGCAAAAAAAATAAATAGCACAAATGGTGAAGGGCAAAGCATTTTAAAATTATAGGCCTTCAAATGATTTACACTAATGTGCATTTTCACAGCACTTTAGTCATGATTTCAAGGCACTGAAGAATCAGGCTCTAGGTATCATCACTCAATTGAACAGAGCAGGAACCAGGCAGAGATTTTATGTACCTTTCTGAAGGCAATTACAAAGCAGAGTTGAAAGCGTGTGTCAAGCCACTCGAGTTTCAGCTTCTCCTGCAGTGTATAAAGACCACATTCACCGCTTACATTATATCTGAGATTATATATGCATACTTTAAAAGAAAACAATTGCAATTAACTTTTAATTGAGCAATGCTCCTTTAAAGAAGAAATTTCCAATTTCTAATCAAAAAGCCCTCTGCAGCATTACTTAGCTGCACTTCACTCGTTGCATTATTCACTTTGAACATCCACATTTACAAATTCTGTTGTTCTTGTTACACTGTCAGCTCACTTGAATTTTTCTGATACTTTAGGATTTTCCCCCATAGCACATCTTGAAGCTTTTCATCTACTCTGGTGCAACAAGACAAAAACATCTTGCACAATATGCAGTAGCGGCTGTCGCGCTGTTCATGGTGACATAGAGGGAGCCACCAACTGCCTCTGAATATCTACAGAAGGTAATCAATACAAATGAACCTGTTGTTGAAAGACAGAAATTTGCAAAAGTGCTTCCCACTGGTGCCCAGCATCTCCTGCTGGGTTTCAGTCGGGAGCAGCAGGGCCACCTTTGCAGGACTGACAGCAGGATGGATGTTGCAGGGGACAAGGCTGGAGACAAGGTGACAAGGTAGGGCTGAGGTGCACCCCAGAGCAGAGACAAGTGCGGGTATCCCCTCCACACAGAACGGGTACTGCTGGTGCTGGGATGAACCTTAGTGGGGCCCCTGGACTAGGGGTCCCCCAGGGCTCTTGAGGATTTGTCAGGGCTCTGGCCATCACCCAAATTTCTTCTCTTTCTTTTAGACTGCTTTTTGTAAAAACACAAAATCCTTTCTTAGATGGTATTCTTATTCTAGAGGAAAACAAGACTACAGAGAAAATAAGACAGTGATATGACACGGGCATGCTCTTGGCTCTTCGAAGTGAAAGCACAGCAATGCTGGGTCCCCATGGATCCTATTACACCTGTGCTTTTTAACATAGGGGAGTTGAGTGGAGCTCAGCACCCAGCGATGCAGGACTGCTTCCCTGCACTCCTGCCATGCTGAAGCCTGGCTTCAAGCCAATTCACAAATGGGGCATTCTCACTAGCCTGAGGATTGTGGCACTGATTTCACACCCCACAAATGCAAGCAACCGCCATCCACGCAGCAGCAATACCTCTAACCGAGGAGCAACACCAGCATAGCCCAAGGCAGCACCGCTTTGTCTCTGCCTGGGGTACAGACCACCAGGGAGAAGGGCAGAGAGCCCAGAGCCAGGGCTGCAGTGATGGAGGCTACCTGCTGTGAACGCAAATGAGACTGCTCATGTTCAAAGTACAGGGTTTTTTTTACCCTAATACTATGTTAACATGCTGTATTTGCAACCCTTTAATTAATATAACGGTATGTGAAAGTCCACATCTGACTTGCATAGCTTTGTTAAAAAAAAAAAAAAAAATCAAAAAAACCCTGTAGCCTGGCATGAAAGAATAGCAGGACTACTTTTTCAAGGGATCCTATTGAAATCTATTCTTTCTACACAATTCTTCCTCACTGCCAGCCCAGTCTACTCAAGATGCAAGCAGAAAGTCAACCCTGTGTCACTACATGGGTTAAAAACAGTCTGTCCTCTAAACCTTTCTCTAAGTACATGTTTGCAATGCATCAGCCAGAACAGAACCCAGCTCAGTCTTATACAGACATTTCAGCTACACAGGGCTGAGAAGGGCAAAACCAAACATTTTGTTTAGGTTTTAAAAAAAATTAAAAGTACTCATGCACAGCCTTCAGTTAAGAACCTCACCAATTACTACCTGAAGAGTACCATCAGCTCCTTACTCCTACAGGCAGTTTACTACATTACTAGCAGCTAACTCATACCAGTCTGCATCCACACACCAGCAATCTACATCCAAATGCGTATCTTCAAAAAACAAATGGTCTCTGAATTCCAGCTCTCAGGTTCAAAAGATGCTGTTTTCCTACAGCTGTTTTCCTGACAATAGCCACGCTTGCCGTAATCCAGACTCCTCAGCAGCAAAACTGATAAAAATTGAAAGCCATTTGCGTTAACCATTCTCTCGCTCTGCCACACACAAGGAGCAAACCAGCAGCCCTCAACTTCTTGTTTATGGATAAGATGGCCTAGGAAGCCTTTAAGAAAGTACTCCCAAAAAGAAGCTAAAAAGAGAGAGTGCATCTGCCCCTTGCCGATTTTTCCTTATTTAAAATTTTATTCTTTATTATAGAACAGTTCTGCTTTTTCCTGAGAAACATAATCACACTGGACTTGATAGGCAGCCGTTGACAAAATGCAGTGAATCATGGCAAGAGTTTTATCTTTGTTATCTGATCAGGCTCCTCAAACTCTCCCAAAACCCAGAAGCTGCAAAGAGATATGGCTCCCATACATTACAAAAGGATCAGTGAACTCCTCTAAACTGGAATAACCAATTTTAAAAATGCCCCCAAAAGCAAGAAAACCATTTTTTTTTTCCCCACAGCTTGCCTCTTTAGAGTTTCTGATACTGAGTTTAATAACAAAATTTCAAATACAGCAACATTTACATTTTCGTGCACGAACACTGTCAATAGTTAATCTCTATGTATATGTAAATTCAGTGAAAACAGCTAAGCAGTAAATTAAGAGCTTCCCATTAATGTTCTAAAATACTTTGACTACTGTAAGAAAAGACTATTGTAAACAAGATTGCTGTAAGAAAACTCTTACAGGCACAAACACCCATGCGCTTCACAGAAATTACCCCACCAAGGGGTCCTTATAGACTCCGGGTTTTATAGATAATAGAGAAAGAAAGAAGTACAATGTTAGAAGAAATTCTGCAAAACAAGCTATTTCTTGAAAACATCACCAGTGTTTAACAGCCCCAATACAGGGTCATATTTGGACTCTAACCCTGCATTTTAATAAATAAGTTGTCAACTTAATAAGTGAAATTGGTATTGCAAAACCATTCTTGCACATCTGAGATAAAATGAGACAGTTTGTTATAATATGCATAAATTTAATGCTGGAAAACAGAATCTATTACATGAATCCCCATGCAAATATCCATCAGCACCGCTCCGCTGAAATACAATTTTGCGTGACAATAAGTGGAAGTTACCTTTATGCTATGTAATTAATATATTTCAAGGGCAGCTTATCATTGACATGTAGTGCTAACATCAAATCATGAGATATTTGGAGCTTTAACACACAACCATAGAGTAAAATATAATTTCGTGTCATTAATACCTAGTTAGTTTTTTTTCTAATTAGTGAAACAAATCTATACTATGTTGACTTTTACGTACCTGAGAAATCACATAACAACACACCTTGCTGAACCGATAATTACCTAACAGCAAAAATCCCTACCTGGTTTGCTGCAAGATTTAATAGATCATGTTATTAAGGTGACAGAAGGGAAGAGAAAAGGGGAAAAAAAACAATCAGTCAATCTGAATTCAATTAGTCCCCATTAATATTAAGTTGATATTTCACATTGATTACAGAAGTCTCTCTAGAATTGCACTGGAAAGAACAAAACTTGTAGCTTCATGTTCCTCTCCTGGTTAACTATTACTCCATTGAACTAGGACTTGGGCATGCCAAGCAAGGTGTGTATACTAGAGGAAAACATACAGTGTATCGTAGAAGTCATCTTGTTTACCAAGGGGAATACATCAACCAGAGGATCGCCAGGTCCAACCTGGGCAATGCAGTCTGCTTTCAACCAGTGTAGCTCAGTCAGAGCACTGCACACTTCACCTCTACTCTTCCTTCAGAAGTAAACCCATATGACTAGTGAAATAACTTTCCAAAGAGGAACTGATACAACATCCACCTGCATCAGAGAAAAGCCAGGAAGCCTGGAGTTGAGATGAGAACTCCACCATCTCCTCCAGTATCCTTACTGGTGAGGAGGGGGAAATGCTGGTATTACACACAGCACTGCTGACTACTGTGCTCAGCGGAACAAGACCCCGCAAGCACGTTCCCCTCCTGAAACAGATGTTGAGGACATAAGGGCTAGTGAAACAGGCTGGGCATCCCCACCACAGTTAGCAGTGACAGACGGCAGGGTCTCGTGCCACTCTGAATACCACGGCGCTACTCCCCTGCATGGAGAAGCAGCAAAGGGAGTCTGCTTTTGAACAGTGAAGTACAGCTCCCAAAGCATCTAAAAATCCTTCCAATGACTGTTTTGGACATGAAATTGTAACTGAAGTTACTCTGAAAATACTTTCCCAGTGGAAGATCATCCCAGACCTTCTGCCCCTCCTTGCAAGTGCTGAACACTGCAGTACTATCAACAATATTTAGTCTGTTGCCTTTTTCAAGGAACAAAGTATAAACACTTCCAGAAACTGCACTTAATGTTCGAATTTTTGCCAAACGAATTCCTCTTTGTCTATGAGAAAGCAGTTTTGTTTATATCGGGAGAATTCATGGATTCTAAAGGACCCCCTTCCTCCTCCTTCTGAGGTACCAGCTCACAGGGAGCCCTGTGCTGAAGTACTGGAGCTCAACGCTTCTCTCACTCTGCAACCAGCAGGATGAAAGATGGGTGCTCATCTAGGCATGGAAACAGCAGAGACTCTTGCCTCACCCTGCCAGAGCAGGCAGAAAGGCTCCAATTCTGGGACACTCTTTTTCTTCTCTTTAAGGAAACTGGGATCCTGATGAAGACTGGGATTTCCAATTTCTACTAGTCTTACAGACATTTCCTAAAGGTGCAGTCTCCTACCACACATGTATCCAAGTGCTTCCTGTGAAAAGCTTGCCTCAAAACATCCTACAGGTATGTCCACATTTTCACACAGTACTAGGGCAGGGAGCAAGCTCCAGGCTGCTGATCACCAGCACTGCTTAACTGCTAGTTTGCTCCCAGGTTCTCTTTTGTAGAGCTCCAAACCAGTATGTGGACATAGGTCTGGGAACACTGTTCTCGCCCATCACCACTTGCTCCCAAGAGTCGGCATGGATGACCTTACACAGGGTTTGGCTCCCTGCTTCTTATCCATTCCTCTGGCAGTCTCCCAATAGGTTCTGCAACCCCACATGGCCTCCCACCATGTCCCAAGTCATGTGATGCATAACCTTATCCTTCTGGTGGGATGGATCTCACATTTTTTAAACACTGTACTTGGAAAAAACGCACATAATGATCATTGTATCTTCAGGCCACAGAGATACCATCTGGTGGCCAGAGGAGACCCCTCTAGCCAAGGATATGCACTGTGGACACAGCCATCTCTTAGACAAAACTAGCTCTCAGACATGAGGCAATCCAAGCCACTTGGCTTCCTGCAGATAGACACAGTCTACAAGCTTAAACTCAGCCCACTGCGTAATCTAATGCGAGCAGCTGGTTTCTGCATGTACTCTGCTCCTATCACTTGCTGTTCCCAATTATGTACGGCCTTTAATACAACGAGTAAATATTCACAGTGTGGCGGTCTAAGCAGAACATTGCTAACCAGGGATCACCAAGGCCTTGTACCACCTCCAAAAAAGGGCACTGTCTGTGGTCTTGAGCAGTTTTCTCTCCATCTGTGACACGTGTGGTAGTACTCACTCCGTCACATAACCATATAACAGATGACGCTAGGGGCAGACAATTCCAGGTGCTCCGGTCATGTTAGCCACAGGTGACCTGTCTCAGTCACCTGGCAGATGAACAGGCTGTTTCTTGATAAACCGTGGAAGATGATTACTATCCTCAGGGAGCCACACCCCATTTTGATTCCGTATATTTCTAAATCTGCAGATATTTGTAGCTATGTTAGAATGCTGAAAGTACTGTCTGCAACTGGATGTTACATCCAGGAAACCTTGGGGTGGAAGCCAAGATAAAGTAACTTCCTTGGCATCTGACACTGACTAGGTCCTGAGTTTCCTGATGCCTAATTAGAGGCAATTTTTTTTTTTTTTTTTTTTAAATAGAGAAATATGCACTACCTGTTTTCTGCTCTGTCCACCCAAGGTGTGCCGGAAGCATTGTTGACTTAAAAGAAGATCTTTCCACTTTCAGCATTTTCAGTCTCTTATTTGACAGATACATAAACAAGGTGAGCAAGACAGCCAAAAGGAAAATTGGAATGGGGATGGGTGGTAGTGAATATTGACACATAAGTTGCTTATTAGGAAGGCAAATTTTTCCCTTTATGAAATCAATTGTTAAAATGGGCACTTGCATACCTAATTTACTTTTAATGGACCAGAATGATGTTATACGCAGGAAGAAACTGCCTCCAATACATTCATCCTTCTTCCAAAGAATTCAGAACAAAATGCAGTATCCACCTGTAATCAATCTACCTTCCAATAAAAAAATACTGCTGTGAGTGCAAGAGCTCTTGGAAAGGCTCTGAGCCAACAAGCTGTTACCAAGGATAGCTACAGAGAATGTAACAGCAAATATATGCTGAATATTTAACTGAAACAAGTGCCAGTGCTATATGAATTTAGAACTGCAAAGAGGTAGATATAGACCAACTTTGAACTTCATCTGAATTGGTGACCCCAAACTACTGCAGTATTTATAAAGTGCTATCAGTCTGCAATGAGCAGTTGCAAAGGAGAGAGCTGAAGCTGTATTTTGTTGTTTTGCAACAATGCCAACTTATTGGCCAGAATCATTCCCCGTGGAAAATGAGTAACTGCACTGATACTACAGAGCTAGTAGGGCAGACTTCTAATCCCTTCTCCAAGATAAACCCTTCTTTGAAAAATCATCTTTCTTGGATCAGTCAAGGTATGCTAAGAGCATCTTGTCCGTGAAGTTGCTCCATCAAACACACCATCTCTGAAAGTGCCTTGCACTTCATGCACCACCGAAAGTATTAATTGCAACTATAGTAAGTTACTCTTGGGGGGTGGACTGCATTTTCTATTTTACACTGTACCCAGTAAGTTGAAAACAACTGAAGAAAATTGATTCAAAGAAAAAACTGAATGGGAAAAAAAACAAACTAATGGATGCTCCAAGATAGGCTGACAAGAAAATAAAAATATTAAAATAAAAAATATAGGCCCCAGTACCTGTTAGATTCCAAATTCTGAATTACTCGACCTAAACTCTCTGTTCCAAACAGAGCCTGCTAAAATAAAGCTCCCTCCAAGTAGTCTAATGCAAGTTGATATAACAACCAATCCACCCCCTGCATTGATCAGCGACCGCACAATCTCATTTAAAACACCCCAGAGTGCTGAGAGTTCTTGCTGGTTGTTCATTCGCAAGAGGATGGGAAATTGCAAGTACCCTGCAATCAAATAAAATGCGAAATTTGCTCCCAAAAGCACAGGTGCTTTTGAAGAGGCGGCACCATGCAATACCCCTGGTGCAAATGAACACAACTGGTTGCATGGCATGTACCTCAAGGACATGATGCAATATACTATGATTTCACTGCCCTGCTGTTTATCACAACACCACACCGCCTGTTCAGATGCAAATTACGTCCAAATCACTTCAGTAATTGCAACGTAAAAAGCGTCTAAGCCACTCCTGAATTAGCTAGCTCAAGTTCACACACCCACACAGTTCAGCAGAGTCTACAAATCCCACTGCAGCGGTTCATCTACCCTGAACTCCACAGTGCCGTAACTGGACTACTATAAATACCAATATATGCTACGTGCATTATAAATACTAATGTACTTTACTACTACTGCTGTTATACTATAATACTTCCTTTAATTCCTTTAATTGAGCTAATACATGTCTATGCCAGACTGCCGTTACACTAGAGAAGGCTTAATCTAAAACTAGTTGCTCATCTGTGACTGAGGCAAGTACTATTCTTTTACAAAATGATAAACTAACTCACAATGAAGTGACAATTAAGTGACTTCCAACATTCCCATAATAGGTGACAGAGCAATAAATTGAACATATAAGCCCCGACTTTCAAACCGTGAGTTATCATTTGCTCAACACGCATCCCCATGGCACAATAGGTCTGTAGTAATTAATCTGAGGAGCTTTTAACTACCCTGTGAACCTTTCACCACTGATGCCAGGTTCTATAAGCACAGTGAAAAAGATGAAATATTGTCCCTTTCCACTGGGATGATGTTTGTAACGTGCAGTTGAAGGTTCTTGGCAAAAATACAGCACTAATTCCTCTTTGCTGCCTAACTACCTCATGGTTCCCATCACCCCCATGTAGGCGAAGTGCAGTACCCGTGCCTTACTCTGCTGCTGCTAAGTCTAGGAACAGATAGCTGTTTCCAGCATGACAATGCAGAGCTCCTGGGACATCAAAATGTCAGAACCTTATTGCTCACTGAAATTTTAATCTATCTCTCTCTCTCCAAATTCTTTGCCACCAGCTACAGAGATGTTAAAAAATAGTATGAGATCTGATGTAACACAAGTGGGTAGCATCAGTCTCTCTTGACTCCACAATCTTTCTAGAGCTTGACAACCAATGAGGAAAATACAAATTAGCTCCTCTTCATAGACAGAGCACAACAGCAGAAATTAGCTCATTCCCCAGTCACCACAATACCCTATTACTCCAGCTGGAAACAGTAACTGAAATCATGAAGAAGTCTTTTCATGGTAAAATTTATATAGATTAAGAAAACACTGTGGATTCACTAGCATTAATATCATCCTTTAAAAACTTTAAAAGTCACTACATCATTAAAGAGAAATTGTAATCAAACACAGTTCTCCATGATATGTCTATTATTACCTTTTCAAAGGTATAAAGATACGCCAAATTTTTCAGAGTACTTGAGACTGTGCATTCTAGCCGCCTCTAAACCCCCATAAATCCACTACCTTGAGGACATAACACAAGCAGTGCTTTCACAGTCACTACACAGAAAGTTAAGACATGAAGAGTGGAGGCAGAAATTTGCAGGGAAAAAAAGTTGGAGATGTAGGAACATCATAATTTAGTTCAGAATATGAAGACAGATGTTCAACTATACATAAGTGCTCAAAGATGCAAAGAGGAAATTTTGTAGCCTGAGGAAGTCAGATGTGCTACTGCACAGGAACCAAGTGACGGAGCCGTCCAGATGCTTCTGAAAACCCAAGGTGGTGTCCATCACCACCGACAGGCACCTGAACGTGTCCAAAATGTGCTTGGCCCGGACGGCTCTGTTCAGCTTTTCTCTGATAGGCAGACAGAGCCACAAGCATTCAGGGTCAAAAGTACTACTACACCTTCAGTAACAACACAGGGCCATGATATCTCGCTTACGTCTCGTTTGATACTTCAGAGGGCAGAGTGCTGTCTTATGCCACATTGGTGACAGCAGTTCAATGGCTGACACGAAGAAACACCCTTCTAAATCACCAGTGTAACATTCTTATTGTACCCAGGTTTTCTTTGTAATTATCATACTGTGGTATGAATTGACACAGACGATAACACAATCATGAAGAAGCTGAGAAGAGTCCCTTGAGGAATCAGGAACATTTCAGTTCTAACAACTAGATGCAATATTTGTACCCTGAAACAGTCCAGAGCTGCTCAGCGAAGTGGACCTATTTGTTCTCCCCTCTAGAAAGCTTACGTGTGCTTGCAGAAACGTGACTGAAGCTCCAGGTGATGAGTACATACAACGCAATAACGCATCATAAGGGCAAAGCTGCACTCTTGTAACATTGGGCATGGGAAGAGCAGCTCACCCTCATTCTGCTGCCACTTTACAACTGCAGGGTTTGACTGAGGTATCAAAGGTATCCCTGGTTAGAGGCACCAGGTTAGTTAGCCCACATTCTTGAAAAGCTGGAGACTCATATCATTACTGCAGACATCAAAAAAATAATTGCCCTGCAACACCCTTGTATTTCCATTAGGAAGCCTGAGCCACGGCACTGCAAGATTCAGAAGTTTCACCACAGACGAACACAGCATCCTAACATACCGTGTTAGGATGACACACTGCAGCTATTTTGTCTTCCTGCTACTCCACATACAGCAGCTTCTTTTCTTTCCCTGCCATCTGCTAGTTTGCTGCAGTCTGCTGGGACAGGACTGCCCTCTCCTTTTCTCCCCTTCTTGGCTGCTCGAAGGGACGATGACAGATCTTAGCATTTCCACTCCATAGACTCAGCTTTCCGCCAGCTGCCTCAGAAACATTAACCAACACAGAGTTGCTCCCATGAACAAAGAGTGCTCTGCTCATCTCTGCCGTACCAGCGGGCTCCACCAGAATTACATGCTAGACACTGAAACACCTTGTAAGGGGTTAGCAAGGAGGTAATTGCTGCTTTAAGAGGACACACCTTTTCCTCTTATCCTCAGGTGTCATTGATTAAAACAGATACCTGTGCTACCTGCATCACAGGGACCATCAGAGAGAAACTAAGGCACATAGTGTCGACAATGACCATACGCAGCTTCTGGTTATGTCGTTTCTTGGAAGGGAAAGGCAGCGAGAAGAAACCAGAAAAATCAGTCTGGTAGGTGAACGGCAATCTTAAAACATCTATTACTATAAACCTCAGTATGAGATGTGCAGCAAGTAACTATTTCGCCTTCCGATCACTACTACAGTTCAAAATGGAAAAAATAAGGGCTATCTAAACTCCACCACACTTGTAGCCAGTTGGGAAAGAAATTGGAATGTTTGCCATTAATTATTCTATTAGTCAGGTCATTAGAAAAAGGAACAGCTCATCTAAAAATAAAGCCAATACTGGCTGAGTCTAAACAGTTTCTTCAGCATTTAACACACACATTCAAGCAACGAACACTATTATTTTGTGATTGTAATCATGTGCCCCCAAGTCAATAACTGCTCTTCAACATCTGACCTCTTTTTTAAAGGAGATTTACAAGGAAGTACAGCAAAAGTGTTCCCAGTCAGCTGGTGAGAAAGTATTACGGATCATAACTACACAGCAAACAATTGCTAGTTCTTCCAATCTGCAAGACTAGGATAAATCTGGCATTCAAGGAGGGAAAAAAAAAAAAAAAAAAAAAAAGAAGAAATGGATGATAGCAAATATACACAGCCTTCCACTTCAAAATAAACCCAAATTGACCTTGGAGAATATTTACAATGATATCAAATGCCTTAAATCCCCAAAGCTTTGAACTACATTTAACTTCTTTCACTATGTTCTTCAGCAAGCAATTACAAATAACATTATACCTTTACAAAGCGCTTTTCACACTTGCAGCTCTCAAAGCACTTCCCACAGAAACACACAACACAAACGAAACATAGCTTTCCTTGGGGTGGGAAGCCACCAATATACAGCGTAACAAGCCAACACAAAGGTGAGTTTTACAGTATGGCTTTATTTATCAAAGACAGATTTTCCTGCTTTCTAATCCTTACACACTGGCAGGCAGCAAATAAAAAACTATCAAGAGCAATCGTACACATCCATAATCTTTATTTTCAGGGAAGCGCCACACTGCTCTGTAGCAGGCAGGCTATACAGCTGGGATGCCGTTCTGGCAAGCCCCTTGGGGGTCACCTGAAGCAAGCCCCAACTTACCCAGGCCGTCCCAGCGAGGGCTGCGTCCGGCAGCGAAAGAGGCACGGGTGCAGACTGGGATGACAAGATCAGAGCCACAGACGTAGTCAGCTCCTTGGAGCGGCAGCCCTGACAGATATTATGTCTGCACCGTACAAGCGGCAGCGTGCTGTTTTCTATACAAAAATCTGCATCTTCCTCAGAAAAAAAAAAAATACTTGAAGCTCCTTGCTGGCCCCACAACCTATTCCTCTATTTATGCCGTCGCAGCTACTGACTAAGGAGATGCTTTTAGTGTCACAGGAGATTAAGGCTCTGGGAGGAGAGTGCCTGGCAGCTTTACTCTCACTCACCGATCTGTCTTCATGCAAACGCACTTTGTCGGCGGATGAAAGTGTGTTATTGCCACGCACCACCAAAGCGAAACAGTTTCCAAGTTTTCCCACGGGCCACCAGCTCCCCCTTCAAGCCGTACCCCAGCGCTGGCTCCCCTCGTCCTGCGAGGCCTCCCCCCGACAAGCTCCGCGGTTTCAGAAGACCACAACTCGCCCGGCGTCCCCACCGAGCCCCGGCTCCCCGGGCACAGCGCCCTACCCGCTGGGACACCGAGCCCGCTGAACCCCCTCCGAGCCCCGGGGGGAGAGGGCGCCCCCGAACCGCCTGGACGGGAGCCGAGGCGCCTGCGGCGCCCCGGGCCCTGACCCGCGGCCGGGCCCTGACCCGCGGCCGGGCCCCCTTCCCCGAGGCCCCGGCGGGAGGGCGAGCGGCAGTCGCGGTGCGCCCGGGGGTCCCGCCCGGCCGGGAAGGGGCACGGCTCCCGCCGCCCGCCCAGGGTCTGCGGCCGCACAGGTAACCCCCGCACCGCCTCGCACCTCTCCGCTACCGCCAGCTCGGGGCAAACGCCCCCCTCGGGGCCGCCCGGGCACCCCCTCCCGCCGGGCCGGGGCTCGGCGCTCCGCTCTCCGCGGAGGGAGCGGGACGGGGACCCCGCTGCGGGGGCAAAGCGGGGCAGCAACCGCTCCGCCAAACAAACGCGGATAAAGAGGAAAACGGCGGCGAGGAGAGCAGCCCCTGCCCCGGCCCTGCCGGCAGCCCACTCCCATTACCTTAGCAACCGCGCCGCCGCCGTCCCCTGCCGCCCCCCGCCTCGCCTCTCCTCAGGGACGGAGGGGGGCCCGCACCATGGCGTGAGCCTGCGGGCGGGGCCGGCGGTTTCCCCGGGGCTCTTCTCCGCGCCTCTTCCAAAAACCTCCCGCTCTCCTCAGCGCCCCGCAGGCTGCGGCGGGGACGGCGGCGCAGAGCGGCGAGGGCGACGCTGCCGCGGGGACACCGCGCCCCCCGCCGCCGCCGCCGGCCCCTCGCTGCCGCCGCCCGACCTTCGCCGAGCCCGCGCCGGGCGGGCGGGGGCGCGGCCCGGGCGGGGCCGCGGGGGCGGGGGCGGTGACGGCCCCGGCCCCGGCCCCGGCCCCGCCGCAGCAGCGCCCGCTGCGGGCAGCCCGGGCGCACCGCCCCCGGCCGGCGGCGGGGAAGCCGCTTTCCCCCCGTCTCTGAGCCCGTCGCCCTTCGCCGGCGACGCGGGGAAACTTCAGCCCCCCCCGCCCCATCCCGCCACCTCGGCTGCTCCCGGGCGACTTGGGGCAGCTCTGAAGGAAGGAAGGAGCCGAGGACAGGCCTTACATCTGTCTTGCGCTCTTATTTATGTGTTGTATTGCACGGCTAAGGTGTTAGGTAAAATTCTTCCATCTGTAACCACGAAAGCCTTATCTCTGGGTCATGCTCTTTGAACGTTCAGGATTTCCTAGCTAAAGCCTGGGGTCATAGGATAGAAACATAGAATCGTTTAGGTTGGAAAAGACCTTTAAGATCATCCAGTCCAACCGTTAACCTAGCACTGCCAAGGCCACCACTAAACCATGTCCTCAAGCACCACGTCTACACGTCTTTTAAATACCTCCAGGGATGGGGACTCCACCAGTCCCCTGGGCAGCCTGTTCCAGTGCCTGACCACCCTTTCGGTGAAGAAGTTTTTCCTAATATCCAACCTAAACCTCCCCTGGCGCAGCTTGAGGCCGTTTCCTCTCGTCCTATTGCTTGCTATTTGGGAGAAGAGGTCGACCCCCACCTCAGTACAACCTGTTTTCAGGTAGTTGTAGAGAGCGATAAGGTCAGAAGGAGCCCAGAACTCAGCACGCCATTATCAATCATAACAGGCACCACAGCTTAAACAAAATCACTGAGAGACCCAGCTCTTTTAAGGAGACCTGCCACATGAGCAAAAGCCATTGCTGTTGGCTAGGATGAGTTTCCATACCTTAATTAGGTGTGCAGAGTAGCTTGGATAGTTCCTATGGATATTCTCCACCAATTTCTCTATTGGATGGGATAAGATTTTTATTCCTTTCCTTTTCCTCCAGAAGGCAAGTTAAGCCCACCTCGCCCTGGTCTGAGAGCGCTGTGCTGGAAAGCATTGGCCCAGACCCCTGACAGCAGGAGTCTGCGCCCGTCTCTGTGCCAAAATTTGCTGCATTTCCAAGGGTTGGTTTCCACATGTTGGACTAATTTTTGAAGTTGAAACTCTTCACAGCAAAGCTGCCAGCTCCACAGAGGAAAGGCTACTTCAACTTATATAACCTGTCTTAAAAGTCCGTGTGCAGTGTCCATATTCCCCCCTTTCCTAACATCCCAGAGATTTACCTGGATGTTATCAAAACCAGGCTTATGTTTGATAAGCCTGCTGACTGACACCAAAAAACATCTCGTGTAACAGGGATGTCCTGTTATGTTATGGTTATGGCCTGCCTAGCACATTGACTTTCTGGTGATGCCTGGTACATGAAGATGCTGCAATAATTCAAATTATAACCT
Organism: Platalea leucorodia; assembly: GCF_965183815.1. Taxonomy (NCBI): domain Eukaryota; kingdom Metazoa; phylum Chordata; class Aves; order Pelecaniformes; family Threskiornithidae; genus Platalea; species Platalea leucorodia. The sequence continues at coordinate 40,940,586 of NC_138829.1, read as the reverse complement.
CTGAAGAAAAAAATATTTCTGGCGCAACTCTGCATCACTTCCATTTCTACTGGATCTGTATCTCCATCTTTCTTTACCTTTCTTGACTACTTCTTCCTTCGTCTTGCAAATGCCAGGTTCCAGCCTGTGCAGTTCGCCTGTGCTCACGTCTTATAAAAGGTCCTTCGTCTACACAGGCTATGCATTTATTTCCTGATTTTTTATTCCAAGAGATTGCACTTCTGAAATGCCACAGGATATTTTTTCGATACTTTTTTGAAATAAAGTTTGTCTAAGAATATTTCCATGTATATCAAGTTGGAATTTAAACTGCTTGTCATTCCCTTCAAATAAACCTAAGCATGTTATACATTACTCACCACACAAAGTTTTCAGGCAAAAGGAGGAGAGAGTGGCTACCTATGAAACACAGATATTTTTTTCCTGAGATTTTCTCAGCAAAGCATTTTAAACCACTAGTTGTATGGGGTATGACTTCATGTAACATCAAGGATGAAACATTTCAGTGTCTTATATGAGCTCTATTCAGGAAAAGCTGTTACACCTCTGTAGTACATGGTCTTTATTCTCCCAGCTGCCTCAAAGGAGTATGCAACAGGTCTAAGCGCTTAAATTTATCAGGTTAACTCAGACTAAAATGCAAGTTCTGCGCCATTTTCAAAATACAAGATTTGTAGAAAACGTTTCACCTGTGTCTTAAAGTTGCAATTCAAAGAAATGATGAATATGTTTCCTGGCAGTGTTTCTAGGACGAGTATTGCCGTACTACGGTAGCACATGATGCTGAGAAAGAAAACTGACTGCAAACATTATAGCAAAAGTGACCACTGTGCTTTTTTAAATTGTGCTTGACAAAAGAAATTGTAACCAAAAAGTGCAAATAAAAGGAAAGGCAAATGATAAATAAAAATAGTTTAAATGGTATTTCAGTTTTGGATAATATTTCATGTCTTATTTCCAGATTTTGTACTATAATTAAATGAATCTTTGTCTAGTGGGTTCTCCCAAGTAACAACTATTCTTTTGTCCCTTGAAGTAATAACTGCGATAAAGAAAAATGGCATAGCAACATTTTTTAAAATTTATTTCATGCATTAACTACTAAAATAAATGATACATAATTAAAACCAAAAGAAAGCAAACTGGGTTTTTATTTGCATTGATCCTCATGCTGAAAACAATGTCGCCAGACTCGGTTCATCACAGAGATCAGTCCTCAGTTTAACCTCTTTCCCCGTGGGAGAGTCCAGCGGTTTGATGAGTGTGATTAGAGATGCAGGAACAGTTCCATTTAGATCAGTGGGACATCTCTAGCTGATGTAGAACTAAGCATGTACAGAAATGTTTGCGGAAAATAGAACTTCCATCTGAAATGGTTTGTTATGCTCAGGGAGAATGACTGGTGAAGGCCTGCTCCATGTTTTCCAGTCAGAAGGACTGGGTTTTGTTGTCCCCTCTCTGCTGCACTTTATGATGAGGAGCTAGAAGAGACCACCATGGTCAACACTAGGTATAGAACATCACCTGTCAGTAATGATTGATACATCATTAAAACCGAAGGAAGCCAAGCTAGATTTTCATTTTCACTAATATTTACACTGAAAATAGTCAGCTTTATCATAGAGACTGATTTCAATGACTAAACCACACCTTTTATAAAGTTATCCTACCTTCTACTGAAGACCGCAGCAGTAGAAAACTTCCCTCACACCTAGTAATACTCCCCTAAAGTTGTATTATCCTCATTGCTGTAAAGGGGCCATTTTATCAGCTTTGAAAGGTACAACTTTCAGCCACTGCATATAGCGGCTATGACACTAGAGTTAGTTACACATGCTCACGGGGCCTGTGCTAACTCTTACTCACAGCTCAGCAGTGGGAGTCTCCAGGGTATTTCAAGAGCTTCTTCACATGGTGAAGAGAGTCACAGCACAGCATGTTCCCCTGTGATTGTTTGAAAAAAGGAGGAGTAGATATGGCTAACTTTGTCAGTAGCATCCTCCTCTCCTGGTGCTTGAAAAAAAAACTCTGAAAAGCTGAAGCCGGTATGGCTGCGGTGGTTGTGGTGCTCCGAGGTAGGGCCAGCGCTTTCCTTTCAGTTTGCAAGCCAACAGCGTTGTTGATCCGATGACGAAGCGTTACCCCGTGGCACTTACTTCATAAATATTCAAGAGTTGTTAATTACAAGAAAAAATGGAGCTGCTGGCTCGGGGGTGGGTGTCGAGACATCACTAAACCGGTGGTTTTTCCCATGAAGGCAGTAAAGCGGAGTAAGTGCCTCTCACTGGCAGAGTGCATGAAAAAAGCAAAGAGGTTTTCAGAGTTGTTCAAGGTAGGTTCTATTTTTCATAAAATGTTTAATTTAACAGTGACCTAGTTTTACAACAGCTTTCAGTGTCTTGGCTTTTCTTATCTCCTGTGTCTTAGCCTACATCATTACAACAACAGAGCAATAGGCTTTACAGACTTTGTTAAAGCAAACTAAATAAGACCTTAGCTGGTGGATTAATTCTTCTCTCTCATTTTGTTTCAGGCAGTCGTTATAGCATAGTTTCTTTGTAGTTGAAAGGAGGTTTTAGCACATCCTTTATGGCACATATTGGAGATTTTTTTTTAAAATGCCAGCTCAAAGCCCTTTGCTTATTTCATGGTACATTTTTGAGTATCAGGTTGTAGCAGCAGTCTTGAATTCCTCAGCCTTTTTACAGAACGATCCTTTGTGTTGTAAACATTCAATTAACTGTATGGAATTGGTGGCTAGATTGACTAGCAAATTTGGAAGTTTACAAGCAGTACAGAGTCATGCTAGCATTCAGCGGGAGCAGGTTGTGTGTGGGGTGCCGTTAATTTTGCTTACCTTACTTCACCTACCAGAAGGAAAAAGTTATTCTGCATCTTGTCATTGCGACCAATAAATGGCAGGTCAAGTGATGTTTGTTCTCTCTTTTGCTGTGCACTACATACAGTACTCTCAACTACTGTTTCATGGCACCCCTTTGTGATTCCTACCTTGTCTTTATGGAAGTATACTTTAAAAACTCCTAACACTCTATTGCGTGTGCTATGTTCCATATGGATTCAGCAGAAAAAGGGAGCAATTAGAAAAGTGGTTGATTTCAGCCGCGCAGCCCCAAAACACGTTAGGTCTGCAGAAAGATGGCTCTTCCTTCCACCTCCGTCTCATTCATTGGAGAGTCGAGTACGGGAGGCCTTGCTGTGCCGAGTCCTTCCTGCATACCCTTCTATGGAGGGAAAGCCACTGTAGGAAATGCTGCTACATCTGCCAGCTTTATACAAGTGTGAGTGCTTTCTCTACAGGGAGAATTCTCCCATGGGGATCTCGGCCCACAAGAGGTTTCCTTTGATCCACATTAACGTGTTTTGCAGAAACTGAACTTGTCAGGCTGAAGATCGCAGGTAAGGTACACTGGCAGTTTCTGAGCCACGAGTTAAACAGCAGCAAGCCAAATGTATGCTTCTACATCTACAAGGATCACGCAGGCTAAAGAACAAAGACAACTTAATAGGAACCGTTCAGAGCCAGCGTGCACTGGCCTTGTTGAGCTTCACTGAATTCCTCCCCTTGTGCAAAGGGATTTCAGCTGTCTTTGCAAACATGAAATTTGTGTCGGCTCTAATGCTTCTTAAATTTTGCGTGACTTCTGCCAAACTTCTCAGTGTCTTGTTACCATCAGGAAAAAAAAAACAGTGGTGAATTTCAGGCATAGAGGAACTTGTGTGCCTTGGATCTAGGGAAAACACAAAACCAAAAGTATTGAGAATGATTTTTTGTATAAAGCTAAAAATATCAGAACGACATTAGTAATGGTCCCTCTGTTCATTTTTATCAATAAAGAGCACTGTGGAAAAGCAAAATTCACAGTCTCTGCAAATACACCTGGGACAGTCTAGAGGACCTTGTTTGCTGGAAGCATTAAACAGAGGTTTGTGTAAGAAGCTTTGCCTCGTACTGTCTTATCTGGAGTCCCAAAATGGACCAAGAGCAATACAGCTAATCAGAAGGGGAAAGACTCCGTTTCCTCAATAATCTGGTTTTTGCTCAAGCATAGCAGAGGCATCCTTTTTTCTCCTGCCTTGGAAATCACAGATCTGAACAAATCAGAGTACCGTCTGAGTGAGGAGATTAGCAGTCTCATTCTTTCCTGTGCTAAAGGTGCGTCTTTAGAGGGCATTTTAGGTTTTTCTGTCTTTAACAGGTAGGAATCTGCTAAGATCTCTCCACCACTTCTTTCAGTTCACCCGGAGATCAGTTCCTTAATATCTAACAACGTTTCTTCTTTTCTGTCCTTTAGTCAAGAACAGCCTTCTGCCCAGACTCCATCAACCTGACCAGAACTTGTAAAGTTTTCCCAGACCAGGTGGGGCCTTCACTTCTGCCACAGTGAGTGTCGAAGTATTATGAAAGCTCACTGCCCTAAGTGGCAGAAATGGATGAATTTCCATAGAATTGATGCTTTCTTCAGTCAGTCTGTACCTGCTGGACTGGAAAAGGTGCACAAGGAATACTTACTTTGAATAAATCACGACATCCTTGGCTATTTTCTTCTGCAATACTGCAAAAGTTTCCTGTGGACTTTTTTTTTCTGTTTGAAATAGGTTTTATGATGATTAATTACATAAGCTGCGATGGGAGCTGCTGCGCAGTGGGAATGAGGAGCCTGAAGTGTGGAGGAAGGCATGAAAAGTGTTTAAAAAAACTCTTAAAACTAGCAAGATACCGTATGTGCCTTTCATAGCCCCAATCATGCTGTTTGTATGCTATATCACTCTCTCACCGCTATTTATCTATGTCTTATTAAACTATGCATTTGTCACAGCAGAAACTATATCATCTCCTGCTTTTGAAAAAGCATTTAACATATGGAAGAAACTGCAAACATCACCATAAAACATGCTTCTTTTCGGTACTTGGATGATTTGTAGTACCCACCAACACAGTTCAAGTATTGAAACGCATGTCTCTGTGTTTGTGTGTCTATATATATATTCACTTTGTATACACACACATTTTTATATATAATATCTTTTCTCTAATAGTTACAAAACATTTGCAGGGTGCCAATGATTTATCTAAATCACATGGTGCCACTTCTCCCTCTTTGGCTAATTTATGTAGCTAAACATCACAGTGCATTTTCTGATTTTGGCAGGGGAGTTTATCATTTGACATTTGCTTTTGGTGAATATTCCGTTACTTAATTTTTTTCTTTTTCTTTTTTTTTTCCCTATTAACAGCAGTAAAGCCTGAGCAGTCAAACATTTCTACAATTTCAATAAGAAAATTCCCTAAAACTCACTTTCAGATTCAAGTGACTATTAATGGATTACTTTTCAATTATTGTTCCAGCTTGTCTGCTGCTGAGAAAGCAGCACACATGGAGGAGATCTGGCTGAGTGGGGGTCAGTTTTGCAGCACTCACTAAAATGAGTGGGAGGTGGGAGGCAGAAGGACTCAAAAAACAGATATTAGCCTAGGAAACCTGATTTTTCTAGGCTCTCACTGGAGACAGTGGGTAGAGACAGCTGGAGATTCAAAGCTGGAGCGTAACCTCAGATGCTCAGGGCCGTGCCAGAAAGAATCTTTCTTTCTGTCTGCTGAGCGCAGGAGGACCATAAGAAGGTTTGCCTCACTGGGCTGCAGTCAGCCTTCCCTAGCTTTGTGAATCCCCCTTGCTGACAAAGCCAGGAATCCAGATGCCAGTTTTGCAAATCTCAGCAGTGTGAAATACGAGATGGATCCCAGGGCTCAGTTCTGGTCTCATCTTCCACCTCTCCGGCCAGAAGAACTCCACCGGCAGCTCTCTCCTTGAAGCACACTCCTTACTTCAATACTCAGCCTGCTAAGCTATGACAATAAAGAGACCAATACAGCCCGATTCAATTAAAACACGTTTCAAATTGTTCTGCTCTGTTAAACTAGAGCGTGAGAACACCACACTTGCACAATGTGTAATTCAAAATAATGCATAGCGCCTATTTTAAAAAACACGGGTTTAATTATATTTTTTTCTAATTATCCAAGAAACTGCTTCAGATCTGCATCACCACTAACAACTCCACAAATCTTTAGAAGATGTAATACACTTCATGTCAGGATCTCAAGGAGCATTGTAAACACTAATGAAACAGTGAGTCCTCAAATCCACTTGCAGGTAAATGACTATGGCAGGCATGGTTGAAATTCTGCCATTCTTCAGCTGCTTGGGCTGAAACACTTCATTTTATGGACTGGCACAAGGCTGGCTTCTTATTTTCTATCTTTTTTTTTTTTACGTTTCAGTAAAAACAGTATAAGTTGCTCCAAGGAGATTTGTTGAAAAAAGGCTTTTGCCCATGTTAAATATATTCTTATAATTGAATATGCCCATGTTTTGAGGCTATTGTTAAAAATGTATCAGGGAGATGGGCCTTGGTGACAAGGATATGCCGTTCTGTGAAAATCTGCCCAAATTTTGTCAAGTTACAAAGTCTGAAATTTTCAGCTTGCTCCTGCTTACATTCTTAGAGACTGAAGGCTAAATTTCCCAGAAGCTGATTTCAGTGATGCATATTCAGAATAGTATAGTTAATTTTAACTAAACATGTAAATTATTCAGTGGGGTTTTTTTTTTTCTGCTTCTTATTATCAAATTGTAGCACAGAAGGGGACTGAAAATCACTGAGTCTGTCCCACTGCTCAGGGTAGGCTCAGCTATGCCTAAGTTACTCCCGACAAGTCCTTAAAGACATTCAAGTGCTGGAGATGCCATAGACACTCCAGGAAATTTAGTCTAATGTTTAGTGAAACGCTATCTGTACAAAGTTTCATCTTAATGTTGAAGATGAATCTCTCTTGTTAAAATTGGAGCCCATTATTTCTTGTCCTCCATCATGGATGTAGAAAGCAGATTATCACTGTTCTCTTTGGAGCAGAATTTCATGTTTTTACCCATTTTTCTGTACCAGATTATACAGCAGCAATTTTCTTTCCTTACAGCTTGTTTTTTCAATGTCTCACCATTCTGATTGCCCTCCTCTGGACCATCTCTGGCTGCTCCACATTTTGCTTGTGTCCACAAGTGTACACAGCGCTCTCGCTGACGCCTCACCGGTGCCGAACAGAGCACTCTGCACCTGCACAGACAGCCCAGGGTGGCATTCCCCTTTTTTTGCACTAGCCCAGCATTATTGCCTCCTGTTCAATTTGTGGCCTAGGAAGCCTGCTAAATATTTTCCCACAGAATTGCTGTGAAAACAGTTCCTTGCTGTCCTGTGATTCTGCAGTTCCTCATTCCTGTCTAAATGTAGCTCTTATTCATATGGAATGCTACCCACATTTTTCAGATCGTACCTGCGATTTATCAAGATCACTGAATTTTAATCCTGGCTTCTAATGTACTTGCAGTCTCTTGCTGCTTGAAATTATCTGCAAATTTAATAATGATTCTCTTTGTGTCATCATCCAGGTCATTAACGAATTTAATGAATACTACCAGACCTAGAGCAATCCTCTGTGGAACTTCATGCAACCCATCCTTATGGTTTGACAATGAAATATCTATAACTGCTGTTTGAGTATGGTCTGCTAATGCAACTCAGCATCACTTTTTCGGTACAAATATTTACAAGTTCACAGTTTACGTTCTGCAAAATAGTTGTTTAAAAGTCATTCTTTCTTTTTTTATTCTTTTTGCCAGGAAATTCTTTTATTAAAATATTAATGGGACTCAGACTTCAAAGGAGATGGAGCAGAGGTGAAGGAAATTTCATGTTTCATTCAAACACTTAATTGTGGGAATACCTTGAGGTGCATTTTTGTTAGCATTCACAGAAGGCAGTCACTCTGTTAGATACTGCCTGTCTCTCGTTGTCCTCCCTTCCAAAAAGGTGTCTCAGATTTTAGCTCAGCAGCTGATGGCAATAACACACAGGGAAGCATAAATATTGAAACATGGAGAAAGAAAGTCCTTAATACTCCATTGGACCACCTCATTTTGAGTAAAATCTTTGTATTTGCAGTGACTTAGAGACCTTATGCTACAGTTTTGCTCCTTTGAACCCCATATTGTGCAAAGGAATAATACCCTCCATGACAGAACATATTTAGAAAAGGCCCACAGATCAGCTCATGTGGCTGTGAGCTATAGTCTACCCACACATGCTAAAAAAACAGAGCTCTTTTCACTCTTTTATAATCAGCTGGTCCTCCTCATCCTTTCAGAATACGAAAGTCTCTCTTTCTAGATGCTCAACTATCCAGTTTTTGGAATGATCAGGAAAACACAGAAGTATTTCCAGTGTCCCTACCTCTCGAGTGGGCTCAGTCTTCCTTGCTTCTGCATGTCTGATACGTGGACTTTCCAAACTGATTAGTTCTAAGTAAAATACTAAGAATCGAAACTGTAGCGACCACCTTTGGAGATCTAGCCTAGCTGGGAGCTCAGACATCACCTTGAAATGACAGTCAAGCTTCTGTTCTTTATTAGATTTCATGCTTTTGTTTTGCTTTGTAGCTCTGAAAGCTCTCAATGAAGATGAAACTTTTGCCCTCCTGTCCACATCTGCAAGGAGCTGCACCCAGTGCCACCCCCGTGGATGTAGCCTCCAACAACCAGTCCAGCTCACCAGTCCACTGGGGTGTGGAGCGCAAGTTCAGCATACAACTGATCTAACAGGTACCTGCTACCAAAACGCTCTCTCCTCACCCAGGTCCTGGCCACACATTCCCTGTGTTTCCATCAGATTGATTTAGTGGCCACATGGCTACAGGACAGGTCGATTTGGCTGGCAGATCTGATGGAAAACAAAGGCAACAAATGAAGATGATACTGCAGCTGGAACAGGGGGACAAGAGTGCCTTTGAAAAAGGCTACTATTTTTTAGCTCATTTTAGATGTAACACAAACTGTTACCTCTGCCTTCACTCTGCATATTTATCTCCTTCCTACCCTCTAGCCTCCACGCATAAGCCTCTGCCCACATGTTTTAAAAGTTGTCTGTTTTTAATTATTTTCAGCAGTTTTCATTTTTAATCTACAGTTTAAAATCCTGTGCTCCATGACAAAACCCAGCCTCAGCTCTTCCCTGACTTCCCTGGCAGTGCATGTTTTTAAAAACAGACGCACTTGTTTGGTCTTTGCTAGACCAGTGTGTATGTTAATCTTCCAGTCAATTTCACAGTAATTTAGATATTACCAGAAATTAATTCCAAACAAAGCTAAAAATACTCTGCTCATTCTCCAGCTCAGCCTTGAAGGACCGTGTTATCTGATGGGGATGGGGCACGGACCCAGGTAGTAGGACCGCTCTCCTACACAAAGTGACTGATTCACCTTATGACCTCTGCCAGGCAAAAAGTTAAGTCAAGTCCTTCTCTAAGACAGTGTCCCAGACCTCCTCTGTAGTCACCGGGGGCAAGTAATTCACCTGTTTTAGATACAGATTTGATCATGGGATGTGTTGCCCTCTGGAGCTGTCACCATCTCTTCCTTCTTTTGGGGAGGGCCTGGACAACCAGCTCAGACCAGCTGTTAAAGGTGGGAGCTGGGGGAGAAGAAACTCAGATAATAGGTTTTAGAGAGAAGGGACTTGTTTCCGCAAAGCACTCTAAACTCTCATGGAAGTTTTGGACAAACCATTAGCCTTCAGGATTATTTCCTAAACCTGAGGAGAAACCAAGCATAAAAACAGCAGGCTGAAACATGGCTCACTTAATTCTTGGGGGCTTAATGATTCTTTTTTGACATTTAATGACCTATCCTGTTACATATTTTTAAAGGTAAGTGGTAAAAATTACAAAGGAAAATGCCAAAGGAAAATGCAAAAATATCCCAATATTGCAACATTCTTATAGATATCATGTAGGAGATCTCAAGAAATCCAAGGTTTCTAGCTTTGCAGTCACCATTAAAATGAGAGCATGAGACCAGCAGTTCAATGTATAATAGTTTTCATACACAGCAACACAAACTACTACACTAGGAAAAAATCAGACCAGCTTCAAAGATACTTTTTGCACACAGCATTGGCTGCAGGGGTAGCAGGCTTGGTCTGTCAGTAATAGCAAACAATTTTTCTCTGTGACTGACTCTGCAGATGAAAATTTTCAGTGTCTGTACACTGCATTGCTAGCTACAACCGCTGGACTGTCAGGAAAAACTCCTGAAAAGGAAACTGGTAACTGCAAAGAAAACATGAGAGATGAAAACAGAAGTGAGAGAGACTAATCAAAAACCCAGGTTTTATCTTCCTGACCCCTCCACTTGCTGCCTTAGACCATCCAATCATGGTCATGATATAATCCACTGTAGGGAGATCTCTTACTAGTTTTCACCTGATTGTCTTAAAGCTGTTTTTTCCCCACTAAAGTGTTACATCCCTGGATATGTACCACCATTTTCAAAAAAGTTTCCTATGCAGGTATTCAAGTTTTAGCTATTGCAGTTTAAGAAGAAAACTTTGGCAAAATTTTAACAGACTGCCTTATCAGGGAGTTTCAAATAGCTGGAAATTATCTGGTTTTAATATAGCAGCTAGGCCTATGTCCACATTTGAAGCATTTCTGATCCAAGCAGATTAAGGTTCTAAGTAGCCTTAGGCAGGGAAAAATACCATGGCAGGGTATAGAGGCCATGGGAATGTCCTGTAGTCTTAAGCTGCCCATTGTCTATCCCACAACTTTATTTACACACTTCTACAGCAACTGCTAAAAAATATCCAGAGCCAGTGAAAAAGAATGGAGAGTAAAATCCTCTCTTCAGAAGTGTTGTGCCATCTGTTTGCTATAATACATGTAAATACTGCCCTTTTATAAAAATTCCCTAGCGCATCTCAGTTTTTACTCTGTCTCTTCTTCCTTCAGTGCTTCTGCCTTAATTTTAACAGGTACTACAGATTCTAAGAATATATAGATGTAGGCTATCAGCACCTTGCCTTTTGCCCAACCTCATTATTAAGAAGAAAACTGCAGTGTCCCCTTTGTAAGAAATGCACTTCCCTGCTTTCACAGACCTGGGACATTGCATGTAGGCTGCTGTTTACTGCAATTAACAGCCTCCAGAAATAAAGACCACAACTAATTTTGTGTTCCAACAGGATTCCTATTTCTCATTCTCCTTTTATTTGGGAAGCAAATGCAATGCTGTTTGCAATAATTTTTTCCTGCCTTTTCTTTTTGGAAAGCAGGTGGTTCTGTTCTTAATTCATTCTCTTAATTGCAGCTCAGTCTGAAGGGCACCGTTCAATCATCCTCTACTGCCATGACACGCCTGCTCTCCTCAGATGTTACCCTGTCCACACCCCCGCCCCTCCACTACTCGCCATCACCAAGGGTCAGCTCTGACCCTCCACGCCTGTATAAAAGCATGGCCTCTCATTTCTCTTTGCCTACACGGTGTGTCAGGACTTCAGACAGACCACAGGAGGGTGGCCCAGCCCGGCCTTTCGCTTTCTGTCCATCACAGACCATAACGAATGTGGGAAAGTTCGGGAAAAAGGGGATCCCTGAACACTTTTGTTGTTTGCTGTCTATACGCAGTGCCTGGTTTTTCAACCCACTCTCACATTCTCATACTTGCCACAACTGTGGCACCCGTGTCCTGCAAGTTATTTCTTCCATAATGTCAACATGGAATTACGCGTTTCTCTGAAAAGAAACGGGGAGACTTGCACCATGTGTACAGGGACGCTGCTAACTCTGCTGCTGGTGGAGCAACGAAACAGCACGTGTCTCAAGTCTGGCGCAGGAAACGCTCACACATTCATTTTCTTTACTGTCCAGAAGTTAAAACAGTGTTCCTAAACAGAGATTTGGGTCTAGATTTGCAGAATTCATATTCTGAATTCAGAATATACAGTTCATATATGAACTATGGCTTGTAAATACAGAGTACATAAATACAGTTCATAAACACAGAATTCATAGCTCATATTCCCCCCACCAAATTACTACCTTCTGTCTGCAATGCTCAGCTGTACGGAACAATCCTCGTTATTCCTGCTTTCATCGGTGCCATCATTTCCTCAGGACTCAGTGAACATAAAATAATACTGGGATGCATAAGGGAGGAAAAAATGGAGCGTTAGAAGCTCTCATTAAACATTTATATTATCAGACATAGACTGACTGGGACTAGGGACTGTTATGACAGGCATTTTTTAACAAAGGTAAACGATTCTCGCTCCGCATTGCTTACAGCCTGTGTCCTAAGACAGGCTCTCCTGCTCTCCCAGGCACACAAGCCTGAGTGTACCTGGCGCAGCTGCCTCTCTGCCCCAGGCAGAGGAGATAGATGGATACCTTATCCAGCTCTTTGGACAAATGTGGTAACTCAGTCTCTGATGTCTTTGGTGGTCTGGCTACCCAGGTACAAACAGTACAGCGTGGGCATGTCCAGAACATACACAGATAAATCTAAACCTCTTGTCTTTCCAGAGTATAAACTAAACCCTTACAGTGTATGCCCCTTTTCAGGATATAAGGAAATCAATATATCCTCTCCTACCAGCAACCCTTCCTCTCCCCTCGCTTTTGACAGAAAAATATCTGGATTGTAATCTGAGATGACATGTTGTTACAAATGAGGGTTATAAGGGAATTCAGCCAAACAAAATCTCAAAAACTACTTTCCTGTAACAAGAATGGAAAAAGAAGGGGTAGCAAAATCCTCACATGACCCTTTTCTTATCTTCTCCCCTCCCACCTACTGGAAAAATTCATTTTTCTGTCCAGAAATGGGAGTGGAGAGAGAACTCCAAGCTCCATGATGCAGGAGGGCTCTCTGTGAACCATGGTGAATTTTATGCTCTGTAGCACAGAGTATAAGTCAGTAAAAAGTACCTGAAATTCTGCAGAATATGGACATGGAGTTTGGGCATTCAGTTTTGGTTCAATTCAGAGATGCTTCTTGTCCAAGTCCCTTCTCTGGCAGGGATGGAGAGCCTCAGCACGTAACCTCAGCTCTCATCAGTTACCAAAAGAGGACTGTCGGGATGTACTGATTTTTGAAGGCCGTATGGGCTTTGGACTCTGAAGGGCCAGTTACTGGGACTTCTCAGGCTGATAAAATGCTAGAGATGAAGATCCTCTCCTGGAGAGCAGCAGCCTCTCAGCCTCTGTGGAAAGATGAATACAACCACAGGCAGCATCTGCCGAGCTGATCCTCCTGTCCTGTCTCTGTCTGAAAAGAGCTGCTCACGGAAGCACACCCTAAAGCAAGACATTCGTAATTAGAAAAACCCCAAACCTCCTGTGTGTTGTCACAGCTAAGCTGGAATCAGGATCTGAAGCCTCCCAAACTCTTGGCATCCTGTGAATAACAAGAGAAGGGAAAATCTTTCAGCAGTCTTCATATCATATGTCTTCATATCATATGTTTAATAACACTTTCCCAGGCTTTCAGGGAAGATGGATACTGATACAACCTTGCTTGTCACAGCATCATTTGTGGTCATGCAGTTCCTTAACTGCTCCAAGGAAAACAACAGGGACTGCGTAAGTGATTACTGGTCTTGAATTCCATAAACCTCCTGAAGAACACCTCACAGCAAGGATTTCCATAGCTTAGTTATGAAATGGATAAAAGTACCCCCTTCTCTCTTTTTTTTCATTTGTTGTCCTCCTTTTTCTTTCAGCGCTCCCCTGTTACTGCACTCAGGAAGCTTGCACAGGACCCGCATGTACTTTCTGTGTATTACTTAGCATTGTGCAAACCATATACACCGTAACTCATCTTCTCAGTCAAATATGCAGGCTTCACCTTCTCCATCTGTTCTTGTGTGGAAATCTTGCCATTCTCCAAACTATTTTATTACCTGTTTTGAGGCCGTTCTATGTTTCATGAATTTTTTCTGATGGGTGGCCAGAACGGGGGGCTGCATCCTGGGAGAAGATGAGGTGTTTTTCCAGAGGCAGCTGTGTTTGCTATTCTTCACTCTCCCAGGAGCAGTGACTGTGTATTTTCTGCTACTTTATATTCCAAAACTCTTTCAGAACATTATTTTTTTGCTGGTTCACAACTCCTGGCTTCCCGGCCCCAGCAGGAGTTTTCCCTAGCAGGTATGGGGGGGAAGCCCGGGAGCAGCTAAGATGGGGCCACAAAGAAAAGGGACTTCAGAGCCGGAGTGGCAGTGCCACATGACCTCCTCGCTGCACTGCAGCTCCTCCAGAGATGCCACAGCCCTGGGACATTGGCCAAAACAGCACTTACCTTGCAGAGACTGGCAAACCCCATGCATTTCCTGACCTAATGGGGAACATCAGCGGCTCCGCCTGCCAAAATGCAACGTGCATGCTTGCAGCTAGTGGTACGAGCCTGCGTCCCCTCCAGAAACCAAATCTCTGTAGCCTGAATACTGCAAACCAGCATGGGGCTCTTCCTGTCTAAAGGTTTTAAATGATTGTTAATTGCAGAAATACACTGGCAATATTCCCATTAACTATTTTGGGGACGGTGGAATGCAACCACCCCCAGAAAAGCTGTAATTAACTATTTCTGAGACTAATCCCCTGCTTTATATAAAAGAAGTTTTCTCTCCTTGATATGATTAGGTGAGCATTCTGGTTTGTAATGTTTCAGAAAGACATGTCTTAGGATGAAACTTCAGCATCCCATACTGTGCTAGACTTGTGGGGAAGTACATTTTTAAAAGAACTTTTCACACTTTTCTTCCATAATAGGTGGGAATATTTCTTTAGTACTTCAAGTAGCTGGGGAGAAGAAAACCCTATCCGTCTTTTCCTCTCAGGGCCCCCCAGTCCCCTCCAAAAAGGGCAAATATAAAACCATTAGAAATAGCGATCCATTTTTTAACATGCTTTTTTACTTATAGGGACAGATCCAGTTATCTTTCATTTGGATTTATTTGGCGATTCATTAAACATAACATGTATTAGACATTACGTCTTTGAGCATGTTTCTTATCATGCTACTCGAGGAGCTAAAAACTGGAATGCACACGTATGATTGTTCTGCTCATTCTTTGACAACGTGTCATAAAACAAGGTCTCAGGGAGAGCAGTAGGACCTAAAAGACTGGACGACCTTTTCCCAAGGTTCAGGTTTCTCACCGGAGCTTGCAAAAGCTGCCTCACCGTACTCCCAATCCAGCAGGCAGGCTGGGAACCTGCCATCGGTCTTACTCTTGCTCTAGACTCAGCACCGCTTTGACATTTTGTGAAACTTTGAGCTGAAAGAAACTAAAATTGCTTTTTCACTTGCTAAAGGAGATGTATCAACAGTACGTTGTCATAGTAAACTAAGGATGAGAAATGGCTGTATTCTTATCTTGCAGACATCATTCGTCCTGAATATATTTCCATCGTCTCGAAGTGCAAGAATGCACTTTAAAACACAGAGCAAGAGAAAAAAACATAATCAACCAGGAATGCCATAAAATGACCTGATTAAAAGAATTAGCATCTTAACACAGCTTCAGTCGAAGCAGAGATCAGCCCCATGGCCCAAACAAATGCAGCAGCAGCTGAGAGGCAGCCGTGGCACTCAGCTGAAGCAGCATGTGACAGCTGGGAGAGGAAAGACAAGTTGATGACTGTCCTGATACGCACCACCTTGCCCAAATGAAGGCTCATTAACCTCCACAGGAAATAACTGCAGCTTTTTAATTTACTCATATGTACGCGTTGGAGCAGTGACTCGAGGGCTGGATTTGTTCGATTTTCACTCAGCTGTCAAGGAAGATACAAGTACAGGCAATTGTTATGGCTGGTAACTACTAATTTTGATTTGTGCAAAGACGTAAAAATCTGCGCTCCAGGGAAACATCTTTGCCCTCAGCTGTTGCTAGTGGTCAGAGCTGCAGGGTCTCATCCTGCTCGCAGCACCTCAGCCCCGTGGCACGGGGCACTTCCCAGGCACAGCAGGTACACCTACTGCAACACCTCGCCAGACCCAATCTCTGCAACCGCCAATGCGGATACACGTTGGTACGCACCCTGTCCACTGTGTTGTCCTGTTCAGGGACTGCATCAGTCATGATGCAAGTGCTCAGTAAATACTTAATAATAGCAATAAAACTGCTCTATCAGGTAAAATATTGAACCACAATATTGGAGATAATTTCTCTCCAAAACTTGAACTGTAGAGAAAAAAGTAGGTCACTGACCACAGTCCCCATAGCCTGGTGACAGAGCTTTGTAAGGAATGTGGTAGGCAACTTTTTAAAAGTCAACCTTAAGCAAGGTGAGCTTGATGCCAAATGGCACTGTGTAGAGTGGGGAGCGCCGGGGTCACCAGTGGTTTTGGCCATCCCTGTTAAAAGCAGAACTGGTAATTTAGACAGTCCTGTATTTCCTTCTGACTTGGTTTTAATAGCTGAAGCGCTTCAGAACATAATTAATGTTTATATATCCACTTATGAGAGCAAACTAGTCAGTTCCTCAGAAAGACCATTACCTTGATTATTTTGCCTCTGTGCATTGTAACCAATTATGAACCCAAGATTCGCAGCTATTAGTTTCACCTAGAAATTCAGAAGTTGCCAATAAGTGAATTGCAACTTAATAAAGAAAGAACGAAAGATGGACAAATTAATTCAGATAGAATAAGAAATGATCCAATTCTTTGCTGAAGTACTTAAAATAACACAATCAGAAGTAGGGATGCCTGAGTCAATCTCTTCTTTAACTAGTTTTCATCCCATTCAGTCTGACTTGGTATATCCACTTTATTCCACAGAAAAATCCCCGTGACTCCAAACTGCATATGGATTGTGCTTTTAACTGTACGCTGCACACTTCAGACTTCATAGATGGTGTAAAGCCCAGCAGTTCTGGCTCTGTGTTTGGGGATCCTGATATCTCCGGGAATCAAATTACTAATAGTAACTATTCAAGCACTGTATCACGGAAAAACCTGTAGGAAAAAAATCAACAGATCTTGGAGTGTCTGTCCTGAATGAGAGACGGAAATGTGCAGGGAAGAATGTGCACAGAGCTGCCTTTTGTGGGTTTTTTTCTTAACCTACAGTCACTATGCACACCGTGTGATGTCAGAAAATGCTCTACCTCTGCTAACATTTGTCTGTCTGTTAAGACTTTCTGGTAACATATGACAATACCAACATTGTAGGCCAGATCCTCTGTTTCCGTATTCTAGCTCTGCAATGAGTTGATCTATGCCTGCTTCCAGTTTAGGATCTGGCTTCATGTTTTCACTACCTTCAAATACAAGTAATACGCTCTAAGTTGCGTTTTTAAGGTATATAACTGACCGGTCAGTGCTTATTGGAGACAGTTGTGTTTGCTTCCCAAGCTGCCACCTTTGCTTTTCCCCATAGTATAGTTTGACAGTTCAGTATTGTAGTTTCCAGTTGTTTTCACTGTGATGAACACCGGGAGGTCTGGGTGATTTCAAGTTTTCTATTCTTGGTAACAATCAACAGAGGCTCCTCCAGAAGCTGCAGGACACGGATGTACAGGGATCAGTTTGGACAGTTTCAACAGATTTTTAGGTAAGTGTGTGCCATGAACCTGATTCAGTTTCTTTACACATTCCTGTTTAGGTTTCCTTCTGGATTTCATTTCCCCAAGTCACCCAGAATGGCCACTTGAATGCAAATCATGAATAAGTTATTTGATGGCTATAGGATAAGCATATCCACTGGAGATCCAAAGGTCAGCTGGACTAGTGGTGGCACCAAATGGGACCAGTATAGTGATACACTAATTCTTTACACTGCGATAAAAAGCCAAACTCTCTTCCCTACAAAAACCAGGCCAGGGAGTGGGAGGTGGGGGCTTATAGAGAGAAAGAGAGTGGGAGAGAGATTAAACAGCCTCTGGTATTCAAAGCCTGTGGATGACAGTTTCAAAAATATTTCTAGGGATATACTTGGCAGGCGCTTGCCTGCAATTTCCTTCTAGATACATATAAACAGCAAAAGCACACAAACAGCCTCTTATTAAAAGAGATATTATTATCTTAATTTTCATACATGTACAAAGACAGTCTACAAGCTGGCCAAGGCACAGCTCCCATCACTGCCCCCTTCCTCCTCCCTCCACCTCAGGGCAACCTGCCCTTCCCGCAGCTGGGACGCACCAAGCGGAAAGGCAAGGCTTGAGGCCAGGCCCTTTCACATGACAAACTGAAGTGGTTTGTGTTCCCCTGGTCCTTTCAAAGCACCTGCCATCCCAAGGCTTCAGACAGGGTCCTGGAGTCCTGGGAGATTTAGGGAATGAGTTCCCAATGCTTTTTAAAGAGATGTGAGTGCCTCTGTACTCCAAGATCCTCTGAAAATCCTACAGTCACAGACCCACAAGTAAATAGAAACTAAGTGATAATTTGCTCCAGTGTGCAGAGACAGTTTGTCTCTGGGTTTGAAATCTAATTCCCCAGCAGAAAAATACTAGGTTATAAAGAAGAGCATAGATAAATGAACAGAAGATTGGGAAGTAGGAACAGAAAATTACAACAGGGAAGGATGGAAAGAACAGAAACAGGGAAACAAGGAGGAGAAAGGAGAGGTATCAAAAAGGGGAGAGTAGGAACAAAAGCTGGAAAGAGCTCTTTCAACTGTCTTTCTGTTGCTTTCTACTTGGCTCCTAAACCTTTTTCTCCTTATTTTTGTTTTGGTGTTTTTTTTTTTTTCTTTGCCTGAAAAATGAATAAAGCATTTATAGACATTTGAGGGAGAAGGAATGAAGAGGTCTGAGGCAGAATAGGTGCAACTGACTTCTGCCGGCCCTGCAGTCCTGTGCCAGCTGTGCATGGCCACCCCCTCCTGATCTGTGCTGGACACCAAACTCAGGATGCTGGGGGGAGCAAAAGGGGGATGGAGGTAAGGGGAGAGAAGAAGGAGTAGCAAAGGAAGGGGAGAGCAAGGTGCACAGGGCTTTGGAAGGAGGTCCTGGCATGGGGGAAGGTAGTCAAGCAGATGAAAAGCATAGAGGAAGAGGCTCATTGGCCTGGCCGTGCTGCAGTGGCTCCAGGCCGGCTGAGGAAGCTCTTCAGCAATGTATGACAGACCTTCACTGCTGGCCGAGCTGCTGCTGGTGGTTTCTGCCAGCAACTTTATCTGGGGATAAAGAGCAAAGGCAGGAGAGGAGGGGAAGGAAGGAAGCAGGGAGCTGCCTCCTGCCACCTCCTAACATCAAATGGCCACAGGACTGCAGCTTGGGAACCCTTTGAAGTGTGACTGATCCTCGTAAGCTACTAAAGTGGGCAAAGCCTTTTTATTTAAAACAAAAGTTACATCAAACTAATGTCGCCATTGGGAATGCAAAGCCATAATCCCTGAGTGGAAGCCAAGCCCTGCTGAATCCAGCAGGATACCCACGGCTCTACACAAGGGGCGGGAAGGAGGACAGTGATGCCCTTCATGACTTTTCTCCTGATCCCAAGGATTTGCCATGTGCCACGAACTTTGCCAATCATTTGAAACATAGGCAGCTCTGGACCACCTCTAAAGCAGCGCACATAAAACAGGGGGGCTCATAAAAACAAGAGTCAACCCCACTGCCCTTCTTAAACTCTTTGGCATACGCACGTTTCAGCAGGGCAGGGATTTCAGGTAGGACTGACAGGTGTGCATTACCAGTCCGGATATTCATTTAACTTTTTTAATTGACCTGACATACTACTGCAACACAAAAAAATACCATATACTTGTAAACACGCTGAACTCAATCATAAGCTTAACAAAATACAAATGCCCGTCATATGGTGAACCCTCAGATATATGTGCAGAAAGTACCATGGCAATTAAAATATGAGATAGTAACTCAGAAAGTAGACTGATAAGTAATTCGTTCACTGAATTAACTAACCTAGCTACACAAATGAATGGTAATTATAGGTATCATGAAACAGAGTCACACAGCATAACTGCGCTGTAATTATATTTGCTGTATGAAAGTGTGACCCTGGTATTATAATGAGAAATGAGATGAAAAGCAGAAGAAAAATCCCAGCTCAGGATCCAAGCGGGTGGAACAAAGCCACAATGATACCTCTTCAGCTGCTTTTACTGCCTTACCATCTCCCTGCTGGAGGTATGTTCCACATGTCGCTGGAGTGACAGTGCTGGTGCGTATATCGGTACCAGGATTACACGCACTTTGGTCTGGATTATCATCATCCCTGGAATCGCTACTCTGTGCCATTACCAGTGACAGGCAAACTCCATAATAGGAGTAAACTGTTGGCTACACAAATTCTGTATTTTCCCTGCAGTATATTTGGTTCTAGCAGGCTTAATATTAAATGCACATATACTAGGCTGGTGCCAATGCATTCTCCCCCTCCTGGTCCTTTCTGCCTAAAGCTAAAGACATGGAAAGAGGAGGGGAGATTGTTTTTGTTGGGTTTATGGTTGTTGGGTTTTTACATATTGCTTTTGCAGTGGCAAAGCTTGCTGATTAGCTCTGTGACCTTTCCAGTGCCCAGTCAGCTCAGAAGAGGCATGGGAAACACTCTAGTACGCACTAAGAAAAAGAGAGCCGGGAGGAAAGAAAGCACGGGAAAGTAGTCCCCAAAGAAAAAAGACAGGATGGGAGAAGGAAATGAAGGGGATCTGGTCAGAAGGGCAACAAGTACATCACAATAGGACTTACAGATGCCCCCTCCGAAAAACACACATTTCCAGTCACAGGCATAGCATGCTTTGTCTTTATTCCCAAACCTGGAAGAGAGAAAACCTGGTTGAACTTGTGTAACACTGCCATCCAGTGCCGCCAGTGTGCCCCAGGCTGCAGCCCCACCTCTGCGCCCTGCCCTATCCCCTCCCAGAGCAAGGCCACCGTCCCAGCACGGCCCAGTTATCACCATCCTTAGGGCAATCTCCCGAGCTGTATTCCCTTACCCGTGAAGACCTGGCAGGGCTCTAGCCTACGGGGCATGGAGAGGATTGGAGAGCACAGTTGTCCTCAGTCGCTGGGATGCCTGGAGCATTGTAGACTACATCATCTCAAAAGGTGAACCCATCCACATATTTTCTCCCCTGTTCTTCAGATTTTTAACAGCTTTAGAAGGAAGGTTTCTTATTTGCTAACTATCACAACTAGTTGCTCGCTCTTGGGCTTGAGAACTGAGGTGGTAACTGGTGTCCTCCTTCCTGGAAGGGAGACATTGCTGGTCAGCCCACAAGGGAGACGGAGTTACAGACCAGTCATGAGGATGCTGGTTAGGTTTTGCTCTAATGGTCACCATAGTTAAATTTGGTAAGAGGCATATTTCCTATGTTTTAAAAAAAAATGAAAATTTTCATCTCCCTCAAGCAGCCAGAAGGGATATTCTTAGACATTTTACAGCCTTGCCCCAATTTTTTTCTTTGAACTGGCTAAAACTATCAGGCTAATATTTTGATACCCTTTTCAAGACCTCTCTCATAATAAATACAATAGGTTGATTAATACAATACCAAATAACTTACATGCAAAAGCCTCAACATATGCAAAAGACAGTCTTTGTCCTTCTCTTGCTTCAAAGCAGAGCTTTTCTTTTTTGTGACGTTAGTTCAGAGCTGCGTGCAAGCCTCTCCCAGGCCAGCTTGCTCTCTTTTGTAGAGGAACAGTTTTCTTCTGGATCCATTTATCAACCTTCATCAGAGAGATGTCTGGAACTTTTTCACTACTAACTAAATAGATAAATTTGCTACTGAATAATTACAAAAATAGCTTCCTTCAACTGAACAGCAGCAGAATGGACTACAATGAAACACAAAAATAGATCTGTTGGCTTTTGAACATGCTTCAGCAAGAGAAGTGCAGCTGAATTTGATAAAATACAGCCACTTTCTCTGCTGACTTGCATAGTCAGGAGAAACTCGGCCTTTCAAATCAGGTGAATTTGAAAGGAAATCTTTGATGTAACACATAGAATAATGTCCTGCATAGCCGAGGGAGTATAAACAAACAAATGCTTCTTCTTTATTTTACTGTAGCTATATTTAGTTAATATTGAATGGATGATTTGAAAATTTAATGTAAGGATTGATAGCAGGGATTGTATTTTTATTTTTGATCTGCAGAGATACATCATTATTAATTAAAGCAGGTACTGTACCTGCTGAAGCCAAGTATACAGCACATAATAATTTCCATTTCTTTATGCTTAAGGTTTCTCAATCAAATTTCTGGAATATGCAGGATAATAACACTGTTTCTGAAAAAAAAATCTAATTACTGATTGATGTAGATGGAAAGATACAATAATTATTATTTTTACCTTGGAAAGCAAACCCCAAAAGTTTGGTTTTGATTGCGTGTTGTTTCTGGGCATTAGTTTTGGCTTACTCCATGGAAGAGTGTTAAACTTCAGAAATCTTCCAGGTGAAAGATTTCAATCAACAGCTATCAGGAAGGGATCTATGTTCTGTTTTCAGTCTTCCTTCAGCCTCCAGGCTTTTCCTGATCTATTTATGTTGCTTCCACCTGCTCTGATAATCTTCAGCCATTATTTCCCATTTCTGATAATCAGAGGCCACTCTTTTGGTGCTCGATAGCAAGGGACCACAGCACTGAGCATCACCTGTGTTGTCCTTCCAACACTGACAGACCTTGAGCCAGCCCTGATCATGGGTATCTCTAATGGGAACTGACAGGTATTTTATCTGCTTTAGCCCCTTTTTCATAAAAAAATTACTAAAATCTAAATTTTGGACCTCAGCCAGCTGGGGGGGAGGAGGGGCGTGTCCTCCAAATGCATCATAAAAATGAATCTTTCACATACACATTTTTTGCCATCCTCCAAAGACTGTTGGTTGCTCTTCCCACCACTCTCTGTTCCCAGTATAGCATTATATTCAACAGTTACCTCCTGCAGGAATCCAGACTTTCATATTCTATCTTTATATTAGCCCTTAAAGTCTTAAAGTGCCAGAAATGCTCCCAGTTCAATAATGCAACTACATTGAAAGACACAGGAATAAAGGAAAGCAACTAAGTTTCTGTGAAGCGGAATCAATTTGCAGCAGATTAATGTATTTAATGTATTTGATGTATGTATTCAACTACATGTAGTGCTTACCTTGTATCCAGACCCAGAGTCACAGAGGGTCATGATGGGAAGTCCTGTTCATTTCCATCAGTCAGTTCTCTGAGGTCCAGGGGAGGAATGCTACCCACAGTGCATCTTGGAGGACTTTGCCACATGCGTTTCTAAATTAAACAGTCTTCAGCTATTGAACAAGAACTCTGACAGACAGAAGAAGAGCACTGAGGGGAATTTTAGGCTTCACTTTGCTCAGACAATTAATATAATATAATGCTGGCTCCCCATTGCCTCCCATCCTGCGTAGTTACGCAGGCTAAATCTGCAGAGAGATTTTTCCTTCATTCAAAATGCAAATCCTCAGAGCCCCCTTTTCAGCTGTTGCCTAACTTTGGAGCTGGCTGAATCCCCCTGACACCTAAGATCCCATCAGTAAAGCTCTCCAGTTGCTTGAATTTCTGCCTCTGGGCCTGCCCAAATATACTCAAGTCCTGACAGCACTGAATAACTCAATATTTCAGTCCTACAGGGATTCACAGATAAGGCGTTCCTCTTCTAGCAGCTGTATCTGCTAACTGGGATCCTGCAGGAATTTCGACAACCCAGAGCTAGCACAGACCATAGCTGCAGGAAGGGGACAGTGGGGTGGTATAAACTGTCGCTGCTATAATAAGGAAGAGGCGGGGGGAGAAAGAGGGGCAAAATATTTCCAAAGAGCTGGATGTGGTGTGTTTCTGTCACTCCTGGACATACCAGCAAATCCCTAGTCTAAATCTTGCAGAAGGAGGATTTCACTTACACAGTGCATGTTATGGATAACAGTTGGGCCAGCCACCTATGTAATTGATGCCTTGGATGAGCAGTGTGAATGAAGGGACGTGCACCCATCATTCAAAATTAAACACGTGGCTCCTGCTCCTCTCTTGGCATTTGCTGCTGACCATCTCAGAGAGTCTCTGACTCTAATTCTAATTAGGCACTTAAATATCCACTTAGCCAGGCTGTTCATTTTCTGGGCATCAGGGCACCTAAGAACTAGGCACTGAAACACTAAAATCAAGTTCTCTGTGCGACTTGGCCTCTACTTTGCAAGTGAGCTTTGCCTGGGAATCCCATTTTTCCCCTCAGATGACAAAAAGCTTGCAAAGCAGCAAATTAGCCCTCCGGATTTAATTATGCATATGCATTAGTAATGGGAGTAATTGCACTATCTCAGCCACATTGCACAGTGTACTTACTTGAAACCAAGCTGAAGAAATACCACTGGCAGCTACAGGGAGACAGACCAGATAAGAGGACACCAGGTGCAATGAGGCTACAAGATTGTCATCTCACCTGCTCTGGTAATTAACGGCCACAACTCTCACCATGCAGGTCACGATTCTCTCTGTCACTCCCTTCTGATGAAGGGTTACTATCAGATTGTCATCCCTCTGCAAGACATGCTCTTGTATGAAAGCTAAAGAGCTGCAGGAGGAAGTTTATTTGCTTACTGTGTATTCACTAAGAGCCTAAAATTACCTGACTGCTTCCCTGGAGCTGTCTATAGAATAGGGGCATGCACTGGGTATTCATGGTCTTAAGCTGAAACAACCTGGGGCCCTGCTAGTCCTGCGCTGCTGTGCAAAAGAAAAAACAAATATGCAGGGAAAAATTCCTCCTCATCCACCAAGAAGTCCCAGGGCACAACCGTCATCCTGCACTAAGCCCAGCAACATATTACTCAGAGCAATAGAGGGCCCCAGCTGTCTGTTCACTCAAGAAATTATTTAAGTTGAACTGAATGTGCGAGGCGAACCAGAAGTCTTCCCCATGGGCACTGTGTAGTGTTACGAAGTACTGGGTATAGTTCGTGTGTGCGACTAGCACAGGCTTAGAAAGGGAAGCTCGGTTTAGTCTGAATTTGTGGAGAAACATCTTTTTTTCCTTCCTAGTGCAAACACTTGCTAAGGCAGAGCACTCTCTGTTCAATGCAGTTTTGCATGTTTTGCTGTCAAACCCTCCTGGTCCTCTGTGGTTTCTCCCAGAACAGTTGGCACTGCTGCCCTGTTCCAAATAGTCACTTACCTCCCACGTTCTTCTCCTTTCTGAAGGCCTGCAGGTGTTTTCATCTTCTTTGACGCCACACCAGGTTTTAGTTCCTTGATCCCAGCAGTAGCCTTGGAGATCTCCAAATGCTCCCAGTGTCCTCCAAGCTCACCCTCCTCCTGTCTATGATTTTATAATTAGTAACTCAGAAAATAGCAAATAATGGAAATTTGGCACAGTTATCCTGTCCTTTGCCTTCATCAGATACAGTCAAGTTTAAAGATCCATAACAAATTACTGAAGAAACATATTTTCAGATGACACAAAAATATCATATTTAGAGAGGGATGTGTAATGGCACTTGGGAATGAAAGAAGTAAACCGTACACTCCTGAAATGGCAATGCTACTGTCAACTTGAGGTTTTATTTAAAATGATAAGTGAAATAGCAAGATTTGAGGAGTTGAATTTTGTGCAGTATTGACAACATGGAAGAAAAACTCCCGGGCAGGTCATAACCTTCTGTGCCAACATGATCAAAGTTAGCCATTTGCTGGCAAAAGGGAAGCGCGGTTTTGGAGTGCATACATATAAGTGTGTACGGTGATCTGGAAGAAACACCAGCCCTTTTGGTAAAAATGGTGTGTCTGTCACACAGAATAAGTAGGTCTCATGAGGTGAGGTGCTGATGGTAAGGACTGACTGATCTATGGAGCTAAAAGCATGTGGGGGAAATTGTACCAGTTCTCATGATAGCAAGCAGATCACATGCTTCAGCTGCAGGGTGTGTTGTGTACGGGTGACAGGGTAATAAAATGACTTGACAGAAGCTGTTTAATGCAAAAAGGTTTTACTATCTGATTCTCCATCATCTTTCACGTTATGCTGACATTTGTCTTGACAAAGAGAGTTCAAAATGAGTGCATAACACGACCTCCGTCTCCAGTGAGTGGAAAATTCTGAATAGGTATGTATGTGCTCAAAACCTATTTTCCATAAGTGTAAGCAAATATAAAGATTACGTGACAAAGAAGAGACAATGCATTTGTGTACGGAGTTCGAGTGAGTGACACCAACCCAAGAACAAAAAAGATCAAAGTGCCACTCTGCATAGACGCATGCTAACCGGGAAAAACATGTCACGTTTATACTCAACAAACCTTCTAGAGCTGTGTATTTCAAGTAAAATGGTATGCTACTGGATAAAGCGTGCTCCTGTCACTTTTTCTTTCTATCTGTCCTGTAAAGCCAGGACAGCCATAAGATGATTTATCTGCGTCATCAATTTAAACACCTTTGGCCAAGACACTGGAACTAACAGAGAGGATTTTTGAAGAGTACAAAACCTGTTCTCCATTTACCTAAACCACATCCCTACAGTCATAAGTGTGGAATGAGATAACGCCGTTCAGCAAATTGACTGATCACGCAGAGTCTGGCATTTCTCTTCGGGCATTAAAGCAGAGACAAAAAAATGCATACACAACCCAAAATCTAAATAATGGAAGTGACTTTTAGTACAGTTGATTAAAGCATTGAGGTTGTAATCTGCCAGTGTCCACCCACCACAATAGGAAATACTGTCCTTCTTTCAAAGGTCCCAAATTATACAGAACAAAAATGTCTTCTTTCCTCCTCCTTCCCTCTCCCCCTTCTACCCTTTGAGGCCAAGGTTTGTTTTTCTTCTGAGAAAAACAACATCTATTTCACCATCCACTTTTCAATATTTATTGGTGAATTTGGTGTTCTTTAGTATTCTTTAGCGTTCCAGCTTCCCCCATCATTTTACCGGAACACATTAATCCTCATTGGTGAAGACTAGGAAAATGTTGTGGGTTTTTGTTGTTTTTTTTTTTTTTTTACCCTTGCTCAAATCAGTGTGATCATAAACAGCATCCATAGCCAGGGAAGCCTGTGGTTCATCATCAACACAAGGAGCAAACACAGCCAGGACTTACTAGCCTGCGGGAAGCTCCAGCTGAAACAGTGGTAAACTTCTGCTGATGCCTTTGGCGGCCCTTGAAGAGGGCAAATATACATATATGCATACACACACACATATATATGTATGCCACGCACAGAGTAAAAGAAGAGGAGGGAGACAGGTGAATATGTAAAATGATGGATCTCCCTTCAGAGAACTATCTGAATAGCAAAACCACCATGGGAGAACTCCATAAAGCTGAAGGCAGTGCTGGCTGGAGGGACAAGGCTGGTGGGGTCCATTCTGAAGCCGAGAGCAAGACAACACATAGGATGAAATAGCAGGGCAGAGATGGGCAGAGCAGGCACGGGCTGCCCTCAAACTGGTTCCCTGTATCCCCCTGCTGAACTCGCTCCTGACATTTAAGAGCTGCTACTGCTATTGCCAGTGCTGGAAAGAGGGCAGAGCCTGCTCCCAGGGAGCTGGGAGAAGATAACTGCCCTTTGGGCCTGTAGGGCTAAGCAGCCTATGGAGGGGAAAAAAGGTCCAGCCATCCTTTTCCAGCTTAGGGAACATCTGTGAGCTCTCCTACGAGATGACCTAAAGATAATTTATTCTGCATTACACTTTTATTAAGCATTAGTGCCCTAATTAAAATGATTCACAGTCCTTTTTTAGTTTTGTTTCTGTGTTATCCCAGCTGGTGGTGGCAAATGGGATGAAGGAGGGATTTTAATGCCCCTTTATACATCTGACAAGAGACAGCTTATCTGCTCTAGCCTATCCCAAGGGTCCTGTCCAGCTATCAGTTCTGCTGCCACTGCTGGCACATCAAACGCCCTTGGCTTTTAGGGCCAGTTTTCCTTTGTGGAGTGGGAAAAATGATGAAGGACAAAGGGAACTTCTTCCCTCTCAGCCACGTGATGGCAGGCAGCTCCAGCCTGCCGGCACTGAGTTGCTGCACGGTCAGCCCTGGTGCCGGCATTGCTCCCTGAGGTGCTGCCAAAAAGGACTGTGGTGGCCCAGCTGTCCTGCAGTGAAAGGGTGGCCCCATGGTGATGCTGCACACCAGCCAGTCCTGCCACTCGCATCCTCTGCCCTGAGGCTGAGTCGTTTTCTTTGCATGAGACAGTGCAACTGGAGTTGTAGCTAGATACTGCAGGTAGGTAGCAAATACTATATCACCCTAATTAAACAATATCAGACCTTGGAAATTACGTGCCTGATGCTAACGTGACATCTCAGGATGGAGAATTTCAGGTTTTCCTCTGGGTGAAACCAAAATTCCGGA
This sequence comes from Platalea leucorodia, assembly GCF_965183815.1. Classification (NCBI taxonomy): domain Eukaryota; kingdom Metazoa; phylum Chordata; class Aves; order Pelecaniformes; family Threskiornithidae; genus Platalea; species Platalea leucorodia. Next base: position 40,912,394 of record NC_138829.1, on the reverse strand, counting down.
CCTAGATTTTGACCTCCAAGGGAGTCCAGACCTCCTTGCATAGACAGCCTACATCATTACTACAGGGACAAAACCCCAATGGCATCATAGGTTTTGTTAGCTAGTTCAAAGCTCCGTGTATTGCCTCAGATTATTGAAGTGCTCTTTCAATACTTTACTGAACTACTGAGTGGCTGATTTATAGTTTGACCTCAAAACCAGTCCAAATTTCAAATGAGTTTCAAAAAAAATTTCAGGCAGGTCACACCCGTATGACTATAGATTTTGGAAATGGCTGCTCACAATTCTCAGAACAAATCCCTGGGGCTTTCTACAGCTTTTATCCAAACAGTGGGCAAATACTGCAATTGTTTGATGTAGAATCTCTGGTATTCACCTTCCACCACCCTTTCAACACATACCCTTAAAATACAGTTTTCAGAATGGATCCAGAAAGATTATAAATATAAAAGATAGATAGATAGCAAATGTACCAAGCTGAAGTACTAACTGAAGTCCAAAGCCTAAGGATATTTAAAATCACAAAAAATCAGTAACACTCATATAAAATAAGCTAGATGCAAAAGCAAAGAAATAATTATACAAAAGAGATAAGAGTAAAACAGAAAGGTTGGGAAGAGGAATGCTAGTGTGAAGTTTAAGATCTCTGCAGAGCTCAGTCTGCGCTGTGTCCCGGGATCTATGTTCAGATGGAGCCACGTGCACATCTTGCTCTGACTACAAGGAGCAGCAAAAGCTCTGCTGACACCCTGCCGTTGGCAGCTATATATATTTTGGGGCTCAGTGCAAACAGACTTTGTGAAGGAGCAATGAGGAAGGGAGCAAGAATAAAGGCTATCACCTCCAAAATCTACATACATTCAAGTGGGAGTTATTGCAGTAACAACACAAGCAATACAAATCCCAACAGAAGTCCTGTCAGTTCTTCTTACAAGTGTCCCTTAACCTGATTCTCTGCTCCACCTCCTCCTTACCCAGGCAATATTTAGCAATAATCTGGTGGTTGTTGATCACAGAAGAGCCTCACAGAGAATTTTCTACACAGGAGAAACACCTGCTGATAGTGCATAGGTTCATAGGGGATCATCCCTTGTTCCTACAGGGAGCTCCACTCAAGCAATGAAGTCAGTGGGACGACACTGTGGATGACCTAGCTTACATTTAAGAAATCAGCAGTGATCATCATTGCCAATGCTGCTCAGGAAAATTCAGTTTAAACAAGGTACTTCCTAGTAATAAAAAGGTGTGTTGCACCCCTGAACTGTGGTGAATGGCATCTCTAACTACCTTCTGGTATCTTTATTAAGAAGTTACTCCGAGTGACCATATTCAGGAAAGAGCTTTAAGATCTTGGTGACACAAATAAGCAACAGTAAGATGAGCTGTGGAATGCGTAATAACTTATACTGTAGATCATAATCATCTTCTGTCTATTATAGCCACAGTAGAGTGTTTGTTACCAAGAGAACATGAAAAAAAAAAATGATATCTAATTGAGTCACAGGGCAATGACTTCTTTTGCTACAGTGGCCAGTTTGAATTTCGAGTGTAGAGCATATATTATGATAGCACAGTCTATGCTGTTGTCCCTGTATTTTTAGGAAGCACCACTTCCATCAACTTTTTGGCCATACAGGAAAATCTTTCAGGTCTTCCAGTTCTCTTATGAATACAAAGGCGGCCAGTAAATTACGAGTGCATATCAGAGTTCAAATGCTTGTATAAAGGAATTTCATACTAAATCTGAAAAGAGGATAAAACCAACCTATGTTCTAAACATTTCTGAGGGCTCTCAAGTGATGGCACACCAGTCAGGACTGAGCCGGTGCCGCGCACCCAGGAGTCCCTGTGATGGAGCTGTGGCAGCTGCTGGTCCTGCAGAACCAGGCATGCACGTGGGGACATCTCTGTGTGACAGTGCCCAGCTCTCCTGGCTGCGTTAGGGAGAGGCAGCAGGATGCCTCTGAGTTGGTTTAATTCAGAGCAAATAATCTCACTCCCAGAATGGGGATGTGGTTGCAAGGGTACGGTGTCTGGGCCTTGATCCATCCCTCTCCATTCCTGGGGGAGACATGCAGATGTGAAACAATTCCCTGGTTTAGCCAGCAGTAAGTAATATGCTCTAAAACTGCTCACCATGGCTCAGCCCTGCCAGGAACCTGCATTAGCCACTGGCGCTGGCAAACACTGTAGATCCCTCATCTCAGGGGGGAGAACTCTGCCAGGGTTTTTTTGGAAGTCTTTGTGGTTTCTACAGTTATTGGATCGTGTCATGAATAGGTCTGCATTTATTGTCAGACTTGTGATGCTTTCAGCCCTCTCTGTGAACACAAGGCTTTTTGTTGCCTTTCCAAAAAGTAGAGCTGCTAAGCAAGGAGATGACTGGGAAGGTTTCCATAAGTGTTTCTAGTCCTGGGGAAATCACAGCAATCAGTCTAATAAAGAAATTTCACAGAAACTTTCTAGCAACTTTGTTGCACTAACTGCATGCTACCAGGGTTACTCACAGTAATTTGACCACGCTATAAGCCATCTCACCAAAATACCCTGGATTTTCTGCTGCCTGTCATTAGCTGATACGAGGCTCAGATGTTCTTATCCTTAAGATAAGATGCCACACTGCTCCGGAGGTGAGGAGCAGACATAGCAGAGAGGGGGAGGACATTAAGAATGGAGAAGTCCTAGAGAAAGTAGATTGGGATCTACATTTATTAATTTCTCTGCTACAGTAACACATATAAATATAAATCTGACTTTCTGTCAGTGGGCAAATGCTGTATGCCAAGTCTGCCAGCACACATCAAACCCCCTAAATAGGAGAGACTGGCAAAGAGGTTCTGGAGCCACATGCGGGCAGAAGCGACACACTGCAAACTGGCAGAGGCTTCCTCTGGCATCCCCCTTCAAAGGGGATGCTGCCAGTCCTGCAGCTCAAGATCAGCACGGGGGGAAAGTAGGCTGATGAAGGAACACCACGTCTAGCTGACAGCACACAAGATAATAAGAAGAGATTGAAGCAGTATGGAAATTCTACACATATAAAATGTTAATGAAACACAGTTTGCTTTTGCACAAAAGAAAAAAAAACTGAGACCTTGGAGAATTACATTAATTCCCTTAAGATTCACTTAATGTATATGTTACAGCAGAGGCACTTACTGTTAAGTACAAGTCATTTACTAAGGTTTTTTTACATTACTGTAATTTCCTCTTCTTAATGGCTTTGCTTTATTGGAAAACTTTCCTATTAAAAAGTTGATTGTTATAACTCATCCTTCTTGTGTAGAAAAAAAGATAGACAAGTATGCAAGGCGAGAGGATTACAATGCTCATGAGTTAAACACATACTTAAAGTGCTTTGGTGGATAGCTAAAGTGTTAACCAATTTATTGGGACTGAGCCTTGAGCACAAGAATACTTCCCATTCATCCTTAGGGGGAGCTCAACCACAAGTTTCTGTGACGGTGTCTGCAACGCAGTTCAAACCTCAACAGCAAGAGGTGCCAAGGTTGAGATTATAAAACTGATTCGTGCTTAGGTCCTCAGGAAACCCACAAGTCCTTAAGAAACCAACAATACCAGCATCAAAAGTCTTCAGTTAACAGTGATGATCAAAAGGAAACTTTACCTTGGTTTTTCTTTTTTCCTCGGCGTGGAGTGATCCTGTAAGAATTCTTTTCTAAAACTGGCAGGTAGATGTGGAGTCAGTTTTGTCTGATGGATGCTGTAATTTTTTTGCCCCCTGTAAAGGTGTATGGTACAGTAGTTACCCCACTGATGCTCCCCAAGTGGAAGAGGGTGATGCAGAAATCGGGAACTGACAGCTGAAGTCATCTCGTGGTTTTACTACTCTCCCAGCTTGCTAGTACTACGTGCCGCGCTGCTGCATGTGCCACTTCCATCTCCAGATATGGGGAAAGACAGGTGAAATCAGGAAGGGGTCTGCTGGAAGAGCCATCAAAGATTGGCAGCAGTGCCCACCACGACCAACCTGGGGCCAATATTTGTTAAACCTTCAGACGTTTTTCCATGCGTTGTTCAAGCAGGACAGTGCAGCACAGGCTGATGGACTGGACTGCTTTCATAACAGGATGGATTTGCTGTACCACAGTGTCAATGCTGAATTTATTTGTAAACTCTGGGTTGGTCTCTGGTATATAGCAACTGTTTTGCACATACGTAATCATGCAACCTGCTAAAAATAGGAACAGAATTAAGTCAATACTATCACAGTGTAGTCAAAACCGTTATTTGGCAGCATGTGGCACAGCTCCACTGCCAATTTCAGCAGCTGGGGTAGGGAGGTGGGGTGGACTTTGCACTGCTGACCTCCACACATGGTTACAAGTCCCCTTCCAACCTGCCTAATGATGAGAACTTAATCTGGAATACGCACAGAAGGAAAAAACACTAAATGCGATTGTGCCATTTCAATAAGCCTAATTAGCTAATAAAGGTCAGTCTCATTAGAAGCTCTTCAGCGAAGGATCCACTGAAAGAAATTAAACAGCAAAAGAATTTTAACAAGCTGTCCTCCCTCGCCTGCACCAGACATTTCAAGGACTCGATGAGAAACCAAATTTCTTCAACAAGCGATAAAGGAAGGTGTTGATACACAGGCGTTCTGTGACAATAACAATGCATTTCTTAACTGTCGGAACATCATTCAACATTATGTGGAGGGGCTCTGCTTACTCTCTGCACAGGAGATATTGGCTGCCCTAGGTCCATAAAGCAAGCTTGCCTCTGAACTACATCTCCTGTTTGCCTCTCTACTTCTCAGCACCCAGAATCCTGTCTCCCTCCCTGCCCTGGGCAGCCGAGCTCCTACACAGCACCCTGATATGCCATTTCCTTTAGTTTCAGCACATTCTGCCTCCTTCAGCTACGGGTTACTAAAAGTTGTTTTCTACTCATGGGTCTGCGATCCTACTGCTGGGATAACTCCATTCATGTATTCATTCACTCCAGTAAAGGCCACTCATGAGTTATGTCTACCTCCTACTTCCCTCCTCAGGAAAACCTACCTCCAGAAGTCGTAATGTGACACAGTACAAAAATGTGCAACTAAGTTACACCAAATATTTTTTCAAAGCATAGAATGGATCTTTGCCATGGTCTCCACTGTGATCACCCCAGCTAAACAAATGCTTTTAGCTTTTTCCCTGTTCTGATATGGCTTAGATCAAAGCTGTGGGTGGGTTAGATTTCCTCCCACGTTACTAGAACTTCCTACATCATAAAAGGGATAGGGAACAGGTCAGGCCATTTTGGACGCTGGAACTTTAACTGAGAAAGGGACTGACAGCTCTCTGGCTTGCATTGGGCACTGAAAAAAAACGCAGTGGTGAAGGAAGAGAAAATGATTCTCTGTTTTTTCCATTGCTAGGCCAGAAGAATCCAGCAGCAGCACTCCTGATGCTAAAGTATGTTCTGCTTCCAGATGTCCTCTCACCTTCTGTGGTCCTTCGGCCACAGCAGATCCCAGAAACATGGGGGTTTGGGGGAATAATGGGGAGACAGTTGTTGCTTTGGATCCAGAACGTGCACTGGTGTTAATGAAGACTCATAGCACCTAGATCTATATCTTTTTAATGAGACATGAAGATATTTTTTAGCTGAGCCACGTTGATGGGCTCCTGTAGGCAGAGCTTTACCACATCTTCTTGTCAAAGACCAGAGAAATTTGACCTGGTTCTCAAAGAGACAACCATCTCATTGGGGCTGGGCTGATGCAGAGACCAATTTTCCACGTTGACAGTCACAGGGACGGACTCACTGTATCAGCCTGTCTGTCTCACAGACATCTACTGCAGGTCCCTACAGGAGGTACAGGCATCTCTAGAGAAGCAGAGTAGTAAATGTGTAGGAAGGGTGTGAGTGCAGGGGGACCTTCACTTCCACTGGAGACCAGAGTAAAATAGGTTTTCCCCCATGGGGCTGTTGTCCCTCTTGTGGCTAGATCTGCTGCAGCAGAAAGGTCTGCAAGAAGAGAGGACTGGTCCAAGAGATCTATACATAATAGATGCATAGCTGCTACCCAGACAAAGAAAGGGATAAGGGGAGTGCCATTCCTTTAACAACTATGTAGATGAACTTCCTTACCACCAATCCTCCAGTGCTCAGCAGGCCCTGGGGATCCTAAGTCATGCTTTTGTGTTTCTCTGCTAGACACCTTCCCCATGGGATGGAAGCTGGTGGCAGCTGTGGCACCATTCACTCCTGTAGGGTTCTCCTCTAGATGCTTCGTGCACCTCCAAGGGAAAAGAAAGAAAAGAAATTGTAAAAACCTCCTGAGCATCCTTTAAATGCTTTAAATTCTGTCTGTGACAGAATGCATGTGAGCATGTCTTCCTTCCCCTACTGTGGAAAGAAGAAATATGTTTTGAATTTGCTAATTCTTTTGTAGTAACCACAACAAAGATGAAGAAAACATATTCAAGTTGATTTTTCTTAGGTAGCTAACATTTTAAAGAATTCCCAGCAATCTTTTGCCTGAGTGGAGACTAAGTGGAGGAATCAGGGGGTTATCAAGCAAAGAAATGAAGCAAACCCCCTAATTCAGATTTTTAAACTATTTCCTATCAAAATGCTTTGATTTTCTTTGCTTTGTTTACTGTTTAATTTGTTACTAAAATCAAAATTTAAACCCTCCCTAAATATTCACCTTAATAGCCAAATTTTATAGAAAATTATTTGGATTAAACTATCACAACTAGCTCTTTTCACAGCCACGGAGCCCTTTCTGACTGATGCTCTGCCTTAGTGTTACAGCACTAAGTTACTGCTGCCACAGGGCTTGCAAAGGTAACATTTGGGAAGACTTGGCCTTTTATGTTTGCTTGTTTGTTTTTAAAGACAGAGTTTAAGGGACTTTGAGGCCCTGAAGTGGCCCCTTCGCTGCTGATTAAGCGATAGCTGGTCATGGAGACTGTTTTTCCCACCTTGTTTTTACACAGAGACATTTGCTAGCCTTTTTTCTGGTAAAATTCAGCTTTGTCCCTAGCTGGCCAGAAGCAGCTCTTCATACAGTGTTGCCTTGCCCCTTCCCCGTCTCTGCTTTCTTTGTGTTTTTTGGACCCTAACCTTGCCGGACAGGGAAGCACAGCCAGCAGGCAATAAGCAGGGAGCTGCTCCACCCAGTGGGTGCAAGCAGCAGGCACCACGCAGGCTTCCTTAGCAGAAAAGCATAGAAAGTCCAGAGTGGAGGAGTTTGAGTGAAGGATGCACACCCCTGTCCCTCAGAGGGAGATCACATCCCATCACATTCCATCTTCCAGCTGCTCCAACTCCAAGTGGCATGATGCAGTTGAGAAATCAGGTCTGCACCCACAGAAGAACTGTACTCGGTACAGTTCGTTACTCGTAATGCTGAAGCTGGATGCTGGTTTGTCACCCTGAGCCTGTCTGCGAAGGCTGGCCAGTTGCATGGACTCTGCTCTGGCCAGCCAAAGAAAGCCAGGGTCCTCGGGCTGACACCAGTGGGTCAAGAGCCCCAGTCGGTCGGCCAGCCCGGCTGGGAGCAGGTGGGGCACATAGCCCCTGGCAAGGGAATGTTGGGGTCGCAACAGTCGAGGGCAGGCAGGGCTCGTTACACCAGAAGTAGCACAGTGCAAACGTATTTGTGCTAGTCTGACCCCATGAAACCTGGCTGTGAATAAAAGCAGTCCTTACTTTTAGTAGTCCAGTATATCAAAGCTTTTGTGTTGAACGCACGTCCCCACAAAGCATAACTACAATATCTCGATAGATGGGGGCCAGGAGAAAACGCTTCTGCCTGTGCCCTGGCCTTTCCCTCCTATGCACTTAGCACCGGACACAGTCAGGCAGGCTTTTGTGTCAGTCAATACAAGCAGCTCTGCAGACGGATGATGTGAAGCCCAGGCAGAAGCGCTCCTGCTCTGCTGACTCACCCGGGCAGGCAGTCCAGGTCAGCCCCATTAATGTCAGCTCTGAAATGTTAACAGACAAGTCCCTTGAGGGGAAGATAATAACTTAAAGGAGAGACAAGGCCAGGGCATATCCAGTATAAAGAAATACTTTAAGGTTGAAACTGTAAGTATAGCACTATTTTGGAAGGAGGTAAGCTCAGACGATAAACCACTGAGTGCTAGAAGCTATTGAAAAATATTTGTAGAGCTGGATTTCTGCCTATCCCTTTCTGCAAAGGGATAAACAATAGGGAGATTAAAAAAGCGTGTTGTGACACAAGCAGCCCTGGATGGAAACAGAAGACTTCTGTACTCCTCACATAAACCAGCCGGTTAAGACTTGACCCTCAGATATACTTTGCAGGAGGCTAGAATGACTCCAGGCCACCCCAGGCCAAAACGTCGCTTGGTTCGTGATCTAATCCTCATACTTTTAGGCAAGAGTCTGCAACATTACTCTGTTTCCTGTGAGACAGCAGAGTGCTGTTAGTATTATTATTTGATGGCTTCGTACTGCAACAGCTGCAAGAGCATCAGGAAAGTTCCTCTGAATTGTGCAAGGTGCTGCACAGATTCATAATTGATGGTGCCCCCTTGAAGCATCTCCAGCGCCTTACAGCAGGCCGGCAGAACAAGCACTTGCAGCAGGTGGCTCCGGTCAGTGCGTAACAAAGCACGTCAGGCACTACTCTCTGCTGACCAGAAATGGAGAGCGGAGCTCTTTGATGCCTCCCTCCCTCAGGTTTGGGTGCATGAAGGGCCTGGTAACATCAGCAAACTTCTCTGCTCACACTGTTGCTCCCACTTGTCTCCCTCAGGCTGCTGGAAAGATGCTGAACACGCCACCGCAGAGGTTTGGGGGAGCACTGGAGCCTGGGATCACTCAGGGTTAGGCTTTCACAGAGATCAGGCTTCTCACCCCTGAGAGGACGTGGGCCAGAGGAAGAGGGTAAGAAGTCAGGAGAACCCATCCCAAGTATGCCTTCACTACAGCATTAAAACAAGCTTTTAAGCAGGAGCAGCTTCTCTCTAAATCACCTCTCCATTTTCACATCAAGTTTTAACAGTGCTTCCAACCTGGGCTAGCTGGCCTGGTGTGGACCACACACTCAAGATAACTGCTGGTTTTGCATAATTAATAATCATCTACTCACCTTGGCAATGTGGATGCACGCGAAACACATTTATTTCAGACCAACAATGTTAGGTTTTATCAAACTGCTCCACAGCTACTGGCCAGATGAATAAAATGATTGTAGGAAGGTGTAAAGCTTCCCAATTGCAGTTACACACACCTTTGTTCTCTGCTCCATAATACTGCACAGTCCTGGCTACGCACTGGCTGCGAAGTACTTGTGGGACTGATGAGCCTTTTCAACCTGGCTTCAAACGCAGAGCGCTCTGTGGGGCAGAGGAACACAATCTGTCAGAGGTGACCAAAGAGGCCATTTTGATCTGAAGGATGAGCCCAGCAGGAAGACGAGATGATGTGTGTCAAGCTGTCCCCTTGAGTGTCAATGTAATCTCTGGACCAGCCTTGCCAACTGCATCACCTTTGGCCTCCCTACAGGTCCTTTCGTTCCTCCTGGTGCAGCTGATGGGCTGTCCAAGAAGAGCAGCTAGGGAACCTGAACTAACTTGCTGAGCAGAGAGAAGGACCTCAGTGTGTAATTACCCTGCATCCTCCTTGCTGGGCTGCAGCATTTGCAAACATTACACAGGATAAGGAACAACCTCATGACATCACGGCAGTAGTGACGGTGCAAAGTGCTGCAGCTGTCGGGAGGACAGGCAGGACTCTGCATGAGTTGCTACCGTTAAGTTATTATACTGCCTTTTTCCCACCACGGCATTAGCAGGACTTCAGGGAATTGCATTTGCTCACTAGGCATCGAGTGCAAGAATTAGATTCTCAAAACATGTCTTACAAGCAGAAGATAATGAGGATGAAAGAAGCAAAGTTCTTCAGAGAAAGGTGCTAGCTTGGCAAGCTACCTGTTGCATTCACTCGTCTTCATTTTGAAGGTAGGAGTGAAGTCAGTTTTTGGTGGTACCTCCAGCTTTGCTGATCCACATTTCCTTTTGGCAGAAGCGAGACAGGTGCAGGAGAAGGATAAGCTCCCAGCAGTAAATGCAGTTTTGTCTCTGATTCTTGCTGCTTGCTGCCGGGAAGACTAGAGCGTACTACATACAACCCCATTACCAAATCCTGCGTCTTGGCTTTACTCTGCTTGCCCTGGGGAAATCATTGAGCTGGGTTGCTCTTCAGCCAAATCTGTAAGAACAAATTTTTCACCACTCATCAAACTGCTTGTTCTTTTTCAGCTTGCTCAACAGAATACAACTGAGCACTTCAGCTCTGTGCCTGCTGTAGAAAAAGGGCTGAAAGAATTTGATAGTGATGGCAATGGATATACACAGGAGGAAGAACAGGCTGGCCTTCAGGACTTTGTTGGGGCACAGGCCTACAGAGGATACACCTTCTCCTGTTGCCCTTTCTTCTTAACTGATGTGCTTAGTGTGGCTGCAAATTTGTGGTCCCAGGCAGTGGCAGCAGACCCACACTGCACCCAGCTGCTCCTTGGGTCCAGTGAGCTGCCAGCTGCCCCTAGGAAAGAACCTCCTACATGTGGCAAAAGCTCTGTTTTATAAATGCTGTGAGCAAACCAAGTTTCCAGCTGTTCATATACTGACAATACATTCCAGCATTGTTTTCATGCTTACATAACTTCCCTGGAAGCATCAAAAAACAGTCAGCAGTTTTCTTCTAGCTGAGGAATACTTACAGCAGCAATTTTACAGATTATGCTTACAGTTTAAACTGACCCCATCGCCACCTTACGCCCAGCTGAACAACTGAAAACTTCATCCCAAGAAACACTAAGGCACAGCTGGGGTATGTTCTGCATCTGCTGCTGCTTTAAGATTAGCAGCCACATCCATTAGCCCACAACAGTGGATGCAAAAAGCAGGAACTGCACATTTCTTATCACTTGACAGCTGATTCCACCCGCTGAGAAGAAGCTCTGCTGTCTACAGCCTTGATTCAGCACAGCAGGAGGAAAATGGCCTATGACAACCACACTACACATCTAAAACACTTTACAACCATAAAAAGGTAGGAGGAGAAACAGGGATTGAGCAGAGCTGCCACTTATAAAAAGTTAAAGGAGCATGCTTGAGAAGAGAGTGGGTTTTGCAAGAAACCAGGACGTGCAATTCTTTTCATCTCCAGCTTGCATCTGTGGAAGACAAGAAGCAAGAAGAGAATAGAGAAATCATGCAATAAGAGCATTACATGCTTTCTTTTACCACGGAACTTCTGCCAAACTACCAGCATGCTTTCTTCGTTATCATGACAGCTATGTAATATTAATAGCATTTACTAGCTGAGAAACACACGGTTACCCCTCAGAAACACAGCTGCAAAACCAAAGATAAATCAGCCCTGATTCCTTAAAGAAACAAATTGCAACTTTTATGCTTGAAATAACACGTGGACACATAGATTAAAAACCATAATTGTAAGCAACGGGATCTTTTTCCCAGCAGGCAGCATCCAGGCCCGCAAAGGAGAACGGTTTATTATAATAACCTGGGCTTCGACGCAGCCCCCAAGTGTGTGGCTGCCCCATCCCTTTCCATGAGACTAGCAGTGACACTGTTCTCACGCAATGTTTTTCATTAGCAGAGAGCACTGTTCCTGTGTAAGTTTTTTTATAAGCAGATTTCAAAACACGTCACAAGGAAAGCGGAGCTCCTGTGACCATTTTCCTCACTGGGAACCTGAGACAGGGACATGAAGTGACTTGCACAAGATTATTCCCCCCAAAATGGCCACACTGCTAGGAAAAAAGCACAAACCTCAGAACAGCTGCCTGTCCTTGTATCCAAGGGGCCAAGCTTTTCACCTAGCTGTGATATAGCGGGGCTGTGTCCAGCTCTGCAGGCAGAAGAGCGGGGAGATAACGGCGTTTTTCTCGCCCGTTAGGAACAAACAGCCTTCTAGATGCTAAAAGCAGATGGCAGCTTTTGGGGAGGGGGGATTATTGGCGACCGCTCCCAAGAGCATCGCAGTCAACACCATCAGCACAGCCCTGAGCCGGGGCTTCGCCCTTCGCTTTGCCGTGCGCTGAGAGGCGACCACCGCAGGAGAGGAGAGGTGCTCGGCCAGGGGCTGCTCTTCGCACAGCGACCGAGGGGAGCGGCAGCGACAGCAGCGGAGGGGGAGAGCAAATAAAGGGGCCAACCACAGCGAGAGCGCTGTGCGCAAAGGGAAGGCAGCGACAGGAGAGGAAGGAGCCGGGGGCTGGTAAGAGAAACGTCCTGGCTCTGGAGAGCTGCTCTGCCCCGGGTCTCCGGTCAGCACCGCGCGTCTCGGCTCTGCCCGGCTTGCCGCGGGGAGAGCAGACGGGGCCGGGGCGAGCTGGGCTCCCAGCGCTGACTTCCAGACTCGGGGCGGGGGGGGGGGCTTTTCCGCAGGCCGGGGCCGGGCAACGGGGCCGGGCAACGGGGCCGCCCCAGGGCCCGGCCGCTGCCGGCTGCGGCCGCCCTTCCCCGCGTTGCCGCCGGCTGCGGTTGGCGGCAGCGACCAGCAGGGGGCGCCGCGGCCCTTCCCGCCGGCCGCTCGCGCCCCGCCCGCGGGCAGGGAGCTCTCCTGAGGTGCGCAAGCAAGGCGGGTCAGCTCCCCCCGGGAAGCTGGGGCGGCCCGGCCCCTTGCCCCGGTGTCTCCTTGTCCAGCCTGCGGACCGGGCGAAGGAAACCTTGCCTGAGAAGAGAGGGTGCGCAGGGCTGACCTGGGGCGGGGGCGGAGGGATGGGACACAACGATCCAGGAGGTCCCAGGCTGTGGCTGCTGCTCCATCAGCACTGGTGCAGCTCAGCTCCCTGCGCTGCCTAACCCTGGATCTCATGGCTTTACTCTCTCTGAGCCAAAGCACTCTGCAGGGAATGCAGCCCATCCTGCAGTTAAAGGGTGTCTCAGACTGAGTCCTACAGACCTGTTATTGGTGACCAAACTGACCACAACAGTCAACCACAACCCAGAATCATAGGGTCAGTGTAGGAGCCTCCCTCCCTTTTCCCTCATTTTACTTCATGAGAGGGGAAAAAACCCCTCTACATGGCTTACCAGGGTGTTTCTCCTCTGCAGCTAACCAGCCCCACACACCTTCCCCACCAGGCCTCTCCATGCTGCTCGCTGGAGACGCTCTCTGCCCCACAGCGAGAGGAGCCCCTCCGCCTGCCCCACACGGGGAGGAAAGGGCTGCCCCCCTGATCCAGCAGGGAGCCTGCTTCCCAGGAAAGCCTCTCGCGGGTAAGTTTACATGTGGATGCAGACCCAGACTTTTGATTACTTGTGACAGGTAAGAGGACGGCTAGAAAAGCCTTCGCAGGTGCCTGAAGCCTTAGGGAGGCTGAATCGGCAGCAACTGAAAGTAGCTTGTTTTAGAGCAGCAGGCCCATTTAAATCAACACCTGTGAGCTATAGTAGATGTGTTCTGGTCAAAGTATGGGAAGTGCGCTCATACAGAAGACTTACAGATAGACCTGAACTGATTTCTTGTGGTCAAGGTCAAAGATCATCCTGTTTTCAGTGGACTTTGGCTAGAAGCAGCCCTAACTGAGCTGCCACGGGAATGGAGAGCACATGACACCCTGTGTGTTGGTCCAGAGCGCCTGTTGCCACCTCTCCAACTCAGGACAAGCACTTGCAGAAAAGCTAGCATTTCTAACAAAGTTTCTACCTCCTCCTAAACCCTAGATATGCAAAAATTTATGGGTAAAGGGTCAGGCATTTCTCAGGTGTTACATTCTTCATCTTTCCAATGGATATTTTTTCAGACCACAGTCAGAAAAACGTGCTAAAGACAAGGCTAGTATTTCGTGGCTCCTACCCACCATCATTACAATAGTTGGTGTTCTCAACTATGTCTGATCCCTCCTACTGCATCAGGCTACCGCCCAGCTGCCTGGCAGGCCACAATCTGCTCCTCTTCTCCTAGTTCCTGTCTGCCACTGAAGGCACACAACATCGCAATCTGACAGCCATGCAAGCTGCCAAAATCCTACTCGATGTGAGCCAGCACATCCTGAATTCAGTGCAGATCTTCCTGTTAGCTTCAACTGGCATGGGTCAGAAACCCTCTCTGCTGCTGAAAGTCCTTTGCAAGTCAAGGGGCTTTTGCCCCCATCCGAGCAGCTCCCAGCCATTGCACGGCTGTTCCCAGAACTGGCCATGTGGTAAGTGCAGTGACTGGAGAGTTAAACAGAAGCAGCCTTGTGGCACTCAGAAAGCTGCTCGGACCAGGCAGTTTCCAAGAGCATTGAGTACATCTGAAGAAATCATAGCACTAACAGGAGAAGCAGTTAGGTCCAAATTATTATCTGAGGCCAAAGGGTTTAGTAAAAGAGTCCTGAAGCCAAGTTCCTGGCTCTGTCTGGGCAATAGCTTACTGCTCTCTTCTGCCTTCTTAAAAACACAGAGGAAAGCTGCCATACAGAAATATTTTTATCACTGTCTCTCAATACCCAAAGTACCTGACAAAGCAAGAAGAAACCTCTCCATGGAGACCATGCAGTCCTGAAGCACATTTTGGAAACAGCTGTCAGACCTCATGAATAAAAAGTGAATTACAAAGTGCATTAGAGTATCACTGTGCCAGCTAATACCCTGCTAAGGGTTTCTGGCTTTATCACAGATACAGAAAAGATCTTACTAGGCCCAGCTTATCCTTGGGGAACACGGCAGGATTAGTTTTTGTAGGATAAGTGCAAGTGCTTTGTTTTACCTAGGCAAGAGAGATTTGCAATTGATTTCCCATCTTCAAGGTCCTAAGGAGAGGAGTGCTGAAGAGCTGAGCTGGGCAAGTGCTCCTCTACTCCTGTCCAGAGCTTTACACCATTACCACAAGCCCAAAGGGATAACAGTTACTTGCTGATCAACTGTCATTTGACTTAATTATAATCCTCCTATGCCTACCTGGTTTCAGTCACATCCTTTTTTCCCCATCACCTGGCAAAGTTCATTCCCTGCTTTCCCTACCTCTGCCAGAGAAGCTGTCCATAACACATGCTGGCATCTGGCTAGGTCAAGGGGTTGTGGATATCCACAACGTGCTTGCTCAGAGCAGTGACATCCACAAGAAAGGGAAATGCTCTGAAGAGCTAACCCAGGCACTGACCTCTCTTCTTCCAGCCAGAACTGGGGCCGAAAACTGGCTTGCAGCTTGTCAGAACACTGAGAGGCCTCAAACATGATGACGTATTAACAGTGGCCTCCCAGGACGTTGCACCAGCTGGGGCCTCTTTGTGTCCCTCAACACATTCCCTTACCTATTTTTCTGCCTGCTGTCTGTCCTTCTTTCCAGAGATTACTTGCAGGTCCTTCCCCCATGACAGCTGTGTGTGCCCTAAACCTGCCTTCTCCCCATCCTGTTTCCTTTTATTGGGTTTTCCAACTTCTCCTCCAAGTGGAGTGCAGGATTTGGTAATCCTCCCTTTTTCTGGGGTCTCGCCTTGCAACTTGCCTGCTAGATGCTAGGGTCCTCATTCCTTTCCTCATCATCGGAGCTCTCGGCACACACAACCCTGCATTGCTCCCCTTTCCAGTGGTTCTGTGCCCAACCTTTTCCCCATATGCATCATCCCTCAAGACTATTCAATAGATTAAGGTGTTCTCTGGGAGGAATAGGAGCCGGTGGATGATGGAGGCTGGACTTCACTGTGAAGAAGGTGCTTGAGGTCTCTATTTGGCAGTGCTGCAGAAGCCAGCGCTAGCCTTTTCAGATCTACATCTCCCACTCTCTCTTAATCAAGCATCCTCACGTGTGGGCTGTGCACAATTCTGCTGTCAGTCATTTTCATTGCCATTGGTTCCCCTTTCAACTGAAGGAACCAAATATTCACTGAAACAGCAATGGGTAAAAAGGAACGTAAATGACAGTCTCTGCACTAGAAATTCCTGTCCCTCAGTCAATGCATATTTTAAGTCAAATGAAAGGTATCTAACAAGAAAAGCTGGGAGAAAATACAAGTTAAGCTAATAGTCTGGTAGTTAGGATGCTTCCCTGGGAGATGCAATATCAAATCCCTTTAGAGAAAGGAGGCAACGAAGCGGAGTCTTTCAGTATCCTGGACAAACTCTATACCCACTGGGCTGTTTGGTAGAAGGGAGGAAATACTGGCACTTCCACCCTCTCTCTCCCTTGCCGCCTCCCATGTTGTCTTCTTGCTGGAAACTCTATTAGAGGTCTTTGAAGCAGCCATCAAGTATGTAGACAAGAAAGACTCAGTGGATACAAGCGCCTGCTTATCCTACCGAAGGGCCTTGAAGCAAGCTTCTTCCCCAAAGGTTCTCTAGGAATATAAACTCTCATGGGAAAAGGACTGGATGAATGATTAAAGGATGGGAAATAAAAGGTGGAAATAAGCAGCAATCTTTCACAACAGAGGGAGTTCACCAGGGCAGTATCAGAGGGATGAGTGTTGAAGGCTGCGATGTTTGGTGGACTTGGTAAATTACCTGGCAAATGAGTGGGTAAGAAATGTGACAAACCTCCTGGCGGCATGAGGATGTGCTGAGTAAAAACAGAAGGGTTATCTGCAAAGAGCTGCAAAACAACCATATGCTACCAAGTGACAAGGTGAGAAAACAGTAGAAAAACTGCAACCTAGAAATTCAAAATAATGGACATGGGAACAGCAGTGCTGACCTCATTACGTCAAAATGGGCTCTTGAGCTGATTCTTAGAAATAACGTCAGCTTAGTTTATGTTCAGTAGCAGTTAGAAAATGAAGTGTTAGGAATACTTTGGGAAGGGGTAGAGAACAGAATGGAGAATGTCAGGGTAACACAGTGGTGCGTGTGCATCCCAAAGACTGCATGCACTTCTGGTCCTGCCATCTGCAAAAGAACTTAGCAGAACGTAAAGGACTCAGAGAAGAGCAACGGGAAAGATTTGAAAGTGCTTCCATACAAAAAGTAAGACTAAGGCCAGATTAAGATTGGAAAAGAGAAAACTGAAGGACAATAGGATAAAGGTATTTTAAATCATGAATGGTTTTGGGACAGTAAATAGTGCGTGATCATTTGCTGTCCCTGCCTTGCATAAACTGGGGAAAGTCAGGTGAACTAGTGGGTGGAAACTCAGAATAAGCTAACGGGGGGTTAGCTGCAGAGTTCCTGTGGGACAGACATGGGAAGCTTACATGGCTTCTGAAAGACGTAAACCAAAAGTTCATGGAAGTAAATCCACCGAGGGCTTTTGCATACAATCATGACCTCTCTGGTCAGGAAGTCGCTAAACCAAATTGCTGTAGGTGTATTCAGGGGAATAACCCTGTACCTCTGCCCTGTTCTGGTATCTGTAGCTAGGCACCCAGTGCTGAACACTGAGCCAGGCTGGCTTCCATCGCATCCAATACTACCGACCCGCTGAGATCGCATGTGCCCCGGATGGGGAGTACTGCTTCAGATAAAGTACAATACTTGATTTATGTCAAATAAATAAAAAAATATTTTATTGGTATTTATCCATGTCCAGATGAGGATAACTAAAACATATTTCAGTTTAATATAAACTAATTTCTTAATATATCTGGTCTCAGAAATGAAACCAAAACTAGCTCACAGCATAGACATGGTGGCAGAAGAAACTTCCAGCTGCCAT
The DNA here is from genome assembly GCF_965183815.1 of Platalea leucorodia. Lineage (NCBI taxonomy): Eukaryota > Metazoa > Chordata > Aves > Pelecaniformes > Threskiornithidae > Platalea > Platalea leucorodia. Next base: position 40,894,793 of record NC_138829.1, on the reverse strand, counting down.
CGGCAAGGCATTAAATATATAGATGGCTACAGACAGGCCAGAAGCATACCATCCTACATCTCTCTACATTTTTTTTTTTTTTTTTTAATTTGAGAATCAGTCTGGTTCTGTCTGTGGTGCTACATCCTTCCCTGAAAATGTGAAAACAAATGGATTTGGCATTAATGCGTTTTTTCCATGGCAAGCAAACGGAGACATGTTATCACGATTTAAGAAGTCTCTGCAAGACTGGCTGATAAATAGCATTACAAGCACTGAGTAGTTTGATTAGCAAAGCCTTCTATTAACAAATAATTAATGGATTACTGTACATCCCACGATTCGCCTGTCAGGTAGCTCCTGGTATGTGTTATCAGACCAGGACCGCAGAGAACTTGGAGAAAAGTGGGTGGCACTAAGATTAAGATGTCCTCAAAGGTTGCTACTAATTTTGAATGCCTTAATTTGTAATTTTTGGTCATGCCTTACATAGAAGGCTTCAACCTTGTGAGTACACAGTAGCAGTTAAGTGATGAATGCTGGTGCCATGAAGATCGGGTGTGCAGAACTACCGAGTACTTCGGGCAGGGGAGCTTTGCGATGTCCCCTCCGGTCGCATGTCAGGGCATGGCAGGTCTGGGAAGGGAGGCTTTCAACCCTGGCTCTCCAGACCCTGCTCCTGGCACTGCTCATGTGTGTAAATTCAGCTTCCTGATCCAACAATTTTAAAATAATGCCAGCATAGACGAGTACATATGAAACATGCTACAGTCTGCTAACAGTATTGAAACTACATTAAAATAACTCCAACAGGACATTTTTTACTGACACTTGAAAAAACGGGTAATCCAATGAATTGATGGAAACCACTGACTAAGAACCTGGAATCAACATTTACTAAAGCTCTACAGCTGTCTCTCACCAACAGGCACCCCTCATGTGGGTGCAAGCAATGTATTCCTCATTTCAGGTTTCCAATTAGTGCAATGCAGTGACCAGCTCGTTTAAAGCTGAGAAATCAATGGGAAACTGAAGAAAGAAGACTTCCCCCCACTTTTGCTAATCTAGGTTAAAAAAAAGAGATTTATCAATTCCAAAAGTTATGGGACAGGGGGACCTAGATCAATAATTTCAACTAACTAATCAAAAATAATGCCTTTTTGTTTCAAACAGAAAGTAAAGTCTAATAAACTTATTTGCTACTTAATGTTATTCTTTTTAACTGATAAAATTTGCTGTTTTGTTGTACCAAGTTTCAGTTTCCATCCAAACGGACAAAAGTCAGGCATGTAAATTAAATTAAAAAAACGAATGCATCATCTGTCATTTTCTGACACGAGAAGGTGGACATCAGAAATGTGACTTGTTAAAATACATATAGCAATCCGTATTTCAGTAATTAATGTATCGCCTGATTAAGAAAATATACTGTAATTACAATACAAAGGGTCACGTTTAGTTGCAAACCAGCATGCTTCAGTGCTATAAATACATCTCTCTCCAGCAAAATATCTAAAAAGTATAAACACAGGACAGAATAAAAAAAACCCCAAACCTTCTATAATGGATTTGTGTGCATCGAAAAGCAATGCTGTTCAACTGTATAAAGAAGCTTCATTTAAATCACCCTCCTGGTTTATTTTTTACTGCAACATAACCAACCCAGAAACGTTCATCCAGATCTCTCGGCACAGGGTGCCGCTGAAATACAAGCCAGAGCCAAACCGCTGCTGACAAAGGAGAGCGGCGCCTGGCTTCCGCCAGCGCAGCCATGCGAGCGGTAGCCCAGCACGCTGGCTCTGGCGCACAGGACCCGTCACGCTGGCTCAGGCCGTGGCACGGGGACCCGTATGCCCTCTTCGGCAAAGCCTGCAAAAGCTCTCACCGCATCCAGTACGCAGGGAAAGCTTGTTAGCGGCTACAGAGGGGATCAGCTTACTCCCCCAAGCCTGAAGATTGATTACACTTGGCCTAACAACCGCAACTCCAAATGCAATAGTCTAAAAATCGGGTCAGCCAGCCTTTTCCGAGCTCAGCCTGGAGCCTTGGCCCAGGGACCCGGCGGCAGGCCGAGGACTGCCAGAGCTGCCCCATGCTCATGGCAGGCATACCTGGGCTTGCTGCCGGCTGGGCACCTCACCTGCTCAGGCCCTTTGGGAGATCCCACTCGGACTCCATCAGCCCTGTTGTGCCTTTGAGAAATCTGGCCCTGTTTTCTTGCTTTCCAGCCTTTTTTCAGGTCTCTCTGTAGTCTCCCCAAAGGACTCAATTTCTTCTGCTTTCTTCACCAACCCAAAGAGATGCTCTTCTGAAAGCATGGCCCTTCCCTTCAAGCCTCGTGTTTTGAGCTGATCATAGCAACAAAGCCCACAAGTACAAAGCGATGTAAGGGGAAACCTTGTTGGTTTTCCCCATCACATGGGGACAGAGGTGAAGTTCAGGAGTCAGCAGAAATTCAGTATTTCGTCCACTTCAGCACTTTTGAAACTAATGCAGCCTTTATCTGTGTATTTAGATACTGCCAACTGATCTTTTCAAATCTGCCCTGCATAAAACTGCTAAAAAAAAAGTCCATTTTAAAACAGACTAGACTGCAAGAGGATAGTATGCCTTAAAAACCCAAAACAACTCCCCCTCCTCTCCCAAAAACCTCATGAAGCTGAAGCAAAATTTTCTGTGTTCCCAAAGGCGTGCTCCAAGTCTACTCCGTTGCTTCTCACTCAGGAAACTTCAGTAAGAGAGACTGGTGTGTGCTTACACGCAGAGTTTCAGTGCCTCTCCCTTTTCTCTTGTCGTGCAATGGTCGGTGTCTCACGGAGAGCAGCCCTGGTTTTTCCTGTTCTGCTGGCCACTAGGTTGCTGGGAAAACACCTCAAGGGCTCTTGTCCAGGCTGGCTGTGGCTCCTCTATTGACTGTTGTGTGAAGAACTTGTCTGCCTTTTCTTGACCTCAGACAGGGATGTTTTTGCCTGCCAGCACCTTCCTGTGAGGCACTTCCCATCATTGCTGCCCATTCCAGCCACAAAGATGACATTACGCAGGTAGCACGCCCGAGACCCGCAGGAGTGGCAGGACTTGGGGGAGGACATCTTACAGCAGTCCAGAGACCCACGCCGGGTGCTCTGATTCTGATGAGCCTCCTCTACGCAGGCTATGTCCCATATTTTGACCGTCTAATGATGATGGCTCATTTGGAAGACAGATCTGGCTAAAACCTGCAGGTTTTAACTGGAGAACATCAGTTGAAATCTAACTGGGAAATCAGGGCAAACAAATTCAAGCTTGAACTAATGCTAGTTTCAGGGCTTCTTTTAGGCCATGGAAGCCTTAAAAATCACAGACAAGGAGACTCATGTTTTCCACGCTATAGTTGTAACCTCATCAAGAAGAAGAGGCTATTTCTTGCTTGGTGCTTGAACAATTAGCAGAATACAGTGCAGCTCTCAGATGTTTGCCCTCCATAAGGGATTTCCTGGTCATCTTGAAAACTGCATGCATGAAAATTCTTCAGTTTCAACAGTCCTAAGTATGGTGAAACACAGGCAAGCATCAACGTTAAGAGGCAAAGACTCAGTAGGCAAGAAGCTGGTTCTCTGTACGTCTCCCTGCCCCTTCTTTTTCCCCAGTCCAGGCTGCATGTTGAGCATGAGCAGAGGAAGAATACATAGCAAGGAAGGTCACAAAACAATTTGCCAGTCAATAATACTACTAGGACTCACAGGTTGTGGAGGCTGACCGGCCTACCAATGTGAAGCAGTCACAAGGAAGAACGGCATTTGTCAAATGCTTGTGCACAGCTTGAAAAAAACCAAACCTCAAAAAAAAAAAAGAAAAAAGAAAAAAAGAACTGCAAAGAATGTTAAAAACAAATAGATGTGTATTTATATTATCCCACTATTGGGATCAAACGTGATGGGTCAGGGAGAAAACAAGAGACTGAAATCTTCCCAAACTGCCATCGATGCAATGCCTGGAGCAGGAGCTGGCACAGCAGAGCTCTGGGACGCTCCTCTGTGCAGAGCTGGACTGAGCTGAAACCCCCAAGCGATGAAGTGCCAGGCAAGCACATACCGGTTGTTTCTGCTGCGTGTGGGTAGACACATCCCAGGCGTTATCTCTGGCACATGGCTCTTTGGGCATGACGTGGCTTGTTCCTTCCGTACAGGTAAGTTACCAGCCGAGCCTCTCAGCGCCGGCTAAGCAAACTCAATTTTGGGTGTGAGAAGCAAAGAAGATGCAAATGTGCCTCGACCCCTTTCACAAAATCAAGCGAGCAGTCAAGCTCTTTTGTTCAGCCAAGCGCTTCAATTGCTCGACTCGGTCTTGCCTTTCAGCTCAGCCACAGGCAGCCACAGCGTCGCTGCCAGGATCAGCACAGCAGCCACTCTTGCTGCCCCGGATCCCGGGCGGCAGAACAGCAGCCACCAGCCACAACGAACAAACTCTGCTGGAAGGGAAGTGCAGGAGCAGGTGGCAAGAGCAGGAAGCAAGAGGAAAGAACAGGAATGAAGTTTAAACCAGCACCAGGATGAGCCCCTGTTTTTTTTGCCCCTGTGGCGTGAAACCTCTTTTTAGTTACTAGTTGGTGGCATTTGCCACTATCACAACATAAGGTTAGGAAATCACATTCAGTCCTAGTCCTTGAACGCATCCTAGTTCCAGTCTCTGACTTTGTGTGCCAAAAGCTGGCGGGCCTCCTTCAGCTGCCGGGAGCGCTGTCTGCCCAGCAGTTGTGCCTCCCCGCCCGGCAGCACGTGCGTCCCTCTTGCAGGCAGTGCAGAGTGAAGCAGAACCAGAGGGCTCAATCCGGGCCTCGGTTAAAGCGTGAATAGGCAATACGGAGTACAGAAATGAGAAATCTCTAGAAAAAAAAATTAGAACTGTACTGTAGGAAGTTGCTTAGCGGAGCACACAAAGCTCAGCGCACACCGAGCTGCAGGGCTTCCTTCCTGCTAGCCTCAACAGAGGGAAAGCAAATGTGGGTGCTCTCCTGCCGGCCCCAGGCAGGGGACAGCTCACAGGCTTTCAAGGAGGGTATAGAGTCCTGCGTCATGAGCTCCTGGAGGAACGCAGGCAAAACAAAGTCTGCAACTGCTGCTGAGGTTACACATTTCTACTAATTACCCCGATAAAAAGAAAAACTTTTCCATGATGAGGACAGCCATGCATTGCCCAGAGAGACTGCGCAGTCTCCATCCTTGGAGGTTTTTTTCAAGACCCGCCTGGATAAAGCCCTGAGCAATCTGGTCTGACCTCAGAGCTGACCCTGGTTTGGTTGGAGGTTGGACAAGAGACTTCCCGAAGATGCTTACAACCTGAGTTACCTTGTGACAGACCACAGATTCTGCAGCCCTTACCCCTGCGGTTTGGGAAGGCCGTGCAGCTTGCTGCAGCACCCCAGTTTTACTCCCTGTAGGAGCTGCCACTGGAGTTGGCCACACTTTGCTGTGCCACAAACAGCCCAGCCTACATTAAATCATTCAGACACCCAACTTCTGGGAGAAACGCAAGCTGGTTGTGACACACTGAAATCCCCTTCTGGAGGAAGACAGGTCCATGCAAGTGCAGGAGAAGACAGAGAGAGGGAGTTGTTGCTGTGACCTTGCATACGAAGTGGGGCAAAACCCCGCAAGGCCCCCCGGCAGCCAGCTGTGTCTCCCCAAAGCTGAGCGTGACTCCCCCAGGCTGCTGCAGTGGAAAGTGGGAGAGCGTCTGCCTTTCCCAGACAGTGGCTGCCGGTCTTCATTGCAGAAAGGGGGTGTAGGTAGCTGCCATCAGCCACCGCCTGCCTTGGGGAAATGGGGCTCCAAATCCAGACCTTGGCCTCCAGCAAGTCCGACTCACACAAACTGCTCAGCCTCGCTCCCCTCATGCCCAGCCGAAGCTGAAACCTCTGCTAGGGGAAGGGGCTCTTACTGCAGAGCTCAGTTTTTTCCCCCTCCAGCATTGCCTCAAACAGCACAGCAAGGATTTCCTCACCACAGCTAATATCAGGAAGAGGTGAAGGCATCTGTACAAGCCTTATCATCTCATTACCTAGCTCCTGTCCATTAGAAAACGCCTCAGCAAAGCCCATGTCTCTGCTCCAACTGCAGCAGTGGAGGAGGGAGAGTGTCATCTCTCCTCCAGGGAATCCAATTTTGGATGCCACACCAGCTGGTAAACAGCAACCGCCTCTGTTCCCCTGCTGTCTTGCAGCAAAGCAAGTTGCTCACATACAGGACTAACACCATACTGAAGCGACTGCTAAGAGACAGCAGACTGCTTTAAAAGAGGATTTAACCGTCTACCCGAAAGAAGGCACTAGGACATGAGAGAAGGATTACGAAAGGTTTTAAAAACAGACAGACAACCCTCCCAAGTTGTGCCTGGTTCATGGGGACCTTTCCCACAAAAGGAAGACCTGGGGAAAAGGCTTCCTCACAATACCTGTTCATTGGGTCTGGAAGACATTTTGGCTTCCTACAGAAACAACAGGCTATCATACAGTATCCATGCTTTTAGAGGAGTAAAACCTGGATGCATTGCAGTTCATCCCTACATCTCTCCCCTAACCCCATAACTGGCTCCCCCGTCCCCTTCCCACCAGCCTCTCCCCTCACAATCCTACCTCCTGTGTGCCTTACAGCTTCCCACAGCCCGATACCCTCTGACCTGCTACCTACACCCTGCTTCGCTTCTGATAGAGTATTATCGATCCTGCAGGCTGCGGGACGCCCCACGGTGACCCCTCCTGATTTGGGGATTTTGAGAGAAGGCAGCCTTCTGCTGCTGTACCAGCCACATCTAGCTATCCTAAACACTGTCACAGGGAGAACAGGACCTTCGCACTGGAACGTAGACAAGGAATACAAAACTGTTTCCGGGACTATAAAACATTACTTTCTTGGGAGAAACGGGTGAAATAGGAAGGCAGCCCCTGTTTAACCACACTCCTCCCACAGCCACCTGCCTTCTGCTTAGGCCAATAACTACTCAGGCTGCGAGGAGATGCCTGCAAGTCCGATCTTGCCCCGATCTAGGCTGACCTAGCAGCGTGCCTGGTGGAGCGTGGGAACCTCTGGCGTGAATTCATTATGAATGTGGGCAGGGCAACTCCTTGACCTGCAGGAAACTTTCTGCTTCAGCTCAATTACCAGTATCCAATCTAGTTTTCTTTCCAAGATCCAACGCCTGTTTTTCAATCAGATGCTTCTATCTGCTCCTGCTGCTTCCGAGCTCTCTTGGTCTGTACTTAACTGCTAGAAAGAGATGGATTTTCTTTCCCCACATGCCTTTTAAGGATCCATTCAGTGAACCTGGAAGACTCTTCCCTGCAGACCGACCTAGATCCACATTTTTTGAGCTGTGCAGAATGCTGATCCACTGGGCCAAAAAAAGGTCTGTTCAAAACATGTCCAAGGTCATCTCCCAAGTCAAAGGAGGAGATCTGGAAAACAAAACAAACGGAGTATCTGCCCCCCCGCCAACCCACCCTAACACCAGGTTTGGCTCCGGGATGCTGAAAGCTGCGCATGCCCTTGGGCAGATGTGCCAGGCAAGTTTGGTTTTGACCTAAAATTGGCTTCAGTTTTTCCAAGTAAGTTCCAAAATGCTGATAAATGATAAAAAAACCACTGCCCCTCCTTTACCTTATCAGCCTGGTGAAGCTCAGAGTCACTGTTAAAGGTAGCAAAACCTTGTAAATGGGGAAAGAAAATACATTTGTTCAGTTATACAAGTAAATAAGGGGATGAAGTGTGTGTATACATACCAAGTAATGGCCTTCAAATGGATAAAAAGTAGAAATCTGACAGAGAATGAAATTCTTCTATTGCCAAGCACGGAGAAAAGTGGTACAAGAAGAAAGCAAGAGGAAATGGACACTCTGGAAAGTCTTAAACAACAAACCCAACAAAATCAGAAGAAAATGGTTTAGAAGAGCCTTTAAAATGAGTTTTATTGTCAGAATTTTACAAGTAGCCTTCAGTGGCATCATACAAGAAGAACTCTGTTGCAAAACTCTAATAAATAGTCTGCCCCAAGTCCCAAAATATTTTTTGAAATAAAATAAAAACCAAACTTAAAAATAAAAGAGAATAAAAGCAAGACTTCAGGATGCTCAGAGATGTTAGCAATATTTCCCATTTACAAATAATATCAGGCATTATATAAATCTCCTTCATACAAGTCATTAAAAAACCCAAGACATTCTAAACCTTTACAAAAGCACTCCAGAAATAGTTCCAAAGAGATCCATTTCCATGACAAAACATTAGAGAAGAACTCCATGGGGATTAGCATCACAAATGAAGTTTGAGGTTGAAGCGTAGTGTGTACTTGTGTGGAGCAAGATTAAAGAGCATGAAAAAGGGATTTGAAAAGAGCGTAGAAGTTTCTGTGACAAGACTATGCCCGATGATTTTAATCTGTCTGTTTGAGAATGCGGTAAAGGGGAGGGAGTGGATGCTCTTGAAATTAACCCCCAAATATACTGCACTTTATGCAAGGCAGTATTTATTCAGGTAGTGACTGTATCCTCAGAAGGGAGCAGAAAAGGTTGCTCAGCACGCTGCACAGTTCAATGCCTGTGCAGACTGTGGCGCTTAAAAGTCGTATTCGACACCTAAAAGGTATTTTCTAGAGAGGTAACATGTTGTGGCAAGTTAGCTGTTCCTTCAAAGAACAAGAAATTAACTTTCCTGGCATGAGGCAGTTTGGGAAATCTCATGCTCGACAGTTTCACTGGGGACTGGGGATTTAAGAGCTCCAATCCTATCCCAGTACTTTGAAAAATACACTTCTCTAATTCACCTTTGCATATTCCTCTGTCTACCATAGTAAAAGATTTGTAAGACCTCTCACGTAATAAAACACAAGTTGAATAAACATTTCTCAAATCTGTTGTGATTTGAGAAGTCCAGAGAAATGGAATGGGAGGGCAGGTGCACGGAGATGGTTTAGGTATGTGGATTTTCATGGAAACAGTTCAGGGGAAAGAAATCTTAATCTCTTTACAACTTCAGCCTAAGTCTTCTGCACATATGCAAGCAACAGATTCCCCTGGAAGGGAAGGGGACTATACCTAAGCAGTACAGCAACAGTACTCAGTATCTCTCAGCCTGCCTGATACGGTATGAACTGCAGCATGCCTAGTTTTGCTGTTTGTAAAGTTACTTGCAGCCATTGTTTCCACGGGAAACAAAGGCTACCAGAAATGCTAATGCAATAAATGTGTGATAATATGCCTCACCCATGGCTCACGTCTCTAGTCTCTCTCCAAGTGTTATGATGCTGCTTGTACTGTACCATACACTATGGACACGTGTTCTCTGTCATGTATGGGAAGGTAGCACTAGCAATCAAGCACAAATTGCTAAGGAGACACCTAAAACATTGCATTACATCCCCTTGTCTGTGGCATACTTCAGAAAACAATGTAAGAAGAGCAGTAAAATAAACATTTCTTTCTAATTTTCTAGATGTCATAATATTTGCCAAAGCTGCAAGGAAAAGCAGATTACCTGGAACAGAGAGAAAGGAGTTAATGGAAACAGAGGCAGATGGAACAGCAAGCCTGATCCAGCCTCCAAATAATTTTGTACATAACAGATAAAGAGACAATGTGCAAAAAATAGACATTCACATTTTAGCAGTTAAACTTTTATTTTACCTTTTTAAAATTATTTACTTTGTTTTTTCTACAAAAGGCAGACATTGATTGTTGATCTGCAATTGTTCTGAGTGCGCGCAGAGATGCAAAAAAGGGTTACTGGAGGATGAAGGACAGGGAAGTGCTCTGACTATACTTTCACATGTCATGATTAAGGTGGCATTAAAGCTTAAGTCCCAGTAATAATATTCATAACAGATAGTTTCCTTCCCCGTACACTGTTCTCAGTTCATATCAATTGTGTTGAAAACCCATTCGGTGAATTTCTTCAGTTTCTCGGTTGCATTCTGGGATTCCTCCTGTAACCTCAAGTTGTCTTCCCGCAAATGTTGCACTTCAGCCTGAAGACTGGCCTTGTCCTCTTTTTCCTTAGGCATGAGGAAAAATACACATCTTAGTGGAAATTTCAGGTCATGCTTCCTACCTAGTGTCAAGAATCTCTCTTCAGAGAGCATGAGTCTCATTCATTATAAGGATTTTATGTGCACTAACACATGGTTTTATATCTAAGGGACATTTGTGATATTTCATTCCTCACTTTTTGCTTGAATGAGGATTTCTCTATATTGAATTCTAATACAGAAGCTGGCTCCCCAAGTGGTGAAATAAAATTGCGCATGCCCTGTTCTCTACGTACAACATGTATGTACAACTGCTGATGGTTAACTAAATAAGGGATAGGAAATACTCCTGCAAATACTTCCCCAGCTAAGAGACTTTTCATCTGACCACAGCAGATCCTTCTTGGACCAAGCAGGCAGTAACACAATACAGGAAGTTTTCACAGTAGAAATTATATGTTTAGATAATACTCTCACTTTTCAACATCAACAGGATATATTTACACGGACTAACTTCAAGCCTTTCGCAGCGTCACCTGAATTAGGAGTGGAGGTACTCTGAATCACCCTCCTAATTTAAGCAGAGGAATCAGATGGCTACAAATTTAGACACTCCACCCTAGCCTTGCATAATTAGAAGTATGGCCTGAGAAAAGCAGTAAAGAAATGTCTTTTTCTCATACAAGGATGAGAGTGTCACAAGCGCAGGCATGGCAAAGCAGGATTACACAGTTATTAGCATCACCTAATAGCACTAAATATATGTCTTAGAGATTTTTCCATAGATGAAATGTTTACCTTCCTTAAATCCTCTTGCAGCATCTTCAGCAAACCTTCCAGTTGGTCCACTTTAGAGGCGAGAGTTGGAGGAGATTCTTTACTGTTGAAAGCAGGAAACAAGAATAGGTGTTGATATGATTTACTCTCTTCACATAGGGTAGCTAACAGCCTTGCCTATACCAAGAGGCTTTATGTAGGTATGCACTCAGGTACGCTAAGAATTCACAAAATGAACAAAAAGTACTTAACAAAGAGTACATGGAACAAATGCAGCACGTTAATCAACAGGACAAATTTAACTCATGATTAATTGGGACCATCCCACCACTTGACTTCTTTCTACTTCTACTCATTATATGTGCCTTGAGTTACCATTGCTTTGGACACACTCGTGGACATCTCAGACAAGAAAGAACGTCCAAAAAGGTTAAACTGTACTTACAATTCTTCTGTTTTCACTTCCCACCACCATCTTCATGAGACCTTGTGAAGAGTTCTTCTGCGAAGCCTGGAGATGGCTTCCAAATAAAGACATTGCTACTCTTTTCCTTGGTTTGTAGCTGAGGAAGCCTGCATATCTGGTGTATCTACTTACCCTGTATAAGGCTTTATCTGTGCAGTAAGCTGGTCCTCAGCCTGATCACTACTGGAGGCAGCGCTCACAGGTCTGTGATTTTCATCAGCAGCAGCAAAGAATGAAGCTCGCTGAACTGAGAAGGCAAACATACAGAGAAAAACAATGGCAGCAGTAAGCATTATTTGTTCATGCATAGCGCAACAGCTACACTGCAGGATCTCAAAGCGATCTAAGAAACGTGTCTCAAGAAAGATAAGGTGATGATATGACATACCAATATCCACTTGACAGAAGCAAACTGGCATTGCAAGTGTTTGTACCAGGTTCTCCACCGTATTGGATTCAACAAGCAAGTACTAGCTCTGGCACAGCACCGCGTGCTCACACAGATCATGCATCACCCTCAGGCTAAGAAGCTCTCCAGGAGGAAGATGCTAGAGAGTGCAAAGCAGAGATACCTGGGCGGCGCTCGCAGAGTCCACCCAAGGCAAGAGAGGCAAGAAGCCAAGCTGGAACAACAGAGCTGTGCAGAATTTCCTGGGTACAACTGCATGACACTGCCCAGTAACTCAGTAATTATATTTAGCTTCCTTCACTCCATAAAGGATCCCTTTATCTTGAGGGAAGAAAAGCTCACTGTGCACAACTGACACGTGGAAAGTAAAATGACCAATGTAATTTTTCAGGACCTGAAATTTTTTCCTTATGCCTTAGAAAACGTTTTCAGATTGAAACGTGAAACTTCTTTCTTGTCTTGTGTCTATACTTTTTTGTCCTGTAACTGCTTGGATGTTTTAACACATCTCTAAATCACTAGCACATGCGGTGTGACTACCGACTACGCCTAGCTCTGGAGTTTCCTAGCACAAGCAGTAACATAAACACTTTTTAGTTTAATAAATTAACATCTCTCTCCCTCAGCAGCTGCTGGTCTCTCACTGGAAACAGAACAGTATCATCTTTTTCTGCTTGGCAAATTTTTATTCTGTACTTTCAACAAGGCCAAAATTAACGTGCCTTGGTATTTGATGGAATTTTTCCTGCTCCTCTCTTTTTTCCCTTGAATGAAAATACTGAAGGTTGGTGTAGCTCAGGGATCCAGGCAGATTTTGTTTCAGCTGGTGGCAGATATCATGATTTGTAACTTCGGGGGCTTGTGCTGAAGACACCAACCAACAATGTAGAAGAGAGGTGTCCAGGATCACAGAATTTAGGTTGCTTGGTACTTTTCAATCCGTACTGGCACCTGGCAGAGACTAGAGACTGGAATTATACTGACATCAGACAGCTGTTCCCTCTCCAAGTCAGATCTGAATATATCTTTACAGCGGTGAGATGAAGGTGCCAGCCAACACATTACCCCAGCTTTTCTTCATCTGAGCTGTTGGTTTGTTACCTTCACCACACTGACTTTGATCACACTTCTGAAGAGAAACATGAGTGAGTTTGGGGCCTACAGAAAGAGGGATTCAGGTTAACGAGGACAGTCAAATAAATCTAACCAAAAAAGGGGCATCTTTTAAACAGAAATTGCTGACCACAGTGAAATGCATTAAAACCTGGGTTTCGTCCCTATGTGGTGGTGAAAAAAACATCACTACAAATTCATCTCCTCTTGAGGACTAAGGCTTACTTTGAATACTCTTTCCCAAGACTGCATGGCAGAAATGAGACACGCTGATCCTAAAACTCCTATGGCAATGGAGCAGAGCGCACATGTACGTCTTGAACACCAGCTTAGACACGCACTGTCTTAATGATGTTTATGGCTACTACTGGAGAACAGCCAAGAAAGCAAGTTGCTTCACAGCCTCCTCCAACCATGCAGAATAAGGTCTAAAAGATTCAGGATCAGTGAAAACACTTTCATGAAGGTGGGACAGCATTTATGCAGCGATTAGGAAAAGGCACTTCTGCTTAATGCACCTAGAAGACTTTTCCATCGGATTACAGTAACTGTAAGGTAAACTCCCTTTGGGCTGAAGTGTATTTAATTTTAAATTCAAATACATCTAGGCAGCTTACAGTTCTCTTCAGTTTACCAAGTGTCAAGGAGATGGAAAGTGCCATAGGATGAAATGACACTTATGTGCAAGTCTATGTATGCAGAGTATGCAAAGGGAAGAATGGCAATGGAAAAGTATATACCAACAAGGCATATTTCCCAAATGCCCTTGGCAGCACACTTCAGCTGCGCTACAGAAACTTCTTGCTAGTGCGGTAAGCAAGCAATCATTAGTGCGCTCATGTGCTTTTCCGCTGCTATTTGACTTTACTTTTGCACTTTTGTGCCAGATGTCTTTTCCACCCTAGCTGTGATGTCTGCAACTGCTCTACGTGAAATGAAAAGTAGCCAGTTTCACAGAGATTTGGCCAAATTGTAGCACAGAGGGATTCTAGTATGAAGAAATAGTATCTGAGTATTACATACAAAGTTTTAGGCTGTTAAGACTTGAGTTGCTATTTTAAGTGAGCTTAAGCTCCAGACTAAGTAGAAACAGTCACAACAACAAAAGCAAGAGTCAAAATTTAAAAAAAACAAACACTCCTTAATGAAGCATGCACAAAAGACCAGCTTTCCAAGTATTACATTCTAAAAATTTACCTTCAAAGGCTTTGGCAGCATCTACCAAGTTTGACCAGTCCAGATCAGAGGCAGAATCAGGCAATGGCATAAGACCAGGGTCTGGCATGGGCTGCCGTCTTTGCTCCTGGATATCTGTGAGGGAACTGTCTGAGGCAGAAAACTCTCCTGGAGTAATGCAGAACAAATTAGAAACTCCATTTAAAAAAAAAAAAAAACCACCAAACAACAAAATTCCTTTTCTTTATACTAATGCATTCCTATTTGTAATTTTTAATAGCACGTTTGGAACCAGAACTCAGCAGAATGTTTGATCAGCTGTAGTTGACCAGATCCAGTATGTTACAGCTCTCCACAGTTTAGTGAAACCTCTTGATCTTTACTGACAAATACCCACACCCATGTACCAATAAGTACCAATAAGTTGGTACATGGCCCCCTATGGAAAAAACACTGGCAAGCTCGAAAGAAGGATATAAAATCCCTGCAATTTTTGTGCAAACTGGTGCTTAGCAAAGTGAAACACTTGAATTATTGCCACTAATTAGGAAAAGACTGAATTGTCATCCAATTACCTATTTGATTTCAGTTCACTGGCTAGACAATCAAAAACGTTGCACTGCCTGGTCAGTCAGCATATGTGTAAGCTCAAGAGGAGCAACAACCTGCTTCTGCGTGCCCTCTGTCAGGGCGTAAAGAAAGTTTTGAAAAATTTGTAGGTGGTATTAGAAGCACCAGAGATGTAGGGGCCAGAAGATGGACTGGGCACCTGGGAGGAAGCTGCAGAGAAGAAGGGTGTAGTGAAGAATCCATCTGGACTGGAGTGAACAGAAAGACAGCGTAGCGGGCAGGACACAAGCCCACTGGAAGACAAATGCCACTAGCAGTGTTGCTTATTTTTGTCGTGTCCCCCCCTCCCCCCAGTCTAATAACTATATAACTTCAATAACTAAAATATCTTTCTAATAACTTCAGCTAAATAATATTGCTGCCTGGGAAACAATGCCCAGAAACGCTACACTGCATTAACTTCTTTGCTCAAAAATCTTGAATTTTTTTTTTTTTTGTCTCTGCATGTTTACTTTTTATTAACCTAAGTTCGGCTCAATATTAACACTGAGGATTCTTGTATTATCTCTCCAAAAGAGGGCAGTTATTTGGGTAGTTCTTAACATGAAAATATTTACAATTAGTGAGAAGATACACAGAATTAGAAGAAAAAACTAACCATCTGAAAAATTAACCTGTTTTAAAAGCGTGATTTGGATTGTTAATTAAGACAGATGAGTAAATAAGAGTATTTTTAGCTCACTGGTTTCCCTCTTCAAAACAAACGAAGGTGCTCTGGAATGGCTGTTCTTTGTTATTATGATCTTTGAATTAAAAGAATTTTGAATAGCTGGAAGCCAACCAATACTTGTGCTATTAAATATCCAGCTCTACTTAATCCTTCCATCAGCAAAGGCAAGTGGGGGGGGACACACAACAATTCACACGTCACTCAAATAGCTGGTTCTTTTCTCATGTGGGCCTACATTTTATAGAAAAATGGAAAATCTTGTTTTGTTGACAAATGTAGAAAGCTTATGTGCTAGGAGGAGCAATTGGTTTGGTGTGGAAGTGAACATGACAGCGAAAGAAGGTTTTGTGGTTTTCTTTTCAGAAAATACAGGCATCTAAACGAAAAGAAACCAAGTGCTGCTTTCCACTTCTACTCAGATGGCATCATTAATCTTCTGACCCCAAGTCCTCAGAAGCCAAATCCACCAACCAGTTACAAGGGTAACCAAGTCTGCAAAGTTATTTTTGTGCATATAAAAAGCAGAAGTGAAGAGAGCTCAGTTTCCTAACTCTTACGCAAGAAACATTATACAGAAACAACAGCTCATGAAAATGTCAGGTTCAACACTGAAAACTGATGCCTGGTGATCACAGACAGATGAAAAGAATTTAAAATAGATTTCTTCAGCAGCCTTCACTGTCAAATGTATCTGAAGCATCTAAATACAGGCCGTGCTTAGGGCCCACTATACTGAGTTGAATCTATTGATAGCCTTGCGTTTTCCTCTTGAAACATACTAAAACATGAATAAATTAGAGCAGATATGTACTTCTTCAGAAAACATTGCAGAATCCTACACTGTGAGATCTAGCTCTATTTCTGGAAAACACATTTAGTACACATTTAGTTATGAGGTACAGCGGGAACCTGTGAAAATTCCCTTTCTCACCAACTGAGACATTCACATGCAACAACGCACAACCTATCAGATAATCCTACTGAGACTTTTCAGTAAACTAATGGGGGAAAGCTGAGTGCCTTCTTGACAGCAGATTACCAAGTAACTTCTTGTTAGCTGTTGATGTGTGACTAAAATTAAGTAACTCAAGTCCTGTAAAATGACTAGGGTACAGGAGTGAATTTAAAAACAGTTGGCACAATAAAAGCTGTATCTAGTGTAGTTGTACATCCAAATGTCCATCAGTATTTATCCACTTTTATATCATTATTTTCCTAATAGTATTTTGTTCCCATAATCCCACGCTAAAGGAACGGACACCTGAAGTTGTCACTGGTGGATAACCAAACATTATTTGCCCATTGGTCCAACTGGTCCAGATGACTCCTGGAAGAAACGGTGAAAACTTACAGCTGATGAGGCAAATTTTTGTGCTCCTTCCACAAGGTAACTTGCCTGACCAGTCACGCAGTCTTATACCCACTGAAGTGAGGAAAAAAAAATTCCCCGGCCTATTTTATATTTTCAGGCACAGGACTTGCCTCTCCTCATTTTAGCAAAATCAAGATGGATGTTCTAATTACCATAACAAATGTTTTCCCTTAACATGATTCACAAAGGATTCTTTTGAAAGTAGAAAGGTGGGAAATATGCTTACCATGTAGTGATTTCATTCCCAAAGTATATGATGGTCTCCGTAATGGGAGCGACTTTGGGAGAGAAGGGTACGTGCTGGTGAACAGGACATCATTTGGCATGGCTTGGTCCAAGAGCGAGGCCCGCGAGGTGAAGAAGTGGTCCCTTTGACCACTGTAAATACTCTCATCTGACAAAGTCCTTTGCAAGGCACGCCTTGTGGTAGGAGTGCTGGGAAAGGGAGACTGACAGGACAGAGTGTGTGACTATACATTCATAAAAACAAATAAAAAGAAATGAGAAAAAAAAAATCAATAAAGAAGTTTTTGAAGTCTATGTTGAAATAGTTTTATAAAACTACTTTTTTCAAATAAGAAAGCAAGTGTTAACATCGTATTTTTTCAGACTGGATAGGGAAAAGACCTAAAGGAATCTGCTTTGAAGGAGATTATAACTAGATAATATATACAGGTCTTTTTCAGCCAATCTCACATTCTACCTTTTAAATACCTTTCAAACTTCTCCTGAAGTGGAAATCTCAGGCAGCCCTCACGGATTCTAGAGCTGACGTGTAGCAGAGAGATTGTTTACAGAAACAGACCGAATGCTGCGTAAGCCAGAGCTCTCCCTCATGCCTGGGGGAGGCTGCCTTCCTGCAGGCAGACCACCAGTAAATGCCAGCTAATTAGAAGTCTCATACTACTGAACAACTAGGAACACCCACCACCGCTTCGATTCTTCAGAAGGATTTGAATCAAAATTAAGTAAGTAGTCCCATGAGTGAGAGAACTTGTGTCTTACCCCCACCATCATCCCAGCTTCCTCCATGCTCCACACAGGAGAAAGCAATGCTGTCGTTAGCCTGGAGTTACGTACTCTCCGGCCAGTGCCAGCAAGCT